>NC_134456.1:151832289-153159789 GCF_047948215.1 Lycorma delicatula | reverse complement strand
TTTAGAATTCTTTCGTAACTAGTTTGTGAGATATCAATGAAATAAATGGTAATAAAATATTATTATTTAATAGAGTATAATTTAAAGTGTATTAAACAAATTAAGGAAGACAATTATAATAAAACTTGTTTTTTTTTAATAAAAAAATTATTTTTGTTCCCCCCGCTCGTTATCAATATTGCTACTATAGCACCAAAATTGTTAAGAGAAAGTATAGTGATCGCCCAAAATTTTGGTTATCGGAGTTTTGGAAATGTCGACGTTTAAATATCATCTTTAATTAAAGAAACACAAAAAAAGTTAAATCTACAGATATATTTTCATTAATATCTCCGGACTGGGTCAATTTAAATTTTTCGAAAATGTCTAAAAAAACTTTTACGACAGATATCTCTAAAATAAAGACCGCTGGGAAATTATTCTTCTTAATGTTGGCGAACCTGTGTCGTTCATGGCCACACTGCATTGTTGTCTATAAGTTGTCGCGTTATAGTATTTATGATACGTGACAGTAATTACGTAATGAAATTAATAAGAAAATCTATGTTGACGCCGACTGTGAAATACGTGCAGTCATGCGTTTTTTAAACCATCAAAACGTTAAGCCGGCTGAAATTCATAGGCTTGCTGTTACGGTGATAATGTAATGCATGAAAGAAACTTCGGGAAAATGGCGTGAAAGGTTTAGAAACAAAAGAATTAATGTGCATGATGAAGAACGTTCGGGAGGCCCTCGATAATCACCGAGGATTTATTGAAATGCATCGATGATGAAATCAAAAAAGATCGTCGCTCAACGATTTCCGACCTAGCCCTTCATTTTCCTGACGTTTCACAAGCTGTTATCGGTCGCATTGTATACGACCATTTAGGTTTCAGAAAGGTTTGTACACGTTGGGTGTCGCACGTCGAAACGTCACAAAAAAAATCCGAATGGGATCTGCTTTGGGATTTTTCATACGCTAAAAAATCCGAATGGGATCTGCTTTGGGATTTTTCATGCGCTAAAAAATCCGAATGGGATCTGTTTTGGGATTTTTCATGCGCTAGAAAAAGGTGATGAGTTCCTTAATTCAATTGTAATCGGCGGTGAAACGTGGATTTCGTATTACACGCCAGAGAGGAAACGGCAGTGTATGGCGTAATCCTCAATCACCAACCAGACCAACAAAGGTCAAGCCACAGACATTTCGACGCAAACTGATAACCAGTCCTTTAGGATCGGTTTGGCATACTGCTGATCGATTTCATGCCACGTGGAACGACTATAAATGCAGAAGCCTACTGCAAAACTCTACATAAGTTACGGCGCACCATTCAAAATCGGCGACGTGGGCTGCTGAACGACGGCATCGTCCTACTACACGATAATGCACGTCTACATGTTGCGGGTCCGCACGTGATTTACTGACAACATTTGGATGTGAAATTTACGATCACCCACCATATAGACCGGGATAAAGTCCTTCTGATTACCATTTGTTTGAAAAGTTGAAAGAATTTTTGAGCGGTAAGCAATTCGCGGGTGACGATGAACTTAAAAATGCTGTTAATCAGTGGCTAAATGAACTGGCGGCAGAAGAATACGACGAGGTTATATTGAAACTGGTGTATCGCTACGATAAATTTCTTAATTCATGTAGTGGTTACATAGAGAAGTAGTATAGGTATGTACTTTAACAGAAATAAAAAATATTTATAAAGTTTTCAGAATAATTTTTTTTACAATGAAACGGTCTTAACCTTAAAGATAACCTCTCGTATATACGAGACATTGATGATACTAAATTTTGGATTTAGGAAGAGATGTTTTTTTGCTATTATTATTTTTTTACTTTTTGTATAGTAATCCTGAAAGTTAAGTTTTAGAGACAAAAGTAATTACTGTTATTTAAAACTCTAATATTTTACGACAATCGGATTTACTGATAATGGAATATTTAAATAATTTAGTTTTTTCCATATATCTTCTAAACCCGTAGAATAAAAAATTAGAAGTTTGGTACAAATATTTTACCTGATTTTCGACCGAGTCGGGCAAGGGAGCATAACGATTGTATAAATATATATATATATATATACTCGTATAATTTTTTTTTGTCCTATAATTTTCTTAGCCTTATTGAATAACACTGCAAAAACGTGTGACTTATTGAAATGAAATATTATTCTGATAAATAAACGTTTAAGACCTAAAAAATAAGGGGGCAAAATGGGATTCGTTCTTAAAGCACCTATTTTTTATACGCTTTAATTTTTAAGACTGAAAATCCACCTGTATCTATATTAATTAATGTAAACAAGAAATTCTTTTTTTTTTACAAAAAGTACCCGACTTTAAGAATTTGAAATACTTTTATGATTTCTGATATAGTGTCTTTTTTAAAGTTATTGATGTTAGAATGTTATATGAGACAACTTTCGAGCAAGAGGGTCATCAAATGAGAGTAAACGTTTTCTAAAAATTTTGATACCTTTAGAAATTACAATATTCGTTCTTTAGAATAACTTAAATTATTCTAAATATAGTATAATTCTGATGAAAAAAACATTTGGTCAGAGGTGAACCAGGACTCAAAAGTTTTTCCAAGAATTCTTTTTTTTTAATTATGCTTTAATACTGGATAATTTCTAAGGTAAAAACGTTATTTGATCAAGGGGGTCAAATCGAACCCAAGTTACTTTACTAAACATTTTGATCTTTTTCAGAATTACAAATAAATAATAATAATAAAAAAAAACATTAAGAAAATAATTAATTAAAATCATTTATTATTTCACACCCTATCAAATTTTGAAATAAAAAATTTCTTAAACTCTTTGCCGGTTGATTTTTTTTTTTAAGATGCAGATTTACTACATTCCTTTTAAGTGCCTGTTCTATTTATTATAATTAATTTAATATTCAATGTTTATTAATGCAATGATATGCAATATTTTTACCAGTTGTAGATATTGCACATTTTTATTCAGTGACTGAAGAAAATTTCAAAAGGTTAACAATGATTTTTTTTCTAACATAATCTTTTTTGTCATTTTTTTAAATTATTCACAGTTAGAATAATTTAATGTTTATAATTGAGGCGGTAATTTTTTTCCTTGATACAAAACAAAAGCTGGGCTGTTAATTATGAGCTGAAGTTTCATCAAGGAAATAATCCTATAATTTTCTTTTTAACTAAATTAAAACACATGCGCGCGCGCGCGCGCGCACACACACACAATTATGGGTCAAATTGCGAATCTGCATTTTTTTTCAGTTAAAAAGAAAACTATAACATCATTTACTTAACGAAACTTCAGGTCATAAACGGCCCAGTTCTTACACATATAGGATTCCTTTAAATTAAAATTTTGAAAAATTAATTTAAACATTGGTCAGGGACTGCTTTGTTTTTTGAGTTATACCTAGCAAAATATTTCACCTTTATTTCTATTCCAAGGGTAAAATGAAGCCGTATTGAAATTCCTGGAACTTCAATAAACGGACCATTTATAATGTCACCATTATGTAATGCGTTTAGATGTTATTAAGTATTTATTTTTAATATATTTTTCGTAATAACGGTTATTTTTTACTGCCGTACAATTTTTTTTACTAGCAAAATACTGGAAAAATTAAGCAATATTATTATAAAAATCTTTAATTGGATTATAAAAGAACTTTGTATTCGAAACTATCACTTCTGTTGTTTCTTTCTTGTCATGGGTTTTAGATGTCGGAGTTTTCACATATCTTGACGTTTCATAACCCACTCTAACCACAAACCACAATTTTAGCATTTAAAAATTCCGAAAGGATGTATGCTTGTTTTTGGCTTGATATCTCACGACTGGATGGACCGATTTGGATGAAATAATATTTTTTAATAAAAAAAAAGATAGGTAAAACTTACGGAAAATTTACAGCGTTATTATTTAGTATCTTTTTTAAAACGTTATTTTTTTAAAGTCAGTTTCTTATCATTATTAATAATAATTGAGATTATATTTTTCTTCTGAAAGATCTTTCAGAAGAAAAAAACAATAATTTTTTATTCCCATATTTAGATAATTCATATAAATTCTAACACGTATTCTGTTCATATTATATGGAAACATAGGTTTATACAATTAACCTAACTAACTACATGCTGTTATTATTACATACACAGTATACGAGTATACTGTAAACTAAGATCTATATATCAATGATTTCTAACAGGTTTATTACAACGATGTAAGCTTTTATTGAGTGAGTAAATCTATGAAGAGCTGCTTTAAGTAATAATGTTTATTTCATCTCTATTTCCACTATTACGATTATCTACAGTTAGTTTTCTATCTATCTTGTAACTAATCAGGTTTACCACCCAGTAAACTAAATAGTATAGAAGATATTTTCAAAATATAGATCATTACTTTCCCAGCCTACAGTTTTATTACTACTGCAGTATCATAGCTATAAAAGAAATGTATAAATAAATATCGGCTAAAATTTTAGGCATCAGGGCTTTTGCAAAGTCTATATATCAAGACCAATTTTATAAGACAAACGCAAAAAGAAGTTATAGAAATTTCCGAAAGATACACGTGAAAGAAATATGTGCTGGCCTGTATTTTGATTAATATCTCCGGACTGATTCGACACAGATGTTTCGAAAATGACTCGACAATTTTATTTATGAGACATTAAAGTTTTGATAAAAATAAAAAAAAGGGAAGGAGTAATCTTATATATTTATAATTTTTGACTTTTTATATAATGGTCGTAGAAAAAATTGTGCCTGTATACGATAAAAGTACCTATTACGTTATTTAATATTAAAAAGTTTTAAGTCGATCTGAATCAGACTAGGGAGATATTCAACATTATTCCTAAATTACTTTTGCTTCATATCTGAAAATCCGTAGATCAAAAAAGTTTAAATTTGACAGAAATTTATTTTTATTTAGCGTATAATACCAAGACACAACACCAATTACAGTCAAAATTACAAAAATCTAACAAATTAATGTAAGCTACTGATTCTGGATTCGCCATCAGGGAATCTTCAGTAGTCCCTTCATAAGCTGTCCTAGGGCGAACTTCTGCGATGTGTGTGGGGTGTAAAGCTGGTTCGCCTCCACGTGGTGCACCCTGAGTAACGCTAAATGAGCTAGCAGATACTGGTGTTCAGACAAACCAAGAAGATACGTTCTCCTGACCACGCAGGCACAAGTCTACAGAATTGACAGAAATATCTGGGCATATATCAGTCACCCTGTGTGGCCGGATTTTCGACTTCCATCAGACTAGGGACATCGCAGCACCCATATTTTTCTTTTTTTTTAGTAAACTATAGCCTTTTTTCCTTTTTTTTAAACTCCGGGACCATCGTTAGATCATCGTTCAGAGGATAAGATGAATGACAATTTTTTTAGCGTGTGAAAATGCCATGTCCGACCGGGATTCAAACCCGAGACCTCCGGATAAAAGGCCGAGACGCTACCACTCGCGACACGGAGACAAGGCTTCTTTTTTAGCCTTGTCGAATAACATTGCACTAAATCGGGCCAATTTATAGAAGTAAATAATTTTTTCAGTAGACTAACTTTTAAACCCCCAGAAATAAGGAGGCTGCTGAATGGGAACTGTATTTAAAATACCATTAAACCTTTAATTTTAAAAATTGAAAAATCCAACTGTATCTCAAATGAATGTAGATGAACACTGTATTTTAAAAATGGGGATCTCATGGAACCCAACTTACGAATTTAAACAATTCCTTTTTACAATCTCCGATTCTTTGTATATTTTTCAAGTTGTGGTTGTTATTAGAATGTTGTATGAGATAGCTGAAGAGCAAAGCAAATAAATGGGATTTTTTTCTTCGTTGTACGAAGTAAAAGAAGTGTTGTAATCGCGAAAAATTTCGGTTTTAAGATTTTAACGGAAATATCCATTTTGACTAGTTTCGGCGTGACGTCTGTACGTACGTATGTATCTCGCTACCTCAAAAAGTTTAGTGATAGAATGTTGAAATTTTTGGACTTTTGTAACATTTAGTTGTGCACCTCCTCTTTTGATTGCAATCGACTGGACCGAAAGTGTCAAATAAAGCCCCAAATCCAAAACAAATTGGATTTTAAACTTTTTCTCAACTGCAGTAATAAGCTCTCATTGAGACTTTTTCAACGATATATCATAAGTGGTACTTATTTTCAAGGATACAGAACTTTCTAACTTCAATGCGATCTGGCAGAAAAGCATGAACTGCTGGTGCATTAATGTCCGAGAATACATCTATTCGGTGATAGGCTACACACCTGTCTGTCTCAAACATTTTTCGAACTGCAGCAATATTTCCCTCAGTCACATGCGAAGGAGATCAACCTGACTTTGGAGCGTCCTCAAGGCCAAAATTTACTCTTTCAAACTCTTAATACCATCTAAATATTGTTATTCGGTGACAAGTCATTTTTCTAAACATTGATCAACTCTAAACTCACGTATAAAACTTTAGCGCAAAATTGCCCGTTATTCAGTTTCGACCACGAAACTGAATAACGGTAGTGATGTAGTCACTACCGTTACACCACTACCTCTTTTCAATATCATCACTACCTCTTTTCAATATAGGAAAAAAAGCAAATAAAACAGCGACTAGAGCGGCTACAGTACCTTTCTAAACACGCGCTAACTTGTAACCGCTTGAGATGATCCGTTCCGTTGTATTTCAAAACTTTCCCAGTCCTTTTGTACAATATTTTATAATAAAAACGTCATTTGGTCAAGGGGTCAACTGGAATCTAACATCTTTTATTAAAGATTTTGATTTTTTTTTCAATTAACTTTTAATGCAGTATAATTTTTAAGGTAAAAATCGTCATTTGATCAAGGTAGTCAAACCGGACCCAACATTTTTACCGAACATTTTGATTTTTTCGTAATTATTGTACTAACATAATGTAATAATAGTGCATAACTATTTATTATTTTTATTTAAAAATTTCAGTTCAAATAACCAATCTTTCTTAAATATTGTAGGGAGTATGTGTGAAATAAAATAATATATTCGAATGATTTAAATCTAAATTTACAATAATTTTAGCAAGATTGTTATTTCTTGCTCTTCCAGACTAAAGTAATTAATTAATTAAATTATTAGTTGCTGTAATCTCAGATTTGTAATTAATAATAACTATTATTATAAGTTCTACATCCTGTACTTGGTATATATTTTGTTGTTATAGCTTACTTCTCTTCACCCTATTATAATGAAAGTAATCTGGAAACGATTTATGTAATATAAACAATTAACTCATAAAGGTGCAATCGCACTCGATTGCACCTTTATGAGTTATTGTAATTTATAATATAGAAGTTATATGAGTTAATTTATTCATATTGATTATAATATGAGTTAATACAGGATTGTAATTTATAATATTGTATACACCCATGTAACACGCGCACCATTTTTTTCAGAATGACGGTTGTAAAAACAGCCTGCTCGTCGTACACGGAAATAAGATGTCATAATGTAATCATTAAACTTTTGTATATATATATATATATACAGAATTGTAATACAATCTGCTTTATTTTGACTACAAACTACATCCAGTGAAACAAAATAATTGAGATGAAATAAAAAAACTGGCTATAAGTAATTACCCGTATTAGAAAATTAAACTCTTATCTACCTCGTGGCGCCAGACTTATTACCGGAAGCTATCATTCGCATTTTTCTTACTCATAATCTATTCTTACCGATATTTCATACAAAAATTTATTTTTCCATCATTTTATAATAATTTTATTATCGCTTTCATTGTGGCAACACTGCCGTTCAGTAAGTAAATGTTTCGTGTAAAGTAGAAGCAAATAAGTAAGAAAAAGAGGTTGCATTCACTGTTGCAGAAAAGTTATGTGATCGTAACTAATGTATCCGTGAGTGACGAAATAAAGGAAGAAAATGAAATATCTGGTAGCCATACACGCAATCAATGTACGTCAGTTTGGATAAGCTACTTCTACAAAAACGTGTCGGATGAAACCCCTGGAAATCGCCGATGAATTAAATCATCCCTATTGATATATCTGATGAATGAATTTAAAGGTTATCTTACTTAACCGGGTACGTCGCTTTCGTTGCCGACATACTTTTTTTATTTGAATAAGGACGACAACGGCTACCATAAGCATAGTTAGATAAAATGTCAAAATTTCAAAGATGTGTTATAAATTTACAAAATAAACAATTATTCCCTAGATCAAATCGGAAATGCGGCCCGGATACCGGTAGCTTTTGTAAAAGATGAAACATTTCCACCTGATATTGTTGTACGAGCTCAAAAAAAAAAGTGATGAATGAATTAGTATTAGGCCGGATAGAAAGCGTCTGGGAGGGTCGACCACGCACTTGATCAAAAAACCTTTCATACTACTAACGGATAGTTTTAGGGGGGGGTCATACGACCGACGATGTAAAGTGAAGACTGATCGCTGCAAAGTGTGATTAGTTTATTATTGTAAACATGCACATTCCAGCGTTCCAGACAACCTTTACTTGGCAGGAATTCCTTTACAGTATTTTTTCGTATTCCTCCTTATTTCTTATCAAGACACAGTTTCTTGCGTTTTTTTTTCTTAATAACGGCTCGTTTTAAGTGGAAAAGGTATACCTACCAATATTTTAATAAATAAGCGTTTACTAAATTTCTGAATCTTTTATATGTGTTTCCGATTTTTTATAATTCGAAATTTAAAGGAAAATTAAAAAACTATTATTTTCTTGCTTTTAGAGAATTATTAAAAATTTTTGTTTTAAGAAATAGTTGAATTTGCTGATTTTAAAGCAAAAATTCCACTACGATAACTGATTTATTATTTTGGTCAAGATAGGGGAATTGTGGTATAAACAAAAATTCTCTCAAAATGGATCCTGTTTAGTTTTTTTTAGATTTCTTTTTTATTCTTTTTTTTTGGAAAATTATTATTATTAACTCTTAAAAGTTTACTTCGGTGTATTTTTTCACATATTTTCTGATGGTATTTGATATTTTTTAAACTCCACAAATGAAAGGGAACAACACATTTTTCTATTTTATGACTCAAAATTACATTATTACACTAACTAGATGATTTCATTATATTAGCGTGTCACCTAGTTATATATTCGGGCAATTTTATTCAGAATTGAGGAAAATAAATTCAATTTTTTTATTTATTTTTTTGCTTTTTTTGATCAGATTTCGTTTTGGTTGATAATTTCAGACTGGGTAAAAACTTTTTATGAAATTTTATTTACTTTTCATTTAATTTTAATTATAGGTCATTGGCCCATTTAATTCTGGTAACAATTTTATTCAAGGGAATGGAAATTATGGTTACCATGGATCCTAGAATCCGAAAATGAATAGCCACGTAGTCTTTTTGTTATGTTTATATTGAAAAAATTAAAAATAAAAACATGCAGGTCTTTTGCAGGAAGAGTATGTTTACTCTTCCTTTTCTTACTGCAGTCTGTTAAAAACTAAAAGACTTTTTAGGACATAATTGTTTAAAAACTGTGTAAGGGTTTCGAACGCCCCAATAAAAATTATTTTTTTTAATGAATTTTAAAATTAATTAAATTTATAGTAACATTTACCAACCCCCCTACAGAAACTTTTTATTTTTATCTTTTTGTTAAGTATTTATAAAATTTCCATCGGAGATTATCGGTGGAATTACTTTATTTATTTATCTTTACGAATTACAAGCTGAAGATAACATTACGAAGTACTTTTAAGGGATACAAATGATAATAAATACTCCTGAACGTAGTAATAAATTGCTTCTTTTTTTTTTTGAAAAGGATTTTATACTCGCTGTATCGGATAAGAAATCGATAATTCTTCTTATCCGTAAAGCGAACATTATGACATAAAATTATGAACGAAACTTTTCCCATCAGCGATGACAGAGAGAAGATAAAAGACGAAAAGAAGCAGTAATCAACACAACATACAATTGCCTCTCCGCTATGTATGGAGTTAAAAGAAAGGGAGGTTCGTATCGGAGTATTGTTGCACGTCTCACGCTAGAAAAGAACTCACAGGGATAGATTCTTTAGCTAATGATCACACTGCAAAATTAAGTTATTTCTATTATAATAGTAAAACACCTTAAATACATAATAATATACATCTACACGGTATGAAATTAGAACAATCTTTTTTTATATCGTTTAATGTAATAGCATTAAGACAACATCGTATCTAATATTTGCTATTTTTTTTCTTTCTTCTATTTATTATCATTATCAAAATCTAACCTTCATTTGATCACTGAATTAAAGAGAATAAGTAATTAACCGAGATTTTCGTATAGGAACAAATTAAAAAAAAAAAAAAAACATTGTTTGTTTACATTGTTATATCTAACATAGAAAATTAATGACATGCATCACCTTCAAAATAAAATATAGACCCCCTGGAAGAAGTACAATGTTTAAAAATAACACTGTGATACGATCAAAAAGATTTCCTTATCGCTCAAAACGGTATATACCAGTAATAATATTTTATCCTTAATTTATGCACAATACACTATACTAAACATTCCTGTACAAAATAAAAAAACCTTGTCTTTGGTAAGTTACATTACACCAAACACTTAATTAAAAAAAAACTAAAGGAAATAAAAAAAAACCTACGCGAATTACGAAAAATTACACGTTGAAACTATTCCATTTTTCACATATTTTCGCAGTAGTTAGATTTCAACCTTCCTTAAATTTCATATGTAAATAATGTAAAAATTTATTGTTTAAACACAACTTTTAGAACAGGGTCTTACAATGTTTACAAAGAACACAGTTTTACAACTTCTTTAAGTATTTTTAACAAATTTCCGATGGTCGTTTCTGACATACGACCGACATTGTTTTACTTATCTGGCTGTATACAGAGTACGCTGTGTAAGGAAAAGTATACTAACCGATTCAATTCTTGCATGGCGGAGTTTTTAAAGAGATACGGGCCAAGGAAATACGGGCTTTACGGATTACGCATCTCAAAACTTTACTCAAAGAATAGGTAGATTTTTTCGCTTAATTTAATGCTCCGTAAGCATCTAAAATACTATCTGATGTGTTTGAACTTATTCAAACCCTTTAAGGGATGTGGACAGAAAACACGTTATATTTTTTTTTCTTCTATCGTTTGTTAATTCAGTCATATTTGTTAATTTAGATCATTCCATTACAGTGACAAGTATGTCACTTTAAATTTATTTGGCAGTTATTGTTTTCTTCGGACTAAAAAAAAAAATAATAACGCAGGATCCCAATGAGTTTCAGGCGTGGGGCTAGCAATGGAGGTGCGGATGGAGACAAGACACATGGGGTACTATATGTCTCCAACATTTCAGTTGGAGATACGGATGTCGCGTCTTGTTTCAGTATTTTTAAATTTGATTTTTATGAATAATTCTTGCTATGAATTCATCAAAGATCTGGTTGCTCATCCGAAAGTAATTATAAAACTTTATTGAGTTTTTTTTTTAGGTATATTATAAATATATAACAAATCTCTTTTCTTAACTAGTCTTGATTCGAAAATAGGATGCCTAATATCTCCTTCAGCTGACTGTTATTATGTATGAAAAAATTCTTCATTTTTACCAGTAAACATCCATTTCGGTTGGGGAAGTTTCAGACTACTCTTAATTACAATAACAACTTTTTATTTTTTGACAAATATAATAAATAATTTATAAAATATAACCGGATATTCATAATACAAGTTTATAAATTTATGAAAACATTATTAGTTTCATTAAACTAATTGAAAAAAAAAACAAATCTGCAGTAAAATAAATAATTTACGACCTATTTATAAGAAAAAAGAAACATTAAGCTGTTTTAGGTTCGACAAGATCTTGTAATAATTTAATGATGTATTACAATGTAAAAATCAGTTTTACGCTTCGAATATTATTATGTATATATTGCATGTATAATTAAGTAACATATTTGTATTGGCATAATATCTCCATATCATGTTTTACATGATTAGTATTATCTTTTAAATATACAGAAAAAAGAAAGCGTAATTTATAATCATTCTAAAAAAAAATTTAAACGATAAACATTGGACTATATTTTAAAATCTTAAATAAACTGATTCGAGTATCAATAATTTTTTTTCGAATTGAGTATATGCTTTCCTAACGGCCTTTACACAAAATCTGTGAATATCTTTGTTTACTTTTTTCTACATATAACGTATGATTTTTACAAGTACACGAAAAAATCCACGATCAGATCGAAATACCAAATTTGACAACCAGTCCAGAGCATCTTGGAGTCACCTGATGTAGAGTCCCTAGATCACTGTCAAACGCTCCAAGTGGGCACTCTTTAACAATATGTTTTATTGTCAACTCCCTTGCTCCGTAGTCGCACTCAGCAGATAGGGGGAAACTTTTTTTACGATGAAGCATTTAAAAAAATTAAAATACGAGGCGTGTTTTTAAACTAAGTTCCGTTTTGAATTTTCCGTCTATATAAGCTAAGGAAATGGCGCTCAGTTATTTCAATCAATCAATCAAATCTTTTAACAACAATAGTTTAACCATTTTGTTGTTAGTTGTTTATATTCATCCACTTATAATGAACGCTGCTACAATTCGTGATACTGCCGATTGTAAAGTACAAGGAGCAATCCGATTTTTGATGGGAAAAACAAATCTGCAGCTGAATTTCACAGGCAAACTTGTGACGTTTACGGGCTGAATATTATGACTGACACTAAAGTATGACGGTGGTGCTGTTCATTTCACCGAACGAACGTTAATGTTGAAAAACTTAGCGGCTAGCTATCGCTGATAACGGATGATTTGATTGAAAAAAGTCGACGAAAAGGTGATGAACTTTTTGATCGTATTGTTGCCGGAGATGAAACTAGGATTTCTCATTTGAGCGTCGAGACATCTTCCGGAAATTTCTACAATTTTTTCTGTTTTTGTAATTAAAGTGGGTCTTACAATGTTTACACTTGCAAAGAAAACCCAATACCCTAAATTTTTGCCTATCTCTGTCCTTTTCTTTATAGGTATATTCTTGAAGCAGCAATAGAGCTGCAGTCGAGAAAAATAAACAGGAAAAAATTTATTAAAAATTCTAATATAAACCGTAATATAAAGTGACAATATAAACAAAGTTTTAAATAATAAAAGCAGTAAAATGAAAATAATTTTAAAAATGATTTGACAACGGTAAATTTTATTTTAGTGTTATAGTAAGTTTCATCTGATGTGACTCAAAATATTGGTTAGACTGATTATTTAAACGTAGTATAAGGCTTTGGCTTTATCATTACGTAATAAACATTTTTTGAGCAGCTACCAAGCGACTCTTATTCTTTTTAATTTATTTGAGTAGTAAGAACTGAATAAAATAGCTTAAAAGTAAATAATCATTCCATAGCTTAAACGAAAAGGTAGAAAATTTGTTTATGCAAGAAATTATTAAATTCATAGACCTAATAATTATTTTAACTCGTGGTTTAGAGTTTACAGTACTGTCAGTTCAATTGTAAATCTGTAATAGGAATGAGTACAATTACAATAAATCATTAAAACCGTCGGATGTCGCACAGCTCAAATTGTTCTAGTCAGCAGAGACGGAGAAAATCCTCAAAGAAAATGTTTCACCTGATTTTAATAGAACACCGTATTATTAAGTTTAAAAACAGGACCAGAATTATTATTTTTTCTAAAAAAACTAAACTTCAGATATTTTCTGTTTCCATCAAAAAAGAAGAGACAAATTCTTTGGCCACCTTATGAGAATGAAAGAATGTATAGGCTCACAAAACAAATCTTCAACCATATTAACAAAAAGAACGGAAATCAATGGACTTAGAGATTCAAAAAGACTTAAAGAATTAATTCAAAATACAGCAACATTCAAAAACTAGTACAAAATCTTCTCCTAAACTTCCCAGACAAGGAGAAAAAGAAACCGACAATGTCTGGTCAGAAAACAGAAGACAAAAACATAACGAAAGAACTACTCTAAGACCAAGAAAGAAAACGCCCAAAGACAGATAAATGAATGCAAAATACTGCTTCACGTAATCTTCGGTAGACAAAACTCGGAAATAACTTGAAGGAAATTTAAAAGCTTACAGTAACTAATTCAGTAATAGACAAATTTTAAAATTAAAATTAATCTCTTAATTCTATTCTATTTAAACTTCAATTTTGTTTTTTTAATTTTATTTAATTAAAAACAGAATTAAATTCCAAATGATTTATCATTAAAGACTAACTAAAATTAATGAGCAAACTCCATAATTCGTATTACACGAATTTATTAATATTAAAAGTTATATAACTTATAATTTATACAGCATATATTATTATTATTATTTTTACCTTTTTTATCCTTGGGACTCCATCAGGTCCGGTACTTAATAATCGTGCCTTACATCAAGGATTTTGTATTTTGTGTTTTTTTTCTTTATTACGTTTTTTTTTCATTAGGTTCGTGTTTACCTCGACGACAGCTTTTTTTTATACTTTCCTTAAGGAGATTATAAAAACAGCAACGAAGAGTTGTTACATGTAAACCATCTATAAATAAATAAAAATATGTAATTATTTTGTTTTTTCTTCTTATTAAAAAGAGTAAACTAAGAATATTTATTTTGAAATACGTATAAATACTAAAAAAGAAAATAATGCTGTTTGTCTGGCATAAATTAGTAATATTGTTTATTTTTTATTATTATTTCGCTTTTAATATTATTTGTTTCAGTTTAATGTAATTAATTTTTTTTTAAATATTGTTCGTGTTGGCGGCTCGATCAGGATACTGAGAGATTGACAAATGAAAATGTTTATATAATTACAATTTATTAATTTAAAAAAGTATAAGTGAAACAAGACAAATCAATAATAATGACAATAGTAATAATAATAATAGTAAACGAAATTATGATTATTATTAACAAATAATAAAAAAAGTATAATCACAACCACAATAATAATCAGAATAATAGTAATAATAATAACAAAGCATAAAAAACCATCTCACAATAATAATTAAGATGATGACAATAATGGCAACGGTAAACAATAATAATATTAAGAGTCAATAACAAACAAATAATCACAAATACTAATAATAATAATAAACAGAGATTACATACAAAACAGAATTTAAAGTAATCGTCAGGATTTATTCACAGGTAGGTAAATAATGAAAAGCAGATTTCAGTTCCATTGACAAAAGACATTAGCATGGCCGCTGCTCTTAACACTTTTAACCACCAGTCTTGTGTTAACAACAATGATCCAATAGATAAGACAAGTATAAAGTTATTTCACAACAAATACCTTTGCTGTTCACAAGTAAAACTACCCTAACAGTTTATGAATGAAATTTAATACATTATCTTTTTCACCTATAGTCTTACAGCAGCTCACCGAACCATTACTTGTGACGTTATCTTAGTTGCATTGAACCTGCATTCGAAATTCGCTCCTTCACTGACCTTGCAGAATACTCTTGCTGACTAACGTCTCGCGGACTGATTCGCAGAACTCATATCTGCAGACTCTCTTCGCGGAACCGACTTTTAACTGGTCTTTCTTGAAGAATTCCTACTTCTAGCCTCTTTACACGCCGGACCGCAACCAACTCGAAGCGTGAAAACGGGCGACCGCGCGCTTTCGTTCCCATACATTCCTAACCTTCGTCCGGTAACTCTTCTCATGGAACGAACATCTGTTTAGTGTGTAAGTAGGTAATATTACAAAAGATAATTACTAAACAGACCTCTAACCTTTAATAAAAGTGTTTCTTTTAGCCCCTTTCTGGATTCCTCCCATTATTATATTTTCTACTACTTTCTTCTTAATTGGCAGGAATCTGTTACTCAGATCCGCTATACCGGTCTTGTTACAATATAAACTGAATAAATTAGCAGTTTCATAAATCTAACAATTCTCGTAAACTTAAATGTAAAAATGTAGTCATACAGCGCTAATATTCGCTTAAAACGCCGATAGGACAAAACTGTTTTTGATTTAATTAATTACGGTATTCTAAGTTAAAACCAATTTTTAGTATTTTAAGGAAAGTGAGATAATTTTTAAAAAAGACTGAATAAAAATATTTAAAAACGAAATATAAATAAATGAAAAGGGCACTTTGTATTTTTGTTTTATAGCAGCAGCACTGACTATAGATTAGCACAGTAGGAAGGTATCTATGAATCAAACATAAATCTAATATAAATAATTTATAAATTAACACGAACGGGCCATGCTTAATAAAACTAATATAAATCCAATAGTTCTAAAGCAAAGACTTTTTTTAATATTAATTATAAAAAGGGAGATTAAGGAATCATTTAGGCTTGTATTTCTTATGCAAAAAATGCTTTCATTAAAATCAATTTTGTGCACAACGTCTTGAAGCCGTTCTACAATAAGAGAAGTTTTCTCTTAGAATTTACCTGGGGTAAAATCTAAAAGAATTTGCCTTTTAGGCAAATTACACACTTCTCCTTACACACTTCGAAATTTGATTAGTATGTGTAATCAATTACACATTTGGGAAGACTTGTTCAGACACATTTAAGACACTTGTTAAGACTTGTTAGTACACATTTGGGAAGATTTGGGAAGACGCGTTAACCACTAGACCAAGACACAGGTTATAGTACTGGAAATTCTTTTCGAACAGCTAATATTTTCTACGTCAGTGATGCCGACTTGAACGTCAGACAGTTTAAGTTTATTTTATTAAATAGTCTTCACTTCTCTCTCTCTTCTCTTTTTTTCTGTTTAGCCACTGGAACCACTATAAGGTATTACTTCAGAAGATGAATGAGGATGATATGTATGAATGTAAATGAAGTGTAGTCTTGTACGGTCTCAAGTCGACCAATCCTGAGGTCAGGTTGTGGTTAATTGAAACCCAACACCAAAGAACACCGGTATCCACGTTCTAGTATTCAAATCCGTACCAAAGTAACTGCCTTTGGTAGGATTATAACCTTAGAACTCTCTGCATCGAAATCAGCTGATTTGCTATGGAAATTTTGTCACTTGTGGTTTTAATTATTAAACCACCCTTGTAGGTTATGTCTGAAAAAAGGTTTTATGAACAGATTTTAACCATATATTTTTGTTAATAAAGATATTGTCTTCTAATTTTTATTTTTACACGACTGCCCAAGGAGTGTAATATAAATAAATTCCATACACCCAAATAGGATGTATATATGTAAATATGTCTGTTGGTTCCATTGTAGCAGCTCAACGGCTATACCGATTTAGATGTATGACTTTGTGTTGGAATCCTTACGTTACCGGAGTGTCATCTGAAACATTGCTGCGTGTTGTACAGGAATCTATTATTGAAGATTTTTCGTGTATTTAATTAAAAAAATAGTTTCAAATTCACGTCCAACTTGCGTCTCCGTCATTTTATTCCAATTTCAAATTGTTATAACTGAACGCGTGTTGCACTGGAAATTCTAACAATACCAAACATATTGGAAAATCCTTAATCATCTAATACTTGGCAAAGTGAAAAAGATACACAAGTCAAATTTTTTTAAATACACTTCGCAGAAAAGATTTAATTTTTTTACAACACAGTAAAGTCACCCGCTAGGCTACGTGATGCTTAGCATATAGTAACCTATGTTTCCAGTGATACATAAGTTATATTATACAGCTATATTTTAATATTACATGGAAGATGCTGAAAACTTTGAGTCTGGAACGACGTGAGGCTTTTAGTAACGTACGTATTTTGGGACGAGAGCTTGAAGTAATTCAATCAATTTATAAATAAAATTCCTCACTTTATATTTATATTATATTATGTTATAACAGCTTTATATATTTTTATGAAATCTGCTACAAAAAAATAATAAAAAGAAAACTATAAACAAACAATTTTTCAAAAACTTTACAGTATTTATTACTTTAGATGTCTTGTCATAATTAATTACCTTAAAAAATTAGATTTTCTTTAAACTTATATAAAAATCTATTATCGGAAAATACTCAATTTGTCGTTAACAATATTTCATCTGATAGTAGAACAATAAATATTAATATGACATTTAATTTTAATTAAACACTTTATAAAATCATTAAATTATACGGTGCTACGACTCAATTTATTATTGTTATTATTATATCATTATTTATGATATTAACACATTTGTCTAATAAATGTAAAAATAAGTATTCTTTTCCGATTGTAAAATGTGCATTTGTTGACACGCGAGAAACCCACGCGTGCGAACACCTATCGCTATGGCCATCCTTAAAATAAAAACGTGGCCCACCCTAGCCGATTCGACGACTGTAGACACAGTCGGTTAAGGTAAGCGCACTACGGGCCGGTTTTACTCGCTCATTTGTATACAATTCTTTCTCCCGACAATCATCTCATAAATATATTTAAATTTATATGTCATTAATAAATTTACTTTTTTCTTTTTCTTTTTTTTTATTACTGCACATAATTATTAGCTGTTCATTTGGCAAGACGATATATTTTATTATTTTATCTCTAATTACATCAAATAAAAACGACTTATTGCTAACTTATAATAATAAATCGGCATTCAACTAACTCATTCAATTCGATCGAAACAAGTTTAAATCGGTTTCCTTTAATCGCTAATACAACTATGCATATTATTTATTCTCTCAACGCTCATTATGAATTATTGCTTTAGAATTTTCAAGGTTTCTGTCAGCTATAGAATGTTTTCTTTTTTATTTTTATTTGAATATTCAATTTCCATAGCATCCGCCCCAACTTCTTTTACCTTATACGTTATAAATCCAGAATACATATATAACTTGTTTTCTATCAATATATTGACTTGTTTCAATTTATTTGACATTTCTGTTGAAACAAAAAAGTATTAAATGTATTTATAAAATTAATATATACTGTATAATATGGATTAGTGTTCACTTAACAATAAATAATTCAATTTTACATTACTTGTAGGAGGCAAAAACTGTAATTCTTATATATATATATATATATATATATATATATAATGCGATAGCTTTCTGAAACAGGATTTCGAAATCCACGAGTACTTTTCTATAAAGGAAAATACTATTATAATGTTATACAACTGAAATATAACGATTTTTTTTTGTTTTTGAGAATCCATTTTATAGAAGGGAGGCATATATGACAAGTATGAAATATGATGATAAAATAAATTTTTTAAATTACTCGAATATACAAAATTTGAAACGAAAAGATCTAAACCAGATTAGAAAAACAAAACAAAAAAAGAAGTATGATGCAAAATATGAAAAAGAAAACTAATCATTACCGAAATGGTGAGTCATATCCTACAACAGTCACATTTAACAAGTTTTGTGGTTATATAATAACACTAAACATTAATATAGAATAAAAATAAAATAAAAACCATACGATTGGAATATATAAAATTATTTTGCAATCTTTTCCTTTAAAAGACATCTTATAACATTAATGAAAATATAAGCAAGCCTTTTACCTGAAATTTTGGAATATTGCATGTCATACAAGTTTAACAAAACAATATAGCTTATTTATAGAATTTTTTATTTATAGAATTAATTTACTTGAATAAAGGTAGGATATATGCTGTAATAAAGTAAGGAAAAATGAATTTTTAATTTTATAGAGTAAAATAACTGTAGAGTTTCAAACAGTCATAACTTTGTAGCAAAGAATTACAAAGACAAGATGAAGTACAAGTCAAAATGAGAGAAACTCTCTTAGTTTTCAATACAGCAAATGTTTTACAAAATTCAACGGCCGCATGATGCAAGATTCAAGACACTATAATTACGGTAAAGATGAAAATTTACAGTTTTGTGGCTCGTTAATTTAGAGTAGGTTACACTGGTTAGGCGTGAATACCGTCGTGTGTTCAAAGAAGAACCATTACAAGAAAATAACTTTCACCAATTCGATAAATAACTCAAAGAAATCGTAAGCTTACTGAAGCGATTTCATCCAAGATGACAGTGTCTATCAATGCCGTTGAAACTGTACTACGAACAAGTTAACTGCATACACCGAAAAAATCAGTGCAAAAGTGTTCTACAGAGTTAGAATTCCAAAAATAAATTTTCAAAAAGTTTTTTTTTTTACAAAAATGATTATGCTTTACCGATTAAAAAATTTAAGTTACATAAAATTTAATCAAACAACGAAGTTAAACTATTTGAATTCGCAACACACGTTCTAATACGTTAGATGAGAAGTTTTTAAACAAGTTTATTTTCAGCCATGAAGTTATGTTTCAGATTTTAGGACGAGTATATCGGTATGAAGTTCAAAAGTGGGGTACTGAATCTCCACTTCTTATGGAAAAATAATGTGACAGCCCAAAAAGTAATGATCGTGGTGCGCAAACTAACGATATAGAATTATTTGACCGTTATCTTTTGTTGAAAAACCTATAATGGGAAACAGTTATGTTAGAAAGTTATGCAAAAACACCAGGCAATTTAATTTTCCAGCTAGATATAGCTCCTCCACATTGGTGCAGAATTATCTTAACGAAACGATTTCTCCAGCGATGGATGTACCAGAAGATGGATATTCTGACCACAAGGATCTCTAGATCTTATCCCTATGGGTTTTTATCTGGGGGAATATGTAAACGCATAAGTTTTCTCGTTCAAGTAAGAAATTTAGACCATTTAAAAAATTGATCACAAATCTCTTTTGTCTGTCACACATAATGTACTCTGCCATGTGTATAAAGGTTTGAATGTTGTGCTGATTGTCTGTAAGGGAACTAAAGAAGAACACATCAAAATCTACAAAGGAAATAAGTTTCTTGGAGTTGGAGAGTTTCTCTTCATTTTGACGTGTAATTCATACTTTTGTCATGGTTTGTTCCAAAACTGTGAAATCGTGTTGTAGATACAGTATAATGCAACCGAAAGTCGGGAGGTTATTTGTATAAACAATAATTCCTTACAAGTGAAAAAATCTCCCGATTAAATATTATAAATATTGACGACTTCATGATTTACTACTAAAAAGAGTTGAAAACATTACTTTTCAACTTTATTTTATTATACTAAGTCTCATATCACTTGACAGCTGACTTTGCTAACAAAAACAAGCGCTTGAATTTATGTTACTGTATCACCAAAAGCAATCGTTGGAAAAGTTTAATTAAACCATTAGAATCAAAACTTTTTCTCTCCGTAAATATATAGCAAATATAAAAAAAATGACCCGATTTGAAAACCATACATCTGTGCAACTACACACGGTCAGTGAATGAGATATGCGCAATTTGAAAATTCGCTTTCTTGAATTTCAAACACCGTCCACCATGTCGCAATACTAGCGCTCAAACGTACGCTAAC
This sequence comes from Lycorma delicatula, assembly GCF_047948215.1. Classification (NCBI taxonomy): domain Eukaryota; kingdom Metazoa; phylum Arthropoda; class Insecta; order Hemiptera; family Fulgoridae; genus Lycorma; species Lycorma delicatula. The sequence goes on along the minus strand of NC_134456.1, from coordinate 153,138,395 downwards.
CTCAATCGTACACAACATGGCGTCTACGCAACAGAAGATGTTTTGTGTTCTACCATTCAGCAAGGCAGAGTCCGTAATAACGGTTTAGCATGCGTTTGGTTTCGAAAGCGTTTCAGGATCGATCCACTCTCATCGGTTAAAATATTGATCGAGAAATCCGTGTTTCTTTTTCTATTTTCACCCCAATAAAAAGAAAACGGAAAATGACAGGAAATATTAAGTTAGTTTAGACAGCTGAATTTAATATGTAATAAAATCTTTCTACCATTTTTTATACCTAACACGGCAAAGTTAACTACCATTTATATGGTGCGTACTATAAATAAAATGACAGTTTATACTGAAGATACCGAATAACAAAAAAATCGTTTTATATGTGATTTCTTTGTAATTGAATTAATCTCTTTAAAATAATATTTACAAATAAAAAATATGTTAATTACACTTAAATATTTTTGAACTTATTTTTATTATATCAAATTTTGATGATTAAAATGCAGTGATGGTATACATCATCTAATCTTAAGTTTGTAATATACGTGTTAATATAATTAATAAATATACTATAATGTAATAAATAAATAAAAGTATAACAACACAGAACTTCGGATTAATGGAAGGGCCTTATTATGCTTCCGTTAGCCATTTTTAATAAATTTCCGAACCATCTGAAAAGTTTTCCCACCGATTTATTTAAAATACAGTTAAAATATTTTCATTTAAGAGAACAATATTCTATTGATGAATTTTAAATTATTCTAATTAAAAACAAAAACTCCTTTTATTTTCATCGCGTTCAACATGCACATTAATATACTTAGCTTAACATTTTTCATATGTTTTTATTTAAATAAAAATTAATTTGGATTTTAATTATATCTATTTTTTTATTTTATAATCTGTTTTTATATTTGTAATTTATATTATATTAACGTGATTTAGATAATGTATTTTTATGTACCGAATATAATAAATTTTTATTTATTTAAAATGTTACATAAGTCTATTTTTAACTGACTTAAATACGAAGACAAAATGTTCAATTTGACCCGAATATAATAATATATATTCAAGCTTCACTCTTCCTCAAATGTACCGATTTTTAACATCCTTTACTAATTTTATATAGAAAATTCTTCTAGCATTCCCATTTTAATTTTTCTTTTTCATAAAAGAAACTTTTTTAAACATTCTTAAAAAAAAAGTACATAGTATATACAGAGAGCATTCTAATTCTTTTTCAGTCACAGTAATGCTTAGAATTGAATAATATAAACCGTAAGATAATTGGTTTACATAAAATAATAATACACAGTAATGCTTAGAATTGAATAATATAAACCGTAAGATAATTGTTTTACATAAAATAATAATACATATATTAGCATAACAAACAGTCTTAATTTACATTTCACAGCAGTCTTTCCATTATTATACATGTTTCTCGAGATTAAGTTTCTTACAAACGGGATTTTTTAAACAACCATCTTTTCTGTAAGCCTGTAAAAAAAATAAAATAAAATGTGAAATAAACTTTAAAAAAAATAACAAAATTTCCGTTTGGGTTTTCCCTTGGAAAAAAATGTAATTTTTTACTTTTTAAATCAAGTTAAGAATTCTCACCTTTGCGTTAGTGGTTTTTTCATAAGGGCACTGTTTTTGAAAACCCGAAAAAAAGTTTAAACAAATATAAATCAAAAAACGAGAGCCGACAAAAAATCCTTGTCCACAGGGTGCTTAACTCTCGGCAGACTACTAACTATACTAGATCGTGGATACCGGTGTTCTTTGGTGGTTGGGTTTCAATTAACAACACATCTCAGGAATGGTCGACTTGAGACTGTACAAGACTAGACTTTATTTACATTCATACATATCATCCTCATTCATCCTCTGAAGTAATACCTTACGTGGTTCCAGAGGCTAAACAGAAAAAGCAGAAAGACTATTAATTAGGAAGAAAATTGTTAAATAGCATTTTTTTTCTTTCTTTATTTTTACCTTTCCCCCGGGCCGGATCCTACAGTTAAGGATTCCAGAGCCCAGGGAGTGTCCTTTACTCTAACGGTCCTCCAGATCTCGGCCCGCCGGTCGGATCTTACTTTGTGCCCGCCTCAAACCCCCAGAGTAGGATCCACCAGGCCCGGCTATGCCGTCCCTGGGTCCCCACTCCGGGAGCCGGGACTCGGTCTATATACCAATGCCTCTAACAGGGACGGGGACACACCGAGTGGAGCATCTCCGCCGGGACTAGGGTCTTCTTCGCTCGGGGGTGCGAGAGTCTCCGTCCCTCATCGCTACCGCCCACTCGTGCAAGCATGTGCAAACGGCAGCTCCGCAGAGAGCTGTCCCTCATCCCCAAGCCCCTCGATCCTTCTGAAGAACCCTCGCCACGAACCTTGCGATGGTATCAAAACTCTTGGAGCTCCGCAACATGGTGGCGATGATGTTCCGCCACCACGCTAAGCGGTCCGGTAATCGCCGACAATCTAGGTGGTATTCATCCCATTGCGGGCACCGGAACACCACGTGTTTCGGGGTATCCGGGTCGCCACAGTAAGGGCAGTAAGGGTCATCCGCTCTCCTCCAACCACAGTGTTAAAAAGCGCTTAGCCTTTAATAATTTAACGGATTTATTTCAGCATAATTTCATACAGTTTTATTAAGTGCTCTTGCTTATTGAATTAAAAAGTTAAAAAGGCCCTCATTCTTTTAATTTAGGACCCGATGAAACACAAAATGAATTAATAAATGTTGTTTTTATGTAAAATAATTACACTAATCTTTTAGTAAAATTTTGAGATACGGGACCAACATATCTCCTCACGCTCTCAACTAACAATAACCAAAATTAAAAGGCATCAAAGCCTATATTCAAAAGTTACCGTATCTGATAAGAATCTGTTAATCCAGACTATTATACAAAACTATAAATTACGAAAAAAAATTAGGCTTATTATCTACCCACACTGAATTAAATTACCCAAATACGTAATTAATGTAGTGGATAATCTAATTAATACAAAATTGTTATTTTAAATTCACAAACGGCAAAAAATAAAAAAGTGTTTTTTACTCCTATTTCTTAATGAAGATTGGAACAAGACTAAATTCCATCAGAAAATATCTTATCTATCTAAGAAACGTTAAATTTAGTAAAACATTTACCTACCCTTCGAGTAAAAATTTGAGATAAGAGACCCATAAGGCCGGTATCTCCCTGCCCCTTGACCGATTTGTGACCAAAATTAAATAGTATCAATACTCTATAAATAGAAATCATCGTATCAAATTTCGGCTATATCGGTTCATCCAGTTTGTAGATATAAATCATAAAGCAGGCGAACATACATCCATCCTTCTGAAATTTTCAATGCTACAGTTGTTTTTATTTATTTATTTTTTTTTTGTAAGGGAAGTCATAAAACGTCATCGTGTTGCAAAACTTGACTTGCAAAACTTGAACCGATTGACTTATTTGTTTTATATGTGTACCGTATATAAAAATAATTTATCGTAAATACAATATAACTATATAACTGGGAACGTAATAACATAAAAAAACCAGTTATCAATGAAAAGTGTAGTAACACTTTCCCGAACAACCATTCTTCTTTTTATTATTGTTATTATTATTACTGTTTTCTCAATTATTAATTCATTTCTAACAGTTATTATCTGTAACTTCTATTTACGCTAAGTTAATCCAATTTATTTATGTCGTGTTTTGACGGTTTTATGACATATTCTATTATTTTTAATTATTAAAAGTTAGTTATTTCGCCATTTTGGGTCTTACATTGGACTTATAAAATTGATATATTTTGTGCATTTTCGTAAATCTTACATTAGCGCATTTGAATCAACTTGATAACTTACACCATTATTGCATAATGATTATTACAGAATTTTTATTTTGGAGGCCATTTTGATGTGAACCCGACAACCGATCGCGGTTATTTGTGTTTTTTTGTAATCCTCTAACGATCCTTAATCCGAACACGAAATCAATATCCAAAACAAAAAGCGTTTATGCGTATACAATCATTGAATTCAATAACGAAGTGTACGTTCGGTGAAAATGAAGTTTAAAAATCCTGTTTAAAAAAAAGTCACTAAAAACGGGAAAAATTCTTTAATCCTTTCTTTTTACAAGTCAGTATCAAATTAAGGATCAGGAAACTGTGGGTAGTTTTAATCTGATGCCGACTACTAAAAGTTAAAATATAAAGAACTAAGAAGCGTTATTTTTTTCTCTTTTTAGTGCGATTTCTTGAAGCTATTTTTTATTTTTATTTTTTTTTTGTCGGTAGGTTTTCCTTAAACGGTAAAGAAATATAAGACAGTATAAATTTGTATTTTAACTCCTTTATAAATTTTCCACGTCTATATAAATAATTCACGTCATCGTCATTAGTATTAAAAGAAGCAGATACGCCTTGAATAAAAGAATCAGAATCACGAAGGCTGTGGCTATAGAAGCTAATATCACAGGTGCACGAAACAAGCCGGTAATAATAACGTACCCTCAATAGCATAATAGGTTAGCTGGCATCATAACCACTCTGTAATCTCACCTGTCAATTGATTATGTATAAAGATGTTACAATAAAGTCTTGAACCAAATTATATCTGACGATTCACATACATGTGGGCTAATATTAAAATAAATAAACCTACACGTTTACATAACGAGGATACGTACGTAGTGCTCCAAATATTTCGTATGTAAATTAAATATATAAAATATCGTGCATCAAAATGAAGGGTGTAACTTAAGTAATGCTAAAATGTTTACTGCCTGTTAACAAATATATGTATACGGCTTAAATTAAAATAATACTATTAATCTTTTACTTTATCTAATAAAATATCAAAAAGATTCCGCTGTGCTTTTTGAAAAAGTGCCAAATTTCAAATCCTATTAGTACAAATATATAAAATTGGCAGTTATAAAACGTACAATTATTGTTAAAAGGTAAAAGTAAATACTATAAATAACGAATTTATTTTATCTTACTACTATATAAAGAGTGAATGTCTTCTTCGTTTGTTCTCGATAACCGTGAAAACTACTGAATCAATCATAACGAAATTTTATTTCACTATATAAATCATAAAAAAAACAATAAACCGCATAAATAAATAATATAGAATTCTTTTACTAAATTTAATGTAGTTGGCCAATCGATAGATATTGTCTATATTGATCGTCGTTGTCTATCTTGCCATCATTTGAGGTAAAGGCACTTCAAGGCCATAGTCCCGGCGGGGAACTTCCTTCTGGAGGTTCCCCGCTTGAGGCAAGGGAGAATTAAGACCGAGATCCGGCTTCTGGGATAGGGACTACGTTTAGCATAGCTGGACCTGGCACCCTGAATCAGAGGCTTGAGGGAGGCATAAATAGAAGATCCGATCGGCGGGCTGACCTGTCATACCGGATGTAAAGCCGTTGGACGGGGAGGCCCGTTTGAGTATTGGACATTCCCCTGGGCTGAGTTATACTTAGTTGTAGGTCCGGCCCAAGGGAGGGGGAATAAAAAAAGAAAAAGAGCAACCGAATATCCACGATCTAATATTCAGATCTGTATAAAAGCAACTGCCTTTACTAGGATTGTCACTACCTATATCGTCCTTCTTTATGTCAATATCGATTTCTTTAGACAGTTATGTGATTTACTAAATTTAATTTCGTTGTCTATAAATATCAATTTGTATTATTATCGAAATTTATTTAAAAACAAGTTAGTCTAATAATAAAATTAAGGGGAATGACGACTATTTACAAATTTAATAAAATTTTGATGGTTTCAAGAATACTGAATTTCGATATCATATCGTCTTCTTCAAAAAGTAATTATATATGTTTTACTAAATTTAATGTCTATCTAATCGGGCGGCGTTCCACAACTCATCATCACGTAAGCAACTCATCATCATCTGTAAATTTTTATATCCAGAACCAAGAAGTTCCATCAGGGTAAGCCGTACACATTAATTGACATAAGTTCGCCTTTCAATTTGATATTAATATTTTCATATCGTCTAAATCAGCGGTCTCACAGATAGGAAGGACTTCTAAGACTATAAGAATTTATGATCGTAGACAACATAAATCTGTGCTACAGCGTTCTAGAAGTCTTGAACAGAAACGTATACGCCTAGCTCGAAATAGAGTTCAACCTTCGAAAAATATATTAGGTCTCAAATCAGCCTTTGTTTATCACCATAAAATTGACTATCTGAATTTGAAAGTTATTAAAATGTGTAACCACTGCAATGCCAAAAAAAATTAAATGATGAAACTCCTGGACTTTGCTCTACCGGGGACAAAGAAGTTTTTAAACATCTTCAATATCTTTCTGATTTTGTTAAAAATTTGATTTTAGGAAGGCAATCTTTATCTAAAAGTTTTATTTTAACCGATAAGTATTAAACAGTAATAACTCTGACAGCAATAGCCCATATATATATATATATATTACTAAATCCTATTTCCAATTTTTTAAGTTTTGTACGCATATAGTGCGGGCGAAACCACGACTCGGATGATAGTAAACAAGTAACTTTAAAACTTTTACAAGATTTATTTCATTTAAACAAAAAATTTTAAAATATAGACACAATAAAATATGTTTAATAAAAAGAATATTCATATTTTAGAGTTTTAACTAAGTACGGCAACATTGAAATCACTTTTCATCAGCTAAACATAGAAAAATAAAAATTTAGCAATCATCCTACCTTGAAACATCAAATTTTTGGTATGATACCATATCCCAAGCACCTAGGGGATGCTTAACGGGAGTTACTCAAAAGTTTTCTGTCCAAAGGGGGTAAAGAAAATCTTAAATTGTAGTGGTAAAATTGTGACAAGATTTTAAAGGGAATTTTTAAAAAATTATGCAAACCAATATGGCAGCCATTTAATACTTTTCACAGCTTATTTTAAAAGTGGCCTTCAGTATACCCCAAAATTCATACAAACAGATCGTTTTGAGATAGGAGCGTTTGGTAAATTTAATTTTTCTATTTTTAACTGCTGAAAATCTATTTAAAGGCTGCCATATTTTGTTTACACGCTATATATAGCGTGCAGATAAAAAACTATTTATAGTTTTTACAGATGAAAAAAAGAAGTATACTTTCCTTTCCTCACAGGTAGCCGCTTTTTAAGTTTTATTTTACACAATTGCTGATGGTAATCACCAATACAGGTTTATCTACGGAGAATTGTAATCTTTAACCGTTGCAGTGAAATGTCTGATGTAATCTTAAATAATAATAGTAGAATATTAATCGATCAGTTAATAAATTTATACGTTTTCAAAGGTATAAAATTTAATTTATAATGCGATATGTTGTACGCAAATTTATAAGTTAATAAGATATTTCCATATTTTTTTTGTATTAAAAAATAATTTGTAACTTTTCTGGTCGGAAATATAAATTTGCATTCTAGTTTGCATTCATGTTTGCCATATTACAAACTTTTCAAACGTACCTGTCAACATAAAGTTATTACAAAGGTACACGGGCTATGTACACAATTACAGATTTGAATAATTTTAAATTATTTGCTTTTATTACCGTCGTGAAATATAAACCGACTTCATTTACATTTGTACAAGATCCTTATAATAGTAAAGTTAAATATTATAACTTATTTAAATTTCTTCCGGCTACTAACCCGAAACAGTTGAAAATTATATTCGTTAAGCGATCCGTTTTAACAGTACAAAAAAATTACTTTTTCCAAAACGGAAATATTTAAAGTGAAAATAAGATAAAAATAAAATTATGTAGAGGAAGAATGTACAAGAGATTATTAGAAAACAGTTAGTTTTACCGACCTTTAACTTTAGGGCATACAACTGTACAATACAATTGCGGCACATCTGAGAAATATGAGCCAGAATATTTTAAAATGTGAAATTAGCGCTGAATAAACTCCAAGTAGAAGGCTTGGAGTGAAGTTATATTGCAAGAAATATCAATCTCCATCAACATTAACACACTTGTCCCACCTCCAAAAGAAGCCATGATAAACTTTTAAAGCTTATTATGGCTGCTAAAAAGAAATTTTTGCTTTTATGTCACAGCCAATATAGCACATTTTTTTACGCCATTGCCATAAGTCTCTGAGCATGAGTTCCTCTTTTGCCTCCTTCAGTGGACCAAACAACTGAAAATTCGATGGGACAAGGTCAGGAATGTATGAGAGGTGATATATTACTTTCTAATGCAAATCTTTCGATGGTTTCTCGAGTTACATCAGTCATATAAGGTCGGGCTTTATCGCAAAGGCGAATAAAGCCTTTGCGCTGAGATTCAGGGTTTTTTTTCATAACCGCTGGCTTCACTTTGCTGATAGCAAGTTACATTAGTAAGGTCTGTTTACTTCTTCTATGAAATATTCTAGGAAATCTACAATAACCTGGCCTTTTGCATCCCAAAAGATTCCCATCTTGATTTTTCCTGTTGATGGTCGGTTTTGAATTTTTACTTGACAGGTGAACTCGTGCGCTTCCACTCCACGCTCTGTCTTTTTGTATCCAGTTCATAACGGTGAATCCATGTCTAATTAAAGTTACAATACTGTGCAAAAAATTTTCCTACTGATACCGTTGTTTCAGTAGTGTGTACATACAAAGTTTTGTCTCCTTATCGTGAACTGTCAACTCTCTTGTAACATCTTGCGCTTATTTACGGTACTTTAGCTTGTCGGGAATAATGTTATGAACTGTACCAATACTTGTAATTTTTCAGCTATAATCTCACCTACAATCCGTCGGTCTCCGTAGAAAAGAGAGTCTATGCGAGTTTTAAGCGCTGGAATTGAAACTTAATCAGACATCCAGAACGGTGCTCGTCAGTCACTGAAATTCGATCCCTTTAAATGTTTTACCCGCTTATAAAAATTTCTGCGGTTTATTCAACTTTATCCGTATTTTTTGATCGTAAGAGAATAAATGTTAAGCAGTTTTTTCTATCTTCTAAAGCAAAAAACGAATCACTGCACGCTAATTCAACGAATCACAACTAATTCGCAAACAAAAGACTCGCCATCATAAAATGAGATTTTGTGGTTATAAATAAAGCAATATACTGAAACGGCTGATGAAAATCATCACAGGTTTACCAACTTACTGAAGTAAAAAAGTGAAATTATCATAATCCTGCCTTCACAGCCGTTTCTGTCTTTAATTACTGAATGACCTTCGTAATACTTTTCCCACATTCGCAAAAAAAATTCATCATTTTAATAATTTGCGAGAGAGATAAATAAATGTCATAATTAATTTCAGAAAAAATTAAACTCGGTTACATTTCAGTGTCTCGAGACCTATAGTTTGTATGTTTTAAATTTAAATAGTAATTGTTTTATTATGACAGTGGCAACTGTTTTCCTTTCCTACTGAAGGAAAACAAGAAAATTGTAAATAATTTTAAATTTCGAAAAAACAGCCTTAAAATCGGAAGAAACGAAGTTAAGATGAGGAAATTAGGGATTATACAGTGAATCTACAGATTTAATAGAATTAGGGACAATTCCCCGTATTTTGAAGACTACAAGTCTCCGTAGTCATGAGACAAAAAAGTATAAAACTTTAAAATCGTATTTAGTATAAGAAAATTAATTTCGGTTGAGGAATAACACTACCTATTTCATAAAATAAAAATTTTCTTATAAAAAAAAAGACCGATTTTTTGGCGCAAATTACTTACATATGCTCAGATATATAGCACGACTAGTTGTACTTACGAGTGTAACTGGAGATTTGAAGTGATAAACAAGATTACTTTTACCACTCTATTGCTTTGTTTCTATTTTGTAACCTTTGGTAGTTTTTAAATATTAAAGATTCTACTTCGATAAAATAAAAAAAAAACCTTATGCATATTTATTTTTTTGATTGATATGCGCACAAGAGAAATAAAAATTAATATATTATTTACTACGAAATACACGTGAAGTCATTTAGGTTTGTTACCATACTACTAGTTTATCTGATTTACATACTGTGTATACACACACACGCGCGTACACACATTTTTTGTTGTAGTTAATTAATTATCAAAACAAAAATGAATACTTATATATCATATTACACAGATAAATTAATTTATCACACGTGTAAAATCTTTTGAGAGTCTATTAAAACACGAAACTATTCATTTAAATGAAAAATAATAAAAACTTTAAAAAATTGGATGGACTGTGTATGAACATTGTATGAAAAAAACAAACAAAATGGAGAGCATGTTGAATTAATGGAACATGCCGGTCGGTGTTCGGGTGTAATTGTGACATGAACCAGCAGGCGCGCTAGCGTTGCAAAATATCAAGGTGCTGGCACCAAGCAGGGAATTAGTGACAACAATAGAAACTGACATTTGGCACCGGTCCTTATTTTGATATGCGAAAAAGGTCAAGGTTTACGCCTGCTTAAGAATTTTCCTTGTAGGATGAACGTCTATTTATCTTGGTCTATTTGATCGGAAAAACGTTATCTATAAAATTCGAATATCTTAAAATTTGTATAAAAGACGTTGTAATATAATATTTATTGACATTTTTCTAGGTTTTATTTTTAGATAAAAAAAAAACAGGTCGATTAATAATTTAAGGACGTTTAGATATTTATCATTTATTTATATGTAGAAATCTGAATTCAAGTAACCATATTTGGGATGTGTTTCGGTAAAACTCTAAAAAGACCTTGTACGTGAACTTGAGCTATCCGAACACCTGGTTGCCTCATTATGCTCGTATTTCCAGTCGCTTCTTTACTATATTACAATTATTGATTCTTATGCAACTTTTTAATTGATTGTGCAAAAAGTTGCAACAATCTTAATTCCTTATCTCTCTCACTCTCTCTCTCTCTTTCTCTATATCTCCTTCTTTTATTTCATCCAGAAGTAAAAAAAAATTATAAAAATAGGGAAAAAATTAATAGAAATTATTGGAACAAACCTATTTTAGCTTGAAATCTAAAATATAATTTTTAGTTTCTCTTTCACAAAAAACAAAGTTAAGTTTCTATTATCATCAAAAGTAAATAATAAATGATATAACTAAAACTAACTAAAATTGCCTTTAATTTAAAAAAAAAAAATTGTATCTTTCGATCTGACCACTAAAGACCATGTTTACATTCCTCAGCTTTCTTTCTTTTCCACAGACTCTTCATCTTTCTTTTCACCTCACCACTATTCCATTTACGATTATGCTTTTTTCTACTTTTCTAGAAATACAGATTCATTTATCCTTTTTGTGAAAGTCTGTCTCTTCAGAATTCTGTTTTTTTATAGACTGAGTATTATCAAATCCTTTTCCGTTTCTCTAAACCATTTTTGTATTTTGTTTTTTCAAAAAAGAAAAATTTGTTTAGTTAATATGCTCTCAATCACTGTACACAGGTGTCCTTAAAAATCTAATCTTCTGTTCCTCATTACATGTTGTGCTTTTTCAAACATGTTTCCTCTGTCTTTCTTAATTTATAAATATTGTTTTTATATTTTGGATAAAAACAATATTCTAAAAATTTTTATTTTGTATTTTCTAACAATGTACTTATAGAAATGTTTCTAAAAATTCTTTTTTCTACTTTACCGATTTCTCTGAAAATTTTGTTAAAGACTTTGCCCCAAATAGACCTTCTGGAAGTGTTACTGTCTTGCCTCAGTTTTGTATTTTTGGAAAAGGTTTTCTGATTACATATATCCTTTGTTAAATGATATGCCATCTTCTGTACTCTACCTTTCATTCCTGTTTTTTCTAAGGCTTTTGGTGTTGCAATTTCCTCTAAATATTTAAATTTCTCTTTTATTGTTTTTTCTTTTGAGATTATAATTGTTTGAGTTTTTTTCTATTTGAAAACAATTTTGTTTTTTGTAAGAAATTTTAAGACTGATTTTATTTGTTCATTCTTCTAATTTTTTAATTACAATTTTTTGCTTGATCGGTATCTTTAGGTAACTAAATCATCTGCAAAAGCGAAAATTCAAAAATTTAAATTTTGTTCCCATTTTGATGACCCTCCGCCCAACAGTTCTTAAATTTTTATGTTCTTTGTTCCATTTTCTAGTAACCTTTTCTCGAGCACAATTAAAAATTATTGATAACCATCTCCTTGTCTTATATATGTTTTATTTTCGAAAAAACTCTATTTTTCTTTAAGATCCGTGCATGGTCGAACGGCATAAGTTAATTATCGTAGCTGAACCGCATACAGAGACACTTGATTGAACAAAGATAGCTTTAATTTATTCAGGTCGTCCGGAAAACAGAGCCCATTTTATGATAAAAAGCTGACAACACAGTTGTAGGACTGTGATCTCACGCGGATTTTTTCTGATGCACGGCTACACACCCATACCCACAACTTAATTTAAAATACGTCAATCCTATAGTAGCGTTCCTTGTGGTGACAATAGGTATTACTGACGCAGTATATCCATTTAGTCACTAGTTTAGAGCATTTTTTAGGGCGGGGGTACAATTTTTCAAAAAAATATTTTTTGCAAATATTATTATCTTTTAATTATTAACAAATGTGGCTAAGAAAAATAAGATCTAAATTAGGCGATATCTTGAGACACTGAGAAATTTTAATGGCATCAATGCTCCATATACAGAAGTAATCTGACAAAGTTTGGCCAAAATCGGATCAGTAGTTCTGGGTATATATAGTGATTTATAGCGCAACACTAAGCACACACATACATACACACACACACACACACACACACACACACACACATATATATATATATACTATATATACAAACATCAGAAAAATTTCCATCCGGTTTTTTGGGTTCCTTAGGTGTCAAAACGTCAAGATCCGGTGAAAACCGCATAAGCCCAATTTGAACCGATTATAATATTTTCTTTCCCTTCTACAACTGTAGCGCTTGACGGGAAAGTAAAAAAAACTTTAGAAAAGCTTGGCTTCTTCATTTTATCATTGGATCAGAAATCAGAGAGAAATTTTTCCACGTTCAGAAAATTTAAAATCTTTGAAAAAAAAGAAAAACACTCTTAAGATATTAAGATACGAGTATTTATATTTTATTTCGTCCATAAATGTTGCTTATATTTCAATTATTTAAGCTTATTAATATATTTTATATAATTTTGATTTTCAAATTCATATTTTCATCAAAAAATAATAAAAAAAATATTGTAAAAAAATTTCCTGCATTTCATAGAGATCTTTAATTCACTTCTTTCTACGTTTCTCTGCATTTATTTTAAATAGATGCAAGTTTCTGGCCTCTAGTGTTTAGCTGCGAGTGGCGTTTCTTTTACGACTTTCTATAGTTTAACAAAAATTAACAAATTGGCCTCTAGTGTTTAGCTGCGAGTGGCGTTTCTTTTACGACTTTCTATAGTTTAACAAAAATTAACAAATTTTTAATAAAATTAAAATTAATTATGAGTTGATAATTATTTTTAATTTGGAGCAGATTTCGAAATGTTTTTTTATAGCCTTATCGAAATCTTACTTTCTTTCTTTACTTTTCTTAGTTTCTTATTTTCTTTAATGATTATTTTTAAAAATATTAATGCATTTTTGTGAACCCGGTGTTTATTACTTTTTAATAAATAGTAATAGAAATAATAATACAATTCTGTTGGCCATCGTGGTGTAGTAGGAGTTTTTGGCTTTTACCTGAAAGGTTCTGGATTCAAATTCCAGTCAGGTTGACATTTATTTTATACACTGTAACATTTGTCTATCAATAGCAATAAGCCGTAACAGTAAATGTAATAGGATGTTTAGCTTGTAGTTACTAGAGTAAAAAAAAAAATTTTTTCTGCGTTTACTTCGTATTAAATAAAAACTAGCTTCCAAAATTAGATTTTGTATTGTAATACAGTTTCCATTGGTACAAAAAAGCAAACTGTAGATTCATATCCTTTTCTCGTAATTTCCTCAGTAAAATACGAGAAGCTTAATAAATATTTATTGTGCAGATTGATCTTTCTATTGAAAATTTGTGAATGGATTGATAATAGGAAAAAGATAAAATTTTTAAGATTTCCCGACTCCATCATCCTTTTGGTGGAAATCAAAAATGAGTTAAAAGAAATATTTAGAGATATAAATTTATAAAAAGAGAAATCTAGTTTGAGTTAGTTTCCAGTAGTAAATTAATAAATTTAATCTCTAGTAATTTCATTTAATTCTTAGTCAACGAGATCAAATATTATTAGTACTGAGGAGTGGATTAAGGATAATTTTATATCTTAAATTGTATTATTTTACCTAAAAAACTTTCTAGAGATAAAGAAAACATATTACAAGGGCTAAATATTTTTGGATTTATTTTCTATATATTATTTCTTGTATCCATGTTCCGACCTTCTTGTTTCCTTAAAAAAAGTCCTTTTTTTACTCAATCTACTGAACTACTCTGCAACAGCGAGATCTTAGTTGCTAGGTTCTGCTAGTAGTTTAAAAAAAAAATAATGAGAAATTTTTTACAGTAAATAATATATTTATGTAATTTCGATATTAAAAATTTTGTTTTATGTTCTGTTATGTTTTAATGATTAAAATATTTTGGCAAATAGAGATAAAATAAATAAATAGAATTTAAATGGATTTTTCTAAACTGAGTAAAATTGTATTCTACAGAGTTAAATTACAACGGATTGAAGTAAGACGGTAACAGAATGCAACAAATAAGTGAAGATTTTACTAATAAAAAATCTTACTAGTAACTAAGATGTAAGAATTAGATATGTTTTCTTAAAAATATTTATATAAAATGTATTGTTTTATGATAATACACAATAGGAAAAACGTGGGCTTTTGAAATATGAGTTTATAGGCGTATGTTGAAATTTAGGCGGACAGGTAAAATACGAAATGAAGATGTCTTAAGATAAATATGAGAGAAAAGATATTTGAAAAAAGAATCATGAAAAGAGAAGAACTAAATCGGTAACCATATAATAAGACTGACAAGGTTCAGACAATTCCGTCATAGAAGGATGTAGAAGTAAAAACTGTAAAGGAACAGAAAGATCAGAATTTAAAAAACTTAGCTGTGGACACGGGATGTGTCCACAGGTTAAGGTTGAATGATTATCAAAGATCAGAAAAAAGTTCAAATAAAATCACCAGTCAGTCTTGCTGTTATAAAAATAAATTTTATCAAAATGAGCAAATAATGTAAAATGATGAACTGTAACACAAACTATCCAGTTGACTTCTATATGTGTTTTTTCTGTTTCAGCCAATTATGCAACATGTTTTACACTTTTCTCAGTGTTTCTCTTTTTCATTCCTGTCATTAAGTTTCTCGCTGACCTTTATCCTGAATTCTTCTGTCAATACTTTGTTTTGAAACTTTTCCTTTCTGATGTTTTTTTTTGTTTTTTTTTTGTAAATGTAGGTCCGCAATTTCTATTACTACTTTGTTTTAAGCCTCTCATAACTTTAACACAATATAAGGTTTTAGTTTTTTTCCTTGATATAATAGGAGGAATATTCTTGAAAATTCTACTATCACTCATTCTTAACATACGACGTATTAAAGTCAACAATAGTTTCTCATACGTTTTTATTTTTTTCACAAAAGAAACTTATATATTGGATTATGAAAATGGACTTTTTACCGTATAAAAAATGTCATGTCTGACCGGGGTTCGAAACTGGGATTTCCAGTGAAAGACTGAGACGCTGCCACTCTGCCACAGAGCTCGACAATTTTTTGTTATTCTTAAAATTTCGGTATTACATTTTGCGGAAGGCGAAGACTATATACATAAATATATAAAATATTAAGTATGGGGTCAAATATTTTCCTTAAAATCTTTCTTTTTTACCGACGTTTTGAAGAAAAGTACGGTATTACTTCAGTCGTATGTTGAGATTGCGGGGGTGAAAATTAATTTTCTTAACGTTTTCATGTTGGAGGAGTCCGAAAATACAATTCACCACTTAAAATCCAATTTCCTTATATACTATTTTATATATATATATATACATAAAATTTCTAAGTATTAAATTTTTAGCTCGAAAATTTCTAAAACTACTAGATCAATTTTATTAAAATTCAGATATGCTTAGTAGTACATGTGAAAATATGTTACAGATTAGTTAAATCGTTCTTGAGTTACGTTCAATTTAAGATCGACAAAAGACAACGTATCTTTAATTTGAGGTTATGTTGACTGTGAAGTAGTGTATTTTTCACTCGTGCTTATGCAGTGAGCCAAAGTAGTGAATTAGTGAATGAGTTGCAAATTGATCTTATGTAGGGTCTACTAGTTGAATATGTAGTGCGTTGTACTCTCAAAATCTCTCGAAAATCAATGCGTTTGTGCTGCGAAATAGTGAACGCGTCGGAAATGAAAAGTCGGTTTTCTTGAACAGAACTAGGCAAGTTTTATTTCTTTTAAATGGCCTTGTTAACCATCATCAAACACTGCAAAATACAACGCTAATGGCAGAATCCCCAAATATTTAAATGCCTAAATTCTGCATTTATAGAGATAAATGTTTTCCTGTAAATTTTTTTTTTTGACAACAACCCGAATCCATTTTGTTGCGCAAATTTATGAGTTATTCTTTCACGGCCGTTCCATTTTATAGTTTCTCCATGCAACCGTTTTACTTTTTGATTTTTCAATACTCAGTTTTTTTTTTTTTTAAATTTGATGCATTTTTGATATTTGACATATTTGTGTACTTTTTTTTTAAAAGATAGCAGTCCTTTTTTTTCTATTCAGGGTAAGGTTATTTATAACTCTTTTTAAAAAATGAATATATAAATCAAACGGAAAAAAATAAAAATTATAATACAAAATATTATTTGAAATAAAAATAACTAACATTAGCTTACAGGAGTTATAAAAAAGATTTTATATAATAATTGAACGAGTTTCGAAGAAATTTTCAAAATTCAATCAAATAAAATTTAGAGTAAAAAAATGTGTAGTTTGCTAATAATTTTTTTCTTGGAAGCATAATAAATTCTGAACTGTTTCCAACTTTAAAAAATGCAACATAACAAAGAAATATCTATAATACAAAATGTTCAAGAATATTTAATACCGGTTTCCTTTATATATTTTTTTATAAAACTACCAACATTTGAAATCTATAACATCTTAAGAATTATTCAATACAAACCGTATACGATTAAAAAACAAGTGCATAATATAATTATACTAAAACGGTAGTAAATGTTATTCAATATGACCCCTATTTTGTGGCATATTCAAACAAAAGTATACAAGCTGCGAATATTATAATAGATTTAAAACTTAAAGAAAAAAAGAAGATATTAAGAAAAAACAAAAGAAATAGTAATTCAATGTTCAGATTCTCAAGACCTGTCATGAACCGCTCTCCATAAATTTTAAAAATCTTAAAAAAACGGAAGTAAATGAATGAACATTTACACTTAATGTTAGTTTAATAATGAAAGCGATCGTGACCCAGTGAATAGATTATTTAAAAGCAAAACAAAACAATTAGGTAATCACGTTTAAACAAACCGTTGAAGATTTCATTATTTGTTGAAGAAAAAAATACATTGAAAACGAACAATGATATTATATATAAATATGATATTACGATTGGTTTTTATTTCTCTGTTTATACAAGCAGGCCTACAATACAACAATCACACAATTCTGCGAGGGAAACAAATAATCCGCGTTAAACAACCCTTATAAATTACAAGTAAAAAAAAAGTGAAATGCAAAGTATTGTGATCGAGAAAAATCTCGGTTTTCAGATTTCAACGGAAATATCCATTTTGACCATCCCTGAATCCATTTTGACTAGTTTCGGCGTGACGTCTGTACGTACATATGTATGTATGTATACTTGTATGTACGTATGTATCAAGCATAACTCAAACACGATTAGCCGTAATATTTTGAAATTTTTGATTTAGGACTGTTGTAACATCTAGTTGTGCACCTCCCTCCCCTTTTGATTGCAATCGACTGAAGCAGAAGTGTTCAAAAAAGCCCAAAATCCAAAAAACAATTGAATTTTGAGGCAGTAATAAGAACAACGATATATCAAAAGTGATACTTATTTTCATTGGTTCCAGAGTTATGCCAAATAAAATTTTAATTAATGAAATATTTGGATCTTACAAGGGAAGGCACATCGGTTCGAATCAGACTTCATCTCCTTTAATTTTTTTAACTTTTTTTAATTTAGATATATTGATTTATTAATAATTATTAACCTGAGATTGTAAAATAAAATAAATAATTATTCTATAATAACTATAAAAATATATATATATGAAAAAAATGAGAAGTTATTAGTGAAATTTTATGTACTTTTAAAAATGTGCATATGCAACAGATTTGGTGAAACATCTGATTATCTAATAACTGAAAATTATAAGTTAGAATCGTATTATTTTTGGATTTTTTAGTTCAATTTCTGTTTAATTTTATTTAATTATTCTGGAATTTCTGTTTAATTTGATCTACATTTAAGTTAACTATTGAGTGATTGAAAAATAGACAGGAACAACATATATACTGAGGCATACAATCCCGATCTTTGATAAAATGGAAAAAATTCTTATCTTTTAGGTCATTCTCCTCTAATATTGTCGCAAACTATTCTCCCGAAGTCGAAGTTAATCATTTCGGTTTTTTTTTTTGGTTTTTTGTTGCCAATCATTTAATCGCGCTTTGGTTTGATATAATTCTTCTGATCTTAATTTGTGTACAGGTTCTCCAGTTTTCAAATGTCTCCTTTATATTCATCATCCTCTCTCAATCTTTTTATTCTTTCCTTGGTCTTAACGTTTTCTTCCCCTTTATATTTATAATTTTCTCTTAATCTTTTTATTCTTTCTTTGTTCGCAACATTTTTCCCCTTTTTTTTCTACTTTCCATTTTTTTTTTTTAACTTTTTTTTTAAATTTAAATATGTTGATTTATTAATTATTAACCTCCGATTATAAAAAAAATTATATTAAATAATAACAATAACAACAAAAAAAAAATGAAAAAAATCAAGTTATTAGTTAAATAACATTTAATTTGTACTTTTAAAAAATGTGTATATGTAATTTAATAGGCGTACAAGGAAGTCATGTGGTGTCCACATCTGATTTTTTTATATTGTTTAATTAATTTTATTTAAAAATAAATCGATAAAGTGCTTAAATATTTATTATAATTACTTATATTCCCGTGTATAACAGCTTTTAGGACCCCTCAAAAAGTCAAAACGAGTTTTCAAGGTACAAAAATGGTTTGTCATATTGTTTGGCGTAGATGTGTGAATCATATAGGACGATATTTAATTAAAAATTTTATTTTATCCTAGTGTTTATATGAATATGTAATTCTTGCTAAAAAGAATTCACTTATTAAAAAAAAAGAATAATAACAATATCATCTCTGTCAAATCAGAAAAGAATTATTTGTGTGTAACTCGCCACAATAATTCCGCTTACAAGAAAGGGCCTTATTAAGCGTCTGGTGCTGTTTTGTAATAAATTATAGAACCATTTAAAAATTAAAATATTTTATTTTATACAAACAACGTTTCTCTACCGATGAATTTTTAAACAATACTTGTTTTAAAGAACGCTAAATTTTCTGCGTCTCTGTTCAACGTGTATATAAATATGAACTCAAATAATTATCATTAATTGTGAATATATTTTTTAAATGTAATTTTTTCTGTATTGACCATTTCTTTTTCCCCCTGCTTCCCAGGGCCGGACCCGCATTTAAGCATAAACACAGCCCTGGTAGGTGCCATCGCCTCTAACCACTGGCAAGGACCTTAATATTCAAAAATGTATTGACCGTAATATATAAAAATGTATAGAAATAATTAATACATTAATAAATTTAAATACATTTTTTTTCAATATTTTTAATAGTGTATTCTTATGATGCTGCTCTGATCAAGGTTTTATCATAGTTTCTCGTGATCACTCCAACAAAATGCTGGAACGGAACGAAATGGAAATGCGTCGGTTAATATTTAACCCTTCAATTTATTTCACAGCCAGGACATCAGTCTCTTGCTGGTGGATAATTCCAATTAAATGGAGGATATTTATTTTTACTGACGGTTATATATTATCTTTAGCTTGTTTTTAAGATGGGCGGAATTTTTGGATTGCGTTCCGATCTTTTTTTTTTAGATCATAAGTTTAATAAGATTTTACTGAAATTATTCCTTGGGTGACTTGCATATATTTTTTCCGTCCTTCTCACGACGCGATTCCCCTTCAGTCTATCCTCTGAAGGTCATTCGGTCTAGCAGGGATGGGCCTGGAGGGGCTCTAGATTTGTGAAGGGTGTAAGGCACTCCCTTCGCGGAAAGAGTCGGTATAAATTGGCTGGAGGCGGTTGTCTGCCTATTTGTATTTTAACGTAAAAATGGTGGAGAAGTTTTTTTTTATCCGTGCACCACCACATGTACTCAATTTTGAAATCATCTAAGTAATGTATTATTTTTATAAACCGATCAGAAAAATAAGATTAATTTAAATATAAAAATTATTTTAACTATATTAATAGTTATTAATAATAAAAAATATTTTAATAAATGAAAGTGACGATTTGTAGTACTACATTTGCTGATTTTTGTAAATACCCACAAATTAATTTAAAAAATAAATAAATTGACCTAATTATCATGGTTTTAATTATATAAGTATTCAGCAGTAAACAATATCCTAAGGGTTATAATATTTTGCATATTACAGGGCTTATCATTTGGCAGGCAACAATTAGAAAACAAAAATTGAATATTCATAATGAGTATAAATGTGACAAACTGTAATATACGGAAGGTATACGTTGTGTAATAAAACGTTTTTACTGCAGATGGTTCGAAAGCGATAACAGTAATATTTAGCGCGTGGCCGCCGTTTTGATACGCACCCGACGAACCGACTAGAAGCTCTCCCCCTTATTTATAGTTCGATTTCCACCTCAAGGCTTTAATTTTTTGCCTTCTTTTATTTTATACTTTCAAACATTTAATCCACCTGTTTCAATTAAATGAAACCGATGTAACCGTAGCAGATCCCATCTTTAAATTTAAACAAGCTGATTTCGGGTCTATCATTAATCGATAAAAAATTAAGAAAACCGGTATAAAAAATCAAAATTAAAACCAATATTAAATTTATTGAAAAAGAAAGAATCAGCCTGTTTTATCAAAATAATACGGGAGAGAAAGCTTTTAAAAATAGAATGTTGTATTTGAACCAGAATAGGAAGAGCACGATTACCGTGTGGAACTGTTACGTACCACCAGCATGATTTCCATAACACTTGTTAAATCACAGGTGTGCACCCTTATATCCCATAAACGGTTAATGTACATAAATTGTGTTATTTACACATGATAATAAATATAAAAGAACAAAGAAATGATTTCAAAATTTTACTACAAAAAGATAAAAGCATTAAGCATTATAGTTTATATATTGCAATGTCAAAAATCGCGATAATCTTTATTTCACTAGTCTTTTTTTTAAATTAACACTAATGTATTATAATGTGTGGCCGACAAACTTTCCACTGATTTCCCCATTTTAACAAACCCAAAATGGATTCGAATTTACATATCTTACAAAATAAGATATAATTAACTGAATATTCGAATTTATTTTTTTTAATCCGTATAAACAAATTCTAACTGTAAATTTCAAACAACTAGTTAAACATTACCATGACTACATCTAGTCACAGTTACTAGTTGCAGATTAGTATTTTAAGATAATCTTATTGAAGAAATCTAAATAGATTAACAAAAAATATATAACAAAGCATAACTATATTTTAAAAACACCTTTTAGAAAGCAGTGTTTGGTCAACCACATTTGTTTCCTAGTAGAGCCCTTTTCAAAATTCAGAAATCTTCATAATTTGTCGACTTTATATACAAAGCTTAATTTATTACTATTTAAACATAAAAAAGTTTTTAAAACGTGCTTTACTTCAAAAAAATAAAAATAATAAAAAAACAAACAATTTGTGCTAAAAAGTAAAAAATAATTCTGTTATCAAGAAAATTACTTTTAAAACAAGTGATAAAAGTAAAAATGTTAAAAACCCACGAGCCGTTTTGAAGAAACATATCCGCTGCAGCGCCCTCTGGCGGCTTATAACCGTAAAACTAATCTAAGAACCTGCTCTGAGGTGATACTTTTGTAATGTAACGAGGTGATTCCAATGTAATGCAAAAAACGGCATCAAAATCAGCCCAGCCGTTTTAGAGAAATACATTTATTGTAGCGCCCTCTGGTGGCCTGTAACCGTAAAACATGTCTAAGAACCTGCTCTGAAGTGATACCTATGTAAAGAAAAAAAACCGCATCGAAATCGGTTCAGTAGTTTTTGAGAAAAATGGTAACACATACATACTCGCATTCTCTTACCCCAAACTCATATACAGTCTCCGTTCCGTCGTCGGTAAAAATTACTTTCAACAGAATTACTTTTAAAAAGATTTTCCATTATATGAATAAAGAGAAAATCGGTGGGTGCACTTTTTATATACAACCACTTTATAATTAGAGCGCGCCCCACGGTTTTCTTTTTAATCATGCATAAATAGAAATTCTTTTAAAAGTAAATTCTCTTAGAGTAATTTTTTTTAAAGTACTTTTCTTGAAAATAAAATTATTTTTTTACTTTTTAGCACGAACTGTTTGTGTTTTTTATTGTTATTTTATTTTTATTTTTTTTAAGTAAAGCATGTTTAAAAATAGTTTTTTTAATTTTTTTCTGCTTTTTAGTGACAATTGAATGAAATTATAATCAATTTTTTTTTTTTTACATTAGTTTTATATATATATATATATATATATATATATATGTAATATGTCCTCAACATGTTCCCCTTGTATTGCATACAGACATAATCACAATGTAAGTAGAATTGTATGAATTAACACTGGAATATTGTGTTATCACCTGAGTTACAGCACGTCGCTGTGTAAAATTTTACCATTTTATGACCACTGAAAATGAGTTTAATTAATGTTGCAAGATGTGAGGACACATTTGAAACATTGGACGTAATTTAAAGAAAAGCATGTAAATAAATTAATTAATTTCGGTCTCATCACAGTACTTATGTTTTTCCTCCTACTACAAGAATTTAATTGTAAACTTACTATGAAAAAAAGTTTGAAAAAAATTATATATATATATATATATATATATATGTATAAATACAGAGTGATTCAGGAGGAAAGGGAAATAATTTGTGAACCGATTGTAGCTTGTAATAAGGAAAAGGTTCGTACAAACATTGTCCGACAACGCTTGTTATAATTTATAGCTAGCAAAAAACTTCGGCCGAATTTCTGTTCCCCGGTGAAGTGAGGTCATACTGAAATTTTTAAAGTGTTATATAAGAGGTAAACTTGATGATTTCTTATGTTTTTTGACTTGAATAACTAATAAAACAGGTTCCAGAACTGTATCTTCCGCAGTTTTCATGATATCCAACGTAAAACAGAAAAGTTCGGTAACGAAACACTTTTATTAGGTTTGAAGTACAATAATTTTGCTAAATGACTAATAAATTCGTAAATTTTATTATAAAAATTTGTAGAGAATTTAATCTTGAGAAAATTGATGTAATAAAGTCTATGAAAAATAAAATAAAAAAATCAACTTTTATCATTAAAAACAAAATAGAACAAAAGTAACTGAAAAATATTATGAATTCGTAAAAATTAAAAACAGCTATCTTTATTGAAATAAAATTTTGTAGTAATTAATAAATTAAGAGGTAAATTGAACGGTTTTATAAAAAATCTGATAAAAAACTGAAATAAACAAGGTCATATTTTTAGTACATTTTCAGTAAATAAACAAGAGTGTATTTTTAGTAGTTTTCAAGAAATGATAAAATAAAAGATTGGGGTCGAAAAACACACTATTTTATATTTGGCGTAAAATAACTTTGTTAAATGAGCGCATGAAATTTTCAAACAAATGAATAAAAATTTTATTTTGAGTAAAATGGTATAAAGTCCACAGAAAGTAAGAACAATATTAAGAATTCCGAAGTTTATTAAAAATGAAACATATTAAAATGTGGCATCACTTTCTCAAGAAAAAAGAAGAAAAAAAATTATACAGAAATACCCACATATATGTAGGCATCTATGTATGTTATCTTTATTTTAATTAATATCATCCGATTGGTTTAAAATAAAAACTTCAAAAAACTGCTCAAAAAATCTCTGTGTATAGGGAAAAATTAATCTAATTTTGGAAAAAATTAAAAAAAAAGGGGAGAGGTCGTTTACCATTTACCTCTCATGTATAGAAATATCTGAGATAATTTCAAGTTTTACGTTCAGGTAGTCCTTAGATATGTATCAAAATACACGCCAAAATACTCGTGTATATATATATATATATATCACCTGGATAGTTCCAAAGTATTTTTGTGTTTTTCGGATAGAGGAAATCGTAAAACATCGAGATTTACAAAAAACCTGTATATCCAAAATTCTGATCGATCACAATATTTTCCATTAAACTACAGCTTGTCGGCTATAAGGTATACTGCTTTATAGGAAAAAAAATTTATCTTGGTTTACATTCGTATTAGTCGTTCCTTTGTATTTCTTTTCTTATTTTCATCAAAACATGTTTCTCACCTTTTGAGTTTCTTCGGCATGGGATGTTTGTTATCTTGAGAATGGCTATACCATTTTCAGACGTGATTATGTGATTTATATGCACGTGTACAACCTTTATCGTACATATATCCCGAGTAATAATCATGAGTTAAATTAGCCTTCAATCTTGTTCGAATTACAAAAAAAAAAGAAATTAAAAAATTAATCCTTCTACACACAAATAATTATTTTAGATTAAATGATTACCCATACCAAAAATATTTTTTTATTTTTATTTTTTGCATTTCTAAGGGGATCTCAAATATTAAAAAATACAAAATAAATTAGCCCATTACATTACTTTTCCTAATTTCATTTTATCCTGTACTATATATCCCAGAAAGAAAAAATTGTTTTAAATATATTTTTTTTTTAATATAAAGAAGTGAATCCATTGTTTTTGGTATTTTTATTATTGTAAAAATAATTTCAGTTGAAATGAATTATCAAATTACCCCTTCAGTCATACAATCTTTCTTTCATACGTATTATTAAGAAATTCAGCATTACCATATTTTCATTAAATAATTTTGTACGTAACATAATAAATTAAAAATACCAGACTTAAAGTGCAAAAAAAAAAGAATAACAAGAAAATTATATCAGTTTCTTCAGAACTTTTTACGGTGATAGACAAATTCTAGACATTATAAAATATCCAAACAAGTTTTTTAAACACGATTAAAGTCATCAAAGGTCGTTTCTGAATCAGTTGTTTAAAACAGTAAGGTTCCTACCAGACGACCATCCCCTCTGGTAGAAATAAAAGTGAGTCTGTAACTTTTTCCATCGTATTAAAAAGATTGCCGAAGGCAGGTGGCACGCCTACAACCCCTGCTTGTTACATTTTCACGCCTTGTCTATCGATCGCTTAAAGGCAACTCATTCCACAGACACCCTTCAATTTATCTCGATCGGCGCCCACCCCCGACGACCCGATTATCCAGTATAAATATTGTTTTTGATGAGAACACCGGCTGAAAGTGCTACACTTTCACCCTCATTTTGATACGTCGCAGACGTAAGATAAAAGACCCTAATAACACATTCTGTAACAATAATTCTCAATTCTGTACACTTTCAACTAGTCTTACCTAACTCAGTTATTGTCTATGTCTTGCCTCGAGTCCCACCCACGTGGCTTAAAACTAAAAAAAGAACAAAAAATAAATAATAATAATAAAAAAACAAAAAACGGTCGGTTACAGATCTAAATTGCCTAATAACACAAGATGGAACGTGCACAGTAAAACATTGCATCAATGCGTCTTAATGTAAGCTCGCGCTTACGTTCTTACGTCTTAACAAAACGTTCAATTTGATCACGACTAAAAGAACCTGCGAGCTAGTTTCAACTTTCACTATGTTTTAAAGAGATTTTTTGTCCTTTACGTATACTTAAATGCATATATTCTTTTAATCATGCCCCAACAGACATATTGTCACAGTTAAGTTAAACATTAAATCATGCGTAAGAAAACGAAAATCAATCGACACTTGCAAACGAATCTCTCACTAACAAGAACAAAAAAAAATAGAAGTAACTAGATTAACTAGATCAGATAACTAATAACTAGATTAGATTTTTCTCAATAAATAAAAATTACGATATTTTTTTTGTCAGATTATGGGATGCTCCCAAAAAAGCTTGACTAATGGTTTTTTTAGAAACCTACTAAGAAATTAAATAAAAAAATGATAAATAAAATAATTATTGGAAAACAAATAACTCGACTACTAATTATACATACCTAGCTAGAATAAATTCTGAAAAATGAACAAAAAATATTTAAACAGGTTTTTCTTCCTATTTTTATATGCATTTCTTAAGGATACAACAGTAAGTTAGTCATCGATGTGAAATTTTATATTACTTCCACATTTTATGTTGAATTCGGGTGCCTGTTAGTCTTAACATAATGGAGGCAATTAAAGTCACCATCTCACGTAGCCTACAAAGGTACCCGACAGGACCAACATACATCCTTCCGGAATTTTTCGATGCCAATATATGTCTTTTTGGTGGAGTCTATGAAACGTTATATTTACAAAGTTTAACCCGATTAGCATACTTTTCCTTGTGTAGTATTAAGTATAAATAGTATAATGTATAAAGAAATAAAATAATCTAAAGGGTACTTTATAGTATAATATAATGTAGATAGTACTAAAAAACAGTATGGTATTAAGTATAAATAGCTATGAAATATAATTTTTATAACCGGGAAAGTAAAATTATGTTTGAAAAATACTTAGCTTAACAGGAAGTAATACTCCACAATAATATAAAGAAAAAATGTATAAACATAAGCACACGACTAAAAATGCTTCCTTATTCCATTTACGATTTATTTTCTAATCTTCAGCTTCATAAACAAGTAAAAGTATTTCAGTAAAATTTAGAACATAGGTTTAACATATTTTTCTTTAAAAATAAATAAACATCGTGAACTAATTTCAAAACAATGATTAAGTCAATCTTAAATCTTTTATTAAAGTAATCTTTAACTTTAATAAAACTTGTAACTTTCATAAAATTATTATAAATTCTGTTTGAATATGTATGCAAACTGATAACTTTAGAGCAACAGAGCACGTTTCTTTAAAATGTAAGAATATTTTTTTTAACATTCTAAAGATGTTATTTCAATGTCCTTTCAAATGATGAATCATGATCTGACTCATTTAATTTAAAATTCTTGAATTGTCCCCCAAGAGGACTTGGGGGATGTGGTGATCTCAAACCGAAAGATAAACCGTTTTTACATTTAGAAGCATTTTGTAAATTTCATTTTAGTATTTTTAATTGTTGAAAAGTTATTAAACAGTTGCTGTACAGAGACAGCGCCAAATTAAAAAAAAAAAAAAAATTATGGTACAATAAATTTTCGATTTATTGCAAGCGGAAGCAACAGGAAAATCACAGAAGAACTTAGAAAAAGATTAAAAAAATTATGAATGAGAGATACCAGAAGATTACGTCCTCTAAGGAAATAAAAGTTTGTTCACGCGGTCCAGAGACGGATAATTCGAAAATAATCTGTATTAAGTAGCTAGCTTTTCTCGAAAATAGTAAAATCGTTTTTTTGTATTAATGAAATGCCAGTATAAATGTCTTCCTTTTTCTAAATATTACATTGGAAGCATAAAAAAATTATGATGTAAGATACGATATACTCCCTCCTTAAATTTATGTTACACCATTCTAAAAATTCAATACGTAAATTGGTAATGGAATCATTCACATCAGTTCAGTGGTTCTTATATTTTAAGCGAACATTACTTATATATATATATATATATATATATATATGCATTATTTTTTTACTAACAAATTGATCTGATAATATCATTTGTAAATTACGCCGGATAATCGGTTTTTTAAAGACCATTTAAAGTCAGAATTAAATTGTTCAATTAAATTATTATTAACGATGTATAAAAAATAAAAAAATAAAAAAAAAAACACTGAAATAAAAATAAGCGCTACAATTTAAGTTAAGTAACAACGCCTAAAATTTATGCTGTATTTATGATATATCTTAAGTAAGTATAGAAAAACTGTTAGTTTAAAAAATATTAAGTGAGTATCGAATTACATTTACATAAAAAGTGCTACTAATAAAAATAATAATAATAAAATTAGTATCATATTAAAATCATGTATTATTTATTAGATCGAGAGAATTTTTATTCGATGTGGCGTGGGCATTTAAGTTATATAAAATCTACCACAACAATAATTTTTCTTAATAACATATTTTATTTATATTTTCTACATCGCTAGTTCAGGTTAGGTCGTTTTTTTAAGTTTATTTTATTGCTAATTTATTCTATAGTACTTTAAAAAAATAAAAGAAAAGAATAAAGACAAGGAAACGAAAAAAATGTCTCCAAGAGGTTCCTTCATTATACATATTAAAAATATTAACTTGTTTCAGCGTATTGTTTATTAATAAAAAGATTATTAATAAATAATAGTAATAATAATAAAACATTCACCAAATAGACTATTTAAATTATGTAATTTAAAAAATATACATAATAGCCCAAGATAAAATTCCAGAAGGTTTGTTTTTAGAAAGAATATTTAATATACACAATAAACAGAAATAATAAAAATTACTCCAACAATCTAAATTTTATTCTATTTTTATGTATGCAAATTAACTTTAAAAAAAAAACAATAAATTTCACCTTTTTTATGCTAAATTCTTTTAACGAAGTACGCTACGTAATATCCAAAAATAAGTTACTGTGCTACAATAAAAAAATACGAGTTTAACTTTTTTTTTAATTAAAATTTTATGATAATTAATTACCGTAGTCTTTAATGGTTAATTAAAAGTTATCTGAAAAAACCTTTTTTTTCAAATACTGTAGAATATTTTTTTTTTTTAATTTTACTAAGGCTCTTTACGACCAACTTAATATTTCAACCAACACATTTAGTAAATTGTTGAGTTCATTTCTGAATTCCTGCATCTCCATAGGAGGATAAATCAAGCTCCAGTAAGATACATTCAATAAATCCGTTGATAATCGTTTGAGTCGATCAAATATTATGATTTATGAAAAATTAATGAAAGAAAATTTCATACGGTGATCAATTATATATCTTTCAAAGTCAAAACCGCCAGAAACTAAATCCTACATGACAAATATTATAGTGAGTCGACCCCATCGCTTTCAACAATTTTTTTTTTTGGTAGTAATTTAAGCACAAACGACGATGAACGTTTCCGATTGTCTATTGAGGTTACAACTGTAAAAAAATTACATATATGGTAACGAAGGATAGAAGATTGAAAGCGCTTGAGATTTCTAAGGCTTTTCAAATGAACAACTGAATCAGATTTTACGTGAATTTACGAAAACTGTACGAAACATGGTTGCCACGTTTGTTTCCAATCGATTAAGAATTATTAACCACGGTTTCACCACGGCAGTTTCAATTAATGTATGTACCATTTCATACCGTTGATGAAACTTGAATTCATTACTACCGACTTGAAACCGAGGAATAGTCAAAATAGTGGGTTGCATGGGGAACCTCTCTCAAAAAAAAAGGCGAAAGCCATTCCATCAGCAGAAAAGGTCATCTACCAGATCACGGTCATCTGGTAGGTTCGTGCCAAAATCATCGTTGACTTTCTTAGCACGATAAGATTACACGTTAAGATTTTTAACATTTAAGATTAACACGAAAACCAGGCAATATTATGCATCTTTGCTGGATTATCTAAATGAGGAAATAAAGAAAAAAACAATCGTATTTTATGGAAAAGAACATTATTTTTAACCGAGGTAACATTTCTGTAGTAATGACAACAAAACTGTTCGAATTAAGCTACGAAATTCTTGTGCATCCTTTGGCGAGTCATATTTAGCACCTTCGAACTATTATCTGTTTCCAAATATGAAACTAGTGGTTTGCTAGAAGGATATCTAAGCGAAATGAGGAAGTTTTGTCGAAATATCTACCTATTTTAAAGACTAATAAATCATATTACAAGGAAGGGGTCGAAAAGTTTGAGTTTCGTTGGTTTAAACAAACTTGCAATGAGATTAAGTTGAGAAATAAAAAAGGTTATTTCCGAAAGATTGTGTTTTATTTATATACGGACTTATCCCTATAATTTATTTGCTCTGTTTTTATTTAGCTAACGAAAAAAATACCTCATTTAAATACTCCAATCTTATGATAACCTCAGAAAAAACTAGATTATTTGTTTCTTGTCATTTATTTAGGCAATAAGGTTTAAAGAATGCGTTTAAAAAGAATTAACCCGTTGTTATACGTATCAGTTAGCATGCACATTTTACAAAGGATCATCCGATTGTCATAAAGGCATTTTTCATAATTGTACTACGAGTATTTTTCATTACTAGTAATAATTTTTTTTATTTTACTATTTATTTGTTTGTAGCAAACTAATCTATTTATTTGTAACTGGACCTGCTGCCTTCACTAGTATTACACTACCAACTGAGCAAAAATACGCGAAATCTTTGATTTTATTCTTAAAAAACCATGTAGAAGGTTTACTTCGTAAATAACTTCTTTCTATCACACCGTTTATGTTAGCTTTTATAAACATTAAAATGAATAATTATTTGTAGTATTTTGATTGATTATATTTATAGTAATTGAAAGTAAATATAATTTTTTTTTAATCTGTCAATTACTGCATCATCATCATCAATTTCAATCGACTTTTCTTCAATAATTACAATATTTATACTGCTTTTCATTAACCGTATAAGAAGAACCGCAGCAATCAATTAATGACTTCATTTTTCAATAAATATCTCGTAAAATACATTTGTCAGAAAATTTTATCACCTAGCAATAAATTATTTGAAAATCTGTCACAAGCAATTTTTAACCTCAGATACAAAAAAAAGTATGAAGAGTACAATACAATAATAATTACAAAATACATTAATAATAATAAATATAAGTTGCTTATAACGAGGTCGTTTTTAACGAGAATCCGGTTGTAACAAGCAAAAATTAAAAAAAATTGGTTGGTTTCCTACATTATTAATGTATAGTAAAATCTCTTTTAACGAGGTAATAACAAAGTTAGAAGTCGGTTACAACAATAAAATTATTTTTTTTTAATAATAAATTTGAGGATATGAGTTTTTTACGATAAATTAAAGTGAGCAATAAGAAACAACCCAGGTGCGGTAGTAAGTCATGTACAGTTTTGTACTGGCTATTTCTGTTTTCTGGGAAATTCCACTCCTCCACTATTATGATGTTTATACAGGTAGTATGACGATGGGAAGTGTGAGTAATTTTACAGTCGAGTTCAGTAGTCGATTCTTAAACGGTTGTTTCTGATTCGTGTGTTTAAAGTCATTAAAATTAATGACTTTAATTTTCTGGTCAGTATATTTTCTGCTAGGTTGTTATGGTGTTTTCTGATAAATTTTTACGTCACAGAAGTAACGTCGAGCGTTAAAAGAAAAATTCTTTCTGTTTGCGACTAATTGACTAATTAAACATTACTGAGGAATTATAAAACGGTCGATCTAATTCTAACGTGTGTAAAACTCATGGGCTTTCTACTTTCAGTCTCAACGATTTGGAAGAATCGTGATAAGTTGAGTGTACTTCCGAATAAAATCAGTCACAAGAAGATAAGACTATGTGAAAAAAATTATTTGGACGAAACACTTATTACGTGGTTCAAAATGAAGAGGAGTGAAAACTTAACATAAAAAATGGGCTCACAAATTGACCTGTTTTGAAAATTCAGGCAGAAACATTTGCTGATCAGTTAGGATACAAAGGGTTTGTTTATAGCGATGGTTGGCTCAACCGATTAAAAAATAAACATCAAATCGTTTATGCAAGAATGTTTTTGAGTTAGAATTGGGAGCTTTATCAGCTAGTGAGTTATAAAATAGGGCATTATTGACATCTACCACTGATTGAGTAGGACGATTTGGGAATAATTTTTCAGATCTCCATTTCGTAAAATTCTTTCTTCAATATTTCATAAATATTATTAACAATTTCATAATCTTTGTTATTGCTAATTATAATAATAAATACAAAACCATGCATTTTTGAACACACTTTAGCGTTTATACGGAAAAAAATTCATAAAAACTACGACGCGTACGAAAGAGTATGCAAGTATTTATTATGTGCCTTTGTAACACAGCTCGAGAACTCTGACAGGGCACTGAAAATGAAACTAAATTTATTTATTCACGATCATTTATGAAGGGATTGTGCTAGTGAGGTTTCATTTTCTTGTTCAGAATGATTCGAGATGAATTGGTTTATAATTTTTTAGCTTAAAAAAAAAACAATTATATCAGTATTAAACTAATCACGTAATATATGTTTGAGAAAATAACTTGCGAGAATTTTTTATAACCCAAACCGTAGAAAAAACTATTTTCCTACTTTTTTCCTTCTTCCTTTTTCCCTTTCTCCCTAAATCCCTTTTTCCATCTTTCACAAAAATATCTCTTTTCACGTAACTAATATATATTCTGAATATCAACCAAATCGGACCATAAATGCAATGTTTCCCAATATCACAACCCCAGTGCCATCTAGCGGGTCCATTTTTACGGAGGTATTTTTTTCCATGTAACACATTCTGAATATAAATGTTATGCGGACCACGCATAACATTTTTCGAACTATCTCGACCCCCAGCGCCACCTAAAGGGGTCCATTTTTTTGCAAAAATATTTCTTTTCACTTATATATATATATAATATATTTTCACTTATATATTCTGAATATGAGCCAAATCGGACCATAAATACAATTTATCGAAATATGAAGCCCCAGCACCACCTACGGGGTCCATTTTATGCAAAAATATTTCTTTTCACGTAACTAATACATACAGAGTGTTTCTAAAATGGTGGGCTGGCTATACTTTTTCAAATTTTATCTGTAAAACTAAACAAAAAATATCCTTAGGAAAAACTGCAAAATCTCCTTTGTTCTCCCCCCTGTTTACCATTTTGTTATTTCTATATAAAACTTTTTATCTCAAATTCGGATAGAGGAATCACATTAATATTTGGTAAGCGTCTTGGTAATAAAGTTTTAAAATTACCAAAAAATCAGGAATTAAATACCTTCACAAATTACAAAATGGCGGCCACGTTTACTTTTCAATCCGTTATATCTCCATAATTATTAGTTTTATCAAAATTTATGCTACTTGATAAAATATTAAGCCTTTTATTTTGAAAAAAATGAAATTTTAATTTTTTTAAATCTGTTAACAAACAGCCGAGTTATGGCAGAAAATTGATGTAATTTTGTGTCAGTTTTCATGTCCTCCACTTTACGTTCAATTCGATTACATATTAATTGTTTTTATTTCTTGTTAATTCTAGTATTGTATATTAATTATAAATTAAGTGGTAATTTTCTTAAAATAAAATTTAATATTAAATAATAATAAAACAAGTGATATTACTTTTTCACTTTTTAATAATTTTACACAGCGAATATTACTGTTGATCATGTTAACAAGCATTATCATGTTAATCATTGATCATGTGTTAATAAGCACTGGTTTTATATATATATATATATATATATTGAATATAAGTCAAATCGGACCATAAATACAATTAGTCTAAATATCTCCCCAGCGTCGTATAGCGGTTCCATTTTTGCAGAAATACTTCTTTCCTTGTAACACATATTCTGAATGTGAACCAAATCAGACAACAAATACAATTTTTTGGAATATTTCGACCCCAGCGCCACCTAGCAAATCCAAACTAATTCAGAAACCTTCGCGAGCGTACGCACAACTCACAAAAGTTCACTATGAAACAGAGAAACTTTCAGGACACTTTCTACTGGTGAAAGTAATGAAACAAGTTCATTTAAACATAGGTCGGGAAACGCTTAGTTTTCGAGTTTAGTTTTCTTAATATAAAAAACAAAAAATAAAATGCATGAATGATAAATAGTTACAGAATAAAAGCCTGCTACAAAAAATAATAATAAATAAATAAATAAAAATTATATAAAACAAGAAAAATTTTATAAATACATTTTTTTGACAAATAAAGCAGTAAACATAATTTTTTAAATCGCTATTCAAGTGAAAAAAATATTTTTTGAGATGATCCATTTTTTTAGATTTTTATTGTTAAATCGTTAGTTTTTAACGTACAGTAAAGAAGCATAACGCAAATCGTAGGAAAATCAATTCCTTAAAACAAGGCTTAAGTATCTTTACTTTTCCGGTTATATAGCTTAACTGAATAGATGTACAGTATACGGTATAAGGAAAAGTATGTATGACAAATCACAGTCTTGTACTAATTAGATAATCGCATTATAATGTTTTTTTTTAATGGTAAAACAAATTGTTAGGGATGTAGGATGTAGAGAGTATACTGAAATGAAACGACTAGCACTAGATAGGGAATCTTGGAGAGCTGCATCAAACCAGTCAAATAACTGAAGACAAAAAAAAAATTATAATGGTAGCACTTTGATTACATATTTGAACAATTTTATTCAAGTGTGAAGGATCTCTTCCGACTGTATCAACCGATTTTTATGAGATTTCATACAATGATGTCTAAATATTGGTCATTGATGGCATTCAATTTTGTCTTTAATTTGTAAGGGGGGGCCGAGAAATACGGTCATAATGCATCCCATATTTCGAAAACTTTTTTTAATTTATTTTTACATCATTTTTTTCCCAAATTAATTTTTTAATTCGAAATTATTATTTACAGTTAATACGCATTGATTAATAAAATCGATATAATTTTTCAACATGATCAAGGCTTAAAGTATAATGGAAATCAGTCGTACGTAAATCGGCGTGATCATCAGGAATTTGGTACTTTTAGATTGGAACATAAAGCCCTGATCTTAATCTTGTAAAATATTTCTGATCCTATTAAAAAAAAACTACTGTTCTTATCTGAAGCCATCAATATTGATTAATATTCTTCGCAAGAAAATCAGGGAGTGATAGATTGAATAAGCAAGAATACGAAATAAAATTAATCGAATGAATCCCCAAGTTATTACTGCTAAGGACTTTATTAAATACTCGTATCTCGGCAGCCCAAAAAAGTATCCGTTTTTTTGGTTTTTTATATCTCTAAGTATAAAATTAATCTCAAAATTCTAATAAAAAAAGGAAATTTCATTGAGATGGGGGGAAAAAATCATAGCTACGTTATTTTTTGCCATACAGAGTAAAACAAAACCTAAACCGAACTGCAGGAAAGTTTTAAGCATTATCAAAGTCTCATTTAAATTTTTTGATAAAAAGCTTGTTATTTTTAGAAAATTTCGAAAATAAACCTTTCATTTTATCTCGCTTTGCCAAATCCCGTTCAGTCATAAACCAATCTATTTCCAAAGAAATCTTAATATTATACACAAGCAAAAAAGTAAATGGCACTATAATTTCCTAATTTAATATTTTCTTCCGTTTTACTTATACATTATGAATAATAAGAATTGATAAAACCAAATTGACAGATTTTTTCGTTATTTTTCCTAAATCATAGAAACGAAATTCTCATCTCTAACGGGGTATCAAATAAAATTAAAAAAATATTAAAAAATTAAATAAAGTATTAAAAATTGTAGAAAGTACTAACAAAATTAAGTTACGGGTTATTTATAATTCGAAATCGTAATAGTTAGAAAATCTAATAATCAATAAACTGGAATAATAATAAAAAATAGTTTTACGTTCTTCATAACAGATGCGTTTGCATAATTTTCGTAATAACGAACGAATGAAAACAGGGATTTATTGCTGTTTTTTTTTACCATCATATTTCAGCACTTTATATGAACATATTAAAATACGACGCAAATAAATTCATTAAAACGTATTTAAATTTAAAAAAAGCGGGATAAAATATTTATTAATTTAAAAACATTTTATTTTTACAATTACCCAATGTCATCATTTAATGGGTCGGGCTAACAAGCACGAAAGGGGCGGAGCACCTTAGATAGATATAATGAAATCGTATTCATTTGAAACATACTTCCTGATAATATTTAAATTATCTAACACCTCACCCCCGTTAATAATTCTTCTGATTGTGACCCGGTGATTCCGTAGGTGGTGACAAGGGCAGGCGCGGTACCGATATACTAGTTAAGACTGTATACACACACACACTCACACAAATACACATACGCGTATTAGTACAGAACAGTACATATTATAGATGACATCCAAGATACATGCCTTGAACTCCCTTCGAGTCAAGGATTTATTCAGATTCGCTCCGTATTTAAACACACAAATTAAAAACATTATTCAAATTTAATTATCATAATCAGCTATTATAATATTATTAATATAATATAAACACTCATAAAATATTTCAATAATTATTATACTATGGATATATGATGTTTTTTATATTTTATTGTACAAATTATACGCATACAAATTAAGTAAATAATTAAATACGTGTTTACTAATATATTATTATGGAAAAGAATAACAAATATTCAAACAATGTTCATTCACAGTTTAGTTTAAAAAACATTTTTCCAACATGTACGTTTAAAAACATTTCACGAAAATAATTTTCTGCTTACACTTAGGAAAATAACATTTCTGTTACAGCGAAGTGAAATGACGTTATGAAATTTTAAATTCTAATCTGTATATAACGATATATTATATACTGTATAGAACATTAGAAATGAGTAGATGATACTCCACGAATACCAAAAGGAACTGCTCCAGCATTTTCCTGAATGGATCAAGGGAAACCGTGGTATAACCTTGATCAGAGCAGCATCAAAAAATATATAATCACAATTTAGAGGAAAAAATTATATAACTAAATATCTATGTACTGCATTGAAAAGATGCAAAGAATTAAAGTTTATTTAAACAGTTTTTTTTAATTAGTATTAATGAAACATTTATCGACAAGATCAATACTGCTTTTATAAAATAAAATCTTTTAATTGTATTTTAAATAAATTTATGGAAGAATTGTTTAACTAATTCGGTGTAATTTATTAAAAATGACATCGGAAACGTAATAAGATTGTTCTTGTAAGCCAAAGTATTATGTTGAGTTACAAAAAACAAGTTTGTTCTTGGTGGAGATTCGTTTTTTGTAAGACCAAGTGACTATTCTCTTTAGCAAAGATTGTACATTCATAAATATAAACACAAGGATAAGTTAACATCATAGTTATAAAAGCCAAAACAATGATCTGATCAGGAAAATCTGCAAAACTTTGAAAATCAACTAATTTTGTTATTTTACTGATAAAGTGGCGTCTTTGGAAAAAAACTTCTTTGCAAATTTAAAACTACTGTTACTTTTCAAGGTACATTTAGATAAACGTACTTAGTAACCCTTCGAAGTAACTTTTAGCAACCTCAACATATCAGTTAATTCTGAAACCACTCAATTTTAGAAGTCTAAAGAAGCAGGCAGATAGCGTAAAAACCGATAAATATTTTTGAAGGCCGTTTACTATGTATCAATATTCTTCTTCTTTTTCCTGTTTAGCCTCCGGTAACTACCGTTTAGATAATTCTTCAGAGGATGAATGAGGATGATATGTATGAGTGTAAATGAAGTGTTAGTCTTGTACATTCTCAGTTCGACCATTCCTGAGATGTGTGGTTAATTGAAACCCAACCACCAAAGAACATCGGTATCCACGATCTAGTATTCACTATGTATCAATATTAAAGCCTCATAACTTAACGGGTGAATTTACAGTGTTGCTGTCTAGTCAAAAAAATCGTAGAAACAATTTAATTATACCATTATAACCATAAACTTTTTAAAATGTATAAAACACTTGCGTGTCGTTTTCCGTTTTCTATTTAATGGCGTAAAAATAGGGGAAAAAACACGATTTTTCGACAAAATAAGATTGTTGAATTTTTTTAATTTCTCCGAAGTGCAATTTTATCAATGTAGACTAATTCACGGAAACTAATTTGCGGTCGTTATTCTTAGCGAAAATCATCAAGCTACCGAATACTTAGACACCTTCAGCTCTGTTTGCTTTCCTGCAGACTGATAAAACCCTTCAGTTTGGAGGTCAACAAAAGAAATTTATTTTTGATAAATCAATAGAAGTTCCTGAACTCACACCGACCGCTTCTATTTCAAAATTGAATTTTTCTGTAATGGTACAAAGTATTTTTATACAGTTTTATTATGTTTATGGTTGAGCAGAAAATTATGTGATAATTTTTCACCTCTGTGAGTAATTTTTATACAATTAATGCAAAATGTATGTAATTTTTCAACGTTACATAATTGGTTCCTGTCTAAGAGACATTAATCGGTGTGATATCGTATCGATATGTTTTCAAGTCCTTAGAACAAAAAATTAATCAAAAGATCAACAAAAAAGACAGCTGTACTACAAGACTGCACACGAACGGACTCGTTTATTTTTCCAAAATCCTAATATTATAAGTAATTTTTCACGATCCTATCTACACTAAATAACTACTGCACTATATGTAAAAGAGAATATTTCTAATGAATTAGGGTATTTTTCCTTTTTTGTTGACAGATCAAAGCGGGATTATGTTTTAACTTAACTTTTTAGCTTTCAATCTGTGCATCTGCGGTACAATTACGGCCAATCACGTTTTCCAATTTTTATGAGATTTTATCGTACGATGACTTACTATTAAACAAAATTATGTACGTTTCTATACAATTATCAGATTATAGATAATAGCTATTATTGTTTGACAGTTATTAGTGAAAGATGAGTAAAAGAAAATTTCCGTAGCGAACGTTCACTGCCGACAGATTGATAAGTTTTGTTCCCTCCACTCCTGGAGGGACTTTGCCATCATTTTTCGACCTCTCTAACTCAGTAAATACGTGTAAGATACTCTTCGACTTACCGCACAACGGGTACAATTTGTTATGCAACTATTTAGTCATTACTGTCACATCCATAGCTTTTAATATAAATTCTACACACTGTAAAAGTTGAGTGACTGTTCCTCCGGTAGGCAACCGGAGGAACTAAGAAAAGTATCACCGCGCTTTTAATTTTATGTGAACCTGCATTTTTATTATCATTCACCAAATTAGACGTACACTGATGATTTCCTGTCTCACTAGCTTCAGTATGCACATGGTGAATGACTTCCACCTTAAAGATGATTTTCAACATCCTTTGTCGAAATGGATTTCGAGGAGACATCCGTATCAAGTGCTTTTTATCACCGTTAGTATGCCAGTCTTTAGTTAGGCACATCATATTATACAATTTCTTCTTTTTTTTTTAAGGAAATAAGACTTCACCCCATGAAGTGCAAATTTATCATAAATTAATAATTATTATGAAAATATTAGAACGGTATAATTTCAAAAAATATTAATTAAATGTTTTTTAAACAACTGAGCAACAAAACACCAAATAATTTTAAAAATTGCTAAATATATTACTTTAAATATATGATTATTATATCATCTAATTATAGCGACTAATTTTCGGATTGAAGACTTGGCAGGGGCTTTTTCAGTGCAGTGTTTTTTTTTTTATCAGATTAATTTTATTTTGTGTTATAACAACCACTGAAAGTAAATTAAACGGTAAATAATCTATTATTTTTAAAATTAATACAAATTACTTACCAGAAAGTAAGTTAAAATTGCTAAATTTTTAAAAATTTAATTGATTATTTTTCAACATTTTTAATTTTTTTTTAAATTTGTTAATTGTTCAAATTTCCCACACATATAATAGTAAAGTAAATGTACAAATAATTGAAATGATAATTTAATAGAATAACCCTGACGTTATTCTTTTATTTAAAACTTGTTACAGGAAGTCTATTTTGAGATCGAATTACTGACCAAATATTTGTACCCTGATACGAAATATCAGGGCATAAAAGTGCAGAAAATCATAGAAACTCACAACAAGATTCATATGGAAACGTCCAAAGAATTCTTGATATACGATCGCAGTTTGTGAACTGTTTTCCTTCCGTAATGGATGAACCCATTAGCTCTTTTTTCCTAATTGTTATAAATGTAAACACGGTCGCCTTATCAAAATCCATATGAACAAATGATGATGAAAATCATAATTTTTTTTGGAGGTCACTTACCACGGGCAGACTGAAGTTCTTTCTGCTAGCAAAACAAAAAATCACCACTGCACACATAAACTTACAGCCTTTTATGCTTTACTCTCAGCGATAAATCTAATTTTTATCTCGACTACCGTTTTTCTATATTTTGACTATCTTCTTTCACTACTATCTTTCTCAGTTCAATAATAATAAATACTTATTATTCTTTGATTTTTATTAAAAGGTTTTTTATATGTTTCCTTTCAGAACCTCTTTTTAAACAACACTACCTTCTTTCGATAACAATCATTAATCAACGATCTCTAGTGTCCTTGAAAACAGGGTTTAATATATCGATAACACAACTAGATTATTATTCCTGGCACAAGCTGAACTTTCCCAAAATCGATTACGATAGACAATTCGGTTTTTTTCACTTTATTAATCTAATTAGGCTTTAGGTCTCACAATTTATTAAATTTTACATAAAGGGCACAAAGTCTTTCTATTCACTGAAATCACAAACAGTTTCAACTTAACATATTTATTTTAAAATCTAACCTTTAATTAACTCACGAATCGTAACACATTTTCTGTATGTAAATAAACTTTTAAAAATCTACTCTACAGAATGTACAAAAAAGAATGTAAGGGTTTTAAAGCTATTTAATATCTCTTAACTTTGACCTACAGTATTTGTATTATTATTTTTATTCAAAAATAATGAATCACAGATAAAAGAAAATAGTAACTCTTACAGTTTTACCCAAGAAATGTTCAACGTGAACATATTTCGTCACGCGGCACACATCCAACCGATAAGAGAGTTCTTCCCATAATTTAACCTGCGTGTTTGGAATAATGAAAAGCTAATTCAATTCTACGCCTTAAATCGGGTAGATCAGTAGATAGCGGAGATAAACAAGATCCCTTATAAAATTCAAAGGAAAAAATCACACGGGAGTCAGATCGGATAAACTCCGAGGCTACCGTAAACAATCGCTGTCATCGGATCGATGCCAATTGATTCAACGTTGGGAAAAACGTCATTCAAACGATCCCGTACAGAGTTACGCCAGTAAGAAGGGACACCAACTTGTTGCCAAATAAAATTCTCTGGTCCATCTTGCAGCCGAGGAAAGAGCAGCATATGCGAATAAGCAACTCCTGTTACGCTCGTTTCAGTGAAAAAGAACGGGCCATACATTTTCAGATATCACAGAAACATTTAATTTTTGGACGTCCGTTTTGCATTGTAAGAGCAAATGGGAATTTCCTGAACCCCAGATACGGATACATGAATGTTAACTCTTCCGCTAAGATAAAATGTCGACTCATCATTAAACAGAATACGATCAACAAAGTCATCTTCATGTAACCTTTCGATCGCGAAGTCTGTAGTCGGTAGATTTCAAAGCCTGTAACAGCTGTTAACAGCTGGAAACTGTATGGACACATATTTAAACATTTCTTTAAAACATCCCACACAATCAACACCGCCATCGCTAGTTTACGTCTGGCTTTTCTAACAGATTTTTTAGGACTAGGAAAGATAGGAAGGACTCTCTAACACGTTCAACATTTTCTTCTTGTCACCCTAGGTCGTCCCGTACTCTTTACTTTATGCAGACATCCGGTCGCCTTAAACCGATTATGATACAGACTAAAGATTGAACAGTTTTGATCTGAAAGATCACGATTAAATATTATACAGAAAGCTCGTGGAACTAAAAGTTCACATTTAGCAAACTGCAAACCCCAGAAGGTTTTCTGTTCAAGAGTCAACATCTTTGCTAGTGGCGCGGTCAAGCAGAAAGACAGGGAATAATCTAAGGCCATGTAAGCAACTAAAACTGTCCTTTTTACTCTTTGATTCTAGCCTTAAATTAACACTTTACACCTCATTCAAGAGATATATTAC
Source organism: Lycorma delicatula (assembly GCF_047948215.1). Taxonomy (NCBI): domain Eukaryota; kingdom Metazoa; phylum Arthropoda; class Insecta; order Hemiptera; family Fulgoridae; genus Lycorma; species Lycorma delicatula. Next base: position 153,096,200 of record NC_134456.1, on the reverse strand, counting down.
AAATTAAAACCCCGTTATTCTTTTTTGTACACCAGGTGTTTAAAAAAAAAACCATACAAAATTTACACGAAACTACTTTTTATTTTTAAATAGTCGATCTATAATTCAATAACCAGTTTACTATACTCATTTTATAAACAATTTAATCGTTAATTTTGTATTATTAAAAATAAAGAAAGAAACACTAGTACCACTTGGTAAGACTACTCACGAGACCTGTTGGCATATCTAATTTACTTTAGCAAGAAATAAATAACTGAATCGTATAATTCAATAGGCTTGCATAATAATAATAATAATGCATAGAAACCGGATACCATCCAACAAGGAAATAATATTATAAAACTGTAAAAATAATTATACATTACAAATTACGTAAAAATAGATAATAACATTCAGGTTACGCATGCGAGTGAATAAATAAATTACCAACTGTGTATGTATTTAATATATTAAAAAATGAATAAGTGGTGCGGGTGGTTATAAATATATAGAGCTATATATATGTGATATTTAAGTTATTTAGTTTATAATACGACTGTTGATTATCTATTTTAATTCATCATAAAACATGCGTTATAAGCATCGTGATCAGGAAGCAGTTTATTCATGATTAAGACTTTTTAACTGCTATGCTCTTTAAGTAACTTTCTCCAAATGAAAACAATCATTTTTTCTTCATAAGATCTTTATATCATACAACCAATTAAACCAAACAAAAAAAAAAATCACAATTTTTATTGTAAATCTTAAGTGAAAATAATTCAGTTTTTATCTGTTTAGAATTTACTGCACTAAAATAAGATCTTCTTTATTCAGTAAAAACACTCGATTTAAAATTACGAACTCCGTGGCGGAATTGAAGAGTCTCAGTTTAACATTGGGAAGTTCCCAGGATCGAATTCCGATCATCATGCAATTTTTTTACACGTTACAAAATTTCCAATTCATATTCTGCATACACCTCTGGTGGAAAACAACTACGATTCATCGTCGGACCACTGGCCCGTTCTACTTACGTTGAGACGGTGCTGAGGAGAAAAGGGAGGTAAATTCTTCACACGAAAAGAACAGATTGGGTTTCTTAGAAAGACTGGATAGAAAAGAAATTGACTCACCCGTTCCCGCTCCACACCCGTGGGGATATTGATTACGCGAAGTACCTTTTGACGTCGGTCACGCAGGAGGTAGCGTGGCGGTCTACACCTGAAGATCTGCACTCAGCCAGAGACAACACCTATCCGAGGGAAGTGACAGAATTAATTGTCTTGAAGCGGCGTCTTCGGTGGAATTGGCAGCGTTTCAGAAGGCCAGAAGACAGGACCCTCTAAAGAGGACGGCGCTGAGGCTTAGGAGGTTTTTGATGACTATCAGGGACGAGACATTCAAGGAGTACATAGGAAATCTTTCTCACCTGAACGGGTGCTCCTTATGGAAGGCTATGAAGGGACCGCAACGATCCCAGGAACACTCCAAATAGATCGGCCAGGAAGGCCGTCCTATTTGCTTCACACCTAGAGGTAACGTTCCGACCCCACGATGAAGAGGACCCCGGTTATGTGAATGTTAACGACTTCCTTGAGAGCCCGATTCCAATCAGCTTCCTGATTAAACTGATCTCTGCAAGGGAGATACTAGTCAACCAAACTACCAAGTTAGTCAACCAAGGAAGGCGACTAAAGAAGAACCCGGGCTTTGACTTAGTGACGCACAAAATGCTTGTCATGCTACCCGTTAGAGGCATCGAGTACATTAGGAATCTGTTTAGCGCTATTCTGCGGACGTCTTACTTCCCAGCAGAATGGAAGGCGTTGCAGGTGGTGATGATCTTGAAATCACGGAAGCATACACAGGAAATTTCTTCTTATAGACCGATTAGCCTATTATCCGGACTTATCTAAATTGTTTGAGAAGCTACTGCTGAACAGGCTTCCGCCAGTGAGAGTAAGAGGATAATTCCGGACCACCAATTTAGGTTCAGGTGTGGCTATTCCACAATCGAACATCCCAAAGAGTCATCAGTGGGTGTCTGGAGGAAAAGAAATTCTGCACAGCAGCGCAGTGCCAAATACCTGCAAAGGCTTGAAAATCATGTAAACCACTTGCAATTAATCTACTTGATAACAGCAGGAACATCCGACGATTGAGACGTGTCTATGTACTCGACTTAGGGATTGCATAACAGTTTGAAAACCAACACCGTCAAGTTTAGTGATGTTTAGTGATGTCTAATTTATTTGTTACTTCTCTTTCATTTTATTCTTTGTTTCTTTTTTCTTATTCTTTTTATTCTTTGTCATTAATGTTTGTTCTTGTGCACTACATGGGACTGAAATTAATGTTTTATGATTTATGACAGCATGAAATTTCATATTGGACTTTACGTTTACTTGCAACTGATTATTGTGTAGTACTCATTTTCGGGATTCCTTAAGGACCGCCTTATCACATGCTCTTGTCAGAAAACTTACTTATGGCTCCGCAGGAGAGCCGATTGTAATTATAACTGTTATTGAAGAAAAAAATATATTCCCACGCACAAGCTTCGAACTCGCGCGGTAAATTAGTTACAAAAAAAATCGGATGTGGACAACAAATTTCTTTCTTTTACGCCTACTAAATTACATTTTCATATATATATTTTTTTTTTAATGAAAAGTACATAAACTTTTACTTTATTAAAAACTTCTGATATTTTTTCTTTTTATTATTAAATTATTATTCATAGTAATGTTTTTTTTTACAATCGGAGGTTAGTAATTATTAATAAATCAATATATTTAGATTAAAAAAAATAAATAAAAAGGAGATGAAGTCTGATTCAAACCTATGTGCCTTCCCTTAAGATCCAAATATTTCATTAATTAAAACTTTATTTGACTGCAACTCTGGAACCAATGAAAATAAGTACCACTTATGATATAGCGCTGAAAAGCTCTCAATGAGGACTTATTACTGCAGCAAAAAAAAACAGTAAAAAATTAATTTTTTTTTTTTAATTTTGGGCTTTTTTGTACATTTTTTGTTCAGTCGATTGCAATAAAAAAGGAAGTTGCACAACTAGATGTTACAACGGTCCTAAATCCAAAATTTCAACATCCTATGCCGAACCGTTTTTGAATTCTGAGAGATACATACGAACGTACAGACGTCATACTGAACTAGTCAAAATGGTTTCAGGGGTGGTCAAAATGAATATTTCCGTTGAAATTTGGAAACCGAGATTTTTCACAATGACAACACTTCCTTTACTTCGTACAAGGAAGTAAAAAGATCTATTTTAGTTCATCATAAATAATAATTAATATGATATTCATCATAATCCAAGTCGTAATTAGGCATGTTTTACGATGTCTCATAGCAAAAGGCTACCGAGTATGACTACTGCTTAATTAATTAATAACTTCTTAGCTTGATTACTTTTTATACAAAATATTCCGTAACTTTTATAAATCTAAATACGTAAAAAAACTGAAAGCAAAGTTGCTGTATCTTCTTAGCATTGGTTATTTATTCTGTACATGAAAAAAGTTAAAAAAATTTATATTTTTAAACTTTGATCGGCTCCTCCTCTCCTAATATTGGCCCCAAAGTATTATTTTTTTGGGGGGCCATTTTCACTACTACTATGCTTGGGAAAACATTAAAAAAATCGGTTAAAAAATATGCAATAAATAAAAAGATTATTGGGACCTTTTCGATTATTGGGAGGAATAGAAAATTTGGGGGCAAGTTTTCTCTTCCTCCCAAAGTTTTTTTAATGGTAAGATGTACGTATGCAGTGAGTGAGCTTAATATAAAGTGGGTTATGTTTGCACGGATTTGAATACTAGATCGTGGATACCGGTGTTCTTTGGTGGTTGGGTTTCAATTAACCACACATCTCAGGAATGGTCGAACTGAGAATGTACAAGACTACACTTCATTTACACTCATACATATCATCCTCATTCATCCTCTGAAGAATTATCTAAACGGTAGTTACCGGAGGCAAAACAGGAAAAAGAAAGGGTTATGTTTGCAAAATTTTGAGAAAATTGGCCTCAAAGAAACTATCTACCCCGCCATCTGAAAATACTGACCCTATACTTTTACCAAACAACTGCCTCACATAAATGAATCTCTGAACCAACTTTTATCAAAATCAGTTAATCCAGTCGATGATTATTAAGCTTAAAACAGCCAACATATGTACATATGAATATTACTCCCCAATTTCTTTTTGTTTTTTGGGGTCCCTGGGTCATGAAACATCGAGAAAAAACCCATGCCCCATTTTTTAAATGATTACCATACTTTCCTTCTTTCACTATTTTAGAGCAATGCCAGGAAAGTAAAATTGATTACAGGTCGCAACAACGCAGAAACTGACAAGATTTAATAAAGTACAAAATTAATTTTATTTTTTCTATAATTCGTTAGTAAGACAAGAGTATTTTCTTTGGTTACAAAATTTACATGATTATTTTATTTTGGTGCAGTAATATCTATTTTTTTATTGCGCATAACTTACGTATCGTTTAGGTACATCCGGATGAACATCTCATTTGTTATCATTCACAACCATAGTGGTTGTATGTATCTTGATTTGAATCACACGCCATTCCCGAAAATGATACAAGTATCCTCAAGAATAATAAGTATCACATTATACGCTTAATAGGGAATGTGAGAAGGTTTGCACTGAACTAATTACACCAACACACTAAGCCCGCCGAAACCCAGTTGATACCAGTAATAAATAGTAAATTAATACAATTTATTTGGGTTTTTTTTCTAAGGATATACATTAATGGAAGGGGTATATATACAGTGTTATTAAAGTATCGAAACCATAATAATAAAAAATTTATTTTTGCCGTTTTAAGAATTCAAAAAATATTTTTTTTTAAGCATTAAATACCCGTTAAACAACGTTATAATTAATTATACCCGCAGTTTCATAATTGTATTTAACAAAAGAATGGAAAAATAAAAGATTGTGAAGGAAATGATTTTCATTTTAATTTACATATTACATTATAATACAGGACCTTGAACAAGTCTGTACAGGTGTGTCACTTTGTAGCACTGTAAAACGAGTATTATTTTTTTTCACTCAGACATTTCTAGCAGTTATGGAAAACAACCATTTTCAATCCCATTATTAAGTAAATGTACAAAATTATACATATGCCATTATGGTGTGGTTGAAACGAATGTTTTAACGAAAAAATATCCTCTCTAAGGAGAACCGAACAAGGATCTTTTTTAATACGATGAATAACAACATGATTGATTTTTATAATTATAGTCTTTCTCTACTAAAACAATAATAGTAATCATAAAGTTTAATAACTGTTAGGTCATATTTACAACAACAAAAAAGAATAATAGATTATCACACGGCCTGGAAAAACTCATTTCGCCGAAAAGGTTGCGACTATCTAATAACCGTAAAAAAATTATTTAACAATAAACTCAATTCAAATTTAAATGAAAAGGGCTCTTTTTACAAGCCGTATACACCCATGCATGAGGCGCACCATTTTGACCAAACCGACTGATGCAAAAATAACCTGCGCGTCGTACATGGATATACAGAGGTTTCACATTGATGGATGATGTAATCATTACACTTATACGTCGAACAGTATATTAATCTCTACACAGAATTGTAATACAAACTCTCTTTTGATTACGAACCTAAATCCAATGAAATAAAATGATTTAGATAAAACAAAAACATGTCGGTATTAGACAAATAAATCTTATCTACGATATGGCGCCAAACTTATCGAAAGTTATCCTCTGCTTTTTTTCACACATAAACTATTCTTATTTCATACGAAAACCTTTTTATCGATCACTTTGCAGTCATTTTATAAGCAGTTTCCGTCGTGACAACGATCGTTTGGTATGTAAAAATCTCGTGTAAGCAGATCTATAGAACGAGTGAATCTACAAACGAGCAAGAAAATCATGCTAAAGGCAGAAAACTTGGATTGCAGGATCCTCTGCAACATTCATTAATGGCGAAAGAAAGAAAGAAAACGAATTTCTCGCAACCGATAAAAAGAAGAGATTATTTCAACGGAAAACCCGAACTATCGGGAAACAGAAGAAAAACTTATAGTGCATATATGGAATATTAGTTTAAATACTCGATTTCTACAAAAATGTATCGGATGAATGCTCTGGAAATCGCAGATGTATTAAATAGCACTTGGGATGAATTTAAAGTCACGCTTAACCGGTACGCCAATTTCTTTGTTAAAATAGTTTTTCTATTCGAAGAAGGAGGTCAACAGCACAGAAGATAAATGAAACACACGAAGATAAACTTACAAGGTTTCAAAAAAATATCATAAAGTTACGAAAAAGGAACAAATATTTCCTATATCAAATTGACTAGACTAAACATGAGTGACTTAAATGACATCAATAACAACTGAAAGTGTTAATGCAATTAATTTTCTGATATGAACTGCCGGTTACAAAAAATAACGTGGTTCGGTAATATTGACAATATTTTCGGACGAGAAATTACCCCACTATGTAATTTTTAAAACAAAAGATCTGTCCAGAAGTGAAAAATTTCACCCGATACTATCGTACGAGCACAAGAATGGGGATAACGAATAATGAATTAATAATATTGGTCCGGATTAAATGCGTCTGAGAGCGTTGACCAAGCGCTTTATTACGAAAACCTTCCATACTCATAATGGACAGTTTTCGGAACTTACGACCGATGATGTAAAGTGAAAAATGATCGTTATAATGTGAGATCAGGTTCCTCGTAGAACGATATCTATTCTTCAACCTCTAGATATCAGCGTAAATCGACCGTTTCAAACCAAACTGGACGGCCAACATAACACACGAGACTAAATCACTCGGTTAAATTAAGAAACCGTCTTTGATAAAGATTTGTTAGTGGATTATTGCGATTTAGTCAGAAATATCCTGATTATTTGATTAAGAAATCATTCAAGAAATGTTGTACTTCAATCGATTATTTGTAGTTAAGTTATTACGAAGATAATTGCAATTTTACGAAGGACGGAAGATCGAGCACTGATGACAGTAATTAAGTTAAATACCTATTATAATTTGTACGCTTTTAATTAAACATTTAAATACAGACTGATTTACTGAAATTATGGAAATAACAAATGTTGTTGCACGTTCAATATTCTACGATGATTTTATTAATAAAATGTAAAAAAGTAATTTTTATTTTTACTTTTTTAAATTCTCCAAACCTGGGTACTCGTGGAATAATTATTTCCTAGATAAAACTGAGAATAGGACTAAACATCGGTGACTTAAATGCCATAAATAACAACTCAAAGTGTAGATGCAATGAATGTTCTGGTATAAACTGTCGGTTACGAAAAATAACGTGGTTCGGTAATGCTAACAATATTTTCGGACGAGAAAATTACCCCCGTATATAATTTTTAAAAGAAATCAATCTGTCGAAAAGTGAAAAATTTCCACCCGATATTATCGTACGAGCACAAGAAAAGATATAAATGAAATTATTAAAAACATTAACGGTAATGTTGAAACAAAATTGCAGTTTAACAAATAACTCGACATATTAGGCAATGGAAAACTAAACTAAACATAATAATCTGCTAATTGCTACAGTTAACAGTTAGGTAAACATTTAACCGATCAAACTTAGTTAATTAATAACTAAACACGAAAAAAAAATACATACAGCTAATTAGAATTCTCTTACGTGTGGTACAAAAAATTATCGTAAAATAAAATAAAAATTATTGGGAATAAACAAATAAATAATACTACAAAGAGCCTAATATCAACTCCCTAACCTTACAAATTTTTATATGCTAGTGCCTCTTACAAATAGTTGTAATTTTTACCGTTTGAATACACGTACGCATCGTCTTCCAAAAATCCTTCAATTACAGTACTTCATTCCATAATCTGAAAAAATGGACAACCTTCAATAAAGTGTGATACATCTTTTTCTATTCTTAAAGTATTTAAGGTTCATAATTAAAGTTAAAAAATTCTCATCTTTAAATCAAAATTAGCTTTACCCGAGATGAATTATCTACTGCTAAAATAATATTTTATTCTGATTGGTAGATAAAAATGCATTATTAAATCACTACAGGAATGGAGAGATAAGGAACTTGAAGGATAAAAAAAAGGAACTGCCTCAGTATTTGCCTGGATCAAGGAAAACTGTGATAAAACCTTGATCAGAACAGCACCATAAAATGAAAAATGATTAATGTCCACATTAATTATTTCAATACAAACAGATGAAATAATTTTAAGGTAAATACATGAACGTAGTAAATATATAAAATACAGCCGGTCGAAGCAGAACCTTCTGGACCCCAGGAGCCGACCCCGAAGTTCCCACAGTCGGCCCTGACTTACTTCGGGGCCCCTCGAGTCAATCGCCTCGCTTTGCTTGCCATTACCATCTAACCAGAATGAACCTCCGCATTGTTCGTTACCGTTATGGTGGAGGATTAATACTGATAAATAACAATTAAGGTTTTTAGACTTCAAAAAATGTAAAAAAAGAAATAAAAAATGTTTAAATTCATCGTTATAGTAGTATTGTCTTGTAAAAGAAAATCTTTTAATTAAATTGTTTTAAATAAATTTGTAGGAAGTATTCTTAAAATGGTTTTGTAATAAATTAATATAAAAATGAAAATAGTCAAGGAAACATAAGTAGGGCTTTCCTGATAAGCCAAATATTGTGCTTAGTTACACGAAAACAGTTCTGTTACCTGAACCCACCGGGTTGGTCTAGTGGTGAACGCGTCTTCGCAAATCAGCTGATTTCGAAGTCGAGAGTTCTAAGGTTCGAATCGTAGTAAAGGCAGTTACTTTTATAGGATTTGAATACTAGATCGTGGATACCGGTATTCTTTGGTGGTTGTGTTTCAATTAACCACATATCTCAGGTCAATCTGAGACTGTACAAGACAACACTTCATTTACAATCATACATATCCTCATTCATCCTCTCAAGTAATACCTACCGGTGCTTCCGGAGGCTTAACAGAAAAAGAAAAGTTCTGTTATCTGATTGATTGAGATAGATTTTTAATTTTTAAAACTATTACGTGGGCCTCGTCATTAAACACTAAGCGTGTTACAAAGTTGCCATCTTTTGCCACCTTCTTAAGGACGAATTCATAAAACTCCACGCGTTGTTGTTTGTCATCTTCATAAAGAGCCTGCAGTAACTGAATCATGTACGGTTTCATAAGCAAACGTCGACGAAAAACATGCCAGATAGATATTCTGAAAATGTTGAGTTCTCTATCGGCACGGCGAGTTGATTTTCGGGAGCTACGTGAGAAACACTGACGGACGCGCTCCACATCGTCCGACACACGCTGTCGATCACTTGATTTCCCCTTGATTAGAAAACTACTGTGAATTGTCTACACCATTGCTTAATGTTCTGAGCGGTAGGAGGTTCAGCACCGTATTCACTACGTAAATCACGCTAACAGTAATTACGAACTCCATTGTGCGAAACGTAGAACACAAAATGATTTCTGTTGTGGACTCGCCATTTTCTCTTATACTGAAATGAACGCGTGAAACTCGAGAGTTCCCTCTTTCTAACAGTAATTTGTTAGATCAAAACGTATTAAAAGCTGAATAGTTATTAGATTTTAAAATCGGATGATTCTTTTAGGGACTCGCGTTTTTAACAAAACAAAAAAAAAATAAGTTTGAGTTACAAAACTAGATATTCTTTTAAAACGTCGTTGATATTGAGTATGCAATTGTATTAAATTACCGGCCCAACTGTATTTATTTTTTTTTGAAAATCATTATTTAAAAGTAAGTAAAGAAATATATTTTTATTTAAAAAGTGGTCAATTTTTTATATATTTTTTTTTGCGTATGAAAATATGAACATGCTTGACCTACATTCGAGCCCTGGATCTCCGTATGAAATGCCTAGACGCTACGTATTCAGCCACGGAGGTCGGCAGCAATATTCTTAAGAAGCCTACTTACAAACAATTTCACGCACGTTTAAAATATGGTCTTAGCGTATACATGTATATGCTAACTCAATTCTAAATTTAAAATAATATTACATGGAAATGCGTTATCTGATGGGAGGTTTACTGCATTACATTGAGAGAATGTATATTACAAAGGAGGTATAAAAAACTAAAAATTTTCGATTTTCCCGTCTTTCTAAATCCCCCACTTGAACTGTCTAACATAGGACAGTGGATCTAGAGGTTGCATGGAATAACTTTTTCTAGGCTGAAGCCAACGGAATATAGACTAGATGATTACTAATTCTTTTTTTTAATTATAGCGTGTAGTGCATTATTTCAAACGGGAAAAATTGTCTGTAAATTAGAGCCGGTTACAAGAATAGTGCATAGTAAATCACGTACACAATCTTGTATGTAAAGCACTTTTATCAATATACTTTACCGAACACAGTTTATTTTCTGATGATGTAATAACTTGTTTTTATCGATTTAAAAAAAAATATAAATATTGTTGTACTGTCACATAACATTAAAAACCCTTGTAATCAAAAAATTTTAATTAATGATTTTATTAATTTAAATAACTCTTATCCGCGTCTACAAAAGTTAAAACCAAAGGTAATGAAAAAAAAAATTTTAGTGATGAGGCGTACAAAAAAAGTATCGATTTCTGCCAGCAATATGGTGTTCCCGATGCATTGGGAATTTCATAGGTAATAAAAAATAGTGTCAAGAGGGTCTTTTAGGAAAGAATTAAAGAATCTTCCGACAGAATTAATGAAAAAAAATTAAAAAATCTAATGAACATGATGTGGGGCAAAAAAACATATACGTCACCGCTACAAAAGCTGGCGGCACAGAATAAACTGTGAAATTTGTAGACTTTTCCCAGGATCAAGCTTCGTAAAGAAACGCGTGCTTGATTGAGCTTTAGACATACATTATTTCTCGTACACCTATCAGTTGGCATGAAAGAATGTACGAACACTTTTATAACAGCTAACTTTACATCCACGTCCTTTCATGCGGGAAATTTTGTATATACTAAATCGGGCAGGAAAGAGTGCGGGATACGAAATGAAAAAGAATTGTACCTGATCGGTTGTATACGCAATCAGGTACAATCGAACGAGTTACAGATCAATAAGTGAATTTACCACGGAGTTTATTCACGCAACAACTGTTTTACTGCAAGATGATTTGTACAGTTTATTAATTTTAAAAAAATTATCTATTAAATTGGATCTTTTTTTAAGTATATTCACTGATAAAGCAGATATTTTAGTATTATACAGATCTAAAATGAACTTTCCGTGGCCGAAAACCTTAGGATGACTGAAAACCTTTCCTCCGCGTTAATTCTCTTTATCATTATGGTGCTTTATTTTTTGTAATTTATGTTTCACTTACCAAGTGAAACGCGAAAAGAAAAACTATCATTCCCTAAGTAATCTTTGAGATCAGCCGTATCATTTTCTTACAGTTCATACATCAAAAGAAGATAACCAAAATTTTGTCTGTATTTTTTAACCTGCAACGTCATAGTTGCACTATTTTTTGTACTGGTTCATAAAGACCGGCTTAAGTAACAGTAAAATACATTATTTTTTTCTTTAAATCAAATCCATATATTACATGTATACAAATACTGACACCGCAGACTCAAATAAAGTGAACAAAAATTATTACGAAACTGTAAACTCCTGATAAATCTGTTCGAATTTCAGACGCTCCATAAGCCATACTTTCATGCGGTAATGCACGCGTGATTGTTTTTCGCATGCACTTAAAAATTAGCACGTATTAATGCGTAGAAGGTCGTACAATAATTTCGGCTATAAACTTCAATCCCGCCTTTTTTCCTTCGTACAAATTATTTCCTATAAGGCTCAAAGAAAAGAATGTAGTGTATAAAGCCGGTTAATTAATTTCAATAGCACGTGATGATTCGGACGGTTTTCCCTAACGTTATACCAAATTAAAAAAGTGTAAATGAATGTATCTACGTCTAACGTTGGCTAATAATAATTTAAACTAAATTTAGCGGTACAACTACAATTTCAACTAAATTTAGCGGACTAAACTTAGTCTAAATTTAGTGTACTAAACTTAGTTTTTAGATGTAAATTAAATGATAATGGTGTTAAAATTAATCTGAAATATTTATATTTCTCAAAACATAATTTACGAACTATCTTTCAATTACCCCTAAAGCATAAAACATTAAAACTGTTATTTTACAACGATTGTTTATACACAATGCTCTTCGACTTACCTCACAAAGTTATAGTTTTACGTATATTTTTAATCTTCATCTGTTCACTTTATTATGAATAATAAGGTAATAAACTTCTTATAGGCCCGTATATATATATATAGCAGATAAATATCATTTTACGAAACATAACTTAACTCATTTTACGTAAATAAATAAATGTTACATACTTTAAAAATAAAAGATAAAAATTTATAAACCCACAAAAGCGTTACATTTCTAAAATAAAAGAATTTAATCATTTTCATCGAAAAAAGTTATTTATTTGATATTAAAAAGGTAATAATTTAAATACCTGAGGCGATTTAAAAATAAAATTTAATTCTCGCTTTCCCAACAGCATAACTCATCAATTGAATTTAAAAGCAAAAACTGATTTTATGAATAACGGTAACGACAAAAACGTAATAATAATAAAATGTTTGACAGATTTATCAGCAGCAAATATATTATTTTAACGCATCAAAAATAATTTGTTATATATAAAACATATTAAAAAAAAAAAAAATTATTCATAAAAACTCTTCTGGCATAATAGACAGTAATTTTTTTCTTTAAGCAACATCACGACATAAATAATTTATAGCTACTAGACGGACAAGGTTACTGTGAGTAAAAATTATATCTTAGAATAAATCTACGTAAATATAACTAATATTAAGTTTATTTAAGTGATTTTTTATCTCGTGATGCAAATATTTTTGAAAACAATCAAAAAACCTATTTATATTATTAAAATATTACAAAATGGTTCTGAAGACTACGGTTAGTTAAAGCACCATCATTTTTGAATAGAGTATGAAATTTGAAGTCTGTTATTTCATGATTTTTTCTTGAGATGATAATATTTTTTTAACTTAAATTTTTAAAATTATCTTACCTGGTATAAGTAAATCACAAGAAAATCATAAAAACTATGAGCTAATACGTATAGGTCTTTTCCGATGAATTCCAAATTTAATACCTGTTTTATAATGCCGTAAAAAAATCGTGCGAGTGGTATTACAAATAAAATAAAATAAACTGATTGGAATTTTTTGTTTTTTGCCGCAGTTTTTAATTCACAATCGTTTTCAATTTACCGGAACCGTAAATAAATTTGAATACAAAAAGTAACATGCAGAGCGGAGTTTTCTTTTGAAATTCCTCAAATAACTGTGTATGTATGCATATGTGCACATATCTTATACGGTATAAATAACAAATATAAATAAGTACGAGTACATACAAAGATGAGTCCAAGAAAGGTTAATAAAGTTCAGAACATAAAAAGCAAAGAAAATACCAAAAAATAATCTTATCGATCAGACAAAGAAACAGTGAAACAAATCAAAGGAATAACAAAAGTAAGTGAAGAAAATAAATGAAGTATTTTGACGATGCACAACAACCTACGGTAGCCGATCCACCTCTCAAATCTCAAGAGAATTTACAGATCTATATATGCAGTAGCTTTAGGCGACTAACGTCCTCGCTGTTATCCAGAAGGTTAACCGCAAACCAGCTCATATTGTTCGCAAACCAGCTCATACGTTCGTTCAGTCTCATATTGCTTCTTGTACCAAATCGCCGAATCTCCTTTCGAACGGTCGGGAATCCCAGACAATCGTGTATTTCGATGTTTTTCACAAACCAAGCCGCTTCTGTTATATTTCTCAATAGTTTGTTCTGGAATCGCTGCACAACTTCATTGTTACTCTCACTTTTCGTGGCCCATAGTTGGATTCCCTAGGTTCAAATCGGTTTAAGGACCGTTGAATACAGCAACTGGTTGTAATTTAAAAAAACAATAATAATAAAATACATTTTTTGCTAAGATCATTTATTACTACAAATTTATTTTAAAAATTTAGGAAAACTAAAGGAAAATATACTTTTTTAATACTTTTAAAATTAAAATAACTTTAAACCTGCATGAAAAGCATAAAGATTTATTAACATTATGCACCCGTTTACTTTTTAACAAACGTTTTCTCATTATCCTAACTCGAATTGGTCTTTTTTTTTAAATACTTAAAAGTCTAAATCAAGACATCTGTAATGCTAAAATGTTTTTTGTTGTCTGATTTTCAATAAGAAAAAGGACAGTTAAACATTTTATTTAGTTTTTATTCATCAATTATCTATAAATGTACGGTTTATTTGGTTATTAGAAATTTAACAATGGAATTTACGTTAATCTAAAGAAGGTAATAATTTAAGTTTTTTATTTTTTACAACAATCTTCGCGAAAACGATTGAAAATACAATTCTGAAACCCACTTTAGTTTCTGAATATTTTACTAAAGATTGCATATAAAACCACTAATTACGCTTAACAATTTACCTAGAGTTTTTGGTCTTTAAAACAAACATCTAGACAAAATATTTCGCTAGTCATAACTAGAAAATAAAATGTTTCCAGAAATATTAATATAATGAACTTCTTTTAAATATTTTAATGAAAGAAATACGGCTATAAAGAATAACAGAAATTTCCTGAAACACTCTGTTTATATTTGTTTACATGAAGAATAGAAAAGAAGTTTAGGACGAATTCTACGAGTGAAAATAAATATAAAAGTTTATATACAAATAAATATTCAGAAACGCTTCGTTTTCGAGGATAGCTTGCGAAAATTTTCGCCAGATTTCTGCAGCAAACGTAATACGAAACCGTACTGATATCCTTGAAACTGAAATTAAGGGATAAATTTAACGGTTTAATTTGGTTTTTGACATAAAAATTGAATAAAACAAGTTCAACAACTACTCTAATAATATTTCAAAAAATTACTGTAAAATACAAACTGTTACCGCAAAATCCATTTTTTAGGTCAAACTTACAATAACTTCGTTAAACTGCCTGTAAACAAATACAATTTTCCAATAACATTTGTACAGAATTTAATTTTGATAAAATATACCGAATGATCGTTTGAAAAAATACCATATTTATTATTCAACAGCTATCAGTCCCATCGTATTTCTGTTTGCAGGCATGTATACCATTCTCGGGGGGAACCTTTTTAAGGCGTGGAACCCACCTTCTGCGCTAAACGTACCTCAACTCAAAAATCTTAAACGGCAATGGTAACATTTAATTACATTAATTAACAACCCGAAAAAAAATAATGAATTTTGGTGAAAAAAAAAAATTAAAATCCGACCTCTTCATCGGTGGGTGGAAAAAACCATTTGGGGTAATACTTTTTTAAATTTCAATCTAACAAAAATAACTATAAAATTACGTGATATTACTTCTTAAACCGTTTGAAATAATCATAATCTGTGAAAATTATTTTTTAAATTACCATCACAAAATTTCGCCCTTAAATGTTTTCTAAATTTTCAAGGGTTGAAAACTTATCTTTTTTAAATGAGACGATATAGCTTGTGACACTTCACTGGAAGGCCTATTGAATGATAAGTAATTTGGTACAAATAAAGTAAATATTGGTTCACTGGTATTGAAGGTATGATTAAAAATGTGTTTTTTTAGGTTATGTTGGGATTCAGCGTTACTCATCCAAAGCATTAGGTCTAAAATCGTCTTTTCTTGTTAACAATATGGGTTTTAGGTTTCTCCAGCATTGAAAATTCGTACCAGTAAACACAGCAATATGTTTACCATTTAATTTTAGTGATAATTTAATACGGTAGCGACATTTTCCGTATCTGAAAATTTTATTCAAAATGTAGAATAATTCTTTACCTGCATACTTACATAGCTTAACTTTCCACTTAATTACAAGACTGCCCAAAAAATATTTAAAGTATATAGGGTGCATGTATGTAAGTATGTATGTTTGTTTGTTCCACTGCAGCAGCTGAACGGCTGAACCGATTTAGATGTATGACCCCGCGTTGTAATCCTGACGTTACCGGGAGTGTCACAGGCTATTTAAATATGTATGTAGCCTATGACACTTCTAGTAACGTAAGATTTCCATATGTATATATATATATACAATTAAATTGTAAATATAATTAATTAAATTATAAAATTTAGTTATGTTTAAAATTATACTATATACAAATACCATATAAAAACTGTCACCCGCACGCTCTTTAACTGCACAATATTAAAGAGAAAAATTTTTTTTTTTGGCAATCGTTTTTTTTATATATACTTGCTGTTTTTCCTCCTAAGTAATAGAATTTCGAGGGTAAAACTCTCGGTATCTACAGTTGCTTAAAATTAATCCACCGGATTGGTCTAGTGGTGAATTCGTTATCGCAAATCAGCTGATTTCGGAAGTCGACAGTTCTATGGTTCAAATCCTAGTAAAGGCAGTTTTATACGGATTCGAATACTAAGATCATGGATACCGGTATTCTTTCATGATTGAGTTTCAATTAACCACTCATTTCAGGAATGGTCGACCTGAGACTGTACAAGACTACACTTTATTCATATCATCCTCATTCATCCTCTAAAGTAATACCTTACGGTGATTCCGGATGCTAAACAGAAAAAGAGAGAGTAGTTGCATAACATTCCTGGCGAACCCGAAAAATTATTTAAAGTTCATCATTTATGTAGTTTTTACAGTTATTTTATTTATGGTTTTGTTTAGATTTTTTAAACTGTAATGTAATTTAAAATAAGGAATTTAAAAAAAAAAGAAATTTAAAGAGCAATTTAAAAAGGTTAATTTTTTTTACGCATTTTTATTTAAAATTTGTGCACATAATACTGTTATTTACAAAAAAAAAGTACGCATACACATAATTAAATTGTAATTAAGAAGCAGTACGAATAAATAAATCTGAAAGTTTGTTTGTTAATGAATCATGCAACACTACTACACCGATTTCGATGAATTTGTTTAAATCTCCTTGTTTAATATAGAGAAACATACAGCATGTAAAAAACAATCATTTTTCAAAAAAAAAAGAAGAAATTATGCAATTTTGGAATAATTTATCAGTTTGTGAATCGTGAAAATTTCTTCATTCAGCTAGTAATTCTTAAAAAATTTCGATGAATCTTTTCATTTTTTATCTTTTTTTTTTTTTTATAAGAAATAAAGAAATTTACAAAAAAGATACTCACTCAAAAAATGTTAATATTATTCCAATATTCATTTAGCATTATTCTTCAATTTATCTTTACCAAGATAAACTGGTATATTTAAGTTTTTGTCGTCCAGCTTAGCAAATTTTTTTTAGCTTACATAACTGAGTACAACTTGTACTCAGAGGTGTTATTTATTCAATTGGATAATATTATTTATCCAATGATAAATATTCGACGGTAACCCCTTGAAGTTTACAACAAAAATCTTCATAGTAGTGTTATTTTTTATTAGTATGTTTGTACTTCATTTCGGTCCTTTTCCGTTACATTTATTCTGAAATTCAATAAAACTCCTTTTGTTTTTATTTAATAAATACACTTCTGCTAAAAAATTTATGAAAAAATATAAACTTTACTATTATTTGTTAATAAATAATTTTGGAGAACAATGTATATGAAAGTGAAAAAATCTGATGTGGACAACACATAACTTCCTTGTACGCCTATTAAATTACATTTACACAATTTTTTTAATGAAAAGAACATAACATTCTATTTTATTAAATACTTCTGAAATTTTTTTTTTTTTTTTTATTATTGAAGGTTTTTTTTGTTATTATCGTAAAGGTTTTTTTACAATGAGGAGTTAATAACTATTAATAAATCAATATATTTAGATTAAATAAAAGAAGGAGATGAAGTCTGAACCGAACTGCCTTCACCTAAGATCCAAATATTTCATTAATTAAAATTTTATTTAGCTATAACTCTTGAACCGATGAAAATAAGAACCAATTATGATATACCGTTGAAAAGCTCTCAATGATCGCTGCTTATTAATGCAGTTAAGTAGAAGTCCAAAATCCAATTTTTTTTTGGATTTTAGGCTTTTTGGACACTTTTGGTTCAGTCGATTGCAATCAAAAGGGAAAGTGCACAACTAGATGTTACAACAATCCTAAATCCAAAATGTCAACATCCTACGGCTAATCGTTTTTGAGTTATGCGAGATACATACGTACGTAAAGACGTCACGCCGAAACTAGTCAAAATGGATTCAGGGATGGTTAAATTGGATATTTCCGTTGAAATCTGGAAACCGAAATTTTTGCGATCACAGTACCTCCTTTACTTCGCACAAGGAAGTAAATAAACTCTCAGATCATATGATTTACGTGTCGATTATAATTTCTTAAGACTATTCATAAATTTTTAACTGGTTATAATGAATGTTTTACATGACTATTTTTCTATTTAAAAATGTAGTGAAAGTTGCGTAAGTGATTATTAGTAAAAAAAAAGCAGGTGGAGTATTAAAGCTTCCAGGTACGAGTAAAATCAGGTCGGGGGTTGATAGATCACGGGTAGGAACCGATCATTGATCTTGATGTATTAGCCGAGGCGCGGCTATCAAAACAGAATAAAGCCGAAGCTTTTACAAGAGTAGTGAAAAGCGAGGGCAAGAGCGATAGGGTCGCCTAAAGGCTTTTCATATCGCTCATCGTTTAGCATATAATCTCACCCCATCCATCTTATTTTCTATCTGCCGTTTTCACACAAACACAAACACACACACACATACACACAAACAATGAGTGCGATACGAAATCAATTACAGGTACCGGGGGCGCCCACCCACTGTAATGCTGTGTCGAGTACGTGCCGCCTTACGGCACCCGATTAGAACCTACTTCACCTGTCACCTATCACCTACACGAATTCACGCTAAAGAGAAATTTATGTATTTTATTTTTATAGATATGTAAACAACTCTAATTTATATTCAATTATATATTTATATAATATATTCAACGACTGATATTAAAGCGTATAAAATATATTAACCGCATAAATATTTAATTATACCGGTATCGGCGGCTACGTTAAATTATTACTTGTAGATTATTTTATTTTTCCCCGACACAATTATATTAAAATGGTGTAAAATATTTTGTAATAATTTTAAATACTTTATTAAAGTTACATTATGCACTTTTTCCTATCGTTTATGTAAATTAGGATGAACCACGTATGTAAACTTAAGTATAATCTCGGTTCAAATGTCAACCTGTAAATTTAATATGAATGATCGTGTATTCTTTATAAAAAGAATTATATATTTATACCGACACAGACATATTTTACGAACTTATTTCCTGTATCATATGATACTAGCCACTAGCCTCGGCTTCGCAAGCGCACTTTTAACAAGGTAGCCTATAAAAAAGAAGTTTTCTTTATAAAAAAAACAAAATTAAAAGAAAGATTCATTGAAATCAGCAGTACTCGTTGAATGAAAAAATCTCACCTTTCACAAAGTGATAAAGTTTTTCAAAATAGCATAATTTCTTTATTGTTCGAAGAATTAACATATGATATCGGTTTTATTTTTGCAGCCTACATGTTTCTCTATAAAATATAAAAACTTTCAGATTTATTTATATGATTAGTATGATAAATTAAATAGGATGTTTCACGAACAAATGGAAAGAATTTCAGGTGACATGTTCTACAAATGAAAATAAAAAAAAATCATATAAACATGGGTCTTGAAACGTTTCGTTTTCGAGTTAAATCTGTCGAAAAAATTACGACCGGATTTCTCCTTCAAAGGTAAAATAAAGCCATACTGAAATTTTTGGAACTTAAATTAAAAATAAATTTAATGTTTTCTATTTTAAATTTACAAAATTATTTATATGCAATATATAAATTTCATTTATATATAAGCTGTTACTTACTTCCTGGTTATCACTCCAAATAAGGAAGTTGATCACTGGGAGCGATCACTTTCAGGCGTTATGAATAATCTGTTTTTTTTATTAATTTTTTTTTTGTTACAGATGATCAGCGACAATATTAATTAAAAGAATACACTTTTGCAACGACAAACTGAACTAAATTTTACAATAATAAAACTTTTATAATCAAATCGTCATAGCAACTATCTTAGGTGACTGGTAATGTTCTGACATCGCTTGATATTACTACAGGCGAATTTTTTTTAGGCAAATGTGAATTTAGATTCCGATCCAAAGATGCGTAATTGTTCCTGAACATATTTTATAATGTTCGATTGGGTTAAGGTGCAGTGTTTTTTTGTGTGGATATGTAGTTTATAATTTTTGGGAATTTTTTATTTTTATCTGCGAAAATTACAGCAAATTTTGAATTTATGTTACTATGAAGGGCTTTTAAGTGTTTTCTGTACGTTTATTTAAAACAACACCCCACCTGACCGAACATTTATGCACTTGGTAGAACATTACGCAGTTTACGTTCATATTCCAGTGACGTTATACTTAATTCTACGTGTTATGATTTGTATTGTTTCAAAACTATATTAAACCCAGATTTTTTTAATTTGTAAGCTATTTTCTAGCAATCTTTGTTCGTGCACGTTAATGTGACTTTTTCTTTATATTTATTTATTTTTGAGTACGACTGTATCAATGAGAGTGCTGTTCCATAGCGTATTTTCATTACAATACGCTATTACAATTAATATTATGTCTGCAATTTCGTAAATAAAAATTATTATGCAATTTCTCATTTAAAAACTAAAATGGTACTATTAAAAAATGATACCCGCGTGCTGTAATTTTCTTCAATTTTGAAAACGTATAAAACTATTTTGAAAAACTAAAATATTGCAAACTTTAAAAATAAAAAATTTCTTGCAATAATTCTTTAAAAATTTCTAATTGATAAATTTTCGTCATTTTTAATTATAACACAGTGAAATTTAAATAACGTTAAAGATTTTGGCTTGTTATAACATTTCTTTTTTTTAAATAATTGACTTTGACAGCAATTTTTTGTTTCTCAGTAATTTTCTCAGAACAGAACAGTTCTGTGATCTGTTTTGTACAATAATTCAGGTCAAAAAAGTTTTTTCACAAATTCTCGAGAAATTTTCTTATAAAATTGTATATGTTTACAAGAAATTTAACGAGGTATACATCAAACTTAAAAAATATATTTTGCAACACCGGTTTGTTGTTTTAATTGTAAAATAATTTTCTAAAACAATATTAAAAAAATAGTTGATACCTCTTTGATTCGATTTTTCAGATCAAATGATACCATCAAATCTACCCTTTAGTTTAAGTTCCAAGAATTTCAATTTGGCTTTATTTTACCCTTAAGAACACAGATTTGAGCGAAATTTTTCTTAAGGTATAACTATTAAGAGATGTGTTTCCGAACCCTTCTTTATGTAAATGACTTTCACTATTAGGAGAAATCCTGATTTAGTTTCCGTAAAACGTTTCTTGCTACAACAACCCTAAACAAAGTGATGGTCATTTTTCACAGCTAGCTTTAAAAGCGATCTAAGGATATCTTAAATAATACTTAACAATGAAACGCTAAGAAAAAACTGAAAATAAATAAATAAAATTTAACAAATACCTTGAAAGTAGTTTTTTGGTAACAGTATACTACAGGTGACAATATTTAGACTACAAAATTTTTGACTCTGACTTTATGTGTTGTAAAACTGTTTAGTAAATCGAAAAAAATGTTCAGCGTTTAAAAGAAATTAATGACATATTATGAAAATACAACTCTATTTAAATAATAAAAAAGTAAAAATATTGCATCATCGTGGACGTATCTTCAGCTTATTGGCCATTTTATCAATAGGTAAAATTGGAGTGCAGCTCCTTAACGGTTGCGTTTAATGGAAATATCATAGAATTATACCGCCTAACTTTATTATTAACTCGTAATCATAATTTTATGACAATACTGAGTAGTACTCAAATTAATTTCGAAGCACACAGTTATTGTTGCTAATCTAACTTTTTAAAGGTCTAAATTTACTAAACTAAAAACAGCTTTTTATATTTTTACAAATCACGTTTTACTTTTAAGTTTTGTTTTTAATAATAAAAGTCGATTTATTTTGTTTTTCAATGACTTTACTACAATTTCTCACAATTAAATTCTCTTCAACGTTTGATAATAAAATTTACCGCATTTATTAGTCGTTTAACGAAGTTATTGTACTTCAAACCTAAAAACATTTCTGTGGTCATCGTATCTGTTTAATTGGATATCATGAAAACTACGGGAAATATACAGTTCTGGGAATTATTTTATTCAATTTATCGAGTCAAAAAACATAAGAAATCATGAATTACCATCAAGTAAACAATTTAACGAACTGAGATCCGGGCGAGATTTTTCGCAAGCCATAAAGTGTTTCCGAACATATGATTGTATGATTTTTTTTCTTATTTCAAGCTCTAGAATCAGTTCCCAAATTTATTTCCCTTTTCTCCTGAATCATCCTGTATTTTAAAATAACAGTGAAATTTAAATAATGCTATTAAACTATTATCTTACTTAATTTTTTATTTATTTAGTTTTACCCCAGATATTTTCCAGTATTGAAATGATTCTTGTTTTGATTTAAAATCATAATAAATTATTTTTCTGCCACGTTTCGGTTTGTTTTGTTTTAAAAAAAAAGTTAAATTTATTTATACTTCTTTATGTTAATTTGAAGTTACATAAAATTTCTGAGAATTAAATTTCTTGCTTACCGGGAAATTAACGAAGTTAAAATGTATGACAAATCAAAAACAAGTGTGTTTTTACAACACCAATTTTTTTAAGTTTTACAATAATTTATTTAAAAAATTACTAGAGATATAGTTGTTAGACTTATTTATTCAATTGTTCAGGTCAAAACCGTAGGAAATAAATTTACCCTTTAATTTAACTTTCGTCACATATTATATCTTGGAATAGAAATCAGGGCAGTACTTGTCACAAGTTATAACAGGAAAGTCTTTTCCTTTATTTTCTTTTATAGAACATGCCCTGAAATTCTATCCGTTTCTCTGTGAGACACCTTTAAGTGGTATGTTTTTTTTTTTTTGGTGCATCATTTTTAATAAACAAAAATTTTAAATACAGACAATTTCCTAAGATCTGCGTTAAATATGAAAACCGTATAGACAGGCTTTTCTATCAGTAAAGTTTACAGATAGCTTCAAATTTGTTAATAAAAAATAAAATAAAAAGTCATTATAACCCATTCTCGTTAACTTATTAACAGTTAAAAATGAAAAAAAAAGTAATTTTCATATCACTCATAAGTCCAAAATAACTATACTTTTACCAAACATTCAATCTGCATGAGTGAGGATGGAAACTAGTCACGTTTTAATGTAAAGGTAGGGTAGAGACGCATTTTTTTTAAATCTGCTTAAATACTAAAAGAAAAGAGCTCGATAAATTGATCCTTAAAAAAATGGCGGTCGATTAAAGTTTGAATCCACACCACTAATCGTAGTTTTTAAAACCATCCCTAGAAAAAAGGATTATATAATCACAAAATTATAAGAGCAATATTCAGATTGAAAAACATAATTTTAAATCCATTTCAAAATACTCTATACTATAAACTGGGACAAATTAAAACAAATACATCCAAGCAGTATAAAAGATTCCTAAGATGAAAATATTAATCAAAAGATCACTAAAGTATTTTGAATTGACAGTGTTCTTCTCAATCAATGAGTTACTTTGTTTACTATTAAAAAATTCTTACTTAATTACTTACTTACTAGCCAACACCCACCCTTGGTTGTTGAGACATTTGGCGATGCGCTGACCAATAAAGACGGGCTTCTGTGAACTCCGGGCTCTCATCCAGCTGGGTGTGGTACAGAGCCGAACAATTTCCTAGATGAACAGCATCCATCGTTTCGCAACCACACAGCGGACAACCACGAGACGGCAGTAAATGGAATCGGTGAAGGTGACAAACAAGATAGTCGTAATCGCTTTTTAGTCGGAAGGCTGTTACGCTGACCGCACGCGGGATGCCGGGGTTGATAAGAGCGTCATTAAGCAAAGTCTCCCATCTCCTACCAGCAGCTGTCTCGGAGAGGCGCTGTTTGTTCCATCTCCCGACCATCGCGTCGACCAGTTCCCTGGATGAACGCAAGAACGTGGAGCAACTGGGTTAGGGTAGAGTCGTTCCTAACTTAGCTAGTTTATCGGCCTCCCCATTCCCACATATGTTGACACGACTGGGTATCCACTGAAACATCAGTGTTCACCCGCGATTTCCCTGGCTTTCCAGTCGTCTTCTATACTCAACCGTCCTCCCGCAGTCCGCTTGGGTGTTGCGCGATAGATTATGTGTACTGCTTGGGAGTCTACCAAAAACACTGCTTTCAAAGGAGAAACTAGCTTTTTCAGTTCGGCCGCAGCACGGCTTCAACGTCGCCATCATAGTTGCTGAGGGGGGCACCTACGGCTATATTTCCTTAAGAAAGACGGCAATATTAACCAGCCACTGTTTTTCCACAAATTGTGGAAAAATAGATAATTTCAGTGTTTTCTGAAATTGAAGATCCGTCAGTGTAGACGTGAAACCACTCGTCCTCTGGAAATTCCTCTTGGATGGCTAGTAGGGCTAGCTGCTTCAATTCATATTGTGTGGAGGCCTGTTTTGGCGTCGAATGGTTCATGAGTTTGTAGCGAGCTCTTGGTAAGTGGTTGAAGAAGACCTGGCTCGTGCACAGGGCTGCAGTATCCACGGGTGGAATATCACATTTCCTTATAATTTTTTCATATGCAATACGTGGAGCCGCCTGTGTCCTCAGTCTAGTAGCTAACTGGTACTTGGTCCATTGATGCTTCCATTGAATCTCAATGCAACCCTTTCTCGGTATGATTGCAGGGACTCAATCTGAGTCTGTACCTCCATGATAGCAGGCAACACAAATAAGATACTCTATAAAAGTGCTTACATTACAAACAGGCAGATAATTCGACGTCAGGGAATGAGAGAAATCCTGTTCCACGCGCTCTATTTTAATTCATAATGTAGTTTCAAATATACCATATTCCATCACGCACCTTCATTTTATTTCTACTTCAAATTACTATAATCGAATTCTAACCGCACTGAAATTATCACAAAACTTTTATCAGATCACGGACACAGTTTCGTTTGCAAAAAAAAAAAGAAAATAAGGTTTTGAAAATCGTTTAATCGAACTGGTAGTCAGCTCAGAAGTATTAGATGAACAACACGTTAGAATATTGAATTTTTATCGTCATCGGTTATTACTATTTATGTATCCTGTATCCAGTTATGTATCCAGACATAATAGCTCTAGAGCTATGCTTCAAGAAGAAAAGTATGGTAATCTGTCAAAAAAATGGGGCACGGGTTCGTTTTTGCTTTTCTAGACGTGTCATAACCCGGACCCCAAAAATGAAAAAAAATCTAAGGTAATATTCGTACTACGTACGCATTTACAGTATGTATGTGCATTGGCGTGTTTGAATCTTTTGACTGGATAAACCGATTTTGATGAAATTTTGTGCAGATACTCAGTCGTATATATGTAGAAATATCTGTTGGTAAAATTTTGGTGACAATATCTCCGATAGAAAGAAAGGGAGTAGATAATTTTTCGGGATCAATTTTCTCAAAATTTTGCAAACATAACCTAACTTTATATTAAGCTCATTACATTCCGTGCATGCTTATCTTATCATTTAAAAAAAAAAATTGCCCCGAAATTCCCTCTTCCACAAAATCGAAAAGCTATCTTTTTATGGCACATTTTTTAACCGATCTTTTTTAATGTCATCCTAGGCAAAGTAGTAGTAAAGGCGACACAAAAAGAATACTTTGGAGGGCAATATTGGTGGTGGGGGAGCCGATCACTGTTAAAAATATAGATTTAATTAAATTTTAATTTATGAAAATTATTTTAGGTTTATTTGAACTTTTAATAGCATTAAAAGTTTAAATAATAAACTTTTAGAGATAATCTATATATGTAAAAATGTTAAGTTCGTTTGTGTACGGCTTCAAAAACTCAAAATGTTCTGCACCGTGTTGAGCTCAAATTCAATGTTTTGAGCTCAAATTTTAGCACGATATATAATCCGCATCAAAGATTGTTTTCATCTATTTTTAATAAATATAACTATCTATTTTTAATTTGTACGGTTTTTTAATAAATAAGAGGCTAATAAATCAGATGGAAATGTAAACAAAGGAAAACCAATCAGATCAATGCAAGATGGCCGCTGTCAAACACAACGACCAATCACAAAGAGCTCGTATAGCCGTTGCCAATGAAAATAGACAATGTAAACGTCTATATGCCTACAAGCGCCCATGATGATGATGAGGTAGAATGTGTATACGAAGAGATTGATGAAGCAATTAAACACGTAAAAGGAGATGAAAATTTAATAATAGTTGGAGATTGGAATGCAAGCATTGGAAAAGGCAAGGAAGGAAATATAGTGGGTGAATACGGGCTGGGCAAAAGGAATGAAAGAGGGGACCGACTTATAGAGTTTTGCACGAAGTATAATTTAGTAATTGCCAACACCCAATTTAAAAATCATAATAGAAGAATATACACTTGGAAAAAGCCAGGCGATACTGCAAGGTATCAGATAGATTATATCATGGTTAAGCAAAGATTTAGAAGTCAACTCGTTGACTGCATAACTTACCCTGGAGCAGACATTGATAGCGACCATAATTTGGTGATAATGAAATGTAGATTGGGGTTTAAACACCTGAAGAAAAGGTGTCAGATGAATCGGTGGAATTTAGAGAAGCTTGAGGAAGAGGAGGTAAAGAAGATTTTTGAGGAGGACATCGCAAGAGGTCTGAGTAAAAAAGAAAAGGTAGAAAATGTAGAAGAAGAATGGGAGAATATTAAAAAGGAAATTCTTAAATCAGCAGAAGCAAACTTAGGCGGAATAAAGAGAACTGGTAGAAAACCTTGGGTTTCAGACGATATATTGCAGCTGATGGATGAACGTAGAAAATATAAGAATGCTAGTGATGAAGAAAGTAAAAGGAACTATCGGCAATTAAGAAATGCTATAAACAGGAAGTGCAAACTGGCGAAAGAAGAGTGGATTAAAGAAAAGTGTTCAGAAGTGGAAAGAGAAATGAACATTGGTAAAATAGACGGAGCATACAGGAAAGTTAAGGAAAATTTTGGGGTACATAAATTAAAATCTAATAATGTGTTAAACAAAGATGGTACACCTATATATAATACGAAAGGTAAAGTCGATAGATGGGTGGAATATATTGAAGAGTTATATGGAGGAAATGAATTAGAAAATGGTTTTATAGAGGAAGAAGAGGAAGTTGAGGAGGATGAAATGGGAGAAACAATACTGAGATCTGAATTTAAGAGAGCATTAAAAGATTTAAATGGCAGGAAGGCTCCTGGAATAGACGGAATACCTGTAGAATTACTGCGCAGTGCAGGGGAGGAGGCGATTGATAGATTATACAAACTGGTGTGTACTATTTATGAGAAAGGGGAATTTCCGTCAGACTTCAAAAAAAGTGTTATAGTAATGATACCAAAGAAATCAGGGGCAGATAAATGTGAAGAATACAGAACAATTAGTTTAACTAGTCATGCATCAAAAATCTTAACTAGAATTCTATACAGAAGAATTGAGAGGAGAGTGGAGGAAGTGTTAGGAGAAGACCAATTTGGTTTCAGGAAAAGTATAGGGACAAGGGAAGCAATTTTAAGCCTCAGATTAATAGTAGAAGGAAGATTAAAGAAAAACAAACCAACATACTTGGCGTTTATAGACCTAGAAAAGGCATTCGATAACGTAGACTGGAATAAAATGTTCAGCATTTTAAAAAAATTATGGTTCAAATACAGAGATAGAAGAACAATTGCTAACATGTACAGGAACCAAACAGCAACAGTAGCAATTGAAGAACATAAGAAAGAAGCCATAATAAAAAAGGGAGTCCGACAAGGATGTTCCCTATCTCCGTTACTTTTTAATCTTTACATGGAACTAGCAGTTAATGATGTTAAAGAACAATTTAGATTCGGAGTAACAGTACAAGGTGAAAAGATAAAGATGCTACGATTTGCTGATGATATAGTAATTCTAGCCGAGAATAAAAAGGATTTAGAAGAAACAATGAACGGCATAGATGAAGTCCTACGCAAGAACTATCGCATGAAAATAAACAAGAACAAAACAAAAGTAATGAAATGTAGTAGAAATAACAAAGATGGACCACTGAATGTGAAAATAGGAGGAGAAAAGATTATGGAGGTAGAAGAATTTTGTTATTTGGGAAGTAGAATTACTAAAGATGGACGAAGCAGGAGCGATATAAAATGCCGAATAGCACAAGCTAAACGAGCCTTCAGTAAGAAATATAAGTTGTTTACATCAAAAATTAATTTAAATGTCAGGAAAAGATTTTTGAAAGTATATGTTTGAGTGTCGCTTTATATGGAAGTGAAACTTGGACAATCGGAGTATCTGAGAAGAAAAGGTTAGAAGCTTTTGAAATGGTGCTATAGGAGAATGTTAAAAATCAGATGGGTGGATAAAGTGACAAATGAGGAGGTATTGCGGCAAATAGATGAAGAAAGAAGCATTTGGAAAAATATACTTAAAAGAAGAGACAGACTTATAGGCCACATACTAAGGCATCCTGGAATAGTCGCTTTAATTTTGGAAGGACAGGTAGAAGGGAAAAATTGTGTAGGCAGGCCACGTTTGGAATATGTAAAACAAATTGTTAGGGATGTAGGATGTAGAGGGTATACTGAAATGAAACGACTAGCACTAGATAGGGAATCTTGGAGAGCTGCATCAAACCAGTCAAATGACTGAAGACAAAAAAAAAAACTCTGCTTTTGTAAGCATTTGAAATGATGTGTTTTTTCGCACGACTTAAGGGCTTTCTTTCGCAGCCCACAAATCTTTATATATAAAAATGTTAAGTTCGTTTGTGTACGCTTCAAAAACTCAAAATGTTCTGCACCGATTGAGCTTAAATTTTAGCACGATATATAACCCGCATCAAAGATTGTTTTTATCTATTTTTCGCATCAGTCACATACCCGCGACCGCGAGGAAACAGTTTTTTTAACGGTCAGTTGTGTACCAGTGACCGCGCCATCTGCTGGAAGCGAGGGGAACACTCGCCATACTAGCTAACGACAACCGCAGTCACATGTGAAACAATACATGTTCCCAATTACATTGTTTATTAACAAAAAAAAAAAAAAACGTATCCACTTGCATCTGATTCAGATTATTATACAATCTAAATTAAATATTCACTTTAATCGAGGTACTTTTGTGTGATCGTGTCGTGATTGAGCTGCGCCTTTCACCAAGCTCTGAATTTATTAGAAAACGACCAACAGTGGGATATATGTATTAATGACGCGTGCAACACTGCACATCCAAACCAAATAATTCGCGCATTATTCGCAATTATATTGACCGCTTGCTTCCCTTCATCTCCCACAGAGTTATGGAAAAGATATCGATCGCTTATGGCTGAGGATATTTTGCATTGAGTACGCCTAGAAAATACCAATATGACCATGGAATTTACAGAAGGCATTTACAACGAACCATTGATAAATATTGAAGACAAGTGCTCAGCTATTGCAAATAAAGTTCTTAGTCAATTGGGAATGCCAGCACCCACCCGAGCTGCGATTGCTTCATTTGATGTGGATTTACGCCGTGAACAGAGTTACAACATTGGTGATCTTCAGTCATATGACCAATCAAACATTCCCAAATTAACGTGTGAACAGAAAGGCATTTATGATCGCATAATGCAAATCATAAATGACGGAGTTGGGGGGGGCCTTCTTCTTGGATGCGCCAGGAGGAACTGGGAAAACATTCCTCATTAGATTGATTCTAGCAACGGTTCGATTAAAAAATGACAATTATGCTGTTGCGGAATATTAATCAGCCAAAAC
Source organism: Lycorma delicatula (assembly GCF_047948215.1). NCBI lineage: Eukaryota > Metazoa > Arthropoda > Insecta > Hemiptera > Fulgoridae > Lycorma > Lycorma delicatula. Next base: position 153,066,119 of record NC_134456.1, on the reverse strand, counting down.
TCTGCAACGGCACGCGACTTGCAGTTAAGAAATTGATGAATAACGAAGTGGAAGCAACGATTTTAACGGGGCCTTTCAAAGGTGAATATGTCCTCATTCCTCGAATACCCATAATCCCGACCGATACCATTTTAATTTAAAAAATTGCAATTCCCAATTCGATTGGCATTTGCAATCACAGTCAATAAAGCTCAAGGTCAATCTTTAGAATTGTGTGGTTTAGATTTAGATGCGGATTGCTTCTCACATGGGCAACTATATGTTGCGTGTTCCCGAGTCGGCAAACCATAGCCTTTATATCTACTCAGACAGTGGAAAAACAAAAAAATATTGTATATCCATAAGTATTGCAAAATTAAACTTTTATGACACGTATGCTTTGTTTTGTTTCTCATTTCTCATCCTTGCAACCACAATGTGCCACAGCGAAGCGTGGCGGGTAGAGCTAGTATAATAATAACATTTCATCACAAGTCACCATCATCCCCCAAAAAAAAAGAAATCTTAGGTAACTTTTGATTGGTTGTACATTTTTTAGTGGAATTTTTTTTAGTTTCTTCCATTATGTAAGCGAAAAATCAAACAATTTTCTTAGTAAGTGTTTATCAAGATAAAGGTAAGTAAAGTTGCACTGACTGTGACGAAACGATTTGACGCCAGCATCAACGCTCAAAATAGATATTTTAAACGTTTATTGTGGCATTTAAGTGTAAAAATATAAATATATAGTCTGCTTATCTACATCATATAATTAGGTTATTCTTATCATTAAAATATATAGTTTTTGTTACGCACGAGTTGCGTGACTTTATGAACATCCTATACTACTTTATATAATAGCCGGGAAATTATAAATAATGATAAATCACTGAAAGTTATTGTACGAAGAAAATAAAAAAGAAATGCGTTGACAAGAAAATTCGTTGACAAGTATAAACATACGTTTATATAATCATAAAAGTAAATATATTTGAACCATTAAATACTTTTATTAAGCAAGTCATGAAAAACTCATTCAAAAAAAATATTTATAATAAATAAAATAATAAATTGTGATAAAATATCAATTTTAAAATTAATTACAACATTTAAAAAATTCAATTTGTTATAATTGTATATATATCTTAAAAAAGTAGGTTGCCACTGTAATTTAACAATCAAATAGAAAACAAAATGTGTGATGTAATAATCAATAGTTCAAGGATTTCCCGCTTTACAAAACGTTACGATTAGTTTATCAGGTTAAACAAAGATCGGTAACTACGTTGAATCATTGCCTGTAAGTAATATGTTTATGAAATAAATAATAAAAAGGTTTTTCTCAACAACGATTACATTCGTATTGACAGCATCGCTTCAAACTGTATTTCTTAATCTCGAAAAATATATCGTATATAAATAAATTATAACTTTTTAAACGACCAAAAGAAGTATTAAATTTAACGAATTTATTTTGATACAGACTTGCCTTTTGCTTGCTTAGCTGGACGATCACCCGTTCAAAACTTGCTCTATTATATTTATTGAAAAAAAGGTAACTCTTAAGGATAAAAGTCTAAGGTTTTTTTTTCATAATAGTCTGAATAAAATTGATTAATATTAGTTTCAGTTAGGATGCAGTATTAGTATTTATTATCTCTACACGTTACCGTTCCGATTATCCCGACATTAAGTTACCATATATTCCATTTTATTCCGTATAATCGCTTTAAATAAATAATAGCAACGTTTACCAGTAAACGGTGTGCCTGTCATTAAATAATGATTTGTTTCTTTATTTTTTCAAGATTGATTCTCTCTTTACGTGCTTTGTTAATAGACTACTTTAATGAAAAATATACAAAGTTATTGGCCATGATATTACGACATTAGTAAATCAATAACGCAATACTACATCATATCATCATGTAATGAAGGTATTAAAATAAGGTAGGGTTAGAAATATTTGAAAAACGGGTAAGAATAAAAGAGTAAAAATGGTGCCATTAGTTTGTGTCGAATAGTAAACCAGAGGTTGCTACTTCTACAGATATTACAAACTATTCTTTCCAACGTATAACACACCGCTAAAAGCTACCGAAAAATTAGAATATCAAATTAGATAAAGGGAATCTTATTTATTAAAATAATAAAACTTCAATTACACTAGTTGAAATTTCTTACAAACTTAAAACTTAATAAATTTAATTTTCTAAGCATTTGACACCATTGGTATTGACACAATTTGTATAAATTAATGTTTCCACTTACCAACAATTTTCAAAGTACGTGTCCTAGAGCTTTCGGAGTCACTTCTCCATCAGGGATTTTATTGAATAATTTTAACTTAAATTTAATTATAATTATACATAGAGAATTTATACACATGAATATTAAATTAACAACTTCAATAAAATCCCTGATGATGGAGAAGTTACTCCGAAAGCGCTAGGACAGATACATTGAAAATTGTTGGTAAGTGGAAATATTAATTTATACAGGCTTAATAAACTGCTTTATAACAACGGTAAGAAATTTTTTTTAATTTTTTAACCCGATATCAGTTTTCTGTTAACTTACACATTTTCATAATTTCATTACTCAAAATTTTTCTCTTAGGCTTCGGGAGTCTAACAATTCTGGCTTTGAGACCTCCAATTCTGGTGAATGAAGACATTTTCCCACTAATTATCTCCCTTCGCGAGAAGAATCGTATGAGAAAGATGTGAAATTTAAATATACAGAACCGTTAGTGTTGCCTCCTCAGAATAGAAATGTGTCTTCCCCGCGAAAACTCGTGTTCGCATGTTGTTTAGACATAACAGAACAGTTGTAAAAGTTTCAATGGAATGTATCGGACAATTTTCCATACCAATGAATCTGACATCTGAATTTAATTTTTTGAGATTTTTTAATGAAAAACATACACAGATCGATCATAACGTCAGCGGAATTAGTTCAAGTTCTTCAATCAGGGGATCGACAACCTTGTTTTTCGATCGTAAGAATTGTTGGATGTCAGAGTATTATTCGTATATTAAAATGTACCATTTTGTTTTGGTTTTTTTACAAATTAATATCTACTATCTGTTCTCTCGGAACAACGATTAGGTGTTCAATAGTTATAACTAACTTGAAGGAAAGAAAACCCAACAGCAAGTAGCCCTTCTCATTATTCTGCCAGGCATCCCGCAACAATTTCTGATTGATGACAATGATAAATGAATTTTTGTAGCGTGTGAAAAAATGGTTGGTAAACCTGAACGGGACTTAAACCTAGAACCTTACTTTACTTTAAGCGGGGTTCCTACAAATTGCTCCGCATCTCGATTCTTTCCTGTCCATCCAGTCACCCTCCACCATTCCTCTCTCTTCAATTGCCTTCTGCAACCCTTCTCACCACGTCTTTCTGGGTCTATCTCTTCCTTCTTGCTACAGGATAATAATCTAGCACCCATTTTGGTCACCTCTCTTCACTCACCCGTTGATCATGTTCATACCAGACTAATTGTTTTTCTTCGATTTTTAATTATAAAAGTTGTCTGTTTGCCCTAATTACCTTTTCCTTATTCGGTCCAGTTTTGAAAGGCGGCACGCTCTACGTAAAATTCCATTTCGAAAGCCTCCAAACACTCCCTATTCCTTTTGCTCATCTTCCAGCACTCTTCGTTGTTTCCCTATTGTTAGGAGTCACAATAGGTTCGACTACCACATTATATAACATCTGTTTGGTTTTGACCGTTATGTTTGATGACCAAAATAAGCGATTCAATTTCCAAATCATGCTCTTCCCTGTTCAGCCCTAGCACTGATATCAACCTCACACACTCCATCCTCAGAAATACGTGTTCCCAGGTACTTAATCTGGTCAGAATTTTGCACCCCGTCTGCCTGCACAAGTATCAGGTCACAATTTTTCACCCCCCCTGCCTACGCAAGTAAATCTTCTAATCCAGAAGCTACGGATAAAATAATAGTGAAAGATATATGATCACTGTAAAAATAACAATTTTGAGTTACAATGTATTGCAATCATATTAAAACAATGATACTTTTTTATAAAATGACCAGCCCGAGCTGGTCTAGTGATTAACTCGTCATTGCAAATCACTTAACAACTTATTTTCGAAGACGAAGATTCTGAGGTTCAAATCCAAGTAAAATTTAGTTGCTTTTATACGCTTGAATACTACGTTACATTTTGTTTGAATACTAGACAGTGGATACAGTGTAGTCTGGTGTTTGGGGTTCAGTTAACCACACGTCTCAGAAATGATTGGCCTGAGTCTGTACAAGAGTATACCTCATTTACATGTCATACATAGTGAAAAAGACCGGTATAACGAGCTTGAATAACGGATTGCTACCAATTATTAAAAAAATAAAAATTAATATAATGATTGGAGAATCCAGAAAGGGCCAAAAAGGAGAACCCTTTTTGTAAAGAATAGGTCCGTTTTACAATCGTCTTTCGTTATACTACCCCTTAACACACAATGAACACCTGTTGTACGGTGAGAAGAGACCAGTCTTGAAATGTATGGGAACAATGCCTGAGTCGACTCTTCTCACTCTTCGACTTCGGGGGGGTTCTACAGGTAAAGAAGCTAACAGTATAGATAGCCCAACAAGACCAGCTAAAAGTGCAGTTCGGCGGAAATCCGCAAACCAGTCTTCGAGGCGTTACGGCGTTGGTCCCGCAAGGGCAGTTCAGCGAGTAGAGGCTGCGAGTTGTGTGAAGGTGTGAATTCGGCAGAGTTCTGCGAACCAGTCTAGTGAGACGTGCAAAGCCATTGCACGTGCTTCCAGTGTTCGATGCGGGTTTGGTGGTCAAGACCACACTTTAACATCTGTGACGACTTACTAGACGTTCCTGGATACTCTGTTCCAGATGCTCCGGAAGGTGAAGTAGAAGTCGGCGGCAGGGCGGGTGAGATACCATTCCCTGGCGTGCGGGCTGTGGATCCTGTAGATATAGTCCGTGTGGTTTCTCGAATGGCACTGAGAAAGGCACCAGGGATTGACCAACTGAACCCGGATATTTTCCATCATCTGCTACCTGTCATAAGAGAGCCGCTTGGCAGGCTGTTATCGGGGCGCCTAAACTGGGGCTGCTTTCCGGCTTGCTGGAAGGTGGCTTTGGTGACGGTGCTCTTAAAATCAGGAAAGGATCCTAGTGAGGTCAGTAGTTATCGACCCATCAGCCTCTTGCCAGTTATCGGTAAGTTGCTGGAAAGGCTGGTTGTGGAACGGCTGTGGGAATACATCGATATGAACTGTTTTCTAAATCGAGGCCAGTATGGCTTCATGAAAAGGATTGGCACTGAGGATTCCATCTTAAATGCTCTTGCCGAGGTGGAAAGCGCCGACTCTAAATATGTTTTGGTAATTTTTATTGACATAGAGGCAGCATTTCCTTCCTTGTGTTGGAGTTCTCTTCTCTATGAGTTGGAATATCTGTTTCGGTTCCACCTGGCAGCTGATGAGCTGTGCGTCTGTGGGGAGGTCCAGTCAAATGAACACCTGAAGTTTGACTGCCCTGCTCTTGGGGGGCCAGAGACCAGGCCACCCTGGAACTTAGAGGTCAAAAGGAAAAATGTCCACTCACATTGTCGGCGAGTCAAAGTGTCGAGAGCAACATTGTCAGACCGTATGGGAGTTCCTTGATGCGGTTGCTTTGTTCAACCGACATCAGTAGTTTACCTAAGAAGAAAAGACTTCTACCGCACTGCTGTGGAAGCTAACCTAGAGATATATATGGCTGACCACCAGCCAATTAAGGCTCCAAGCGCTTTAATATAGTGGACAGGTACTTGCTGGCATTCACCGACCTAGGCGTGGCAGCGAATTGCTGTCTAGAACACCAATTCGTTCTAGAATTGCTGTTCTAGAACAGCAATTCTAGACCAGCAGAATGCTGGTCACAATTGGGTGTCCCTTGTGACACCCAATTGTGTCACAAGACACAATTCTGTGTCTTGTGACACAGACCGAATGTCTGTGTCTTGTAACACAGACCGAATGTCTGTGTCACAAACGGCAATAGTAGCCGTTTGTGACACAGACATTCGGTCTTATGCTTTAGGGCGACCGAATGCAGTGGTGGCGGGAGAAATGCCAAGCAAATCAACAGCGAGATGTACGACGATTATGTATTTTAAACTCTCTTATGGGTAATATATTTTTATTACTTACTATTTACATTACTATCATTATTCAATGTGTTGTAATTTACAGGTAATAATTTTTATTGTTATCTTTGTTGATTACATTATGTATTTTTGTCTGTTTTTCGTCATGCTTACTGTTTTGATTATGTTATGGTTTACTACTATTATCCTGACTAATACTATGGTTGTAATTATGTATTAATATTTGTGTTTATTAACTTATTATTATTGTTATTATTATTATTATTATTATCATTATTGTATGTATCACCAATGTTGTTATTATTATTATTATTATTATTATTATTATTATTATTATTATTATTATTATTATTATTATTATTATTATTATTATTATTAATTTGCCTGGTTGTAATTTGAACATTTTAAATCAATAAACTATAACTATAAAAACATTATAAATTCTCAACGACCTCTCAATATCCTGATCAAGCTGCGCGGAACCACCACAGCACCACGCGACAATATCATCCTCATCTCATTGGGCCGTGGGGACGTTACTTATTGTTTTCTAGTTGGACAGACTGCAAGCTACACATTAGGAAAATAATATAAAATGACCTTTACACCTTGTAATGTGAAAAATTTGCCCGTCAAATATAATTATATACCGATTTAGTTATTTTCAACTTTTTTTTAAATTTTATTTCGTTTTTTTTTTTTATTGCCGGATGTGGCGTTTACATTATACGAGTTAAGGAGAAACTTGATTTTATATTGTTTTAAACGAAACCATTATACCTTATTAAATTGTATTATCTTTTACTTTTTGACAATGTGTCTATGAAGACAACGAGCTTAATCATTTTATTTATTTGACGCTAAGTTGAGTGAAAGATAAATATGGATACACGTAACTAAAGGTACGTGTGGTAATGGATAGAAGATGCTTTTAATTGACGATGGCTAATGGCCTTAGCGGCCGACGCCCGATTAAACAAAAGGTAAATTATATTGGACGGAGATTTTCTTTTAACTTATCATGATAGATTAAGCGTTAATAAAACTAAATTAGAAAATATACTGAAGTACGAATACTTAACATAAATACTTTGTTTAATCATCGGAAGATTAACAACGTAACCATTCACTAATCGGTAATTCTACCGAAGGCGTACTACACAATTTTATGAAACAAACTGGAATAATTAGAATCTCAACAAACAGAAACTCAGTATTAAATAAAAGACATTCTTGATTCAAATACCAAACATCCTAACTACTAGTAAAAAACTATTGTTCTTATAAATTTCCAGTTTTTTATAAAAAATAAAAAAAGATTTTCCCTAATGAATGGAGACAAAACCATATACCAGAAATTAACAAATTATTGCAACTTTAAAAAAACCTTTCAACAGTTAAATATAAAAAAATTAAATTAAGAAAATGCTCTTATTTAGAAACGATCTATCTTATTGTACGAAACTAAAACACTTCCAACACCCAAGGAGTCCGCGGATGAGGGGACAAATGAAATGTTTAATTGGAAAGGGTAGGATAGTGACACCATTTTAATGGACATTAAAAAAAACCTCTTTGACATAAAAACGTCAGTCTACCTAATAGTCAGTCAACCCTAATAAAAATTGGGCCATTTATTTTTTTCACAACTGTTTCAAAAGTGATCAACAATATCTTTTAAAAAACATCTCTACAATAAGACTATAAAAATATATAATTTAGAAAATCCTAATATTTTTAAATTATCTATCTTTCGATATAAGACTACTACTATTTAGAGTGTACTAAATGTCACTTTTAAAACTAGCGGCTATTAACTTCAGGCTAATTTTCTTTCTAGATAAGAAACAGCGACGGAGAAATTTATTGCAAAATTTTAAACAATTACTGCACGCTATAAAGAAGCATTGGTATTGCCTCCTCAGAATGGGTGCGTGTCTTCTCCATGATAGCTCGCACAATAAATAAATAAATATATACCGGCTATTAAAAAATATGTCAACGGATCTATTTTTCGGTATGAAACTACCCAACTCCAAGCTGTATAAGAGAGCAATTCAAAAATGTTTAATTGAAAGGACCGTGACAATCATTTTAAAGGGTATTGGAAAACAAAAATTTTGACGTATGACGAGGTATTTAATGTTTGAAAAACATTAAATAGCGTCATATTGGATATGGTTGCTGGAGTGGGCTAAAGTAATATTTTGAGAAGAGTGAAAAAACGTTGAGATGAAGAACGTAGCGGCCGGCCGCCGGTGATAACGGATAATTTCAATAAAAAATTTGAAGAATAATTTACAGAAAACCGGTGCTTCATCGTGTCACAATCGTCTTTGATCTTTAATTCATGAAGTTTTGACTGAAAGATTAAGATATAAAAAAAGAAGTATAACTATAAAAAAAATAGCCAAAGAGTACATACTAATCAATATCAATTAATACTCTTTGCAAGAAATTCTGCGACCATTCGGATTTCATAAGCAAGAATACGTAATAATATTAGTCAAAAATATGCCTAAATCGCTAAAATTTTCTCATTTAAAATTCATAAACTGAGAATGTGTTGTTTCAATGAAAAATTTTAAGCAATTAAAATTAAAGTAAATAATTTTTTTTTTTAAATTTTCAAAAGAAACTTTTTTTAAACTTCAAATGAGGATCCGGTTCTATTGTGTAGAAGTTTTTTTTTTGTTTTTTTTTTTTTTAATTTACTAGTTGAATTGTTTTTTAATTGGAAACGAGGAAATAAAATTCATAAAAATATTTCTACAAAGCATTTTTATTTTTTTGTTTTTAACTGAAGGTTCTCTTCTGAACAATATATACTAACTCCACGGGGAAATACCGGATAACTTGAAATTAATAAAAAAATTTTACTTGCAAAGGTAATTTTTTTTTATTTATATATATACATAAATGGAAAATATTTTATGAACGCTTCACAACCGGTTTCACTTTTATTTCTTTTCGCTGTTATGTTTTAGGTGTTTTTTTTCTTAACCATATTCTTTTAAATATATATTTCGGGTATATTTTTTTTTACAACAGATGGGAATGAGGGATGAAGAAGAAATTGCCGAGGGTGGGATGGTTATGATATGTGACGATTATCACCCCATTACCCCATTATTATCGTTCAATAATGCACCGGCTCCACGCGTGAGGGCAATATAAATCAGTATAATTTAGCAACTGAAAATTATTAGACAGCCATACTGAAAAACGTGCCGCCCTATTCGAAGAGAACATTATTCAACTGTAAACGAGGCTTTGGTAATAACATTTCTATGACAAATACATTATAACTTCACTCATTCTTTAAGGAAACGAGTCTGTTCTGTTATTCATCACGGATATATATTATATATTATACTGTTGTATTTATAACATAATAAATAAACGTCAAACAATAATTTACCATCTTTAAAGAAAACGTAATCGCACTCATATTTTTATTATCGGTTAAATAAATTTAATCAAACTCGTTTTTTTAAAATAAAACTAAACAATTTTAAAATAAAAACTTATTTAAAATAAATAACTATTATTAAAAATAAATTAAAATTACTCGTATAAAAAATTCCGTGATACTTTGTACGAGATATTATACTGTAAAAAATTTAAAATAAATAATTTAATTACATCATTAAATACATTAGATCATATCAATAATCAATAATCAAAAGATAATAAAAAAAGACTGCTTAAAAAACACTGGGATCAAGGAAAACTATGAATAAACGTTAATTAAAGAATTATAACAATTAAAAATGTGATAAATAAAAAACAAAATTAAAAATGAAACCTACTTCAAAATCCTGCAGAAAGAAGTTTTTAAAAATACTTTTACGATTTATTTAAAATTTTTACTTTTAGAATAAATTACTCGTTATTAATTTGGGCCAACCACTCACTAATATTGAAAATTTTAAATGAAATGCAAAAAGTTATGTTCGTAACTTTTGTTTGATTTCTTTTTTGAATTTAGTTATATATACTTTGTTTATCAATATTATCCTGTTTAATTTTATTTAAAATGTAAAGAGGTTTACAAAAAAAAAAACAGCCATATGAAAAAGTCATTTACAAGAAATTCAAAGAGTTGGTGCAGCGGAAGCTTATATAAGTTCTGGATCCTTTCAAGAAATATTTGCGAAAAGATTTCCGAATGAAAATATCCCAGCAAAGAGAAGCATACACGATTACGTTAAAAGTGATGTACAACAGGGTCGGTTTCAAACGCTAAACGAAATTTTTAATCATCCATTAGGACTACATAGATAACATCCGATACTTGAAGAATATTTGCTGATCAGAAAAATCTATACGTATGTTATCACAACAAAACGGTGTAAAGGACACATCTCCGTAAACCCAACATATTTTTAAACATATGTTTTAAAATAAATAAATTAAAGAATTTCCTTTTTTTGTATGAATTTTAGATATGCCACAAGCATAATTGTATAAATGACCTTGCAAGAGAAAAAGTCACTAAAAAAAATGGTATCACTCTAAAGTGGTATGGTATGACCATTATTATCTCATTACCCCATTATTATCGTTCAATAATGCACCGGCTCCAACATGAGGACAATATAAATCAGCATAATTTAGCAACTGAAAATTATTAGACAACCATACTGAAACAGTGCCGCCCTATTCGAAGAGAACATTTTTCAACTGTAAACAAGACTTTTGCAATAATCTTCAAGATTTAAATTTGAAACCGTATCGTGTAACGACTGAGAACTGCTTAACAAAACAGACAAACCGAAACGTCTTAATTACTGCGACCGGCTTCTCAGAAACTTTATCGAAGTACAAATACAAGCGATGTCGTATTTAATACCAGACGAGGCACGGTTTCATTAATCTGGGGGTGTTTATTCGCACATCAGGTGCCAATAAACACCTTCTGGTATCCGATGACGAAAATTGTAACCGGATGTTCGAGTGTCCCTTCACGATGATAAAATCGGTGTATGGTATGCTGTTTCTAGTAATCGAACAGCAGGATCATTTTTTGACCGGATTGTCAATACTGAAGTGTAGCGTACAATTTTTGAAAAATTCTAAGTTCAATTAACAGATCGTTAAAAAAGTACGACTTCTTCCAACAAGACGAACCAACGTTTCACATATCAAACGATTCAGGATACGCGATTTTTTTAATTTTACAGAAAAACGAACTTTCAGCCGAGTGGTGGTCTCCGCGTTCCCCAGATTTGTTTAATTGTGATATTTTCTTCGGAACTATTTGAAGGATAGAATTTGTGAATTAAATTCCTGCACTATCGATGCACTGAAGATGAAATTCAACAAGAAATCGACTGTACTGACAATAAAGTCTTGCGTCCGGTGACTTAATATGATCACTCGAGCACAAAAGTACGTAGCACACTTTGAACATCTTTTGTAAAAATATGATAATTATGCAAACATTTACTAATGTTAATACAGAATGTAATTTACGTTTTCATTACTTGTCTCAATTGTTTTTAAGTTTGTAGCGTTCAATTTTTAGTCGCTCATTTTTTGGAGGTTAGGGGAAGTAAGACGTCTCATCAATTGGTGAATGATGTACGATCGTAAACAGATAGTAAATACTCTAATTTTACTTAATAAGCTTGTGCAAGGTGATTGTTTGGACGTGCATCTGAAAGAAAACTAATACTTTTTTTTTTTTTGTAAATAACAGAGATATTATGAACATAAAAATATTTATAACTCTTATCCTGTAATATTGTTGCAATCAAAACAAATATAATTTAAAATTACGTAAAAAAATTTTTATAAGTTTAAAATTCTATCTTAACTTTGATTAAAACATAAAACATATTTCACAAACAATAAACATTTATATTATATTATTACCAAACATACTATAGTTTTGTATCTTTTATTATTATTTATTAATCATCACTACAGTAAATAAGTTGGAAAGTCCGCCCACTTATTGTCTTCACAGTTGGATACTTAAAGAGAAATCAGAAGACGCAACGTAAAAAGTAATAACAATACTAATATTAGTAACAGACATAATATAGTTTCTACTTTAATAATACTTTTCTTTTTGAATAAAATAAAGTAATATATGGTTTCAAAAGAAATATATATATCCAAAGAAATAAATGGAATGAAATAAATATACATACATTTGCCAACAAGCGGGTTCAAACACGCGAGTAATCCATTTTTCATTGAAATTCTTAAACAAATTTAACTAAAATTTAAATAATTGATTGCAAGCATATTGAAAATAGACCGAGTGTATACGCGTATTTTATTAATCCTAAAGAAACTGATAATAATTAATCAAGAAATATTTACTAATTACAGTCAATCAGTGTAATCTGAAATATCAATAGGTCACAAAAAAAATCTTCATGAACGCCCTCATTAACAAAAATTGTTGTGTAATCTAGAATCATGTAGAAGAGAGACCATATTTATTAATAACCATTATCTTCTTTAAAAAAAAAAGATTATTTTTGCGTGTTTTATTTTTAATGCCGGCCCGACACACTAATACATAGAAGAAAGATTGAATGGCATCGACGACCAGTATTCGGAAACCATTATAGAAAATTTCATAAAAATTGGTTAACTTACTCTGAAGATTTCAAACAGAACGACAACTGACGGAAAAAGTGACAAAACTAATTAAGGTTGTCCTTTACCCATTCCTGAAAAAAATTAAATTGCCCGAATGTAATGGAATTATGTAATTGCAGATAACATTATCTAATTATCTATAAGCACGTAAGTACATGGTTTGAGTCCAGAAACAAAAAACAGTGTTCCTTCCACCCTATGATAGGGTTTGAAAAAACCAAACGATCACAAAATATCTTAGCTATTAGGTAATTTCATTTTTTAGGTAATTTTTTTCTTGTAATAAGTACCATGATTCGAATTCCGGATAATTTCGACATATCTTCGCGTTTAACATCCCCCAAACCTCAAAACCACCGTCAGTTCAAAAGTTTATACACACACACAAACATATATATTATTTCACTTTCTTGTGAACACTATAACTGCCGTAATATTGCTCCAATCACTTTCAAACTGATACATAAATTATAACAACCCAAAATCTCAGTCGAGTTCATTAATAGGAAAAATCGGACCACGGGGGGTGGAAATGGAAGGGCTTTTTCGAAAAAACAAAATATCGCTATAACTTTCCTATTAAGTAAAACATCGAATTCGTTTAAAGTTCCTACTGTTCTTTGAATAAGGGCCTAATACTTATTTAAGTAAAGTTTTTTATCACCAACCATTGGCCCAGGGGTTAGAAAAAATGGGGTTTCGAAGACAAAAAATTATACCTCCCTTAATAGGCGCAGTATCGAATCGGTTAAAAGTGGTCGTTAATCTTCTAAACATTACCTAAAACTTTTGTCTGAAATAATTTTTGATATGAGCAACCCTTACGGCAAGAGTGGCCAATATGTTGCTGGAATTGTAAGAACATGGTGGGGGGGTTTTTTTCACATGCAATCATTGTTGTACTGAGTAAATTTGAAGTTTTCTTAACTTTAAGGTGGAAATCTTTTTTGCCCCCTACTTAGCACCAGTAAAATCTACCTCCGCCTTCCAGCGTGCCGAAAGGGATTTTTTTAATATCTTAGCATTTAATATACTAAGTGAACTGATGGCTTGCCCTTGTCTTTGTCAACCGAACTGTCAGTTGGCTAAGGTAGAAAGGACGGGCGGGGTTTGCTGTATTATCTAATGAGATTAAATCATCCGATACTATAAACATGATACATTTGTATATAAAATGCAAATACAACAGACTAGTACAACACAACGTCTAGTACACTAGACACAACAGTTGGCGAGGGGCAAATTTTCAGTTAACGTATTGTATCTTAGCTAGATTTAACCGTTAAATTATGTGAATGTTTAAATAAAGTGGTGTGTCAAAAATTCTATTGGAGTAAAAGTTTTAGGTAAACAAAAACCACTCAACATACAAATACATGTACATCCTACTGGAATTTTCCACTGTAATGGAATTTTTTTAAATTGTTTTTTTTTTTTTTTTTTGGTTAGGGGGATCATGAAACTATGAATAAACTGAAAAAACTTCGACAAGCAAAGTTTGTACGTTTAGAATTCTGTTTTTTTTTTATATACTGAATATTTTAAAATCCTTTTCTGTAAAAACCTGAACCGGCTTTTTTTTGTTTTCCTTTAAAAGAAAATTCGTTAAGTTAATCCGCTCTATTCATTTTTCAAGTGTCCGCCGTAAACAATTTAATCTTGTTTTCCTAATTGTATGCTGAATTTTTCAATATCTTTATAAATTGTCCCTTTTTTATTAATTTGTAAATATTGTTTACGTATTTTGGACTGTGTATTATTCTTAAAATTCTTTTTTTCTATTTTGTTGATTTTTTGAAAACGTTTGTTTTTTTTTTCTTGTTCCATATAGAGCTTCTGAAGTAGTACTGCCTAGTAATATCTCAGTTTTCGGAAGGGATTTCTTGTTTTATATGTATCCGTTATTAAACGATATCTCTATTCTAGCTTACCATCCCTGCTTTTTTTAACACATTTAGAATCATAATCTCTTTTGCGTAAACAAATATTTATTTTCTAGTTTATTAGTATGTAAAAAAAATAAGTTATTTAGAAATAATAACTAATAAAAACAAGCATTTATATTGTATAGGAGTAATTAGCGGTTAGATCATATATTCTGCAAACTTCCCAACATTTTATCCAAATTTGTGAAGTCGGGACTTGTAGGCGACTGCAATACTTGTTGGTATAATAGTTAAGCGCAGTTGTACCTTGTTAAATCCCTGGACAGACAAGTAAGAACTGTACGGCTCCGATCGGGAGACTATATCAACGAGCCGATAAGGTTAAATGTATAACAGGTTCCGGTTTGGCCTAGAATTGTCAACCAACCGCAAATGAAGGCAAGTCTTAACGCCCGCCGCACTCTTGATAAGTACGACTACACCAGATTTATCATAGTATTACACATTACACGAACGTAATGTAAAATTTTATAAACTAAGTATATATTTTAAACAGTTTCATTCCTTTTTCCCAAAATTATTTTTTTCAGTCTGAAACACTTCAGAAATACTGAGCAAAGGAAATTCAAAAAACTTAATGTCGAAATTTAATACAATTTATACAAACACAGAACGGGCATATAATACTTAACTAAGGAAAGAGAGAGTTTTGCATTGCGAAACAATACAGGTCTATTGGTATATTGGGTAAGCAATTTAAAAACAAACCGCTGCAGAATAAACACAACTGAGACACGTAACAATTTAAATGAATAAAATTAAAAAAAAAAATGAAAACGTAAATTAAATTCTCATTCTCATAGTTTACATATTTCCCATATTATTACAAAATATATTCGAAGTAAGTGGAGCGAAGTGCGAAGTAATATGCGAAGTAAGCACAGTGAAGTGGGCAGTGATTCACTTTTTTGCAAGAGTGATCATATTCAGTGACCTGACACAAACCACTGTTGAAAATGCTGTTTATTTCTTACTGAATTTTGCCTACAGTTCATCGATAGTGCGAAGATTAAATTCATAGATTCTATCCTTCAATAAGTTCCGAAGGAAAAAACGCATCTAGTCAAATTTGGGCAATGCGAAGGCCACTACTCACTGCTGACAACCACTTTTCACCTGAAATTAGTAGCCAAGCCGTTCTCAAAGGATCTCCATCCCATATAATACAATTTGTAACAAAATTATATCATACTGCTTTGAAGCACGTTACAAAAAAACACTAAATTTGTAATCATTATTAAATATTTATCATGCTTACCTATATTCCCGTCTGAAATAAAGTATCATCTGTTGGGACCTCAATATTCAGAAAGAGTTTCAAGATATATAAATGGACTGACAGATCATAATTTTCGCCCAAAGTATAAATCGTGTAAACATACACTTAGAAAATTAAAAATCTTAACTTATTCTTGTGTATATAAATATATACTCATTTATTAATATAAATGTGAAATCTTTTCTAAAAACCGTTATCACTTAGTCTTAAAAGAATCACTATATCCACCTTTATCTAACCAGATAACAGAACTGTTTTCGCATAACTAAACATTGGCTTATGAGAAAGGCATTTGTTACACTTCAGTTAATATTTTTAATAAATTACTGAACCATTCGATGAAAAATCTCTCCATAAATTTATTTTAAATGCAATTTTCTCTTGCAAAAATATATTTGTCGATGAATTTTTAATTATGAATTGTTTTTCTTCTCTTTTTTCTGGTTGATTTCGCCAAATAAGTTTGAAGCTTGTCCGTGGAATATGGAAAGGAATTTTTTAGCGTATGAAACATGCCATTCCTGACCGGAATTCGAACCCGAGACCTCCGATACCACTCCGGCACGGAGACCGGCGGAAGGATAGCTATTTTTTTTATATTTAGTATCTTTATATATTTACTTTAATATTATTTAATGTGCTTCTACTTTAAATAATATCAATATAAACTTTAATAACATTTATCGACAATATTTAAGGATAACTATAGGTTTGGCATGCCGCTGGACAGCGGCATTTTCACTTTAATTACTCGTACAACAGAGATTTGCTAAACTTATAGCACTGAGAAGAAAGCAACTCTGGCTTTTGTTTCTAGAACCTCATGCCATAAACTGTGATAAATGATTTAGACGGATAAAGACAGCGATAAAAATTTAATGAGCCTCTTATTTTAAGAAACAATGCATTCAACATATGTATATTATACATATATATATATATATATATATATATATACACACACACACACACACACACAGTATATTCACTCCGTCAAAATGGAGATTAGATGAAACAGAAGTATTTATAGGTTTTTACTGTATACAGATATTTCTTAAATTGTTCCCTTTTAAATAATCTAATTTTTTTGAAATTATTTTTAGGGTAAAACTTTCAATTTTTGCAAAAGAACATTATAATAGTTACTGATAACTACTAATAAATTTTATTTTAAAAAAAACCTTAATTCTGACGGATTAAAATAAAAAGATAAATAATTCTTCAACAACAAAGTCTTTACCGTAGTTAAAGTGACCCAGCACAATTTCTCAAATAAGAAAAGCAAAAACACTTAGGAAAAAATTTATTGGATTAATTATTTCAAGAAATACATATTTACACACATATTATAGCCTATGACACTCCCGGTAACGTAAGGATTCCAAAGATTGATCATACATCTAAATCGGTTCAGCCGTTGAGCTGCTATGGAAGAACAAACATACATACATAGATACATACAAACGTGCACCTCAATAAACACATTACACTCCTTTTTGGGCAATCGAGTAAAAAGAGGCCCTACGGAAAACTGTTAAAGAATCGTAACGTTTTTTATAATTTCTGATACTTCATAAAGTTGCGAATATTCTTGAAAATGTTATATAAATCCCACTTTTTTATAGCAATTATATTCTAAATATAATACAACTTTAATAAGAAAACGTCTTTTAGTCAAGGAGGTCGACTGTGACCAAACATTTTTTACCAAGAAAGTTGTTTTTTTCTCAATTATACTTTTAATACAGCACAATGTTTAAGGTAAAAACGTCTTGAACAAGCGATTCACAACCGACCGAAATTTTACATTGTACATTTTTATCTTTTTCGCAATTTTACTCTAAATATTACACAGTTAAGTCATTCATATTTAATAATCGTATGGCTTATTTGGAATAAAACCCTGTCAAGACCAATATCAGAAAAATTATGTAACTCTCTGCTGACTTTTTTTTTTATTGACCACAACAGATTTTTATTTTTAGTAATCACAAAATTTTAACACATTTTCATACAAATCGTGCCTATAAATTTAAATAACAATAATAATTTAAATAACGATTAAAATATTATTCTTAGAAAAATATTAATTTTTTTAATCATAAATATTTATTCTTCTGAAAAATTTTTTTTCATTAATTAGTTGGGATGTAATTGCAGGTTGCAATTTTAGTCGAAATAATATAACAGATGTATGAATGTATCCCTATTCGGCTAGTTCTGAGTATTATAGCTTATTGACGAAGAGTCAAGGTCATTCCACTTTCTGAGATGGCCAATGCATGTAAAAGCAATTTACAATTACTTATTTTTACTTACTTTTCCCATAATAGCAAAAACACCAACAAAACAATAAATAATAATGTTCTATCTCAAACTACATAATATTGTGTTGAAATATGTAATTTTATTACGTACCATAAAATATATAATACAACAATATATTGTAATAAATTGGTTACGTAGAGATGGGAAAGAAGAACGAAACTATTTTTACCGTGGTTTATGAATTACGATTCTGGAATTACTTTAAAGAAAAAATGTAATTTAATCTTTGTTTTGCATTCATTTATTGTAAACCATAAAGGTTAAATGTAGGTTATATCGTTTTTTAGACTGCCAAGACAAATTCACTCGTTAGAATTTTAAAAGTTATTTTTAACGCCTACTCTTATGATTAACAAATTATACCGTTATTATCATATAATCTAAACGCTTAGAAATCATAATTGCTATCTAATTTTAATTATTTCAAGCATATGAGGGAAGCCATGTGTTTGTTTCTATGATCGATTCATTATTATAATGCACTTAGATGAAGATTTTTAAATAGACCGGTGCTGTTTTTTCGAATCCAATCGTTTGAGTTCAGTAGTAAATATTTACGTAAACAGCAAAACAGTATAGTCGGGAAAATTAAACTGTATACTGCGTGAATCTGTTAAAAGATCTACCAGGTCGATCTCCGTGGCGGAGTGTAGCGTCTCGGTCTTTCACCCAGAGGACTAGGCTTCGAATCCCGCTCAGGCATTTTCCCTACGCTAAGAAAACATTTCTATTTCATATTCCTACAGCACAAGCTTCGAGATTATGTAATAAATTATAACTATTTCATAATTAAAAATTACTAAATTTATGCTTTATGAATGTTTCCTTTTTACACTGAATGTACCAGGTTGTAAACACATAGCCGAGAAAGTAATAATACCAATTTATTCTACTTGGAAATTAAGTAATCTTTTTTAATCACAGCAATTTATTATTATTTTATTATAATAAATACTAAAAAACCAATCTGTTAAAAAAAGATTAAGAAAATTATACGTTTACTGAATGAAATTCAATAAAAATAAATATCATTAGACCAGCAATTGCGAGTAAATAATATGTTTTTAAAACACCTAAATCATTTCATCGTACGATTAAGAAGTCGAATAGAACGTGTATTACCGTACCGCAGAGGATGCGTACGCCCAGCAACTTATCGACGAACCGTGAAAATTGCGGCGGAAATTGTTGAGACAATTTCATATGATGACAATAAATGAAGTGTATTGAAGTCATTAGTTTAACTATAGGGGGCGTAATATTGGTCATTAGGTACTTCCAAGATATATTATCGATGATTGAGATTTCCACTTGGCTGGTCGCTCGGCTGCTTCATTTAATAATACATATATATACTGAACAAGCATCCATTGTTTTTATTTTAAAAATTTAATAACAATCGATAACAAGTCGGTGAACGTGATGAGTGTGAAGGTTGCTAGACAAGTGTGTTCCTGACCGAAAATTCTTGAGTAAAATACCAAGCGTTAATATTACTTGAAAGTTAACACTAACAGAAGCGCTCGTACGTATGTTCTTTTATTTATCTATTTATGTAATCGATAAAATAATCGAATATTAATCGTCTAACACTAGTTTAACGAGTGAAATAAGGCCTCGTTTTAACAAGAACTTTTGCCTGCTTGTTTATTTGTAATGTACTAATAACCAAAAGCCTTTTCCGAATTTAATGAGTTTTTGCAGTAAGGTTTCTCGCTATTACTTAAAGAGAAAAATATTTTTTTATAAAATGACGGTTGTAACTTTTCATATGATAGATGTCAG
Source organism: Lycorma delicatula (assembly GCF_047948215.1). Taxonomy (NCBI): domain Eukaryota; kingdom Metazoa; phylum Arthropoda; class Insecta; order Hemiptera; family Fulgoridae; genus Lycorma; species Lycorma delicatula. The sequence continues at coordinate 153,046,029 of NC_134456.1, read as the reverse complement.
AAGAGTGGTATACAGAATGGAAAATGTTCATCGCCAAGCCGCAAACATATCGCCTCCCCTCCAGTCATGATGTCACCATACCTTACCTAGTCCAACATAACAAAACTCACTTCTTTACTCCCTTTTAAGCCTAAAATTTTCTTCTGATGTACTTTCTCAACATACCAAACGATGAGGAAAAAATTTCTCCATATTTTAATACAAAAGTAAAATAAGGTTTTTTCAGATGAAGTTTATTAAAGCAAATTTTACCATTTTTGAGGTAAAATCCCGTCACTAGAACTTCTATCTTTACTGAACCAAAACCCGTGATAAACACAGTGAAGCTTTCACTTCTTTTGAAAGCCAATTTTACACCGTAGAATTCTGTAGAAACTGAAACAAATTGTGGTGTGATGGTTGAAATCACGACTATGCGGTGGATGCAACAAAATGTTTCGGCCAAACTCTCTCAATTTTCTCCGAGTCACTAAAGATGTGTTCTAACGTTGTCGTGTTGGAAAAGGATACCTTTCCTAACGATCAATTTTGGCCGCTTTATCTGGATCGGCGTAATCATTCTTAATTGTTAACAGTAAATGTTACAATCGATCATTTTACCGGGCGGCAGCACCTCGTAGAGAACAATTTCTTTCTAATCCTCCCTTGCCACCGTGTCAATCCTAGCTTTGCTACCGTACGCAGAGCTTCAACTTGCTTCGGCCATGACCTTTTCTGTACATTATTGTCATTGGTGGTCCATTTCTCATCACGATTTTTTCATAATGAGCTGTTTCAAAAACGGCTCGATTTTGCTCCGCTTTAGCAACGATTAAATTTTTAATTGTTTAATCAATCGATCCCAAATATCCAGTTTATTTTTGTATGCAGTTGTCTTCAAGTGATTAAAAATTATTTTGCGGTCGATGTTTAGTTAGTTACTGGTATCACAACCACTAATGTGACGGTCTTGCTTAATTTTTTTCATGATATCATCGTCTTTTTCGGTCGTTGGCCGGCCAGAGTGGAAGCAAATCACTGACATCCAAATTACCAGATTAAATCACTTAAACCAACTTTGTGGTACACATACTGATACCACAACATGTCCGTAAACATCAAAAATTGTTTTGGCGACCAGAGTCCTTCCTTTTTTTGTAATAAAATTTCAAAATTTATGGAATTTTCTTCTTTATTTTCACTAATTTTCAAAACACAATAATTTTTATATAAATAAACTAATATAATCATAATCCTTCTAAAAATATTCAGTGATATGTCACCTTTCAAAAGCATGCAAGTGTAGCCAGATTTTATTAATATTACTTGTTATGAGATCCTAAAGCTATCTACCGAGAGAACGCGAAGAAACCTTTTCCTCAACCCCAGTATTACATATTCTTTTTAATATAGGCTTTCAATAAACTTTCTCCTTGCTCGGAAATTTAATTTTTTTTAAATTTGAAAAAACCATTAGAGCTACCTTTTTAAAAAGCCCAGGATGCCCACGGGTATGACTCGTTCTGTACTATTTATCGATCTAAAATTACTCTGAGTATTATGTAAACCACATTAATTTACCGATACGTTTCTGCACGACATAGTTTTACTCTTTCTATCAATAATAATGAATAATAATTAACTGGTAACATGCGAATGGATGAATTTGAACATTGAAATGATGAATTTGTAAGGCGCAGGGATTTTTTTAAATTAAATTTTTACCTTTTTCTGTTAACGTGACTGTGGAGTTGGGAACAAATAAAAGGAAGGAGAGAAGTAATAAAAGAATGAGGAAAATGTTTAGAATATTGTTTTGTTAAGAAATGATGATAGAGCTACATATATATATAACCGATTTATGATGAAAAGATGAAGATAAATTCGGCAAATAGAGGATGGTTGGAAGACTGTAAAGAAGGGTTAAGAAGATTAGATAATTTAAGCACAATTATTGTAAACAAAATCGAGACAAATAGAGAACTAAGGGAGGAGATTTGTACAACGAATAAATACTGCCTCGGAAAAAATAACTTCATGAAATAAAAATGATGTATCTAGAAAGTCCAAGCCGGAATTGTTATATAAAAAACGAAACGGCCTGTCAGATTATTGTTTGGCGCCAATATAAGTATGATTCATGAAGACCGATATTTACAAAATTAAAAATGTTAACTTATTCTTTTGCTATATTTATGAATGTCTAACGTTTGCAACCAAAAAAAGTTACTTATCTTAAAAACAAATAATATCCATTTCTATCAAACCAGAAAACAGAACTATTATTGTGCAACTCTCCAAACTTCGGCTTACAAGAAAGAGCCTTATTTTTCTTCGGTTACCATTTTTAATACATTTCCAAATAACTAAAAAAAAAAAACTTTCCTCCAGTTTATTTGCAAGTGATAAATATTAAAAATTAAAATACACGATTGCCATAAAAAAACACTGTTCTTTAATATTTGATAAATCAAGAGCGTGCGGGTGACAATTTTGGATATAATATATACTTTTTTCCTAATTTTTTAAATTTATTTAAACACACACACATATAATATATTTATAGAGCCTCTGACATTTCCGATTACATAAGGATTACAAAGCGAAGTCATACATGTAAATCGGTTCAGCCGTTGAGCTGCTACGAAGGAACAAACATACATACACCCTACACACATTATATTCCTTTTTAGGCAGTCGTGTAAATATAAACTATTTTTGCATGTTTTACATTATGAAGCAAATTATTAAGTTTCCAAGTCATTAGAAAATATATAAAATGGCTATTATAATTAACAATAATGTTTAGTTTAAATTTATCTCTCTAACAGTTTCTTTATAATCAAGTAATTATTTTTTAATTAATAAATATTAAAAGATAATTTTTAATTAATAATATTTAAAAAAATTACTCAATAAAGAATTTTTTTTTGTTATGAAAGAGCGGCATCAACAGCAATGGTTATTAGTCCAGTGGAAATTGGTGACGTACGTTAAGATCCCATGCCTGACCGGGATTCGAACCAGAGATCTTCCGGATTCGCAATTAAAAACTCCCGGGATTCGAACCAGAGATCTTCCGGATACGCAATTAAAAACTCCCGGTTTCACAATTAAAATCATCTATTGCACGATGTGTAAATTTCAGAGATTTGATCCCCTCATTCGTGAGATAATTTCTGGTAATAAACTTCTGCTGACATGACGCTGATGATCAGAAAGACAGAAGAATACGCTGCTGGAGTGTTCTTCCTCTTCTTACATCTCCCTCTGCATCAGCCCCTCATGCTCATATACGAGCCTTAAAGACAAGGTTCGTATATGAACATGAGGGGGTTATATTCGGTTTATATTTGACTCTCGTAAATATTGTTTAAAGTGATCTTTGCTTATTTATACAAAACCTTGTGCAATATTACATGCGTAGGTATCATTCATAATAGTTCTTAAGGTGATCAGGTGCGACAAATTTCATCAGTTCTGTAATTTTTTTTTAAATTCCTAGAACTCTAGTTATTTGTACAATGCGCCGAACGAAAGTACTAGCCTGGCTGTGAGAGGCAGCCGCTTGGGATACACATACTACACTTTCCGTGAATGTATTCTTACATCAAGCGTGTATTTTTCATAAGTAATTGTTTTTAATAATAAATAAAATTATTTGAATAGAGATAATTTTTTTCTGTTCAGCTTTTTACTGTTCCTAGTGAATAAGAAGTTTTATCTCAAGTTTACTATAGATTTTTTTTTTTTATATATTTTTACATTTTTTTTTTTTTTTTTTTTTTTTTTTTTAATAATAATCAAAAGCATTTATTTTAACAGTTACGTTATAAATGCAATTAAATTAGTGCAAATGTACTATTTTCTTTATATATTTATTTTGCGTTTACTGGTTTTTCTTTCTTAAAAAACAAATTAATGTTGTGAGGGAAACGTCCACTCCTTTCTGTTAAAAGAAACTGGGTATTTACATTCATTTGACAGGTGAGCCCCTACGTGTGAGTTCCTACTTGTGTGTTATTGTATTTTACCATGTAAGTGTAAGTTTTGTACGATACTCACCCGCGTCTAGCGAGCCTGTGGTGTCTGTACATGCATGGAAACGTGAATAAAAATAAAATGAAAATGAATAAAAGATAAAAAAATTAAGAAATTATAAACCCCACCCGTCTTCACAAGCCTAACTTGTTAGTCTATGTATGTTTCTGGCATAATAACAGTATCGGAGGGGAAGCACCCTCTGTAAAGTGAACTTAAATTTCATTCCAATTACAAAAGCAACTAACTGTACATGTATTATCATTTTAATAATGATATCATTTTAAATAATCTAATTCCTATTAGAGAAAAAATAATTTATTAACAACGTTTCTGTAGCAACAAAATTAATCTATTTTTATTTATTTATTTTTTTATTGTTGATAAAAGTTTTATTATTTTATTTCGATGTTATATAAAAATTAAAATTTAGTAATTAATCAGTCCTATATGTTCCTTTCTTAAACCAAAATCAAAATTAGTATTAATATATTAATGATTTCTTAAGTTTTATATATTTAAGTAAAAATAAACGTATATAAAGATCAACTTTAGAAGAGATGATTTCTGTGGGTACAAGCATGGTGCATACGTTGTTTGTAATCGCCAACTCCTTTGCGCACACGCACTCACTAACGCGCAAACACATAAACAGACTGTGTATAACTCAGTTATACGCAGTTGCACAATTCCATCATAAATTACCGTGAATAAATGAATTTAGTTTCATTTTTAGGGTCCTGTAAAGATACTAAAGCTATGCTACAAAGGCACGTAAATAATATTTACACACTCTTTCTTACGTTTCTTAGTTTTTAGAATTTTTTTCTGGTTTAAACGTTATAATGTATTCAAAAAATGCTTGGTTTTGTATTTTATTATTTTTAACAACATTTTGTATTTGGTTTTTTATGGCAGAATTTAAATCCGTAATTAAGAATAAAAAAATTCATAATCGAGCCCGTGAATTCGTCAATAATATTTATGACTTAATAAAGAAAGAATTTTATGAAATGGGGATCTAAAAAATGAATTCCCAATCATTCTACCCAGTCAATGGTAGTTAACAATAATGCCCCATATCACAACTCACTAACTGATGAATCTCCAAATTCTAAATTAAAAAGCTTTTGCAAAAAACGATTTCATGTCTGTTTCAAAACGGTTCAGTCAACCATCGCTACAAACAAACCTTACACACGTCAAAATTACATAGCCCGTTTTCTAATTCCTCAATAATTTTTAATTTGTCCCAAACTGAAAAAAGTTTACATTTAACTCCCGACAATACTTCAGTGCCGTAATAATTTACAAAAAAAAAGCAATACACACGCTCACATAAAGTATATTGTCTTTAGCTCGAGTTAAACACACGGGCAGTTATACTGCACAAAGCAACAACTGTGTTTAAGAATCGACTACCTGAACTCGACTGTAAAATTACTCACACTTCCCATCGCCATACTATCTGTACAAACATCATAATAGTAGAGAAATGAAATTTTCCATAATCCAGAAACAGCCAGTACAAAACTGTACAGGGCTTGCTACTGCATCTGGGAAGAGGTCACTGCCTCCCTAGTCTAATTGAGCAACGTCGTTATAACATTCAGTATTACAAACATGCAGTATGTCTAATGAATTTAACACTTAATCACTGTACCTGAATTTTAAAATAATTTACATTTTTAATTACTCAAGGAAAAAATTTATTATTCGAAAGAAAATAATTTGCTCGTTGTAACCGAGTTCTAACTTCGTTATTAGCTCGTTAAAGCACACTTTACTTTACATTAATAACACTGATAGAAAAAAAATGTAATGTTTTTTTAAGTGTGATACAATTTCTTGCTTATTTGCGTACATTATACATCTGTAAATACAACTTTTCTATCACCCTTAGTCTTAAATAAATTACGTTTCAAAAAAAAATTAAGGGAAAATATAGTTAAAAATCTGTAAAATTTATAACTTTGCATGACCGGTGACTTTCATGATTATGACTTTCGCAATACCGGTGTAGAATTATTTCGCTGATGCTTTTCTTTTATAAATGGCCTCAGGCACATCCCGAATTAATGTCCAACGGTAATCGGCTAGCATGTTACTATTCCATTTCCCTTTATACCGTCTTTCCATCACCAAAATGTCTTCGTGGAAACGTTCATCGTGTTCGTCACTTACGTCTCAGAGGTTGTCCGGGAAAAAATTCAGATGTGAGTGGAGGAAATGTATTTTCAAAGACACATTACATCCCATAGCTCTGTATGAAGTAAGAAGAAGTTGATTCACAATATCGTGGTAATTGTCGGATTTTTGTTTGCCGAGAAAACTTTTGCAAACGTCTTTAAATGAAGCCCAAGCTGCACTTTCTACATTATTTAACACTGAGTTAAATAAAACATCTTTCTTGACAAACTCTCTTGTTTGAGGACCAACAAATATAACTTCTTTAATTTTTCCTTCCCTTACATTTGGAAATTTCTACCTGATGTACAAAAATCCGGGACTATCCTTCTTCATTGCTTTTACAACATTTTTCATTAGTCCTGGCTTGATATGGAGAGAGGTTAAAAATATTTTTGTTGGGTTCAACTAAGGGCTCATGAACAATATTTTTTTTAAATTTGAAGTTAAGTTGTCTCGTTTCTTCCACTCTTTGGTAACAAAATGTTTATCCCTAGCTCGGCTGTTCCATTTGCAAAGAAAACACATGTACTTAGTGCAGCTTAACTGCATGCCTAACAAAATAGCTATAACTTTCAAATAACCACATATGTTCCAACTATGTTTTTTATAATTTATTTTTTCAAGAACGTCTTTCATCACATTGTATGTCTATTTCAAATTAATGCCATATGCGATTGGTATCGAAGGATATTTGTTACCGTTGTGTAGTAGGACCAATTTTAAACTATGCTTGGACGAATCTATTAAAAGGCACCAGTCCTCTGGTTTATGAACTTGTCCTAAGTGCAACATAAGCTCATCAATATTTGTGCAATAATCAAATTATTTTCATCAATAAAGTACTGAGAAAGTTCTTTTTGTCGGCTTCAAAACCCCGAAAGTTTTGTATTTTAAAGTAAATTCCAACCTTGCATTCTTGATCCTAACAGTTCAGCTTAATTTTTTGATAAATTTAAATCCTTAACCAATTCATTTAATTCACCTTGATATATGATGTGGCTTATTGGAAGATAATTCAAAATTAAAATCATTGTTGTCTTCTTCAGTACTGCCTGATTTTTCATCGCTGCTTTTGAAACATACATTCACAGATGGCTCAGGAAGTGGAATAATTTCACTGCGAGGTACAGACCTGATTGCAGATTGCAATGAAGGATATTATTTTACAGTACGTACAGATTTTTTAGAAATTCCAGAGGCACTTGTTAAACGAAAGTAACAATCGGTAACATGATCCTTTGGTTCACGAGAAACCGTAGGTACACCAAATGGCAAAGTCTTCGTGTTCGTGTACCTTTTAGCCATCCTCTTAAATATGCAGAACAGTTAGTGCATGCTATATGAGGAGCCCACGTCTTATCCTGATCACCAATTTTACACTGAGTACAAATGATATGATTTTTTAATTAAAGGTCTTATGTTTTTCTACTAGATTTTATGGTAAACTCACCACATACATAGCAAAAGGCACCCACACATCATTTACACAATTTCGAGGCATTATGGCACTACACTGTTAACAAACTTAAGACAGTAATAATTAAACTTAAGACTGAACAATATTAATTCATTCCTAAATCCAGTGCTTAATAAAAACAACACAGCTGTGTTTTCAGCTACATGTTTTGACCTGCACAGACATGATTAATCTTGTCCATGAAGATCACTCTTCAGTATTAGATATGATGTCATAGAATGTGACTATGATATGATTTAATTATTCGTCTAGTATTGTGTATTTATAGCTTACAAATTATATTAACAAAGTCAAACAATAGAAAATCAGCTAATAAAATACAATAGAAGCTTAAAATGCTAACTATACGTTGAAAAATGAAAATAATCCTTTAATTAAATTTGACATTTTTCAAAAATCATGAGTGATAGAAAGATTCTGAGTGCATATTCGTTTTCAGCATCAAAATATAGATTAAAATTATATATCGCATGTTAGAAAACAAAAATTACGTTAATCATTGTTATAAATCAGACATATTTCAATCTCAAATAGAAACCGAATATATTTATTTTTCCCTTTAGTTAAATATCTAATAAATTTTCCTTTATTTAAATTATTTTTAATAATATATTCTCAAAATGTTTAAAGATGTACGGATTTTCATCTAGTTTAATGTTAAAAAAATTCGTTTTAATAAAGTTCTATTTTCTTGTGCAGGTTTTTTTTATTTATACTGTAAAAATCATTTTTATTCTGATCTATATATTACAATACATCTCACATATGCCCGGTTGGATCAAGGGAAACGGTATGGTAAAACCTTGATCAGAATAACATCACATAATAATAAATACACAATTAAATAATACGAGATAAAAAAAAATGATTAAAGTCCATAATTATTTTAAATATAAACACATGGAATAATTTTAAGATAAATGAAGACATTTAACATAAAAAAATAATTACGCAATAATCAACAACTACGAAGCCGGTATAGAAAATTTGTTTAAGTCTTTGGTTTCTACTGCTGCAGCATACCTGCAAAGGAAAAGTGCAGAGATCGGCCAAACAGGAAAAGTACAGATAGAGATTTTTGCAAATATCAACTTTTCAAGACTTCCTTAGTCCAAAAAACAAAAAACAGTCGCCTGTATTCTAATTAATATCTCAGGACAGAATCAACAAAACTGGCTCAAAAATATAATACGCATGAGCAATGATGGCTTTAAATTTTTGACAAACTTAAGAAAGCGAGAGGGGTAATTTTCGCCATTATGATTTTTTGACTTTTTGGATAGTGGTCGTAGAAAATTGAGCTTTAGTGTGACGAAAGGACTTATTACGTTATTTGAAATTACAAAGTTTTAAGTCGAATGGATTAGCGGTGAAGGATTATTCAAAATTATTTGTAAACAGTTTTTTCCTCATTTTTCTTCAAACCCACCGACTAAAAAAATTCAAATTCGGGAGAAATTTTTTTTCTCTGATGAGGGGAAGAAATTTACGGACGAAGTGTTGAGCTCGCTAACAGGTTCCACAAGATGTTGTTAAAGTGCGTATCTGTACCTGCGCCCTACCAACTAGATCTCCACCTCAACAATTCCCCTCCCCAGGGCCGAACCCGCAATTAAACATAACACAACACCGAGGAGTGCCTTCGAGCTCGGGGAATCTGGAGTCCCCGTGTATCATCACCGACGCCCATTCACGCAAGCGCGGACGAATGACGGCTCTACAGGAGGTTGTACGTCACTCCCTCGCTCTCCAGCCTTTGTTTTCACCACTATTCTTGGAGGTCTTGGTTTCCAGCTTGTCTTCCTTGACTCCTTGTCTCGTTGTTTTCCTTGCCATCGGGACTACGGTTTTTTGGCTCAGGGGCTCCAGAGTCATCACTGCTGCACATCCACATAAATGCGGACGAGCAGCAACTCTACAAAAAGCTGTCCCTTACCCTCTCGAAAACCTCTCCCATTGTGGTAACACTATCGTGACCGAGATTTTCGATTACATCGGAAAAACGAGCGTCAAATTGACGGTATTTCTTTTCTTAAAACTGAAATTTTGTTTGCCTTGTACAATAAAACTACCAAATCGGGTCAACTTATCGAAGTAAATAATTAATTTCATAAGTAAACTTTTAAGCACTAAAAAACAAACGGGCTGACTAGGATCCGTACTTAAAACACCAATTTTTTAAGGTTTAGTTTTCAAACTGAAAAATCAACAGAACGATTGTGAGCTATACGGAAACGTTTTTGAAAAGAGAGATCCCATCAGACCAGACCAAAAAAGTTTAATCATTTCTTTAATTTTGTATAATTTCTGATACTTTAACCCTTTTTAAAGTTGTGACTTTTATTAAAAAAAATTTGAAGTAGCTGTCAAGCCAGGAGGTCAAATCGGGCCGAAATGTTTTTCTTAAAAATTCTGATTATTTATCTTTTGATTATTCTCTAAATACAGTAAGTATAATTATGATAATAAAAATTTCGTTTGTCGAGAGGGGGTCAACTCGGACACAAAATGTTTTTTTTTTTCTCTTTTGACTGGTTTGATGCAGCTCTCCAAGATGCCCTATCTGGTGCTAGTCGTTTCATTTCAGTATACCCTCTACATTCTACATCCCTAACAATTTGTTTTACATATTCCAAACGTGGCCTGCCTGCACAATTTTTTCCTTCTACCTGTCCTTCCAATATTAAAGCGACTATTCCAGGATGCCTTAGTATGTGGCCTATAAGTCTGTCTCTTCTTTTAACTATATTTTTCCAAATGCTTCTTTCTTCATCTATTTGCCGCAATACCTCTTCATTTGTCACTTTATCCACCCATCTGATTTATAACATTCTCCTATACACCACATTTCAAAAGCTTCTAATCTTTTCTTCTCAGATACTCCGATTGTCCAAGTTTCACTTCCATATAAAGCGACACTCCAAACATATACTTTCAAAAATCTTTTCCTGACATTTAAATTAATTTTTGATGTAAACAAATTATATTTCTGACTGAAGACTCGTTTCGCTTGTGCTATTCGGCATTTTATATCGCTCCTGCTTCGTCCATCTTTAGTAATTCTACTTCCCAAATAACAAAATTCTTCTACCTCCTAATCTTTTCTCCTCCTATTTTCACATTCAGTGGTCCATCTTTGTTATTTCTACTACATTTCATTACTTTTGTTTTGTTCTTGTTTTTTTTCTTGCGATAGTTCTTGCGTATGGCTTCATCTATGCCGTTCATTGTTTCTTCTAAATCCTTTTTATTCTCGGCTAGAATTACTAAATCATCAGCAAATCGTAGCACCTTTGTCTTTTCACCTTGTACTGTTACTCCGAATCTAAATTGTTCTTTAACATCATTAACTGCTAGTTCCATGTAAAGATTAAAAAGTAACGGAGATAGGGAACATCCTTGTCGGACTCCCTTTCTTATGTTCTTCAATTATTACTGTTGCTATTTGGTTCCTGTACATGTTAGCAATTGTTCTTCTATCTCTGTATTTGAACCCTAATCTTGTTTAAATGCTGAACAATTTATTCCAGTCTACGTTATCGAATGCCTTTTCTAGGTCTATAAACGCCAAGTATGTTGGTTTGTTTTTCTTTAATCTTCCTTTACTATTAATCTGAGGCCAAAAATTGCTTCCCTTGTCCCTATACTTTTCCTGAAACCAAATTGGTCTTCTCCTAACACTTCTTCCATTCTCCTCTCAATTCTTCTGTATAGAATTCTAGTTAAGATTTTTGATGCAAGACTAGTTAAACTAATTGTTCTGTATTCTTCACATTTATCTGCCCCTGCTTTCTTTGGTATCATGACTATAACACTTTTTTTGAAGTCTGACGGAAATTCCCCTTTTTCATAAATATTACACACCAGTTTGTATAATCTATCAATCGCTTCCTCACCTGCACTGCGCAGTAATTTTACAGGTATTCCGTCTATTCCAGGAGCCTTTCTGCCATTTAAATCTTTTAATGCTCTCTCAAATTCAGATCTCAGTATTGTTTCTCCCATTTCATCCTCCTCAACTTCCTCTTCTTCCTCTATAACACCATTTTCTAATTTATTTCCTCCGTATAACTCAATATATTCCATCCATCTATCGACTTTAACTTTCGTATTATATATCGGTTTACCATCTTTGTTTAACACATTATTAGATTTTAATTTATGTACCCCAAAATTTTCCTTAACTTTCCTGTATACTCTGTCTATTTTACCAATGTTTATTTTTCTTTCCACTTCTGAACACTTTTCTTTAATCCACTCTTCTTTCGCCAGTTTGCACTTCCTGTTTATAGCATTTCTTAATTTCCGATAGTTCCTTTTACTTTCTTCATCACTAGCATTCTTATATTTTCTACGTTCATCCATCAGCTGCAACATATCCTCTGAAACCCAAGGTTTTCTACCAGTTCTCTTTTTACCGCCTAAGTTCGCTTCTGCTGATTTATGAATTTCCTTTTTAACATTCTCCCATTCTTCTTCTACATTTTCTACCTTTTCTTTTTTACTCAAGACCTCTTGCGATGTCCTCCTCAAAAGTCTTCTTTACCACCTCTTCCTCAAGCTTCTCTAAATTCCACCGATTCATCTGACACCTTTTCTTCAGGTTTTTAAACCCCAATCTACATTTCAGTATCACCAAATTATGGTCGCTACCAATGTCTGCTCCAGGGTAAGTTTTGCAATCAAAATGTTTTAATAGTAATATTTTTTTTTTTTTTTATTGTACTTAATACTGTATAATTTTTAAGAAAAAAACGTCACTTGCTCAAGAGGGTCAAAACGAAACGAAAATTATTCATTGAACATTTTGATTTTTTACGGTAATCGTATTCTTAAACACTGCCTAATTAAGTGATTAATATTTAAAAACCCTATGGGGGTATTTGAAACAAAATTCTTCTGGTTTTTTTAAGAAGTCGTCACATTCAGCAAAGATTAAACATTTTTAAATATAAACATATAAGATATCGTTTTTAAATTTTATAAATATCAATCTTTTTTCACCACGTTATTCATTCAGATTATTCACCTGATTTCTATTTAAAACGACCGTTTTGACTCAAAATCTCCAGATGGCGGATTTTTTTTTTTTAGTAAACAATCCTCACTTAAACTTGCTATAAAATCTTTTGCTTTCACGTTTCAAACATTGTTACATATTGAAATAACTAACTAATCAACAATTACCAACTTTGAACTTGTTTTTACTTTAGTAATATTGCCAGGGTCATTCGGAAGGTTCTCCGCCTGACACAGAGACAACGCAAGAACGATCACATGGCTACAATATTTGTGAAGTACGATTCTTTAGATGCGTGTTGCGAAGTTTCAGACACGTGCGTTTAATGTATTCAAGATGATGATCAACGCTCAGAAAGCCAAAAACGCTATCGACGAAATCGTCACAAAAATCTGCAAAGCCGTACTAAATGATCGCCAGCTGAAGAAATGCGAACCAGCTGTCATCCCAAACATCTCGATAGATCGTGTCCGCAATAATTTAAACGAAGTTTTGAGTATGAAAAAGTTTTCCGCTCGACAGGTGCTACGTTTGCAAACAGTCGACAAAAAACGCACTCGACTGAACGAACACTTCTCTAGGGTGTTAAGACTTATTTAAACGCGAGTCTTCCGAGTTTCTTTAATGGTTTGTAACAACAGATGAAACATAGATTCACCATTACACGCCAGATATCGAACAACAGTCCAAACAGTGACCGGGAGCAGATGAAAGCGCGCCAAAGAAAGCGAATTACTGGACCTATTCATGGTGCTACTTCGGCTAAACGTCCACATTTGGCCAAAAAGAAAGTCCTCTTTCACCACGATAATGCTCCTGCACAGGAGCATTATCTGCTCCCGGGTCCCAGATCGTTGCTGCTTAACTCCACACGACCTATATTCAAAGTTTCTTCCACTTGCGGCCGTATTCACCGAATTCGGCTTCCAGCGATTACTTTCTCTTTCCAAACCCGCTCGCTGGACGAAGATTTAGTACAAACGATGTCATATCTGAGACAACCGCTTATTTCGCAGAGTTGGACAAACCTCATTATACTGAAGGTATTAACAAGATGGAAAATCGTTAGTCAAAATTGCAATCGGAGTGCAAGTCGATTACAGTGAAAAATAACAAATAAAAGTTTTCTTTATCAAGCTGAGAACTTTCCGAATGACTCTCGTGGGGAACACATAGCTTTTTTGTAATTTGTTTTATACGGCCAAAATGAGGGAGATTCATCGCGGCGGCAATGGATTTTACAGTAGAAGTCAATTTAAGTAAAAATTATAAAATGTTGTTCCTTACAAATTTGGTTAGTATCTCTCTCTCTCTCTCTCTCTCTCTCTCTCTCTCTCTCTCTCTCTCACTCTCTCTCTCTCTGTGTGTGTGTGTGTGTGTGTGTGTTGTACAAAAATCACGTAGAATCATTATTATTACTACTATTATTATTATTATTATTATTATTATTATTATTATTATTATTATTATTATTATTATTATTATTATTATTATTATTATTATTTTTGTTGTTGTATGTTGAAAACACAATTAAACATTCGTTACAAGTATTGAGGTGTATGTTAATGAATTGCATGCTAATTTTATTATTATGAATAATTCATGAACTAAAATCGGTTAACTGCGTTTATCAATAGGGTTCAAAAGATCTTAGATAACGATGCGCCATTCACAACCATATTAAATCAAACTAAAGAATGTTGTAACCTATCTTAACCTTAAAATTTATTATTACCTGATAGAAATAAACATTTCACCCAAATTAATTCAATCTAACAATATAAAAAAACAAAACAAAAAACGTTATATCTAAACTAATAAATAAACAAATATATGTGGGGAGTTTTTAATTGTTACGTATGTAAATACGTCTATAAAAAAATATTCAAAATATTTTGATTCACAAATATAGGAAAAAAATACAAACACATGTATATATATACAATATGAAAAGAAAAAAATGAACAGAATTCTTTTGCCGAATAAAAACAATGGATATTTATACTACGTTATTATTACTTTTTAAATATACCTGACTTTTTTTTATAAAAATTGACAAAATAAAATAATGAGGTTATTTTAGACAAATAATTCACATATATTAGGTATAGTAAGACAGACTGGTTTTGATTAAATAATACTTCTTTTAACAGCATTATAATTTATCTATCCTAACTAATTTATCTTCTTCAAAAATCTCTGCCAGTTTCCTATTAAAAAAAAAGTAAACAACGTTAATTAGAAAGCAAAAGAATGATAAAACAAAAAAGCATACATAATTAAGATAAAATTTTCCATCGGGTAATTTATTTATAAGCATAATAAATGTGCAAATGGGTTTTTTTTAAATATATACAGAGTGTTAAGTATGCGAGTCATTAAATAAATTTGCAAACTCATTTAAAATATAAAAATTACATTTATCAAATGCTCGTACCTTTAAACGATCTATTTATTACACGAGACCACTCTTTGGAATATACTGTAAGTACTTTTTAAACTAGCAGTAAAAATATTAAATGGCCACCATTTTTTTACGGTTGTCGTAAAGTTTTTTTTATATCAAATCTGTTTTTCAATGCCCTTTAATAAAATATTGTAATCTTATACTTTCCATTTACAATTTTTGAGTTGTTCCTCCTGGGCTGAGTGTGGTAACTTTGAACCGAATAATAGATCGTTTTAAGGTAGGAGCGTTTGCTATACATATTTCATTGATGAGCAGTTATTTAAGAAGTACTGCAGACCATATCTGAAACTAGATGTAAAAAAAAATATTAAACGGTCGCCATTTTGTTTAGGATTGATGTAACCTGATTTTTTTTACGTCAAGAACTTTCTTTATAATTCCCTTCAAAATTATATCACAATCCTACTCTTTTCTATATAAAATTTTTGAGTTGCCCTTCCCCATGCGGTGTGTTGGTCTCATGCCAAAGAATAGATAATTTTTTTGAGGAAAGATCATTTGCTAAATTTTATTTTCCTGTGGTTAATAGTTAAAAAGTTATTTAACCGTTCCATGCTTTTTTAACGCTCCACATTAAAATGCTAATAAGTATGTAAACAGCTGTACAATAACAAAAATGTCCTATGAGGTGATTTTAGGAATGCACTTTACACATCAAAATAACAAAAGACTTCATGTAAAGAAGTGAATTGTATTTTTAAATGTAACTAGAAAAACTAGCTAGGTAATTAAATATTAAAATTGGTTACTGGACAATTATTTTATAAAACGCAATAAAAATAAAAATCTGATATGGACAGTACATGACTTCCTTGACCGCCTATTAAATTGCATATACACATGTTTTTCTGCAGTTCATTTAAAAAATTTAAATTGAAAGTGAGATACGATCCTCCAATTCTTTAACAAAGTGGACAGTTACACCAGAAATCGGCAACCTTTTTCTCAGTAAGGACGTAAAATAAATTCAAAAGTTATTGGGAGGAGCAACACTATTATTACACAGTAAGATACATTTGCCTTTAAAGTCAATAAAACAAAATTGTTCTTCCCAGTTAACATTAAAACAATAAATTCTTTTTCTTTTAAAATTAATCATGATGGGTTATATACAAAATCCGTTTTACCTCTACGATATATATTTGAAAGTGAAAATCGCGACTACCTTACGTGATGTGGTTGCTGGTTGCTAATAACACGTAAATAATAAAATATAGTCAATAATAATAACACTCAAAATACGTAGCACTCAGAATACGGTAACACCAAATTATCATGGTTTACTACCAAATTTATCAGAAGCGAGAATATTCCTACGTGCTAAGTAGCAAGTGTGTCAGTGTATGACCTTGATTGCTATTTCCTGACACTGAGCTTGCGAAATTATATTGTCTTATATATGCGCGACGCCGATTAGGTTATTGGGCTTAGTAGATGTGTAATATAGTGAGGGCGTATAAAAATCTCACCGAGGGCGCCATGGCACCCGCGGACGCCGCGTTGCCGACCCCTGAGTTACACAATTGCTGAAATATTAGTTTTTAACATCAGATATTTATAAAATTATTAATCCAACAATCTTACGTAAAATATTAGGATGGCGTAAAAAAAATCCCTTCATTACTCATATTACTAATCAGTATTATTCGTATATTCGTGAGTTGCTGAATAACAAAAGTTTCAGATTTCTGGTGTGTCGTATAAATAACAGTTAATAATAATTAAACTATTCCGTTTGAATTCCTGCATACTGGATACAAATGTTAATTTCGACCTAACAGTCAAAAATTAAAAAGAAAGAATAATGCAGGAAAAAGAAATATGACATGAACAAATATATCTAAAAAAAACGACAAAATGTAGATAAAGCGGAAGAAAATGTTAAGAACAATGGAAGAATAACAAAATTAAGAGAAGATGATAAATACGAACAGAAGAAAATGTTAAAATCAAAGAAAGAATAAAAAGATTAAGAAAAGATGATATATACAAAGAGGAACAAAACTTTAAGACCAAGGAAATAATAAAAAGATTAAGAGAGGATGATGAATATAAAGAGAGAAAAAATTTGAAAACTAGAGAACCTGTACACAAATTAAGATCAGAAGAACTATATCGAACCAAAGGGCGATTAAATTATAGACAACAGAAAAAAATAAACGAAATGATGACCAACTACGACTTACGGAGAATATTATCCGACAATTCAGAGGAGTAGTGAACTAAAAGATAAGAATTTTTTTGCAATTTATTAAAGATCCGGCATATATGCCTCAGTGTATACGATGTTCTTGTGAGGGTCTATTTTTCAGTCACTGTAGTTAATTTTATTGTAGACAAAATAAAACAGAAACTGCAGTATAATTAAATAAAATTAAACTAGATTACCCAAAAATAATACGATTCTAAATTATAATTTTCAATTAATATTTAATAATCAGATGTTTCACCAAAGCTATTACATGTACACAGATGTTACATCTGTGTACATTATTACTAATGCCTATTAAATTACATACACATATTTTTAAAAGTACATAAAATTTTATTTCACTAACTTCTGATTTTGTTTTATATATTTTTTTTTATTGTTATTGAATTATTATTTATTGTATTTTTTTACAATCACGAGTTATTATAAATCAATAAATAAATTTCAATTTTAAAAAATTAAAAAAAAAAGATGTCCGATTCGAACCGATGTGCCTTCCCCTTGTAGGATCCAAATATTTCATTAATTAAAATTTTATTTGGCTATAACTCTGGAACCAATGAAAATAAGTACCACTTATGAAATATTGTTGAAGAGCTCTCAATGAGGGCTCATTACAACAATTAAGAAAAAGTCCAAAATCCAAATTTTTTGGACACTTTTGGTTTAGTCGAATGCAATCAAAATGGCAGGTGCACAACTAAATGTTACGACAGTCCTAAATTCAAAATTTCAGCATCCGACGGCTAATCGTCTTTGAGTTATACGAGATACGTACAGACGTCACGCCAAAACTAGTCAAAATTGATTCAGAGATGATCAAAATGGGTATTTCCGTTGAAATTTGAAAACCTAAATTGTTCGCAATCTCAATACTTCCTTTCCTTCGTACACGGAAGTAAAAAGGATCTTTTAAAAAATATTTTCTTTATGTTTTTATTAAATAAACAAATTGCCAACTACGTAAATAAAACCTACTTTAGCGGCGTTTGGATTCCTTTTCCGTATATCGAACCCCAGTCACGTATCCTCCCAATTTCCGTCCTTCAATTCCCTATCCTAGATCATCTGTATCACAACTTCCATTCATGTCTTCTCGGGACGACCGTTTCTTCGGCGCCTTTCTTCTACCCTTTTTAACTTACAAATGAAGGCAGTATTAAATATTAAACAAAAGGTGGAGATATATATATATATATATATATATATATATATATATATATACACACACACACACACAGAGCCAAGATGTAAATTGATGTCGGAGAGGACTGCTTGCGTGCTCATAACCAACTAGGTGGTGATGACAATGATTAAAGAATGTTGAGTACTTGATGCCTAAGTTGAAGATCTTTTTGGACAGATGGGGATTCAAAATCGATTTGGAAATAAATTATTTGTAGGTGGTAGAGCCATCATTGGATCTGGATATTAATGGAGAGATGGTGAGATGCTAGCGGGAGAGACGTACCTTAAAACCCTTATTATGGATGGTGAAAAGTCTATAAGAAAATTCATCGAAGACTAATATTAGTTAAAGGTGTAATTGTGAAGCTCAATTTTATGGACTGTTAGAGTGAAGCGCAATAAAAAGTTATTATTGTAGTGGTACTAACGTCTTGTACTAGCACATGCTGTACCACTGAAACCCCAACAGGGTAGCTTAAATGCGGTATTTTCAGAGTTTTCAGAGTTTTGGAAACTTTTATTTATCAGATTTCTAGCTAATCTGCCAACATTAGGATCGATACGTGGCTGTAGCGTAAACTATAAAGAGGAAATTGGAAATTGTGGGCTTCATCATATAAATGAATGTGAGGCGGCAATTATAGAGATGGAGGAGGCGAGGTGACCAAAGAAAATTTGGATTACTGTCTTGAAAAAGAGGAAACTTAACAAAAAGCGCAAAGAATTTATTTTCGAGCAAGATCATTTCTTTAAGTTTTATACAAAAGAAAACAATTTTTTTTAAATATTCAAACAATTCCTACCAATAACTTGATAATTAAAAAAAAAGTTACTTTTGCACATGACATCGCTCTTGTAGCGGTTGATAATGACTAAGCATAGGTAAACGTTTGTAATAATCTTTGAATTCATTAGAAAGGTGGCCACTCACCTGGAGAATAAAAGTGAATAAAACAAAACCACTTTTATAATCCGTAAAACCGACTGCTCTGCTGTTTCCTTACAAAATATTCTGATAGTAAAATGTGTGAATGTTAAATATTCAGGGATCATCTTGATCATTAGCTTACGTAGCGGAAGTATATTTTGTCCAAGCAGACACTAATGGTTCTCAATTCAAAAAATGTATCTTACTTTGACACAAATCGAAATCATATGACAACTAAACTAACTATATCAGACTTATACTAACTATATCAGTACTTATGAAGTCAAATTACGGAAATTTTCAAAATTTCAAACATTACGATCCTTGAGAGATGCTAAAGCAAATTCACAAGAAAAATACTGCACATCCCCTTGTACATTCGCAACAAGTTCATTTAACAAGATTTAAAAATACGTATACTCAAGCAGGAGGTCGGTAAATATGACACAAAGGTATTAAGAACGAATCTACGATCATCCAAATAGTTCGACTCTCAATTTTCTTTCTGACCGCAAGTTAAAATGTATTAAAATTCTGGACGCCGTGGACCAATTTCCATGATTTTCTTCATCTTCATGTTTCTTTTCGCTTGTCTTCTTCTAGTAGTTCTTTTTTTAATCGTTTGTTTTATTAAAGTCGTAGGGCGTTATTGTGTGTTAAGTTTGATACTTTCATTACTTTTAAGTTCTCATCAATTAAGATAAATGATACCGATCACTGACCTTACTTACATATAATTTTATGTATTTTGAATAAATTGAAAGAAATGAAAAAAGGTAAAAGATCGTGCGCACAAAAACATATATGTAACAAACAGAGACATATGTAAACCTATTTCTCCTGTCTTCATGGGATTATTCGAATCGATTCCCCATCGGGAAATTTTAAATATTTATATTACTTTTGACAAGAATACGTCTATGAATTTTCAGAATAGTAGAGCTCGAAATTCAATGAATCGAAATTATGATAGACATGAGTCGCAAGTCAAAACAAGAAAATTAAGCTTTAGCAAAGCAAATTGTATATCCTTTTAAAAATGAAGAATATATGATTATGTAAAATCAGTTTCGTACTTCCCACTTTCTCTAACTGCTCCCCACGCACTTCGCAATTTGCTTAGACTTCATCATCAAATACAAATAAGCGTTTTTAGCAAATGCGTTATCTGATTACAATAAATAATATCAAATACGCTTCGTGAGATTTGTAAAGCGTTTTGTTAAAAAAAAAAATGCTATTTTGTTTTGTCGCGATATGTGTGTGCAATAAATTCAATCAAAAATCAAGGAAATGGGCACAGGAAAATAGTTACAACAAAATAACTCATTCCCATAAACTGTCCAAATTAAGAGTAGTTGGACTGCAAAAGAAACCGCGCCGAAGAACGGTCGATTACATTTTGCAATGGTCTCATACCATTTTCACCGACGTCAGTTGACATTAATCACACAAGATTATTTTTTTTTTAACGTAAGCCTTTGAGACTGTAATCTAAAAGGTCATAAGTTAAATATTAAGTAGTGTCACAGTAATAGACATTTTGAAAATGCGTAATTTTATCAACTTCCACGTATCTGTTCATCGGTTTTATAAGAAGAATTTATTTGTATTAATTCTTCTTTTGGATGTGCTTCTGATACAGCCTACCCATTGTTTTAAAACATTTCCATCGCCATCTATTTCATAATTTTGGTCCGATTTTTTACCGACTTTTCAAAGAAAAGTATGGTATTACTTTCGGATGCATGGTGGGAGTGGGAATGAATCTCTTTAGGTTTTGAGGTATCAGGAATACGAAAATACTATTCACTTAAATTGGGTTTTATTTCTATATATATAAATTCCCGTACAATAGGCCTATGTAACATTTTGTAGCTTGAAAATCTCCAAAAACTACTGCATCAATTTCCTTGAAATTTAGATATTTTATAGTGTTACATATGAAGTTGTGCATATGAAAATTTTAAGATTGGTTGGATCATTCTTGAGGTACGCACAATTTATGGTCGAAAACATTTGAGCGGGGCAAGTTAGAAGGGTTACGTAAAAGTTATGTAAAGGTTTCAACGTTGACTGACGTCTCTTTTGATAAACGTTTTATGTATTTACAAATAGATAGCAACACAAGATTTGTCATTTACTAAAACAAAATTTTAAATATAAATATCTGAATAAATCATTTTAAATATAGTACAGTATTAAAATGAAAAGTAGTATATAACGTATTAATACTATTTGAACAAAAATACAACAAACCAAAAAAAAAATAAAAAAAACTAAAGAACACAAATAAAGGTTAAAAAAAAAACAGCAATACCCATCCCCCAAAAACTTTTGTTACAGGTCACTGTTGATCGTTTTTTTTGTTAGTCATACTGATAATGAAATTAGTCGAATAATATTTCCTGTTATATCAATTATGATCATTATTGGTGTTCGCTTTGGTAGATGTTTAAATATTTCATTTGTGAAATTCGTTCATCCGTAGATTGCGATTATTAATCATGTTGATAATGCCACTGTTCTTGAGCTTGAGAAGTGTCTTGTTGAGATAAATTCATATGGGAATAGTTCTGTTGCATTTCTCATTACAGTAGAATGAATATGAAAATTGATATCGATAGAATAAAGATTTCTAACGATGAGTTACTGGTTTAAATTCGGATGTTAATTTATTTTCTGTTATATTTATTGTTATAGCTCATCATGATTTTTTTATTCAGTATCATTTTGGTATAATAATTATTGGTGTTATTATGATTATTCAATTTACTACTCAGGTTTTGTTGTTAGGTCAAATGTTGAAAATTTGACCCAACATTTTGTAGAGTTTATACTTAATAAATTGTTGTAAATGTATCGGTTCTTTCAATTTTAAAAAACCTTATGTGGATAACACATGGCTTCGTTGTATGCCTATTATAAAAAATTATATATATTTTTTTATGTATTTATATTTTTTATTACATTTTTTTTTATTACTGCATTATTATTTATTGTAAAACCTTTTTTACAGAGGTTAATATACATAGAGGTAAATTTTTTATAAAGGTTAATATATTAGTAAATGAATAAATTTAAATAAAAAAAATGGAAATCAAGTCCGATTCGAACCGATGAGCCTTCCCCTTGTAAGATCCAAATATTTTATTAAACTTTTATTGGGCTATAACTCTGCAACCAATGAAAATAAGTACCACTTATGATATACCGTTGAAAAGTTCTCAATGAGGGGTTATTACTGTAGTTAAGAAAAAGTCCAAAATCCAAATTTTTGTGGATTTTTGGCTTTTTGGACACTTTTGGTCCAGTAGATTGCAATCAAAAGGAGAGGTGCACAACTAGATGTTACAACAGTCCTAAATCTAAAATTTCAACATTCTATGGCTAATCGTTTTTGAGTTATGAGAGATAAATTTGTACGTACAAACGTCACGCTGAAACTAGTCAAAATGGATTCAGGGATGGTCAAAATGGATATTTCCGTTGAAATCTGAAAACCGAAATTTTTCGCGATTACAATACTTCCTTGTACGAAATAATATTATCTGGTTGGATTTTTTTTTTTTTAATATTTTAGTACAATTTATTTGTATATTAATACTGTAGTACTACTGCAAACTAAATATTTTAATATTATAGTACATACTAAAATGAAAATCTGTTTTAATTATTTTATATATGAACATAATCTTTTAATTATTTCATTAAATTGCGGTTGTAATAATTTAATTTTGTTATATATGAAAAGAAAATATATCTTAATATTAAAAAAAAATTTATCTCTTATAGTTTTCTCATTTTTTGTAAAAATTTAGATTAGAATGACTCGATACCATTTCAAACAAAATAAAATAAGAAAAGGACGGTGGTTTGGATTGGTTTTCTTAATTTTTTACTTCCTTGTGCAAAGTAAAGGAAGTATTGTGATTGCAAAAAAATTCGGTTTTCATATTCCAACGGAAATATCCATTTTGACCATCCCAAATTCTAATTTGGCTTATTTCGATGTGACATCTGTACGTACGTACGTATCTCGCATAACTCAAAAAAAGAAAGACTTTAACGACGGTATGCAAAAACTAATGCCAAGATTTGACAAATGCTTGAATTGAGAAGGGATTACGTGGGAAAATAGCTTAAAAAATCTAGATTATGATGCATATATTAAAATTAAAATAAATACATAAAATTGTTATAAAACAAAAACTGTTTTTATTTTCTGGACAACCCTCGTAATACATTATGCCGCTGCAAAATTTGTTATTAAAATATTTACAAATGTGATTTTATCATATCGACTATAGTATAATTTTCTTTCTGTAATTTCCTTTTCATAATATTTACAGCTTTATTTTTTTAACATGAATTATTTCATGTTCTAAATCGGTTATAGTGGCACATAAACTATATTTATAAATAATAAAGATTTATTTGTTTATTTACGTTTTTATATTTATTGACATTTTTTAATTTAAATTTTATTACATAAAATTATTTTCATTGAATATTAAATATTTAATTAGCCTACGCAGTAAGAGAGATAAATTTTAACTCCACTACTTCAGGTACGGTAATGTTCATTTGAAACAATGTGTACTTGAACGACAGAACTCCCGTTACACGCGCGCCTTTTTATTTCATAAAATCTGCAACGCATGTCCATGATTTTATTTTGATTTCAAATTATTAGTCAGTTTATTATACTGACAATTTCAGCGATATGAAATTTATGCCAAAACGTCCAACGTTTACGCCAATTTATGCCGATCACGAACGGGCTTATTTTATATAAAACATCACCACGGATGTTTTTAAATATCGGTTAATCGAACCAATTCTCAAGAGAATGAATAAATAAAAATTA
This sequence comes from Lycorma delicatula, assembly GCF_047948215.1. Lineage (NCBI taxonomy): Eukaryota > Metazoa > Arthropoda > Insecta > Hemiptera > Fulgoridae > Lycorma > Lycorma delicatula. The sequence goes on along the minus strand of NC_134456.1, from coordinate 153,021,654 downwards.
GGCAAATAAAATGTTAAAATATACCATTTTTATCGCTGCGTCTATTTTTTTTATAGTCGTCTAAGCTTTATTTTTCCGAAAATTTTCAGAAAAACCGTTTTTTTACGATTTTTATATCAATAAAAAAAATTTTCCGATCCCCATGGCGGAGTTGTAGCCTTTCATCCTCTCATCCGGAGATCCTGGGTTCGAATCCCGGTCAAGTGTGATCGGAAATTTTATACGCTAGAAATTTCCATTCTCACATGACAAAACGGCCGCAGCAGTCAATGCCCGTCATCTCAAAGAAAAGATAAAAAGATATTAAAACGATCTTTTAAGATCGATGATTCTAAAATTAAATTTTTTCTACAGTTTTTTGTCGATACAATAACACGGTATTTTTCCCCGGCAAGTAATATTCTGGGTAGTGTAATAAATAAATTTTTATTATTTATCTTTAAATTTTTTTCTATTTTTTTAGTATAATTCATGAACAGTTATTTATTTAAAGAATGGAAATTTAATTACAATTAACTTGTCATCAATTTAGAAGACGATACTTTTCGTTGAACTTATCTTTTTACGTATAATCATAAGTATTCTAAATTGTATTTAAAAAAAATATTATTTTCTGTTGCTTTCACTGTTTTATACAGTTAATTTTTTTTTTTTTTTAATATCAAGCAGGTGTAGTTTATATTTATTTTTAGTGTCTTAATTCAAAGCAATAATAATAGTTTATTATTATTATTCAACGACGATAAATTAGCTAATAATAAACACGTAAAACTTATTTTTAATGTAACACCCACTTAAAGTAAGATAAAATTTAAAGAAAAATTGAATTTTTTGTAATTTTTAGAGAATTTTTTCTGAGATTTATTTTTATTTAAAATCAAACCGATTATTTCAAGAGTGAAATTTAAAAAAAAATTACGGATAACACATTAAAATCTGTGATATTAAAACTCAACTGTACTATTGATAAATAATAAAAAATAAACTAAGTTTCTATTCACCTTGATTTACAAAAATTCCATAAATTTCTGAACCCTTCATTCTTTATTAATCCCATTCATAACCGAGACAGAATGATTGAGATATAATGAACTATTTTCAAGGCGATATATATAATTCTTTTATTCAGATCATTATTTAAATTCTTCTCTATCGGTTAATTAAATTATAATAAGACATATGACATTAAGTGAACAACAGGTGTGTGTATCAGCAGTATAACCATATCCGGATTCTTGTCGTTCGTTGCGTAAAAATATAAGTCTTGTAGTTTGTATCGTATCCGTTATGTTTTAAATAAGCTTACCCTTGACATCTATTAGTTGTTTAGGCCTATATTATTATCATTGGCACCTACACTTTAAAATAAATAACTAAATAAACAAATAAATTGTCATTCATTCCTACTAAATAAAGTTCTATATCATTACAGTTAATAATAATAAAAATAAATCATTTAAGTTTTTTCTTTTAATAATGATAAATAACATAATAGAAAAAATAAATTTTTTATTTATAACGCATACAGTTCCAGTAAATTATAATTCTATTCACCAAAGGCATCATGTTTTGTTGTCGTTTTATTTATACTCTTGCCGTACTTAACATTAACAAATAAAAGGTAGTAGAGATTCCAAAATTAATAATCGATATCTTTTAATTTTAACTACATTGATCTGTAAAAAAAATCCTTTTTGTCTGTAACATCAATGAAATTATTTACAGTAAAATCTCTCTAAATAGAATCGCAAGGGACCAATTTTTTTTTTTTATATTAGGGAAGCTTCGATCTGTAGAAGTCGTCAAAACGTCAAACATTTAAAACAAAACTGACGATTTTACTAGAATTTTAAACACTACTTACTGAAATGAGTATTTTTTATTCTGTAATACGAAAATCGCTTGGAAAGTTCTAAGCCTGATAAAGAAAACTTAAGATTTTTCAGAATTTTTTTATTTATTTTCCAATGCGGTTACCTTACAATTCAATACATTTAGACCGATGATTTACTGCTTATATACTTTCAAGAATTAATAATGCAACATTTTAATATCCTCAGTATAATATAATTTATCCAACTTTGCAAAGTAAGCGGTTGTCTCAACTTTGACCACATCATTTGAAATGTATCTTACGTCCAGGGAGCCATTTCTTCAAGTTTGGAAGAGGAAGTAATAGCTGAGAGCCAAATCTGGTGAATACGGCATATGTGGAAGAACTTCACAGGGTAAGTCATGGTTTTGAGAAACAACTAGACGGTATGTACACAATCTTGGAAAAAGAGCACCTTCTTTTTGGCCAGGTGTGGTCATTTGGCCTGAATAGCATATTTTAATAGATCCAATAGTGAAGCGTAATACTCCCGGTGATGTTCCTAACTTTTTCCACGTAGTCTGCGGGCACCACACCACGAAAATCCCAAAAATCCGTAGCCTCGACTTTTCCAGTAGGTAAAACCGTTTTCACTTTTTTTGGCTCACTTTCACCTGGCTTCACCCACTGTTTGGTTGTAATGGTGAATCCGTGTCTCATCTACTATTATAAAACGTCGAAGAAAGTCAGCGGAATCGCGTTTAAATAACTGTCCGTTTTTGGTCGACAGTTAAAAAATGCGGCATCTATTGAGCAGAATTTAAGAGGTCCCTAATTTAGAGGCCTACCTGATGACAGCAAAACGCTGTCATTTTGCTGTCATTACAAAGTTACAGTCATAGTTTTAATTCATTTTTTACTAAAAAAGATACTCTTATTCCCCAGGTTTGCATAAGTTATATTTTGCAGATATGGTTGTATATTTTAATTCTGTAAATATACACGCAATTAAATTCTAGTAAGGTATAAAATACAATTTTTAATTTCACCAATTTAATCCAATCTTTTAACTGGTTTTTGTTAAAGAATCTACTTTTCCGGGATAGCATAATTATTTTTTTTGTTTTCGACAGAACAAACCATCAAAGATACTACCCGCCCTCAACAGACTATTCCTTAGGAAAAAAATTAAATGTATTATTAAAGTATGTAAGTATGCTAACAAAGAATTACGTAAAAAAGAATATTCTACTCTTTGAAAAAAGTTTTGCGATTCAGGATCTCGGGTGGCCTAGAGATCACTTCGTTTCCGATGGGAGGGGGACCACACATCTCGACCAGTTCTAATCGAAATTAAATGACATCAATGATCCATATTCAGAAGTCATCGTACAAAATTTCATAAAAATTGTTTAATCTAGAAAAAAACACAAACGTTTAAGTTTCTTTCGTTCTTTTTAGCTTCCGGTAATTACCTTTCAGATAATACTTCAGAGGATGAATGAGGATGATATGTATAGTGTAAATGAAGTGTTAGTCTTGTACAGTCTCAGTTCGACCATTCCTGAGATGTGTGGTTATAATTGAAACCCAACCACCAAAGATCACCGGTATCCACGATTTGGTATTCAAATCCGTGTAAAAATAACTGACTCTACTAGGACTTAAACGCTGGAACTCTCGACTGTCCAAATCAGCTGATTTGGGAAGACACGTTCACCACTTGACCAAGCCGGTGGGTAATCATTTAGATTTAACGACCAATTACTTCGTTAAACGGCCAATAAACGAATAAAATGTTTAAATAGAGAATGATAATCACTATAATTTTTCTTCGGTTTTGAAATACAAACTATTAAAATTTAGTACACGAATTTCAACTGATTTACTTCCAAATTACAAAATAAAAAATTCCTCAATTTATTTTTTTCAAAATAATTTTTAAATAATGAATTTTCGATATTTTCAATATAACACAGTGAAATTTAAATAACGCTATAAAAATATAATCTTATTTAAGTTTGCTTTTTATTTTTAAGAAATGATTTTGTTTCTGCATATTTTTCAATATAGAAATGAATCTTATAGCTATTGTTTGGAAATTATAATAGTATTTTCGTTTTAATTTTTTTCTAAAAAAGCTTAATTTTGTAATTCTTCAACGTTTCAATTGAAGTTATTGCATAGATTTTTTTCAGAATTAAAGTCTACAAATTTCATTGCAAAATTCTGTTCCTTAATTCGCAATTTATCGAAATTATTGTATGTCAACCTTAAAAATTCGGTTTTTTCGACACTAATTTTATGTGTTTTCATCATCTGGTGTTCTGCCTGGCCGCAGGTTCCTCAATGTCTCCAACCATTTCTGTTCCAAGTCTTCTGCTTCGTCCCCTTGTAAGTTCCAATCCTCACCTCATCTATTAACTTCATCCTTCTTCCTAGCGTCCGTTCTCCTTTTACTGACCTTTCTAATGCGGTTGTCAATATTCCACTTCCTCTAACCACATGTCTTAACCTATCTCATTTTTCTCTTTTATTTACTTCCCGAATAAGTGCTTTTTCTTCTTTAATCCTGTTTTTTACTTCCTCATTTCTTACTTTATCCATCCATCTTAATTTCTCCATATCCACATCTTAAAAGCGTCAATCCAGTCCCCCTCCATCTACCTCGTCATCAACGATTCACTTTCATATACAGCATTCGGCTAACCTCTTCCTTAATTCTAAGTCCAGACTTTTACCAAATAGTAATTTCCTCTTCTTACTGAAGGTCTCCTTTGCCATCGTTATCCTTTCTTTATTTGCATTGCGCTCTTCCGGTCCTCTTGTTACCAAACGGTGATTTTCGTGTTTCACAATAATGTTTTTAAAAACTTAGTACAGAAGCAATTCTGAACCTATCATATTAAATTTTTCAGGTCAAAAATCATACATAATCGTGAAATTTACCTCTTAATTTAAATTCCAGTACGGCTTCATTTTTATCCTTGGAGTAGAAACACGGACAAAGGGAAACGTTACTGGATCCTTGTTTATATAAAATGTCTTCTTTACTTTTCACATTTACAACATATCCTGAAATTGTTACCATTTTTTCATGAAACGCTGTGTGTAAAACTGATATCTAGCGATGTAGGATATTGATCAAAAAATTAACGCAGAATGGAAAGGAATAAAGGAGAGTAAATTGCCCAGCATGAATACCTTACAAGTAGATTACCTTATTTTTAAAATTAATAATTTTGAATAATTCAGATAAATATAAATATTAGTCGACTACACATACAAGTACCATGAATTTGTAATCGAATTAGAACGATAAATTTCTTTAAACAATAAATATAAAAATCCCTTCTTTTTATTCATTTATCCGAAATTAATAGATATACGAAAACTGGTAATTGTATTTAAAAAAAGCTATATTTACAAAAGGTAAAAGCAGGAATAAATAATATAACTATCGTATTATATTAATAGTTTTCTGTAATTAATAAATTACAAACTTTTTAAACATTATTTTCAGTATAATAATAAAATATATTTAATGTTTAAATGACCTGAAAAAATTTTTTTTCAGTAAGTCTATTTGTACGTATTTAGTTCAAAATTAAACTATGTAAGACATAATAACATATTACTACTATCTTTACGCTATTAGAATTATAAAAGGATACTCGTGTTATATAAAATAAAACGATACTTTCGAAATTATGTACCGTTAGATTGCACGTAATGTATTATTTAAATAATTTTAACAAGCAACACCGTTAGACACTGATACGGGTGGGATTAAGTAATATCGACATAAATGTTTATTAGTATAATATAAATATAATAAAATGCAGCGATTGGATTATTTTGTTTTAATAAAATTAAACCCGTTTTATACAATATAACAGAAAGCTGAGTTTAGTCTGGGTTAAGGTGTAATTCCCTATGATTTGGGTGGTAGACTCTAGCACCATATGTGAATCTTCTCAAGTTGATAATCAAACCTATAGAATCCGAATAAAAAGTATTATTATATTTGTATTTGATCGATTAGGAAAGATATGATATGAGTAAAAAGATGTATTCATGAACGATGTATTCATAATATTTTTTTTTTTTTGTAATTATTATTTAAATATAATTAATCCACTGCGTTTTTTAAGTAGTAGTTTACAATAAAATGATGAATCGCCAACACATTAGGCTTCTACAAAACCACATCCTGGAATTTCGCAAACAACGTCGGTTAAACGTTTACAGTGAATCAGGTCTTCAGCTGATCTCACCTACACAATAAAATAATTATTTTAAAATACTGGAACTGAAATCAAGACCGTGTAATGTGATGCACGTCTGTAGAATTACAAGATTCCCACTGTCACTACCGATGCTGTATATTATATATAATGTATATTGGGTCTGAAAGGTTTAAGACCAGACATCTCAATTTTTGATAATTTTATTAACGGTGGTATATATCTTGTGAAGAAACTCACATTACCTGACCTACAGATCATATAATATCATCTAACGTGACGCATACATACAGAATATAAGAACTCCCACTGTACCCAACAATGTTTTATAAAGATACAACAATTTTCGACCTTCAATGCGATTGGTTTCTCTAGAGTTATGAAATTATTTTTGAAGATCACTTATCAGAGCTTTGCACCCATTTTGAGAAATATTGAAAAAATGATAATATCGATATATTTGCAAGGATTCAAGATCCATTTAATGCCACTCCTCCGTCTGAATTTATCGCTGCACAAGAAGTAAACCTAGTTGAATTGTCTTGATATGTTGAAAACAAAATTTAGCCGCTTGGAATTAACTGAATTTTGGATGTCAGTAAAGATGAATACCCACTATTAAGCGGTAAACCTAAGAAAATTTTAATTACATTGGTGATTTCTTGTTTGTACGAAACTGGGGTTTCGGCAATTACTATGATAAATGTATCGCGCGAAAATCAATGTGTAGAAGTAAATAAGTGTTTGTGTCCCGTTTAAATTCCACGATTTGGGAAATTTGCGGGGTTCAACAGGTTTGTCCATTCCAGTAATTATTATAATTAGTTGAATCTATTCAATTACATTTTTTTTTGTGACCAAAATGTGTTTTATGTATTTTTACATAACTGTTGCAAAAAATATTGGTTATTTGCAAAGCGTACTCGTAATACTTTAATACAGGAAGTCTTGGGAAAAATCTGGATTCAGCAAGGGTACCGAGAATCGAAGAAGTTTGGAAACCGCTGCTGGAAACTAATTTTTTTTTAGCCTTGTTGAATAACTGGGTCGAATCGGACCGATTTACTGAAGTGATAAGAATAAGTGAAGAGATAATTTCTATAATAAATAAATGTTTATATCCCCAAAAAACAAAAGGGTTTAACTGGGAAATGAAATTAAAATAAATTTATTTTTTAAATTTTAATTTTCAGGATTGTGAATAGACAATTTTTGAAAAAGGGGAATTCCATGAAACGAGTTTAAGTTTTTTTATAATTTCTGATATTTATCTGTTTTTCAAGTTGTGGCTGTTATTAAAAATAGCTGACAACACAGTTCTATGACTTTCCGAAACGCGACTTTAGCCGCGTGAAGCTAAAGCCGCGTTGTTGGAAGGGAAAGTCCTACAACTGTGGGTCGTTTCTGATGCACGGCTTACACACACAATTTAATTAAAAATATTTATCATTTTATTTAATTATAGTATTTTTTCGTTTATTTAATTCAATAATTCTAACCAAAGCGCGTGCATACCGTGGTTAATTCGCGCGTGTTTGGCGGACTAGCGGCGACGATCGGTACTAACTAAACTAATGTAATTTACATACATAGAACAAATTTCACTTGTACGGTCGGCAGACTAGTGCAGCTGCGAGGCTTAACGCACAAGGTTTTGAGTCAACTGGCCATTTCAGTTCGAAACCCATCCAGACGAGTTACTTTTTTACACTTTAAATATTATTCATTTATTTAATTCTACCGCTCAACTGTGACGTTATAACAAAGCAAACAACTACAACAGCATTTTTTGGAGTGGGATGCGATTTTGCAAAAATTTCTTTTTGCAAATATTGTTATTTTTTAACTTTCAACAAATGTGCCTAAGAAAACGTTACCTTAATTTGGCGAAATCTCATGATACTGAGGGTAACCTTACTCTACAGCCTCACCTCCTTGACCTTTTAAGTTGAAAATTTAATGGCACCTATGCCCCATATATATAAGTAATCTGATAGTTTGATCAAAATCGGCCCAGTAGTTGTGGAGGTTAATTAGAGTCCGTGGCCAATTAGAGGCCAACACCGAACACATACACGTACATACGAACATTAACATATGGAAAATTTCCATCCGGTTTTTTGGGTTCCTTACGTGTTAAAACGTTAAGATCGAGTGAAAACCGCATATTCCCAAATAGGATCGATTATAATACTTTTTTACTTCTAGAGCTGTAGCTCTAGAAGGGAAAGTATTTCCCCGTCATTCTTACTTTCCCGTCTCGAATTCTAGACGGGAAAGTAAAAACGTTGTACGTGGTGACTGTTGATCAAATTCAAATCGGACCCCTCCTCCAAATGCAGTATAATTTTGATGATAAAATTGTCTAGTTATTGCATAGTTTTTAACGTATTAAGGGGAGTCAAACCGAACCCAAGAATTTTTACTGTTGGGTTTTTACAAAGTTTATTATATTCTAAGATCTGGTTCGATGAGGGAGTCAGATATTTCGACACGAATGTTTACCGTGAATAAAGCAGACGGTTCACAACGCTTCAAGAGTTTTACTTCGAATAAAAGCCTGGTGTTAGTCTCCTAACACCAGGACACAGAACGAGCACCATCAGTACATTCACCGAATCACTTAGTTCACTCCGTACTGTTTTCGGGTATAAAGAAAGAAGTCGAATAAGTCTTGAGCCTTTGCACTAGCAACGATACTTTTACAGAAGAGAATGTCTCTGCCATCTCTAAACCGTACATAGCAAATCAAGTGAGCATCCAAGTGAGCAAATACGTGGCCTCATCCAGCTGAAGCCAAATTCCTTCCCTTTTAATCTTTCAATTAAGTGATCATTGATGTCCTCCGCTATGGCTAATGGTGTTACAAAGGCACTTTTGAGTGTATCTTCCCAGCAAACTCACCGATCATAACGTTCACCATATCTACAGAAACCGGTAAAATTAATTCTTAGACAATTGTATGGGGCTTCTCACATTTTGGGATTCTACCTTGTAAGATGCTAGGAAAGTATAGCTTGGTACTGATCTCTGTTTTTAAAAACTACGTTTTGTTTATTTAAGCTTACTGCTATAGTAGTCACAAAATTTACTAACTACACTGAGATGAGGGGTTTCTAAACGGCGTAGCAACTGACTTGATAGCAAGCAGTCTTATGCCAAAATTTTCGTACACGCAAAATATTGTGACCTCTCTTCACCATTAACTTTTATCGAAGTCAAACCAAAGTCCAAACAGTTTGATTTTTATGCTTCTTCAAAGTCTTGCAACAGGTTAACCGTGTATCATCATTTTCACTTTTACAACGCTTATTGCTTTTTAACAAAAACTGATGCATTTTTTAAAATGCATACGAAAAAAATACTTCAGAAACTTCTCTTGACTTGATCACAACAAAATGCAGTTGATAAAATCTCCGAAAACTAATTCAACACTAAAATCGTGCGAAACCGATTATTATTTATATAGGAATACAAAGTACCAGAGAAAATTCGATAAACTACTAAAATAATCGGGAGATTAGTGTCGCGTCATCTAGAGGTTTTTATCAGCTCCGCTAGATGTAGCGACCTACGACATTTAATTGAAAATGGAAATAAAATTCCGAAAACTGTATTTTTCGCGGCGCCCTTCTTGGAAAGTCGTGGCTCCCCAGAGGGTAGTGACTATTAAGATTTTTCAGAAAGTTGTCCAGTTTTTGACTGAACATCATACTTTAACTTATATACACCCGTGCATATATATATATATATATATATATATATATATTAACGAGCACATGTTATTTTTTACATATTTATAAGGCTTAGGTATTTTTATTTATAAAGTTCGAATAACTTTCATTTATGCCTTCTTAAGGTGAATTACTTTCTAGTTATTTTGGTACTTTTCGTTTTATCCCTTCCAAGTATCTTGTCCAAATCAACTCAAAATCACTCAAAAATAATTATTATGTTTAAAAAAAGAATTTTTAGTCGAGAAAAAAGATTAAAAAATATTTTTTCAATTTAAAAAAAAAATGTTTTTGTCAAAAAAGTTTTTTAATTTATTTATTTTTTTGTGCTAAATCAAGGGAATATAATTACTACTTTATATATATATATATATATATATATATATATATATATATATATATATATATATATATATTAGTTTGACCAGCAGTAAATAATAGTATCAAATGACAATTGCGTACTTTTAACCATGTATTATTGCGTAAACCAATTTCTGTCGACAAATTCGTTTTTTGCATAGCCATCTATCACGTCCGTTTAAATTCAATTTCATTAGATGTACTCATCAATATATACATTTATTTATTTTACAAATACAATGTAACTAAGTTAATCTATGGCCGCTAATCTTAACTAATTAACAAAGTAATGTTTTGAGTAGTCAAATAAATAATTCAGCCGGCCTCCATGGCGCGAGTGGTAGCGTCTCGGCCTTTCATCCGGATGTCCCGGGTTCGAATCCCGGTCAGGCATGGCATTTTCACACACGCTACAAATCATTTATCTTTATCCTCTGAAGAATGCCTAACGGTGTATCCAGAGGTTAAAAAAAATTAAGTTATTATTGCACTTATTTAATTTTTAATTATTCATTTTTATTTAAATAATCAAAGCCTTACTGTTAATTAGTCGAAGTTAGCGAGCGAAACAAGCGTAGGTTAAGTTTTGTTAATTTATATCTATAATTATAGGCAATAGTTAATAAAATTTTTAGCGATTTTGAGTTGATTTTATCAAGAATTTTTGGGTGACTTAAAACAAAAAAGTACCGTTATTTTTTTATATTTATCATTGTCATATATTTATCTTAGAATAATTCAATGTGCAAATATTTAAAATGAACTTTAGTCACTGTATTTTTTATCTTATAAATAATCGAGTGTCCTGTAATATTGCTCTGATCAACGTTTTATAAAGTTTCTGTTGATCTAGCCGGGAAAATGGTGGAGCAGCTCTTTTTTTTTTCTGTGGAGTAGTACACCCACACCAATCCAGACGTAATCTACATAATATATTACCGAGTACCGATCAGAATAAAAAATTTATTTAATTTATAAATAAAGAAAACTACTAAAAATAAGTTAAGCGCCAAATTCTTTAAAATAACAAGATCAGATAATCTAGCAAGAAAAAAAAATTAGCCGTGTGTTGAATAAAAATATATTCAAAAAACAATACTTTTTTTTATGTCGCCACCGCCATTCGCTAACTCTCTATATCCGATCGTTTTTTGAATACTATAAATTCAGTTCACTTTAATTAACCGATTTCAAAATAAAATTAATCGCTTTTAACAACGACCGGTATATAAATTTCATTTTATTATTAACATATCAAATCTATAATAATCTAATCTAAGTAAAGTATTCGTATTTAACTTAAATGCAACGCTTAACAGCTAACAAACAATATTGGTTAAACACAATAATAAAGCAGGCTACGGTACACACATGTATACATATATAGCCACATAATTATGTATTAACATGTCTATGTAAATAAAACAATTTAATACTCTACCGCCATATATTAAACGGTGATTAAGTCACTACGTAGCTAACGACATAATAATGTAGTACAGTTTATTTAACAGACTTTACCGTATTTTACTGCCAGTTATAACAATAAAATTACATTCTTTAATCAAATAATACATAATACCGTACTTACATATCCGACGTGTTTATGAGGTACGCATAAGACAATTTTCAACTCGTTAGTTTTCATTATTATTAATTATTGATTATTTATAAAGTTTCACTTAATTATAGGCGCTAAAAAAAACTACACGTCTTTTAAAATTTAAACGGGTGAACCAATAAAACAGGCGATTTTAAAAAAACTAAAAAAATCTTTTTATTTCTATATTTAAAAAACATTTTTATTATAATTTACCGGTTTATTTAATAGTACTTTATAATATAGTATAGTATACTTTATAATATTCCAAGTTCAAATCACTAAATCATGAACACGCTCGCAATTTCGATTCACAAATTCTTAAACTCTTGTGTTTTTCCCATCATATGACGTAACAACTCTACAGGAATCGAGAACTTTCATAACAAATTTATACTTTGAGTATTTCAACGTCGCTTAGGGATAGAAGAACATTTGTTGAATACTCAACAAATAGCACCGCAAAAAAAACCATGCGCTACGAGATCCGGTTATCAAGCGGATCAGTAAGCGCCTTGTCAGAGACAATGTTGCCAAGGTTTTTTACTGTACAGCTGTAACTTTAAAAACTATAAATTATTATAAAATTATACTTCTTAAATCGGGTACCCATAGGATTCCCTTTTTTCTCCCATTTTACCAAGATAATCTTAAAAATAAAGTTTAAAAAAATTGTTAGTCGTCGTGTTTTATTCTCCTCCCAATCAGTCGAGAGTCATTTCTCACTACTTGCATTAGATTTATTTTTTGCACATATAAAAGATTGTTATTAACAAAATCTGTAACTCGTGTTCAATCCTGACTCTTTAAGTTTATAATAATGTTAAGGTTAAAATGTGTGATGTGTTTCAAATAAGTCAAAATAGTGCGTTTTTTGACCAAGTAATAAACATTTGTGTTCATAATAATGTAGGTATGCAACGTTTCATATATTATTACCTAAGTTTCATCTTTCCTTAATCTGTATTTAATCATTTCAATTAGGAATTTTTACTTTCCCGTCCAGATGGCGTCCAGAAGAGCTGTAGCTCTAGAAGAGAAAGTATTGTAATCGGTCCAATTTGGGCATACGCTGTTTTCATCTGATCTTGACGTTTTGAATCTAACGAACCCAAAAAACCGGACGGAGATTTTTCCGGATTTTAATGTTCGAATGTACGTATGTTTGGTGTTGGCCTCTAAATCACCTTATATCTCCCCAACTACTGGACCGAGTTTGACCAAACCTGGTCGTATTACTTCTATATATGGGACATTGATGCCATTAAATTTTCAACTTAAAAGGTCAAGGGGGATAAGGTTGTAGAGCAAAGTCACCCTCAATACCTCGAGATTTCGCCTAATTAAGGTCATATTTTTCTTAGGCCCAAAAAATGCTCTAAACTATTCCTACGTTGTGATGGCACAGGCGGGCGGTAGAATTAAATAAATGAACAACATTGAAAGCGTAAAAACGTAACTCGGTCTGGCTGGATCTCGCTCTCTATCGCCCGGTTGACTCAGTACCTGGTGTGTTAAGCCCGCGGCTAGACCAGTGTGCCGACCGTATACGCGAAATTTGTTCTATGTAAATTGTGAAATTACATTCGTTAGTGCCGCCGAAAAAGAAAAGAGTGTTCCTATCACCAACCACGTTTACTATGGATTTAAAAATTATTAAAAATGTTCTAGAAGATAAAGAAATCAGTGTGGGTAACAAAATAAATTGTACTAAGTGACGACGGTACGATGAGGTTTTTTTTTAGAAGATTTATAATAAGAAGCACAGTTATTCTACGGATGACTTCAAAATTATGGGAGATTATAACGATAAGAAAACAAAAGTAGTGAAAGTAGGGGAATAAATCACTGAACATCTACACAAAAGAAGGAAAAGCTGAACAAGTTACTCCAGGAAACGAGTGCTTAGAAAGTACATTAGCAGATTACAACAAAAGTACATTAACAGAGGAGTACAATATATAAAATAAGAATAGATTAAATTACTACATCTATGGAAGCATTTACTAAAAAGAAGCAAATATAGAGAAGAACGGCTGAAATGTAATGGACACTAATGTAAAACAAAATGTCGCAAAAAATTACAAGTGCTGCCATCTTCTAGTTTCACTCTCTTCTTACTAACATTCCAAAACTTGTTGACACAAATCTTCTCATTTTCTGTCAGTCTCCTTTGTTATGGGTAAGTACATTTGCTAAGTCAACATATCTAAAATAACGTGTAGAGACTGAATTTTTAACAGCGGAAAAGTAAACGCTATTGATATTCATCTTCGTCTAAAAGTTGTTTATGATGATATCGGTCGAAGTACTGTAGTACGTGGGCAATAAATTCTCGTGCATCAGAAGTTGGAAAAGGAAATTTGAGGATGAACCGAGCAGAGGTCAACCGGTTCCTATGACTGATGTGATGCACCAAAAGAAGTTATTTCCACCTCTATCTGAAACACCAAAACGTTTATGTGGAAATACCACAATACATTTTGGAATTCTAAAATACTTTATAAGATGTGTGTATCGTGTTCGACAATCCACGGAGCTGATTAACTCTGCAACACGGTAATACTCGGCATATACATCGTATGCAACCGCTGAGGTTCTTGTAAGGTTAAAATATCAACCTGTTCCACACTCTCCGTACTCACCAGATTTGGAATCTTGTACTTTCCCCCAATTAAAGAGGGATAATATTATGGGTATTCATCTCACTAAGGATGATGAACTGAAGGACAAAATGCGGTTGTGGAATCAAGGAAAGACCTCCGCATTCTTTATTGACGGGAAGAAACAACCGGTTCACAATCGGGAGAACTGTGTAGCTGTAAATGTTGACTAGACGGAAAAATAAACGTAGATTTTTGTAGCAAACACGAATTTAATTTAAACAATCCAGGATAGGAAATCCAAATACCAAGCACACATCATGAGAGTGGAATGAATCAATAAAAAAGTGCTAGGAAGATCAGCAGAAGGTGTACAGAAGTAATGACGATAAAGAGTAAAAATTGTACAAAATAAATGAGGTCCGTTAGGAATTTTAGCTGAAAATAAAACAGAATAATGGCTCAGACCATAAAACGATGACATTAAACATTTGAACAGAGTGTTATACATAGTACTGGTATCGCTACAGGCCAACATGAATCTGTAACATTCACTACTCTAAAAAGAAATAACAAATTTTTAAACTGATTTTAATTTTTTTTTACTACAATTAAATCTTCTATGAGATAAATATAGAGTTAAGTACCCCTATCCTGTTTTACATGTTCAATTTTTTCTCACCTAATAAATAAAGTTCAAAAATAAAATTACACTAAATTACATAGGCACTTCATAGACACTCACATTAACCAATTCACTTCTTTTTTTTTCTTTTTTTCTTATAAATACAGTTCCTCCTCTATGAATCATGAGACCTTGCCGTTGGTGAGGGGGCTTGAGTGCTCAGGGATACAGAGTAGCTGGACCGAAGGTGCAACCATATCGGAGAGGTATCTGTTGAGAGCCAGACTAAGGAATGATTCCTGAAAGAGGGCAGCAGCTCTTTCAGTAGTTGTTAGGGGCGTGAGTCACAATGACTTAAACGGCCGTATCAACATCACTCAGTCCTCTGAGTACTGCGCAGCTGAAAGCAATGGAAAACTACAGCTGCTTTTTTTCCAAGAAAATGTGGCTCTCTGCATTTTCACATAGCAATAATGGAGGCGCCTTCCTTGGTAAAATATTCCGGAGGTAAAATAGTCCCCCGTTCGGATCTCCGGGTGGGGACTACTAAGGAAGGGGTCACCAGAAAATTAAAAAAAAACATTCTACGAGTCGGAGCGTGGAATGTTAGAAGCTTGAAAAAGGTTGGTAGGCTAGAAAATTTAAAAAGGGAAATGGGTAGGACAAATGTGGATATAGTAGGAATTAGTGAGGTTCGGTGGGAAGAGGAAGGCGACTTTTGGTCAGGTGATTTTAGAATAATTAACTCAATGCCAAATAAAGGGTTGGCAGGAGTAGGTTTTGTAATGAACAAGAAGATAGGGAAGAGAATAGAGTATTTCAAAATGCATAGCGATAGAACCATTGTAATGAGGATAAAATCAAAACCTAAGTCAACAACGATTGTTAAGTCTATATGCCTACAAGTGCTCATGATGATGATGAGGTAGAGTGTGTATACAAAGAAACTGACAAAGCAATTAAACACATAAAATGAAGATTTAATAATAGTTGGAGATTGGAATGCAAGCATTAGAAAAGGCAAGGAAGGAAATATTGTGGGTGAATATGAGTTGGGCAAAAGGAATGAAAGAGGGGATCGACTTATAGAGTTTTGTATGAAGTATAACTTAGTAATTGCAAACACCCAATTTAAAAATCATAATAGAAGAATATACACTTGGAAAAAGCCAGGCGATACTGGAAGGTATCAGATAGATTATATCATGGTTAAGCAAAGATTTAGAAATCAACTCGTTGACTGCAAAACTTACCCTGGAGCAGACATTGATAGCGACCATAATTTGGTGATAATGAAATGTAGATTGGGGTTTAAAAACCTGAAGAAAAGGTGTCAGATGAATCGGTGGAATTTAGAGAAGCTTGAGGAAGAGGAGGTAAAGAAGATTTTTGAGGAGGACATCGCAAGAGGTCTGAGTAAAAAAGATAAGGTAGAAAATGTAGAAGAAGAATGGGAGAATGTTAAAAAGGAAATTCTTAAATCAGCAGAAGCAAACTTAGGCGGAATAAAGAGAACCAGTAGAAAACCTTGGGTTTCAGACGATATATTGCAGCTGATGGATGAACGTAGAAAATATAAGAATGCTAGTGATGAAGAAAGTAAAAGGAACTATCGGAAATTAAGAAATGCTATAAACAGGAAGTGAAAACTGGCGAAAGAAGAGTGGATTAAAGAAAAGTGTTCAGAAGTGGAAAGAGAAATGAACATTGGTAAAATAGACGGAGCATACAGGAAAGTTAAGGAAAATTTTGGGGTACATAAATTAAAATCTAATAATGTGTTAAACAAAGATGGTAAACCGATATATAATACGAAAGGTAAAGTCGATAGATGGGTGGAATATATTGAAGAGTTATACGGAGGAAATGAATTAGAAAATGGTGTTATAGAGGAAGAAGAGGAAGTTGAGGAGGATGAAATGGGAGAAACAATACTGAGATCTGAATTTAAGAGAGCATTAAAAGATTTAAATGGCAGAAAGGCTCCTGGAATAGAAGGAATACCTGTAAAATTACTGCGCAGTGCAGGTGAGGAAGCGATTGATAGATTATACAAACTGGTGTGTAATATTTATAAAAAAGGGGAATTTCCGTCAGACTTCAAAAAAAGTGTTATAGTCATGATACCAAAGAAAGCAGGGGCCGATAAATGTGAAGAATACAGAACAATTAGTTTAACTAGTCATGCATCAAAAATCTTAACTAGAATTTTATACAGAAGAATTGAGAGGAGAGTGGAAGAAGTGTTAGGAGAAGACCAATTTGGTTTCAGGAAAAGTATAGGGACAAGGGAAGCAATTTTAGGCCTCAGATTAATAGTAGAAGGAAGATTAAAGAAAAACAAACCAACATACTTGGCGTTTATAGACCTAGAAAAGGCTTTCGATAACGTAGACTGGAATAAAATGTTCAGCATTTTAAAAAAATTAGGGTTCAAATACAGAGATAGAAGAACAATTGCTAACATGTACAGGAACCAAACAGCAACAATAACAATTGAAGAACATAAGAAAGAAGCCCTAATAAGAAAGGGAGTCCGACAAGGATGTTCCCTATCTCCGTTACTTTTTAATCTTTACATGGAACTAGCAGTTAATGATGTTAAAGAACAATTTAGATTCGGAGTAACAGTACAAGGTGAAAAGATAAAGATGCTACGATTTGCTGATGATATAGTAATTCTAGCCGAGAGTAAAAAGGATTTAGAAGAAACAATGAACGGCATAGATGAAGTCCTACGCAAGAACTATCGCATGAAAATAAACAAGAACAAAACAAAAGTAATGAAATGTAGTAGAAATAACAAAGATGGACCGCTGAATGTGAAAATAGGAGGAGAAAAGATTATGGAGGTAGAAGAATTTTGTTATTTGGGAAGTAAAATTACTAAAGATGGACGAAGCAGGAGCGATATAAAATGCCGAATAGCACAAGCTAAACGAGCCTTCAGTAAGAAATATAATTTGTTTACATCAAAAATTAATTTAAATGTCAGGAAAAGATTTTTGAAAGTGTATGTTTGGAGTGTCGCTTTATATGGAAGTGAAACTTGGACAATCGGAGTATCTGAGAAGAAAAGATTAGAAGCTTTTGAAATGTGGTGCTATAGGAGAATGTTAAAAATTAGATGGGTGGATAAAGTGACAAATGAAGAGGTATTGCGGAAAATAGATGAAGAAAGAAGCATTTGGAAAAATATAGTTAAAAGAAGAGACAGACTTATAGGCCACATACTAAGGCATCCTGGAATAGTCGCTTTAATATTGGAAGGACAGGTAGAAGGGAAAAATTGTGTAGGCAGGCCACATTTGGAGTATGTAAAACAAATTGTAGGGGATGTAGGATGTAGAGGGTATACTGAAATGAAACGACTAGCACTAGATAGGGAATCTTGGAGAGCTGCATCAAACCAGTCAAATGACTGAAGACAAAAAAAAAAAAAAAAAACAGTTCCTTAGCGATTATAAGAGAAAATATAACGGAATTCAAAATGTTGAGCATTTTAAACTTCAAAAGGATTAATATGTTTGTATCAAGAAAACGCAAAAATCTTTATGTGGCTATGGAATAGAAGAAAAGTTTTCTTTTTTATAACTACATTTTAATAATTTTTTTAAGTTTTAAGTAATTTAATTCAAGAAGAAAAATTCAAAGATTTATTGAATCATCTGTTTTTAAATCATCGATATCTCAAGTAACTTAAGTTTAGAACGGACGTAAGAAATTCTGAAGCTCCATTACTCCCCACCCTCGTGTATCGCAATAACTAAACGTTAATCCTTTGCTGCTGGGCGATTCTTATTTAGTGGAGGTTAAATGAATATTATGAGGGCATTTATAAATTTAATTTCACGAACGGTAGGATTGTGTTCTAATTCTTCTGTAGTTCATAGGTCAATGAAATTAATAAATTGAATCCGAGAGAGAGTTGCCTGATTCTCTCAGCGTCATTCCCTTTCAGATCATCCTCTGAAAGCTGTTTCGGTGTTAAAACCTTGTACGGTCTAAGAGGTTGGGAACCCTATTTACGGAGATTGTTGAATATTCTTTTCTCGGCAAGAGGCGTATGGGATATGGTGGAAACGGTTGACAGATATAAGTGATGGTGTGATGGGAACGGAGAAGCTGGATGTAAGAGATAGTTATTTTTCTAGTCTTTCTTTCGGTGCTTTCCCCACTGTCGTTCTGATGCCTTCTTTTCTTAGCCGGTTTTCTTTCCTTCTTTCAACTTAAGTTCGCAAACAGCGATTATTCAAACGAAGCAAAGATATACGAATACAATATGAACGAATGAAGATGCCGACGACACAATCGAAAGAAGAAAGAAAAAGTAATTTTTTGTCGAACCTCCAATTACCTCCAATTTTCCGAACAATGTGCAGAGGACATTGCGAGAGGACAACCGAGCTATGATGTTTTTCTTTTCGTTTCGGCAAGCGTTAATAAATTAGAAAAAACAAAGTCTTTTTATCTTCGTACGAATTCGAGAATTTACGAAAGTACTTCATCCGTACTGTCTTTCGGTATAGAATGAAAAACCTGCTAGCGTAAGCGATTCACAAGAACATCCCTTCGCTTCGCCTCATTATAGTATACAAACAACGCTTCTTTTTCTTTTTCCCTAACCTACCAAGCATTTTATCGCAGGAAAATAACAATCATTAGCACACAAAATTTCTACTATATTCGTAGCTTGCAGTTTTTTAGCTGCTATACAATAATGACTTTATTTAATTTAAACGTTGGCTTTATTTTACACAAACAGAAGAGTTTGTGTGCGCGAGGGCATTCATACCTGAATAACACATCTAAGGTTACTGAGCGTGATCCTGCCGTGTTAAAAGGTATGACAATTGGAACGGAACTGCTGTCAAGCGTCCACATTCTTCACTCACTATAAAGCTGACACTGCCAAATGAGAATGTACTTATGCGACTGCAAATCAAGAGAAATGCAAGTATATCCACTCATTTACAAGCACCTCGTTTATCGTAACGTATTTCTACTCTAATTAACGGCTACTTTTACGTATCGAATCGAATCGATTTATCAGATGATACCGAGCGATATTATCTTAATGCTATAGGGGGACAGGCGTGTCAAACACCTACACCACCGTCGGAGAGGTGCTGCAAACCTTGAGGTATCGCAGAGCGTTGTGTATATCGACGTGGCGCCTTACTAGCCTCGACGGCAGCGACAACAACGCTTCATTAAAAGTCCGTGCAATAAAAATATGTTAACGTGCCCGCAGTCCACGCCCTGCGTGAATTACGGCGCTCTTTAAAACAAAGCTCAGACATATAACTTGTTCTCATTCATACTAACACATCGCATTGTCAAATTGATTGTATTATATGTAGTGAACATATTTTTTTCCTCATTCATATTATATATTACAGTCTGCTTTAGCAAGACATAATAAACTTCTTGCATATATCAGCGAGACAACAGACATTAGATGGAAGTAGTTCTTTTATGTCACCCTATTTTACATAAGTATTATATTAATATACACAGCTATTATAACATCCGCAAAAATGAATGAAAAGAAATAAAAAAATTAATGCGCATAATTATAGTACACCTATATTATTATATCGAAATTTGAATTACAGATATAATAAATAATATAAAAGTTTCTCCCGCTTGTTTATTTCACGTTGATGAAACTTAAAGAATCACTCTCTTCCTTTCCTATTTATAAAATAAAACACTTTTAAAAAGTAAATAAATATTAATTTTTCTCAATTTTGAAATACATGAACTACTCCTCCTCTGTTTTATAAGTCTCCATCGAGTACTTCAGAATGGATTTTTATTTAATGAAAATTAATTAAAATTTTACGATTATACAGATGTTAAAATTAACTATTCTATTAATTTTATTTAATCTAAGTTTGTAGCAAAGAAGGCCTTCTATAGGCCTTCTATATAGGCCTATATAGGCTCTATAGGCCTTCTAAGGCTTCTATATGTCTGCAATCGTATATCCTTAATGGATGAAACGTATTGCTGCCCAGGATTTCTTTTTCGAACCTATTATAAATCTTTTTTGCATATGCCCTGGCCTTTTTTTTTTTTTTAGGAAATTAGATTTCCTAATGTTGACTTTTTTGAAAGCGTTGTATACTTTTTCTTATCTTTTACCGCTTCATTAATTCCGCTATTCCGCCACGGAATGAGTGATTTCCTGGGTTTCCCGTATATTCTGGGAATATATTTTGAAGTCGAAATCAAATATGACATCAGTTATTGCGTAACTATCATCTTCAATAACTCCGTTGTTTCAGGGGTTATAGTTCTTTACCGCTTCATTAATTCCGCTATTCCGCCACGGAATGAGTGATTTCCTGGGTTTCCCGTATATTCTGGGAATATATTTTGAAGTCGAAATCAAATATGACATCAGTTATTGCGTAGCTATCATCTTCAATAACTCCGTTGTTTCAGGAGTTATAGTTCTATATCAGCAATGAAGCTCGTACGATTTCTCTTTTTCTGTTTAGCCTCCGGAACCACCGTAAGATATTACTTCATAGGATTAATGAGGGTGATATGAATGAATGTAAATGAGGTACACCTCATTTACATCTTATACAGTCCCACGTCGGCCGTCCCTGAGATGTGTGATTAATTGAAACCCAACCACCAAAGAACACCGGGATCTAGTATTCCCTATCCGTATAAAAGTTACTGCCTTTAGTGGAGCTCGTCCGATCTGTCGAGAAATGAAATTTTCATTGGAAAATTGTTATTTCCGAGAAGGTTTTGTAAAACTTTCAAAGAGTATTTCGAAACGCTTATAGTTCTTAAATCTATACTCTGGACGTCGATCCGTTCTCTGGTATGAGAATAAGTTCTTGAACCGTTATTTAACACGGCTAACTCAGAATTTAAACGGAACTTTCCTCAACTCTCTTCCTCGGGGATTTGTTTGATCCCACCACCAAATAGGAATGTAAGCGTTAAAGTCGTCCACTAATAATAATGTGAGTGGGGGACAATTAATAGTACTGTATCACAATTTTTCTGCTATCACAATCTATTGGTAGATAATGAAACTATTATTTTAATACCGCTACATTTAAATATATTACAAAATAAATATTAAAAGCGTATTTTTAAAGAATTTAAGTTAAATGCATTACTTCCCTAAGTTATTATAGAATTATTAACAGATCAAATCCCTAAACTATTTCTAGAGGTTTCCATTAATAGGTGTAATTTTAAACTCCAACTCTTAACATGCTGATATTATTAATAAAATTAGTTAACTAAACGCAATACAGTTTAATTTGAAACTACCCAGAAGTGAAACTGGGACGACAGAAAGAAATTGTTAAAATTCACTACAAAATACGGTAAACATTTCCTAGAGTTAGTTTCTAAAGTTCGTAATGTTTTCGGTCGTAATGAAGGACCATCACAGAACTCTAAAACTAACTGTTAATTCTGACAGATCTGGCCGAATTACTGATGTGTGAAGACGCAATTCCGTCAACCAGATCAGTCAGGTTAGCTGAAAAATTACTGCTGTTGCTGAAAACCTTGGTTGACAGTTCCAAGATTTTCACAATTACTAGCCTAAATCGCATTTCTCATAAAGTTCTTGGGCTACCACGTAGTTTTAATAGGTCTACTGTTATAAAAATTAAATATATGCTTTGTTAATCTTTTTTCGCTCATTCTGCATAAATGCCTGTGTAATTGTAATTTTCTTCTCCAGAAGGTGTCTTATTTTTTTCTATATTTTTATAAATTTTACAAAGTGCAGCTGACGCAATAATTGCAGCCACAAGACTATGCACAACACCGTGTGTTCGTCGATCGGGTATTATAAATACAGGTAGGTAACCCCGATTATTGTATCAGAATTACCCTTAGGGACGAGATCCATTACAACTTAAAGCGTGAACAAGCAGACTGTCGTGTGAGGGCTCAAAAACCCTAAAATAATGTCGAACAATGTCTATATTCATAGCGATGACTGTATGGTGGACTTTCGGGCCGGTGGTGTAATCGGGCTATATTTTTTTCGAAAAAGATGAGGTACTGCGGTTACAATCATATTGAGGAGCGCTACGTCACGATACTAACTGACTTCTTACAGCCTACATCGGATGAAATGGACGTGGCCGATCAAAATTTCCAGCAGAATGGCGTTACGCACCACAAGTCGTTAAACGATTGCATTCTTGCGTGAGAAAATCCCTGGACAGATAATGTATCTCACATAATGCAGACATCAATCGGCCACCTAGATCGTGCCATCTAACACCTCTTGACTTTTTCCTTCAGAGTTTTGTAAATAAACAAGTCTATTCCCGATTATCAAAAATATTTCAAGCGAATAGAGAATATTAGAGCTGTTGTTGCAGAATATTAACTAAATTATATAAAATCGTGATGCAGAACTACCTTAACAGGATTAAGATTTATAACAAAACCCGAGGCGGCAATTTATCAGATATTGTGTTTCACATTTAATCGTAAATTTTGTTTTTAGACTCAAATAAAGGTAATGACAATTTTTTTTAAATAATGTATATTTTATTATTAATTTAAAGTGAACCTCTTAACTGAACCTTTTAAATAATAATTCTGATATAGAAGAAAAAAATTATTTAATAAAATATACGTGCTAAAAAAAATAGGCTTATAATTTTCCAACGATAAAAAAAATAATACCATTAGTAAAAATTCTCGAAAATCAGGAAATTAAAAAGAGTATCAAAATTTGAATATCTTGGAGAAATAATAACGCCAAACGATATAGAAATGGAAACGGTAAAAGATCGAACACAGAAAATGGCGTTAGCGTTCAACACGAAATTTATACAATAAAAAATCGCTTTCGTAAAATGCTAAACTCCGATGTTATAGTTGTATGTAATGTTGATGTAATAGTTTTTCTTCCCGAGGCGTTATATGTTGCTAAGTGTTTGCAAAATTTATCGAATAATTATTACCTTTTCAAAACAGAAAAAAGAATTTTAAGAAACATATATGGGACCCGATTATCAGGACAGAATTTATAAACTAGAGTGAAACAAAAATTTATAAAAATATAGAAAAAAATAAGACACCTTCTGGAGAAGAAAATTACAATTACACAGGCATTTATGCAGAATGAGCGAAAAAAGATTAACAAAGCATATATTTAATTTTTATAACAGTAGACCTATTAAAACTACGTGGTTTAAAAAAGTAGAAAACGATCTTAAAACTTCAAAATTCTTCAAAGAAACTTGTTCAGAGACCAATTTAGAAAATTAATCAAAGAAGCTAAGTTTCCAGAGAAGAAGGATAAGAGGTATAGGAAGAAAGTGGACCGAGGAAGAAAAACAACATAGTGAAGAAATGAAAAAAATTGGGAAAACAAAAGAAGTTCCAAACTATTATGCAAACGTGATCCTTAATGGTCCGGACGAACAAAAAAGTACACGTCTTATTAATTTGTTTGAAATAATACGATTATAAATAAAAGACGAAGAAATTAATTCATAAATGCAAATTTAAACATTAAAAAAAACATTTACCTGTAAAACAACTTGTAAAAGCTACTCTTCATTTATGTGTCAAGAAAAATTATTAATTAATCTATGTCATTCCTTCTCAAAGTGGACGATCGTGCCCCCTTGTGGGCACAGGAGACCTTCAGGGAGGCGATAGAAGGCCCACAGAAAATTGCGGAAAAATCACATCAACTTAATCCTTCACATTAATGTAAGTGTAATTTTTCAATTGAAAGTTAAGTTTTAATTATTGTTTTGTTATATTGAATTTATCACTATTGTTATTATATAAGTATATAGATACAACTGTATTTTTTTACTTCCTTGTACGAAGTAAAGGAAGTTTTGTAATGGCAAAAAATGTCAGATTTCAATGGAACTATCTATTTTGACCATCCCTGAATCCATTTTGATTAGTTTCGGCGTGACGTCTGTACGTACGTATATATCTCGCTTAACTCAAAAACGATTAGCTGTAAGATATTGAA
Organism: Lycorma delicatula; assembly: GCF_047948215.1. NCBI lineage: Eukaryota > Metazoa > Arthropoda > Insecta > Hemiptera > Fulgoridae > Lycorma > Lycorma delicatula. The sequence continues at coordinate 152,996,666 of NC_134456.1, read as the reverse complement.
ATTTTGAATTTAGGACTGTTGTAACAACTAGTTGTGCACTTCCCCTTTTTATTGCAATCGATTGGACCAAAAGTGTCCAAATAAAATTTGCATTTTGAACTTTTTCTTAGCTTCAGTAATAATCCCTCATTGAGAGATTTTCAACGACATATTATTATTATACCGATATATTATAAGTACCACTTAGGAGTGGTACTTATATTCAATGGTTCCAGAGATATAGCAAAATAAAATTTTTACTAATGAAATATTTTGATCTTACAAGGGGAAGGCACATCGGTTCAAATCCGAAATTATCTCCCTTTTTTTTAGCTTTTTTAAATTTAAATATATGGATTTATTAATAATTATTAACCTCTGATTGTAAAAAAACGTACACAATAAATAATAATTCAATAATAACAATAAAAAAAAGAATATGAAAAAATATCAGAAGTTATTAATGAAATAAAATTTTATGTACTTTTCACTTTAAAAAAATGTGTAATTTAATAGGTGTACAAGGAAGTCATGTGGTGTCACATCACATTTTTTGAAATCAATTTTAATAAAAATTCATCCACATATGATTAAATATGCGTTTTAATTGCTTTCATTTAAAACTTAAGTTTCAACTCAGAAGTAGGACATTCCACATTTAAAAACAATAACTGCAATTGTTTTTTAAGACTCCATCTTAAAAACAGCAATTGCAATTATTATTTTTAACAGATGGTAAGTTTAAAAATCTTGGGGATCGCTAGAATACGTTTGATTCTCAGTGTGGGTGGTGGGGGAAAAAGTTTGAGAATCAATATCTAGTGTAGTAGTAGTAATATCTGGTGTTTAATTAATAATTTTTACTGTATTTATATAATATCAACACAGCGAGTCACTGTACATACTATGCATATTCGTACATGTCCACAATGTGCGTATTCATACAACTCAGTCGATTTTTAATCAAATAACATCCGGTCTTGTTTTTGCTTTCCGTCGTCATGACTGAAAAATCATGATTTTAGGCTTTTATTTAAAGCCTTTTCAAATGAAAATGATGCAATTTTGTTTTTCCAGGAATATGGCAGCATTCTCCACTATCCGCTATATGTTCTGCAAGTAATTGAAGATTTTGTGAATTAAATTAATTTTTTGATATCATATAACAAAAAATATTAATAAAAGAGATAATTAATATTATTACTAGATTTAATTAATAATTTTTCTTGAAACATAGCGAAAGAGTACCGAACCGAAAATTTAATTATACATGAAAAAAAGTGAAAAAACATTTTGTCTCACCTTTACAGTTAGGGTCTGATGGAATACAACACGAATCTAAGAGTATAAGCCTCCTAAGAAATACTGAGCTATTTTTAAAAAATGATTCAATGGTGCAAAAAATGAGCCCATGGTGACCATATCTCCCTACCACTTAGACAGATTGTAACCAAGACTAAATAGCATCATTACCCGTATTCATAAATTGTACAAAATTTCAAAAATTCGGTGAAGTTATCAAGAAAAATAACTGACTCCTAAATGAAATTTTCCAAATTCATAACCAAAGTGACACGATACTATATTGTAGTCAATCAACCGATCAATTTTTTTTTTTTGTGGGCGAAAAACGCTTTGGCGTTATTAAATTTTATAAAACAAAAAAAAAATAGAAAAAAACTAGAACTACCTTAAAAACTAAAATAATTAAACAAAACCTTACAACTAATATCATAACTAAAATTTCTTTGTAAAAACCACTTAAGACTAATGTCACAGCCGTAAAACTAAAATAAAAAATAAGCGTAAAATTTAACTAACAATAAAAAGAATTTAATAAAGTCCAAGTAGGTTGTAAAGGGCCCCAACTCGGATAACGGAAGCCTAAAAAATTAACATAAATAAGTAAACCTAGGTTAAAACTTACAACTAATAACAAAGATCACTAAAAAAATGACTAAAAAACTTAAAACTAATATCACAGTGACTTAATAAGATAAAATTTATTTAAAAGGAAAAAAATAAAAAAATATATAACATTTAAATAAACATCGATAAATTTAACGAAGTTCGAGAAAGGTGTAAAAGGTCCCTTCTCGGATACAGAATAAAAAAAAATATATAAAAATCATACCAATTAAATGAAAACCAAATACGTCAAAATAATTCTTCAGCACTAGAAAAAAATATATGTACCACAATTTTAAATTTTGTGTAAAATATTAACACTTCGTAAAAATAGCAACATCCGGTCTAAAACTTCCTTATTATTGCCCATAATTTGGCGAATGTTTCTATTAATTTAAATTTACGACGCAACGCCGCACAACATATGTAATCCACAAGTATTTGGCGCACAGTCAAACGGCAGTTGCATCGTGCGCAAAGTGGTACATGTCTTCTAACATCAGGTGCTCATGTATGACTTTGTTATGACATCTCAATCGACAGAGGACAGAGGAAAAAAACGGTTTTTTACCCTATTCCTTGATGGAAGTTTGAATAAGACAAAAACAGAAAGCATATTACCAACCTAAGGAGCATTAAATTACGTAAGAAAAGTTACCTAACCTTTGAATTAAATTTTGAGGTATGGGACACATGAGATCCGTATCACACTACCTCATGAACCGATTGTAACCAAAATTATATGCCCAGTATAAAGAATTTATCGAGCTACATTTCATCCGAATCGGTCCATCCAGTCTGGAAACATCAAGTAAAAAAAGAACACAAGCTTGCATCCATACATACATATGTACATCCTTCCGGGATTTTTAACGACAAAATTATGTGTTTTTATTAAATGGGGTCATGAAATGAAAAGAACTATAAAAATCCCGTCTTGCAAAAGTAATAGAAATTTTTGTTTAAACATAGGCTTAGAAAAGCTTACTTTTAAGCTACGGCTAGCGAAAAAATGTATCCTGATCTCTGTTCGATTAATAAAACTTAGACTGTATCTCGGACACACACACACACATATGTACTGTATGTGGAAACGTACTCATTGCGATTGTATCGCAATCTCTTGAATCTTTAAGTCGTTTTGAACGAGCTTGTTTTGACTCAAAGGAATTTCAAAAGTTGTTTTTCTTTCAAAAGTTTTCTTACGGATAGTCTTTTTTCTACTTAAGCAATCATTACTTTCACTTCGACGAGGTTACAAAACTAAAAATAATGAAATAAAAATGTTTGAAAAAAGCGAACCGATTCTAAAAAAACTTTCACAACGCCTTTAATGAAATCTTTGAAATTTATTTTTTTAAATCGGTGCCAAATTTAAATGAATTACGAGGGCACGAGATACGCAAAACAAAATTTATGATAGCCATACATTAATTGAAAAGTAATGTATACTACTAGTCGTTTTCTTCAGTGCAATAAAGCTATATATCATAATTACTTGCCTCCAACATTATTCAATTAATGGATGACCTATCTTAAATTTTACAATCCGTATCTCGTGAGCTTGTAATTCATTCAAAATCTGACGCTGACTTCAAAAAATAAGTTTCAAAGATTTTATTGAGGGCTCAGTAGAAAAATTATTTTTTTTCCATCCGTTTTAATGCAATATTCTTTGCTCTCGAGTCGACCCAATTTTTAATAATAGTCAAAAAATTATAATAAAAAAATTGACGAGATTTTTATTAACAAAATTATACTAAATTTAGAATATAATTGGTAAAAAAATTGGAAAAAATATCTGGATTGCACTTGACCTCCTTGATCGATACCTGCCTCGTATACATTTTTAAAAACAGCCACTACTTGAAAAACAGAAAAAAGTATAAGAAATTATAAAAACTTCAAAAACCTTTTTGATTTTTATGTCGAGTAGTATGGGACCCCCTTTTTTAAAAGGTTCCCATGTCATACTACACCGTTTGGATTTTTACCTTAACTGAATTTAAAAAAAAAAGAGTTGACAACACAGTTGTAAGACTTACCCGTCACGCGGTTATTAATAATATAATTAATCTATTAATGACATATTGAAAAATCCCACATTTTAATTACAAGATACGTAATAGTAATATTGGATTAAGGTTAAAACCGCAAATTCCAAATCTGATATAAATAAAAAATAAAAGTTTCTACTCCAATAACTTCAAATATTAAAATCGTTTTCAGCACCCTTCAAAATGTACAAATTTCTACCTTTCACGACCATGTTTGTTACTTTTTGCGCGAACCCCAAAGTGGGGGTCAAGTTCAATTTTATAAAAAATCTCTTTTTAAGCAGCTTTGATTGCAATAACAAAAGAGAAGGAAGAAAAAAGAAAAGAGTTAAAAAATACATGACTTGGGTGGGTCCGGCCGCTTGGTGGGGTTTGGGGCACCCCATTTAGTAAAGATTTATTCATATGCGTAATTAGACGACAACAGAAGAAACCACAATGAAAAACAACCATTATAGTGATCGCAACAAAGCTTCAAAGTTTAGAGCATTTTTTTTTTTGGATGGGGTTGCGATTTTGAAAGAATCATTTTTCGCAAATATTATTGTTATTTTTTAATCGTTAACAAATATGCATAAGAAAAATATGGCCTTAATTAGGCGAAATCTCAACATACTGAAGGTGACCTGGCCGAAGACATTTTTTTGAAGAATTTATTTATATTGAACCATTCCGTAGATTTTCAATTAAAATACAGTTACGAAAACACACACACGAACGTACATATTAGGGTAAAGTAATGACCGGGTAAAGTCTATGACCGTATTTTCCGGAAATTTCTATAACGTATTTTGCGTTTTTTTTTAAATAAAAGATCTTGAAACGACGTTTGATAAAACCTCATTACCGAAAATTTTGGCTGATCGTTACACTTTCCCGTTTTAGCGAGCTGTAGTCGGTAAAATAAAAATTCATCGGCATACTAACAGTATTCCTATAAAAGAAAATATTTTAACTGTACGTCAAATAAATTGGTGGGTAGATTTTTTTTAACGGTTTGGTAATTAATTCATTATATAACGCCTTTTTTAGGCCGAAGTATTATTATGTTGACGTAACACGAAGACAATTCTTGTTCGATACAAGTGGATGTTGTTAATTTTTAAGAATAAATGAATATTCTTTTTTTGTACACATTTCACATTCATAAATGTGAACAAAAGGATAAGTTAACGTCTTTGTATCCCGAAAACTCGTTCAGAATTACTGAGGTAACCCCCAAGAGATGAAATATTTACACGGAAGTACACGTAAGCGTAATAATCTTAATATAACGTTTTCATTTGATTAACTCGATTTCATTAATTTGTTATAAATTCAATACAAAATATGCGAGGTGCGTTGATCATATAATAAGTAGTTTAACCGACCTTCAAGCATCATAGAGTTTATTACAATTTTTTCCGATGCATAGAAATCGATAGAAACATACATATGTAAAATATAAGAAAAAAGAAATGCACTAAAACATAGTAAACTGTTCACGTTCATTTCAACCTGACAAATAACTGTAAAATAAGGTAGTTAAAAATTATTGCAGAACTAGTTATAGCGAAAGAATTAAATATTTTCAAAACGGTATGTAAGTGGGATGTCAATATCAAATTGTTTTCCACTAACGGCCGAAGTACGAGTGAAGTCAGAAGTGTGCGGATTAGTGGTAGATTATTAGATAATTGGAGGCGGGATGACAGACGCACTACGGTTCGGGTAGGGCACCGTGTCAGGGCGCGGCTGGCGCCGGCGCTACAGGTGCGACCGACCCACGCACATTCGCGCGCACGCGCCTGCACCGCATTAAATAATATCTGTTGTTCTCCCGACTTCCTAACTCGCTCATTCATACTCGTCCGCCTCCTGAATATCAAGGTTAAAATGAATGGGAGAACCGTCGCTGTACTATCAAATGTATTCTTTATATATATATAGGATACTCGTAGTATTAGAAAATAAGATAAAGAGCGATTTCCGTATTACTACTTTAACACGGCAATAACTTTCCAATGAATATTCTATCGGGTTTACAAGAAAAACGACGTTTTCAGTCTATTAACAATACCACCATAACAATACTTCCGGTCATTTTCTCACATCATAATAATTATATTCAAGCATGCTATTGGTAAGAAACCTTCTTCAAACTATTTCGTACGAGGGTATTAATTGATTTTTAAAATAAAAAATCTAATAAATTTTTGCATATTTTCATTATTTTTTTTTTTTTTTACCAATAACAGCGCAATTTTTTTTTTAAATAATCAATAAAATTAATTTATTTTATACCATAAGATTTATAAGTAATTTTAATTCATATTTTCATACATAAAAGTCCACCTTCTACATAATACTTCAATGGAAAAAAAAAATGACTCGATGACTTCATCAAACCTATTTCAATATTTCTGAGCACATGTTTTTTTAATAAGTGACAAATCCGTCAAAGCCATCTGTTATAAAGAGATCCCACACAAGTTATATTTACAGACTATGACGCCGATTTCATTCATTATAATTTAAATATTACATTTAACACCGATCAAACAACGTCATCGATAATTTCGATTTATACTTAAGGGCTCGATAAAAAAATTTGAAATACGACCACGATGTAAAAAGCTTTTATTTCTTTTTATTCAAAAAATTAATACATTTTTATATTAAATATTTTTATTTCAAATTCTTACATTATAAAATGCGTATTAATCGTTTTATGAACGATTTTAAGTACAAACAGTAACGATTAAAAAAGGGTAAGTATGATTTTTTTTTTTTTTTGTAATTTATCTATTAAATTAACACATAATTTTATTAGATTACAACTGCCTTAAAAAAAAATCCCTTTCGGTACACCAGAAAGCGGAGAGAATTCACCGGTGTTAAGAAAGGGGATAAAAAAGAAAAACTAAACTTACTTAAAGTAAAGAAAAACTTTAAATTTACTAAATACGACAACAGTTTCATGAGAAAAAAGTTTCAGATGTTTAGTAAACGACAAGCCCCATATTCTTACAACTCCAGCAAAATTTGGTCATCCGTTGCCGTAGGGGTTGGTTATATCAAAAACAGTTTCAGACAAACGTTTTAGAAATGTTTAGAGGACTAACGACCGCATTAAACCGATTTGATACTTTGCCTATTACGGAAGATATGATTTTTTTTTTGTTTTCGAAATCCCCCCCCCCTGGACCAATGGTTGGTGATATCAAAAACCTGTAGTTAGATAAGTTTTAGGTCCTTATCCAAAGAAGAGTAAGAACTTTAAACGAATTCGATATTTTACTTAATAAGAAACTTATAACGATATTTTGTTTTTTGAAAAAGCCCCCCCCCCCACCATTTCTACCCCCATCGTCCGAATTTTCCCACTAAAGAACTCGACCGAGATTTTGGGTTGTTATATTTTACGTATCAATTTGAAAGTGATTGCCGCAAAATTACGGCAGTTATCGTGTCCACGAGAAACTGAAATATATATATATATATATATATATATATATATATATATATATATATATCAGCTGGATATCATTGAATAAAACAACTAATAACTTTTAATATAATAAAATTAAACGAGAACAGAATTTTGTTCAACCGGATACAGGAGCAAACGCTTTCCGATGTTCAAACGAAAAAGGTTTGAGGAGATATCCTGCTATATTTAAATATAATTAATTAATTTCAATATTAAACAACGATTCCATAAAGATGTATACAGATTGTGATGCACCATCGTAAAGGTTTACGATCCGCATCATCCGTATACGGCAAGGAACACATCCACACATCAGGCAAATCAAATCCTGAATATTGAGATATGCCGATTTGAAATTTGCTCGATGCTGGTTTTTTGGGAACGCTATGATTCTAAGAGCATAAATGAAGAGCCCCTAGAACCCTACTTAAATATCACGTCAGCGACACATCTAATGGCAGAAGATTGCGCCCCTGGCGACAGTGTTTTAACGCTGAAAGAAATCCACCTGAGACAAATAAAGTGTATTGCAGTCGATTTTAAAAACTTTTCAACTTTTTAAAACACGGTACATCATGGACACTAAATTCATACTTTCAGTCTTTCGTTTCATATACTTGAATACATAAAAATACAAATACAAGACTATACACCAAATGTATCATCGAAACTGGAACTACAGGTCGACTGGAACTGAAACCACAGGACGTAATGTTTTTTAATTAATTTCACTTGAATTATTCTATTTTGATTTAAAATAATGAACATTTCGTTTTATCAAAATTACAGTCGAGGCCAACGTAACCCAAAATTAAAACAAGTTATTCTTGTATTAATTCACCAAATTCAGCAAGCGATTGTGGATCAATAATTCCACTTAAAAATTATTTTCAATAAATATTTCTGACGTTTTATAAAAATAACTATAGAAAATTACACAGGCTGGTGCTTATTTTGCAAGCAGCAGAAGTAATGCTGATAGTTTTAACAGAAGGCACAATCTGAAAAGTAGAAGAGTAATTAAACGGAAAAACAGTAGATTTTTCAAAGAGATAGATAATCCTAATTAACTTGTTTTTGCAATAAGAATCTTTATGAAAAAAGAAATTTCGGAATCCAATAACGATTTGGTGGTAGTATTTCCGAATACACTAAAGCAATACCATATCGTGCCAAAAACTACTGTGCCAAGGGCTTTGCCAAGACATAAGACTTATGAAGGTAATACTCTGGAAGTTCATAAAAAGCTGTTTGAAAATGGAAGTGAGATTTTCAATTTGGTTTGATGTAATCGGCTTTAGACATGAGAGTGAACTATCACAATCATTATCTTTACAATAATATAGATAAAATAACTAGATGAAGGAAAGCTTTATCTAATTATTCGCTGTTTACTGATGATTTTGCTGCACAAGGTGAAAGTGAAAATGAAGTTCAGAGAATAATATTTTACATGAAAAGATTGCAGGATATAATATTGTATATTATGTATGTAGTAGTAGTAAATTTATAGTAGGTGAAAAATGGGATTTAGTATGTCTAAATGGGATTTGAACCTGAAACCTTCCTGGTGATAGGCTGTCAGAGGAGTAGTAACTATTGAATCTATTTATAACCAAAATAGTCTAGTACAACAAAATTCTGCAACTTTTACACAACTACCCAAAAAGGGTGTAATGCATTTAGGGTATATGCATGAATGTTTGTTTCACCGTAGCGGCATAACAGCAAAACAGATTTAGATGTATGATCCCGCTTTGGAATTCTTACATTACCGGGGTTGTCATAGGCTATATAAATATGTATATATAAGGGTACGTCAAAAAGTAAAGGGAAATTTTAATTTCCTTCCCAATCACATGTACGACAGCAATGATTGTTCTACTATAACCCATAACCTCTAACAGCTGTACATTGGAAGTATTGTTTCATTGTTGTTTCATTTTTGATTGTATTTAAAAGTTTGTTTAAAAAGAATGCTCCTTTGTTTGATTGCACCAAGGAAGAAATGCGAGCAGTGATATGTTTCCTCACTTCAGAAGGGGTAAACCTAGCAGAGAGTATTTGTGTGCAGTAGCAATATGGAGAGAGTTGTTTGAGTGAAAGCAAAATCTACGAACGGATTGATCGCTTTAAAAATGGTAGGATTTCTCTCAGTTATGAACAGCAGCAAGGTCTTCAACTTCAAAGACTAATGACAATATTAAAGCGGTTAACAATAATTCTCGGTAATCAACAAATTACAGTTGATGACATTCAAGTGAGCTGAATATAAACCATGGCTCAGCATTTTCAATCATCCATGATTCATTAAACTTTCGAAAAGTCTGTACTTGCTGGGTTCGATGTCAATTGACCAGCATCCACAAAGAGAATAGTTTGAAAATTTCCCAGAAGCTTTTGAAACGTTAAGAAGATGAAGGAAACTCATTTCTTAAGCAAATAATAACTGTTGATGAGACATGGGTCCATCACTTTGAACCCGGGAACAAGTGACAAAGTTTAGTGTGGAAACATCCTTCATCTTCCACAGCAAAAACGTTCAAAACCCAGATTTCTGCAGGAAAGCTGATGATGATATTCTAGGATATGGAAGGTTCACTTCTGGTTTACTTCACACCTAAAAGTTAATCAGTAAACAGTGACAACTAATGTGAGCTAGTGTGTTTACTGAAGCAAAAAATGAAATCCAAAAGACGTGATCAACGTTCTAAAGGTGTGATTTTGCTTTAGGATAACATTCAAACTCATACAATCAAAAAAACAGTAATTTGCCATCAAGATCTCTGTTTTCAGCTGCTGGACCACCCTCCATACAGTTCGGACCCGGCTCCAAGTAATTTTCATCTTTTTGGCCCACTAAAAGAAGAGTTGTGAGGGAATCATTACCGATCTAATGAAAAGGGTGTAGAAGCACTGAAAAAGTTTCTGCACACCAGAGGGAAAACTTTCTTCCAGGGAGGGATCCAAAACTCGTTAAAAGTTGGACTAAGTGCATAGAAATAGTAGGGGATTATAATGAAAAATAATGCATATATCATTTATGTTAAGTGCAAATAAATATATGATTTTTTGAATTTCCCTTTACTTTTTGACTATCCCTCGTGTATATATATATATCTGTGTGTGCGCGCGCGCGCGCGTGTGTTGTAGCAGCAGCGGCGGTGGCAGCAGCAGGAGTAGTAGTAGTAGTAGTAGTGGAGATTTGCCAGTTGAAGCACAAACTTTAATGCATTTTAAACTGTGAGCCTCTAACACTTTGTGTGCTAGGTTTGAACTTAATGATTCAAATCAATCGAATGAATAATATTAAAAAAATAATAGAATTAAATTTACGTTAAATAAATACATTTAAAAAATTTCTGTTTAATAATAATGGTATTCCTGTGGGGCCTGCATGTGAAGCTAGAGTGGTGAGTTGATGCAAGCACCTTGTGCAAGGCTAGACCTATCATCACCATCAACTGGTTAGTTTTAATATACTCGTATTTATATGACCATCTTTCTCTGTAGGCTATCAATCCATTAAATAATAAAAAAAATATATAATTTGAAATAAACTTTTTTTTTACAAAACTAAAACAAATCTCTAAAACCTATAATAAAATAATAGGTTTCAATCCTTTAATTTTACGATGGCAAATTATTTGTCTTTATTTTTAACTAACCGTTATACAGAGAGACACAAAGATGTATACCCATTTTAGAATGAATACTACACAGGTAAGTTTTCACCAAACTTTATTTTGTTGGCTGGAATATGTGAAGAAACAGATGCCGTTTAAGTTAGGTGGCAAAAATTACATTTGGAAACTGATGACCAACTTCCCTTACACATGTTTCCTCAATAACATCTGGAAACAGATCGTTCATCAAAAGATTGAGGACATGATCTTTGTCTATTATAACTCTATCCTGGGTCGAGAGAGCTTACAGAAAAATTTATTTATTCTTCCTCTTATGACCAAGAACTCTATAAACGACACCACATGGGTCCTTTTTTCCCTGCTCTTATACAAAAGAGCACCAGGAACCATGCTTAGAAGACCTAATCTTATGTAAGTAGTTCACTGATGTGAATGTCTACCAAGGCATTTCCATCGGTGGTATCCCAACAAGGCCAATACTTAATACTGTGAGAAGTAAAAGGTTAGAGTGTAAAAAGGCGACCTCCGTTAAAGTCCATCAAAGCTAGGAATGGGGAGGGGTGACGAACGGAATCATTCCCTTACGGTGGTTGGGATGCTGAAGCCTCTGGCTTCTTTGGGTGGTGCCTTGAGTCTGTACACAAATACTGACCCAGCTGTATTTTTCAAGATCGTCATCATCTAAATAGTCTCACATTCATCCTACATAACAAAATTAATACATCACTGTATGCCCCACATACAAACAACCACAATTTAAACAACACAAATTACTAATCATAAACCAACAACAGATATCACTTTGCCAATATAAAATAAAGTAATAATTTATTAACCTAAACAATTACTGCCAAAATAAAATGTTGGATCATTTTGTATGCCACTTTGTACAATACTTGACTAGCATGCTGTAGATCGTGCATTTAAAACTTGTGGAATGTGAAAAGAATACAAAAAATTAGTTGAAATTGTACTTGATGGTACATTACACAAAAGTACCCTGATTTTAAAGAAATTACCTTAACAACAAAATTTAATTAATAAAGTAAAAATTTTAACAAAGCACAAAAGATATTTTTTTATCTTAATTGGCTGTGGAAGTTTTAGGCAATGACAAAAATATTCTTAATGTAATAACAATATTATAAGCTTACTGTCCTCTGATAAAGAGACTAATTGATGATTGCCGAGAAGGTACTTTCACTATACTACTCTTTTTTTGCATTTTTAATTTTTGCCTTTTAAAAGCCTATTTTAGATTTTCAGTACTGAATGATTGAAAGCAATCGGGAAGTACTTTTTTTTATTGTATTTAATTTTAAAAAAAACATCAAGTGTGATAGCTTTCTCTTGTTTAAAATATTCAGTGATTAATTTGCCTCCCTCCCCAATCAGATGTTGGTGGAGCTGAATTAAGAGCAGGTATTATGACAATATATGCATTTATCCAACATTCTTCAAGTTGGAGCTTTATGCATTAAAAATGTAAATAAAAGTGGCAGGCTAGATAAACACGATTAAAGCAAGATATGGATGATTTAAGTTAGATATAATAATAAAAGTTATTGAGATGTATTAAAGGATGAATGAAATCTTTGACCGGTGAATAAATGGATAAATTCACAAAATAAAAGGAGGAAAATGCAGGAGTTGGAATAATAATGAAAAGAATGTAAAATAAAGATTTAATTACTACTGGTGACATAATGAGACAATTATTTTAATTAGAACAGGTTCAAAGCTGAAATCTGCTAACAGATAAGTGCTGTATTTAATATACTATGCATTTATGTGCCATGCTTCAACAGCAGATGAAGTATAGAAGTCCCTTTGGAGCCCTAAGAATAATTTGTAGAAGTCATGCTTAAAAGTATTAAAGTTGTATCTATAGATCTGAAGAAGATATTTTATAATGTAGAAAGAAATAAAATGTATAAACTTTTAATTAAAATACTACTTCATAAATTTCATGTCATTTTAATTCTTATATTTATTTTTATTTTTCCATTAACTTTTATCCAGACTGCATATCGTGCATGTATTCTAAAATTTAGCTTAATAAACAAATATTATTTATTGAGGGTTATTCTAACTAGTTATAATTCCTTTGTAAATGCTTTTCCCGATGTTACTTTCCTAATTAAGAGACAGCCTTTGTCCAGGAAAGGATTATGGTACTGATGAAGTATATTACTGATATTACCTACGTAAATTAATTACTGATAAATTAAAATTACGTGAAATATATTTAATTATTGTAAAGTAAAAACCAGGAGCTAAAAAAGAATTACTAAAAATCAGGAGCTAAAAAAGTACTTAGCTGACACAATCATGAGCTCATAGCTATGAGCTCTTGATTGCATGGATGAGTATCCCCTTGTCAGTGCTAAGTTAGAAGGCTAAAAAAATGGTAGTAAAGTTGAATTTAACCCAATTACCCTTAATGGAAAAATTATATACATATATCAGAAAGCACAGTAAAAGCGTTAGTACTGAATATTGAGAAAGAAGTTATTTTTATTTTAAGAACCAGGTAGTAATTATAAGTGTAGAAGATGAACAAAGGCAAATTATTATTCAGAAAGGTGCGGATGTAGGCTTTGTATTAATGCTTTCCAACTTTGCAGTATTGAAAGAAGCAACATACAAACTGAAAGAAAAATTTAAGGGTAACTAACTATCTGACAGGAAAAAATTTAAATGTTTAGATTTGCTAATGAGTTTGTTCTTCTGGTGGAAGCAAAAAATAAATTACAAGAAATTTTAATTGCAATGGATTTATTACTAAGAGGAAAATTCAGTTTGAAAATTATATAAAACAGAGGTAATTAAATATAATAGAAAAAATAATAATGAGGAATTAATGTCAAAATTGGGGTTTATAATACATATAATAAGAGATAAATATTAAAAATTAAAAAACATGACAGCTGAAAAAACATTGCTCTTTTTGATTTAGTTCCATCGTGATTTTGTATTATACTAGTAAATACTCCATTTGAATTTTGAAATCAAAAGGTTGGTTGTGAAGATAAACAATATTTCCAAATAACTGTGATCTGTTAGATGATGTGTGCAAAAGTTAGCCTTCAATCTACTAGCAAATATTCCTTTTGAATCTTGAAAACTGGATGATTGTTTCACAGATATGGGTATAAGAGCACCCTATTGCACCTCCCAAAACAGCGCCCCAGGAGCATCTTGTTTGTTATAATAATTGTATTGTTCTAAATTGAAATCCTGAATTCACAGTGCTTTTAATACAAAGTGACACAGAGATGTATACCCATTTTGGACTGAACCAAACACTGTTGATACTATTACTCCAACCTGTAATTTGTTTGCCGTAACATGTGTGTGAACTGATGCCATTTATTCCAGTTAACATACCCGAGTGGTTACTGAAACATCGTGTGTTCAGATACTATGGGTATGTGAGTGGCGGTAATTCGGTTGTGGGAACTCATTTCCAGGTTCGGATGTTTCTTGGCCCTCTCAATCTCCTGACCTGAGTATGTACAACTTCTTCCTGTGGGGATACTTGAAGGAGCAGATGCACATTGAGAAACCCGTATATTACAGCAACTGAAGACAGGTATTATTTGTAGGGAGATCACGCAGGAGACACTGGAATGGGTGTGGGTCAGCTTCATTTCTTGACTTGAAACATATGTAAGGGAAGATTGTCATCAGTTTCCAAATGTAATTTTTGCCACCTAACATAAACGGCATCTGTTTCTTCACATATTCCAGCCAACAAAATAAAGTTTGGTGAAAACTTACCTGTGTAGTATTCATTCCAAAATAGGTATACATCTTTGTGTCTCTCTGTATAACAGTTAGTAAACAATGGTTAGTTAAAAATAAAGACAAATAATTTGCCATCATAAAATTAAAGGATTGAAAATTATTATTTTATTATAGTTTTTAGAGATTTGTTTTAGTTTTGTAAAAAAAAGTTTATTTCAAATTATATAATTTTTTTATTATTTAATGGATTGATAGCCTACAGAGAAAGATGGTCATATAAATATGAGTATATTAAAACTAACCAGTTGATAGTGATGATAGGTCTAGCCTTGCACAAGGTGCTTGCATCACCTCACCACTCTAGCTTCACATGCAGGCCCCACAGGAATCCCATTATTATAAAACAGAAATTTTTTAAATGTATTTATTTAACGTAAATTTAATTCTATTATTTTTTTAATATTATTCATTCGATTGATTTGAATGATTAAGTTCAAACCTAGCTCACCAAGTATTAAAGGCTCGCAGTTTAAAATTCATTAAAGTTTGTGCTTCGCCTGGAAAATCACCACACTATTATTACTACTACTACTACTACCAAATATAAACTCTAACAACCTTAAATAAAAATATTCATTAGGAATATAAGTTCTTGTTTAGGAGAATCAGAGCTGAATAGAAAATACAGTATAGATTTTATCAGACTGGAGAATTACCACAGACATATAAAAAAAATGTGTAATTATTATCAAATGAAAAAGTAAGAACAGGAGGAGATAAGATTTGAGAGTGACTGTAATATCTACTTAAGATATCACACATAAAAGAACTAGGACAATTCACCAGAGAATAAAATATGAGGAAAGATGAACTACATGAAGACCATTTCAGTTTCAAAAAATGTAGATACAACAGAAGCCATTCTGGCCCCAATTTAAACAGCAGAACTTTAACATAAATTTTTCTAACTGTAATAACAACAATAACAATAAATTAAAATATAAATAATACTAAATAAATCTAAGGATTAAAACGATTTTCCAAAAATATAAATTTGTACCTCAACAGTAAAATGGGGAAAAATTAGTATCAAAAATGGGGAAAAAAAAGCAATATAAAACTTAATGTTTATCTAAAGATATTAAATTAAGATACTACATTATAGTTGTAATGCGATACATTGTAATTCTAAAAAACAGACGTCCTCCACAGTTCATTAACATTACTTTGACAGGATTTAAATTATCATTAGATGACCTTGAAAAGAAAGACAAAAGAATCCTAAGAAGAGTCTTACATCAAATCAGAAATGAAAATAGAGATTATATTTTAAGATCAAACAAAGAACTCTATAAATTTTTCCCTAAGTAACTGATGATATTAGAAAAAGACAAGTTACCTTTTATGACATCTAGAGACGATGAAAGTAGATTACAAAAAAAAACAAACCAACCAAAGTAGAAAAACAGAAAGAAAGAACTAAAAAAACATGTATAAGAAATGAAAATTGACCAGGAAACAATAAACAACAGAAATAAATCTCTAAGCAGAAATAAATTTGCAACAAATATAAAAAAATTCAAAGTTTTCAGGAAGATAAACCTAAAAGAAAAACTGGAACTGAAACTAAATGATCAGAAGAGAAGAAAGAATTTCAAGAAAATTAAAGAATTATGGAAGAGGATTCAAAGAAAACAGAAAAAAGTTATCTTAATATGGTATTGTGTTGGCCTGAAACAAAAGAAAAAAATTGTGTAGTAAGCATTGTACTGTAGTGAAATTTGGGACAATAGTAAAAAAAAAAAATAAATAAATAAAAAGAAAGATAATACAAGCCAACTGAAATGTGAGGATTATGTGAGGATATTGAAAATTATGGGTAAATAAAATCTGAAATGAAAAGGTCTTAAGATAAATAGGAAGGAGAGAAAAGATTGTAGTAGAATTTTATAGACAAACTAGCTACATGTTAAAATTGTGGGTATATAGAAATGTGTAGAAAATTAAAACTGTAAAGAAAGATAAACATCAGAACATATGAATTAGATAACCAAGAATATAAAACAATGTTAAAAGATGAACCAGAACAAAACGGAACGAAGGAACAGAGAACAGCATCAAACTGGTAAAATCAATGTTGACAGAATAAATGATTAATCATTAAAACAAATATATAAATTAATCAAAAATTTCACAAAACACATCATCTGTAAATAAATTGTTATTTATAATATGCACATTCATGATATTTTCTTTGTTATCATCACTGTTTTTTTTATTTTAAATATCTTGATCTGGCTTGGATTTTTCCACATTACAAAATTAATTTATGGAAAAAAGTAGTAAAATAGTTTTAACTGTGTTTAAGCTTGTTGTTAATAAGAGAGTAAGTAAGTATATATATATATATATATAAATATAAATAAATATATATCATTTAAATAACTATTGTTGAAGCTATATTTTGTACAATGAAAAGCTTAGCAAAATATTTATTACTTTACAAATGTAACAAAAAAAATAAATAAAACGTTGTTCAAATAATAATACCATATAACAGAACTATTAAAATACACTTTTATTAATGTAGTCTTCGAGATAAATTGCTTCGCAAGTTTGTAACATTAGATTTTCAGTTAGGCAATTCTCTCTATCAATCAGCAATAATTGGCCAATTGTTTTGTCCAGTTTCAAGCTGTGTCGCCAGTTTTGTGTAACTAAACACAATACTTCAGCTTTATAAGAAAGGATCTTATCCAACCCTGCCTATTTTAACAGATTACCAAACAATTTAAAACAATTTATTTAAAATATAATTAAAGAATATTATCCTATTAAAAAAATATTACTCTGTCAATAATCTTTAAATAATATAATTAAAAGATTTAACCAAAAATCCTTGAATTTTGAGCATCTAAATTCAATGACTACATAAATATGTGGTCAAGTAATTTTCATTAAAGCCTACTAAATTACGAATTACTTTATAATTATTTTATATATTTAGAATCTTTATGTATTTACTTTAAAATCATTTTGTATATTTATATTTTAAATAATTAATATGGACTTTAATCACATTTTTTTATTTTATAATTAACTGTGGTATTTTGTAACCCTTCTTCTTCTTTTTTTCCTGTTTAGCCTCCGGTAACTACCGTTTTTAGATAATACTTCAGAGGATGAATGAGGATGATATGTATGAGTGTAAATGAAGTGTGGTCTTGTACATTCTCAGTTTGACCAATCCTGAGATGTGTGGTTAATTGAAACCCAACCACCAAAGAACACCGGTATCCACGATCTAGCATTCAAATCCATGTAAGGATATTTTGTAACCCTACTCTGACCAAGGTTTACCATGGTTTTCTTTCATTCATCCAGACAAATGCTGATGCGGTTCCTTTTCTTATCTTCAGAGTATCATACATACCCACTCCTGACATGAGCTACTGTTATATAATGTACTATTATGTATTGATTAGAAAAAAAATCTACTTCTTTAAGCCAATTTTTTACAAAATAATGGTATTAACTCTAAATGCCCATGATCATGGTAATAAGGCAATTTAAATCACATTAAAAAATGTGTTACTTTAAAACAGAATTTCCCAGTGAAGCTGTAGATACTCAGTGTCAAAAAATAGCATATATAATGATGTTAACTATTATCCCAACCTTATATTGGGCAAGTTCTGTCTAAGAAATACTTAATTTTTTCAAAATTAATTTACGTTTAAGAACTGTTTATTGACAGACTATATATGCTTGTGCATATTCATATGCCTTAAAAATAATTAGTTCCTTGTGGTGTTTTAGGCTAAAAGAATATGGATCCTGTTCAGCCTATTTCATAGCACTTACATGTGGCAATAGAAAGGCAAACATATAAGTTTTCCAAATGTAATGATATAAAAGAATTTTGAAAATTATCTGTGTTGAAACAGGTAATTGGTACGTCTTATTGGTTTTATATGTAATTGGTTTTATATGTAATTGGTTTTATATTGGTACGTCTTATTTCGGACACAAGGTTAGTTAGTTTATTAACAGAGGAAAATGTAAAATATAAAACTGTTTGAGCACACACTGATTTTAAAATAAATCAAATAATTATTAAGTTGTAGCAAATATTCTTATTAGAAGATAAGCTCAAAAAACCAGTTAGGAGAATCATCTAACCAGTCAAATGGCAGTTAACAAGAAAGTAAAACAAGTCGAAGTGAACCATTATAAAAGAAAATTGTTTTGAAATGCAAATGTCAAATTACAGTTCTGACACTTTTATGTAGACATGAAAAACGTCGCTGAACATTAATATAAAATAAAATCTATGTACCTTTTACCGATGTGCTGCAACTCAATTAAATTTTAGGTCATCTTTCTTTCATCTTTACACTATACAAGAAAATTGCTTTCGAAATACTACGTTTACCTTAACAGCCTAAAAAGCACTTTCATCTTCAAATTACAATAAAAACTAAGTTTTGGTGAACGCGACTAGAAGGATTTTACATTCCAATAGACTACTGGATTATAAGCTACCGGTAATTGATAAAAAAAAAAAAATAGTAAAAGAAGTATTAAATCCAGTTTCAATAGTTTGTAAAACAAGGCAAAAATAAATAAGTATAGTTAATTCTCAGTAGGTAATAACAACAAAATAATTATATATAAAACAATGTAATAAAAAAATATTACTTACATTATGTAAATGATCTGTTATCAAGCAGCCCTCACTTGGTATAAACAACGTAGGTTAGTTCGGCATCAACTCAGGGAATCACGCGCGGTAAAAATAATGACAGCGCTGCTGTTATTCATTGTATCCGCACTTTGCTATCACTGTTTCAAATAACTTTACTAACCAGAAATTCTTATTGCGAAAAAACATACATTGCAAAACTGAGTGCAAGGTAATCTAACATTAATGTGGATTAATCTGTATCTACACACTAATCTATTAGCACACAGAATTTATTTGTCAGGGTATTCTCGAGAACTACAAAACCGGAATGAAAAATTTCGAATTTAAGATTGTTTTAAGCTAACTTTCCAAGTATCATGTCACATAGTAATCACATAGTAAGTCACATAGTAATCGTAAATGTATTAAACCTCCTTTGATACCCCTTCATGATAATAGTATATTAATAATAACTGGGTAAAAGATAAAGTCTGATTGTGAAAAACCGTTTACCACAAATCCACATAAATTTAGAATCTGATGTAATGGAACCAGTTCTAGATTTAGTTAAAAGATTTTAAACGCCCATAAATCACTTGGAACCCCAACCTGATTACTCGCTTAAAAAATGAGAATGCTGTAATATTCAAATTATTATTTTTCAATAAACATCCTAAAAAGAAAAAATGAAATAAAAATTCCATACAGAAGGTTTCATGCACCCATGCCCCCTACCTTTTTCTACCCAATCATGCTCTTAAATTACAAAAATTAAAGTACACCAGTAATACCCTGAACTTACGAGATAGGTGGGACCAAGCGATAACCGTGTAAGTCGGGTACAATTTTGCATATAAATACATACAAATTATGTTTAATTGGGATCTTAAAATAACTAATTTAAAAGATTAACCTAAATGGTCTCTAGCCCAATCCCTTCAATTAACATAGATTAAACTACTGAGATATTTTAATTTTTTCTTTTCAAAATGTGATTTACCTTGAAAAAAGTTCTTGACATCTAGCCTCTTAAAAAATTTAATATTATAAAATTCGGATCATTCTTTTTAAAAATGTATTCTACCTTCTTAAAAAAGTGAAAAAACATAATATAATTCAAGAGGTTTAGTCCTCCTCTCCCTTCATTTGCCTCTAGTAACTTTAATTCAATTTGAAAACTGAGGATATTCAATTTTTTTCAATTATCAACTTTCTTTGCAGTCAAGAAAAAAATTTTGGTATTTCACATGTGAACCATTTTAAGCACCTAGGCTATTAAGCTTCGTAAGTCCCTTCATTAACAAAAAATAATAAATTTTGTAATATTCAATCTTTACTTTCAACCTAACTTTCCATTTTCAGATTGTAAAATTACAGAATTTTAATGTTTTAATGGTACTTTTTCAAAATTTAATATTTATAGTGAGAGTAAAAATTCAATTGTATTGATCAAGTCTGGCCCCTCCTTGGTCCCTTCTTTACATTATTCCTCTGTAATTTTATGATCTAAATAAAAACATTCTGCAACTTTTGTATATTGTATTTTCTATCTTAATTTCTTATTGCCTTTCTTTATGTCCCACTTAATTATTATTTCTTCTTATTTGTTTTCAAACTGATTTTTTTCTCCAAGCAATAAATCTATTTCATTCAGAATTTTTTTTAAACAACTTTTAGTTTCTGACAAAAGAACAATGCTGTCAGCAAATCTTTACATTTTGTTCGATAGTCATTCCACTCTCAATTTTGTCATTCAATTCCTGTAATTTTTCTGCTATAATTTAGTTGAAAAAGAATGGAGACAGACTAAAACCTTGTGATAAACCTCCTTGAACAGAGCTCTCCTTTCTTTATCTTCTAGTTTTATCATGTCATCTGATTCTGTACACATTATTTTTGGAAGTCATTTTTAATAAGGCTTCCAAAATTAATTATTTCCAAAAATAATTGTATTTTAGTTATTCTGTTTTACATCATCAAATTTTTCTCCAGATCTACAAATGTCATATATATAGCTTTATTCTTTTAAAGCCTGACTTGAAAGATTAGTTTAGGGACTGGAATGGCTATCTTGTACTTATTTTCTTTCTAAAACTGAATATGTTATATCTATTATACCTTCCATCATGTTTTATTTGCCTGTAAATTAGCCTTGTTAGTATTCTTCTTATATGGAATGTTAGATTTATAATGTGATATTTCTCACATTTATATGATCTTTTTTTGGTATGGTAACAAATGGATCTTCCTTAAAATTTCATAAATCTTACTTTCTAATCTTTGTAATGTACTAAGCCTTCTTCTATTCAAGAAAATAATTCTGATGATGTATCATCTACTCCTACTGCTTTAAAAATCTGTAAGACTAAACACACCTCTCAAAATAGAGTCTGACTGTCAAAATAATTTTTGAGGCTGTGACCCTTTTCAGATAAATATTTTTTCACTCAAATGTAAGCTAATAAAAAATTCTAAACTGAAAAAAATTCAAACAGAAAACTATTTCAAATTTTGATAAAAAAGAAGGTGAATGAACAGGTAGAAGGCAGGGCAATGCAGGGCACTACTGTCCTGGGAGTAAGAAATTGCTTCCAAAGATGAAGGACCCATATGGTCAATGCCATATGGTCATTAGAATGCAGAAGTCAACAGGAAACCACTGCATTAAAGTTCCATGGTGAATCCTTAGTAGTTCATGGCATGGTATAGTATAGACCTTACTGTAAAAGTACCCAGAGGTAAAGTTCTCTCATTTGGATCTCTAGGAGAGGGTACAATAAGGTTTCATGCATATGAGGAAGTTCCAGGGAAGGAAGGACATACAAAGAAAATTTATAAAAGAAAGATAAAAAAACGATTAAGAATCTAACCATGGAACAGTACACTACTACAAAGTGGAAAGCTTGAGAATGCAAAGAATGAGATGGTCAAAAATAACTTAAAACATACTAGGTATGAGAGAAGTGAGATGGAAAGAAAATGAAGAGATATCAAGCAGGAATTTTCAGTTTTACTTTTCAGGGGCAAAAAGGTGTGGTAGTAATGGAGTAGGTATGCTGATAAATAAGAAATGGTAGAAAAATTATTATTGTTGAATATGTTGATGAAAGGGTGATGACGATGAGAATAGAGGGAGAAGATAAAGATATTGTAATAATTCAAGTGTACATGCTAACCAATCAGCACATAGCTGAAGAAATAGAACAGAGATATGAAAGGATAGAAAAGTTAATTGAGAAAAAAAAATCTGAAATGAACACTACATGACTTTCTTGTACGCCTATTAAATTATACACAGATTTTTTTAAAAATAAAAATTACATAAAAGTTTATTTCATTAATAGCTTCTGATATTTACTCATATGTATTTACTTTTATTGTTATTATTTATTGTAAAAATTTTTTTATAATCGGAGGATAATAATTATTAATAAATCAATATATTTAAATGAAAAAAAAAGTTAAAAAAAGGAAATGAAGTCTGATTTAAACCGATGTGCCCTTGTAAGATCCAAATATTTCATTAATTAAAATGTTATTTGGTTATAGCTCTGAAACCAATGAAAATAAGTACTAGTTATGATATATCATTGAAAAGCTCTTAATCAGGGCTTATTACTGCAGTTAAGAAAAAGTCCAAAATCCAAATTTTTGGAGTTTGGGCTTTTTTGGACACTCTTGGTTCAGTCAATTGCAATCAAAAGGGGATGTGCACAATTACATGTTAGAACAGTCCTAAATCCAAAATTTCAACATCCTACAGCTAATCGTTTTTGAGTTACGCAAGATAGATATGTGCGTACATTCATACATATGTACGTACAGATGTCATGTCAAAACTAGTCAAAATGGATTGAAGGATGGTCAAAATTGATATTTCTGTTAAAAATCTGAAAACCAATATTTTTCACAAACACAATACTTCCTTTACTTTGTACAAGGAAATAAAAAGAAAGGGACATCTGTAGTGATACTAGGTGATTGGAATGTTGTGATTGGAGAAAGAAGGAAAAACAAGGCAGTGGAAAAATATGGTCTAGGAATGAGAAATGAAAGAGTAGAGACTGGTTAGATTCTGCATGGAGAAGGAACTAATGTTGAGAAACACGCTGTTTGAAAAGTATAAAAGAATAAGATATACATAAACAGAGAAAAATATCAGATTGATTATACTACCATACAAAAAAGATTTAAAAATAGTTTAAGGAATGCCTTATCCAGGTGCAGATACAGATTCAGATCACAATCTAATTGTGGCAGAAGTGAACATTAGGCTCAAGAAAATTAGAAGTGACAGGAGAAGAGATTACTGTAATTTAAGAATCTAAGAGAACAGGAAATGGAAAAGTGATGCTGGAAAAAATTAGAATGGGAGATAAACCAAGTAATGCAAATAAGTGGATGAAAATTAAGAAAAGTTTAAAGGAGACAGCAAAAGAGATTTAGAATTTTAAAAATAGAACAAAATATGAAAAGTGTGGATTACAAGAGAAATGTTAGACAAGTTGAATGAAAGAAGAAAGTAGAAAAATGTAAAAAACAGAAGAAGATAGAAGGAAATATAGAAAGGTGAATAATGAACTAAGATGGAAAACTGAAAAAGGGGCTCAGGAAAAATGATGAGGGATAGAAAATTTAGAAAAGAAGGAAGACATGAGCTGTAAAAAGAAGCAACAGAAACAGTTTTTAAAGAGAAACAGGGGAAGAAAATGTATCAGATAGAGAGAGGCAAAGGATGGGAAAACACTTAATGTGAAGGAGGAAATAAAAAGGAGATAAGAAGAATACATTACAGATTTATATGTATCAGAAGAAAAGCCAAGAGAAATAGATATGGGAATGAAAGAAGAGTACAAAGTTCATAAAGATCAAAAAAGGGTTCATAATATTAAAAGATGAAATAAATGAGGCAATTAAAATGATGAGAAAAGGAAAAATTGAGGGATATGATGAAATACGAATTAAACTG
The DNA here is from genome assembly GCF_047948215.1 of Lycorma delicatula. Taxonomy (NCBI): domain Eukaryota; kingdom Metazoa; phylum Arthropoda; class Insecta; order Hemiptera; family Fulgoridae; genus Lycorma; species Lycorma delicatula. The sequence continues at coordinate 152,972,197 of NC_134456.1, read as the reverse complement.
CTCAAAGCACCAGAAGAGACAGGAAAATTGTTATTACTAAATCTAAACAATGGAATACTTGAAGAAGGATAGTGGCCAGAGGACTTCTGGGATACAATAATGATACCAATAGAAAAGAAAAGAAATACAAAGAAATGTGAAGAACATAGAATGATTTGCCTAATATCACTTGCTATTGAGGGTTCTAAATAAGAATATATACAATAAATTGGTTGGCAGTATTGAGGAAAAATAGTGTGGGTTTAGAAGAGGTATTGGAACAAGGGACGCTATAAGGCTGCTAAGAGTAATGGGTGAGAGGTGCATGGAAAGGAAGCAGAAAGTGTATGTTGCATTTTTCAACCTAAAAAAGGCATTTGACAGAGTTAGATAGAATAAATTACTGCTAATATTGGAAAAGAAAGGAATTGACTGGAAAGAGTTAGGAATAAAAGATCTGTACTATAACCAGAAAATAAAAATGAGAGTAGGAGACGAAATGACAGGAAGAATAGGGATTTGATGGGGAGTGAGGCAGGGATGCTGCACGTCACCAACACTGTTTTATTTATATCTGGAAGAAATAATTAAATGCTGTCTGAATGGGAAAAGAGGAATAAAGATTGGGGAAAAAGAATAGAATGTAAATGTTTTGCTAATGGCATGGTGATACTGGTGGAGAGTCCAAGTAAACTAAATAAAATGCTTGATGACTTAAATGAAGCTTGCAAAAGTCAGAATATGAGAATAAACAAAAAAAAAGACAAAATGTTTGGTACTGGATGGAAAAGAAGAGAGGATTAAGATTAAGATATGAAATGAAGTTTTAGAACAAATGAAGAAATTTCAGCACTTAGGGAGTTTTATAATTGATGACCTGACTTGCACAGTAGAAATTAAGACAAGAATATCAACAAGTAAGCAGGCATTTAATAAGAAGGAAGACTGCTATGTGGAAAATTAAACCTAGCATTACAAGAAGATAATTATGAAATGTTTTGTTTGAAGTGTGATGCTCTATGGAGCTGAAACATGGATGATGAGGAAGGCAGACAGAAAATGAATTGAGACTTTTGAGATGTGAGTGTGGCACAGAATGAACAATTTCAAATGGCAAGACCATGTAACAAATGAAGAAGTATTAAGGAGAATTGGAGAGAACAGGAAAGTGGTAAATGTGATTGAATATGGGGAAAGGAACTGGCTAGGACAGTGATTCTCAACCCCTGTGCCGCGGCACTTTTGTGTGCCGCCAAATTTTAAAAGTGTGCCGCCAAATTTTGTAAATATATAATAATGTTAATATTAAAAAATTATTTAAAAAAAATAAAAATATATTTAACATGAATATATATTTAAATCCACAAAAAAAAATTATTTTATTATTTACTTTGCAAGGCGTTTTTTCTTAGTGCCGAATTGTGATGAAGTGGCATGCATAGCAATAGGAATTGTCTTCAGTTGGCGCACGCTTGTCATTTCTGCGTATAAACGTGTTGTTTTAGTGATAGTTGGAATTTACAAGGTGTTGCATAGTAGTTACTGCACCTTTTATTTTGTTAAAATTAGCAAACGTTATTATTCGGTTTTTTTATTAATTAATTTGCATATAGTTTCAAATTATAAATTTGTAAACTTATTAACTTTGCAGTACACATATCCATTGATTTACAACGTTTCCTTTTTGTTTTTATCGCACTCTACGAAATACTACTGTGATTGAATACGTTCTCTGTGCACACATCTCTCAAAAAATCCCGAGCTTATGTGCTGAATTGCTGCACGCATACAGTGTCCGCATTTATTCACATAAAATTTAATTTTTATTTACGGAAAATTGTATTTGAGTGAAAGTTATACAATTTCAGAAAGGTTAAATTTTCCATATTCATAAATTACAAGTTATTGCATAATTTTGATAATTATAAATTCAAATGTTATATTTGAACCATTTTTTTTTAATTTTTCGACAATATTTTTTTTTATTTTTTCAGACCCTTCTAAAAATGGACAAATGGATAAAAAGAAAAAAGTGTAATGATGAAAATAGAGATAATGATGACGTTCACGACCAAGTTAATGAACCAACCCCCGAAACAAGTAAATATACACCTTTCTCAAAAAAGTACGTTGTCCCTCGGAAATATAATGATTATTTTTTTTAAATTTGGATTTACCTCGTCAATGGAAAATGACATAGTTGTTCCCGAGTGTGTAATATGTGGTTTTAAATTATCAAACAGTGCTATGGTTCCTAGCAAACTTCAACGTCACTTGGTGACTAACCATCCTTCGCTTTCAACAAAGGAGAAAAGCTACTTTGAAAGTTATTTATCATCAAAACTAAAGCAAGGAAAAAATTTTAAAAAACAATTATGTGTGTCTGAAAAGGCTCAAGTCGCTTCTTATGAAATCGCTGAATTGATTGCAGTAAAATTAAAGCCTCATAATTTGGCAGAAGAAATTATATTACCTGCGTGTCGTAAAATTGTTAAAACAATGATTGGTGGATCTGCTGATATTGAAATTTCCAAAATACCCCTTTCAAATGATACAATACATCGCAGGATAAAAGACTTATCTGAAAATATTGAGCAGAATACTGCAAAAACTCTTGCAAATTCGAATTTTGCTATACAAATAGATGAAACAACCGATATTACAGGAAATTCTCAATTAATTGCATTTGTTAGGTTTATTCACGAAAATGATATTATTAATCAATTTTTATGTTGTCGAGAGTTATCTGATTTTACAACTGGTAAACATATTTTTAATGTAATCAATTCATATTTAGAAGAAATTAAAGTTTCTTGGAAGACATGTATTGGAATTTGCATAGATGGTGCTCAAGCTATGACTGGACATATAAAAGGATTTGTTGCACATGTTAAAGAATTAAATGAAAATATATTAGTTACCCATTGTTTTTTGCATCGAGAAGCACTTGTAACAAAATTTTTGCCATCAGATTTAAAACTAGTTCTGGAACAATGTGTAAAAATGGTTAATTATATCAAATCTAGACCATTAAAAAGTAGATTATTTAAAGAATTATGCCAAGCAATGGAAGCCAAGTACGAATCTTTATTACTCCATACAGAAGTAAGATGGTTGACCAGAGGAAAAGTTTTATCTCGTGTTCTGAAATTAAAAGATGAAATAAAAATTTTTTTTGAACAAAATAAAAATCATGAATGTGTAAAACTGTTGGAAGATAAAATATGGTGCACTAAACTGGCTTACTTATCAGACATTTTTGTTATTTTTAACAACATCAATTCAAGTATGCAAGGGCCTAATGAAAATATCTTAAACTCAACCGATAACTGGTGGGACTCAAAAAACAAATAACTTTATGGAAAAATAAAGCTCAAGAAGGCAATTTAGAAAAGTTTGAGTCAGTCCCTAAAGACAGTTATAAAACAATTAAAGTAATTGTTCTTGATCATTTGACAGCGTTAGAGGAGAGAATTGTTCATTATTTCCCAAAATTAGATATTAAGAAATTTGATTGGGTTCGTAATCCATTTCTCATTACGGACACTTCTGTATTTGACTTAACTTTGAATGAAGAGGAAGAACTTATTTTGCTTTCCAGTAATCGAGATTTAATTTTAAAACATTCAGAAGAATCAATTAATTCATTGTGGATTAACATCAGATGCGAGTATCCAATCATAGCCAAAAAAGCTTTATACATTTTATTACAATTTTCCACATCTTATTTGTGTGAATTCGGATTTTCAGCATTAGCCAACATTAAAACTAAAAAAAGGATCAAGATTGTTAAATGTAGAAGACGATATGAGAGTAGCATTGTCATTTTTACGACCAAATATAAATGAAATTATCAAAAAACATCAAGCTCAAATTTCGCATTAAAAATATTTTAATTATTAGCTTTTAATTTAATCACGTAATAAAGTTTAGTTATTTTGTAGTATGTATTAGTTTAATTTGCATATTTAACAATTTGTCATAAACTATATTTATTCAGTGTGTTGTAATAAGACAATAGTTTTTATTTTTTTCTTTATGTGCCGCCAAATTTCAAAATCGTTTAAAATGTGCCGCAGCAGAAAAAAGGTTGAGAACCACTGGGCTAGGACATTGTATGAGAAGAAGGTATTTATTAGTGGATGTAGTAGAAGGCTTGGTGAATGGAAGGAAAGGAGGAGGAAGGAAGAGATTTCAAATGATAAATGGGATCATGGAAAAGGGAAAATATGTGGAAATAAAGAGGTTAGTAAAGGATAGAACAAGGTGGAGAGCAGCAGTCATGACAGGACCTGCCTTAATGGCAGAACATTATGAATAAATGTTTAGTTATGAACTACAAATATAAGTAAAACTACACTATAAAATTAAACTGTAACTGTATAAATGATGAATTGAAAAAAATATTTTCAGTTAATTCAAATTGTTGAGTTACACATTTATAAGAATGATATGATTGGTAAAATTTTTAATCACATTTTTTTAATTAACAGGATTCGCACAAATCATGGTGTCTGCAACAAAAGCCTGACCCAAATGGGAGCTGCAGAAAGCCCACAATGCAACCGATGTAAATCTGAAGAAGAAATAATTGCTCACCTGGCCCTCGTTTGTACAAATGCATCTTTTAAAGAATACAGTCAGTCTGATGCATCATTTTCTGTGCTTGTCATAAAAAAGTGCAATAGACATAATATTGTTTAATATCGGTGATCAGACGAGAACCAGCGTATTCAACATGGTATGGCTGTTGGCAAAACCCGGAGGTCCCGGGTTTGAATCCCAGTCAGGTATGGCATTTTCACACACGCTACAAATCATTCATCTCATCATCTGAAGCAATACCTAATGGTGGGCCTGGAGGTTAAATAAAAAAAGACATAATATTGTAAAAATTGCGATGTTTATAAGTTCATTCGAATGTATATATATATATATATATATATATATATATATATATCTCTTCTTCTGGCAAATACACTGCTACAGAATTTTCCTTAAATGTTGTATTTCAAAACTGTTAAGTCATTTCTAATTTAATTCTTTATTAAATGATATTTATTATTATTTTCATAAACACCACTTATATATCTCATTAAACATAGTTTAATTTATTTATGTCTAAACATAGACTTTTTAATATCACATTATATTTTAATTATTCTGTAACATAGATCATTAATCATTAATTCAAAGAAATAAAAATTAACATATCAGTGTACAATATTAATTGAATATACATAACAAATAAATATTTTATTTATTGCAATTAGTTACAGTTAGTCTGTTGTAACCCACTGGTTGATATAGTGATGAACTCGTCATTGCAAATTAGCTGACTTCAAAGTTGAGGGTTCTAAGGTTCAAATTCTACTAAAGGCAGTTACTTTTGTATGGATTTGAATACTAGTTCATGGATGCCAGTGTTATTTGGTGGCTGGGTTTCAATTAACCACACATCTCAGGAATAGTCAACCTGAGACTGTACAAGACTCAATTAATTTACATTTATCACCCTCATTCATCATCTGAAGTAATGAACTAATACCTTATGGTGGTTCTGGAGGCTAAACAGAAAGAAAAAATCTGATTTAGATAAACACATGACTTCCTTGTACACCTATTAAATTATATTTACACATTTTTTTTAAATGAAAAGATCATACAATTTTTTTTCAATAAAAAGTTATGATAATTTTTCTTTTTTTTTTTTGTTATTGAATTATTCAACGTAAACATTTTTTTATAATGAGAGATTAATAATTATTAATGAATCAATATATTTAAATTAAAAAAAAGGAAATGAAGTCAGATTTGAACCAATGTGCTTTTCCCTTGTAAGATCCAAATATTTCATTAATTAAACTTTCATTTGGCTATAACTCTGGAACCAAAGAAAATAAGTAATATTTATGATATATTGTTAAAAAGTTCTCAATAAGGGTTTATTACTCCAGTTAAGAAAAAGTCCAAAATCAAAATTCTTTGGGATTTTGGGCTTTTTTTTATACTTTTGGCTTAGTCGATTGCAATCAAAAGGGGAGGTGCACAACTTGATAATACAACAGTTCTAAATCCCAAATTTCAACATCCTACGGCTAATTGTTTTTGAGTTATGCGAGATACATACATATGTACGTACAAATGTCAAGCTGAAAATAGTCAAAATTGATTCAGGGATAGTCAAAATGGATACTTCTAGTGAAATCTGGAAACTGAAATTGTTCACGATCACAATGCTTCCTTTACTTCGTACAAGGAAGTAAAAAAAATAGGTACACTGTTGTAGTCTGTTTTATGTAATAACCATTAAGACACAATCTAACAGTGTGCGTGCAGTAAAAATGAGTCCACCACTCTTTATAAGATCTTTTTCTAGGGCAACGTAATGAAAAACAAATTTCCTAACTTGTCTGGACAAAATGTTAACTTTGTTATGTAATATTTAAACTTAATTCATATATTTTAGAGAAATTTAACATTCAATGATCTAAAATAAAAAGATGCCAAAAATAGTACTGCAATCATTTATTCATCAGATCACCAAAGCACTATTTTTATTTACTATTTGATATATGTATAAGATGACACTCAAAATAAAAGCATGGTTTAATACATTGTACTTCCATACCATTATACGAAAAGGAAAAGATTATTTGTTTATCTGGGATAATTTTTGGAACTACATGACCAATTTGAGAAATTCTTTCACTCTTCAAGAGCATAATACTTTCCAAATGGCATACACTAGGAAATAATTTTAAGAACCACCAGTGATCTAGTCTCCTACATTACTGTTTAATATAGATAAATAACGTAAATAAATAATAATATTATATAAATAAATTAAATAAATCATTTATTCTGATCAGTGCATGATAATATTATCTATATATATACATATGTATCATGTCAGAAATTAGTGGATATACTTCTCCACATATGCAAAACGGAACTCCCTAGATGAATTAAGGGAAATTCAGGATAAAGCATTGATCAGAGAAGCATCACAGAATATACTGTTAATAATAAAAATAAAAAAATATATATCATTAAAAATCATTTTAATTATTTAATACATAAATATAAATGAAATAATATTGAGGTAAATATATAATAATAATTAAGATAACAAATAATTACAAAATAATTTAAATTCAGAGGGTGTTAATGAAAATTGTTTGAGCATATTAATTATATATACACATGAAATGAGATACAAAAATTCAAGCTTTCCTATAAATTTTTTAATTAACATTATTTAAAAATGTATCAATGGAGTAATCTTATTTCTATAAAAGAAAATTGTTTCATTATATTTTAAATAAACTGGTAGGAAGAGTTTTAAGTGGTTTGGTAATTTATTAAAATGACAATATATGCATAATATGGCTCTTTCTTGTAATCCAATGTGTTAAGTTACATGAAAATAATTCTGTGTCTGGTTTGATAAAATCTGAGATTGTTATATTTTTAAAAATAAATAGCTGTTATTTTTAGCAAAGATTGCACATTCATAAATATAAACATAAAATTTATTTAATGAGTTACAGATTTTGATCGATTTACCTTACACAAAGTGCTTAAAATGACATCCTTGCTTATTTGTAGAAAAATCTAGTGCAATCTTTATCAGAAAATACATACATATTTATCCTTAGGAATATGAAGTCATATCAATCTGTTCAGTCATGAAAAAAGTTCTTCCGTATCGTTTGAGAAATGGCTTACAACTATTTATCACGGTTAAATAAATAATGAAATCCTTACTTAGGGAAATCAGTAGTAAACCTAATTACAATAAACTCTGGGTTCCGATAATCTGAATCACAAAAGGGTACTTCTTACATTTGGTGAGGATGTAGACTCCCATAAACTCCCTCCTGTCATAAATCTCAGATATAGTTTTACTTCCAAGGCTCAGTTAAAACTACCAAGATAATAAAGAAATTTTAAAGTACATTTCAAGAAACAATAACCAAAATATTTTGATACTCAAACAATTCTTTTCTATATGTTCTGTTTCTAAACAGAAACTTCTCAATTGCATGAAAATAGTTCAAACACTCTTGATTTTTAATAATTATTCATATAAACTAATAATTTTTCATAAGGAATTTACAGACTATTTATTTTTGCTCCATAAAAAATCTTAAATCATATTTAATTCAAAGATTAACTTTTGTTTTTTAAAAAAGCCTATTTAAAAAAAACAAAATTAATAGAATCATACCTTTTCAATTTTGATTTTAAGAAGACAATGCAAAATTTAAAAAATAGCTGACAACTTGTTGCATATCTTTCCCAGATTTATCCTTGACATATTTTTATTTCAAGTTTGCAACAATGTTTTTAAATATTAATGACTTAATTAAGGAATATTTAAGAGCAATTGTGGGAAAGATCAGAATGTTGAGTAAAAATATTTGAATTCGATTTGATCCCTTATCAAGTTGATCAAATAATGTTTTTACCTTAAAAATATACAGTATTAAAAGTACAATTAAGAAAAACATAAAAATTCTTAATAAAAAATTTTGGGTCCCAGTCGGCTCCCTGTTTCAAATGACGTTTTTATTATCAAAATTTTATTGTAATTAGAATATAACTGCTAAAAAAGTTTTTTAAAATTGGGATGCATTTGAATCCCTTGCTTGACAGTCGGTTGTCTCATATAAACATTTTTAATAACAGCTGCAACCTGAAAAACAGATAAAATATCAAAAATGATAAAACGTTTACAAATTATAAATTCCTTAGACGTTTACCACGGGACCCCTTTTTTTTAGTTCCCAAGTCATCTACATTAATACTAGATAAACTGGATTTTCAGCCTTGAAAATTAATGTTTAAAAATTGATATTTTCAGTACAGGTACTATTCAGTCTCTTTTTGGGACTATTCAGTCTTTTGTAACTTGGGCATTAATTATTTACTTCAATAAGTAGGCCCAATTTGATAGAACGTTATTCAGCAAAGCAAAAAAATTATAATTTACTAAAAAAAAGTAGGGATATCGTGATGTCCTTTGTCCGATACCAAAGAAAAAATTCAAACTGATTTGTTTTCAAATCGAAATGATTCGGTAGCCAGAAAAAACTTTATTTCATATCCTGGAAGTATTCGGAATTGATCATTAAATCACAAAATTAACTTAAGAAAATTTTAACCGTATTTATTTCACAATTAAGATCTAATATTTTTTTTAAAATTTAGAAAAAATCAAAAAAGGAAACGACCGTCCTATCACCGATTTTCTTTTCAAAATGGTTTTAAAAAAATAATTAAACTTTAGAATCTTCAATTAGATAAATTAGAAATCCGTCCCGTAATTCTAGTAATGAAAACACGATCAACCGATTAGCTTTCGAGGATGATTTTGCCATTTCTAATCCAAAACATAGAATCAGCAGAAATTCAACTTAATCTCCTCAATAAGTAAATAAGGAAAAACCGTACTATAAATCTCCACAGAAAAAACTAAGTTCGTGAAAAATAAAAAATGCACAGAATTCATTAAACTCAAACTTTGGAATAAACTAGAGTTAAAAGATTTTAATATTTAGTAGACAGAATGAATTATAATACATTACGAATAAAGAAAAAACACACGGAATAACTAAATGAATCTACAATTAAAATACCTTTCCATAAACACCAAGTATGTCATTATAACTCAGTAATTGTGGGAAAATCTTTATGCGTCGGAATGTTCAAACCTAATTAAAAAAGGGAAAATAAAAAATTAGAAACAAAAGAAAGAAGAATTTAAGTAAAATTTTAGTACCCGCAAAAGAAGACGAAACCTGCAGAATAAAAAATAATTCCGAAATATATAAAAATACTATACGTTTTTTCGATTTGGTACAAAGTAACAAAGTTAACATTTTATGGACATCTTTCAATGTCCATTGAAAGATTTGTTATGGACAAAAATAAAACGACAAAGAAAATAATCGAATTCTTTAAAAACAGAAAATTTGAATTAACTTGGTTCTCAGAAGTCACAAAAGACTTGAGAGAAAAACAGATCCCTGAAGAAAAAATCTAGTATAGGGAAATATTTAAGAAAAAACTTTTAAATATTTGAAGGTTTCCAAGACAGAAACTAAAAAACCCATAAATTTAAATTCAGTGGTCGAAAGAAAAAATTCGAAGAAATATTGGAAAAAGAGAAAACACACTAAGACAAAACAAAAGTTATAAAGCGGTCTATAGCGGTTAATAAAAAAAAATTCATAATGCAAGTAAATGCAACACGTAATAAAAATATAGCCACCTGCTATCCGAGGTAAAGAAATGATCTTGAGTAAAAATAATTAATTTCGTAGTTCTATTAAAAACAATGCTATGATTTATTTGTGATCAGATATAATCTCGCCGTTATAAATTCAATAAGATTATAACCATGTATGTTTGTAAAAGCACGCCCTATTAAGGAAGCAGTTCCAGAACCAAATTAAAAAGAGGTGTCGATTTCATTATAGATAGTAAACGAGAAGAGTATTTTATTGTAATCGACACGGCTATACGAACCTCGGCCATTTGAATAATGCTAATCGTATTTATACAATCAAATAGCAGTTTTTAACGATGAGAGATCATTCCCGTAATAGAAAATGCTTCCGATTTGGCCCACGTAATCGAGAGTTATTTTTTAGCTCTTTCTTTATCTACTCTGTTATTTCTTTCTTGCCTCATCAGAATGCACAGCGCGTGTCTTCTACATCGTGTTGCCGATCGGAGGACGATTGCTCAGTAATATCCTCTATCACGCGACCAATGAAAACGATTTCTTGGTTAAATTGCTCATTAATTGACTACCTGTTCTAGAATTAATCCGTTTATATGTAAAGTTTGATATCTTAATTTGTGATATCATGTTACAAAAATAACTAAGCGATTTAAAAAATAATAATTTAGTAATTCTTTTTTTTATAAAAAAAAAAGTAATTATTTGTAATATAATAAAACAACGAAATTAGGTTTAACCTACACATATATCTTTACAACTTTTTAATCAGCAGGCCGTAAATAAAATAGCATTTGCAAAAATTTAAAAGCCGGCAAAGTTTTCCGGTTTTACCCATGATATATTTTTATTTAAAATTGATGCCATAAGGTTTTGAATACGAGTGACTTAATTATGCAGTATTCAAAGTATAATTGAGAAAAAACTGAATTCTTACTAAAAGATGTTTTGTCCTAGTCGACGCCCTTAACCAAATATTTATTTATTATGTTCAATAAGTTTGAATATAAATGCTAGAAAAATTAAAATTTTTAGTAAAATATTTGGGCTCCATTTCCAGTTGACTCGCAGATTAAGAAAGGAATTCACTCTCTCGAGCTCCCTAACAGCTCTGGCACGTTCAGCCTCGTACCGTGGACAAACATAAAGGACATTGTCCGCAGTGTAATCGACCCTACAGTCCGGGAACAAGTCCGAATCAGCAAAACCAAACCTAGCCAAACTACTCCTAAATGCACCAAGTCCCGAAAGGAATTGAGTACAGATTGGGGGAGACCCATCTAATTGCTCCCAGCTCCCTAACATTTGGAAATATACCATACATGTATCGACCAGTAGAAAAATCGTTCCACCTAACTTGGCAAGAGTCAAAACCTTGGTCTTCAATCTCTCGCATATGCCCGGAAGTAAGAAGGCCTCTCTTATTAGAAACATACCGCTTGCTACGTTTCGTAGCTAGAATGTCAATGGGTTTTATGCCGGCAATCACAGAGACTGCTTCTCTCGAGACAGTTTTGTAGCTACCGACGACAGCTAACAATAGAAGACGCTGGGTTCGCAATAGAATGTCCCTGTAGCATTGGAATTGTAAACGATGAGCCCAGACGGGCGTACAATATTATGGCCTCACAGACACCTTTGTAAAGAATAAGCATGGTACGATAATTCAACCCCCAATCGGGATGGATGACTCTACTAACATCAAATAAGGTAAGGTAAGGTAAGGCTTCTTTGAAAGAAGCCTTCCGTGCGACAAACTGAAGGTGCTCCTTGAATTGATGCCTCTCATCAAGGATGACACCCACATATTTCTGATCGGTGACATACCTAATTGGAAGGCCGTCCATCACGACCCGCCGGTGACGGGTCACGGCTAGACGTCCTTTAAGAAACATCATAGTGGTTTTCTCCGCACTGAAAATCATCTTATGCTGAAGACCATCATCATCAATCATCACAATCATCTTATGAAGAACCTTGCATGCCTGTGTTGCTCTGAGCTCTATCTCGGCACGCGAGTTGCCGTCGACCAGCAGCAACCCTTCGTCGGCATAAGTCACAATGCGGCAGCCAATAGGCATCCGCAACCGCATGAGAGAGTCGAACTCAACGACTCAGACAAGTGGATCTAAAACACTGCCCTGTGGACAAGCTTTTGACAAGGACTTTTCTACTTCCGAGCCGCCGTCACGAAGGACAACGGTTCTGTCGCTGAAACAATTCGTGAGACTTCTAATCTCATTTAGTGTGCACCCACGCTGCTGAAGTCGAAACAAGGCAGAGGGCTACCACAAGTTATTGAAGGCGATCCGTGATTCCACTGTGCCAAAGAGGCGATTTGGCATTCGCATCAACACCTATAAGAATTGGACGACCAGCTATCAGCCTAACAATTCTATCCCATTTTTCCAAATGCTGTTCGGTGGGATCCCTGTACTGAAAGTACAAACTCACAACAACTAGGTCCAGACCATCCACGGCAAGCTTGACAACGACGTGATGAGTGTCAGAGGGTTGCCGTATGAAGACCCTATCTAAAGACTTCCTGCACAGTACGGCGGATTTACTTTCACCAACGAAAAACTTCCTCCAGCCTGAAAAACCTGGCAGATCGCCCTTGACTACGTGCAGAAGTTGTAGAAGGACAGCATCGAGGCTCTAATTTAACTTGGACTACAAAGGCACCCTGTGCATTAAGTTGACCGAACCTAACCATCGAGAGAGTTGAAATTAATCTTGACTGCTCTCTTGTAACAACCGCACTCCTTGCTATTCACGGAGTGCCTATAACAACTCTTCCGCAACCTCTTACAGTTGACGCAAGTTGGAGCCTCTTTTTTCTGCGGACAGTCGTCACGCTTATAGCCCTCCTCATCACCACAATGCGCGCAGACCGATGCGTACTTACAGAATTTGGCCCTACGGCCGAAGCGACATTTGAAGTATCGTTGCACGTCAAAGTATTCCTTGCGACAGAATGTAAAATCCAGAAAGATTCTACCCTCCGACAAGAACTTTTGGAAGAGACCAGCGCCTAATTCAAATACCCCAAGATACCGAGCGGCATCATGCTTTCCCGTCTTGAAGACAAGCCTACACTCCTTTTCGAATGCGGCCTCGTCCAAATTCTATTCCCGGTATTCTAATCCCTAAGCAGGGCCAGAACCTCCTCATCGGACAGGCTACGGTCAATATCATAAATTATGATCCGGGACCTACGACCACGCTTGGGGTCCACCTTGATCTCAAGCTTCTTTACTGCAAGAGAGTCCTGGATGACTTAGACCACCTCCTTATTGTCCACAACGACGACTAGACCCTTGCTGGTATCTTAGATTTCCCTAATACGAAGATTCTTCCGGCTGTCGCGATGGGCAGCCTGGAAGTCCTTTTTCAAGTCCGTACTCGTTTTGAATGAACCCTCCGGCTTGTTAACGAACATGTCTTACTGCAACAATATTAGAAAACTTAAGCCAATCCACCTTCCTGCGCAGGAAGCGCCCCTGCTGAACAGGGACGTTCTCACCATAGTCATCACGCAGCCCGCCTACCAACTCAAAAACTATTAGTCGATGATCACTCGCGCAATCATCGACCACTGACCGTGGGTTTCTTGGCCTGACTGGGGCTTCCCACTTATCACGCGTACTACCTCCGCATAGCGCCTGGGCTGTGTTGGAGCTGGGACCGTTTTCTGAACCACTTTGGGCTTAGAGGCCAAAGTTTCGTATCCTTCTGCTACAGCATAGAGGGTTTCCTTAATTCTCGCTAAGCGAGGATGAATCGTCTTCCTCCCACCTGAGCCCACGCTGCCAAGGAGCTCCAAGAATTCGATGAGGTAATCGAGGTCTTCCTGGGCTGCCCTGACCAGCGAGGCAGAACTTCCAGCTCTGCCCGCCGCTTTTTTGAAAGCCTCCACTACCGGATTTGGCTTACCCCGGGTGAGTAACTCTGTATCCATGTCCAAGGCCTCCTCCTCCGACGAGGTCGAAGGAACAGACTCCGGCTTTCTCTTTCCCCTGGATTTCTTAACTTCGGTGAACTCTGTCATGGCCGGAGATTACCTAGCCTGTCCTGACACTAACGAGATGCTCGCTGCCTTCCTGCCTTGCAAATCAAGAGTGCACGTGAACAGCATCCGTAGTGTGCAGTCAGAAACGCCTCGAACTGTCGGAGGTACACACGCTACAGACAGTCAAAACACTAACAGCAAACCAGAAAGCCACAGAAACCTCTGAAAATGCATCCAAGGGACATCCAACATCTCAATTCCCCCCCCCCCCCCACGAGGGAGAAGAAAACCCAAAACCCATCTTGCAGCGTGTCTGTTTACTAAAACACTGTTCCTAGCCATAAGTGGCTTAATCGGAGGACATCTTCTTGCCCTCAAACTGATCACATTCTACAGTCATCAGTCCGACCTCGTCAGATGCCACCGATAGACAACCACATCTGTAAATTCCGGCCTAGTCAAGTTTGCCTTCAAAGAAGCCATGAGACACATAACTCTACTATGTAGCCCTCAGGAACAAAGCTAAAAGCTTACACGTGAAAGATCAAAGAACCCATGCCTAACTCTACAAAAATCTATCACCACCTACAACACACTTGTAAAAATGATTGCCCACTTTACAGATGATTGCAATAAAAAATTATGCCATATCAAATTCAGCCAAAATTATTTGCCTCGACAAAATACCATTTTAATTTAGTGATTGGAATGCTACCAGCGTGAAAGTAAATGTCCCAGAGGACCTCAGGTCAGGTCCATTAAGGAGCTGAGTATAACTTCTAGTCTCGCACTTCAGCTCCAACTTTGAGGACTGCTTGGATTTGCAGCTAGGTTGATCACAACCAACATTTAACTTATTAGCTCTAATAATAAGTGTGCACTCCAGTTCAGCAAGACACCAAGCTAAGTCAGTAAAATCACACCTGGGAGAGTGAAAATCACACTCCTGGGCACGATCCCATTGAAACTTGAACTACTCTAACTGAGGCATGGCGCCAAGCACGCCTACCTCTGGCCAATCCAACTGCCCAGACAGAACCCTTTTCTTTCTTTCTGTTTTTCCTGTTTAGCCTCTAGTAATTACCTTTCATATAATACTTCAGAGGATGAATGAGGATGACATGTATGAGTATAAATGAAGTGTAGTCTTGAACAGTCTCAGTTCGACCATTCCTGCAATGAGTGGTCAATTGAAACCCAACGACCAAATAACACCGTATCCACGATCTAGTATTCAAATCCATGTAAAAATAACGAGGCAGAACCCTAGCCACGCGGGATACTAACCAGTATGCAGTACCCTCAGACACCAGCGCAGGTTTACCCTCAGATGCCAGTGCAGGTTAAAGGAGAAGTAAGCAAGTCAAAAAATGTACAGTAGAATCACAGTGGTAGAAACCTCAGGGAAATTAAAAAGTCTACCAGGTTCCACAAATATTTACAGCAAGGTAGTACATCTTTAACAGTATTCAAAAAATTCTGTAAAAACATCATTTTTTTCAAACACGCCTATGAAATAATTCATAATATTATTTGCTTAATAAAAAATAAAAATGAAGGATAGAAAAAAATTATTTTTTCAAGGGTAAAAACGTTTTAGAATAATAGGCCAAAAAATTCTTCAGTCTTTGATTTAAGTGCATATATCACATCATTCATATTTTAGACAGTTACACTCTTCACCGTTCTCTTCTTCAGATGACCAAAAATTATTTCCTTATACCACTGTAATAGTTCATGAGCAAATTGTTCACCAACCCAGTTTTCATCAAACAATTTTATAAGAAGTTTGTTGACATCATTTTTCTTTTCACTACTGGTAGCATGACCAAGAGACATTTTCTAACTGAATTTTATTAAAATTAATGTTTTTTCTTCCTTAATGAAACAGTATTCTTCAAGTCTATATAGTTCCTCATTCCTTTGACAATAACAAATTTTTGATTTCTAACTGACTTTGTTACTTAACAATAATTTTTCCTTTTACAATTCTTTTGATCAAATATCCTTCTTCTTTAACTTTTCTGCATTCTTTTAAGCTTACTGATGGAGTCAATAACTTTGTAATATACATTTAATCCTTTCATTTTGAAATTATTCCAATTCTTACAAAGTTACTTTACTAATTCAATTGTTTTGTGACATTTAATATACTCTTCTATGGTTCAAGATTATTGATTTTTTTTTGTAAAGTCTTTCCTGCCCTCACAGTGTATGACATGCACTGGGAGGTACCGAAAAATTTCTTTAATACACATTTTAACACTTTTTAGGAAATGCATAATACTTCTTAAAACTATGTAGTTTTTATTTTGTGTTGTATAACCGTCACTCAAGAGACAAAGAACACTTTTCCTTTCAAAGTCAAGAGATGACAGGTGGTTTAGTAAAGCAGAAGAAATTTCTCGGTTGCCTTTGCCAGCTTGGTCTTCAGACCAAAAATAAAAATATGGAGTTTTTGTCTTGAGATCAGTAATGCATAAATTATATAAATTTAACTGCCTTCCAAAGAAAGCTTCTTGCATTGGAGTCTTCAGTAACAACTGGATCTGCTACAGATCAAAGCACAGGCAGTAAAAATCTTCTACATCCGCTTTTAAATGATCATAAAAAGCTTGGGCTTTCTGAGTGTGGACTCTTTTTTTCTACCATGTATGTCATTTTTTTCTATATACCCAGATTGTTGAATTTAAAAAGGATAATGGGTAGGATGAAGGTGGATATAGTAGGAATTAGTGAGGTTCGGTGGGAAGAGGAAGGCGACTTTTGGGCAGGTAATTTTAGAGTAATTAACTCAGCGTCAAATAATGGGCAGGCAGGAGTAGGTTTTGTGATGAACAAGAAGATAGGGAGGAGAGTGGTATTTCAAGACGCATAGCGATAGAATCATTGTAATAAGGATAAAATCAAAACCTAAACCGACAATGATTGTTAACATCTATATGCCTACAAGCGCCCATGATGATGATGAGGTAGAGTGTGTATACGAAGAGATTGATGAAGCAATTAAACACGTAAAAGGAGATGAAAATTTAATAATAGTTGGAGATTGGAATGCAAGCATTGGAAAAGGCAAGGAAGGAAATATAGTGGGTGAATACGGGCTGGGCACAAGGAATGAAAGAGGAGACCGACTTATAGAGTTTTGCACGAAGTATAATTTAGTAATTGCCAACACCCAATTTAAAAATCATAATAGAAGAATATACACTAGGAAAAAGCCAGGCGATACTGCAAGGTGTCAGATAGATTATATCATGGTTAAGCAAAGATTTAGAAATCAACTCGTTGACTGCAAAACTTACCCTGGAGCAGACATTGATAGCGACCATAATTTGGTGATAATGAAATGCAGGTTGGGGTTTAAAAACCTGAAGAAAAGGTGTCAGATGAATCGGTGGAATTTAGAGAAGTTTGAGGAAGAGGAGGTAAAGAAGATTTTTGAGGAGGGCATTGCAAGAGGTCTGAGTAAAAAAGATAAGGTAGAAAATGTAGAAGAAGAATGGGAGAATGTTAAAAAGGAAATTCTTAAATCAGCATAAGCAAACTTAGGAATAAAGAGAACTGGTAGAAAACCTTGGGTTTCAGACGATATATTGCAGCTGATGGATGAACGTAAAAATATAAGAATGCTAGTGATGAAGAAACTAAAAGGAACTATCGGCAATTAAGAAATGCTATAAACAGGAAGTGCAAACTGGCGAAAGAGGAGTAGATTAAAGAAAAGTGTTCAGAAGTGGAAAGAGAAATGAACATTGGTAAAATAGACGGAGCATACAGGAAAGTTAAGGAAAATTTTGGGGTACGTAAATTAAAATCTAATAATGTGTTAAACAAAGATGGTACACCAATATATAATACGAAAGGTAAAGTCGATAGATGGGTGGAATATATTGAAGAGTTACACGGAGTAAATGAATTAGAAAATGGTGTTATAGAGGAAGAAGAGGAAGTTGAGGAGGATGAAATGGGAGAAACAATACTGAGATCTGAATTTAAGAGAGCATTAAAAGATTTAAATGGCAGAAAGGCTCCTGGAATAGACGGAATACCTGTAGAATTACTGCGCAGTGCAGGTGAGGAAGCGATTGATATACACCAGTATATACAAACTGGTGTGTAATATTTATGAAAAAGAGGAATTTCCGTCAGACTTCAAAAAAAGTGTTATAGTAATGATACCAAAGAAAGCAGGGGCAGATAAATGTGAAGAATACAGAACAATTAGTATAACTAGTCATTCATCAAAAATCTTAACTAGAATTCTATACAGAAGAATTGAGAGGAGAGTGGAGGAAGTATTAGGAGAAGACCAATTTGGTTTCAGGAAAAGTATAGGGACAAGGGAAGCAATTTTAGGTCTCAGATTAATAGTAGAAGGAAGATTAAAGAAAAACAAACCAACACACTTGGCGTTTATAGACCTAGAAAAGGCATTCGATAACGTAGACTGGAATAAAATGTTCAGCATTTTAAAAAAATTAGGGTTCAAATACAGAGATAGAACAATTGCTAACATGTACAGGAACCAAACAGCAACAGTAACAATTGAAGAACATAAGAAAGAAGCTGTAATAAGAAAGGGAGTCTGACAAGGATGTTCCCTATCTCCGTTACTTTTTAATCTTTACATGGAACTAGCAGTTAATGATGTTTAAGAACAATTTTGATTCGAAGTAACAGTACAAGGTGAAAAGATAAAGATGCTACGATTTGCTGATGATATAGTAATTCTAGCCAAGAGTAAAAAGGATTTAGAAGAAACAATGAACGGCATAGATGAAGCCCTACGCAAGAACTATCGCATGAAAATAAACAAGAACAAAACAAAAGTAATGAAATGTCGTAGAAATAACAAAGATGGACCACAGAATGTGAAAATAGGAGTAGAAAAGATTATGGAGGTAGAAGAATTTTGTTATTTGGGAGGTAGAATTACTAAAGATGGACGAAGCAGGAGCGATATAAAATGCCGAATAGCACAAGCTAAACGAGCCTTCAGTAAGAAATATAATTTCTTTACATCAAAAATTAATTTAAATGTCAGGAAAAGATTTTTGAAAGTGTATGTTTGGAGTGTCGCTTTATATGGAAGTGAAACTTGGACAATCGGAGTATCTGAGAAGAAAAGATTAGACACTTTTGAAATGTGGTGCTATAGGAGAATGTTAAAAATCAGATGGGTGGATAAAGTGACAAATGAAGAGGTATTGCAGCAAATAGATGAAGAAAGAAGCATTTGGAAAAATATAGTTAAAAGAAGAGACAGACTTATATAGGCCACATACTAAGGCATCCTGGAATAGTCGTTTTAATATTGGAAGGACAGGTAGAAGGGAAAAATTGTGTAGGCAGGCAACGTTTGGAATATGTAAAACAAATTGTTAGGGATGTAGAATGTAGAGAGTATACTGAAATGAAACGACTAGCACTAGATAGGGAATCTTGGAGAGCTGCATCAAATCAGTCAAATGACTGAAGACAAAAAAAAAAACCCAGATTGTGCTTTTTAATTTTTTTGTGTAAGCAAACATGTACTAGATGCATTGGAAACTGTTAACGTGAAGCCTAAATCGAATTCTTGGTTAAAAATTAATTTTCATTTACTTCCATTTCTTCAGATGTCTGATAATTATACATATCACACAGTTTCTTAATAGGCAAATCACAGCTTAAAATTGATTCGCTTGGATTTTTTTTCTATTACAGGTAACTATGGTATGTCCTTGCAGAAGTTTCTGATAAATTTCCTCACTTCTTCCTTTTTTTTTTTTTTGTAACTAAGGTAGCTTTTCCTATCATCCCCTTTTGTCTCTTTATTTAAGCTGACAGAGTTAACTTCTCTAACAATACATTTTAGCCTAGTTTTGACTAATGCCTGAAAGAAAAAGTTTCTTGCAGACTGGAACTTTACCTAATTATAAATTAGGTAAAAAATAAGTTAGAATGTAATCATGTCCTCCATCAGTTGTCGATTTTTGTTTTAGTGACTGGCCTAGGGCTACACCACTTAAATGGATAAGTGGGGACCAATGTATAGTAATATTATTTTGTCTTATTTTATCTATTTTTTTTGAAGTTAGACAAAAATACTTTTATATCTCTAAACCTAAACTATCATGTTTGCAAAGATTCTAAACTAGAGCTATCTTTGATGCAGAATACCTGGTTAATTATAAAGCTTTTCGTTTCCCACCCATAACTTCCCTTTTACAGCTTCCAACAATGCAATCACCAACAAGTAAACTTCCATCTGTATCACTCATGTCATATAATTTAATTATTTCAATAAATACACTTTTAAAATGTAAAACAATATAATCTTAGTTCAACAGACACGACAATTTTAAACAAATATGTTAGCAACAGTTTCATCAGTGATAAAATATGTGGTCAACTGACTGAAAATAAAGACATGTCATTGGTTAGTTAGAAAATCAATCTATGAATGAAACTCAGTTATGAAAACAATTTTTTGAAGTTAACTTTTCTACATTGATCATAAGAAAAAACACTGTTTGCCCTAATAATGTTTCTCATGTAAATTCTAATAAAAAAGAATTTTCATGTAGCAATAATATTAAATTTGAAAAAAAAATAAACTAAGCATGGTTTGAATGTTACCTCTTCAATTTTTAAATCCAACTCTTAATCATTCGGGCTGATACCCTCAACCAATTATTAATAAAAAAAACACAGGAATTAATCTACATTCAAATAACTACACTCTAATATCATAACAATTTTTTATAAAATTAAAATTTTTTTGTGTGCAATCTCTTTCTTTATGGTCTCACCTTCTATGAATTTTATTTTTCTCCATCAATTTAAGAGATACAAAATAACTGTGGTTTCTTATAGATTTTTTAATTCAACTGTTAGGAAGTAACAGGAAATAGGGATTCAATTTTAATACAAAACATATTGTTTTTATCCAACAAATTCTACAGAATGAATTAGTATCTTATATTAAAGTAAAAATGATCGAAGAAAGACGTCACCGAATGTGTTTTGACTTCATTTTTTGCATAAAGTTGAAGATGGAATTGTCCATAGAGTGTAAAGTCATACTTGTTCCTAAATAATCTTTTTTGTTAAAAAAAAAAAAAAAATTACTAATTTTAAAAATAATTTTAGAGACAAATTTCTGTTTTGTAAAAGATTGTATGCGTGAGCAGTGTTCAATATAAATATTAAATAAATCATGAAAAATACTTTGCATGATGTGTTTTAAATGTATATTTCTATATGGATATATGTAAAATTTTGAGGCTCAAAAATCTGCTAACTTCTACATCATTTAAATTTGGGTAGCATGTTAAATTTTTGTGCAATTGGTTGAATCGTTCTTGACTGATCAGTATCAACTGATCTGTCAGACCACTTCTGAAGTCTGAATATTTTTATACTAGTTAATGTGGGACTTTAATGACCTCCAATTTAATGAACATAAGATTAAATCTTTATTCAGATTCTTAAACAATCATTTATAAACACATTATTCTTATTTATTTAATAAGATTAATTTTAAGGTACGGAACGTGTCAAAAAATCCTATTTCAAAGATTTATTACTCAATTGTCACATTTTACCTATGTTCTGAAACTAATAAATTGTACTTATATAAATATTTTTAATTGTTAGTCTCTCCATATTCTCATTGAGCCGCGAACATGCGACAACACAGAGAAATTTTTTGAAGCATTTTTAAAGAATTATGTTGATCCAGTTCAGAGATATTAATCAAAATACGGCCAATACATGTAAAAATATACACGTTCCAGAAATTTCTATAACTTTTTTTGGACTAAGTGGGTGTTGAAATGTCAAATTTTTTAAAAATCCAATACCCAAAATTTTGGGTGATTGCTATACTTTCCTTTATAGGGATGCTGTTGCAGTAGCAAGGAAAGTAAGAATAAATTAAAATAATTATCTTTAAAAGAACGTTTTCCTGATACATTAAGATACAAATTATGACTGACATGAAAAATATAATAAAAAAGGGGCCTTTTTTCTTTTTAAGACTACTGAGTCTTTTTTTTTTTTTTAATAAGGACTACATCATTAACATGCTTGAATATTATGAAATACATAAACACACACCAATTTATTAGTATGATAATCTGAGCTGAATTTCTTAAAAATATATACTATTATCTTTTTCATTAACCTAAAATATATTTGAAAGGCCTACTGAACACATTTTGATTTCCAGTCTTTTCACTATATAGGGCTAACTAAAAATTAGTTTTATTGTAAATTTATGACTGAATATCCTATTACAATTTATCTCAATGTCTGCCCTTACATTACAGGAAATGAGTCGATCATAAGTGTTTGTATATACTGACATGATGGAATTTCCAAGAAATCTTGTTTCTATGGCTTCTGGTCAGTGACACCGTAATTAATGATGGTATTGTTTTTACCATAACATTGCTGAACTATAAACTCTTCCATGAACACAATTTAATTTACATTCAGTTTATGTTGGCAATGATTTATAATGTACGGTACATACTGCATTAGCGAATTTAAATTCAACATTTTTTTGTTAGTTACATTGAAATTAATTGTAAAATAAGTCCAAAGAGAAAAGGTGTTTATGGAATTATCTTGCAACAAAATAATAGTATTCTTAGAAAAAAACAAACAATTTAATGGACAATTAAAAATCTAAGATAATTTTAAGTATAATTTAACCTACTATTGTCAAACATATTAAAAATATCTATTAGAACTACTGTTAATTAAACACACTTTTTGTTATATCGGTAGCTTAATAACAACACCGGCCTCCATGGCATAATTGGTAGCATTTCAGCCTTTCATCCAGAGGTTCGAATCCTGGTCAGGCATGGACGCCTGACCACATACGCTACAAATCGTTCCATCTCATTCTCTGAAGCAATGCTGGTTATGGAGGTTAAAAAAAAACTATTTTTTACATTTCAAATAATCTAAGTTTTTCTACTATCTGAGGGTACACATTAATTTAGAATAGCAAGACTAGGTGTAAATGAAGCGACAATTAAAATACTGTAAACTAGTCATCTGCATTCTCAGTTAAAAACCATTATATTAATACCATCATTTGATGCCATTGTAAAAAACATCAGTATTTTTCAGTGAGAATGGTCACATAGACAAATGAATGACTACATTAATTTATTAAAAATGTGATATTATAACATATTTACAAAAGTTTTTAGATTCTTCTTCAATACACTCCTACAGGAGATATTAATTCATTACCAAGATGTTCACATTACTGACAACTGCTTAGGACTGAAATTGTACCATATCCTGCCATAATGTAACATTTAACTTTATTTTTTTTTATGTTTGGGAACAATAAGTATTCAAGATGATGCTGCCATCTGTCAAGTATAAAAATGTAACATTACAGACCTGTGAGAATTCATTCGGTTCCGTGCAACAATGTTCTGTGGCTGTTGTCACAGTTTTGTTTAATGTAAGTGACAAAAGATGTAATTTATTCCTGCTTGTTCAAATTACAAAAAACTTTGCTAAGTCTAATCCAAATCAGAAATAAAAGACTTTAAATTACAGTTACATTGTTATATTGTGTGACCAAGATATTCTTCTTCAATCCACACTTCTTATCCCTCTGTTTCATGTATTGTGAGTCATAGTAAGGAATACTTTTCACCCCTAATAATATAAATATTTTAGCTTATTTTAATATGCTAATAGTTTCCACCACTTTCTGTTGCCGTTTGCCACAGCATTCATTAATTACTTTTTGCTCATGTTAGAGTAAACAGAAATCAAGATAAAATAAACAAAGAGATCTTTTATTCCGTTTGTACATAACAATATATTACATAGATCATGTCAGTATTAGGCCGATATGCTACTCTGTGGATAATAAAAAGGAACTGCCCCCAACATTTACTTTGATGAGGAAAGGAAAACTGTAGTGATAACTTCATCACAAAATAAATGGTTAATTATAAAATTAAAGAAAAAATGTCATTAAAGTCTACATTAATTATTTAAAATACAAAACACATGAAATAATGTTTAGGTAAATATGTAAAGATACTAATTATAAAATAAGACTAAGAATAAGTCACAATTCAAAAGGAATTAATGAATATTATTTAACCACATATTAAATGGGATACAAAAAACTGAGATTTTTTGCAGTCTTTAATTTGTATTATTTAAAAATTCATCGATAGAATAGTATCATTTCTGTAAAAGAATCTTTTAATTGTATTTTAAATAAACTGGTGAGTTTTTTAAAAAAAATAAATGCAGTGGATATGGTAATAATGAGCCCTCTTCACAAACCAAAGTATTGTGTCAAGTTTTATGAAAATAATCTGATGTCAGGTATGATGTAGGTGCATATTTTTATGTTGTTTAGCGACTATCGTTTTTAGTATGACTGCACAATCATAAATATAAATAAATGACACTTGAGGATAAACAATTTGATGTGGTATTATTATTTGTTTAGAAACAACTAGCTGATTACTGTTTTATAACGGCAGATATATTTATAATCTTCAACCTAGAACCTTCGAGTTGGAGAACAGAGACGCTACCACTCTGCCATGAAGATAAATTAAATTAGAATTTTCATATTTAATCACATTCCAAGGGGAAAGAAATTTATTACTGTTTTCAATAAGAAAACGGCATCAGACTCTTTTTTAGTAATTATGGAATATTTTGCTACTACTAGATAAGTAAAACTGATACTTTTTTTATTTTAATATTAAAAATTATGTTTTTGAGCATATATTGATCATACAAATAAATAGCAGATTAGTTTCTTCAATAACTGGTTTTGAAGCAGCTGTCACATGCAAGAAAATGGCATTTTAAATCACCAAATGAAATCACATTACTCATCAGTTTTTTATTTTGCAAGGTATTGCTGAGAAACTAATTCTTTTTTTTTAGAATACGTGAGTCAGTTGAAATGAAATTGTTTCTCCTTTTTTTTTTCAAAGATTATGACAGCAACAATTTTATATACTTTAAACATTTTTACATTTTGCTAATAATTTGTTTTATGGTCATGTTTAAAGATACTAATTATAAAAATAACAATTAATTACAAAAAATAACAATTTAAAAAAAAATAAAACTACTTCTTTCACTTCTATTAAAGAAATCATGGATTCATTTCTATCTAGCCAAAACAGATAAACTGACAACTCTCTTTTGTTATAGAAAGGATAACTTACTTGGAAGTAATTTATGCAGTCCATGAGAAACAGATTTTGAATAAAAATCTATAAACTGTACGGCAGCTGTAATGATTATATGTGGAATTTTATGATTTATACTGGGAAAGGTACAAATTATGAAAGCAAGTTCCTTGAAGAGCCCAACCAAAATTATTTTAGACTGGGTGGATAATTTATAAAATATGGGATATGTACGCACTTCTTTGATAAATTGTACATGTTTGTTCCACTTTTTCAGAATCTTGTAAATTTAAAAAAGCAATTGTATGCTGAGACAATGTAAAAACAAATCTTGTTGAAATTTTTTTTGTCTTCAGTCATTTGACTGGTTTAATGCAGCTCTCCAAGATTCCCTATCTTTTCTTTTCTTTTTCCTGTTTAGCTTCCGGTAATTACTGTTCAGATAATACTTTAGAGGATGATACGTATAAGTGTAAATAAACTCTTGTACAGTCTCAGTTCGACCATTCCTGAAATGGGTGGTTAATTGAAACCCAACCACCAAAGAACACCGTATCCATGATGTAGTATTCAAATCCATGTAAAAAGAACTGACTTTACTAGGACTTGAACGCTGGAACTCTCGACT
Organism: Lycorma delicatula; assembly: GCF_047948215.1. Classification (NCBI taxonomy): domain Eukaryota; kingdom Metazoa; phylum Arthropoda; class Insecta; order Hemiptera; family Fulgoridae; genus Lycorma; species Lycorma delicatula. The sequence goes on along the minus strand of NC_134456.1, from coordinate 152,946,134 downwards.
TCCACATCAGCTGATTTGGGAAGACACATTCACCACTAGACCAACCCGGTGGCTTAAGATTCCCTATCTAGTGCTAGTTGTTTCATTTCGGTATACCCCCTACATCCTACATCCCTAACTACTTGTTTTACATATTCAAAGCGTTGATTGCCTGCACAATTTTTCCCTTCTACCTGTCCCTCCAATATTAAAGCGACTACTCCAGGATGACTTAATATGCAGCCTATAAGTTTGTCTCTGCTTTAAACTATATTTTACCAAATGCTTCTTTCTTCATCGATTTGCCTCTTCATTTGTCACTTTATCCACCCATCTGATTTTTAACATTCTCCTATAGCACCACATTTCAAAAGCTTCTAGTCTTTTCTTCTCAGGTACTCCAATCGTCCAAGTTTCATTTCCATATAGAGTGGCGCTCCAAACATATACTTTCAAAAATCTTTTCCTGACATTTAAATTAATTTTTGATGTAAACAAATTATATTTCTGACTGAAGCCTTGTTTCACCTATGCTATTTGGCATTTTATATCGCTCCTGCTTTGTCCATCTTTAGTAATTCTACTTCCCAATTAACAAAGTTCTTCTACCTACATAATCTTTTCTCTTCCTATTTTTATATTCAGTGGTCCATATACATTATTTCCACTACATTTCATTACTTTCATTCTGTTCTTGTTTATTTTCATGAGGTAGCTCTTGCATAAGATTTCATCCATGCCGTTAATTATTTCTTCTAAATCTTTTTTACTCTCAGCTAGGATTACTATATCATCAGCAAATTGTAGCATCTTTATCTTTTCACCTTGTACTGCCACTCCAGATCTAAATTGTTCTTTAACATCATTAACTGCTAGTTCTATGTAAAGATAAAAAAGTAACAGAGATAGGGAACATCCTTGTCAGACTCCCTTTTTTATTACAGCTTCTTTCTTATGTTCTTCAATTACTACTGTTGCTGTTTGGTTCCTGTAAATGTTAGCAAATTTTCTTCCACCTGTATTTGAACCCTAATTTTTTTTAAATGCATGAACATTTTATTTCAGTCTACGTTATTGAATGCCTTTTCTAGGTCTATAAATGCCAAGTATGTTGGTTTGTTTTTCTTTAATCTTCTTTCTACTATTAACCTGAGGGCCAAAATTGCTTCTCTTGTCCCTATACTTTTCCTGAAACCAAATTGGTCTTCTCCTAACACTTCTTCCACTCTCCTGTCAATTCTTCTGTACAGAATTCTAGTCAAGATTTTTGATACATGACTAGTTAAGTTAATTGTTCTGTATTCTTCACATTTATCTGCTCCTGCTTTCTTTGGTATCATGACTATAACACTCTTTTTGAAGTCAGATGGAACTCCCCCTTTTTTTTGTAAATATTACACGCCAATTTGTACAATTTATCAATAGCTTCCTCACCTGTACTGCACAGTAATTTTACACGTATTCCGTCTACTACAGAAGTTTTTCTGCCATTCAAATCTTTTAATGCTCTCTTAGTTTCCTTTCATCCCCTTCAACTTCCTCTTGTTCCTCTATAACACCATTTTCTAATCGACCTTTCCTTTCGTATTATAAATTGGTGTACCACATTTGTTTAACACATTATTACATTCTAATTTATGTACCCCAAAATTTTCCTTAACTTTCGTATATGGTCTGTCTATTTTACCAATGCTCATTTCTCTTTTCACTTCTGAACATTTTCTTTAATCCACTGTTCTTTCACTAGTTTGCCCATCCTGTTTATGGTATTTCTTAATAGTTAATAGTCCTACTTTCTTCATCATTAGTATTCTTATATTTTCTACGTTCATCCATTAGCTGCAATATATTCTCTGACATCCAAGGTTTTCTACTAGTTCTCTTTGTTCCACCTAAGTTCGCTTCTGCTGATTTAATAATTTCCTTTTTAACATTCTCCCATTCTTCTTCTACATTTTCTACCTTATCTTTTTTACTTAGACCTCTTGTGATGTCCTCAACAAAAATCTTCTTTACCTCGCTTCTCTAAATTCTACCGATTCATCTGACACCTTTACTTCAGGTTTTTAAACCCCAATCTGCATTTCATTATCAATAAATTATGGTTGCTATCAATGTCTGCTCCAGGATAGGCTTTGCAGTCAATGATTTGATTTCTAATTCTTTGCTTACCCATGTTATAATCTATCTGATACCTTGCAGTATCACCAAGATTTTTCCATGTGAATAATTCCTCTATTATGATTTTTAAACTGGGTGTTGGCAATTACAAAATTTTACTTTGTACAAAACTATTCACCTCTTTCATTCCTTTTGCCCAGCCCATATTCACACACAATATTTCCTTCCTTGTTTTTTTCCAATGCTTGCATTCCAATCTCCAACTATTATTAAATTTCCATCCTCTTTCATGTATTAATTGCTTTGTCAATTTCTTCCTATACACATTCTACTTCATCATCATCAAGGGCAATTGTAGGTATATAGATGTTAACAATCGTTGTTGGCTTAGGTTTTAATTTAATCCTTATTACCATGATTCTGTCACTATGCATTTTGGACTACTTTCTTCCCTATCTTCTTGTTCATTATGAAACCTACTCCTACCTGCCCTTTATTTGAAGCTGTGTTAATTATTCTAAAATCACATGACCAAAAGTAATTTTCCTCTTCCCACCAAACCTTACTAATTTCTACTACATCTACATTTAATCGATCCATTTCCCTCTTTAAATTTTCTAAACTTTTAAACTCCGAACAGAAGACTAATTTACCTCCGGAATATTTTACCAAGGAAGACACCTCCATCTTTGTTATATGAAAATGCAGTTACATTTTCTTTGAAAAGAAGTAGCTGTAGTTTTCCATTGTTTTCAGATGAATCTGAAAACTCACTCAATCAACATCACTCAATCAGAAGATTGAGTGATGTTGATATGATTGTTTAAGTCCTCCTGACCTATGCCCTTAACCACTCCTGAAAGAGCTGCTGTCTTCTTTCAGGAACCATTCCTTAGTCTGGCTTTCAACAGATACCTCTCCGATATTGTTGCACCTTCAGTCCAGCTACTCTGTATCACTGAACACTCAAACCCCCTCCCATCGGCAAGGTCTCATGATTCATAGAGGGAGCTTACTGAAGTAAAACAAGGTAAACTGAACTAAAAGAATAATTATTTTCTTTCCTTGACAAGATTATGATGAATGAAATGGACGTTGTTCTCTGCAGTACATGATGTGCTAAAAAAAGTATAAAAGTCCAAAAAAAAGAAATGAAAAGTCATCCCTAATGTAAAAATGTTTATCTACAATATAAATATTGATGGTGTTGTCATGAGTGATGGTCAGTTGACTTTCTATGTGCTACGAAGTTGCTAGAGAAAGAATGAAAACATATCATAAAATTTTTATGGACTACACAGAATGACACCTGAATTTTTTATTTTGTATCAATGTAACAATGGAATTTTGTATAGCTAAATTTTACTACAGAGCTTATGAATTTGTTAGTTCAAAAATATAATTAAAGAGACAATGCATACAAGTGAAAGACCAATTCCAATATAACAGCTGTTATTACAACTAATGGAGAAGTACTTTCCAAACGTTATACTGGGAACATCTACTGCTAGAAGTCCAATGAAAAGGTGCAAAATTTGCTGAAGTAAAGGATAAAGAAAATTATCATTAGTGTCCTGATTAGTGTCCTGACACAGTAGCACTATGTGTTACACCTTGCTTTAATACACCGTCCTTTAAACTAATGATTATTAATCTTTATCAAAATGTAACCAGTAAAATCATTTAATAATTTAAATTATTAATATTAATAATTTATAAAATAACTTTTGTAGTATTTCTTTATTACGTAATATTGTTGCAATAAATTATTGTTTATATTCTTATTGTATCTGTAGAGTATTTTTAATATAATGAGGACAAAATCAGACACAAAAAAATAATAAAAACCCAACAATAAATTTAAATAAAATGTAAGCTTAGAAATTTTGTAAGATTATACAATATTATACATATCTATTTCATTTTTTATTAAGAGCATGCATTGTACTAAATGTAATGGTAATGCCATTTCAATAAATGCAGTTACATTTATACAAGATTCTCATCCAATATGTGTATTGGATGAGAATCCAATACACATCAAAGATTGTCATCAAAATTTAAATACCGATCCAATACACAACACATACAGTGAAATATGGCAACTAAGAGGTTATGGGGCCAGGATGGTGGCCGATATAATTTATGTCATCTATTCAAAGGAGGAGAAATGATGAATAATGAAAGAAGGAAATTGAAAGGGAAGATCAATTTACTTTGAGAATACATCTGAACAGAACAGACTAGATTAACATTTTCCCCACTGAATTTACTAATAACTATTATTTTACAGACATAAATGGTGTGGCAGGTGTCTAATACAACTATATCTACTGAATATATGAGTTAATAAAATGAATATGTCATAAAAAATGTCCTTCAGTTAAGCAGAAAATGTGAAAAACTAGTGGAAAAGATGACTACATTTTTTAATAAAAATGGCTGCCGCATCGAATGACAGTATGACAGGTAAATGACAAAGGATACACACCTAGTGCATAAGACTTTATTTTGTCATATGCTACCTGATTCACCATGATTGCAACACAGCAATCCCAACCTATGTTTCTTTCTTTTCCTGTTTAGCCTCCGGTAACTACCGTTCAGATAATACTTCAGAGGATGATATGTATGAGTGTAGTCTTGTACATTCTCAGTTCGACCATTCCTGAGATGTGTGGTTAATTGAAACCCAACCACCAAAGAACACTGGTATCCACGATCCAACCTATGTTTACGTGAAATTATCTGCACTTCTTTGGAATAGCAATACTGATGTATGCATCTTCAGTTGTCACTTTAGAAACTTGCAAAAAACCCTTAGGTGTTTACATGCTGCCTATAAGCAAATCCACCCCGGTGCAGTCACCTGCCTCACTGTAAACGATGTAGCCACTTTATCAAAACATAATGGGCTACTCCAGCCTGGCACCACACCTGTGCAGTTTAATACCCAGACATAAATCACAGAGGCTACCAATCAAAAAGTAAAACTGAAATTTAAGATGACTCAGGCAGCACATAGCCTCCTCCAGGTTTGAAAGTGCCTGAAACGATAAAGATAATACTAATCTCAAACTCAATCAGGCGATGCAGCAAACATTTTGAATGTTATCTCCAAGTAAATAGATTAAATTCTGAGTTAACACTCAGTTATCCTCAGCACTAGAAACTCAGGTCATTTGTTGTACACATATCAACAGCTAATTTTATAACTGAGCCAAGTGCTCCCTAAACTACCTGTTGCACTGAATAGGACTTCAGATAGATTGGTAAGTCAAATATAGTCCAAAATAGATGAGAAACGTATTGTAATTAAGATAAAGAAAATAAATATTGTAAAATATATTGAATACAGAGTTTATATGACAGACTTAAAATAAATAAGTTGGGAGAGCAAAACCTCTCTTATCTAACTGAAAAAGAAAAGAAAAATAGATGTAAATTCATAAAAAATTTAAAACTTAAAACAGTAATTAAAAATATATAAAATATTATTTATTCTTTTCAGTAGAAAACAATTTGTACATAATATTTATGTTTAATTGGCACAAATTTAAGTTAATTTATAGTATGTGATGATGGTGAATAAAATTAGAAAATTTTATTTAATAGTAATATAAATTTACAAACTATAAATACTCAAATATATAAAAAATTAAAATCTCTAAAATAATTTTTGTAAAACTATTGGATTAAAAAAAAATTATAGGCCATATGAAAAGTGTACACATATACTTTTGTTGATGAAATTGTTTGTAATTACAATATGCACAGTAGTCCCTTATTATCCAATTAAATTTTAATAGACACAAATTTTTCACAAAATTTGATTAAACATAAAAAGAAAAACAGTACTATTAAATAACTAAAACATATTTAAAATTTAGGTAACTAATAAATACAATACTCTAAAATGCATTATATATAATTATATATATATATATATATATATATATATAGATATTATTTTTATAGTAGTTATGAAATAATTTTCTAACAGTATCAATCACCAGTAACCTTAATTAAACAGTCATATTCTTTTAATCTTTTCATTGTAATTGAGTAACAACATTATTATTTATTTTAGAATATACTTATATAAGTTCATTTCTACTGATTTAAAATATATATATATATATATATATATATATATATATATATAAATATATATAAAGACCAATAATGAACTTTTGATAATCAAAACATAATACGTGTAACTATGTCACCAAAGTTTGTTTTAAGAACATATAATTTTAAAATTTTTTGCACCATTTGTGACAAACCAGCAATGAAAGCAATTTCATAGAAGCTGTTATTTAACTTAAATTTAAGAAATCTGACTCATTTTTAAATAAATATATAAACTGGGTTTATTTATTTACTTTCCTGGCATCATAGCTCTAAAGCTACGCTGTAGAAGAAAAGCATGATAATCAGTCAAAAAATGGGATAAGGGTTTTTTTGCATTTCTTGATGTTTCATGATCTAGGACCCCAAAAATAAAAAAAAAGTGGGGGGATAATATTCATTCATATATATGTACTATACATATTGTGTTTGAAGCTTAATAACATTTGACTGGATAACAGATTTTGATAAAAATTTGTAGTGACTTATGTATATGGGGCAATTTTTGATAAAACTTTGGGGTTAATATCTACAGGGAGTAGGGAAGATAGTTTTTTGTGATCAATTTTCTCAAAATTTTGAAAACATAGCCCCCTTTATAAGAAGCTATCATTTTTTTGAATTAACTTGCTTTTTTGGTTTATTTTCATGTATCATTATTGTCCCATTACATAAGAATAAATAATCAATGCCAGGAAAGTATTACAACTTTGTTGGGGTTTTTTTTTTTTTTATTACATGTAATATAAATTCTACATTACAGTGATAACATTAAATTATTGAACAAAATTTTGTAAAAAATCTGTTTTTAAATATGATTGTAAACAATATTTTTATATGCTAGAATTAATGTTAAAAATGTATATGTATTAAAATTATATATATAAATTTGACAAAGTATTGCATGTCTTTCCTGGCCTCCACCAGTCAAGTCGTACAATACCTTGCATAGTTATTTTTTCACTTCTTCGAAAATCTTGTATTCAGAAAGCTTTATTGACATCAAAATCTTTTAACAACCTTAAGATTTTATAATGTTAAAAAGAGAATTAAAAATTTATACTTAAAAATAAAATATACAAACACATAAGCGATGTAATAATAATAAAAAAAAATCAAAACCAGAATATATATTTTAAAGATAGAGATTAAATTAAGAAAAAATATTCATATCTTAACAAATTTTCTGAAGTAAAATTTTCTTTACACCTAACAATAAAGCCTAAAAGAAGAAAAATAAATTTCAAAAAAATTTTTTGCACATATCAGATGCAGATTGCTTCATTGCAGATATCTCTTGACAGCTCTACAAATGAAGTATTAACTTTAAATATTTTTTTGAAAAATATTTAAACAGAAGCGAAATAGAGCAAAAGAACAAAAAAAACATATTTTTCAATTTTAAGAGGTGGGGATTTCATTTTTAGGAAAATATTATTTTGAATTATTTATATATGCAATGTAGGTAACAAATTTACCACAATAAATTTTTTCTAAAGTGTCACTGAAGAAAATTAAAATTGTTTTTTTTTTTGGGGGATATCCTCACCCATGGAATGAATTTTGAAGAAAAAAATAATATGATCAATATACATAGAAATATTAAAGCCAAATTTAAGTATGTATGCACATATATGCATACATATGTTTTTTTGGTCTAGATCGTTCTCAAAGTGGGCGATAATGCCCCCTTGGGGGTGCTGGAGGCCTTCAGGGGGGCGGTAGAGGCCCACAGAAAATTGGGGGCATTCAGGTGGTCTACTTAGGCGATGGTTGATTAAAAAAAAAAAAGGCACAAATTATGTTTTTGTTGAGAATAATCAAACTGTCAGAAACAGCAGCTCATTATAGAGAAATGTTTATACTACTGGAATTTTTTTTAAGATGGTTCACTATATCTTCAACAGGATGACGCAATATTACACATACATCTTAGGACTCATTTTCATTGATTCATTGCTGTAGTTGTTTAATTGCTAATCATCAAATTTCAAAGACCTATTTCATCAATTTTCAAAAACCATTAATGGTTTTTGAAAATGATATTTACAAAAGGTTAAACCTATTCAGTAAATTGCAGATAAAAAACTTTTATGGTACGATTTTCTTTTTACATGCAACAATCTGCCTCACCAAACATGTCTGAAAATAGTCGCATTATAAACAGTAGAATGTAATAACATTCTTTAAAACCAGTTTATTCAAAGTGACAGAAACAATATGCATTTTATGAAGCTAAGAATATATATTATATAGGAAGTCTCCTAAGAAACTGAAAAATCCCTAAAATAAAACAATATGTAAACAATTTTTTCATCCTTTGAGAAATAACTAACAAAACAAAACCATTTACCTTATATAATGAAATATCTACATTAAAAGAGTTAAATGATCAGAGATAATATAATAACATTAGATATTACAAGATATCTAATGTTATTATATATCTTGCAGGATATATATAGCAAATGACTGTCATTCATTCTGTACAGAAATTTACAGTGCTTTTTTTTTACTCTTCTTATGGTAATTTAGGTTTTAAGGAATATAGTGTTATCATATTAATAATTCTGTATTTTGGACAAATTGATTCACATACATTAAATTTAGTAAAAACCTCCAAATCAGTAATACAGTAGCACAATTCACTATGTAAATGACAAATATGAAAATAAACTTCCATCAACGATCTATACAGGTTTTCTAATTTCATTGCTTTGATCTTATTTTCTTAATATTACTGAAAATAAGTTCCTATTTTTAAAAAACTGTGTTATTAAAAACACAGTTTTTAAAATTAAATAACTATAAGTTCCCAAAAACTTACATAGAATATGCACAACAATGTACAAAAACAGATCTAAAACAATTATTTATAATTTTCTAGTTACTTAAGAAATGAAGACTAAGTGAGATTAATCAACTTTTTATTAACCCATACGATACTGGTCCATGATCAAGTCAATTAACAGCACATATATTTTTTTAATATGATCCTTAAGTAATTTTTATATAGATAATAATTATTAATAATTAACATACTTATAACTAACAATCTAAAGTTTTCTGTAAATTTGTTTCCTTAAGCCTTGTACAAAGGCATGAACAATAATCACTAACATCAAGTGTCCGGACAATGTTTCCTAGCCACAAATTTATGTGTTTGGATATAGGGAGAAAACTGCTCATATTGTCAATGGCTCAAAGGAAATTATGTTGCTTTTATAATCTCTGAAAATCACAAAATGAAGGCCCATCATTAACAACACCTTTTTCATTAAATTACTACTATAAACTTTACTATTACTTAAAAATCTTTTTCCAGCAATGCCTTCTTCTTTTTGAGTGTTAATTTATAACAACAAAAGCAGTATACACTGCATCAGCCATAAGTAATTCTATAGTGAGTGGGAGACTAAGCTAGAAATGTTGCTCCCAGAGTAGATGTGAAATACTGGAGTTACTGGGTGTTTTGTTACAAGTGCTGTAATTTGAATAAAAACTGCAGGATATATATAGCAAATGACTGTCATTCATTCTGTACAGAAATTTACAGTGCTTTTTTTTTACTCTTCTTATGGTAATTTAGGTTTTAAGGAATATGGTATGCAATATTACTGTGTGGATAATGTAAGATTACAGGTTCAGAGGGGGTGGCGTGGCGACCAGAAATGTCACATGGTGGTGTCTTCCCCTATGGAGTAGGGATGTACTATCATAAATAAAATGGTGTACAAATACTCATACATAAGTAACATGAACCAATATGATTTCCTTAAAAATGGATACAATAGACTATTTGGAAAGTACACCTTTATGTAAGTTATGAAGCTTGCAAGTACAATAATTTGTTACCAGCGTTCTTCCTAGCACAACTATCATAATAAATACACATGTTTAGTTACATTGTTATGAACACGGAAGTTTAAGTTCTGATTTAATATAGTATTTGTTATGAAAAAACAGCTTGTCTTTGATAGGTTATATCTTACACACCAGTCTGTAAAAAAAAAAATGGTTTCATACCATAATAAACCTTATTCTTTCTTTGTTTTTGTTTTGGGAAGAAAATTTATTTGAAGAAAATCTGCAGCAATTATAGTGAATTATGGATAAAAAGTACCTAATTTCTAGCCTCTTTTCTTCATAGTGCAATATTTCAATATTTAACAACTTTATTGAGATAATATATAAAAAGTGATGTTAAGTGTATTTAAGATCAGACTTTTATTTTTTATTTCAACATTTAAAATAAAGTCTTCTAATAGATCAGTTTCAATGTAGCAACCATTAAAAAAAATATAGTATGGCTATTTATAGAGAGTTATTTTATTCTGTACTTAAATACATATTCTAACAATACTGTTAAAGTATAAGCATGTTTTAATAATTTCAATTAACAAAAATATTAAAAAAGGGTTGTTAGAGTACTCACACTATGTGCTCCATAGTGAAGAAGCTGCACAGATAAGTAAAAAACACAAAGTATGTGTTCTGTACTTACATGTAGATATGTATTTCTTTATAGATGTACTGATGTACTATTGACACTATTAAAAATGTAGTTCATCAGAAAATAAAATTTCCTTTTCTTTCTCTGCAAGCTGAAGTAGCATTTTTTATTTAAAAATCGTGCTCATATATGTTTAAATATTCATCATTGACAAAATAAATGTTCTACTTAAATCTGTAGATAAACATTTGTTCTCAAAAAAACTTCTACACTTGTTTTATCTTCAACAGAGTTTCTTCAAATAAATTTAATTTTCAAGAACAATATGCAGAAAAGGAATAGGCTTTATAAGTGTTTTGTGAGACATAAATAACTTCAAAAACAAACTTTTTCTTTCACAACTTCAACATTATTTCCATTTCATTCATACAATAGAAAAATATTTTTATTAAACTAAAAATTAATTAAACAGAATTAATAATACCAAAAATATCAGAATTTAAGATAAAAAAGAAACATTTTTATGTACATATTATAAATTCATCACAAAAACTTATACATGAAGACATTAAAAACTATGGAAAATGAATAATTTGTAAATACAATAAAAATAAAATATAATAAAAACAAAAATCGTTTCTTTCAAAGTAAACTACATTTTTGGTTAAATTTAATATACGTACAGTTTATAAAAATGGAGTGTTACACTCCAAAAAATTAAATTTAAGAATTAAATAAATTTTTTGAGAATTTTTTAAGAATTTTTTTAAATTTAAGAAAATTAAATTTAAGAATTTAAATTTCTTGAAAACATTTCTTACAATATAAAATACATTTTTTTTTTACATTTTCTAGGTGTTAATTTTATTGAAAGATTTTAAACAATAAACCATGTTAACCATGTTCAATGACAAAATCTATAACATTAAAATAAGTTTGTGTGTTTTCTCCAGCCAGTTTTCCAGCTGCTGCAGAGTCTGCGTGTATGTGTGTGTGTATAAATAAATCTAATTATGCTTACCCGGCCTGTAGTAGCTGCAGACATAGTGCAATGTAAGTGAAATGCACTGGTAAACATATAGTCTAGAACAAACTCAGGTCGACCACTCCTAAGATGTGTGATTAATTAAAACCCAATCACCAAAGAAAACCGGTATCCACAGTCTACCATTCAAATCTACATAAAAGCAACTGGCTTTATAAGGACTTGAACCTTAAATCTCGACTTTGAAAATTAGCTAATTTTGCAATGACAAGTTTAACCACTAGATTAACCCAATGAGTTAACATTAAAATAAGTAAATAAATAAATTCCAACTTACGTATAGTTTTTTTTATAACATTCCAATATCTTTTAATCCTGTATTATAAACATGTAGGCATGACGTCCCTAAAATTCTACAAAATGCTATTGAAAGGAAACTAAATTTTTAATTTAATTTAAAACTATCTATAAAAAAAATTTCATAAAAAAATAAAATATATTTCAGAAGTGACATGGTTTATGGACTGATAGTGTAGGAACTCCTGTTTAAAATATTAATTATTAAAAATTTAAATATGAATATTATTATGTAGAGTAAATTTTATAATCAATAAGATTATAAAAACAACAATTTTAATTGAAATTAACAAATAATAATGATATCAACTTCAGAAAATTTGAAAATAGATTGAAAACTAGCAGTAAGTCATCAGTTAAGCTGTCATGACTTACTGCTGAAGGACATGGAAGGAGTAAATAAGAACTGTATAAAAATCTGTTCATGTATGTAATATTTTGTGTTATTATTTTTAGAATATATACACACAAACCAAACTTTTTTTTTAAATGCTATGTTAAAAACATATTTTTTTGGAATGTATACAAACAAAAGCAATATTAACAACTTACAAACTATAATCATAAAAATTTCATTATTTATGAATAAACTTTTTTACCAATATTAAAACCACAAAAATGTTATCATTTAAATAATCAAAATAGATAAGGTACAAAAACTTATACTATACTACATTAAAATTTAATTACGCACCATCATTAAATTATTTAAAAAATGAGCAATGGTTCAATATAATTGTGTAAAACACATACACACACATATAATGTAGGTTACATTAATTTCTCAAAAATAGCATTCTACTATATAAAACATTACTTGTATAAAAGTGAAATGTCACTCACTCATTCATCACAATTATCTCCCAAACCTATGGCCCAAGAAAATTAAACTTTTTCACAGAGTTTCACTTAGGTCTCATTTTGATTCTGGTTTCTTAAGCAAAATGATAAGAAATTTTTAATTTTAAAAGGGTAAGCACTATTGTCAACTTCTAGCTGAAAAGATAAATAGCCAACAACACATTTGATAAGGAAGTTCTAAAATCTTAGTAAATAAAAATTTTTATTCAAAATGAGTTTATTATCTACTGAAGAAACTTGTGAAATACAATAAAATATGTCAATAAAAAACTAAATTTAGATATTGCAAAGTAAGTAATAATGAACAACTGATACAGTGAAACCAATAACAGACACTTAAAACTACAATCAACTTTAAATAATGGTCAGCTAATTTAATTTTGAAACCCTTGAATTTCCAAACCCTTGAAGTAGGATTTCTTTAAAAAAAAATTACTCTAAACAGTGACATCTTGGTAATGGATAAGAAAATAAGTTGATAAAAATAATTTTTGTGTTTAATTTTTATGCTGGTAATAAAAATACTCTGGAATAACAAAGAAAATTGTAAACTGTTAGCAAATTACTTTAATAAATTACAAACCCTCAAAAAAGGATAAAATAATCCTTTTAAGAAACTTTTAAAATATGTCCAAAAAATGCTCAAAACGTTTTGAAAAATTATGCCAAAAAAATATGGGATATGGAAAAATTCCAGATAAGTAAAATCAACTTTGACTCATCTTCCCCACATAAGAAATGGCAAAAGATGTAAACAGCTACTATCATGATACATCCTTTTTAGTAGTTTCATAAAAAATATTATATAAAAGGATTTCACAATTGAATCTAAAACAAAATAGAAAAAAATTAAGAGAATATTAAGATGGCTTTAAGAAGTCTTGATTTTGTGCAGAACAAATTCTTCTATTAAACTTCTTACAGAAAGCAGAAGGATAGCTAAAAACAATGTTGACTTTAAAATAAGTATGATTCTGCAGACTGACAACCTGTTTTTTAAATATTAAAAGAGTTCAATATTCTTATGCAACATTTTTAGGCAAAATTTCTAAACCTATCCCTATAAAAACAGGAACTATAATGGACTCTCGTAAATGCTTTTCAATAGTTCCTTAGAAAACTTTATCCAAAGTAGAGAAATAAATCAGAAGATCAAATCAGTATTCCCTTCAAAATTTACATATGAAGACATTGCACATTTATTGATTATCAAGTCTTTATAGATAATTGGGTTATCTCATCAGTTCTCAAAATAGTAACAGAACAAATAAACACATTACAAGAAACAGCAGAAAGAAAAGGCTATAAATATTTTTTGAAAAAACACATTATATGACAAATATCAAGAATGCCCTAACTTTTCTAAAAATTGGGTAATAAATGTAGAAAAATAAAATGATTTAAATACCTCAGAGAAGTTATAGAGTAGAATGACTACGAAAATATAGTCCTAAGAAATCAAGTGAACAAAATGGAACTGCCTTATCATCTAACACAAAACATGCACAATAAAAAATTATCTCAATAATTGTAGAATTAAGACGTTTGAATGCAATGATTTATCCAGAAACATTGTATGCCAAAGAATGTTTGAGGATTATCAACAAGGGAATTTTAAAAGAAATCCAAAGAAAAATGAAAATTTTTAAGGAAAGTATTTGATTCTACAAAAAACACAATATATAGAACTCCACCAACACAAAATGCTAAACCAGAAAGTTAAAGAAATAATGCACGAGAATAAATGTATTTTCATTTTAATACACCGTACTTTAAGAATGAATGATATCAGAATTCCCAAGAAAATCTTCCTCTTACATCTAGAAAGAAAAACTAAAAACTTATATACTAAAAGAATAGAAATTCTAGACTTACGAAGTCAAGAATTAAGAAAAAATTAAAATAAATCTCAGAAAGGAGGGTTTTCTATGAAAGTGAAGATCCAAAACAAAAATGAATAGTAACAGAAGAATTCAGGAGAAAGGCCAGTGAGGGACTTAAAAAGTAATGGCAGAAAGAAAGGGCAGGGATGTTAAGAAAAATGTTAAAATGTAGTCCACAATTAGCTGAAATGTAAAAAAAGATATATTGCACTGTAATTGAACTAATATATTTTTTCATATGTTGTATTATTATTTCTTACAT
Organism: Lycorma delicatula; assembly: GCF_047948215.1. Lineage (NCBI taxonomy): Eukaryota > Metazoa > Arthropoda > Insecta > Hemiptera > Fulgoridae > Lycorma > Lycorma delicatula. The sequence continues at coordinate 152,931,102 of NC_134456.1, read as the reverse complement.
TTGTATTTATCTAACTGACATATAACATTTGCAAATGTACTAAATTAATCAATAACCTAAATTAGATTATTAGATTTATTCTACAATAAAGAAGCATTAAATACACTGATGAAAATCTACATCAAAAGAAAATTAAAATAATTGCAAGGTCTTTACAGATAAGGTAACAGAGAACCACCAAAGATTACATCATGCACTGAAGTGTTTAACCACATAACAATAAAGGAGGTAGAAAAATAAAAGAGAAATCAGGTATCAAGGTGGTATACTTATAGTTTTTCATTTAGAAAAAAATATTTTCTAAAGGAAAATGTAGCAAAATTGAATATTTTTTTCAGTTTAAACAACATACAGATAATTTTTTTTAAAAATAACATTCACTTTGTAAATATATTTTTAAGATTTAACATTTTTTTAGTAATAGCAATATTTTTCCTCATGATTTTAATTTGTGTTGTGTAAAAGCAATTGAAAAAAATGAAGAGGGTATGCATAATAATCTAATATCATTCTTAAGTAATGTGGGTAGAATATTTTCAAAATATTTAAATTCTGACAGAAGATATAATGACGTAGGATATAATTAATGAGCAATACAATATTTTTTTATAAAATGAAATAAGTACTGTTTTTTTTTTAAATAAATTTTTTCCTTTTTATAAATCAAAAAGTGAATTTATGATGTAAATATTCATTCAAATGCTTACTTCAATAAAATTATAATATTAATATAAATATTATAATTTTTAATATAATAAAATTAATACATGAAAAAAACCTTGCCAGATAGTAATATTTTAATACATTATTTTATTCAACATGCAACTGAACAAATCAAATAAAACTAGATATTTTTTTTTTAATTATCATAAGAGGACTTAGTATGGAAAAAGACAAAAAAACACACAAAAAACAAATCAGAGCAAAGGGCAGTTTTCTATAGAGATAGAACAAGCATATACAAAGATTTGAACAAACGACACAAGCACTGGACTATTCAGGAGTCAGTCTAAGAATGCATGTTTCAAATTCTTTTAGATCAATAATTTAAGTGAAACAATTAATTAAAAGGCCCCATACCAAAGAAAATAATAATTAGAACTTTTTACAAAATTAATAATAATAACAAAAAATTGAAACAAGTGAAAGTAGAGAACTTTGTAAATTTCTATATTCATCTCACTGTTTTAGAAACTGTAAACAGAACAGTTTTTATTTGTGAAACTATTATTAAATAAGATATGGTACAATTCTATTAATGGAATGTTATCCAATTTTCTTAAGATTTTGGTATGCATGAAGCGATTCATTATGTTGCTTATTTTCTGTTGCTTATTTAAGCATTATTTATAATATGAAGTTTGTTGTCACAATTTATTTTGTGTATTATAATGGCAAGATTAGATAACAATGTTCCATTTTATTTCAGGTTTCTAATCCTTCCTCATACATATATTTTTTTGTACTCTACACTGTGTTTGACTGTGTTTATTAAAATTTTATTTTATTATGTTCAGTTTTGGATATACCTCTTATTGAGGAAGATCATGTTCAGATTTTGTAGAATCACAGTTTTGCCAATCAGCAGAAAATGTGGCAACAGACATAATATGAAGTTATTATATTTTGACAATCAATGAATATTGATAATGCAATGTACATGCTGGTAACAGGCTGGTAAATTCAGTTGACAAACTGCACAGTTGAATGATTTTTCATTTTCTGTTGAGCCAGAAAGGTTAAAAAAGCAGCTGAAATTGAATGGGTGCCAATTAATTGAAGAATACTCTTTGTTTCGGCTTTTGATAGTTTCAACATACCAAACTTTAAATTATTTCTATCAAATTTCTCTAAACAAGATGTAATCCCGGAGGAATAAATTTTTATTTATTAGAAGAAGGTTAAAAAATTCAGTACTTTCTTGTTACACAGCCCTTTCATTTAATTTTTAGTTTATTCTATAATAAATTTATTTTCCTAAATTTATATTACTTTTTTTAACTCTATTTTTCAGTATTACAGTTAAATTCAGTTCTTTATACTCTTTTTATCAATAATCAACATCTTTATGTTACTGTTGGCTTGTAATTATCTTATTTATTTATTCTACAAGTTATTAAATCAACCTAATATATTCCCATACATTTAGCAGTGTTCAATAGTAATTCCCTATGAACAATGAATTTAAGTTTGTTTGATCTACTGATGTTCAAACATCAGCAGAAGCAGTTGCTGAACTTTTTCAGAAATGTGGTAAGTTATCTTTTGATAATGTCAAAATGAAATTGTATTTCAATGATGGTATCAAATGGAAGTGTTGCAGAAGTGGTTGCCATCAAACATTAAAAGTACATGTCAGAGACTGGTTGGAGGATAGCCATGGTTAATGGTTAATGGTTATTCTTTGTTGATGTAAACAACAATCTGCTGCTTTGATTTTGTATCTGTTCTGAAATAAACCTGTCGAATAAAAATGCTGTAGTTGATAGATTAATATATGTGCGTGAGATTAGTGTGTTCGGTTTATCATAACAACAAAATTGTTGTTGAGAGTTTATTAAGAAGATGAGAATTTATTTACATGCTGTAAATATAATGAAGGCAGTCAGTCGTCATCTTTCATAATAGTGGATTTTTGATGGTCTATGTAGAACTAAACAAAATTTTATCATACAAGTGCCAAATCTATCAGCAAGAATCCTGTTAGTGGTTATCCACAATAGTATTAAGCCAGATTCTAGTATAATAAAAGACTGTTAAAGTAGTTACTATTCTGAGAAATTCAGGTGGCTAGATATAAGCATCTGGATGACAAGCACTGGTATAATTTCATTACTTTACTTATTGTTTTCCATCAGCATACAGAAAGACAGTGATGATTTGTTAAAAGAAGAAATAAGAAACACTAGGGATACTGACAAGAAGTACTAAGACCTACATGGAGTCATGCCTAGCCAAATTTATTTTTTATCAATGGTTCCCATAAGACACTTTTTAAAAAGATTTTCAACAGATTTCATTAATCTGGCTCTCAGAATGGCTAAACATAAAAAAAGTTCAATTTAAATGCTACAATGCAGTTAGTTAGTTTTGTTGTAGTAATTGTGAATGGTAGAAAATAAAATGCCTCCAGTTAAATGAGGGCAAGTTTTTTATCTTTATTAGCTGGTATGATCTACAAGAATTGTGTTTGGTTTGACAGGAAATTCAAAACTCAGTTAAGTAAAAAAACAAATAAAAGAATATGAAAAATTAAACAAAAACAGAATGGGGCCAAATAACAGGAAAGTACTGAAATTTCTACTACACCCTATTCCGTTAAGTAAGTGATAATACGTTACATTTATCTCAGAGCAGCACTGTAGCAGATCATTAACTACATTATCAGCCAAATAATTAAAATATTTACATATAAAATAAAAAATTACAATTCCATGTATTAATTCATCTTAATTCAAATGAGAAAATAAATCTGTCAGCTTCCTCCTGCAATGTATGCACTACTAGCCATTTTGCATAAAAACTATGACTGCACCTGCACCACTATAACTCAAGCCTGAAAACCTTTAATTACTGTTGAGGCTACATACAACAAAGACCAAAACACATAATTTATTTTAACTAGCATAAACAATTTTTAATGCCAAAAATAAATATTTAATCTAAACTACCAATCTATCACTTTGTTAAATACAAAAATAAGATATATTATTTAAAATTTTCTTAACATAAATTAAACTTCAATAATTAATTAAAATTACAATTACCATATTATGTCTTTACTTATGTCACCCACCGTATGAAGTATCCTGCTGTAAACAAACTGTTTTGCTACATTTATTTGCTTTGAAAAATAAAAAAACCTGCCTCTGTCTAATAATAATTATATCCAAAACACAAAAATGTTATCAAAATATATGTCTAGAAAAATATGACAGAAATGAATAGATTTATACTGCTTTTTTTATCATTATCACACTCATACATACATACAATATTTCTTACGATTAACATTGACTAGTGCAGATTAAATGCAGTACAAATTCTACACAACAGTGGTTTTCTGTGATTATCACATAACTATCAAGCAACAGACTGATCATTTCTACAACTCCCCATATGCTTTCCGAAAAGACTCTTCCACAATTCATAAAACCCATCTAAATAGAATAATTTTTTACACTAAGATCATGTTTTTGCCTTATTTAATATCAACTATATTATTCTTTACTTTCAAGATTCTAACTTGATCATGCAACAAGAAACACTTTGGAACCTTCAAGTTGGACTCAAACACCTACATACACCTAATACGATCGATCAAAGTTTGAACTTGATTCACACCCTATTTGAACACTAATGAAGAATTATCTACTTTACTTTAAAACTTTATTATTTAAAAATAAATCAAAAAATTACAGCAATGCTAACAAATATAAATATAAAAAATTCTGTTTTTCATATTGTTTAAGTGTAGAAAATATTGTTTTAGTAAAAGAAAAATGGCAGAAATTTTTTCTTTAGTAAAATAAAAGTACAGAAACTTATCCATTTATTTCAAGGCACATAATTATTTTTATATTTCAAATGTTGAGTTAAAGATAATAAACAATTACCCTTCTCATTAAAAAAATTCAGTTTTTTAGTATTTTACCAATCCTGAACTCCTAAATGTGAAGTACTAGATATAAATGTATAAAAACCCATTTTAATCATGTATAAACCCCATTTAATACAACAGTGTGAAAAATTACTAAATTTTAATTTATTATGTAACTATTTTAGTTGTTCAGTTGATGCAGTTTAGAACTAGTAAAGAACTACTATAAGGTAAGTAATGACACACTTCCCTGATTATATTTAGGTACTTAAAAAAAATATATAAAAATTACTATCAGCTGTAATACAGGTGTATTACAACACATACATTACATAGAGTATACACTTATATATGAACAAACATAAAAAGGGGTACACTGATATGAACACAACATAATGAAGAATTATTTTTTAAGATATAAGAAAATCATAATTAGATTAGAACTGAAAATAATAAGTATATATGAATTAATATATATATATATATATATATATATATATATATATATATAATTAATTTGGAACACTGACTAGTTTAGCAAGGATAATAGGTAAGAGAATGAATTAAAATATCAATTATAAAAACAAAGTTAATTATAGAGCACAACAACCCTTCCTCTCTGTTAGCTCTTTAAATCAGATTAAAAATATATACGATTCACTTTCTACAGATTATTATGACTACATTTCCATGGCTTAAAAATTATTTGCAATTATACTGCATGGTACAGTTTGGGATGGCATACAGAAATGGAGGATTTTAATTGTACATGCCATATTGCCAAAGTTATATTTTAAATAAGCAGAATTATTATATCACTTCCACTCTCCAATAAATTTTAATAGTGTTAAAATTTGCAATAGTTATAGTTTTGTAATAAATTTTTTTTATAAAAACAGCAATTATTCCTGTATTGAAACTACACAGCAAGAGCTGTATTTTTATTTTCAATGGCACCATAATTCAGTTTCATCAGCTCATGCTGTAAAAGACAGGTTGAAAATTGATCAATGGATTCAATTTTGAGTAGTATTCAAATCCAATAAAAAATATTTGACCAGCAACTGTTGAAGCACTTAAAACCTCATTCACTCAGAATTCATAGTATACTATATAGTGAGACATTATGCTATGTTATTATGTTTGTCTCATCATACTTTGGAAAGATTATTGATGATAAATTTATATTTTCATTCTTACCAGATTCAAGTCATCCAGAAAGTGGAAAAACATGATTAATGGAAGAGTTTGGAAAACGCATCATGTTTTCGAAAAACAATATGATTTTAATTTATAATTTCTTTTTAACAGGATTTTTAAAAGCCAAGTGTTATCTCATTCTCTTCACAGCATATTAATGACTAGAATGTTAATATTCATAAAGAGATTAAACAATCTTTGTAAAGATGATGAATCTTCAATTTTCAGTGAATTATAGAAAAACTACCTTTGAAAATACTAGCATATTCATAAATAATCATCATCTGCAAAATTTTATTATTAAAACATCACTTTTACATAAAATAATGATGAATGGCACACATTTTTAGCATTTCGATGGCTGTGTAAATACAAAAATAAGCTCATAATTCATTAAAAATCTATTTAAATATGCCCGCTCTTATGCAAAACCCATGTATAAATTAATTTAAACTAAAGAAGGATTATTAATTAGTTTACTTTTTTTTTTGCTTTTTTCTGAGATAACAGTAGCAAATATTTTTGTAGAGGCTAGCGGCAACTTTAATTGAACTAAGCTATAAGCAAATTAAATTCCACTACAAATACCTATTATTATTATTATTATTACCTGAACAAAATTCAATCAACTAATTAAGGAGCTGTTTCTTAAATGAGCTCATGTTACAAATAACCTTGCTAACTAACTTATTATAAATTTAGGTAAGAAATCATTTACCAACATATTTATAAACATACCTGTCGTACATAAAAATGATTAAATATAAAAACACTTATCAAATCTACTGTATAATTATGTAAAATTGTATTTATCTAAAAATACTCTGTTTAATGTAGACAATTAAGTCTTGCACCTCTAATGAAACTGTAAACCTACATATGTATACAATAAATAATGTAAGTACTTGATAAAATATCATCCATTAAAAATTTAAAATATTCTATACAAAAAAATAATATATAAATATTTATTTATAAACTATATAATATAATTAACAAGACACTTTAATTACTGCTAAGGGGTGATGTTAAAAACATCAGTAACAAGCCATCCATAAAATTTTTATGTATTATTTATGCATATATAAATATATACATAACCTAATTTTAAATGGCATTTAACAACTAATATTTAAAGATTTAATCATTAATATCTAATATATATATATTACTTTTATTTTACAACTATGGAAAAAATATTTTGCTCATAATTTGATTTTAAATGCAATAAAAAAAATAAATGAGACAATATGCCCCATCTTACAAAAACTATTTTTTAACTAAAACTAAAATATGACTACAATTAGATATAAGTAAACCTGTATGCGAATAAATGCTATTTTATACTTGACCATAACGTTCAATAAGAGCTTCTCCAAAATGTGTTATTACATAATCGTGGTAGTACATCATTATACAAAGAGGTTGTCCAAGGATCAACGAAGACCATACGATAATGTTTCCCCAACGAGGTCCAAAATGAACTTCAATCCATCGGCAAAATACAGACAATGGAATCTTCAAAAACAATAAGTAAATAAACAACAATTAAATAATTCTTCATGAAATAAATTACAAATATAATAATAAAAATTTATTTTTCAATCGATCATCATAAATAAAAATTTTAAATTCTATTGTCAAAACACAACAAATGTACTAAGAAATCTTTAAAAATATAATTAAGAAACATAATTCAATGCAGGTGACATCATCAGTTATTAAAAAAAAGAGTAATAAACTTAATTGTTACAAACCTATAAAAAAGAAATATTTAATTTTTTATTAAAACTGAATTTAAATTACAATAACCAAAAAAATTATTCATTTTAACAACATTATTATTTTTTTTAAAGGGATTATCTTATTATTTACAAAAAGAATGATGATGTAGCTACCTTTGAAAAATCCTTCTTAAAAATTAGAGAATGAATTAAAATAAAAGTTATATCTTTCTTATATTAACTTGTTAAAATCAGTTCGCTAATCAGATTTAAACAGGAAAATACTGTCAGGGTTGAAAAATTTTCCTGGCTTCAATTTTGACAAATTTTTATTTTAAATATACCAATGACTAGAATAGGTTCCTACAGAGTGTTCCTAGAGGTTTTGACAGTATTTCAGTAAAGGGCACCAATTATAGCAACCCTTAATTATGTTAAAAATAATAACAAAGTACAATTACCTCATAAAAAAACATTTCAATTAAACTTCACACCTTAACATAAAATCTGTTTAATGATATTAGAAGAAAACTAATAAAATGAGAAATGTGTATCCTACTATTTTATGCCTGCCATCATACATAATTTTTGCTATCCACTTAAACAATTTCAGCAATATCTCACCTGTTTATCAACTGATTTGAACAAATGAGGTGTCATTTTGTTAAAAATAAAAGCTTAAAAATTTTTATCCAATGAAAAATAATTAGTCAATAAATCTAATATTTATAAAGCTATTAATGATTCAAAAATTTTAATAACAACCAGTTTGGAATTTTCAAACTTATTTATAATGTAGAAGATGTTGGGTACATGTATACCAAATTTTATTAAAATATTTCAATCTACTCTTAAGATGTACAATTTCACTGAAAAGAAAAAAAACAACAACACAAAATAGCAGAGAGAGGTAGAATGAAATGACTGGATTTTTTGTCCATATAAACACTTTCTGCTACTTTGATGTCCTGAATCAGTCCTTTGGGCAACACCTTTCAGGACATTATGTAAAGCTATATCAGGGAAAAATATGTTAGCAAGATGTCTCCCTGTCCAATGGGGTTGAAAATCAGCCCAAAGCTGGAAAATATACAGCCAAATTTCAAATTTTTTGGTCAACAAGTTTTCAAGATGCAAAACAAAACTCTTCAAAAACAATGTTGTATATTCCCCAAATTTAAAAGTATTGAATTTCAAATAACTTAAGTACTTTTATTGTAATAAAACTCAATTTCCAATGAGCACTATACAAAAAGTCAAAAATTAAAAGTGACGAAGACTAAAACTATTGTTCCCTCTTTTGTTAATGTTGTCCAACATTTAATTCCATCACTGCCTCATATATAGAAATTTACTGAGCAATTTTCAATCAATTAATGTTAAGCTAGTACAGTGATATAAACAAATACAGGTCAAGAAGCATACATCATCTACTGAAGATTTTTAATAATCTTTTTGTGTTTTTTTGGAATAAGGAAGTCTGAAACGCTGACAAGTGCAAAAATGGTGATGCCTAAAATTTGGTCAGTCACTAAATTTTTCCTTTACAGCTATACTGCTACAACAGCAGCAATACAGCTATAGACAGAAAAGTGAAAACCTAAAAATACACACATAGGTTAACTACTGAAAATAATTATTCCGCAATATAAAAAATTTAAAAAAAAATTACTACTCATAATACTTTAATGATTTTAATTTAGCCAGTAAATGACTTTGGACTTAATTGCAATGAAAAATCTCAGTGAATTTGATTGAAAATAATTATCAGGGTGATGTTAATAATACAACTTTTACAAATTTTATTTTAATGTATTTATGTTTTATTATGCATTTTTAAAAATTATGACAGTGAAACAAAGACAAAACAGGAGTTATGAAAACCAAGCTACATTGAGAAAATTACACAAGTCCCAAATTACTATTACAAATAAATCAGTCAGATATAACATATAACTAGATATAAGCAAGCCTACAGAAATCTGTAATAAGGTTCTTATGTATCTTATTATGATAAATATTTAGAAGAAATACATCAAGTTCATCTCATGGGGCTAAATCTCTGTACTGACACTCTTGTTAAAGTAATGCATGTAACATTTGCTTACGATCAGATAAAAAATGTTAAATATCTTATCTTGAACCATAATAGAATTTAAACTAATTTAACTAAAACTAACGAATCAATTATAACATTATAATGATTTATTTCTTCTAATTTAGAAAATGTTTATAATATGGATGCAGGTTATGCGAGACTAAATCACTCATCCTCTCTAAGACTTAACTCCTTACTTCTGCTACTTAACTAAGTTCTCCACAACAAAATAGTGTTTATTTTTTTTTAGTGTCATTACTATTTTGTGTAACGCTACAAAATACTTCAGCCTACAAGAAAGGTCCTTATATACACCTCTTTTTTTAATAAAATTAGTGAACCATTTAAAATAAAAGATCCTCCGACCAATTTATTAAATTACAATTAAACAGTTTCTTTGCAGAAAAAATATTACTAAAAAAATTTTTAAATGCAGAATTATTTGAATCCTGTTCATTGCACACATAAAATATATAAGCAAATAATTTCCATTAAAAAATTCTCAGTTATTTTCTACTTATTTTTATACTTATAATCCTCATATTTACCTTAATATTATTTTATGGCTTTAATTACAACTATTTTTTTAATTTATAATTACAAGATCATTCAATAATAATAAAACTAATGCTACTTTTCAACATAATCAATGGCTAAATTTAAGCACTTGTTCCATCCTTATGTGAACTTTCTTATTCCAATAGTGTTCACCTTTGTGGCAAAACCTCCCGACCCAAAGTTGTTTTAAATAAACTTCCTGTGTCTTATGAGTGATATATATAGGGTGGGTATTATCATGAAGAATAATTATGCCTTTTGAGAGAAAACTGGAATGTTTCCTCCTTATTGTAGGTTTCACTTTATTTCCTAGCGGTCATGATAGTAATTGTTGATTATACACTGTTCTTCAAAATTATCACAATAACTTGTGCTTTATAGATACAAAACATCATTAGCAACTCTTTACTGGGGAATACGTAGGTTTGATTTTTCCTTGCAATAAACTCAGATGTTTTCATTTCATACTCTGAGGTTTTTATTTTGGCTCAAAACAATAAATCCAAGTTTCACCAAACGTTATTATGCAATCACAATAAACATTACTTCTGGTAAAAACCACTTTCTAAGCTACATACAAATGTGAATTCAAGTATCTATGAATTCGGTCAACTGTCTCGGAACCTATCTTGAAATGTTTTGAGGTATTTCAGTTTATCATGGATAATGGGATAGAAAGTGCCTATACTTGCACTACAAATTTCAGAAATTTTTCCAATTTTTATACATTTGTTCTTGTAAATAAGATTAAATAATGTGATTTTGCAAACTGTCAGTCAAAACCAGTCATCTGCTACAATGGAAATCAATGACACTTGTTTCTGCCTAATTTAAATAGTTTAATCCATTACAAAAATTTACATGGTTAATACATTTTACATCATACTGTTTTAACATTGACAAGTGAATTTTGATCTGTTACACACAGTTAGAAAATAGTGAATTTACCACAGTGTGCTGTTCTTCCATGGTATAAGTTTCAAGCATTTTGAAATAAACAAAAAAAGTTATATAATAGAAATTATTTTGAATTTTGAACATTTGTTATTTTCTATGTCAGGAATGTCAATTTGAACATCAGAAAGTTTCAATTTATTCTATTAAATAGTCCTTACACTGTTGCAATCTATCTGTTTGTTTAATTAATGAACGAACCTCAATTCTTTCATCGAGGGTTTATCAGTTTTCCTTGATCTCTCAAGGCAAGTTCTTTTTTTAGGACCGCTCTGTATATAAGTAATGTGCTGTTATGAATCGATCAGAATAAAATATTTATTTACTAACTATATCAGTTATTTATCAAGACTTTACAGTTTTATGATACTTTAAAAATAGAAAACAAAATATATATTTACCTGTCCCATCATTCCTAAGAAAGCCCAAATCTTAAAAGTACGAAGAGGTACGCTTACAAGATATTCATGGAAGAATGCACTTACGAAAAACACTACAACACTTGCCACTGTTTTACTGTAGCCTAATTCAACCAATGGTATGTAGAGATGTCTAGAAAAAAAATTCATGTTTAAGAAATCATTAACATTTTAAAATAATTTAGAAAGCATGACACAATAAGAAAAAAAAAATAATTTTATCAATAAAGTTAAAACTATTTATATAATTCAGAAATGTATATTCACATTAAAAAATTAAACAAATATAAAATATTTTTATTATGTTCGTGAAATTGAGAATCATCTGGTATAGTAAGGCTCTTAAATGCTAAAAAAAATTATTGTTTATAGTGAAACACTTAACTCTTAAGTGGTAATAATATAGAAAAAATATGTAATGAAATCGATCAATAACAATAGAGAATATTGATCCTTCTTGTTAACAATTAACATCTTGCTAACATCTAAAATCCCTCTTGTTAACAATCATTAATACAAAAATGTATAACCATCCTTAAAATAGTAGAAGTGTACGGCACGCTTGCAGTGCTCTTATATCATTAGTAGTAATAATAACTAGAAATGTTTACATGTAAAAATTCTTATAAATTATTATCACAAAATAATATTGGAGTTTGATGAATTGGAAGGGATGGTAAAATTGTTGAGTTTGATGAATGTATTTTTATGCAAGGAGAAAAATAATAGCAAAGTGCCACCAGTGCTCTGCTGTTTTAGTGAGAAAATTTCAGTGAAACACAATGATTCCTAATCCAAATGTCAGGCAGGTTCCAGGATCCTATGTTAAATGAAAAATAAAATCCCATGAACAAGGCAAATTGACCACCTACATCGATTCATCACTTATCTATCAAACCGAAGACCTCTTCAGTGGAAAGAATTCAAAAACTTCACTTAATCATTTGTAGGTCTGAATAGTGAAGCGCAAGGCAAACAATTGAAAGGTAGTGGTAAAGATTGAGTGACAAAATAAGAATCATTAAGTCACAGCTAGATACTTCATTCACTTTTACTTGCTAAATTTATGTGACAATATATTAATGACAGATTCTAATTAATTATTCAAGGAAGTGCAAATTTCTGACTACCAACAATTACATTTTTCCAAGGTATGCACACACATTATTTATAAATGACAACATTAAAAATGTTCATATACATAACATCCAGATAATTAATTAAGTACCATTTATTTATTATGGAAGGAAAACAGGAAAAGGGCTCCCAAAAGATACTAGTCATAAAGTTTATTGTGACACTAAAGGCACTTGGCACTTTTATATTTCCTGAAGAAATTAACCAGTTCTGTACTTCTTCAATGAATACTAGAACTTTCCCAATTAAACTAAAAAGTCTACAACTAAAAATAAAGGCTCAAAAATGAAGTACATTCACTCAAAGACTTCAGAATAAAGAATAATGTGTTTTCCTAATTTTAGAGACTAATGATTCCACATTGTTTGTCACCTCAAAGCAGATCAGGGTCACACATGTGCCTCCATGCTCAGTATGCTAATGATCAATCATGCCTGCTGCAGTGGTAGAACATGTTTATTAATGAATAAACAGGACCGTCTTAAGCAACCTCTATCCAACTGGACTAGGACTTTAAGTTAGTTTGAGGTTCTATATCAAACAAAATATTTTAATTTTGAGAACAACTTTTAAATTTTCTACATGAAAATCACAAATTTTCCCAACTGGTAGATTAGCTCCTTTATTATATTTGTCTTATATTTCCTCTAACATTTATCTTTCAATTTACAAAACAAATACTTTTAAAGTGCACTTTCTTTCTCTTACCCACGCACATGCCTACCACCCATTTCCACCCTAACCTTAAGTATTCAAACCAACATTATTAAATTTCTGGAGGATAGTTTATCACTTTCTTTTAAACAGATTTTACAAATTCACTACCAATTTTAAAACTGTTCCATTCAATTCTGCCATACTTTTATTATTCCCTTGATGAACAACTATGTTTGGCTCCCTACAAAATCAAATTAAATACATAGAAATATAATATTCATTATCAATTAAAGATATGTACACTATTCTTTAAAGAGAGAATAGATAGATTCTTTACTTTTCCAGGAAATATACCGCTTTACTCTTCAACATTTGTTTCTTATATCATTCTATTTCTAGAAATAGTGATGCAAAACAGTGTAATAAAATATACTATCAGGAATCACTAAAATCCAGATTAAAACTGTTAATAATAAGCATTTTAAAAATGATTTAAAACATGAATGCAGTAAAACAATCATAAGCTCAACTTCTGTATAAGTAAATGACAGGAAACAATGATAACTAAAATGATATACTGAGTTAGAAAAGTCCCTTTAATCCTCCTTAACTTTCCAACAGTTGAAGATTAATACTTCCACCATAAAAACTATCTTTTTATATAACCTTCCTGGTTTTTTTTTTGGTGCAGACACAGAGTAGGAAATGTGTTCAAGAATTTCAAATTTGAAGATAGGGCAACTATAAGATTTCTTTAAAAGAAAAAAAAAATTGTAGAAAACAGAGCTTGATGGATTGATTTGTTAAAAAATGGTGACCAGTCACAGTTTGAAGTAACATAACGTAGTGAAGTTTTAAAAAATTACAAAGGAAAACTGAACGTCACTGATGAATTACCTGAAATCCAGCACTTTTTTGGGATGTATTAATTAATCAGTTGATACTAAAAAAAAAAAGACAAAGACATACTGACAAAATCAGCTACTATAAAAAAATTTGTTAAATTAAATATAGTTTTTATTTATTAAAAAAAGATTTATTGAATGAAAAACTGAGATAATTTTAATACTTTTCAAAATTTATTTTAATTTTTAAAAAAAATTGTCACTGAATGATATAGGATTAATTTCAGTGTTTTCCTGATTGGGCCATTCATTGTCCTGATCATCTTAGTTTTCACTTAGTTTCCCTTACAGTACAATGTATAGTCATTCTCTTAGCAAAAAAATAAGAATCATTCTGATAAATACAAAACAGAAATGATCTTTCTATGCAGTCAAGATCTTTAAAATTGTAAGTCCTATTTGTGCAAAGAAACACATCTAATGAATTATTTGAGTCCCTTATTACCCTACCACATAATGGGCTAGTTAGAGTAACAAAAATTTAGAATTTTCATCTTCAGCCATTAAAGTGTTAAGGAAAGGTTAAAAGGACATTTTAAGCACACCATTTTTATAAAACACTATGTCCATTAAAAAGAATATGATATATAATAATTTTGTTAAATTAGAATGTAAAAGAAAATAATTATAAATAAATTTAACCACTGAAATTTAATTTCATTAAATTATCCATTTTATACCATGATTCTGTATATTTAAAATAATTTCAGATTAAATAACTCACACATAATCTCCATGTTGCTAGTATTTGCACAGAACTAAAGTAAGGTGTAAATTTAAATGCTGGTGATAATGACTTAAGCTGGAACTAACAGAGTACTTTTCTCTACTTTTTTACTTCATGTAATAATACCTAACATGTTTCCATGCCAAAAAACAGTGTAAATATGTAATGACTGAGATAACAAGATTATTATAAAAATATTAACAATGAACATAATGGAGTGGTGTCCTTCACCCTGAAAATTCTGTATATTTGAATCCTAGTAAGGCTTCGTATTTTTCAGACACAAAATTCATCTTGTTCACAATATAAAAATAATAATAACAATAAAGAGTAAAGAGAATGAAATTGGGCATGAACTTTTAATCCTGAATTTTTTTTTTAAATTAGTGTAATACTTCAATGTATACTACAAGGGGTGACTGAAAATTAATGCATAGTTGCTTATAACTGATACATGAAATAAATATGGCATATCTGTTACAAAAACTTACATTTTCTCCCATTTACAGCTTTACATTTCTTCCAAAGCTGACGCTGTTTTCTCATTTCATCAATGATGAATGCTGGTGCTTACCTTGATCCATGACCTGACTACGTCCTTTAGTTCATCATCCATGGTGAAATGAATACCTTAATATCCCTTTCTAATTACAGAAAGAGGTGAAAATCACAGGACACCAAATCTAGTGAGTATCGAAAGTGAGGAATAAGTTCAAATTTCAACTTCACAAGAACCTCAACAAATACACACAATGTATGTTATCACATATCGGTCAAGCATTATCGTGTCATAGAATTATTGTCTTCATGGATCATCAAATTATGACATATAATCTAATAAGGCGTTTTAGGGCGTTTTTTAGAAACCAAAAGGAGGTGGAAACGGAAGTAAAAACCTTCTTTTGGTTCTCAATAGTCACAGAAACTGGTTGACCACTGTAAGATTTATCCTCAATATTTACTTTACTAGCTTCTGATGCATAAACTTTTATTGCCCACCTAGCAATAAATTAAATTTTATTGTCACTAGCATTCATATTTTCCACTGTTAAAAATTCAATCACTGCACATAGTTTTAGATGTGTTGCCATATTAGGTGTACTCGATTCCATAACAATGGTGACTGACAGAAAATGAGAAGGTGTGTGTTACAAGTTTTAAAATGTTAATACTAGAGGAATGGCAGCACCTATCGCTTTGTGAGATATTTTTACACTCTCATTCCAGTGTATATTACATTTTCCTTTATAATACACAGAACTTGAAAATTTTTAAATAAATATTTACAAATACAAGAACTAAAAAATACTGATTATCAAATTATCAGACAGTAATGCCATTACATACAACCTCAAAACATCTGATGTCAAATACTCCAATATATAATTAGAACTAGTTGATAGAGATAACAATTATATAGGCAAAATTTATTAATAAATGGCAAATTTACTATAAAAAGCTGTTTAAATGTCATTAGTCATATTTTATAACAATTACAAACTAATAACAAAAAAAATATAATAAAATACATATTGTTAATAAAAAAAGCAAAAGAAAATAAATTAAATAAAAATTTAATTTAGAATTAAAAAAAATACCTCACAGCCCAGCGGTGTGCAGGCATATTCCAGCTGCGCCAGAATAAATCAATATTATTAGCATTCCACCAATCACAATAAAAATTACGATCAGCAAAGTGAAGCAACTCTCCAGTGAGATTTAAGCATGAGTGAAACATCATGTAGAAAAATATTAACCATACCAAATGGTTTGGAATCTACAAGGAAAATAAATAATTCATAAACTGCATGCAGGAAACATAGCTGAATTGTCAAAAGATCAGTTTTATTAGTTATCAGCAAAATTATAAACAGCATTAATTTTAATGTAACATAAAACATACCAGCAACAAATTGCACAATAAATAATTATAAACATAGTGTTATAACACAACAAACGTTATGAAAACTTTAATTTGCTGTTTCATGCCCATGCTTATGGGTATATGAAATCTATTTTACAAGCAATAAACACATGAATTAATAAGAAATAGATTCATAACAAAAGGGTAACAAGTAAAACAAGTAATCAAACTGAAATTGTATACATATATATATATATCCATATATATGCAATATATATATATATATATATATATATATGAAGTTTTATAATACATTATTCCATTTAAACCAAATACATTCTCCATTGAATTCATCAATATTAGAAGATGAGATTGCAGAATACTTTGTCAGTAACAAGAATGGATAAAACTGAACATATATAGAACTATATATGTATACAGATAAAATTTCACTAAGTATAAAAACGTACATAATGGGCTAAAGAAGAGAGAAAATTTAAAGAGAAAAAATGAAAACCTAAAGATCTTTTTTAATTAATTTTATTTAATCAGATTTCAGAACAGATTATGCTGTTTACAAATTAACATATAACTATTACATCTTAAAAATGATATTGCTTGCACAAGACTGGACCTCTTTGCAGGTATGCATTCTTGAACTATCTTGCTGAAGTTTCCCAATATTTCAACTGTATTGTTTGCAATCTCTACAGTAATGTTGCTTTTAATTTTATCAATATTTAAAAGTTTAATGTTGTAGACACTACTTTTCAAAAACCCACAAAAGTAGATCACATCCAATTAAAAAACTTTGAGATCATGTAAGACATGAAATGTTTCATTTCTCAATATAACACGATTCCAGTATATGACAAGTAATATAGATGCAAGCATTGTGTACTTTTACACCATCTTATTGAAACCAAAGTGACCCTACCAAATTGCCTTGATTGATTAGTTAAAAATGTTTAAATCATATTGATGTACTGACCTGCCATAACAGTTGTTTTGATCATTGTTATTTTGAAAGAAATATGATATAATAATTTTCTGGTATAAGTACATCAATTAATTTTGAATGGGTCACTTGTGAAGTTAGCTTAGATTTTTTAACAAGTAATATAAAAAAAAATTTGTGCATTTACAAAACCAGTTAAGTAAAACCATTTGTTTCATCTGATATCCATAAACTGAGAAGAAAATTTTGGTCATTATCAATATTTTAAAATAAACTCACAAAAATATTTATGATTTCTTAACCCATATAAGACTTCAATTATTTTACAACATACAATTTATATGGATGAAAATTTAAATCTTTTGACAAAATTCTTTGTGAATTAGTATAAAATATGTTAACTGATCTTGAATGACTTTGTGTCAATTGTATCAGACTCTGCAAAATATCAATTTTAATAGCTTCAACTTTTGCAAGTGTGAAAATTGTTCTTGTATTACTAGTAAGTTTTTTCTTTTTTGCCAGAGATATTTCTTCAAAGTATTTAACCAAGGTATTTATCACATCAGCAGACAGGACAGGATCATGATAATGAGAAATAAAGTGTTAGGAAAATCCCTATGAACTGCTTGGGCACAGTCACCAATTTTAATGACTATAACAAACACACCTTATACATAGGATTGGTAGCACTCCCAGCTTAAGGGGTTAAACTTGAGTTAGAATGCAAGTAACAAGATCTAATTTGAACAGAAATTTGTATCTAAATGGAGCAATGAATGTGTAAATAAATTATGTCCAAACACATGTTTATGTATTCTTTTTTATTTTTACATTATTTGAATTCTCTTACAAAACAGTTTTTTACTATGTTAATTCAATGTCAGTGATACTAACTCTTCTAAATGAATCAATTTAATACACTTAAAAAATAGTGATGGCTTTAGGCACTAATATATTCTTTCCATCTTTGATATATTTTTTCTGACAATGACAATGTTAAATTTTTTTTATCATTTTTGGAAACATATGAATTTTTCTTTATTTTTACAACTAGTATAAATAGTATAAATATATTTTATGATGTGGATTGTGCATGATAGATATTCATGTGATTTTATTACTACAGTGAGTAAAATTAAAAATGAAGCTTGACTATGAGGTCAGATATCACATCAGTGAAAAATATAAAAAAATTTGATTCATGACTTGTTTTTTTCTTAATTGATGTACAATAATTATAATAAAAGTAATCTGGTCACTAGTGAAATAACTGAACCAATCTTATCACTGACCTAATAAGAAAGGAAAAAGAATCTTGACAAAATTTAATAATTTTTGGGCATGGAATGTTGAAAAAAGCAATTCTTTTTAAGATTTAAAAAAGTTAATTTTTATATTATGAGAGTCATAAAAAAGAACAAGTTAAAAAAACAAGCAATTACCAATTTGTTTGATTTCACATTGATGAGATACATGTTTAGTTTTACATAGTGCAGCTTTTGCAATGGTCTATTACTTATCTAGTCATTCAAACAACAATAACCCACTAAATTATCAACTATAAAAAACACACTTAATAATCTTAATCCTACAACTATCATATTAGTTAACTGCATATAAAACTACATCATTTAATACAATAAAAAATTAAAAATTTTAACAGTAATATTAGAATTAAACTTATCAATATAAAAATGTCAATATAATTTTAGTGCAATATTTGATAAATTCAACAAGTAGTGGAAATAACAATAAAACAAAACCATGCAAAAAAAAATTGTAAAAGTCTTACAGAGAGTTTCAGTAGACGTTCTGTAGCTTTCGCAACCTCCATGTGCTGTAAAAAAAACAAAAAAACAATAGAATATATACTAGACAAATTAGCAAATCAAAATTATAAGAATAAAACACAAAACAAAAGACAAGAATTAGAATAAAACTATTTATTAATTTATTTTAAACTGAGACTAACAAAGTTATGATGTAGCATAGCTACATAACTCATAACTTCCTTCACTTCTGTTGCAGATATGTTCAGAATAGAATTAGATAGATAGACAGAATTAAGTCAACTGAAGAATGTGTATTTCTTCATTATACACAATTTAGAATGCATAAAGACACAACCAGGAACAGAATTTATATACATAAAATTGGTTGTTTACAATACTAAACATATATATATATTCTGCTATATATATTATCATGCTTTTAACGACTTCAAATGTTTTGGCTGATCTCAAGACAAAATTTACTATTTTCAACACATGAGAGGCCACGGCACTCTCCAATTCATACATCACTGAAAATTTTGTTATTGGCAAGAAAGACTAATTAATAATAATTATAAAAAATCATTATAAATATTATATTAATTACAGTCATCTATTACGATCAAAGAATGGGGAGAAAATGAATATTTATTCAAACATTTCACTTCAAAAATAAGTTAAATGACATTTGAAATTTGGTGAAACCCACTGGAAGGATTATTGGATGTAAGGAAAATTGGAAAAGGGTAAACTGATTAGAGAAATGATATTCTGACCAATTAATACTATCATTATATTAAATAAAATTATGAAAGTTTTTACTACTAGAATATTGTTTTGCATACCTTTAGCAAATGATTTTTACCCTGCAGAACCTCGGATCCACTGGTAACAGACCCAGTAAAAAAAATCCAAGGAAATGAATTCATTTCATGCTCAAGTATAATGGACAAAAGCTCAAATAACTGGATGTGTTTGCCCTCCTTTAACATACTGATTTCCACCGTCATAGGATATATTAAGAATTTGTGTAGTCAGCTTTGTAGTGTACCTAGTTTCAATACTCTAATTATAATTCATCTCAATTCAATTAACATCCAAATAGTTAGTTTAAAAAAAATCATTTTCATGATTTTTTGATAATTTTTAGAAGAAATAGTTGAACTATAAAATATAACGTATGGGAAAATGGCCTGAAGAGAACAGTAATGAAACCAATTCCAAAGAAAACTGGTATCAGGATATGTATAAAACATGAACTAATAACTTTAATACCAAATGCCACTAAAAATAATAAGTTTAATAGCTAATGCCACTAAAATATTGTTAAGAGTCCTAAAGTGGAGATTGGTAAGAATAATGGAAGAGAATCCAGAAGAGGAACAGTTTGGCTTCAGGAAATGGAAAAGAACTAGAGATGCCATTAACCTGTTAAGGATGTTTGAAGAGAGGAAGAGGAATGAACATAAATTGTTCTGTACATAAATTGTCTGTACATAAATTCAGAGGCTTTGATAGACTCAAATGGAAGAAAATGATGGAGATTCTTACAGAAAAAGAATTAAGAATAGAAGGACTGAAAGATAATTAGAGAATTATACACGAGACAAACAGCAGCTATGAAAGAAAGTAAAAATAACCGTATAAAAAATAAAATAAAATAACCGTAGTAAAAATAAATTATAAAGAAAGTAAAAGTAGATAAGAAAGTAAATAATTTCAGCTATGAAATAAGTAAATATATAACCGGCTGGATGTATCTAGGTTGAGGTGTCAGCCAAGGATGCTATCTCTTACAGAAACTGTTTAACATTTCTATTTATTCATCTGTGGTTGATGAAATTATGACAGCTTTGAAGCTTGTACATGGAATATGGAATTTTGTACCATATGAAAATAGCCTTATCGAGATTTAGATTGAAGATACGGTAAGAATATATAAGAAGAAAGAAAACAGATAAGTATAGGAAGCTGAAAAATACAATCCATAAGATTTGCTGAAGATATAGTAATTCTAGCAAATAGAACACACACGCTTCAGAGATTATTAACAGCCCAGGAAGAAGGACTGAAAACAAATATAGAAAACACTAAAGTAATGGGAGTAAACAACAAACAGGATTTAGTTGTAAGGGGACAAGTGAAGGAAGAATAAAAAAATACAAAATACAGTTACTGTGACAGAGCATTGGAAGAGCATGATGGAAATAAAAGCAAAGATAACGATAGCAAAGAAAGTCTTAGAATTAAAGAAAAGGTTAGTCAAATGCTATGTATGGAAATGAAACATGGAGTATGAGGAAGAAAGAGAGGAACTGGACTGAGGCTTTTGAGATGTAGATGTGGAGAAGTATAATGGACAAATAAGATGAAACATAAGGAAGTAATTAACAGGATTAAAGAAAAAGAGCACTTATGTAGAAAGTACAAAAAAAAGGAAGCTGGTTGGGGCAGGTGGTTAGATGAAATGGAATCTTGACAAATGCATCACAAGGGTCAGGAGAAGGATAAAGAAAGCGAGGAAGAAGGATGAAGTGATGATTGAAAACTACAAGGGAACAAAGAAAAAGACTTGGGTCAAGGATGGATGAAGAAGAGTGATGGTATAAGGGATTGCCAAGCAAAGCACCAGACTAATGATGATCATAATCTGATATAATCCATAATCCCCCCCCCCCTACCACTATGCACTTAGTCCTTCTTTTAACAAGTTTTGCCTTATGATCACAATACCCCAAAATACTTCTTACTATTCACCATTTCACCTTACTTATCAAGTGAATATAAACTAGATCTGCCATTCCCCAGAATGACAATATCAACTTTCTTGCACTCTTATGAGTTTTGAATTTTTGTCATAGGATATAAAGTTTGTTTCCAGACCAAACTCTGTTGCTAACTCTTGAGTTAAAAGGATGGATTCACATCTTAACAATGATTATTATAAAATTTCAAAAGCTTCTGGGAAATTTTCAAACAATTCTCTTACAGATATCTTCTCAGTTGATGTGGAATCCAATGAGCTTAAAAGATTGAAGAGATGTTTCAATAAATTACAGTATTATGGATAATTGAAAATACTGAGCTATGGCTTATTTTCAAATTTATTGCAACTTCATCAATAATAGCAAATAATTTGTTTAACTACTTTGACACTGTCATTATTGTTTGAAGACCTTCCTTTTCATCATTTATAATGAAGAGAAATCCTTCCTTTTTAAGCCATCAATCCATTTGTAGATCTTGCTTCCTATCAAAAAAATATTTTCTTCATTTTCTTATTGCTCCTGCATTCTATAAATAACCTTTACTAGTTTCATTCCTAGTGAGTTAACAAAATGTATCACTGCTCACACTTCTTGCTCAGTGAAATCAGACAAAGTAGCAAGCACTTACTTTTAATTGTTTTGTTATTTTTAATACAACCATTAACGGTTAAAAGAAAAAAATACTTCTGATGAACAAACGATATGAGGTTATGATTTATAGAGGAACAGTCAGTATGAAAGACATTTGATTGGATGGGAAGTAAAAACTTCTGCTTATTTGTGCTAATCACAAATCCACCAACATTTATAACACTCTTGATATTTTATAAATACAATGTTATATTCAAACATTATAAAACTTTACTAAAAAAACACACACACAAAAGAACAACATTCTAAATCAATTCAAATCTAACACTTTATCAACCACACTCAAAGCACGTTCTGCCTAACTCAAAAAAACAAATGACAGTAATGATGCAAGAGTAAGAATAACAGCATCTATCACTTAAGATGTCACAAGAGCAAATAAACATATTATATTTGAAAAGTGATATTTATTAAATTTGGTTTGGTTTATTGTTTAAAAAGTTTATGTTTAAATAACTTTAAACCAAATAAAGTGGATTAAATAAGATATTGTTAAATTATAGAAATGTTTATTTCTACATATCTCACAATATAATGAAAATTTTCATAATTACATTTTCAATCAATAATTTAAATGCAGATAATAAAATATAAAAACAAACGATAAGTATTAAAGGAGTTAGACCAAAAATAAAATTTTTTTATTCAATAATTTAAACACAAAGAAAAAATTCAGTCATTAAGCAGAAGAAGAATAACATACAATTATTAAAACTAAAGAAATTAAATATTTCAAAAATTAAGCTTACCGAAAATGGAATGAGAGAATTCTTAACCGAAGGAATAATCCATTGTTGAAAGAGTGACATCATTATTTGTACTAAAACTATTACTTCAAATAATCTTTTCGCAAGAAACCTAAAACAAATATAACAAACAGATAATTTAAATTAGGATTGGCTTTAATGCTTTTACTATTGCTTGTTTCTACAAAGCTGTAGAAAGAAAACAAAATTTTAAACATTAAACCACCACTTTTGCTTCAAAACCAATCTGTGACACTGCCACAGACTCCCATTTAATATAGTGAGGTTCAGCAGAATATTTAATACTTATTTATGTTTATATAAATATACATTACGGCCAGGAAGTCACCGTGCCCCTAAAGTTAACAAAAAATGGGAGATAGGATATGAGTTGGGACATCAGGTATTTTCATTGGGGTCGGTTGGCAACAGTTTTTTACGTCACACATTCTGAATAGAAAGATAGATGTGATAAAATGGCTGACATGGCTTATACGAGTAGTTCAGCATTGAGGAGAGGTTAGTGATGATGGATTCATGAACAACGTACGAATCAAACAATGAAGCTAATTAGTGATATGTTTCGGCAATGGTTAAAGAAGTTTCCTCCAAGAAAAGCAAAAATGTTGGCTTGGGAAAAACATGCATTTGAATTAGGCAGTGTTAAAGATAGGCAGCATAGTAGATGAAAGTTAATGCAGTTAGAAACATGTGCTGCTGTTGCAGTTTCCATTGAACAATCCCCAGTGAAATCAACTTGTAAACGGTCAGCTGAACTTCATATAACATGGAGGACAATGCAAGACCACATGAAAAAGGACTTAAAAGTTAGGCCATTTCATCCGATGTTCATCAACAAACTGTCAGAGGCAGACATGGAACATCGCACTACATCTTGCTGGGCTTTATTAAAAAAATTCCCCGCTGTAGTGCACCATGGAAAAGTGCTTTTTACTGATGAATGTGCATCTATAGTATTTTGCATGCCAGAAATGTTATTTTGGGTGAAAGAAAATCCATATTACACAACAGAGTTGGAAAGAAATCCCCCACACATCATGATATGGGCTGGAATGACAGCTTGGCATTTGTTTGGTCCTTATTTTTTTGATGGGCCATTGAATGCACAAACTTATTTAGAAATGTTGGAGGCATGGTAAAAACCACAGCCTTCAAGAAAAAGATCTCATGGAACGAGTATGGTTGCAGCAGGATGGAGCACCTGCACGTTTTGTTCACATGTTTATGAATGAAAAATTTTCAGGATGTTGGATTGGCTGCGGTACTCCAGCATCACTAGCTCCATTATCATGGCAACCACGAAGTCCTGATCTCACCACACCAGACTGTTCATTATGGGGAATTATCAAGGCACACATATCTACACATCACTACACCACAAATGAAGTATTGTATGATGCTGTGAGGGATGCCATCTGTAACGTAACACCAGAAATGCTCTGTCGCATGTCACAGAGGACGTGGAAACGTACAGAATTATGCGTGCAACATGAAGGTAAACACACAGACCCACTGGACCATTAAAATTAATACTATGTATCAAGTGAGTATATAAAATAATTCATTATTATATCTAATTATTATAATTAATGAAATATTTGGATCTTACAAGGTACATCTGTTCAAATCAAACTTCATCTTTTTTTTTTTTAATTTTTTTATATTTATTTATATATACTGATTTATTATTAATAATTAATAACTTCTGATTTTAAAAATGTTTACAATAAATAATCTTCAATAACAATTAAAAAAAAATATAGAAAAATATCATAATTTATTAATGAAATAAAATTTTATGTACTTTTCATTTTAAAAAAATGTGTATGTGTAATTTAATAGGCGTAAGTCATGTGGTGTCCACATCAGGTTTCTTCTGAACTGACAAATAGTATTTACTATTAAATTTATATATTACAGAAACACGACACTCCCTATTGTTGCTCTTTATCTTTATGTATTTTATCTCTGTACGTAACATCTGAGTAAGATATGAAATATCTGAAGGAAAAATGGAAACTACGTGCTTTGCAAGATTACCTATACCGTTATGAGTAGGAGTACCACGAGATGCTGCTATGATTGTGGGGAGCAGGATATGGCGGACACATACTGTTTTTTGCACAAGGTAGAGAGACTTGAGGGTCGCCATGATGGACCACAACACAGTAAATGTGGATAATGTCATAAGTGTGATGTTGGGTGACAGATATGCTTGGACATTGCGGTGTGAGCCATAATTCGAACGGGAGAGGGGCAGGCAACCTGGAAGTCTTTAGTTGACCTGAGGCGGAGCAACTAATGCTGGCTGTGAGCAGCCAGCCTAAGGAGGTGGGCAATGGGGGCTCCTTGGAGTTGTCATTCGCCAATGATACCCTGAGGACGTCACTGTGGCTATTCTAATTCGGTGACAAGAGCGCCTGGATGATTGTGCAGGGGCTGTGTACATATTACATGGATTAAGTCTGGCCCCTGTGTGACTAGAGGGGGATGTTTTTTAGTGGGTAAGAGCCCTGCACTTGCCATCAGAGTGAACCTGATGGCACCTGGAAGAGCTTTTTCCTACCCCTACAGAAAACAAAAAAAAAAAGAAATAAGTGCTTTGTAAAGCACTGATTTACACAATTAATTGTAAAACAAAGAACAGATGTAATTAAATTCCATATCAACTATTCTAAATATACAAACTTGAAATATTGTTAAGGCAATTACATGATGATACTAAGTATAAAAAAAATAACACATGAATCACTATTCAGAAGCCTTAATGATAGTTGTTTGAACATAATTATATACATGTTGAATGGAATGCAGAATATTTGTTAATATTTTGATTAGTATTATTTAAAAATTTATCAACAGTAATATTTTATTTGTGAAAGAAATACTTTTAATTATATTTTAATGAACTGAAGAAAAGATTTTTTTATATGGTTTAGTAATTTATTAAAAATGACAACAGAAGTGTAATAAGGCCTTCTCTTGTAAGATGAAGTATTGTACTGAATAATAGGAAACAGTTCTGTTGTCTCCTGGTTTAATATTTTTATTTTTTAAGAATAAGTGACTATTCTTTTTAGCAAAGAGTACACATTCATAAATATTTGTTAATTAACATGGATAATTTAACAATTTTTATAAATTGGTCTATAAGATTAATTAGTTTAATAATTTTTTTATTGATCTCTAAGAATGGTTTAGGAAAATACATCCACATAACAGCATTACTGGATGAACAATATAGCTTAAAAAGTGTTGTAGTTGTTAGCAATTTGTGTGAAATGATAATTTGAGTTATTTGCTGAATCACATTATGTAATAGCTACTACAGTATTTCCACCTGTGAAATTTAGAAAACTGAATTTAATTTTGGTACTTAATCTATAAAAAAATTTTTTTCAAAATATTAGTAATTTAACAGAAAATTTTATTGTAACAGAATAACAACAGGTAGACAAGTAATATAATTTTCATATCAAGTGCTTCCTATACCATATAAATTATTAAAGAAATATCTGTTAACTGCTATGATGTATTTTATTTCATTTCCAAAATGGCTTGCTTCAGAGGCTTTATTCATTTCAAACTATGCCCATTATCCCAATTAGTGTCAAACAGTTCTGCAATATCCCTATTGCTAGATTCCATACATTCCTCAAAATCCTTTTAAAAAGAAAACTCCTTTTTATGTTTTCTTTTATCACTTGGATTTCAGGTAGTGAGTGATAAATCAATTGACTAAGCCCTAACCTGGTAGTATGTTGTAAACTTACAGCTTCCAGGTCTGCTATTTGTAAGTTTAATGT
This sequence comes from Lycorma delicatula, assembly GCF_047948215.1. Classification (NCBI taxonomy): domain Eukaryota; kingdom Metazoa; phylum Arthropoda; class Insecta; order Hemiptera; family Fulgoridae; genus Lycorma; species Lycorma delicatula. Next base: position 152,903,534 of record NC_134456.1, on the reverse strand, counting down.
CCAACTAAACGTTTGAAAGTTAAAAAAAGTGTTAGTGTGATATTCAATTGCATAACCCTTTCTATTTTGTTTATTAAGCTATGGTCAGGTATTGAATTTTCATGCATTTATATATATATATATATATATTACATCAAATCCTGATTCCTGAAGGGGAAGACACCTGCCTTGTGACAATTCTAGTCATTACACCACCCCCTCTGTTCCTAGCCCAGAGGAGCTTTACCAGAGGTCATCTTTTAGACCTCTAAATCTGACATCACAGTCATCAGTTTGGCCTCTGTCATGATGCCACTAATGTAAATGCCTCAGTAGACATTTCCACCAGTGTATTTACATGACTTACTATCACCTACATATGATTTCTTCCAACCATCACAATCTACCAAAATTTATAACCCTCAACTATCAAATTAACCGATTTACTGAAGCACGATCCTGATTGTCCTTCTGGCACTCTTCACATCTCTTAGCTGCTGCTGGATTGTTTATGCAAGTACAAGCAATTATGAAAATACTGATTACAGCCCCCTCTCTGAAAAGAATTGAAGCAGGACTAGGGTGAACCCTACCTGTGTGAACCCTTGCTTGTTACAGGCACTTACACCAGCAGTGCCACGTGTCTTGTAGGACAAAAACTCAATCGCTTTCCACTTTATGAGGTGGATGCACTTATAAATCAAACACCAGATACAGAGTAGGATCTTGGCGAAAATGGGAAAATAATGAGTACTCTAAGCTTTTGTTACAGATGCAGTTAAAGCCATAGTCTATAAAGAATTCAACACCAGCGAAAGATACACACTCGATCATCAGTTTAAATAAATACCAAAGCAGACTCAAGTCACTGCAAGAACTTTGATCAGACATAGAACTTTGATCAGAACGTAGAGCTGTTCCCCTTCTCTCTTATGGAGAAACTTTTTTTTTTTTAATAAGAAAATTAAGCTTAATGTACAAAAAGTTGAGTATATAAAGTACTGTTTATTATATTTTTATTAATCTTATAAAATATTTTTTACAAAATAAAGATCATAAAATTAAAACCTTAAAATTTAAGTATGTTAATAATTAATACAAATATGAAAATATACTTAATACTTAAATAAACATCACTATAAAACATTTGACTGGAAATTGTTTTTTATAATTGGTAATTCAGCACATTAGTTGAAAGGTTGTGTGTGGGATTATAGAATAAACACTCTTAGCATATGAAAAATGACTGATTAGGATATGAGCACAAGACCGTTTATATGAAAGGCTGAGATGCTACCACTGCGCCACTGATTAACATTTTTTTTTTTAATGGTGCATCATGTAATTTAATATACAGCTGGTAAAAAACAAATAATTCTTTTATTACTTACTTCCTTTATTAGATAAAAAAATTATTACCATGATTCTAGTATATTTTAGTTAACAAAAATACATATTTTAAGGATGAAGTCATGGATGAAAGGTACAGATAAATTTAAAATCAGGATATATATGGTATTTAAACTTACCATGTGTAAAGAAAATGTCCGAAAAATATACATCACAAAATTTGGTAAGTCATTTAAAGAAAACTAAAAACAAAAAGGACCAACATTTGATAGTGGTACACCTGAGCTGCAAACATTCATAGAGGGCCTGTAAATTTGGACAGTCACATAATGAATACAACAAACGTTAGACAACATATCATTACATAATATCTGTTAGAAATTTAGGCAAACAATTCAAAATCCTAAGAATAGGCTAAAAATATTAGCTAAATTTTTATTACCCAATTTAAAAATAGTGGTAACATGAGATACTTTCTATTGATTTAAAAAACCATAAAAACTATGAAACAGATAATAGAGGAGGAGATGTCTGGTCAATGGTTCTAAAAATTCTTTCACAAAATCAGAGGGAACTCTACCTACGGCCACATAAACACTAGGTTTTAAATTAACTGTAAAATGACTATTATTTAAAGAAATGTGATCAATAAGAAAGCAACGTATAATATGAGGCTTAATACATAAATATTATTAATAACAAAATTCTACAATTCTTTCACATTATTCTTAGCTTTCTTTTCAATATCTGCTAACAAGAATTATTCAAGGTCTGATCAAAAAGTATCGTAAATTTTTTAATTTTGCATGCTGTATCTTGTCAACTGAGTTTTTTCTGTAGATTGGTAGCACATGTATATGTTAATTTTAAGATATGTTAAAATCCAGCTGCAATAGATAGTTTGTGTTTGGTGAGTATTAAAGTAACATGTACTTTATTGTGTTTAGTGATTTTTTGGGTGGCAAAATGTCAGATCAGAAAATTTGTCTGAAATTTTTTATTAAAGGAGAATTAAGTGCAGCAAAGCATTTAAAATTTCATAGAAGGCCTTTGGCGATGATGCTATGTTACAACCACTAGTTTATGAGTGGTACAAACGCTTTAAGGAAAGCTGAGAAGATATTGAAGATTTCACGAGGTCTGAGTGAACTAGCTCATCAATCACTGATGAAAATGTCAAAAAGTTAAAGGGATTGTGCTTGCTAATACATCACAGAATCATCATTAGACAGGTCGCCAAAGAAATAGGAATTTCGTACAGCTAATGTGAAGTGATTGTTACTAATGTTTTGAACATGAAATCGGTGGCAAATTTGTTCCAAAACTGCTATATTTTCAACATAAGCAGCATTGCTAAATGAATAGTTACAAACATTGTTGATGACCCAGAATTGCTCAAACGTGTCATAACTGGTGATGAAACATGAGTGTATGGCTATAATGTTGAGACAAAGGCTCCATAATTCTAATGGAAGTTTTCTGAGATGCCATGCCCAAAAAAAACACGTCAAACCTGGTCAAATGTGAAGGCCCATCTAACAATTCGACAACAGTGGAACTGTTCACCACAAATTCCATCCACAAGGTTGTACAGTCACGAAGGAGTACTACTTAGAAGTTTTATGCTAAAAACAAAACTCTCTTATGGGCTATACTCAACGATAATATAAGGAATACATAAAGGCACTAAAAATAATGGATTTTAATGCTTAAGTTATTTTTAAAAACCTTAATGATTATCATATACATTAGTTTAATAATTACAAATTTTATTTACAATTTGATAAAAATTACTGATAATATTAGTTTATCATTTTGAAATAAATAATATACTAAAACCAAAACAAATCTACTTATTTTAAATTCATTCAAACTTTATTATTAATAAAAGTTACCTTTTCCTTATTCGATCAGTCCTAGGAAAGTTCAGTTCATAACATAAAGTTGGTGCAAGAATAAAATAAAATATATCTTTGTAATTAAGATTGTCTGGGTAGTGAACTAAATGGAAATCATCATCTTTTTCACCAACATCCTTTTTTGATTTTCCTGAATCTGCACTTCCATTACCTGATAATTAAAAGAATTAACAATAGCAATAGTAATAGCAAAAAATAAACCAAAAAAAAAGTTAATATAAACAAATAATGAGTTCAATCATACAAATGATGTCATAAATGCTTTCAAGATTAAAAAAAGAATGTAAGTTTATATTTGCACATTAGTTCCTTTAACCCGTTGATGCCGACCTCAGTATTTCGTATGGACTCAACTTTCGTGTTATGTCGCCAACTTCTGTAAGAAATACGGACTAGTGCATGACGTAATTCATACTGCCCATATATCTTGAAGGTCAAAGTTAGAATCTGACTGCGTAGCACTACAGCTGACGTAATGAACCTGATAGGTTCCCACCCACCTGATAGGTGGGTGGAATATATTGAATAGTTATATGGTGGAAATGAATTTGAAAATGGTATTATAGAGGAAGAAAAGGAGGTCAAAGAGGATGAAAGGGAAGAAGCAATACTGAGATCTGAATTTAAGAGAGCATTAAATGATTTGAATGGCAGAAAGGCTCCTGGAATAGACGGAATACATATAGAATTACTGTGCAGTGCAGGTGAGGAAGCGATAGATGGATTATACAAACTGGTATGTAATATTTACAAAAAAAGGGGAAGTTCTGTCAGACTTCAAAAAGAATGTTATAATCATAATACCAAAGAAAGCAGGAGTAGATAAATGTGAAGAATACAGAACAATTAGTTTAACTAGTCATGTATCAAAATCTTAACTAGAATTCTGTACAGAAGAATTGAGAGGAGAGTGGAAGAAGTGTTAGGAGAAGACTAACTTGGTTTCAGGAAATGTATAGGGACTGGGAAGCAATTTTAGCACTCAGATTAATAGTACAAGGAAGATTAAAGAAAAACAAACCAACATACTTGACATTTATAGACCTAGAAAAGGCATTCGATAATCTAGACTACAATATAATGTTAAGCATTTAAAAAAAATTATGGTTCAAATAGAGAGATAGAAGAATAATTGCTAACATTTAACATAGCAACAGTAATAACATAAGAAAGAAGCGATAATAAAAAAGGGAATCACAAAGATGTTCCCTATCCCCATTACTTTTTAATCTTTACATAAAACTAGCAGTTAATGATGTTAAAGAACAATTAGATCCAGAGTAACAATATGAGGTGAAAAGATAAAGATGCTACAATTTGCTGATGATATAGTAATTCTAGCTGAAAGTAAAAAAGATTTAGAAGAAACAATGAACGGCAAGCATGAAGTCCTACACAAGAACTACTGCGTGAAAATAAAAGAGAACAAAACGAAAGTAAAGAAATGTAGTGGAAATAATGTAGATGGACCACTGAATATAAAAATAGGAAGAGAAAAGATTATGGAGGTAGAAGAATTTTGTTAACTGGGAAGTAGAATTACTAAATGGACAAAGCAGGAGTGATATAAAAAATGCTGACTAACACAGACTAAACGAGCCTTTAGTCAGAAATATAATTTTTTTACATCAAAAATTAATTTAAATGTCAGGAAAATATTTTTGAAAGTATGTTTGGAGCATAGCTTTATATGGAAGTGAAACTTGGATGATCGGTGTATCTGAAAAGAAAAGATTAAAAACTTTTGAAATGTGGTGCTGTAGGAGAATGTTAAAGATCAGATGGGTGGATAAGTGACAAATGAAGAGGTGTTGCGGCAAACTGATGAAGAAAGAAGCATTTGGAAAAATATAGTAAAAGAAAAGACAAACTCATAGGCCACATATTAAGGCATCCTGGAATAGTCACTTTAATACTGGAAGAACAGGTAGAAGGGAAAAATTGTGCAGGCAGGCAATGTTGGAATATGTAAAACAAATTGTAAGGGGTGTAGGATGTAGGGAGTATACCAAAATTAAATGACTGGCACTAGATAGGGAATCTTGGAAAGCTGCATCAAACCAGTCAAATGACTGAAGACAAAGAAAAAAATCCTTGTTATTATTCTTCTAGTTTCAAATAATTGTAGAAAATTTATGATCAACAAACACAGCAGCATGTTAATAAATTACATGGTACTTATAGGGCATACTTATACTTTACTTGTACTTTATAGGGCATACAGATATTCTTTTGCTTTGCTGTAGAGCCACATAGAACTTGTTTCTGAATCTGGGTTAGGCCTACACAATCAGTCTTCCAATCGACACCATGGCTTCCTAACTAAATCTTTGACTGAAGCTGATCTTGAGACGATTTTAAATGATTCCAATATGAAAATTTATTTTTTGATAGTGACACTGACAATGAAATTAGTGAAAATTGTGAGGATGACATTGCAGTTGATGCTGCTGCTGATGAGTAAGTTAGTGATGGTGAAGTGGGTGTACAGGACAATTTCAATCGTCCATTTATTTGGAAGGACATGGGATATTATCGAGGGCAATGGGAGTTATTTATTGGTAATTTACAAAAGAATTAGTAAATTTTATGAAAGAATTAGTAAATACCACTGTTGTAGAAACAAGCAGGTATGCTGAACAATTTATGAATGCCAGGGACAGACTTTTTATAGGATGCACATATTTTCTTGTAAAATTTGCATGACAATAACAAAAATTTGCCTGAAATAAATCGATTTGACGGTTTTGATCTTCAATTAAATGTGTGTGTTTATTTACAACACAGTGAAAAGCACGTACTGTATTTTCTTTTTTACATGACACTAATGATAGTATAAGGCTTCAATAATTTTTTCGTATTGTTGAATAGAATAATAATAATAGATCATCATATCTAGAATTGTCCTTGCATTATATAATTAGTTAGGAGTAAAATTAGTCATTCCTATGGCAATTTCGAATAGTTTTCATAGGATGATAGATTGTTATCTACATACTTTTCTGTGCATAATGGTGAAAATGTCATAAAAATCCCACTTTTTTGGCTATATTATAGAAGTTTTAACAAAGATGTACATTTTGTTCTGAAAATACTTAAATTTCCTCCATCCATGGACTATGGCATATGCCATGGTCAGGGCATTCAAATGCTCCGCCGCCGGAGCATTTTAATTAAAAAGAATGACTTCTAAAGTCTTACATCACTGGTATAATGGATGTGTCATACAACTGGTAGACATAAATCTAATACAGACTGAGAAGTTTAATGATCCACTTGATTCCTAATAAAAGAATTTATTTTCAATACAGCAACATTTTTCATTTTTGAGTAAAACTCAGTACTTTGGACTTGTTGTACTCCTACTTGGATCATCTGTTTAGAGATTTACTGGCTTGTGGTTGGTCACTTGGTATACTTCATTCAAAAGGTAAGTATTTAATTAGACAACATTATACAAGGAAGTAGAATAATAAAGAACACATGTTATTTATTCATTTCATACAAGTACTATTCATTCATTTACAAGTCAATTGAATTACTATTCCCTGTGTTTAATTTTGATAGACTGATTTCTGTGCGTATCAGTGAGAAAAATACTATTAAATTTTGTCAACAAAGGGAGCTCATTTATATCATGAGAAATTTTGATTACAGTGATGACACAAAGTTGTTTATAGTAATGAAATTTTATGGTGATGTAAGTGTAAAATGACTTATGGTGTGACTTATTAAGTGACCTATGATGTTTGATTGGGCAAGTGGTTCTTTAAGTCAATTATATTTTTTGAAGATTAAGAAATTCATTTATTGATGGAGTTATAATGCTATATCAAAAACAGTAAACATAGGGTTTTAGGTAGAAAACTCTGGTCCTTCGGTGATCGAGGGACCTAAGATGGCAGTGGAAATTGACAAGTCAATTTAGCTGGAGGAAAAACAATTAAGAGCATATTCTCTTACAAAAGCAGGTCTTTAGCAGAATTTCTACAGAGACAAGAGAAAATTTTCTAGTCACTGTATGAGACCATTCCTCTGAAATTTTATTCTGTTATTCAAACGGTATGTGAGACTGGATATTCCACTGTTACCTCATATTTGTGGATGATGTATAATATGGTCAATGATGACAGAACATTTAATCACCTAACTCTTAACTGTAAGCTAAACTTTGCAAGTTCAGAAACACAAGCACATACTCAGAATGTACAACAGATGAGGCAGTCAGTGAAGATGAAAAACAAGTAAATGTATGGCACTCATCAGGAAATGGTTGATAGCTGTGTGAATTTATGTGGCATTTCAAAGTTAAAAAGTGTGTCTTAATTGAGTTTAATGTGAGATATTCAGGGACATTTGATAATTCCATCCCCAGAATAAGGTGCATATGATAAAATACTATGAATAAGATAATCCCAATTACCAAACATTTTTTTTTAAATTAAAGATTTTGCTATTACAACTTACACTTCTGCAATGATAAATTAAAGCAAGTAAGCAGAAATATTTTTTTTTAAATCTTGCCTAACAACACATACAGAATTAATATACTATAAAACTGTACTCTTAACTGTAATTAATCCTCTCAAGTTTAAAGGACTATGATGGAATAAAAGCTTTGGTAATGTCATGCATCACCTAGAAAAAGTTAATATGCATAGATAATGAAGATGACAGAAAAGAAACAATATTTTCTTCTATAGAAATTTTCAAAATGGAAAAAGATACTATTTACTGTATTACATAAGAAATATTTATTACTGTGAAGAATATAAAACTTATACAACTAATCAATCTGACGAATGATTACCGTCATAATAGAAAATCTGTAATGCTCAAAGACCAATTAGACGCAAAGATTAACTGGATTTGAATACTCATGTTAACTGTAGTCTTGGTCTTAATTGGGATTCGATTAACTACAGTGTCCCAGGAATAATCAGCTTAAGACCTGACTAACTGCTTAGCCCTAAATGCTTTCACAAAATCCTTAGTTTGTAAGATAAGGCATAGGCATACTGAAAAAATTTGAAACAAACAGCAGAACATCAAAATTAATAAATAAAAGGGAGAATATTAGAGTTAATTTTTATCCCACGTAAATCAAGGAGGAAATAATATATTTATTTCGAGCTCAGGAAGGCGTTTCGTGCACACCTTCCTTAGAAGGTGTACATGATCTTTTATACTAATTTTTCTTCCCTTGTTCCTGTAACAGATTCTTATTTTTTCTCTATTACTGTACTGGGTGTGTCTATTAAATAATGAGACTGTGTTTCTACCTTTTAGAAAAAGCAGTGAGAACTGGTCATGATCTCTTTGACAAAGACCTAGGAGGTGTCAGAACCTGCATAACAAAATCTCTCAGCTCTTTAGTTGATTGTTAGTCAAAGTTTACTGAAGTTGTATTTCCTTTTGTGAGCCAGAATAATATGTTTAAAAGTTGGGCAATATTCAGTTTGACATTTTTAGTGAAATCGAACAAAATTACAATGGAATGTTTTCAAATGCTAACTGAGGCTTATGAGGCAGACTTCATATCTTGTGCACATGTGCTAGAGTGACACAAAAGGTTCAATTAACATTAAATTGTGGAAGACAAAAAACCTGGAAAACTTTCTGCTTCAAGATACAAGAAATGTAGAAAAAGTTAGTCAGAATATTTGAGAATACTGCAGACTCAGTGCCTGAATGACAGTTGAAGCTGTGAACATTGACAAAGGCACTTTGTGGAATATTTTGCATAAGGATCTCAACATGAAAAATTGTTATGCCTAGACACTCCCTAGGATATTCACACCAGTGCCACAAGAAAATTCAACATGTTCAGCAACTTGATGTTGACCTCAACCTTTTTCAAAAAATCAACACTTTCAACAAAGCATGGATCTTCCAGTATGATCCTGAGGTGTAACACAGTCAATGCACTGGAAAACATAATCAACACGAAAGAAAAATGCAAGTCCAAATTCAAACCCACGCTCATTTTTTTTTTTTTTAAGTCAAGGTCATAATTTTCAAATAATGAATTGCAAAAGGCACACTAGTGAGCCAGGAATATTATAAGGAAATTTTGACAAAACTGAGAAAGGCAGAAAAATGACAAAACTGTGGAAATACAGTTTCATTCTTCATCGGTTTGATGTGCTTGCTTACACAGTACTATCTGTGAAACAGTTTCTGGTTGACAAATACTGGATCGTCCTCCATATTTACCAGATTTGGCACAATTTGACTTTTATTTTCCCTAGAGTGAAACCTGCACTCAAAGGAGGATGTTTTGAGTCATTTACCAGTAAAGAAGATAACGTAAATGTTTTAAAACATTTGTACGAATACAAATGGGGACAAGCATTAGAATTGTAGTCTGTGTAGGTAAAGGTGAGTTACTGTATGTTTCATTATTTAATAGACACACCTTGTGTTTTAATTTATTTATATGGTGTCATTTTTCTTAAGAATATAATTTATTTTCAACATCCTTATTTATTTTAAATTGTGTACAATGTATTTAATATATTAAATTTATTATGAAGGTGGTTAAATAGATTTTCTGATATTTACATAACAAATACATTATTTAGAACAGTGATTCTTAACCTTTTTAGATTCACAACCCCCAAAATGTAAAAAAAAAGGTATACAATGAATATTTTGGGATCCCAACCCCATCCAATGAAACCTAGTTAAAATTATTTAGCTCCATTCATAGCAATGAGCATGAACATCATGTATGAAGTGTACAAACATAAGTAATTTACAACTTGATGTGTATATACTCCTTGTAATTTGGTCTGCTTGTATAATATTCATTGTTACAGCACTGTGTTCAAACATGCATATGATGCATTTGAACATGTCATGCTCTCAGCAGTATAGAAAAGTCATAAGGGATTGCAGAACATCAGTTTATTTTTGTTTGCGAAGCATACACCTGGTGCCAGTTTTTAAGTTTTTAAAAATGTAGTTTAATTGAAAATGATTGAGCTTTCAGTTTTTTAGTGTATGGTATAAAAGTTTTTTTCAATTAGATTCTTATGTAAAATGGATAAATTTGTGAAAGAACGAAGTAAGTCATCTACATTCAGTGAATCGACTGGTAAAAAGACAAGATTGCGCAATAATGACAGTTTTTTAAATTATGGTTTTACCTTATTGGATGGAAAGCCAAAGTGCATTGTTTGTATTCAAGTCATCTTGGAAACTAAAAAAATCAAGAAACTTGGAAATTAAACCCGATTCTCATCTTAAAAGCAAACCCTTGGAATTTTTTATAAGAAAAATTACATACTTTGAGAAATCACAAGCTTCTATTTGTAAATCAAGCCACGGTGATTGAAAGTACACTTGAAGCATCTCATCTTGAAGCATTAAGAAGAATTAATATGTCCAAACCCCATACATTCGCAGAAAATCTCACATCATCAGCTGCAATTGATATGGTCAGCATTTTAATGTGTGGAAGAAGCAAAAAATTTTTTTAAATTCCGCTTTCTAATGACACAGTATCAAGGCACATCAATGATATGGCTGCTGATGTTCATGATCAAATAATTCAACAAGTGATTCCAAGCGAATTCTTTGTATTCAATTTTGATGAATCAGATATGAAAAACATTTCTAAGTTGTTATGTATTGTGAGATATGAATTTGACAGGAACAGATTAATCCATGTTTTGTAAAGCAATACCACCAGGTCGTGCAACAGGATAATGCCTTTAGATATTTTTTTAAGAAGCTACTAAAAACTATAACATAGATTGGACAAAATGTAATGCAGTTCCAGTTGAGATTCACAACCAGCTCATTAAAATGTCTGTCGAAAAAACGTTACAACTACAATTCACATCAGATTTAAATACGATTTGGCTTGGTCATCGAAGTGAATACGGAAATTTAGTCACAGAGGCATTGAAAATATTAATCCCTTTCACCACATCTTACCTCTGTGAAAAAGGTTTATTGTCTATGGTTATGCTTAAATATAGGAATTATCTTTTATCACTTGAAAACAATTTGCTTTTATATGTTTTTAACACAGTTCCACATATGGAGAAACGTTTAAATGCAACAATCTTATTAATTTATTTTCTTTAAAAATGTACTTATAAATGTTTATAATAAATTATTTTTTCCCATAAAATGATTTCATTATTGGTTATGTGTAAAGTTGTACACTAATTTTGCAACCTACAGGTTGAGAAACGCTGATCTAGAATTTAATTATGTGTAAATATATAACCAAAATGGTGCTTTCCCAGCATTTGATATTGGTGTCATGAACACCAGCCAATAACTTGAGATAACAAAAAACCAAGAACTACTGAATATGAATTTCTTTATTTATTTATTTTGCCCAACTTCTTTCTTTGATAACCATTGGCATAATTATTTTGTTAACACCAGTAACTACTAAAACATCCATTCTTTAAGTTTTTTAGGAACAAGTGACACACCAGTTTTCTATAATAATTTTAATACTTTTATAAATTAAATACGGTTACAAAAATTATACATAATTTTTTTAAATTATTTACTAACACTATTTGCAGTACTTAATATTATTCTTAAAAAAAAGTTTGCTTACTTATTTTAGAATATGACATGCTTTGGCGACGTAAATGGTTTTTTGAGCTGTTTCTATAGAGTCTATTTCGACACCATAAATTGACTTGAACATAAGACCACAACTTCAAGAATAATACAGAATAAAGAAAGCAAACTGTTGAAGCACCAACTACAAAAAAAAAAAAAAAAAAAATAGGTACAGATCTAAAAATTAAAAATATATTCTTTAAGTTATAATCAACTTAATTTACTTAAATCATGAAGCCATCTGTAATTAACAAATTAGAACAAGATAGGTCCTGCTTTAATTTGACCTTATAACACTTAGGGAGTTTTTTACAGTTATAATCAAACACATTTTCTGATTTTTATGAAATTTTGAAGTAAGTTTGCATTAAGAAGCACAAAAGAAGTAAGAAGCACAATATGTGTGAAACAATTTTTCATAAAATTTTCAATTTCAAAAGACAACTACTGCCTTTCTTAGAGAGCGAATAAGAGAGATGTGTTAGAAGGAAAGTTTAAATCACCAAGCCACCACTAATAACAGATTGAATACATATTCTTCTTCAAAATTCCTGATGTGGCCTACTCCTTAAATCACCACCATTTCCACACATTCTCTCAGCTCCTGTACTTTAAGTTTTCACTCTGGTTTTTTCCTTTTTTAAACATAATGTTTTTCTCACAGATCATCTTTTCCTAATGCTATACAGCATAATGTTTGTATCAATATTCATATATATGTACTGTATCATATGTTTTATAGCTTTTTTATAGGACATCTGATTTATAAAAATTTTCTACAAACAATTATAGTCAAAAATTTTTCTTTTGTACTTAATTTTAACTTCTTTATTGATTAAATTTAATTATACAGCAATCTACAAAAATTCAGTTATTTTTTTCAATAAAAAATTTAATGATAAAAATGTATTTGTAATTTTAAAACTACAAGCTGATATTAATATGTACAGTAAATTGTTAGAATCAAAATTTAAAAAAAATAAAAGTTAATATCTTGTTGTTTGCTGAGTACTAAAAAAAGTAAAAAATCTAATTTATGTAAGACTATTTTATAAACTACCTGATAATGTATCCAAGAATGTGATTGGATATCAGTTCTGTATCATGGATTGTTAAAACATTTTCAATTCTTTTCCTAGACTGATTATGTTTTTTCCAGCTTCTTTGATACAGGTCTCATCTAATTTTTGTAATTTTTGCACTAAATTATGTCCAGATTTTAACCAAAGTTTGTTGAACACTACGTTTTGTAAATTTGCACATTTTGTATTGTTTACACAGAATGTAATCACACATTCATAAATACTGATTTCCAAAGAATACTTTTTTGTATATAGAACTACATTACACTATTAATGACTGACTACTGTTTTAAGTCCTGCCACGTAAAAAATATTTTTCTAGGAAAATGAGATTTGTTAATCCCTTCTATGTTCGTACCGCCAAAGGCAACTTTGTGCTTCTTGTGTTCATAAATTTTTATTTCTAAAATTGCTTTTTGGTACTTACAACAAGCATCACTTGTTTTAGAGCGCAGTTTAAAACATAGTGCATTATCATTTGACATGAGAAGAAAAAACTAAGCCCATATTGCTTGTTTCATGCTTTTGATACTCCCTACATTTTGCCTAATTCCTAGACCACAATAAGCCTATATTTCTTTATTACAGTACCCAAACATTCAAGTTTTCTTAATCTCAAAGTTAATCTCAGAGCCACATGATTTCTTTTCAAGGACAGATTTATAAGCTTTGTTGTTATCATCATTAAGTATATATACCTGATATTACACAGGTTTATAGACCTTCAAATATCCCTCAACCTCCATACCACCAGTACTTACTAATTAAAAAAAAAACTCACTGAAAGAAAGATCAACATATCATCTTAAATAGAAAAAGTGTAGAATTCAAATGTGAAAAATATGAAAATAATTTTTTTCCCTTTTTTTCTTATGTAACTGCCTTTGTTTTGTGCATTTTTTCCATTATACTATTTTGTATATCTATTGTTTGCTGTATGAAAGGATTCTCATTTTTTATTAATTTCTCTTCAATGAACATATATTAACAATTTATGTTTTATTAAGCAAGGGAATTGCCTATTCAAGCTTTTTTGACTTCTACTGTTTTTTACATTTCATTCTAAAGATACCTAATCCAACTCAGAAACTTTAACGAACTGCCTCATTGAATAATTTCTTGATTAAGTAAAAAATTTCATTAAATAAATTTTACAGCACCAAACATATCTTTTAATTGTTATCAATCTTACCCTTTATACTTCTCGGCATCTGGCCCCGTGCTGTAAAACTTGTATTTACTGCTACCAGTAACAATATATTGTTTCAACAAGTACAGTATGCCTATGTTCACATTGTCGGGGCTGAGAACAATCAGTATCTGTCAGTCAACCTGCATTGCTGTGGGGTATAGACAACACAGCTGTGGTGGTCGGCTCTGTGCCTGAGGACTCCAGGGTGAAGCTTCACTTGAAGGGGTCTAGCTTGGGATCTGAAGGGATAGGGCGGATTGAGGGTATGTGATCCGCATGGGCCAAAAGATCCTCCAGAATGGAGTCAAGGATTTCGGTCGAGTTTAGACAGCTGGTCAACTTGTACCTTTGTGAACATTCCTAGATAGTTGCTAAACTGGCATTGAAAAACGAAAATCTCCAAGGCGCAAACCGAGCCCTCGATTCAGTCGTTTCTCGACTGTCAGGCAAGGTGAATTAGATGGTGGAAGGAGTTAAGGACTTCAAACCAGAAATGTAGAGGGTCCTTGGCGAGATCCACACCTCTCTGAAACAGGTGGAGGAGAAGGTTAAATGGTCTATCTCCTTTGCTGCGGTAACAGCCGCGCCGGGGCCTAAGCGGGTTAGTCCCCCGCCGCCAGTCCAAGCGCCGGCTATCAAAATTAAGTGGGCCACCATTTAAGGTGGTCCCTGTGACGCCTGATCCGGGGGCTTCGTTTGCAATGACGGAGCTGACCCTGAAGAAGGTCCACAACCCGCAGAAGAAAAAGTTCCAGATTTCTCGGGTCACAAAAACAAGGGACCATGGAGTCGTCTTGGAGGTTGTTAATGAGTAGGTTGATGTTATTCAGTCTCCTGGGGGACGGCCACTCTCTGCGATCGTGGTAGGCTCGATCTCGTTGGGTATCTTCTGGATGCCCCAGTTTTCTGACGAGCGGTTCACCGTTGTGCGAGTCACGAGGGGTACGCTCGATGTCGTACTGATGTCGGAATATTTCCAGCTTGGATGGAGTATCGATGACTTGTTGGCGAAGTTGGGGCGGATTCTAGACGGTCTCCAGGGCATCAGAGTGATGGTTGCTCTGGACGCTAACGCCAAGTCTTCCGCCTGGGGTTCACCACTCACTGACCGCAGAGGTGCTGGTTTCGTACAGTTCGTTGAAGCCAGGAACCTCTACTTGCTTAATGAGGCAGAATAACTGCCGACTTTCTCTTCCGAACTGGGGGAAAGTTACATTGACGTCACCGTAGTGACGGGAGATCTGCTTAGGTGTAAAAGTACTTGGACTGTCTGGCCCGAGGACAGTGTGTGATCATACACGTATAATCTATGAGATCGCTTACGGTGGTGGTCCAAGAGCTCCAGGTTCAGATCGCTATAACCTAAGGGACTTGGAGCAGCACATGCTGCGGCGCGAGTGTGCGGCTGCCTTACAAGGGTTGGAATGGCGCATGGAGCAGAGGGAGGAAGGATGTGAAATTGATGGCTGAAAAATTCGGCCGTGCCATCAAGACTGGCTGCGATAGGGTCCTACGGCGGCCTCGGCCAATGACCAATGGCCAATGGACGAACCCTTAGATAGTGCCCAGTCCGCTGATCGGAGAGTGCCTGATATGATCAGCAGCGATCATGATATGGGGAGCCGTCTGGTAAACGCAGCCGGAAACCCGGGAAAAGTGGTGGTTCTTTGACCTTAGGTGCTGCGCGCAAGAGCTAGGTCCGCTAGGAGAAGATACCAGCGTCGGCCGCTAACGGGGATTATCGTTGATGACGTGCGCGCTGAGGGCCTGCGGATCTACTGGCGCGCCCGTAATGAGTACGTCCATGCCATCAAGGAAGCCAAACTCAAGTTTTGGCAAGACTCCATGCGTGAGTTGCAGCGCAATCCCTTGCAGCTCGCGAAGTCGTGTTACCGGCCAAAGCCTTTGCACGTGCTGTCCAGTGTTCGATGCGGGTTTGGTGGTCGTGACCATACTTTTAACATCTGTGGCGACCAGGCGTTCCTGGATTCTCTGTTTCCAGATGCTCCGGAGAGTGAAGCAGAAGTCGGCGTTAGAGCGAATGAAACACCATTCCCTAGCGTACGGGCTGAGAAACCCGTAGATAAAGACCGAATGGTTTCTCGAATGGCACTGAAAAAGGCACGGGGATTGACCAACTTGAGCCGGATATTTTCTATCATCTGCTGCCTGTCATAAGACAGCCGCTTGGCAGACTTTTCTCGGGGTGCCTAAACTGGGGTTGCTTTCCGACTTGTTGGAAGGTGGCTTTGGTATATTATCCGAGTGAGGTCATCAACCTCTTGCTGCTAATCGGCAAGTTGCTTGAAAAGCTGGTTGTGGAGCGGCTCCGGGAAAGCATCAATATGAACTCATTTCTAAATCGAGGCCAGTATGGCTTCATGAAAGGGATTGGCACCGAGGACTGCATCTTAGATGCTCTTGCCGAGGTGGAAAGCGCCGACTGTAAATATGGTTTGGCAATTTATTGACATAGAGGCAACATTTCCTTCCTTGTGTTGGAGTTCTGTACTCTATGAGTTGGACAGCACCATGTTTCTGTAGCCCTGCGGGCCGTAGTACGTGACTACTTGTCGGATCGCACGGCTCTGTTTAAGGATGTGCACCTAGTTGTGGAAAAGTCCATCACCAGGGGAAACCCACATCGCTCCGTTCTCGGTCCCTTGCTGTGGAACCTGGTATTCGACGGATTTTTGGGACTGACATTCCAGGAAGGGGTCAAGGCCCAGGCTTTCGCCGATGATTGTCTCCTGTTAGTTCGTGGTAATTCACGACCGTAGCTAGAAGACCGAGTGCAGGCGGCTTTGTCAACCGCAGAGGGCTGGATGGACAAGCAAAATTTACGGATTTCTATGCCCAAGACGTAGTTTATGCTTCTCAAGGGTGCAGACAAATTATCGTACAGTCGTAACCCCCATATTAAGTATAAAGGCTGTGTAATCAGCCGAATTCGAGTTCATAAATACCTGGTGTTTTGTTTGTAAGTTGCTGTTTAGCAACCACATTAGGCAAGAAGCGGCGAACTCCGTCTCTGTAGTGCACAAGCAAGGAGAACTGCTCTAAAGGATTACGGACTGTCGGGCCGTCATTTGTACATGGTGTACCGAAGTGTGTATGAAGTATGACTTCTTATGCGGCATTCGTTTGGGCGCATAGGTTGTAAATAAATTGAGCACTTATTCAAAATTTAAGGTGTGCCCAACGTAGAGCCTTAATTGTATTCACTGGTGTTTTTAAAACAACCTCCTATGAGGCTACCACGAGGCTAATCGATTTAGTGGTGAAAGTTCAGGTGGCCATGTGGAAACTGCAAAGAAGCAGGGAGGCCGAGATATTTTGGATGCAGTTTCGAGCCAGGCCTGTACTGGAGCGGAACGGTGATCGCAATGCACCAGTTCTAAATTTCGAATAGTCCCCCATTTGCTGTCTTTGACAAGATAAATTAATTATTTATAGTCATATATATTGTAGTAGATGATGGGGTGCGCCTACCCATTTTAGTGATACATGACAAATGGGCAGTAGGACATGCAAGCGAGTGGTGTATGGTACCACGCTTTTAGAGCTAACCAGCTATAGGAGCTACTTAGGACACTGGTCGCTAAACTGTTTTGTGGCTCAGTAGCCGTTTGTGGCACAGACATTCAATCTAATGCTTTAGGGCGACCAAATAGGGTGGTGGCGAGAGAAATGCCAAGCAAACCAATTACCTTTTATACAGAAATTTGAATCACTATTCCAAATCTTGTTCAGATTACTCTTCAAACAGACATACAACATTCTATGCATCAAAAAATTCAATAAAAATAAAAATAGATTGAAATAAAAAGAAAACAAATACATACGCAATATGACTGTTATCATTAATTATTACTGTATTACTGTATAAGACTAACTCTTTAGCAAGTAATAAATGATAAGTGTTTCTGTATTTTTATTTAAATAAAAAAGATTAAGAAGAGAATAATTATCACCAAAATACACAATTTCCTTATATTATACTATTATTAGAGTTTTAATCTATGTACAGAATAAAACAGCATAATTAGAAGCAAACAAGTTATATTTTCTTACTTAAACTGAAGCCTGATGATTTGACATGGATAACAATCATTGGTATAAGAATCATTACAACTATATTTGCTATATGAGCAACTATTCCAGGAATTGAAGAAATCACATTCTGTAAAGGAAATTCAAAGTGTTAATGCACTGAATATATCACTAATTAATGTTTTGTAAATTTAATTATAAAAAAACAATTAATACAGTAAAAAATAAAATAATCAGAGTTTATTATTTTTTTTTTATTTTTTTTTTTACTAATTTGTGATAAAATACTAACAGTACTATTCCAATCAGTGGATCACAAAAAAATACCTTAAAGTAAAAAACATAACAATCAAGCACATGGTAAAAAGATCACGTAGTGACAATCATAGTAAAACCTAATTAATTTGTACTAAAAATAAGTAGAACCAGTACATAGAAATAATTGCCAGGTTCATCTAAGATGTATTAAAAATTGATATTATTTTCAATAAATTACTAACATAAATAAAAAAATGTTACTATAAAAAATGCAAGCATTGGAAAAGGCAAGGAAGGAAATATAGTGGGTGAATATGGGCTGGGCAAAAGGAATGAAAGAGGGGACCGACTTATAGAATTTTGCACGAAGTATAATTTAGTAATTGCCAACACCCAATTTAAAAATCATAATAGAAGAATATACACTTGGAAAAAGCCAGGCGATACTGGAAGGTATCAGATAGATTATATCATGGTTAAGCAAAGATTTAGAAATCAACTCGTTGACTGCAAAACTTACCCTGGAGCAGACATTGATAGCGACCATAATTTGGTGATAATGAAATGTAGATTGGGGTTTAAAAACCTGAAGAAAAGTTGTCAGATGAATCGGTGGAATTTAGAGAAGCTTGAGGAAGAGGAGGTAAAGAAGATTTTTGAGGAGGACATCGCAAGAGGTCTGAGTAAAAAAGATATGGTAGAAAATGTAGAAGAAGAATGGGAAAATGTTAAAAAGGAAATTCTTAAATCAGCTGAAGCAAACTTAGGCGGAATAAAGAGAACTGGTAGAAAACCTTGGGTTTCAGACGATATATTGCAGCTGATGGATGAACGTAGAAAATATAAGAATGCTAATGATGAAGAAAGTAAAAGGAACTATCGGCAATTAAGAAATGCTATAAATAGGAAATGCAAACTGGCGAAAGAAGAGTGGATTAAAGAAAAGTGTTCAGAAGTGGAAAGAGAAATGAACATTGGTAAAATTGACGGAGCATACAGGAAAGTTAAGGAAAATTTTGGGGTACATAAATTAAAATCTAATAATGTGTTAAACAAAGATGGTACACCAATATATAATACGAAAGGTAAAGTCGATAGATGGGTGGAATATATTGAAGAGTTATACGGAGGAAATGAATTAGAAAATGGTGTTATAGAGGAAGAAGAGGAAGTTGAGGAGGATGAAATGGGAGAAACAATACTGAGATCTGAATTTAAGAGAGCATTAAAAGATTTAAATGGCAGAAAGGCTCCTGGAATAGACGGAATACCTGTAGAATTACTGCGCAGTGCAGGTGAGGAAGCGATTGATAGATTATACAAACTGGTGTGTAATATTTATGAAAAAGGGGAATTTCCGTCAGACTTCAAAAAAAGTGTTATAGTTATGATACCAAAGAAAGCAGGGGCAGATAAATGTGAAGAATACAGAACAATTAGTTTAACTAGTCATGCATCAAAAATCTTAACTAGAATTTTATACAGAAGAATTGAGAGGAGAGTGGAAGAAGTGTTAGGAGAAGACCAATTTGGTTTCAGGAAAAGTATAGGGACAAGGGAAGCAATTTTAGGCCTCAGATTAATAGTAGAAGGAAGATTAAAGAAAAACAAACCAACATACTTGGCGTTTATAGACCTAGAAAAGGCTTTCGATAACGTAGATTGGAATAAAATGTTCAGCATTTTAAAAAAATTAGGGTTCAAATACAGAGATAGAAGAACAATTGCTAACATGTACAGGAACCAAACAGCAACAATAACAATTGAAGAACATAAGAAAGAAGCCCTAATAAGAAAGGGAGTCCGACAAGGATGTTCCCTATCTCCGTTACTTTTTAATCTTTACATGGAACTAGCAGTTAATGATATTAAAGAACAATTTAGATTCGGAGTAACAGTACAAGGTGAAAAGATAAAGATGCTACGATTTGCTGATGATATAGTAATTCTAGCCGAGAGTAAAAAGGATTTAGAAGAAACAATGAATGGCATAGATGAAGTCCTACGCAAGAACTATCGCATGAAAATAAACAAGAACAAAACAAAAGTAATGAAATGTAGTAGAAATAACAAAGATGGACCACTGAATGTGAAAATAGGAGGAGAAAAGATTATGGAGGTAGAAGAATTTTGTTATTTGGGAAGTAAAATTACTAAAGATGGACGAAGCAGGAGCGATATAAAATGCCGAATAGCACAAGCTAAACGAGCCTTCAGTAAGAAATATAATTTGTTTACATCAAAAATGAATTTAAATGTCAGGAAAAGATTTTTGAAAGTGTATGTTTGGAGTGTCGCTTTATATGGAAGTGAAACTTGGACAATCGGAGTATCTGAGAAGAAAAGATTAGAAGCTTTTGAAATGTGGTGCTATAGGAGAATGTTAAAAATCAGATGGGTGGATAAAGTGACAAATGAAGAGGTATTGCGGCAAATAGATGAAGAAAGAAGCATTTGGAAGAATATAGTTAAAAGAAGAGACAGACTTATAGGCCACATACTAAGGCATCCTGGAATAGTCGCTTTAATATTGGAAGGACAGGTAGAAGGGAAAAATTGTGTAGGCAGGCCACGTTTGGAGTATGTAAAACAAATTGTTGGGGATGTAGGATGTAGAGGGTATACTGAAATGAAACGACTAGCACTAGATAGGGAATCTTGGAGAGCTGCATCAAACCAGTCAAATGACTGAAGACAAAAAAAAAACTATAAAAAAACATAAGCATTCACAATAAACATTTTATATAAAACTTAATTCACTTCTTAGTTTTAACTGACTTCAAAAAGTTTTCAAAACACCACTCACAGCAAAACATAATGTTAAAATAAAACCTTACAGAAGAATATCACAATTAACGATAAGAGTGAGGTGATAATGATAAAGAGTGATGTATATTCAGGTTGGATATCAATCACTCTTATCACTATCACCTCATTAATTAAAACGAAGTTAAACCCACTTAATATAATACCATTTACTAACACAATTTAAAATAATTAATCAATTTTATTTTTAAAATGTAATAAATAGTTATTTCCCTGCTGAATTGAAGCAGCATATATAAACCCATTGTTTCACATCAAGTGATACATAACTGGCTGTTTTATAATTTATCACAGCTTTCTTATGGGTGTGGCATATGCAAAATATCTAAGGTACAAAGTTTACATTCTCTAAGAGTGATGATGTTCACTGTGTTGTGAACTCTACAGTGTCATGTGTATGACTGAATATCACCTGTATTTTGTTGGGCTTGGAATTGTTTACAACTGCTACATAGGAAATAAAATAACTGGATAATCACCACACCATTCGAGCCCAAAAAGCTGCTACACAGCTAACCACTTATTTTTATAAGATGACATAATACTACAAAATTCTCAAGGTTCTTAAGTAAAGAGAAGAAGAAAACAGAAAGAACAATGAGTCCAAAATGTGATCACCTCCCATTAGGGTAGATTACGATAGTTTAACAACTTGTACAGGACCACACGTCATCGATTAAACACATATCACTTCTTTACAAAGGACCAACTCATAATTACATAAACAAACAACAAACAAACAAATTTTTACATCAACACTCATAAAAATAAAACTCAGATTACACAACTGCATGAATATAAAAAAAGTTATTACCTTAGACAATCCTCTCTCCACTAATAAACAAATAGAAACTGGAACAATAGAATCTGTAATATACAATAAAGTAGAAAATTCTTGATTTTAGTGATATTCAGTAATAATTTTTAACACAGCATATATATATTATGAACATAATTATAAAATTATCAGATTCAGTTATTTTAATAACAAAAAGAAAAAAAACTGTAATAAAATCTTAGAACTGAATTAAAATTATATATGTAAAAATATTATTCTACTCTTTCAAGTAAAATTTTGAGATAAAGGACCCATGTGATATGTTCCCCAGCTCCTTTGGCCAATTTAAAAAATTTATTGCATCTTCAATTCCACAACTGAAGATACATTATTACAGATTTAGGTCCCATTATATTTTTTATTTAAACAAATGAACTCAAGAATAATGCACAGAATGTTGATTGCTACCATGTAAACATCTGTTAAAGTAAAAGCTTAAATTCTTTCACTACAAATGCCAAACAGTTTTACATTGCACCCCTGAATATCTAAACAGAAATGGATTAAAATTAAAAAAATAAATAATTAATTTTTATATAATTTCAGAATAAATATTATAAAAAAGAACATAAATTAAACATTTAAACTGAGAACAATAAACTAAATGAAAATGTTAGTTGCAAATTTCATGGGTTAACTTCTGACAAGAATTTAACAAAGATAAATATCTTAATAATATAAAGTAGCGAATGGGGTATGTGCTGAAAAAAATTTCAACAATGATAACCAATACAATTTAACTAAAGCAGCTTAGAGTCTGTGTCAATATGTGTGAATAATTAAACAGATAAATATTTTATTCTGATCAATACATAATAGATTACACAGTACATAATACATTCCATGTTAGGAATGAGTATGCTATTTCGCACGTATAAAAAGGAACTTTTTCAGCATTTTCCTGGATGAGTCAAGGAAAACCTTTGTACAATTTTGATCAGAATGAGTATTCCATAGAAAAATGGGCAGTCAGATCATTGTTTGGAATCCGTAAGTATAAATCATTCAAAAAATTAACAATTTTAGATTATCTCTGTGTTTATATTAATAAAAGTGCAGTCTTTTATAAAAGGATTAAAGGCTTATTCTAAAAAAAAGGAATAACACCCATCTTTACCAAACCAGACAACAGGACTGTTTTTTACTTCCTTATACAAAGTAAGGGAACTATTGTGACCATGAAAAATTTCACTTTTCAGATTTCAATGGAAATATCCATTTTGACCATCCCGAATCTATTTTCACTAGATTCGGCGTGACATCTGTAGATAACAATGTATCTCACATAACTCAAATACAATTAGCTGTAGGAGGTTGAAATTCTTTTAGGATTTAGGATTGTTATAACATCTAGATGTGCACCTCCTCTTTTGATTGCAATTTACTGAACCAAAAGTGTCCAAAATCCAAACAAAATATGGATTTTAGACTTTTTCTTAACTGCAGTAATAAGCCCTATCATAAGTGGTAATTTTTATTGGTTCCACAGTTCTAGTCAAATAAAATTTTAATTAATTAATGAATTATTTGAATCATACAAAGGGAAGGCACATCAGTTCAAATCTGACTTCATTTGCTTTTTTTAACTTTTTTTTAATTTATTGATTTATTAATAATTATTAACTTCTGATTTTTTTTTGAGGGCGAAAAACGTCTACACATTATCATCGCCCGTATTTTTTTTTATGAAAAAAAAATAAAAGAAATTAAAACTAATCTAAAGTATAAATAATAAAACTTAAAACTAATATAACAGATAAAATCTAAAATAAAATCAAAAGCAAATACACTTATCAAAGTCCAAGATGGATGTAAAGGGCCCATTCTCAGATAAAAAAAGACTAAAAAAGAAACATAAAAACACTAGCATAAAACTTAAAACTAGGTTAAAAACTAAAATAATGAAATTAAAAAAACTAAAAACTAATACAAACAATATAATAAAAAATAAAACTAAGTTAAAAACAAAAATTAAAAAAGTGAAATAAAACTTAAAACTAATCATATTTAAAGACTTACAACTAATATATATTAAAAATATATGGTAAAAAATTTTTACCATAAATAATAATTCAATAACAATAAAAAAAAAATGTATAAAGAATATCAGAAGTTATTAACGAAATAAAATTTTATGTACTTTCATTAAAAAAAAAAGTATATATGTAATTTAATCCATAGTACAAGGAAGTCATGTAGTGTCCACATCAGATTTTTGTAACTTGGCAGAATAGTTTCAACTTCTGAGAAAGGTCCTTTTTAATAAATTACTAACAGACAAGAAAATCTTCACATTAATTTATTTAAAATAAAAATTAAAATATTTTTTTTTACAGAATCAATATTGTTCTCTGGATGAATATTTTGATAGTAATAATTAAACAATTTTTTAAATCCTAAATTTCCCGTATTCCATACAACATGTACATGAATATGTAATCAAATAATTTTCATTAATGTCTTCTGAACACTTATTTTAATTTGTAGTTATTTTTTATATTTAGTGTCATTATATATTTTCTTTATTAGAATTACTTCATGCATTTATATCTTAAGTAATTAATTTAATACTCCTATTTTTTATTTTATACTTAAAAATATTATTCTACTCTTTTAAGTAAAATTTTGAGATACAGGACCCATGTGGTCTGTCTTCCAGCCCCCTTGACCAATTTTAACCAAAATTAAATGATATCAATGCTCTCTATACAGAATTATTGTGTCAATTTAATCCAAACTGGTCCATCCAGTGTGGTAATATTAAACAAAAAACAGGCCAATACACATGACACATGTTAATTTCTTTTTGGTTACAGGGATCATGAAATGATAAAACTGAAAAAACCGTAACATGCAAAATTTGATTTAAATAGAATATTTTCTCTTATTCAATATACCATATAGTATAACATTATAGCTGGGAAAGTAAAAATGAATAATCTTATTATTATTTCTTGATTAATTAATTAGATTAATTATTAATTTAATTATTTAATGGCAAATTACATAAATATAATAGTTAATAAATAAATAATACTTTAAAATAAAATCATGTATACACTGAAACCTATAAAGTTGATTCTTTCTGATGTAGATAACTGCATGGATCCTACATTCAAAATCTAATTTGTTCAACACATGAGTTCCTTGTATGTCTATTAAATTACATTTACACATTTCTTTAAAATGAAAAGTACATAAAATTTTATTTCATTACAAACTTTTTTCATTTTTTTTTTGTTATTGAATTATTATTATTCATCATATTTTTTTTTTTTTACAACGAGAGGTTAATAATGAATAAATCACATTTAAATTTTTTTTAAATTTAAAAAAAAAGGAGATGAAGTCTGATTCGAACCGACGTGTCTTCCCCTAAGATCCAAATATTTCTTTAATTAAAATTTTATTTGGCTAGAATTATGGAACCAATGAAAATAAGTACCGCTTATATTACATTGTTGAAAAGCTCTCAAAGAGGAATTATTACTGCAATTAAGAAAAAGTCTAAAATCCAAATTATTTTGGATTTCAGGCGTTTTTGGACACTTTATGTTCAGTCGATGCATTCCAAAGGGGAGGTGCACAACTAGATATTACAACAGTCCTAAATCCAAAATTTCAACATCATATGGCTAATTGTTTTTGAGTTATGCGAGATATATACGTACATACAGATGTCACACCAAAACTAGTCAAAATGGATTCAGGGATGGTCAAAATGGATATTTCTGTTGAAATCTGGAAACAAAAATTTTTTGTTATCACAATACTTCCTATACTTCACACAAGGAAGTAAAAATTATATTAAACATGGCTTAAAAACTGAATGTCATACTAATATGGGTGTTAAACTCTTAAAAGATATATAGAATATATATATATATATATATATATATATATATATATATATATTGGGAATAGACACAAAATATTAATAACTTATAGAAGGATTTCCTAAGTTGACAATTTAGTCTGACACAAAGCTTTAAGCTTTAAGAGATTTTATTAATGGTTTTATTTTAATTAATAACATTATTATTTTTTGTTTAATTAACAAGTATGTTCAGGTTTATCAGATTTAACCATCTACCGCCCAGAAAAAGAATCTTCAATAAAAATCCTGAATAATTTTTGAATTTTTATTTTATTTCTTGTTCCCTAAATTTTTTTCTTTAATGTATTTAACAGTGAGCAAATAAGTATCAATAAATATATTTTATCAAGGTTAATAAGTTTTGTTTAAGTATTTTCATTTATCACACTACAACTCCTATGGTTCTTCAAATTTTAATTAAATAAATACCAGATGATTAATTAATTGATAAACAAATGATATGGTATACAAAGGGTATAAATCAGTCATAATCAGGAAGATACGGGCTTTATCAATATTGCAACTGAAAACTTTATTCAAAGGGTAGGTACATTTTTTCACATAATTTAATGCCTTTTAGGTAGCTCAGTACTTTCTGAATTGCATCATTTTGAAAAAACCTTGAAATCAAGTATCACCTGATTAGTAAATTTTCCTTTACATAGTATTACTATATAACTATGCACTATTATTATTATTATTATTATTATTATTATTACTATATAGCCAGGAAAATAAAAACATTTATCAAATTTAACAAAGTAAATAGGGAGAAAAATCTATTATATTTACAAATTTTTGAGGAAAAAAATACAGAGAGAGGCCATTAATAAAATAGTTTATAATCAGATTATAATTTTTCAAAATGCCCCATATAAAAACTACGACTCAAAAGAAATCAAATTTTTTATAAGAAATATCTATCATGTAATATTTCCATAATTTAATTTTTTCTTAACACAAAAAATTATTAGGAAATGACGTAAAATATATAATCAATAATGCAAGTCAGCTCATTACAATTTCTATTTATAACAATATTATCAAATAGTTTTTAACTAATGTGTGTGCCAAAAAATAAATTGATTTAATTGAACATTAATTTTACTGTTATTGTTTTTTAACTAAAAAAAAAAAATAATATAACAGATTAAACACTAAATATATATTGTTAAGTAACTTAAATTAACCAATTTATTTAATACGCAGAACTGAAATTTCTCTTTTTTTAATTTATCCAACCATCTGATGATATTGACCTTAAAATTTTCATCTGATATTTCAGAAATTTTCTTCACATCAATATAACATGACAAATCTTTCCAAATAAACCTATTTTTCCCATCTTTATTTTCTTATTTATTGATTTGCATTATATCTTCACACTAGATTAACTGATTTTTATGAAATTTTGTATTATGACTTTTGTATATGAGTTTTAGCCCAATTAAATTTTGTTACATTTGATTAACAGGTGAGATATGATCAACATGAATGACAATATCTTCATATAAACATTTATAATTTTGATATTATGGTTAATGATAATATGGGATTTACCGATGTGTACCTTTTTTATATTTATTATATTAAGCATATATTAATTATTATATTATATGTTTTTATAATTATTATGTTATACTCTTTTCTATCTGCACTTTATTCATAATCATATCATGGAATAGATGGTGGAATTTCTCTATATACTTTCATTTGAATGAATAAATAAATAAGTAAATAAAATGGGTATTGCAATATTCTTTATTTCTTTCTTTTAATAACAGTTAATTCTTAAAATTTATAAATTACAATATAACTACTGTATTTATAGTAGTTAACAAATAATTAATTCCAGGAGAATAAATTGTAGGAATCTTTATAGTAATTTTATTTACGAATATCTACTGTATTTATAATATTGTATATATTAATAACTTTTAATATACAAAAATACAAATCTGAAAAGAATAACAAAGGCCAGTTTAAGTTGTACAAGTTATATTTGAGGTTAACCCACCGGGTTGGTCTAGTGGTGAACGCATCTTTGCAAATCAGCTGATTTCAAAGTCAAGAGTTCCAATGTTCAAATCCTAGTAAAAGCAGTTAGTTACTTTTATATAGACTTGAATACTAGATCGCAGATACTGGTGTTCTTCAATGGTTGGGTTTCAATTAACCACACATCTCAGAAATGGTTGACCCAAGACTGTACAAGACTACACCTCACACTCATACAAATTATCCTCTGAAGTAATATCTGATGATTCCTGGAGGCTAAACGGTGGGGGGGGAGGTTACATTTGAGGTTAATGAACCTCTCTTAATTAATTAATAAAATTTAACTGTTTTTCTGACCAGCACTACTAAAAACAATGATTCTGAAATGTATGAACAAATTAATACATTAACTCCCAGTAATTCTTTTTTTATACATAATATTACTCATTACCAATTTTTTGGATCTGACAATCTGATCCAATGACTAAATATATTTATATTTAAGAAGATGCATACAGCTTATCTTAGGATACTGAATAATCCTGTAAAAGAATTAACAATAATAACATACAAAAAAAAAATGCCAAGAAGTATTGTATGGTTATTTTAGGACGATCAAGGACTTCATGCTCAAACAACTATACTGGAGGAAAATTATTAATAATTCCTTGGCTTTAAAAATTTTGTAGATATTCATGTCATGCTTACGTGACATATTAACGGAATAATCTAATTAGTACAGAAATGTGAC
The DNA here is from genome assembly GCF_047948215.1 of Lycorma delicatula. Lineage (NCBI taxonomy): Eukaryota > Metazoa > Arthropoda > Insecta > Hemiptera > Fulgoridae > Lycorma > Lycorma delicatula. The sequence continues at coordinate 152,874,816 of NC_134456.1, read as the reverse complement.
TTGAGTACAGCAAAAAAGTATTTTTCTGTCCCTCTCCCCTTTATGAGAGATCTGAATAAGATCAAACACAAAGAAAGTATTTTAGCTACCTAAGTAGCATTAAATTATGTAAAAAAAATTACCTACCCTTTGAATAAAGTTTTGAGATACAATACCCATTAAAGTTCATATCTCCCTACCCTGAGGTCTGATTATAATCAAAATCTCTGCATTCATACCCCAAAAACTCAACCTGCCAAATTTCATTCTAATTTATTCCATCCAGTCTGGAGATACCAAATAAAAAGCATCCAAATGAATATAACCTTTTATTTTTATGAAAAATTGTGTTTTTGGTTAGAGGAAATTATGAAAGGTCAAGATCTAAAGAACACCCCAAGTGCAAAATTTGGTCCAATTAACATGACAATTTTTCTTATATAACTATAGCTATAGCGTGGTCTGCAACCTGTATGAAATAAAGGGCCACATGACAACTTGGTGAGGATTGCAGGCTGCACAGCAAATGATTTATGTAAATAATGGCCGAACATGGTAATATACCACTAAGTGCAAGTAAACGTGTGTTTTTGTGTATGTGTATAAGTGTGCTATGGGTTTGCCACATTGAAAGTTATATGTAATATGTTTTATGTTTGGTTTTGATTGAATTTTTTAAGGAAACCGACTTAACAGCAATTATCAAATATTACGTAAATTTATTTCAATATTCATACAAATTACAAGTAATTAAAATTCATAAACTAAACAAAATGGTTTAATTAACTTTTAAAAGTTAAATTAAGTTTATACAATTACTGTTGAAAGTTTTTATGAGTTTAGTGAGAAACTTGACACTATTTTCTATTCGCTAATTTCTCAATATCAGCTTTGATGATGAAAGAAGAGATTCTAAGGGTGTTTGCTAAATGTATATCAGCCAAACAATTTCTCACTTTTAATTTTGCATACTTCATTTAAAAAAAAACTGTTCTCACAGGCGTATGAGGTACCAAGAAGTGAAACTACAAACAAAGCATGGTTTCAAATTACTGGGCATTTGTCTTCAGTGACATACTGCGAATAAAAATTCAACAGTCCAGTATTTCTAAACTTCTCTTGCAAATCCATATTGCATTGCAATTCAATTAGTTCCATTTACATATTGGTGGGAGCTTTCTCAACTTGCAACACTAAATGGTGTAGAAAAGATCAGGAACAAATGTTTACTTAATTTAAAATCTTGGAACCAATTACTAAATTCAAACTTCAAAGAAACAATAGCATCCACACATTTCACTTTGTTGGTAATTTCACAGAGCGTCACTGTAGGGAAGTGTGAAACGTCATTTTTATTTTTTCTGAAGTTCCCGTAAACATGGCTTTGTTTCAAATGCTTTTATTTGGTCAAATAGGTATGGACCAAATTGTTTCTGCCTTGAAGACGCAAGTTCAAATCATTGAAGACCATGGAAATGTCAAAGAGAAAACCAAAATCAACCATCCCCTCAGGATTATTGACTGATGAAACATTTTGCCTTTATTGTTCATGTACTAAGAAATATCTTTGTGATCAAACAATCTTTTAAGAAATTTTCCTGTACTGAGCCAATGAAGTTCTGAGTAGTAGAGTATATCTCTGTATTCTGCATCCATATCACTAAGGAAAAATTTAAATTGCGATCTCAATCCTTGAGATTGAATCAAAATGACAATGTTTATAATGTCTTTCATTAATTCGTTAAAAGAAATATTTTTCGCAATCAACTGTTCTTGATGTAGAATACACTGATACTGCATTAACCGCGTGTTTCCATAAGAATTTCTGCTTCATTTCAAAACAGTGGTGGAGGTACTAGCGAATCACTTCTGCCAATTTTATGCAACGAAAATTCCCAATAAATGAACTGTAGTAGCATGCATACAACACTAAAGACAAAGCATCAAGATGTAACTTTGGTGACGATTCAAATGGTGGCACTCTTAAAATAAACACTGTAGTTATTCAGAAATTTAAAAAAATTAATTAAAAAACTTAGGATACATTCCTAACCTCATGCTCATGAGGTTTCAATTTCTTTTACGTAGTCATTAATCTGTATTTCTTTTCTTATTTTTATTGAGTGGCAGTTTTATTTTATTTTGTGTTTCTTCAAGGCAGCTTCAGAAATATCTGATTTAAGAAAGCTAGACTAAAGTAAGCATTTCAACATCAGCTTTTTGAGTGTTGTTTTTTGTTTTTTTAATTTGATGCAGACTTCTAATCGCAATTTAAAGTAAAATAAATGGTTACAAAGAAACATTTACAATTAATTTACTATTCAACAATTATAAAATATGTTATTTAAATAAACAAATTACAAAAAAGTATTTTATGCAATACCTTTGGTAACAACATTTCCTATCGAATATTACATCAATTTCATGTATTTAATAGTAATAATGATAATAATAATATGGTAACAGAATATTGCAACATTATTCTAAAACAAAACCAATCACCGCTTAATTAATAGAAAATACAACAATCCTGAAACTCATAATTAATATTTAATTAAACTAAATACAAATATATACCACAGCTAATTGGTTATGTATAATTAAGAGTTAAAATAATTATGGCCAACTTATTTTAAAACAACCATATTTACACATAAATAGAAGACTTATTAAGAAGCAATAACAAAGATTACTACAAAATAAACTTCTTTATAAATCAAAAGAGGTATGATCAAAAAGTATCTGACCTTGGGTAAAACAAAAATAGTTAACATATTTAGTTTAACTTGCTACCCTTCATGGTGAAACCTTGAACCTAGTTCAGAACGACACAAGAAATGCTTCCACATTTCTTGCTGGAGCTTGCACTCACAGCAAAAATTATAAATCACAAAACAAGAATATATACACAAATGTAATGTAACACTGAAGTAGTCATTAGGTGCACCAAAGCAAACTGAACTGAGAACTAAAGAAAGATGAAGAATGAATGAAAGTAGGCAATAAAACTAGAGGGTGAACATTGGTGGAGGTACTACTGAATCAGTTTAACCTTCAGATGTAACATACAAGGTGCTACCCAAAAGTTCGGGGAATTTTACCATAAAAATAAAATAGCTTACCATAACTTATAATTTCCACTGTCACCTTCAAAGTAATCCCCTTGGGCATGAATACAATGATCCCAGCGTTTTTCCCATGATTCCAAGCATCCCTGTAAGTCTGCAGGTGTAAGTGTTAGAAGCATGTTCTGCGTTTCTTCCTGAATCTCCTTAATTGTGTTAAAACGACAGCCTTTCAATAAAATTTTATTTTCGGAAAGAGAAAAAAGTCGTACGGGGCACAGTCAGGCGAATAGAGTGGGTGGGGAATCACTATCGTCATTTTGGAAACCAAGAAATTCCGAACAGCTACCGATGTGTGGGCGGGCACGTTGTCATGGTGCATAACCCAGCTGTTGTTACCTCACAGATCTGAACTTTTGCGCCTAATGCTTTCACGTAACCGCTTCAAAATTTTACAAAGAACATCCCATTGACAGTTTGACCAAGAGGAACAAATTCCTTATGGATAATGCCTTTGATGTCGAAAAAAACAATCATCATGGACTTCACGTTGTTGCGAACTTGGCGTGCTTTTTTTGGCCGCGGTAAACATGCGACTGCCATTGCGACGACTGCTGCTTACTTTCAGGGTCATACCCGTACACCCATGTCTCATCACCGGTTATGGTGCTGGAGATGAAGTTAGGATCATCTCTGGCTAAATTTTTCAATTCAATACAGACAGCTACGCGATTTTGTTTCTGGTCGCTGTTCAACAGTCTCGGTACGAATTTTGCAGCAATGCGTCTCATGTTCAAATTGTCAGACAAGATGCGTTGCACGAACCCATATGACATTTGTACGATTGCACTAACATTATGGATTGTTTGTCTACGATCTGCAACAATAGCCTCCCGCACTTTCGCGATGTTGTCCGGTGTTGCGCTAGTTGATGGTTTTCCTGAACGCTTATCGTCATCGACTGTCGTTCGTCCATCTTTGAATCGTTTATACCACAAAAAGTTTTACTTTTACTCATAGCATTGTCACCAAATGCTTCCACAAGCATGCGATGGGTTCCTGCACCGGTTTTTTTAAGCATGAGCAAAATTTGATGCAGGTTCTTTGCTCTTTAAAATCTGCCATTTAGAACTTCGCCGAAGCAGTAAAGCACAACGTTACACAACCGCACGAAAGTCAACAATGCAGCCTCTCACCGTCACAGCTGTTGGAACACTGATTCACAAAGAGTACTGTTAGCCACATCTAGCGACAGCAAGTCGTACCAGCAATGGTTCGCGCGCGAAATTCAAATTCCCCGAACTTTTGGGTAGCACCTCGTTTTTTTTTCATAAATTTGTTGGAAGCATTTCTAGTCATTTTTTGTGAGCCAAATAACTCCTCTTGTCACTTTCTTTTTATATCTTCTTTGTTTTCAAATTTCTTTCCTTTATGCTTAAGAAAAAGCCAAAAATTCCAGGGAGACTTGTCTGGTGAGTAAGGCGCCTGCTGAAGTTGTTTGATTCCATGTTTTGCCAAAAATCTTTGGATATGTTGTAATGTACTAGGATTCATCAAGAGCATTATCCTGATGAATTTTCTAATCACCATTTTCTCAAAGCTGTGGTCTCTTGCGACAAACATTATCTCTTATATGATGAAGACCAGTAATGTGGTACTCGTTATTGATAAGTTTGTCCTTGAGGCGTTTATTCTTGATGAACTGTGGCCTAATAATCAAAAAAGGACCATCAGCACGACCTTCATGTTGCTTCATGATTGTTTTGCTTTCTTTCACCACAAAAAACGTTTCAGGTAGGTTTCCAATGGGAAGACTGTGCCTTTGTCTCAAGATCATAGCTGCAGAACCGATGTTTCATTTCCAGTTATTATTTTTTTCATAAAATCAGGATCACTATTAGCATATTCCAGCAAGTCTTGCACAACGTTAAGTACGTTTTCTTTTTATTCATGAATTAGAAATTTTGAGACAGATTTTGCTGTTAAGCACCGCATTCCAGGATCTAGCTAAAATCTATTACACTGAGACAAATGAAATCCCTACTTTATTTTCAATCTTTCTGATTGTTATTCGACGATCATTCATCTCCATCTGACGAACTCGCTTGATTTTTTTCGGTATTTTTTGCTGGTTGAAGATTGCCAGAGCGTTCGTCATTTTCAATGGGCGTTCTTGGAAACAATATCTTGAACAAACGACATCGTGAACAACTTGGAAAACGGTAATAACACTCTTTAATTTGTTTAACACCCGCAGTTTGTTCACCAAAAGCTGATTGAATTTCCCTTTTTGACTCTTTTGAAACTTGGTGACTTGTATGTAACCATGTTTGTTAGAAACTGAACGGCAACGAAACACAAGCACTAATCAGATGTTTTACATTCACGGTTACTAAGTAGCAACTGGTTAAAATGGCAGCAAATAGTTAATTCGAAACCAATAGAAGTCAAGCTCACATTCCACGACAGTTTCTTCCCGCACTACAACTGGTTACCGTAATAAAAAATAGGTGGTGTGGTCATGTGTAAATAATACGTGGTGTGATCAAAAGGTCGCACCACGTATTATTTTGATCACCACGACTTTTGATCACACCACGTAAACACGCACGTGTGTGCATGCGGCGATTTAGCTTAAAAAACCGGTACCGCTGGGCAGATCTGAATGGTTCTTTTATAACTGATTTTAATGAATTTTAAATATGGTAACAGTCATAAAAATCTAATTAATTTATAAATTCTAAAGTGAACGATTTGTACAGAGAACACGCTGTTGGCGTAGTTTTTCGTGCAGTAATATTTTTTGAACGCTGACTGTGAATCACTTTCTGTAAAACATAGTTGTTAAATACTAGCGTGAGAAATTTTAAAAATGTATTGAATCTAACTTCAGCACTTCATTCAATAGAATCGGGTAATCTGTTCTTGAATTATCAGCTTTTCAATTGAAAATTATATTTTACAATTTTTGTACAAAGTACATTAAAAGTAATTTTCCTAGAGAGCACAATTTATGTGCTACATGCACATAGATACATACATTTCATAAAATATATGCCTACATATAATAAATTTGATTTTTGCCTAATAAGTTATAAAGAATAGATTCTATTTTCATGTTAACTTTAAGATTTATAAAAAACTGTTGCAAAATTATTTCAATTCATCCATATATCTGTTTTACTGTTTGTATGGTATTAAGAATGAACAAACCAAAAATCTAAGTCTATTAAAACTAATTAATTGCTGTATGAACTTATTTCAATCGAACATCATATTAAAATTTTAACGATATGTCTTCACTTGAAATATTTACCCCCTATTCAAGAAAAATACATTTTTGACATTTAAACATTCAGTTATTATTTATTTAACTGAATATGCAATCTTTGCTAAAAAGCGTGGTCATTTACAATAATATAAAATAACATTACCTAACAACAGAATTGTTCTCATATTACTCAACACAATATTTCGACTTACAAGAAGGACCTTGTCATGCTTCTGTATCCATTTTAAATAAAATTACGAATAAAACAATATTACTCTTATCAATGAATTTTTAATTAATACCAATTACAAATTTTTCAAAAAACCTTGAATTTTCTGCATCTCGTTCAACATGAACCTAACACCTTCTGAATTGCGATTCATTTTAATGTTATTTTTTGTATTTAATATCTTCATAGTCTATATTTTAAATATTCAATGTGCAATTTTTATTTAGAAAAAAATTTAATTATTTTGATATTACTCAAAGTTTTAGGTTTCCCTTGATCCATCCAGGCAAATGTTGGGACAGTTCCGATTGTTACCTGTGTAGTATTGTATCTACCAGTTTCTGATGTGATCTAAATAATTTACTAATCAAAATAAAAAAATTATTAATTTAACAAAATAAAAAGAAGAATTAAAAATAAAACAGAAAAACTATTCATATTCCTTTTTGTAACTAATACCTAGAATAAATTTTAACCAATAAATTCAACAGAAATAATAAATTTGAAAAAACTTCCCTTGTAAATTTTTTTCGTTTATAATACCCAGCATCTCAATCTTTCTTTAAGGTAAATGTTTTTAATAATTTACTTCCCGAGGGTTTATTTCAGGTTATAAAATTAAATAAAATATAATATTATACATTACTTTCATAACTTTTAATTATATCATAAAATTGAAGTTCCTTCCCAACTTTCAACAATTAATTTTGTAACTGACTTTCTAAAACATATTTTAGTAAAAAAATTTCATCTGACAAGATAAAGACAATTGAATATTGTACAATTATTATATGAAACATTTCTTTTTTGTGGAATTCTAAACGAGGATTCCCTCCATGGTTAGAAGTAGTAATCGGTAATAGACAAAATCTCCTTAAACACAATGAAAAAACTAGTAAAAGGATAATCGATTTAAACATAAATAAAATACATTAAAAACACTAAAAAAGGGACATTGCCCTAATAAAAAAATGTTCCACATGAGTAAATAATACTGGAAATTATTTATCACCATGGTTTATTAATTAAAAATGAATAATCACTGTTTCTATTAATTTAATAGCATTCAAATATGATCGTTATGTTTGAATGTAGCACAGTCGCGCACGTGCGCACGCGCACACATACACATACTCAATAATAATAAAAAGTTAACAGAACAATTGAATTTATCAACAAAACAAAACAGAGGTTATCAATAAAAGAAGGTCACACATGTATTTATAAGACAGATCAGGTTATAAGCCACAAAAATATGAACCAACTGGGAAATAAACACTCATATCAAAGTCAACAAATTGGTAAAAAATCAAAAAATATATCGTGCCTGCCTATGTCATTAAGTAATAAATTCACCATTACTTAGTACCAATGATGAAGTTTACACCACGTATAATAATTAAAATAAATATTTTGATTCTGATCAACACATAATTATACAATATATTGATCATTTCAGGGATGGGTAAGAATGCTACAAATAGAAAAAAAACTATCTTAGCATTTGCCCAGACAGATCAAAGGGAATTATTATGGATAACATTTTGATAAGACCGGCATCACAAAAACAACTAATTATATATATATATATATATATATATATTTATATATTAAATATAAAATGTAAGTGATTAAAGTGCGTATGAAGAGTGCATAATTATGTAGAGAATATCCAATAATAGTAAAGGAAATTAAAAAATAAAAAAATAAGTAAAACAAAATAACAATCTTGTTATTTTATATAACATATTTTTAAAAGAATCTCTAATATTTTATAAAAAAAAATCTTTTATGTTTCATTACACATTAATATCATATAAAAGAAATTTTTTACATTACTTTAAATAAATTTGTGTGATTTCAGTCATTTATTAAAGACTTTAACAGATTACTTTGTCACAGACCAAAGTATTGCACTGCATTATATGACAAGAGTTTGTTATGTGAATGACAAGAATACTGTTTTTTTTTTGTTTTTTTTTTAAATTAAAATAAATGACTTTTCTTGCAGGAAATATTGCAGAATCATAAATATAAACATAAAAATGTAGATAAGTTAAAATTTTTATGTATTTATGGGTGCCAAAAAATCAATCGGACAGCCCACTTTTCTCTCTTGAAAAATTGTTCTGATTTTTGAAGACGCCCCAAGATGTGATATATTTCAAATGAAAATATACTGAGTTCTAATGACAAATGTTATGCCAAAATTTTTAAATTACATTTAATATTGATGTTCACAGCTAGGCACAGATATCTATCACATGTCGGGAAAAAAAATAATAAATATTATACACAAAATATGCAACAGCCAACTGTGCAAATATTGACAATAATACAACCTTCAATTGTGCAATATTTTTGGCCATAACAGTAAGGGATGAAAACTGAAGGGAACACTACATTTAGATTTTTTTATATTGCGAGTTATTTTTTCAAAAATCATTGTATAAGTACTAATTATTTTTTTACGGTTTGTATTTTGTTTGTTTATACTTGTATGAAAGTATATACAAATATATTTTGTACAGGGGCAACTCAGTGCATTTGTTATTATATTTGTTTGTACTTAAGCATTTTAGGTTTGCTGACATGTTAAAATTTGGTCCAGTCAAATATTTCAAAACTGATTTTTTACTTACCCTGTATGTTACACTATATGAGAGAAAAAGTACTAATTGGGTAAAATTTTGCATATCTGGTTTGCAGATGATGATATTTTATGACTCTCTCTTTCCCAAAAACACAATTTTAGCTTAAAAACTATGGAAGGTTGGATTGCACATATTGGCATGTTTTTTTGGAAGTGAATGGACCAATTTAGATGAAACTTGACAATGATTTATGTATGTAAGCATTTACGCCCTATCTTACAGAGCTAATGGTCCTGTACTCAAAATTTACTCAAGGGTAGGTAAACGTTTTCACATAATTCAACTCCTCTTGGTTACCAAATATATTTTCTGATGGCGTTTGGTCTTATTCAAACATCCAAAAGCAAAAAACGTTTTATTTTTTGTAGTTTCTGAGCTCAAATCACAATCTTGTACCGATTAGAAAATTCCATTAAACTTTGGTTATTATATAAACGGGCAATTTCACGCAGGGAAGGGGATAATAGTAACCCTAATTTGTTTACCTTTTTTCATCAGTTATTGTTTTACTTAATATTTTCAGATTGGGTTAACCCTGAATTTTTTGAAACCTTGACTTCTGATTACACTGAGAAACAAAAAATAGTTTTTTTTTGTCTCAGGAAGAAAAATATGATGATTGTGATAGTATTTTTTCTCCTGAATTCAAATATGATAATGGTTTTTCCCCATCACGCAAAGTTTCCAAGAGACAAGCATTTATAATTTCAAACATTTTAATACTTTCTGCATTCTTAATTACACAATATTCAAACATTTTACTCACCTATAAAGTAAGAAATGATGATTTTCTCCTATATTTCGCCTGTGAAGCATCCCTCTTGATGGTCCAACAATAATCAGCCAGCATATTAGGATTCCATTTGCCTTGATATATCTTTTCCATAGCTGAAATCTCCTGATGAAAGTGTTCTCCGTGCTCATTGCTCACTACGTAAAGATTTTCCGGGAAGAAATCTATGTGCAAGTACAGGAAGTGTATTTTTAAGGACATATTATAACCCAAATTTTTATAAGATGTTATAATAAATTTGTTGACAATATCACGGTAATTTTCCACCTTTAAATTTCCCAAAAAACTCAGAGTAACACTTTTGTATGCTTGCCAAGCTGTTTTCTCCAGTGGATTAGTTCCTCAAACTTTTCATTTTAGTGACTGTATTTGTGGACCACAAATATTCCTTCTTTAATTTTTGCATCACTAATTTTAGGATACTTCTGTTTTAAGTACATGAAACCAGAAGTATTATCCATGGCCTTAATGAAATTCTTCATTAATCCTAGTTTGATATGTAACGGAGGTAGATATTCATTTTTAGGATTACACAATGGGTCATGTTTCACATTTTTCTGTTCAGGAATGAGTGATTCGCGTTTAGGCCATTCTTTTCGAATGAAATGGTTTTTTCTATCTGTATTATCCCATTTACACAAAAACAACAGTACTTTGTGTAACCAAGCTGCAGACCAAGAATAAGTGCAATTACCTTCAAATTACCACAAATATTCCATTCATATACTGCATATTGAAGCTTTTCCAATATAAATTTAAAGTTTTCATATATTTCTTTCATACTAGCAGGGTGAGCCATAGGTGCTGATAGGAATTTATTGCCACTATGCAGAAGCACAGCTTTTAAACTAGCTTTAGAGAAATCGATGAACAAGTACTATTCTGTTGGGTTATGTTCATTACAAAGTGTCTCCATAAGAGAAGAAATGTCATTACAAAACACTAAGCCATTTTCTTCAGAATAGTCTTTAAATTCATAATGACAATTACAATAAATACATATCTTTGTATTCTTTTGAAGACGATTCCATCCTTTTACCTGGGAAGTAAGCATTTTAGACTGTTTTTTGGATAACTTTAAATCTGATATGGGATCATTAAGATTTTCTTGAGTCAGTAAATGAGGCTCAGATAAACTGCTTTGTTCAAGAGTTGTATCACCAAAATCTGTTACTTTTCTTGCTTACTTCCATCAAACTCTGAGCTCTCTTCATCTAATGTCACATGTTCTGGGGGCTTTGGTATAGACAATCTTTCTCAGTGTGGAACTGGTCTCATTGCAGATTGCAAGTTAGGGTACACCACTGTGTTTTAATTTTGACATAATCCCTTTAATGTTTGTTAAGCAGAAATAACAGTCAGAACAGTGATCTTTGGATTCCCTCCAAATCACAGGGGTAGCAAATGGCTTGTGGCGTGTGCCATTTTTTCATGCAGTGAGAAGCCTAGAACATAATAAACAACAGATATGTGGGGCCCAGGGCCCTTGTTTGGTCCCCAACTTTACACCCAAAATAAAGTACATAAAACGTTTTTACTAATGGAGTAAGGTTTCAGCTTTGGGACTTGAGCATCACTTCACCACACACATAACAAAAATTGTTAGGATGATTTAAACAAACTCCAGGCATTTTGTAACTAATGACTAATTAAAAGAAATAAAGCTGTAAATATGTAAAACACAATAATTCGGACACACAAAGCACTCACAATGACATGTTTACTGGTTCACTACTACCTCACAACTGGCGTCGTTCTGATGAATGGGTGCTACACTAAATCATATTTGTACATGTCTATACACATCTGAACCTGCACAACAGTAGCAACGTTACCCTTTGAGTTAGCTCATTTGGTTCCATCATATTTACAATGCTCTAGGGGCTTTTACTTGACAATGGACAAATGGGTGAAAAAACATTTTAAAACATTAAAAAAAAATTAAAATAACAAAAAAACTGTGGGTGATGAAGAAATTCCAAATACATTTGAAAACAGGATAAAAAACTGCATTACGTACCCCTAATGGTACTTGTAAAACAAAAATCATGTTGACCATTATTTGTGATCCCATTAAAAAAGTTACTGCTAGTGTGGTGCCACTGACATGAATTAATTCTTTAAGAAAATTATCAAACAATGGAATTTTATAGATAAGAATAAAAATGAAGTAGTTGAAAGTATGCTGATGTATATGCACAAAATTACTAAAACTACGGATTTATTCATAATTTTCCTTATAAATAGGATGTAGTCTGCCAAGGGCAAACCTTTAGTAGCTAGAGTTGCATAACTTTTGCAGAAGTTATGCAACTGTATGCTGTTTTTTAAGTTTATTTTTTTATTTTACTTTAAATTTTGATAAGCTTACAAAGAGAGTTATGTGAATGATAAAAAGCATTTGCAAGAAACTCAAAGATGAGAAACCTTTAACATAATATAGAAAATTAAAGGATTTATTTGTTCAGTCATTTCAGCAACTATAAGCTGATGCTTAATAAGAAAACTTTTCTCTTGATGAGAACTGAATTCTGCAGTGAATGAAAAATGCCTAGCTTTAATATTGACTTTAATTATATCTATTTTTACATTTTATAATTAATTTTGTATTCTATGATGCTGCTCTGTTCAAGATTTTATCACAGTTTCTGTTGATCCATCTAAGTAAATGCTTGGGCAGTTCCTTTTTTTATCCATGGAGTAGAGTATCTATTTATTCATGATGTGATATATATATATATTGTATTATGTACCGATCAGAATAAAAATTTATTTATTTAAAGAAAATCTCTAACAGAATGTTTATAAACAGATGAATTAGGTCAGTGGATCATACAAAGTTGGGTTTATTTAATTTGGTTACAGAGGGATTGTAAAGGGTAAAACTATTTAGAGAAACAAAGATTGGAATATAAAAAACATAACAGTAAGTACATACCATTCAAATGACTCCAAAAAAAAAAGTATAGATTGCAAACTAAATAATGGTAAAAAAATTACTTAAATAGTAAATGTAAAAATAACTCGCATAAGTAAAGGAATAAAAATATAAATATATGGTACTTACATGCAACAAGAATAATTGATGGATGCTCGGGGCCACCTTCTAATCTACCGGTAAGAACGATCAGCCATTGCTCAGGATCAACACGAATACCATATCTAAATAACATACACCACAACACTAATACATTATCTGTCATTGAATATTTTATTAAATATACATTATCTCCTTAATCATCACTGTTGATGCCAACTTTTTACTCTAAGACACAGCATGTTCTTTTTAACTGATACAGACATTTTCAGTACTATTATTTAATTAAAAAGATCTGACCAAACAATTATTGTTATATAAGTTTCAATATTTTTGTTTGATAGTCATGTCATTTCCTTCTCTAATAGTCTTTTTAACAGATAAAGCAATCTGAACATGAATTTAATGTATTGATACGTAAATTCTTGCAGACAATTTCTAACTATTAATATATTCAAATTCATTATATGTAAAAAAAAATTGTACATTCAAATTTATTATATGTAAAAAAAGAAAAAAATTGTACATATATTTTGTAGCCATGGCTGTAATGTAAAATAACAAATGAATAACAGAAAGGGTATATTATTAATCTGTCATTTTGAATTATCCATCCCGGTCTTTCTTATAGGTGAAAAGACAAGAAAGGTTTTTTCACAGAGTAATGATGATGTCAACCCTGTAGTAAACAGCATAAAGAAGTCCCTTGGGCATAAATCGCATACGGTGGATTTCATATGCTGTAATAAAAAAGAATATATTCGGCTCAGTAAAAAAGTAAATGGGATGCCATATCACATTTTTTCACATCGGATCTATTAATAGACACAAATAATGAATCTAGGGATACAAAAACCGACAAGTAATTTTTAGAGAAAGCACATGAAAATATTTGCTATGGTTAAAAAAAAAAAAATCGCCTCATCAGGCCCTTTTTCTTTGCTGCAAATATTATTAACAGAAATGTTTATGTTGACTGTTAAATGAGTAGCTGCTTTCCTGAACCGGATGAACTCAAAAATGTACATCAAATAAATTTCCAACAAGACTGTGCTCCCCGATACTTTAATGAATCCTTTAGCCAGACTTTGTATGAAAAATGTTCAGGAAGATGAACAGATCGAGAAGGCCCTACACTCTGGCCTCCATGAAGTTCAGGCATACCTCCTTGCGATTTTTTCGTGAGATATATAAAAAAACTCGAAAAAATTACAATACTCGGAAAAAACAAATTAAAAAACAAAAATTACAAATACTCGGAAAAATTACACGATCTGAATCATTTAAAGTAAAAGATTATGGAAGCGATTATAACCATAATAGATGATACATTATGTGCGGACATAAACTGAATATCGATTGAGCATTTGCCGAACGACGAAGGGCGCCATATTGAAATATATTAATTATGAATTATTAAACTATTTCAGATGTTGAATTTGACAAATAAAATAATATAAATGTAAGTATTTTTTGTTTTCATTTAATTCATGCCTAAATACCTACCATTCTTTTATGATGACCTTGTACTACACTAATGTGCTACATATATATATATATATATATATATATAATTATATATATATATATATATATATATATATATATATATATATATAATTAATTATATGTATTCATGTGCAAAATATATATATATACATATTTATTTATTTAACTGTGTTTATCAAAAGTAAACAATAACACAGTAAAAAATTACAAACAGGATGATAAATAAACAGAATAATAAACGGAAAATTAAGTAAATTTATTATAATACTATAATTATTACTAACACAATTAAAAAATACGATTAACATTATTTTTTGTAAAAACTGAGGTGGAAAAACCGGCTGAAGAAGGGTTTGCTCTCAGTACTAGTCTGGGAAAATAATTTAATAGGCCCTTTCTTTTAATAACATCTTGGATTCGCTTCGGCATACCTTTAACTAATTTTATTACGTATTCTTATTATGGTAACCCATTGCTCGCTGATTTTCTTACAAATAATGTATTCGATATAAGTGACTTCATAAGTGTTAGCTTTTCTTTGTAATATGATCATAAATTCTCTATAAGTTTAAAATCTGGGCTTTGTGGCTGTAAATCTAAAATTAGCCAATAAATAAGAGAAATTTTTACGATATACGGAAAAAAATTCTCGCTTTTTTAATTTAGAATCCGATGGGATACAATACAAACTACAAGTGCATAAGCCTCTTATAAAATGTTTGATTTACTTATACGGGGTCCCATAAGTTTCCATGCATGAAAAATAAACATTTTTATTTATATAATATGCTCGCTACATAACTACCAATGTTTTGAAAACATATTTTGATGCGCGTTTTCCATTGCTGAAAAATATGTAATCGTATAAACTCTCTATACGAGGAAAAATAAACATTTTTTTATAAAGGCCATGGTGTATCAGGAAAAGGTGCAAAACATAAATCATCAAGAAACGTGTCACCAACGCTATTGCAAACAGAACTCCAACTCTGAGGAAGCTAGAGTTAGCTAGGAAAGCTGGAGGCCACTGCACCATGGCCTTAAAAAAAATGTTTATTCTTTCTACGCAAGGAAACGTATAGGACACTCTGCATAATATAATTATTCAACACTGTAAAATGTTGAGATATGAGATCCACGGTAATAGTATCAACCCATCCTCTTGATTAAATCTAACCAAAATTAAACGGTTTATATGACTATATTAGTGTCATCAAAAATATTTCATAACATATTGTTAATTCAACAATAAAAACATCAGTTTAAAAATCAGGCTTATTATCATCCACCCCTTCATTAAATCGTCCGAATACAAAATTAAAGTAATATGCCAATGTAATGGAATCGTCTAATTAGTTGAAGAATGTAACTTTTAGATTCAGAAATGATAAAAAAGAAAAAAGGGAGATTTTTGTTCCTACCTCTGTGTGAGATTTAAATAAAACCAAACACTCTAAGAAACTATCTTAAGCTACCCTGCAGTATATTATATTGTGAAAAAATTTACTGACCCCTTAAATAAGATTTTGAGACGTGGGACTTCTTGCCTCCCGTGCCACCCAAACCGCTCCATCCAATCTGGAGACATACACACAATCCTTCCGGAATTTTTCAATACTAAAATTGAGTTTTTTTTAAGTGGGTCCATAGTCAAGTTCTGGAAAAATGTTTATCTTGATAAGCAAAATTTGATCAAAATAGCAAGCATACTTTGGTAAAATTTCATAAAAAAAATTTGGTAAACCTTAAAAAACCCTTAAATCTACAAAATTTGTAAATCTCTGCATCAAAAAACCGAGAAAAATAAGGCTTTTTTCATAAGAGGTACTGTTTAAAATAATTTTATAATTTAAAATAAAAAACTAACAGATTCCTTATCAAGAGATAAGCTGCACGCTTGTTACTTACTTAGCACAGTTGTATACCGATTTCTATCACAGCAATTTTTTTCTTGAAATGGCTAACTCTCTACATGTAAAATACCATAATAAGAGAAATGTTATTCATATTTTTAGGCAAAGCTATTGTATTTAGAATCCATCAGAGAATAAACAATATTCTGATATTAAACAAAGTGTATTGACCTCATCGACCGATTATTTTACGTAGACGTTTTCAAAAGACAATAAGTAATCTGTAAAGCAATTCCATACTACATTCTATAATAAAAATGCATAGAAGTGCTGTAGTATTATTTACCTGCGCGTGTTTGCACACACATACAGAAAGAAGCGTTACCGAAATCTATAGTCTGCACTATTCGCGTACATCTTTGCTTATCAGTTTGACGCTTAATAAATCGACAAAAAGTCAACGACTGTTACTTTATTCCCCAATCGCTTTACTTTTTATCAATAAAATTTAATTTCACATCTCTTTTCCATATTCTACATATCTCTTAAAAAAAAATTAAGATTTAACATAAATTAGGAAAGCATTCTTTCCTGGTAACTTTCACAAACATACAAACTCAGGTAAAAAATAATTACTTTTCCTGCAAACCTAATAAAGAGGCTCAGCTCCAAGCTTGGTAACCGGTCACTTTGCGTTATTTTTCTGTATTTCTTATTTTTATTCGGAATAAGAGTTTCTCGCCTTTCAGTTTCTTACAAACGTTTCTTTTCACACAGTCAATTTACAGTCTCAAATTATTTAAAATAAATCAAAAACAAGCAATCCTCTACTTTTTAAATAAAAAACTGAAACTAAAATTTTTTAAATTAAATAAAGAACGAATCTTTTTTTCAGTTAAAAATTAATACATTTTTATGCGCCGCATAAACTTAAATGCAAGATATTTAAGTTGCTGGTATTTACCAGCATTTTTAATTTGGCGTAGAGTTCAAATAGTCGAGATTTAAAAAATCGGTAAGGTTTTATTTTTTAATCCTGTTGTTTTTTTTCTAACTCAGCTTTATCTTTTTGAAATAATATATTTATTTTTTAATATCACCCAAGGTTCCAACCAAAATACACATAAATGTGAGGGAGATTAGTTTGTCACCCGACATTCACTTTGGTTCGATATGGCTTACGTTTGTAATACAACATACATCCCACCTGAAGTCGATTTCATTTCAGAATGTAGTCGGCAAGTTGTGCGTTACCTCTACAGTACAGCATTAATTCGGTCTTAGATGAACAAGATCAGCAGACAAAAATGGTATATAAAACCGATCTTTAATGAAACCTCACAAGAAAAAAATCTAGCGTGGTCAAATTTGGGGAACGAGGTGGCCAGTGATTGGACCTTAACGACCAATCCACGACCTGGAATCGAGTATCTAGAAAATCTCGGACTTCTAGCTGGTAATTAAGTGGCGCCCTTTCCTGCTAATACTAATTGCGTTGATCTTAGTCATCATCTAAATGAGGAATTAGAAAATTTTGAAACACGTCCAGATAGATAAACGATACCATTTACGGTTGCCTCTTAGAAGAACGGGCCGTACAGAATTTGTTTGCTTAGGGCAAAAAAAAAAACTTGACCTTAAGGCTATCAGGTACTGCTGCAAAGTTTCATGAGGGTTTCGCTACCGCATATTCGGCAGTTATGAATGTTCACCTTGCCGCTGATGTAAACGTTGACTAAAAGTTACATCGCCTAAAAATGTATCGTTGTCTGAAACTCTCTATCCATCATTTCCAAACAAAACTGCAGACAAGCGACTTTGTCTCATCTGCAATGCGTTGAAACACGGTCAGTTGGTACGACTTCAAGTACAACCGTTGACATAATACGCGCCAAACAGTCGTAAGTGGAATGCTAGTCTCACGTGACGCATGACGAGTTGATTTCTTCGGACTAAGTGCAAAGCTTTGTCTGAATTGTTCCACATCAGTTTCAGGAACGCGTGGGCGTCCTGGTGATTTTTTATCTTTAAAAGAACCTGTCTCAACGAAGTTTGGCACCAAGAGTAAATTGTATACCTACTAGGGGGCTCCCTACCGTATTCTCTACGAAAATTACGTTGAAATCCAGTTGCTGACTGCAAATCGTGGAACCAAGACAAACACACAGCGAGCACGTTCCGCACCAGTAAATTTATCCATTTTTAACGACACTGGTGGCCGGATTCGGTCTAAAAAATTACGCGAGTCAAAACTTGATGTGTTTTGCTATGAAATGAGACCTCAACCGAATCTATAAGTTATCTAAATACGTTTTTATATGCTTTTACATTTGCGAAGTCCTTTTTGAATCATCCGGTACTGAAGAGATAAACAATTGAGTTTTAGTTTACGCAATCTCCGTCAGATAGCAGCTGCATTAAACTGTTGCACAGGCCAAGTTGTTCTGATCCTGTACCTCAGTATAGTGGTGGGATAAACGATTCTTTTTCAGGAAAAATTCTCCTTTCCTGAATTGAATGATTCGTAAAAAAGAATCGTTCGTCCGATTCAATGATTCTTTTCCTTCCCACCACTACCAAAGCTGTAAACTAATGCGCATGCTCTCTTTCTCTTCTTCAGCCAAGTTAGCGGTTCATCTCTTCATACTGCTGAAAACATTGCCATTGAATTACAAGGTAAATTCAATGAATGGGCTATTATTGACAAAATAGGAGCAGTTGTTAGTGACAATGCAGCAAATTTAAAAGCTGCTATTCGCAATTGTCAGCTACGTCATATTCCTTGCTTAGCGCATACAATTAATTTAATTGTCCAAACAGCAGTGTCTGAAGTAAAACAATTGTGGTAAAATCGAAGGCAATTGTCAAATTTTTTAAACGAAGTTCCGTGCTGCCTCCAAACTGCAAAACATGCAGCGACAAATGAATTTATAAAATTAAAACAGGAAGTGCCTACCCGATGGAACTCACTCCTGCACATGTTTAATAGATTATTAGAAACAAAAGATCCACTAATTTCGATTATCGCTTTGTTGAATCCCATTCTTAATAATATTACATTTGATGAGTGGACAATTATAGCTGAAATGTGCAAATTATTGTAAATGTTTGAAGAGATAACTATTGAAATAAGTTCTCAAAAAACTGTCACTATTTCAAAAATCTGTTTATTGGCGTGAGCGATGACAGGACGTACTTAAGATTAAATCTTCTACTCAAAATTCTGAAATCGTTAAAGTAAGTATGTAACATGATGTTAGACCAACTGCAACATAGATATTAGAATGTTGAAAATAATAATATTTTGCTTAAAAGCACGCTATTAGATCCTCGCTTTAAAGAACAAGGCTTTAAAGATGAAGCAACTTACCAAAATACTTACACAAAACTTTCACAGAAAGTTCGAAGTATTTAGATCAAACAAGGCGATAGGTTTCAAACCGAACAAGAAATTATTGGACCTTCCATTTCAACCGCACGGAAAGATTTTGTTAAAAACGTAACGCCAATTTTAACTAATTCAAACCCAACAGTAGCAGGAATTTTAGAGCTAGATAAATATATAAATGAACCGCAAATCTCAAGAACACAAAATTCTCTCTCTTGATGGAAAGAAAGGCGGTTAATTTATCCGAGATTATTCAAAATAATGCAAACTAGACTTTGCATTCCTGCAACCTCTGTTCCCTGTGAACGAATTTTTTCAAAAGCGGGATAGTTAATAACAGAAAGGCGAAATAGACTTGCATCAAAGAATTTAGAAAAAAATTATATTTCTACATTTAAATATATAAAATACTATAAAGTTATTTGAAAAGTATTAACTTTGATTAATTTTTATTATTTTTTTGGGATAATAGAACCAAACATTTTTAAAAACAAAATGTTTGTGTGTGTCTGTGTAAGTAACTGCGCGTATTAGTAAAAACATCAAAGTAAATATAAAATCGTAACATCGATGTGATAAAAAAAACAAAGACGGAATCAATGGCTCGCTCAAAAATAAGGTACGGTACAAGCTATATTATTTTAAATTATCCATTTTGACATTTATAGCTTTAGAGAAATTAGTTTAAGATAAATTTTCTAGTTATAAATACTTAAACCGGGTTGGTCTAGTGGTGAACGAGTTTAAGCAAATCAGCTGATTTCGAAGTCGAGAGTTCTAAGGTTCAAGTCCTAGTAAAGGCAGATACTTTTATACGGATTTGAACACTAGATCGTAGGTACCAGTGAACTTTGGTGGTTGGGTTTCAACTAACCACACATTTCAGAACTGGTCAACCTTTCTTTCTTTCTTTTCCTGTTTAGCCTCCGGTAACTACCGTTTAGATAATACTTCAGAGGATGAATGAGGATGATATGTATGAGTGTGAATGAAGTGTAGTCTTGTACATTCTCAGTTCGACCATACCTGAGATGTGTGGTTAATTGAAACCCAACCACCAAAGAACACCGGTATCCACGATCTAGTATTCAAGTCCGCGTAAAAATAGCTGGCTTTACTAAGACTTGAACGCTGGAACTCTCGACTTTCAAATCAGCTGATTTGGGAAGACGCGTTCACCACTAGACCAACCCGGTGGGTTAGAACTGGTCAACCTGAGACTGTACAACCTTACACTCATACATATCACCCTTATTCACCTTCTGAAGTATTCCTGACGGTGCTTCCGAAGGTTAACAAGAAAAAAAGTTATACTTTTAACGAGTTGAAAAAAAAAATATTTTCTCTCATTTCGCTGTAGTTGATGATAAACAAAAAATGTTTTATGGGGTTTACGATAAAATTTAATAGTTTAAGATTAACTAAGTTAAATAGCACAGTTAATGAAAATATTTTATAATCAAAGTAATAAAATTGCGAACTGTCAATAAACATTAGTGATGGTGATGTAATAAGTTATGCGTCAAGTGTGGCTATAAAAAAACAAACGCAAGCTAGAATTTGGTATGGTAGGAGGATCCCCCCCACTACAAGCTATGCACAAGAAAGATTACTACGAATCGAATCGTAATCGAGAAAGATTTGGTTTATTTGGTTTAAAGATTGGCTTATCCAATTCATTGTTAAGAATCGTAAAAAGAATAGGTTTCTCCTGCAAACCGATTCTCGATTCTTTCGTTCAGTATAAAGAATCGATACGAAGGAACGACTCGTTCACGATTCTTCCCATTACTACCTCAGTACCACTGCGTCACCACAAGAGAGAGCATAATGCTTGTACTGGTTCGCAGAAACAGAATTTGTACTGTTGTACAAAGAAATTATTTGCCAGTGTTTCTTAGTAAAAATATCCGAGCGGTTAAAGCATACGAAAGTGGTATGAACAGTTTTTGGAAACGGAAGTGTTTTGAGGCGACACTCACCGTATGGGCCTAAAACGATGGCAGAAAATTCAGAAAGAATTCGACTGTCGTTCCAACGAAGTCCAAAACGTTTACTTAAGTGTTAGTCGTCAACCAAATATTCCTAAAAGGCACTGTTCAAGATATTATTCGCAAGCGATTGAAGTTTGTGCTTATAGACTGCAGCTACTCTACTAAATTAAACGTAACGATAAGCCACAACGAGTTCAATTAGTAACGAACGTCTTAGATTTAATTTCTGCTGATAAAAACTACCTGCAACGCATTCTATTTTCCGATGAAGTAACATTTCATGTTCATAGAATCGTGAATTGCCATAATTGTCGAATATGCGGGTCAGGAAATTCACACTAATATGTGGAATTTATCCGCAACTATCCGAAAGTGAATGTCTGATCTGATATCAAAGTTCACAGAAGGCCGACTAGACAGAAAAGCTCTCATCGCTCGGCCACCCCAAAGTCCCGATTGATCTCATCATATAAAAAGGTACGGTGCCAAGGTTTGTAAAGTCTTTTTTGAATCATCCGGTATTGAATCGATAACAATTAAGTTTTAGTTTACGCATTCTCCGTCAGATAGCAGTTGCGTTAAACTGTTGCAGAGGCCAAGTTATTCTGATCCTGTGCCTCAGTACCACTGCATCGTGATGCAATGAAAGCATCACAAGAGAAAAGCAGAAGAAAGCATAGTGTTTGTATTGGTTCGCAAAAACAAAATTTGTAACTATTGGACAAAGAAATTAAACGGGAAAGTCGGGGTTGACAAAACGGAGTATCGATCTTTTTTCAAATATTTACGTCTTGGGATCCAGCTAGTTTAGATAGACCAAAACAAAACTTATTTAAATATGCGTGTCGCTCTGCTTTTAGCCTTATATTTCTGGATTGAACGAAATGATTTTCTTCAAGGGTGTGCCTCCGTAGCTAGGCTCTCCGGGCGGGTTGGCCTGGCGGGCGGCGTCTCGTAACGCTACTGTTAGGTGTCCAATATTGATTACCTTTCATGCAAAAATGTTTTTTTTTAATGATGAAACTTGATCAAGGAAAAGCGAAAAAATGTCAGCAAATCTTTCCAATTAAATACGGTTTAGATCGGTTTAGGCATCTTTTGAAGATCGCACATTCTCAACATTTTCTCAAGATCCATAACATTCATATGCAAATTCACTCGATACAAGAGCTGGAAGCTTAAATATAAATTAAATTAATTTATTTATTATTTATATATTATATTCAAACTTACGAAACAAATTATCGAAACTAACCTTCCTTGACGCAATAAGAAAGGAGAAGTTGGTTTCAAAATCAATAAATCTCTAAGGAGGATATATAGGAATCAAAATTCTTCTAATTTTAACCATAATTGTTTCTTCTAATTTTGACCTTTACTGTTTACCATTTGATTTGACCCACATGTTTTGCCTACATGTATGTTTGACTGTAACTACAAGACCAAAAAAAAATCATATATACGATTCTAAATGGATAATCTATAGTATTTTCAAAATAGTTGCGTTTTAAGATCTGCTACGATGTTGAATGAATTACGGTAGTAAAATTTATTAATTTATTTTATAACTAGCTCTACCCGCCATGCTTCGCTGTGGCACATTGTGTTTGCATGGATGAGAAATGAGAAACAAAACAAAGCACACGTTTCATAGAAGTTGATTTTGCAATACTTGTGGATATACAATATTTTTTTGTTTTTCCACTGTCTGCGTAGATATAAAGGCTATCTGGTTTGCCGACTCGGGAACACGCAACATACAGTTGCCCATGTGAGAAGCAATCCGCATCTAAATCTAAACCACACAATTCTAAAGATTGACCTTGAGCTTTATTGATTGTGATTGCAAATGCCAATCGAATTGGGAATTGCAATCTTTTAAATTAAAATGGTGTAACGGTCGGGATTATGGGTATTCGAGGAATGAGGACATATTCACCTTTGAAAGGCCCCGTTAAAATCGTTGCTTCCACTACGTTTTTCATCAATTTCTTAACTGCAAGTTGCGTGCCGTTGCAGAGTTTTGGCTGATTAATATTCTGCAACAAGATAATTGTCTTTTTTTTATCGAACCGTTGCTAGAATCAATCTAATGAGGAATGTTTTCCCAGTTCCTCCTGGCGCATCCAAGAAGAAGGTCCCCCAACGCCGTCATTTATCATTTGCATTATGCGATCATAAATGCCTTTCTGTTCACGCGTTAATTTGTTGGGAATGTTTGATTGGATATATGACAGAAGATCACCAACGTTGTAACTCTGTTCACGGCGTAAATCCACACCAAATGAAGCAGTCGCAGCTCGGGTGGGTACTGGTATTCCCAATTGACTAAGAACTTTATTTGCAATAACTACGCACTTGTCTTCAATATTTATCAATGCTTCGTTGTAAATTCCATGGTCATATTGGAATTTTCTAGGCGTACTCTATGCAAAATATCCTCAGCCATATGCGATCGATATCTTTCCCATAACTTTGTGAGAGATGAAGGGAAGCAAGCGATCAATATAATTGCGAATAATGCGCGAATTTGGTTTGGATGTGCAGTGTTGCACGCGTCATTAATACATATATCGCACTGTTGGTCGTTTTCTAATAAATTCAGAGCTTGGTGAAAGACGCAGCTCAATCATGACACGATCACACAAAAGTACCTCGATTAGAGTGAATATTTAATTCAGATTGTATAATAATCTGAATCAGATGCAAGTGGATACGTTTTTTTCTTAATAAACAATGTAATTGGGAACAGGTATTGTTTCACATGTGACTGCGGTTGTCGTTAGCTAGTATGGCGAGTGTTCCCCTCGCTTCCGGCAGATGGCGCGGTCACTGGTACACAGCTGATCGTTAAAAAAACTGTTTTCTCGCGGTCGCGGGTATGTGACTGATACGAAAAATAGATAAAAACAATCTTTTATGCGGGTTATATATCATGTTAAAATTTGAGCTCAATCGGTGCAGAACATTTTGAGTTTTTGAAGCGTACACAAACGAACTTAACATTTTAATATATAAAGATTTGTGGGCTGCGAAAAAAGCCCTTAAGTCGTGCGAAAAAACACATCATTTTAAATGCTTACAAATTACATAATAATCAAACGGCGTTGATTTCAGATGTTAATAAACTGCTAACGTAAGTTGAAGTTGTGCTACTTCAGTGTACGTGATTCTCGAGTATGAATCTACTAATGAATTACGGTCCCCAAAGAAAACAAAACCCCGCAGGTCAATTGAAAAAAGGTGAGATTTTGATAAAAACGCGATTCGTAAAAAAATTAACGAATTTGAATTATTTAGAAATAGTTTAGCGGTGTATTATATCCTTTGGAAGAGAATTCGGTTATTGTCTTCGACAACGCTTCTTATCATTAAACGAAAAGAATTCCAGCCGTGTTATAGAAAAACAATGATATCAAAATGTGGCTTAGTTCAAAAGGAATAATTTTTGAAGAGGTTTAAGTTAATGTTCTATCATTGCAAAGGGTTTCACGCATTAAAAGTAATTATAGTCCGTATAAAATTGGTTTGACTCACAACGCCATATTGGTAACTCGTGTTTTTATTCGGCTACTAACGAAGATGTTTGCCGGCCTCCGTGGCGCGAGTGGTAACGTGGTTCCGAGTGGTAACGAATCCGGTGGTTCCGAGTGGTAACGAATCCGGTGGTTCCGAGTTGGTATCCCGGTCAGGCATGGCATTTTCATAAGCTATATAAATCATTCACATCATCATCTGAAGTAATGCATAATGGTGGTTTCGGAGGTTAGAAAAAACAAAAAAAAAAAAATAATACTTAGTTGTGTGGTTTCAGTGTTACTATTTGTGAATTTTGTTATTTGCTTTTACATAGCAAAGAACGCTAAATGACCAAAAACGATTGTTTGGTCATATATATGTAAAAAAAATAACCTAACAAAGGATTTTTTGGTCATTATGTAGGGATATTATTTTCTGTGTATTTGGTTATTTCGACTTTTTTTGTTTGCATAGTCTTAAGTCTATCTGGGCTATAAGAAAGTTGGGTGTTTTAATTTATTTACTGTAAGTCATCCTTCTTGGTGGCTTTTCTTTTTGTTTTGGTGTTTTTAAAAAAAATAAAATACAGATGTTTTAGCTGTTAAATATAATTCAAAGAAATTTGTTACTTAATCAGTTGTGATTTTGTTTACATTGGCAACGGCCATACGGGCTCTTTGTGATTGGCCGTTGTGTTTGACAGCGGCCATCTTGCATTGATCTGATTGGTTTTCCTTTGTTTACATTTCCAAATTAAAAATAGATAGATAGATTTATTAAAAATAAATGAAAACAATCTTTGATGCGGGTTATATATCGTGCTAAAATTTGAGCTCAATCGGTGCAGAACATTTTGAGTTTTTGAAGCCGTACACAAACGAACTTAACATTTTTATATATATAGATTATTGCAAGATTTATTAATTTATTTTATAATTATTGAAAGACTAAGTAACTATAGAGCATTAAACAAATTCATTTAATAAAGAGTAAGAAAAGTGAGAATTTATTAAGAGTAAAAGAAAAGAGTGAAAAACTATAAAGAGTTAGAAAAAGTGAAAAAATTTTATTTTTACAAATAAAAAAGGAGGAAATGAAACCTGAATCTTAACATAAATAATAGATTTTATGAAAAAACAATCACATAAATAAAAAATATATTATTAATATATATTTTGCATATATATCGATATGCATGCGATATATCGATAGATAATAATACAACAAGTATACACCTGAGCATCACAAGACATATACTAACGAATCGGGATTTCCGCTAGTGATTAATACACTCCGGTACTAAGCTAAGGGGGATGCACAACAGCAGACAGACACACATATAAATGCCGTTTTTTAGGGTAGGATATGGGACATTGATTATGCCAATTTCTTTTTCAAAATTTCCTTAAGTGGGTGGGAAGATATCACATAAAAACCAATTATGATCTTCTTTAAAGGCATTTTAGAAAAAACTTTGGCTAATTTGTTATCAACATTGCATATATAAATAATCCCAAAAAAAATTCAAAACTCAATCCCCCTCTTAAAATTGAAATTTTTCTTTGGTTTATCTTTTACCCTTCGGTTTTAACATTAACTTTTTTTTGTATTTTATACATCATATAAGGGCTATCAAAAAATGTCAATGTCTTTGGGTCTAACTCAATTTTTACTATTAATTTTTTTTCTTGTCACTTTAAAGGCAATTAAAATTTTAAGTAGTTTTGGCCCGTAAAATATATACCGAAATAGGAAATTTTTTCATAGCTATCATAAAAGGTATTTTAATTTAAAAAAAAAAATCACTTCTTTATAAATTAATTTTTTTGAAATTTCAATGCTTAAATCCTATTTTGGTAATTATTATAATCAATAAAAAGCTCCATTGATACGGCAACCCCAAAATTTTAAAATAATTGCTAAATTTATTTTGTTGCTTATATTTAAACGTTTATTATAAAAACAGAAATAAGACTTTTAATCACTGAATTACAGACTTTTCGGCGAAGCGGAAGAGTTTTACAAAGTAAAAGCTGTGCAAGATATTGTATGACTTGACTGGCATAGTTGGTAAAGTCACGTAATACTTGATCAGGTTTTTTTCATAGGAAATTGATTTTGCTGCGAATGAAAAATCTCAAGTTCGACTTAAATTTGATCCAAAAAACTTCCAGATGAATGGCGAAAACGCTACTATTCCGCTACGGAGATCTGGAGTTTGTGGAACTAACTCCAAAACTAAAATTAATAATTTTTGTAAATCTGAAACGTAGTTAATGAGATGTACATTGAGTTACATTAAACTAATTTTGCGATACTTAATAAATAGGCAGGTGAATGTAGGTAATTTGTTTTTGGATGCTATTCTCCATTCCTTTATTAAGTTCTAAACTAATCTACTAAACTCGACTAACTTGCAATATTTTTTTAATAATTTGTTTTATATATATATTCTTCTATTCTTTGTTTTCCTATACGATTTGAAGTTCTACGCATCCCTCTATTCTTATCAAATTACTTAAACCTGTAAGTAAATATTCGCCCGCTAGCCTAGTTCATCCCATAGATCAAATTTTGAGATTCTGTCACAAAATTCTGTCCTCTTCTATTCACTTCGACAATTCGTTTTAAACTTTATCGACCTACCTAATATTCAAGATGCACCTGTATTGTAAATTGTATTGTATTGTACTGTTCTTTATTTAAAATTTATATATTTCGCTACTATAAATCGCTACCCGTATACCACAAAATATTTTTTTCCCAAATTCTTAGATCCTTATTAGATAATAACAGGCATCTTTTAGACACGAAAGCTTTCCTTTTTTGTGCCGGTCCGCTTTTGTTTTCTGCCTTACATCGTCCATCCTTTCTAACTATCGCACCTAAATAACAACTCAGCAGTTGCTGATGTATAAATTAACAATTGATATAATTCACCTTCACCAGCACGTTGATATGTTCTCTAGATCTTTCTGCTTACTTGGAAGCCACCATCAAGAGTTCAAATTAATGCATTAAAGTCGAAGTTTAAAAAATCACAGTTATAATTTAAAAAGTCATGGCTGTTTTTAAATCATGACTATGATTTTTTTTAAATTTTGACCTTAATGCATTAATTTGAACTTCTGATTATGGCTTCCAAGTATGCCGAAAGATCTAGAGAACATATAAAACACGCTGGTATGGTGAATTATATTAATTGTCAATTTATTTATTTAACGTGAGTGGTACCACGTTAGAGAAATTAATTTGCTGATATACCGCAACCCCCTATTCTAATTAACATTTAACTCCTTTTATTTTTCCTTCTGTTATATTTCATGTTTTTTTTTTTTTATTTTACGTTAATTTATTTTCAAATTGAATTTCTTTCGTAACAAATGCACATGAATTATTTTTTTTCTTGAATTTTACGGGCATCGACTAAGGTCATTAGCCCTCGTCACGTTCTTAGAAAGAAGTTAGTATCACCATCAGGATCGTCATATGTAAGGGTGTAAAGGGCCCTTACATTTTATTTAAGAGCACAAACTACACAAAAACATTAAGACACAAACAACAAAGCCAAACACAACACTTACGGGGTGTAAAGGGCCCCGATATTAAAATTTGAGATAAGGTTCTCAAAAGACCATGAAATTAAAAAATACAACTTATCAATACCATTTCCTTCTACCTGTCTCGTTTATAGTTTGTTTAAGCACCCTCGGGGCGACCAGAACCGCCGTTGAGCAGTATATCAGTCGCACCAGGGCGCCGTGGCAGTTGACTCCTCCTTATAAATAGACTATAGGCACGCACCACGCCCACCCATAGCCTCGCGCCCTCAGTTTACCCTTGAGGGTCCCCCATGCCATCATTGGACACACCCCGACTCACTGCTCTTGAATGCAGACGAGCCAGGATGGCCTAGACAAGAGGTCTACCTCCCGTCACTACAGGTGCCACGCTTCGAGACTCCCATATACATAATGAATTCAACTTAGAGATTCTTTAACACAGCTTTAACAATTTATCAACTTTCACAGACTTCTAAGAAGTCCACTGGCGTGTAAAAATGCAACTATCTTTTTTTCATTTCCATTATCCAGATCAGCAGTAATGTCACTTCTTAGACGGAACCTCTTTCTGAGGCCCTTATATATTGTACACTCTTCTATTAGATGCTTAATTGTAAGTGTTTTATTACAAACACCGCACATTGGTCTCTCTTCGCCGGTTAACAAATATGAATTTGTCAATCGTGTGTGACCGATTCTAAGTCTGGTCACAGCTACTTGTTCACGGCGAGTCAACTTAAAGTCGCTTTTCCATTTTTATGGAGAAGTTTTCACTGAGTTTAATTTTATATTTAAACTCCTCCAATCAGTATTCCATTTGTTTCTTACTATGTTCGTTAGACAGTTTTTAACATCTGCCACTCTTACAGGAAATGCATCCAAATCATCGCAGACTGTTGCCTTTCTGGCAGCTTCGTCTGCGCTTTCATTACCTGTAATACCAGCATGCCCTGGAGTCCACACAATTACGCATCGCTGTCCTCGTTGGTTTAGAAGATACAAAATGGACAGGATGTTTGCAATTAGGACATCCTTAATGTTCTTGTTCCGAATTGCAACAAGTGCACTTAGAGAATCGGAACATATTACCACTCTCTCTTCGCAATAATGTTCTATGTAGCGAAGAGCTTGCTGAATGGCAGTAGGTTCTGCCGTGTAGACACTGGCCGTATCTGGCAGTTTCCAACAATGGGCTTCTCCATTTACATATATGGAGCATCCAACACCATGTTCGGTTTTAGAACCGTCAGTATAAATTCTAATATGTTCTTTGTAACTACTGACGGTTGCCAAAAATTCCTGTTGGATGATAACTGCTGGCTTCTTTTTTATTTTTCCCTGAGAGAGATCCAACTTTGTATTTACCGCTGGCAAAAGCCATGGCGGTATTTCTCTAGTAGAAATTGCTAGTGTCTCTGGAATACCAATTTCGTATTTCCTTTTTAATTCGTAGTACCTAATTCCGGCTGGTCTGGAGTAAGTAGCACGACGTTCGTATAATGCAGCCATAGGATGTTTGTTGAAAAGTTTGTTATTTATATGGGCAGGAAAAGCCCATATATTTGCTGAATTATTACATGAATTATTAAAAAGATCCATATTATTATTCTAATCCGTATTACTGTTTCGACTAATTTTTTTCTCTGCCAAAAGTACAATGTCATCAGTAATTTTTAACATGTTTATTTTTTCTCCTCGGATGTTACATCGGCTTGAATAAATTAGACGGGAACTCCATTCTCTAACAGAGTTAGTACAGTAGAGTCATCACCTCGATGCACACGGAGATAATAATGCGGACTGACCGAAACATGGTTAAACTTCCGCGCAATATCAGACATTATTCCCGATAAAATTGGCAATCGACAAACGGAATGCGTATTATAAAAATAGTGTTTCATCAAAGTGGATATATAAGCCGCCTCAACGAAAGGATATGGGGATCAGTGCCGCCACAGAATCTAACCTAACCCAGCTAACAGAACCTGACCTAATCACGTCTCTTTTTTATTTTATAATCTATATATTAAAAACAAAAAGTTTCTGCAATTACTCATTAACTAATTTAGTTACAAACTTCGTTGGAAAAATAAAAAATTCATTCTATCAAGTCACAGATAACCAGTAAACACAGACTACGCTAAGTCAATTACGAGAGGAGTTTTAAGGAAACGTAGCTTTTCACAAACTCGAGGCCTTACCTCAGTGGTATTGAAATCTACATATTATCTCTGCAACAAATTAAAATACAGAATTCGTACGGGTCTTAAGACACCCACCACGTCAAGAACCAACAAATGAACCCACACTGACTTCAATCACTCAGTTCCTAAAAACGTTTTTAGAGAACATACATATTCCTCACTCTTAAAAATACACTCAAACTGCCGTAATTAAGATGCAGAATTTGTTTGGCTCTTAAAACATTCACCACATCATTTTCTTCTAATGTCCATTTTTTTAAACTAAAACAATTTTCTTGTGACAATGTTGTAGTAAACTCTTTTTTACATGTTCACATATCGGTTTCCAATCTGATGTCATATGGTCTAATTCTCTCGCAGAAGTTTTTGAATTGTTTAAATCTTTTCTGCATCGTGCTAGGCATTACAACGTTCCACTAATGACGTATTCAACTGTTCGGTTCTCAATAATGGTTAGTAAACTTAAAACCGAATGATAATCTATAAACTTTTAAAAAAGTCATCTACTTTATGTAAGTCACTGTTTTTGGTTTTGCGCGTTTTAAAACATCGAATAACTTCGGTATTAACATGAACGAAGTAAAGAATGATAATGTCTGTTTTTTAATCGGTTTTGCATATCCGCTTCTGTCAAATCTTAATATAAAACAGAGTTATGAAGTGAATTATTCTAGGGAGCGTTGTTAAGCATGACTGTTGAGTTAGGCGGTAACGTAAACATTTACAGTAATTAATAACGACGGTACAAGGAAAGTTTTAATTATTCCCGAGAAAACACGACCAACGTACGAGTCGTATGATTTATCCTTCATACGAATAAACATTTAAACTGTGATAAAGATTATTTACTCGTAATATTATAAATAACAATGTATTCCAGTCATTGTTTGTTAAAGATACGCTTGTTACAAGAATTCGGGAAATAATTATCGTTTTAATAATAAATACGATAGATAAATCATATTGCCGCCGTAAGATAAGAACAGCCGAATCTATTACAGAACTTAACTAATAAAGCATAAATAAGTAGAGTAAAATTTGAACAATTTTATAGAGGATTTCTAACGGTAAATAATTTTTTTTTCAATGCAATGCTCTTTGCAATTACAATCGATACACATAACATTCAGTATACGTAAAAAATGACGACTCCAATATTTAGCGGGAAATATTCGAAGCAAAGGGAATATTTATCCGTTGATGATTTTTACTGCCATGATATCTGTACTACGCCGAATTAAATGTAATTTCAAAAGGTAAGATTCTTTAAACCGGTTATGGCGGAGATTTTACAGATAATAAATAACACTTTTCAACTCTTTTTTCAATTTCTTTATGTTAATTTTCGTAATTACACAGGTCATCACAATTGTTGAAAGACGAAGAATTTCTCTAGGCCTTGCCTATTAATAGTCAAGACTTTTAAACAGTATTTATCAATTCATTTTATAAAATGTAATATTATTTTCCTTTTTTTTTAACCTTCAAAGGAAGAGATTCACAATTTGACGAGAAGATATTTTTGTTTGATGTTGAAGCATTACTCTTCACCGTGCAAGTTGAATTCGACTCTTTGAACTCCATTTCTCATCTCAAAACCATCTATTTTTTCGATATGAGATCAACTCTCAAGCATTCATGAAGGACAACTCAAATACTTTAAATGGAAAGAGAAGGGTTACAACATATAATTTTAAGGGCCGCTGAAGAAAACATCTGACATAAAAATCTTCAAACTATTACTACTATAAGGATAACCAAAACAGCAACCGCTATTTAACGCGTTTTTTTTTTAAAGAGTTTCAAAAGTATTGTACAGAATCACTCAAATAACTGGTAAACAGAAAAACACTAAAAAAATTCCCTAATCTTCTACTAAAGACAATCTATTTTCGGCACGAGAAAAATATGTTCCTTTCATAGGTACCTTCTCCTCCTTCCGCCCTTCCTAAACTTTTTATCCTGATGCTGTGATCTACTGTATAATCACGACACACTTTCCGTAACGATAGATAAATTACTAGCACAGAATCCGACGTAGCCCACGTTCATTTCTGCCTCTCCTTCGGACTGCAACATGGTTACGTATTTATTGAAACCCGAAAACCTATACGGTCTGCTTCGTGACCATTTAGGCTACACACTGCCGGTTCCCACGAGTCGTTCCGTTTTTTCGCACACATAGACAGTGCATTACTTTTGAAATAACCCTCTTCAAAATAAATTTATTACAAAATATGTATAATTAATAATATTGTAATTAAATGATAATTATCAGTTTTATTCCTAATTGGTGTTAATAAATGCCATTATTTTATAATCAATGTTGTGAGAACGAGAGAGAAGACGTTAGAAATGTAATTGAATTATTATACCATGAAAGTTCATCCAATAAACAATGTTAATTTATAATTGTTATAATTATAATTCTATTTATTTGAAATACTGTAATGCTTTACTGAGCTTTATTTTTATTTTGATAAGATTTTTTAACGTACAATAAAATTTTACAATTATTACGACTAATATTAAAATATATATATATATATATATATATATATATATGTATAATCATAAATGAAAACTTCTAGGTTGATGTTATAATAACAGTAACATAAAATATTTACATCTCAAATAAGTCTCGACATAGATAATAGAAAAATAAATATAAATACGCAGATAAAATACTTAGGGAAAAAAATTATTTAATAAATCTTCAGGTAAACCAACCATTTTACATTATTACACTACTAAATAAAATACAAAAATAAACACAAAACAATAACACAACGTTTGACTTCAAATGCAAAGCTTCATAAAGTTTATTGTTATTTCTATTATCTGCATAGCGTCTTATTTGAGATCTAAATATTTTATGTTACTGTTTTATATATATATATATATATATATGTAAAACGTAAATAATAATTTTGCAGTTAAAAATTGCTATTTAAAGTGTACTTATTCTTTCTTTACACTGATGTCTTAAATAGACTTATTAACTGCAATTAACATAACACGTATTTGATTAATTGTACAATGTTATTTTAATTGTTTGAAAACTTACTTGTCTATATACAGCTCCGACAATATTAATATTATTATTGTTTTGCACTATCAATATTCAAACAATCATTTGTTGTTCTTTTTATAAATATAATGTGCACATTTGAAACTCACAT
Source organism: Lycorma delicatula (assembly GCF_047948215.1). Taxonomy (NCBI): domain Eukaryota; kingdom Metazoa; phylum Arthropoda; class Insecta; order Hemiptera; family Fulgoridae; genus Lycorma; species Lycorma delicatula. The sequence continues at coordinate 152,840,576 of NC_134456.1, read as the reverse complement.
AGAGAAAAATTCAAGGCAAGAGATTAAATAAATAAATTTTTATTTATTTTTCATTTTACCACTACGAAATGATTTTGTAAACTAATTTACAGGATAGATAAGGTGATTGTCTAGATTTAATACAACTGTTTGAAATGTTTTATTAATTCACATATCTAAGAATGATTGATGGTTGTTTTTACTTTTTTTTAATTCAAATCAGGTAATCTGCAAGAAACTATCAAGTATCTTTCATTTTATAAGGTTAAGTTTGAGACATAAGTTGAGAAGACATAAGCTCATAAGTTGACGATTTAAGACTCAAATAAGCTGGACCCTCCTTCAGCATGAAAATCCTTGAAAAAAGACTAATGTAAAATTCTTATATAAATCTAAATATATGTACTTTATACTGAAGTTTGCTTTAATCAGAAACTAAAACGACCGGTCTGAATAATTCTCATCGGTGTTTTCACCGATCTTAAAGATGTTTTTGGTGCAAACATAGTCGGATAACTTCACTGTTGGGTGAGAGAATCAAGGCTTAAATAGGGAACATGGTACGTTGTATATTTTATATTTTTTAATACACTAACATTAAAATACATTCTATTCCATATTTTTAGTTTAATCATTATGAATACAGATAGGAAACAAAAAGTACAGCTTGTATTTAAAAAAAACCGGTGACAAAAAAGGTAAATATGTGAAACCTGAACATAAAAAAATAACAAAAGAATGCAGAAAAACAAGGTAAATAGTAAATAGACAGCTACAAAACATGTGCCAACACTGTCTAGATGCATAAGAAATTATTATTTTTTATACAGATTTAATAAAAGTATGAAAAGAAATGGCTTGCAGAAAAATTACAAACAAACTCCTACAAAGCATAGACTAAGGTTCTGTAGAATACAGGAATATGAGATTTTGTTATCATAAGTTTTCCAACCAATATCTTGAATTTTAATGTCACAATACTTTTTATCATCAGACTATGTATCATTACTTAATTTGAATCTAACGGTAAAGAACTATGAAAAAAAATAAAAATATCTTCAAGTTGCTATCATTACTGTTTGTGCATCTTCAAATTTTCAGAATACAGAAGCTGCACGAGTATGATGTAATTTTTGGATAAATAATCATGAATTAATAGTGAAGTGTAAGCTGATGCGTTATCAGGAACAGATTTTGCTATAACTTGTTTCATATACAAAATTCAGTCAAAAGTGTTTCACACAAGCCATAATTGATTTCCATTTCTTCAGCAACTTTGCTAATAATGATACAACAATTATTGACGGTAATGCCTTTATTACGTTGATATTTTCACTGATTGTTGATGTGTTAAGGTGTCCAAACTTTTCATCATCTTCACGCTCTTCATAAAACCTTTTGTACCACTTATAAATGCTTGGATTGGCATAACATTCTTACTAAAAGCATTTTCTTATATCTTCATTCCTTCACTGTTCTTTATTCCATTTTTAATGCAAATCCTTTGTTCTGTTATTTTCGAACAAAAAAAAATACCAAGCACAATAAAAAAATATCCTAATTAATCAGCTGCCAAATTTGAACTACAGATTCTAATATGGTTGAAAATACTAATATATATTTTAGGCAAAGCTGCCATTGCAGCAAAATGGCAAACTCAATCGAAAGAACATAGTGCATAGAATTAAAAAGGTCTTGTTTTTCTTTTTATCACGTCTCATATACAAGACCCAAGAATTGCTTAAGATCTTACTTTTCCTTTTATAAACATTATTTTTTGGGGTTCTAATTAACAAAAAGAAAAAATACATTCTTGCTGATAATCATGGGATATAACAAACTAAAACAGTTATTACCTAAGCATGGGACATGCTAACTTAGCATGTGTGAATCTGTGCATCAAGAAAGAGACACTAGATATCTGTAAAGCAATATTATACCATACAGTCAATCCCATTTATTTATTCATTTCATTGCTCTGACTTCAAAATTTATCTAATTACAAATATTTTACTCATCAAATTATACAATTTATTAAAATATAATCCTTTTGAAAAATTCTCATATTTTACATTTTTTATAATTTTAAGATAACCTTTAGACAATTCAAATTCCCCATCTTTTTCTAAATTAACTGCGGATAATCCTGTAATGATTCACATAATTTACACTTCAAACAAATTTTCATTTCTAAGATCAAAACACAATAGCCTCTATGAAATGCATAACAATCTAGGTTCAGGTATTGCTAACAACTTAAGGCACATTTTAAGGTTATAATCATTTTTGTAGAAGTTTTGAATTAATAAAATTTATTACTTTAGTTAATACAAATATGATTTCTGACTACATTAAAATTATTGATCGGTTACAAGATCCACATGAGTTTGTAATTAACATAAGCACATAAAATAACCTTAGATGTACAACAAACACCACCCACATCACTCCAGTTATGAGAGAGGTTTACTGTACAGTTTTTTAAATTTATTTTATTAATATAATTAAATAACAGTAACAAAACTTACTTTATAAAATTCTCTAAAAGTAGACGTAAGCCTCCCATGAACAGAAGAAGGAATCCCCAGTTCACAAGGCCAGTAAAATCTCCAAAACCTGAAGACCATGTGAACAATGAATCTCTTGGTTTGTGGCATCTGTAAAAAAAAAAATGATTTGGAAAACATCAACAATTTAATTAATTTAAGGATTTATTAACTGAAATACATACATCTTATCCCATAGAGAAAGAATTAAATTTATAATAAAAAGAACAGGCTTAGCATTTTCAATACACTACAAATTTCTTGCAATGCTCAGTTGCACAACTCAGGGTTTACTGTGGTGCTGATTCATTAACAAAAAAGCTGGATGTGTATCAATGAAAGATGTCATGTAACTCTGACTATCAAGGACTTCATCCTTAACTGACTAATACTTAGAAATAAAATAAAGTGGAACATTAAAGTATGTAATTATAAATAGAGAATTATGTAAAAAAAAAAATAATTCTGCTTTGAGTAAAATTTTCAGATACAGAATCCATGGTGATCTTACCATTCAACCTCCATGACCAATTATAACTAAAATTAAATGTCACTAATGATCTGTATTCAGAAGTCATACAAAATTTCATAAAAACTGGTAAATCCTATTTAAAGATAAACAAAAAAAAAAAAAAAAAAAAAAAGCAAGAAATAAAGCTTCCTACCCACTACCCAGGAAAGTCGAATCTGAAAGAAACTGGCCAAATAAATAATCAAGTAATATACCCATGTAATGGGAATCATCTAATTAGTAGAAGAATGTGACTTTGAGTTCAGAAATGACAAAAAAAGAAAGGGTTTTTTCCCTTTATGGAAGTTTGAATAAGACAAAAGACAATATAAAAATCTTAGTTACCCAAGAGATATTAAAATATGTGAAAAAATTTATCTAAAACCCTTTCAATAAAATTTTAAGATATGGAGTACTTAAAGTCTGACCAACTGTGACCAAATTAATAAAATAACATCAACACCCCAGATGCAGAAATCATCGAACAAAATTTCATCCAGATCAATCATCCAGTTCAGATGATGCCAAGCAAAAGTTTGTTATATATATACATCCTTCCAGAATTTTTCAATGGTGAAACTGTGTTTTTTTTTTATTAAATTACAAGATCTTCAAAAGCCCCTTCATGTAAAATTTGACTATTAGTCAAATTTACAAAAAAACCTGGAAAAATCTACAAAAACCTGAAAGTAAAAATGAGTTTTTTTCTTACAGAATATTTGAAAACTGTACAAGACAATTAAAACATGGTAGAAGAAACGGTACAGAATAAATAATTTTGATATTACAGATAAGATCTTTTCAATTTAACTAATGAGATAAGCCAGATATTTCTACCAAACAGGGTAGTTTAGTATCAAAACATTCAATATGCTAAGATTGTATAAGTTTTTATTGAGATACTCCATAATAGACCAGAAGCCAATTTGATGTGTACCCAGACTATCTGAAATAAAACAACGGTCTTTCTATATCTAAGTTCAGAAAACCAATGAAGTTACATTCTCTTGCTGACAAAAATGTTTAGTTCTAGCTGCTCTACATTAACCCTGCTTTCTTAGTATTACACAACAAAGGCTTAGACCCAATTTGAAGTGTTCACCTGCAGCATGCTTCCTCCCATTGTCTCCTCCCACTGTCTATAAATTATGCAATAAGCTGTACTACTCTGCCAACCTCTTTGGCAATACGGCAGCCTTATTTTCATTTAAAATGTTCTGTTTTAAAATCCTAATCAGTCAAGGCATTTTTCTTATATTACAAAATTCATGCCTAATGATAAAAAATGAGGTAGAATAAATCCAATCGGGTGTCAGCCTGTCATCATTATCAATTAATAGATAAATAAGGATCCTTATTTATCTAAGTTCTTTTAATTTAAACAAAGTTCTATTAGTACATTCAAAGTACCCTTAATATAAAAAAAAGTAAATAAATAAAATAAAACTAATTCTGACTGGTTTTCATAATTGCCATTGGTGTTCACATGAAGGTTTTGTTTTTGTTTTTCTATTTAATTAGAGATGTTTTTTTTTTTACCAGCCCACTGACATTAATTTTTACTCAATTAAACAGCATTACATGAAAATGAACAAAATAATTACACCTTCTACATAACTCTACATAATTTCAGGATATACGTAAGCAGGATGTAAGAAATTAACAAAAAAAAACCATAATGTAAAAAAACAATAAATTATAGCATACACTTTATAAATTATGCCAGCACTTCTACCAAATAAATTATTATTATGAATGAAAACTATAAGAAATTTCTTATATAGAGATTAATCAATCTGACTCAAAGATATTGTTAAACTGTCTACTTTAAAATTTTTATTTCAATCTTTATGTAGTTTCAATCTTATGTAGTTTCATTTATGAATAAGCAAAACTATGTTTATAATATTTTATTTATAAAAATTCAAAGTGTGTTATAATTACGTTGAGTAATCAAAATTCAAATCATAATTTATTTATTTGATTTATGATATATGGTATTTTTTTCAATAACAATTTTGAATTATTTCAGATGAGAATTTTCAATAATTCATTTAAAATTATCAATTTTCCATCATATTAATTTATTAAACATTAATTCCTTACTGAATAAATTAAATAAATATAGTGGCACAAAAGTCATTTGACACTAGGTAAAAAATAATTAGTAAAAACTTTTTAAAAAATTAACAAAAGCAAAATGTAATATACAAAAATAATTTTAGTCCATGATGTTGGTATTACAAAATGTTGATAATTCAACCCTGTTAAATTGGCAATACAATAACAAACACAACTTACTGTCTAGATCTGCATCTCAGTGTATAGAAGTGAGCTATAGTGTCAGATTTGGTTAACTGTGTTAAATAGTTGTAACAATGATAATAAAAAAAAATAAAGGATTTTCCTTTAAAACCTTTGGTACTTATCAAAGTACCAAGTTATCTGCCCACCACATAGTATCATTTAAATCAATGTTTTAATCAAACCACCCGCTAGTCTACTACCATAATCCACTGCAACTAACTTACCCATTGCAACTTAACTTTGTTCGTCTTCATCTCGTTCTAGCGCTTACAGACAACATCACGTTATGACCTTTTGGACATAGGTGATGTTTCAGTAGAACCCCAACCTCAATAAAGAATCAGTGTTCTGTTCAATATTTGGTAATAGCCAAATGTTCATTATGTGTAGTGTAAATTAGAAGCACAAAACTCCCAACCGATCTAATTGAAGTAAAATACTAACTAAAATAAAAACAAGAAGCATTCAAAAGATATCAGTTGATTGATAAGCGCTGCTGTCAATAGAAATAATTATCAAATTATAATAACTGTTTCATTAATTTAAAAATATAATGACATGTAAGTAAATAATATATAGCTAACATGTAAATTGATTACTACTTACTGTTTGAACTTGTTGTAATGGAAAAATAGATGGCAGGCAGATAATTGATAAGAACCAAAACGTTTTATAAAACTGGTGCTACTGTAGTTATTAATGAGTGGGGGTAGACATTTTACATCAAACCCTCCCTCTAAACAAACTGTGTACAACATATCAGATAAATTTGAACAACATAGATCTGTTACGGTTGCACCAAGATCTTTCTTTTCTTTTTCCTGTTTAGCCTCCGGTAACTACCGTTTAGATAATGTTTAGCTTCAGAGGATGAATGAGGATGATATGTAATCTGGCCACCCAATAAGTCACAACAGAGGAATATGAATTGCATGTATGTTTAGCAGTGACACAAAAGTCCATGAAAATCAACAAGACAATTAGCCTCTGAGCTGAAGTTATCATGAAGGTCTGTACAAGGAAAGTTACACAAACATAAATTTAAAGTCTACATTCCATGTTTACTTCATGGGCTACTTGAAGATAACTGATATCGACATCTTCAGTTTTGTGAATTGATGCATAACGAACAGAAACAAGATCCGGAGTTATTCATTAAAATTGTATGGTGGTATGAGGTCAATTTTAAATTACATGGACAAGTTAATAGACATAACTGCACTTACTGGCATACTGAAACTAACATCTTTTGTCAGAGCAACAAATCAATCAACCAGGTGTAAGTGTTTGAAGGGGGCAATATCATCTTTTGGTGTACTCAAACAGTACGTTTTTGAAGGAACAGTGACAGGAGATAAATACTAGGCATGCTTAAAAATTACATGTTACCAGGATTCATGACGTTTGCTGAAAACATTCAAGAAATTTACTTCCAACATGATAGCATTCCACCACATTACTTCAGTCTGCGATTATTTGAATAGATTGTTTGACAGAAGAGCGATTGGTTGACAGGCACATATTGACATGCCTCCACGTTCACCAGATATTACGCCAATGGATTTTTTCAAATGGGGTGTCTTCAAGGAGTCTGTTTATTCTAGAAAGCCTCAAACTATTGACGAACTGAAAGATTACGTTTATGACGCATTCAATAATTTGGACAGTGATAGAAAACTTTGCCATAGAGTATGCAGCAGTGTTCCCAAAAGAGTGCAAAAATGTATTAATGAAATGGAAAACATTTTTAACATAAAATATACCTGTAAGTATTGTCTGTAATAAATAAAATATATTAATTACTTTTATAATCATGTGTCAAGTGACTTTTGTGCCGTCGTGTATATCCTAATGCGTTGTTCCTGAGCAAAAGGGTGCAGTAATATGCTGATTTAAACTATAAGTCTGTATTATGAAAGTTATTTATTATGTATGGTCTTCTTTTGTGTATTTTGGACAAATATTCTATATACAAATATGCTTTTTGGGTATTTTGTGAATTAATATACCCTCCCAGTGAAACCAAGCTTCATCTGTAAAAAAAAACACATAATGTCGAGGATACCTACAGAATTTTGATAATAGAACATTCAAACTGTTGACAATAATTTACTTTTCTCGCATGATATGTAAGTTACAGTTCTTCATCACACATTATAGGGAAAAAGTTTCAATTCTTTTATTGCAGCTTTATGTGCAGTAGCAAGTCCGATATCTTGCTGTTGTGCTAACTTATGCATTGACTTTGATGAACTTTCGACCATGCCATCTGAAATGTTAGCAGCTTCTGTTTGTTTAGTTTATGTGGTTTTCTATTTCGATCAGTGTCTTCATCAGAGCCTGTTGTACAAAATTTTTTGATAAGAGTACGAACTGCATTACAGTGATGAACTTATTTGAAAACTTCTCAGAGAACTCGTGCTTCACTAAAAATTATACTTGTCACCTTCACGAAAGGCATGTTCAATAAGAAAAGTACGTTCAGTTCTACCAAAAGAACCACTACGTTTCTCACAACTATTGATTCCGATAAACGAAACGAAAAGAAGTACATTCAATCACAAATCAACAACTGACATCTTGGTTTATTACTGAACAACACCCACGGGGCAACCACTTAATGATGAAAGAACAAAATGAATCACATAATTCTAAAGCAAACTGCACAGCGGCTGTCCGAAAGCAATGTAGTAACTTATAAATGTGTATGTGTATATATATATATATATATATATATATATATATATATGTATACTTTTTTCTAATATGTCTTATATAAGACAGTATTGTATAATATAAGTGTCACTCATTATCTTACCATGGCAAATATACAAAATTTTAACTGTGACAACTATATACATCAAATAAAATTCATTCTAAATTTTTTTGCTACATTTTGAGTGTAATTTGTAAGTTTGTCTTGCAGATTATGGAGAAATACTCAGAAAGCACTTCAATTGGGTAAGTGTTCATATATTTTTATTCAAACTGCATCTGGTAGATATAACTTATTTGATTTTTAAAATAGATAATATATCATGCCAAATTTCATTGAAATTGGTCCATCCAATCAGGCAAAAGAAGACGTACATGAACATTTTCCATAACTTTCTAAAACTAGAATTATGTATTTTGTTATGGAGGCAGTCATGACACATCAAGATTGGCAAAATCCCTGGCAAGCAAAATTTGACTCAATTAGCATGTGTTTCCTTGTATTAGTATACTTATAGCTAAAAAGTATCACTATATATAGTATAAAAAAGAACACCAATTTGACTGCAAAAAAATACAAAACTATAAAAACATTGAAATCAAAAATAAATTTGTATGAAAATTTATATTACGTAATATTACAATCCATTTATCTGAACTTGATAGATCCAGGTACAATCCAGATGACTGAAAGTCTGGATAATTTGAAAATGTCGCATAGCCTACTGAGATATGGTATGTGTGAAATAAAAAATTTAAAATAATGCAAAATATTTTAATTTAAAAAACTTATTTTTAATCTATATATATATATATTAATAACAAATTCAAACTTTACATAAATAAGAGATCAAGTTTTAGGAAAACAGGTCTACAATACTTCACTCATTTTTAAAAAGTGAGAGATTGATGTTTCAATGTAGTGTTGTGATTACAACAGCTTACACTTGTATATAAATGCATACATTCAACTAATGATCTATAATCCATAGTTTATTAGCTGATGAGAATATATGAAAATTTTCAAGTTTCTTATTTCAAAAATATTAATAAATTAAATTCATCTTGCATTTCACAATACTATACAAATGTGAAAGATAAAACTGGGCAATTACAAAAAAGATGATTCTAAGATTTCATTAAAATTTCAGAATGTGATCTAAGTAAAACTAAATACAAGCCTATTAAGGGATAATATAACTGAATAATAATCTGTTACAATTTAATATTAAGATGAACCAAAGACCAGTCTGGTATCAAATTTAATATAGTAACTACACAATGGGAAACCAGTCACAAACAATTATTATTAAAAGAAAACAATCAATAACTAACCTTAACCTCCTTAATCAAATTCTTTTACTATAATAAACAATGTGAGTGAAGGTTACGGGTATTCGCTTAACAAACGAAACATTTAGTTTTGCAATAAATCAGTAAAAATGAACTTATATTAGTGGGGGAGATTATTATTACTGTACAACATAAAATTATCCTGAACTAAATTAAATTAACACATTAATTTTTGGTATCAATAATTTAATTACATAAAAAAAATAACCAGAAAGACAAAATGCCGCAGGGTAACTCAATTAGAGCTGACAAAAACGAACTTGTCATTTCTTGCAAACAACGAAAATATTGGGAAACAGCTGGAAAAACACTAAACATTGTCGTAAATATACATTAATTATATTTTTAGGCCACAGAGATATACATACTGAATGGATGCAAATTATATTCTTCAGAAAATAAATGTAATTAATTTCTTATACAAATTAACTAATACATATCATTGAAATTAACCACACAATTGCATCAGAAAAAGTCACGATTTGTTTTCTTTTTTTTCTAAGTACATAACTTACGGTCTATCTGGTTGTGATCTTCGTAAACGGGCTTCTATAGTCTTAATTTCTTCAGCTCGAGTTACACTTTTCGTTCTTCTACGAACCTTACAGTTAGCCTCGGTTTTATCTTCAACTTCAACTGACATGTTTCCAGTCACTAATTTAACCTGATACCACAATAAGATTACTTATATGATAAGGTAGTTCCAGTTTAAACTGTATTAAAACAGTAGTTAACGTTCATTAACGTTAACTTTAAAACATCAAACTGATAAGTTTCGAGAATACGCCTTCAACTGATAGAGTTCGATCATGCCGACAACTGAACACGGACTAACACACTAAACGTTGAACCCAATCTTCAACTGAGCTGTTGTGTTGGTTGTCACAGGTCGAGAACAGCTGACAGTTACATTGACAACATTAAAGAGACTATCTGTAACAACTCGAACTTAGCGCTACTATTAGCATATATGAATACTAATATAAGTATTAGACGATGTAATCATACTACAGGAATTAATTATATTTATAAAATTGAATTCTAACGGTTTTTTTTACTTCTACAACCCTTCGTGATTGGTTAAATTTCTATTTAAAATGGAAGTGAAAAACCAGCTCTAGAAAATACATGGAAAGCTATTATAGCTTCTTCAATCGCTTACTATTAAGATAAGATATACTTGACGTAATGCGGGTTCCCTTTGTTAATCAATTAAATAGAAAGATACCCCGCTATAAACTACATTATACTACAATAGTTTTTCATTAAGTCGTAAAAATTAAAATATTATGGTTCCCGCACTTCTGTTAGTTGATCGCAACAAGATTTCGCAGTAAATTATATTCATGAAAATAATTTTTGCAACTCCAATTTAAAAGTAAACTTAACAACCCAATTAATTTGCATGACATTTTCGGTCTTACAAAACCTCGTTTACACGTTGGCATGTGTTGATTTTCAATTCATCAAGATTGTAAAAAAAGATTACGATCTCTTAGATTATAGGATTCATTGGCGCGTGTTGATACCACCACATCTTCACAAAAAACTGTTAGTTTAGCCACCGATAATATACTGAACGAACTTTTAATTAGTCGATACTGAATGAATAGAAACAAATTCGCGATGCAGTTCCTCAAAATCAAGATTCACTACATAAAGTATGATTCTCCAAACGGTATTCGTACTCACGGTAACCTCTACCACCAGGTGAGTAAAACAGATTGTGTCATGAATACAAACGTGTACAATTTGGCACATGATTTCAAGTATCAAGATTAGCCTTCCGAAAAATCAAATTGTTCATTTAACCGTGCTAACATTGATATGCAACAATAAAATTTTACGAGTTAGGTATTAATAACTTTCTACGCGTCGTTGGACAATTTTTTCGTGACTGAATTTTTTCCGATGTAATTAAAAAATCGTGTGGAAATTTAACGGTAGAAGTCAGCGATTCAACAAATTATCTGCAACTTTTCTAACAAAATAAAAAATTAGATAATTACTAATTCCCCTCTCTAATACAGAATGTAACCCTTTCAATGATCCAAGAAACTGTAAGTTAAATGTTGACTGATTGTTGTGGGTTCTGATAGATCTGCATAATATTAATTAATACTTTCATTTTTACTGACTGATCTTAATATTCTAAACACACATTTAACTATGCAACCATCATTATGGTTATGGTTTATGGATTAAAAAATTGATGATTTTTTAAATTCTGTTTATCATTTAGAATGTGCGTCTCATAAAAATTGTATTTACAACTGCAGAAAGTACAATTTTTTATTTTTATATAAGGGTATTGTTGCCATTTAATATTTAATTTTGGTCACAATCTATAAAGGTAGCAGGGAGATACAGACCTCATGGATACTTATCCTTAAAATTTTACTCAAAGGATAGATAAATTTTTTGTATAATATAATATCCCTCTTTCTGGTGATCTTTGGTCTAATTGAAACCTCCATTTTTTTTTGCTTTATAAGAGTCAAATAATATTGAATACCACCATTTATACATCTTATTCTAAATACAAAGGTTTTAGATAACATGATTCATTCAGTTTACTATCAAAATAAAAAAAATATTAAGCAAAACAACACTTCTTTCAGACTTAATGATTTTGAGTAGAAGATTTATTTATTTAATAAGACATATATTTTAAACTATTTTTATTTTAATATATTTTCTCAACACATTTAGACGTAGGTCTAAATTTAGTTAAGTCTTAAATTATTAATTAATCAGTTTTTTTTCGTGATTCAAACTGCAACCATAGTCCTCCAGCAACATTATTTCCCATTGAGTTACTTTCCAGTTTTAGAGGTAATTTTAATTTACTGCTCAATCTCACATTACATTCAGACAGCAAAAAAGCTAAAAATACTTTTATTTCCAGCATAGCCAAACGAATTGCTGTAATGAAAAGAAAAAATAATTTTTAAAATATGGTTCATTAATAGTTAAGAAATCAATTATTACATATAGAAAAAAGTAATTCCTTAAGTAATATAAATGTTATATATTTTCTCTGCTGAAATGTTAAAATATTAATTATGTATTTAAAATGTTTATGTGTTTTAAATGTTTATACAGTCTATTGGTTTCAAAATTACATCAAAGTTTAAAAAAAAATTGTATACAATACTGAAGGATTTTTATGACAAACTTCTTGAACTAGAAACAGTGGTGTCATAATGCCTTGAAATTGTTGTGTATATGGTGTCGATGCCTTTTGTATGTGGTTAGTTCACCATAAATTAAAAAAGCATATCATTTGTACTTTCAGTGTAAAATTGGTGATCAGGGTAAGACATGGGCTCCTCATATAGTACGCACTAATTGTTCTGTATATTTAAGAGGATGGCTGAAAGGTACATGGAAGGCTTTGCCATTTGGTGTACCTATGGTTTGGCATGAACCAAAGGATCATGTAACCAATTGTTACTTTTGTTTAACAAGTGTGTTTGGAATTTCTAAAAAATCTAAACATATTGTTAAATATCCTTCGTTGCAATTTGCAATCAGGCCTGTACCTCACAGTGAAATTATTCCAGTTCCTGAGCCACCTGTGAATGTATGTTTTGAAAGCAGCGATCAAGAATCAGGCAGTACTGAAGGAGACAATTTTGATTTTGAATTATCTTCCAATAGCCAACCTTATATCACAAGGTGAATTAAATGACTTGGCTAGGGATTTAAATTTATCAAAAAATCAAACTGAACTGTTAGGATCAAGACTGCAAGGTTGGAATTTACTTCAAAAAAATAAAAACATTTCAGACTTTGGAAGCGACAAAACCAAGAAGATTCTTAGTAATTTATTGATGAAAATAATTTGGTTTATTGCACAAATACTGATGAGCTTATGTTGCACTTAGAACAAGTTCATAAACCTGAGGACTGGCACCTTTTCATAGATTCATCCAAGTATAGTTTAAAAATGGTTCTATTATAACAACAGTAACAAATATCCTACGATACCAATCGCTTATGGTATTAATTTGAAAGAGACATACGATGTGAAAGATGTGCTTGAAAAAATAAATTATAAAAAACATTGCTGGAACATAAATGGTGATTTGAAAGTTATAGCTGTTTTGTTAGGCATGCAGTTAGGCTATACTAATTACATGTGTTATCTTTGCGATTGGGACAGCTAATAAATATATAAACATTATGTTACCAAGGAGTGGAAGAAACGAGACAACTTAACTCCAAATGGGAAAAATATTATTTATGAGCCCTTAGTTGAACCCAAAATACTATTTTTACCCCCACTCCATATCAAGCTAGGACTAATGAAAAATGTTGTAAAAGCAATGAAGAAGGATAGTCCCAGATTTTTGTACATCAGGCAGAAATTTCTGAATGTAAGTGAAGGAAAAATTAAAGAAGGCTGGTCCTAAAATAAGAGAGTTGGTCAAAGATGATGTATTTAACTCAATGTTAAATAATGTAGAAAGTGTAGCTTGGGCTTCATTTAAAGACGTTTGCAAAAATTTTCTTGGCAATCAAAGATCCAACAATTACCACAATATTGTTAATCAACTTCTTACTTCATACAGAGTATGGGATGTAATATATCTTTGAAAATACATTTCCTCCATGCACATCTAGATTTTTTCCCGGACAACCTCGAAGACGTAAGTGACAAACATGGTGAATGGTTCCACAAAGACATTTCAGTGATGGAAAGCTAACATTATCATTTCAGTGATAAAGGGAAATGGAATACTAACATGCTAGCCGATTACTGTTGGACATTAATTTGGGATGTGCCTGAGGCTATTTATAAAAGAAAAGCATAAGCGAAATCATTCTAACACAGGTATGGCCATGCAAAATGATATATTTTACAGATTTTAACTATATTTTCCATTAATTTTTTTTGAAGCGTAATTTATTTAAAACTAAAGGTGATAGGAAAACTGTATTTACAGATCTGTAATGCAAGCAAAAAAGCAATTCAATAAATGGTATCACACTTAGAGAAACAGTAAAATTTTTTATTTTGTTTATCAGTGTAATATTTCTGTCGCCCATAAATAAAAATTTATGATGTTTTCTTAGATGAAAAATTTTCTTGAAATGATCAAACTGATCTCATTTGGAATAAAATCAAATTGTTTACCGTTTTGCTTTGAAGTGCCTCAATAAAGTACCTCAAAGTGAAGTGCCTCAATAAATTTTTTGTCTTCTTGTATTTATCGTAATATTTATATTTTAAATAATTAATTTGGGCTTTAATCATATCTATTTTTTTATTTTATAATTAATTGTGTATTTTATAATGCTGCTCCCTTGAACCATCTAGGCAAATGCTTAGGCAGTTCCTTTTTTTATCCATTGAATAGGATATTTACCCAATCCTGATGCAATCTACATTATGTATCGATCAAAATGAAAGATCTATTTATTATATCAGTACTAATTACACGGTGAATAAAATCTCAAGAACAATTAAAAATATGTTCAAAGATACAGAAATATGTTTTATATATTAAACAGTGCCAAAAAATATTGTACAAAAAAATATATAAAATTAAATAATCTTATAATAAAAATTTTGACACAAAAATTAAGGTGTATGAGTCACTTTTTAACTGACAGCAAATTATCCTTCTATTAAGGACAATCAGAAAATTTACAAACTGTACACAAAAATAAAAAAAAATTGAAGCATTTCACAAAACCCATACATGTGAAAATATTTGTTGTGGGTAGAAAAACACTACATGTGGTAATAAAAAATGTAATTAGTTAAAGAATTATTTCTCCTTAACGAAACTTATGTTTATGAAGTAAATGAAGTAAGCATTAAAATACCAACAAATGAGCCAAGTTTAATACATCAATTTTTTTTAAATCACCTAATTTAAATAATGTCACTAAAGATTTCCAGCATGCTGTTTAATGACAACATTTACGAGTATTAGTGGCTAATGAATATAACATCATTGTCATTGTCACTTTAAAAGAGTTGATTAAACATTTAGAATTATTGTAATTGGTAAATATACATACAACAAAATTATTTTGATTTTTACTTTGGTTGTCTTGATTAATTAATATATAAATAAATATTAAAAAAAAAACAAATTAATTTATTGAAAACATTTTTTAACTAATCAGCAGAATCATAAAAATTTTTCTACATAGATTAGAAATGCATTTGTTGTAAGAAGATACAATATTTTAAATTCTCACATCAAAGAAGAAAGCCATCGATGAAAACAACTAATTCTTCACTGCTCTTTTGACAATATCATCATTGTCAAAATGCTAGCTAAAAACACCTTTTCAAGTATAGAAAGAGCAAAAATCACTTGGCTGTAAATCTAAGATTAATGGAGGATGATCCATTTTTACCCAACTAATTGATGTGATGAGTCGAGTTCAAATATCAGTGTACGATCTTGCTCTTGTCAACTTTTTTCTTCTACTGTCAACTATTTTGCACTAATCATTTTCAAAGCTATACAGTATCTTTAATGTGGCAAAGTTTATTCTTGACAATGGCCATCACTTACTGTGCCATCAAAAAAGAAACCAAGAATAAAAAACTAAAAACTTTTGTTTAATTGTTAATGTTGGTCCTTCACCAACACTTCACAAAGCATATAAAATTGGAATGGATTATTCAACCTATGAAGAATGGCTGAAATCAAACATTCTCAGTTACTACTACACTAACTCATTAATTGCCTGGTATTTTGATGATTCAGCCTTGATATCAAAATTTACACCAAATAATAAGACAAAAATTCTCTCTGCAATTTTTTATTCTAGCAGCTAGGACTCATTCTACTATCATTTGAATGTATACTATATTGCATTCATTATGTTATACAGTATATTATATTGATTTATTTACAACAGTTTTTGAATAAAATACTACAGCTACAGTTTTATTTGAATTGGAGCTTTGTCTAGTACATTAAAAGATCCTAAAAATATCTTCTGAAACGATAATTTTACGAAATTATGAACAAAAACAATTTAAGCCCATTTCATTAAAGCTGCTTATACTTCTATACTACAAATATTCTTTCAATTACACGCTTCACCAAATGGAGAAGTGTATGAAGTATTCCATACCCCAGTAACTACATGTATATACTGCACTAAAATTATTTGACTATAAAAATATTACCAATGCAAACTCTAGGACCAGAGCCAAAAGGAAAGAAAATCCCTCTTGGAATAGCATTCATATCCTGAAAACGATCGGGATCAAATTTTTCTGGTTCTGGAAAATATTTAGGATCCCTATGAATGGAAATAACTGGTATCATAATCAAAACACCTTCTTCTATCACTTTATTAGTCCCTGGTATAATATAATCTTTGGCGCATTCTCTTGAGATTACACCCAATGCAGGATGAATTCGCAAAACCTCTAAAAAATAAAAAAGAATTATTATAAACCATATTTATATTTTTTTCCTATGAAAAACCAATTAAGTTAACAGAAATAAGCAAATAGGGTTAAAAAAGCACCTCCCAAAAAGAACATAAAATTATCAAAGGGTTTGTCACATTTTGAATTCCGAACACAAAAAACTTCATGTCATTTGACCTGAATTTAAGTAATTTGAGACACATTTGATAAAAATATGTTCCTGTGCTTGGGGCTAGCAAACAGTGATGTTTGCTTTGTTTATTTTTTAATTGCAATTTATTTATTTATTATAAGAACATGCTCTGGTTTATTCCACTGATACTGATTTTATTTATACTAATAAATTACCAGCATTTCAATTACTGTATAATGATAACAAATCATTAATTTTATATTTTATTAATACTCGTTACAGCTCTTAAATAACATTTGAAGTGGTTAAATCGGTTAATACTTTTCTAGTTATCATACTAGCCTACACGGCAGATAGTAGGGTCTCCACTTTTCATTCAGGGGAATCTGGGTTTGAATCCTGGTCAGGATTGGAACTTTTCATACGCTAAAAAATTAATTTTTCATAAAGTAACTGTAATTGGTCCAACAGTGTACTTATTTGAGAAATAAATAAACTTGTTTTCTAAAAACTAGCTCAAGTAGAGTATGACAACTGTGTGATGTAAATAATAATTTATTTATTTCCAAATATGTAGGAAGAATCCCATTGGTACAACAGAAACAAAACATATCGCAAAACATGCTTTGAAAGTAATTAGCGTATAGAGATTAGAATTATAATAACAAACATATCACAATGTTGATTACAAAAGTATGATAGATGACAAATAGTTGAGCAGCAAATTACACCCCTGGACAATTAAAAATAATAATTATTATCTCTTAATAAATGACCAGGTATATAAAGATCGAACAATTATGACTATTCAGTACAATTATAACAATTTATAAGTAAATTGTATGTATAAAGAAAATCAACTCTTTCTGTGCCAGTTTCAATACTTGGTATCTTTAGAAAATTAGAGATGTTTGTAAAATCATGGTCAAAGTAATGCATCAGAGAACCAATTCTAAATTCTGAGCAACGTAAAAAAAATGACAAGATTTATCAAGTAGTTGTTTTTAGGCAGCAGTATGTGGATGCCATACAACAAAACAATAACTAAGAATAGGATAAATAAAAGAAAAATAAAGTGTCCAAAATGTATCAATATTTAAAAAATTTTTAAGCACTGTTTTATTAAGTTAATTTTTTTAGTAGCTTTTGATACAGTAAATTCAATGTGAATTTGAAAGATAATACGCTTTCAAAAACAATTCCTAAATCCTTTATATTCAAAAAGTGTGAAACAATATTATTATCTAAATTGCAATTAAAATGTGAAGAATTTCTACTAAAAGATATGTAAAAGCGCTTGTTAAAGTTCAGTAAAAGTTCATTCTTTCTACACCATTAAACTGAAAAATTTAAATCAATTTGTAACAACACTGTCTATCAATGAAATTTGCAATCTGCTTATAAAAAATTTCCATCTCATCAAAAAATAATAAATATTTAGAATGTTTTAATTTTTGACAAGAACAGTTTAATTTGTATAAATAATGAAAAAGGGTGGACTAAGGTATGTACCTTGATCCAACAACACCTGAAGTAACTTTTATTGGATTGGGAATTAAATTATTTAATTTAATATATTGAATTTTATTAACAAGAAAAGAAGCAAACCAGTTGAGTAAACTACCATGTATATCAAAAGCATCAGTGGCTTCTCATGTACAGGCACTGCGGAACTGCAGCAACCCCCCCCCCCCTATTTCCACTTGATATTATCAATAACATTTAATATAATGAGTCCTTTTTACTTCCTTGTATGAAGTAAAGGAAGTATTGTGATCGCAAAAAATTTCAGATTTCAGCTGAAATATTCATTTTGACCATACCTGAATCCATTTTGACCATCCCTGAATCCATTTTGACTAGTTTCAGCATGATGTCTGTATGTATGTATGTGTCTCACATAACTCAAAAGCGATTAGCTGTAGGATGCTGAAATATTGGATTTAGGACTGTTGTACCATCGAGTTGTGCACCTCCCCTTTTGATTGCAACTTATATATCATAAGTGGTACTTATTTTCATTGGTTCCAGAGTTATAGCCAAATAAAATTTTAATTAATGAAATATTTGTATTTTAGGAAAAGGCATGTTGGTTCACATCAGACTTCATCTTCTTTTTTTTACTTTTTTTTAAATTTAAATATATTGATTTATTAATAATTATTAACCTGTGATTGTAAAAAAAAATTACATTAAATAATAATTCAATAACAAAAAAGAAAATGAAAATAATATCATAAGTTATTAATGAAATAAAATTTTATATACTTTTCATTTTAAAAAAATGTGTATATGTAATTTAATAGGCATACAAGGAAATCATGTGGTGTCCACATCAGATTTTTTCTTTAATTCTTTCTTTAAACTTGTACAACATATAATCCTTAAGCTTAATGTCAGTAGCCATTCTCCAGTTTATGAAAAAACAAAAATCTTTAATGGTGCACAGTTCCAGTGGCATGGTGTTTGGCTGTTGTGCGCATGTGCAAATAAGAAGCTGCGAGGGAGAGAGGGCGCTGTCACTCCTGCAGTGTCGACGACCCTGGCATACTGGTGGAAGGTAGTTTTTTTTACTCCACGTGTGTATGGAACATTCTTTGTTCATTCCCTTTTCTAGTTTAGCCAGTGGAAGGAATATGAAAGTGATTTAGTTGTTTTTTCAGTAGTGATCAGAAGATGGTGGAAAGCTAGGGCCCTTTGATTGCCAAATCTGACCAAAAACATGCTGGAAGGGTGAAAGAGAAGGTAATTAATAAAAACTAATTATGCATTCGTTTCTGTGTACATAGCAATTTAAATTAAGCACCATTGGACTATAGTGTTTTTAAGTGGACATTTTATTAAGTTATTATCTAATAATACTAAAAAGTAGTATCTGTATTAAAATCTTATTATTTATTTTGTTAAACTGAATACAGTTTTTAAGTACAATGTGCTTAAAAACTGTGTACCAATTTTTGAATGTGATAAAGTGTAGAATTAGATTATTATCCTGCTTCCAGCTATTCTTTTTGACTTTTTTTTTTTCACTTCTTTTATTTTACAGAAAACTTTAACCATGGCCTTGAAAAGCCCCAGAAAAAGATTTTCTGGAGCAGCGCCCCACTAATTTTAGCTACAAGTCACCACTGAAAAGCATCTAACTTTCTTACAAGTAAATCAATATTAACCATATCAATGGCCCATCTAAAGTCAGTGTAAATTGAATCCAAATTATAACCATTGGTAACTGAGTCAACTATATCTTCTTTATATATGCTTAGGTTTATTTGAGTAGATTACCCTGAAAGAAATCCATCCTGTTGTGGTGTAATGAATTTTATTGTATATGATGTAATTTTATTGCAAACAAGATGGTAAATTAATTTAGCAAAAATATTATACTTATTGATATCAGATATCATTAATTATTGATATCAGAGACATCACCTTTTTCATGCATTGTAGTTATAAATGAATCTTCCAACATTCAGAAATGTTTCAGTTGAGAGAGATAAGTTAAATAGTTCAGTTAAAAATGGTATATTAAAAGAAGAGAATTTTTTATAAATATTGGATGGGTATTTTCTAGATGGGCATCACACTTATCATTAAAACTAGAAACTATAATGCTAAAAAAAAACCTTGTCATTTGTTAGAGTTAACAGATATAAATAAATAAATACTACAATTAAAAAAAAGTAAAATAAGACTAAAAAATACAAAACCATTTATAACTTGATCCATGTAAGTCATCTTTTTCAGATTATTGTAAGTGATTTCCTGTGTTAGAAGAACAGTATCTATTTCTTTTTGTAAACGACTTTGTACACCAGGATTATTGGCTAATTCATATAATGTAAAACTAATAGTATTTGAGATTGCCTCACTGCCCATTGTTATAAATGTGAATACTTGAGCAGCTATGACCGAATCTGTAAACACTAAAAATCACACTTTATTATTTAGTTTAAAAACCTTATTTTAATTGTAATATGGAAATGCACGAATTTATAAGCAAAGATTTAATGAAGTAGTTTTAAAATTTAACTGACATATAAATAATCTTCATTTATTAACATTAAAAATAAGTAAAAGTTTTAATTATAAATAAAAACAAACATTTGATTCAATAGTGACAATAACAAAGCAAATGACTTTTCTAAAAGAACAAGTAGAAAAGACAAAGGCAAATCTGCTTCAAGAAAACAGAATTCATGACAAACATCAAATTATCTGCAAAACCTAATAATGTCATATGAGAAAGTTAACAAAACTAAAAAATTCAAATACCTAGAGGAGACAATTGAAATCAGTATCTCTGAAAGGGAAGCCATAGATCAAGAATCATTAAAATGGAACTAGCTATGAACATCTACCTTAAGAAATGGATATCAATGAATGCTAAACTACACTGCAGTCGTTCATCCAGGAGCCCTCTATATGCATCTGAAAATCTGACATTTCACAAGAAACGTCTACTCAATAAACTACTAACAAAAGAATGAAGAATAGTCAGAAAAGTCCTAGAGCCCATCAGATATGGGAAAGAGTAGAAAGAAGACATAAGAATGAACTGCACATAGAGAAAATATGGAACGTAATTAGAAAAAGAAAAATCACCTTCTACAGTCGAACAGGCTATTTACTTATGCTTTAAAAATCTAAAAACTAATAACAACTGGATTAGAGAAACTAAAATAGACATAAGACTGAAAATAACATAAGAAGAATATCAAAGAGTGTTCACCACTGAGAAAGAAATTGCAAAACATCACAGGTTTCCAGGGAAAACAAAAACAATGGAAATATACAGGGGCAGAAGGAAGAAAAGACATCAGGAAATTATGAAGGAGAGGGATGTGAAAGAATAAGAAACTGAAAAAGGGAATTAGTTTCGTATTACTGTTAAGTCAAGAAAAGGAACACTGTTTCGTTGTAAATATTGGAACGCTTTTGTGAGAAATACAGTCCCTTCGTTTTTTTTTAATTTTTAAATTGTTTTTTAAATTGATTTTCTTCAATCGGTTCATCTTCATCACTGGAGATCACTGAAAAGCCTTCCTCTTCTGTTTCAATTTTCACTATCTCATCATCAAAAATGTTAAATGCAGGTTCCCTTGAATCCGATTTTAACCAGTCTTGCACTTCATTTTCCTTTACATTTTCACATCCCGGTATATTTTGTAATAAAGAACAAAACTTCTCATTCGATGGCATGGTACAAAAAATTTTCTGATTGTTGACCTGTTGAACTTCTGGTCATATTTGTGTAAATGATTTATTGACTGTTGTTTGATCGATTGAATTACATGATTCTGCAAACATGTATAAGGCCCGTAAGTTGACGATTGCACTGTGAAGTGAGTTGAGTGCACGGGGGTTTGAAGAGCTGTTATGCGTGGGTTCCACAAACATCGTTATTACAAAAATAATATTAAGAAATCAAATTTACAATGACATTATCGTCTAATTACTGTATTTACATTTGCTTTTAAAGTTATGTTTAAAATATGATTTATGTTATCAAGCACAAATTACAGTATAAGTGTAGGCTCTTGGATATATAAACAAGTATATAACGTATAACAAATAATAATTATTTTGTATCCTTTTACGTGACAGTAGGAACACAATCTTTTGAACTGTAACAAGGCAAGTTCAGTAACTCTATTTGTGTGCTTTTTTATTTAAATTTATGACATCTTTTTAAGAATAATACCATTTTTCTGTTTGTAAAGCATATTATGCGTGGGTTTTGAAAACGCATTTTATTTTTATTTTTTTGTCATACAGCCTAATAATGTTAGTGTATTCAAGTGAAACATAATTTATTTTAGTTATATTTTTTTGTTAACAATGAATCCTGTAATTAAAAGCAAAGTAAAAAATAAAAACTTTCATGGATAATTGAAAGAAATTGTATATAACTTTTTTAAATTTATGAAAGAACTAAGCTTAACAAATCTAAGAAATCAGATGACAGTTTTCTTATTCCCTTGCAACAAGTTCAGCATCGTTGTAGTAAGGCTGCTGGTGCATTCGTTAGTGCGATAACGTGTATAAAAAAAGAAGCTGAAGGCATGTTTTCAAATGAAAATGGTGAGTCAAGTTTCTGCATGCCGGATAAAACTCGGGAGACAAAATCCTCTTACAATGATTGACAATTAAGATTCTTCAGCTGTCAGAAGAATCGTTCACAATTTTTACCTGACAGATAAAACAATGTCAAAAGATTAAAAAATAAACTTCAAAATGATCTTGGTTGGTAAGGAGGAGAAACAAGCTTAAGAACTATATTAATTTCCATTGCATGTCCTAATTTAAATGCATTAAATTCCCTTTGTCTGAAATTTTAGATTTTGCATACACATTTCTTGTCAGTCTTTTATTAGAAAGTAAAGTTTTCATTTAGTGAGCCATTGTGGTTCTCTATGAGGGGAGAAAATTGGATAAAGCCATATAGTTCAACGTTTTTTTTGTCCAACGCATTTACAGTTTTTAAATGTCTTCCTTCTTTATCAGTTACAGTTACACATGAATCAGGAATTTCATTGTCATCCGTTGTTGTATAAACAGCTGCAACTTCATTACCTGCTTGCAAATTGAATCTTCGAGAATCAACTCCTGGCTTAAGTCCAAAATGCAATGATAAATTTAAAGGTTAGACATTATTTTCTTGATTGTCATACTGCTCTTTTAACATTTGAAAAGCTTTAACTTGGAAGCTTATCCTCCCTAAAGTGTGTGAAAGAGGTGCTAAAACAGGTTGATTTAAGCCTGTAAAGAGTTGTTCAACAGCTTCAAGGGGATCAACAATGTAAAGTGCGGCTAGTATTTGGTTCATTTCTTAAAACTGTATTAATTTAGTAATAGATTTTTCCTTGGACAACAAAAGCATAAGGACCTGGTCTGTTTAATACAAAGTTAACTGTATTAGTATTGAAAGAAGTTAAAGCATGGAGATTGTTATATATTCTGATATTTTTACGAAATTCAGCTCTCTCATTAGAATATGATACTCTTTTTGCAGAATGTCAACATTTCCATGCTGGCTGCAAGTGCTAAATGATAAACTTTTGTTGCTAATCTTTTTACCTTCAAAATGAAAAGCACTACAATGTATGCACTGTAAATCCATTGGCCCCAGATAATGTTCTTCTAAAGTATCATTAATATCGAAACCTGCAGCACCAACTATGTTTAATGGTCGACGAAAATTCTGCATTCTTTGTCGTAGATTTAAATTTTCTGTAGCTGTTTCAGTTTCAGTTAACTGAGCTCTACTACAATTCGTTGTTGTCTTTGTTTTTGAGCATTTATTTTAGCTCTTTCTATTTCTGTTAACTATGCCTTATAAATCTGTTGTGTTTGATGCTATTCAGCATTATTATGAACTCTTTCTGCTTCGGATAATTGTAATCTATATGCTGTCTGTCTTGTTTTTCAGCATTTATTTTGGTTTTTTCTGTTTCAGATAACTGCGATCTTTGTGTACGTAAATTTTCATTCATCTGATTTTTTTCAGCTTCTGTTAACTGATATCTTATAGCTTGCGCTCGTTGTCTGCTACTCTCGTTTATTTTCTGTCGTTCAAACTGTTAAATGTTTACGTTGATTACGCTATGCATACGTCTTCTTTGCGTTTCTCTTTCATTATCTCGTTGCTCCTGTGTTTATTCAGATCTACGTTTACAATCATATTACACTTTTTTTCTTTTTTGCTCTTCTTTATGAAAAAAGTTCCTGAGTTGTGTTCTCTTAATCTTTTTTCTGCCCATTTTTAAATATGTAGTAAATATATATGGCAATTGCTTAAAGTGTAAAACAATATAACCTTATAAAAATTAAAAATCGAATAATTGTATATAATTTTAATGATACAATAATGATCCTTGGGTAATAAATAAATACAAATATAACTAAAAATAATCTACGGTTAGAAATTAAATAAAACGTATTTGTAAATTCACAATGTACTGCTTCTAGCGGAAGAGAGCGTAAAGTAAAGCTTTGCTTTTGGCGCGGAGGAAGCCGTGTGCAGCCGCCCGCTCTGCACCATGCTGATTTTTTGTGCCCTTTTTAACTGGCTATGAGATTCCATTTGTTATTTCATGTACAGTTAATTTGTAGGACATGTGGAGATTCTGTATGTCATCTCATTTTGCATATTTTTCTATGTACACTTGTTCACCATATTCTAACTTAAAAATTGATATTAGTATCCTGTTAGATTAACTTTTAATCGAATTAATCATTTTCCTTTGGAAAATAAATATTGGGTTTTAATGCTTAAATTTGAGTTTGTATTATTTATTAATAAAAAGCTAAAAGAAGAGTTGTTATATTGCATGTTACAACAATATTCCACCAAATCTGGAAGAAAATATTTTTAGTGACGTTCCAAGAATGCATACTATGAGCTTAATATGTTCAGTCTTCTATTGTCAAAACTGTTTTTTTTTGTTTTTTTTTTTTTATGGAATATAAATTAAAAAATAAGTATTCTTGTTTCAGTTTTATTTATTAGTTTGTAATAATTGTTATTACATAATCTATTCAATTCATTTTTCATTCGTTTCAATACATTATATATTCAATTCATATATTCTTCATTTAGCTTAATTTTCTTTTATATTTTTGATATAAAGTAGTTTTTTGATTTTTTCTGTAAATAATTATTATTCATTAAAGCTTATTGTGTTTTTAAGCAAGTATTTATTCATAAGAAATGAGTAGTTATATATCTCATCTAACAAAGATCTAAGCAAACATAAATATCAATGCCACAGCAACCCACCAGCAAGAATATTATTGCAACTGGTAAATTGTACACAATTTTGTAAGAAACCATATCATTAAGTTTAATTAACCAAAAAGATACTAACATGTGCAATTTATACTATTTTATATGCTGTATTACATTCCTATTGTATGTACAGTAAGAAAAAATATGGCCCACTGGGAATCCACAAGATCCCACTTGGGATCAAGCATCTTAGGACCATAGAAACAATTATACTTCTTTCTTAAGATAGTAAAAAATACCACATAAGATTTGAGTTGGTAGTGGCTGAAGACATATAGTGGCAGTTGGAAACAATTAGATTTATCATGTGGCCTATTAGTAACACGAAGTGAAACTTCATATTGGTCTCACATGGGATCTCATGGCAGTCAAGCTGTTAATGGGTTTTAGTTTGTTTTTTTTTTAAATGCCATTATATTCATTTTGGCTTGCTATAGATTTAATTTGTTTTTATTCTTTGCCTAATATTTCTTTTTCAATACTATATAAAATTATATACTTTACGAAATATAATATGTATTTTTTTTGCATGAGATTAGGATGATTTGATTTTTTGAAGATGGGATTATTATGAGGTGTTAACTAATCTTAAAAAAAGCTATTTTTTAAAGTAACCTACTGAGGATCATGTCAATATCATTATTTTGTTTTTGCTTTTTTTCAATATTTCATTCATTTTCTCAGAATTCGCCAGATTTTCTTCTGGCGCTCTTTCTTCCTTCATCCATAAGTATCTTTACATTATAAATTATTTCTTTAAACTCCATTTTATCCAAAAAGTCCTTCTCTTTTATCTTTAGGTTTTGAAGTCTCTCTTTCCACTGCCTTATGTATTTTGTTTGGCTTTTTACTTTCCAAAGTTTTTCAAAATTTAAATTTTTTTAAATTTATAGTCGCATCAACTGAAAAATCATTAGCGACTCATCAGTATCTGTGTGAATGCACCCGTAAACATGTAGTCTTCACAGATTCAGGCTGACCATTCCTGAGACATGTGGTTAATTGACCCGCCCACCAAAGATTCCGGTATCAACAATCTAGCATTCAAATCAGAATAAAAGCAACTATCTTTGTTAGGATTTAATCATTTTGTTTCTAACTGGAGTTTTATTTAATATTTACTTTTGTATATGAAAAATGTGTTGACCTACTACTATCAGTTTCTAGAGTAAATTTTTCTATAAGATTTTAATTTAATTAAAGTGATTAATATTTATTTTTTATAATAAAGTTAAATATTAGGAAAATGTCATTTACATATCTTGTCTATAAAAGGATATTATGTTTTGGCTACACCATATACTATATTTTTATGAAAATGATGTATAAAAGTTTCAGATACTGGGTCACTGATTATCCAAATGTCAATTTTCTGGTGGATTTTCTGGATCCACACTACAAACTAAATAACTAATAAGCACTAGGCAATTTAAAAAAATGTATACACTATTTAAAAAACTGGATTCGGCCTTTCAAAATTTGATCTGGATAATCGGGTTTGCACTGTAGCAGCAGATTTTGGCATATTCATTGGTAAATCATAATTTTGTATATAAAATTTGCCAATGAAAGTAAAATAATTTTATTATCATAACATACATTATGAATGACTGAAACTAAATTACCAGCATTCACTATTGTTTCATTTCCATTTTTTAAAAGGTTTTTCTTATTATGTTACGGTATCTTCATTGGATAAACAGTGTATCTGAATGAAAACTACATCAAGATAAAATTTTATTGTATTTACTAAATCTTCACAAATCAGTTTCTACAATAAATTTTAATTTTATAATTATGGGAATTTAATTTTTTTTTAAATTTAGGATAGTTTTGAATTTTATTTTATAATGGATTCAAAAGCTTTATATATATATATATATATATATATATATATATATATATATTTATATTATGCTTACTATTTTGGTGTATTCATAGGTAATTATTAATTACAATACACTTGAGAATATGCACAACAGATTTATATATATATAGTAAAAATGTAGTTGTACATTTTTATGTTGAGGTCCACACTTTTTCAGTAGATTGCTCATACATATATTATATCAACATCCTTCTGTAACATAATTTGATCACTTAAAACTTAACAAAAATGTTCAGTAAATAAAGGAAATCCTTGATGCAATTAAAAAATGAAAAAGCAGATCCCTGAAATCGGTCTTTGCTTTCCAAATGAAACAGCAGATTTAGTATCTACTCTCAAAGTCCTTCTTTTGGAAATTTCTATCAAAAAACCTAAATATTCCACTAACAAAACTTTTACTATTTCTTAAAAAAATTTTTAATGGTGCATTTAGTTCATGGATTTGAAAGTGACAGTAATTCTCTAACTTTGCAGTTTTCACAGTAATTTTCATTTCGAAAATGTTGAGTGATATAATGTTAGTGCTATATATTCTTTGTTACTGTTTTTGACTTTTTCTTATTTCATGTATTGCATCTATAAGTACGCAGCCATTAATTTATGCCAAATGCTATATTGTATTGAATTTTTCAGTGTTGTTCTTGACTGATAAGATGTATATTAGGCAGTATAATATGTGAGAAAGCTGTATTTTTGTGTTTATGTATGTGTGTGTGTGTGTGTATATACATTATAGATAAAATCAGCTGTGGTGCATATTCTGTACCATTTAAAATTGTATTATCTACTTCGGATATCGAGGATAAGTAAGGTCAAGGAAGTTAAATGATTTGTAGGTAAATTAGATTTAAGTGTGCAATCAACTGACAGATGTGAGATATGTGTGATACTGTCTTGTATTTTCTTTGCATAGTTTCATAACACTGACAGTAAAATATTTTGTGCCACCCCTTTGTATCGCATGAATGTTTTCAAAGTGTCAATGTTCTAAAAGTAAGTTGGCTAGGAGACTGGAAGCAGATGAATCCATTAATAGGACTGGTTTTATGTACTATGTTTTGTTTTATGTGAAGTAATTAGAGCTTAGTTGGAATATTCATTTTAAAGCAATAAAGAACACTCAATTACTACAAAACAAGAGAATTTTACATACCAAATTTATCAGCCATCTTCCCTGGATCATGATCTAATTGTTCCAAGTATTTCTTCACTTCATCTTCATTGTGGTTAGAAGTAAAATTATTTTTAATTTGTTCATTATTGAAATAATTATTGGAAATATTATTTGCTTCTGATAAATTATAATGGTGTGAACTTTCAGCAGATTTAATATCCATCATCGACTGTAAAAAATCATTTCTTTTTTCTCCTGTTTTCTCTCGATGTTCGATTATGTCATGGATAAGATGAATAAAAAAATCAGTGGATTCATCATCGATCATTTGTATTTTTAAAATACGAGAAATCTTTGGAAAACATAAACGTATAAAATATTTCATGATTAAACTGATGGATGGTTTAAAAAATTTACAGCAAATATCAAAAAGAATATTTTTTTTCCCTTGGTCACACTTATGTGGGCACAATCCTAGTACTACACTGGCAATAACATTTATGTTAAATTTTTCAGTTAAGTATTTTACTTCTAACGGTTCATCATTTTTACTTTTTATATACGTAATTAAAATATTACTGCATTCTTTAATTTGATCAAACATTGATTTTACTTTCACAGAAGAAAATGTTGGTGTTAATTTGTGACGTAATACTCTCCAAGCATCACCACTCAAGGAAACAATATTGCAACCAAGAGGTTCCCATTCTGCTACTGGAACACCTCTATTTTGAAAACATGCAAAATCTGTAATCAATATTTGGCTTATAAGATCAGGGTCTAAAATCATAAGTGCTGGTTTATGACACAAGATGAAACCACCGAATTTATTACCATCAAATTTATTATAGATATCGGTTATTCTGTTAAGGAGAGGTTCTTTTATCAGCAGCAAATTCACAATAGTGTCAATAATTGGTAGTGTTTTTACATGTGGAAAATCACGCTCTTTCCAATAATTATAATTTCTAGTTAGATAATATACACAGCAGAAAATTACTGTTCCTAGAAATATGATTAAAATCCAACTCATTTTATACGGTTAACCTGAAAATGTAACAAAGAATAATTACTTAGTTAATCATATAAAATATTATCTTAAATTATCTGAAAGTAACTCAATGAATAAGTGTGAAATGGCATAATTTTAGCAGTTTTAAGTGACTTGATACAAGATGCAAGTCACTCCTGAAAATCGCATACCTATTCCCAAGAATGAAAATTTCATGCCAGGAATAATAGAGAAAGTTATGAGTGAAGTGGTTTCTTGCCACTTTCTTTATCAAGCTAAATTAACTATTATACAACATCTTGTCAAGCCCATCAAAATTTAGGTGATATTTACACCGACAAGTACACCCATTTCACATTTTACCACACAGACTGAATAATGAACATCAGTATTGCCAAAGAAAATAACCCTGATTAATTGTTGTTTGTACCTCTGATAAAATGCTTCATAAAAAAAAAAATGAAAAGACTCCAACAAAAAAATTAAATGATTTCTACTTCCTTGAAGTAAGGTAAGTATTGTAATCACAAAAAATTACGGTTTTCTGATTTCTACGGAAATATCCGTTTTGACCATCCCTGAATCCATTTTGAATAGTTTCGGCGTGACATTTGTACATACGTATGTACAGACATGACGCCTGTATATA
Source organism: Lycorma delicatula (assembly GCF_047948215.1). Taxonomy (NCBI): domain Eukaryota; kingdom Metazoa; phylum Arthropoda; class Insecta; order Hemiptera; family Fulgoridae; genus Lycorma; species Lycorma delicatula. The sequence continues at coordinate 152,810,167 of NC_134456.1, read as the reverse complement.
TGTATGTATCTCGCCAAATATTTCATTAATTAAAATTTTATTTGGCTGTAACTCTGGAACCAATGAAAATAAGTATCACTTATGATGTATCGTTGAAAAGCTCTCAATGAAGGCAGTTAAGAAAATGTTCAAAATCCAAATGTTTTTGATTTTGGGTTTTTTTGGAAACTTTGGGTTCAGTCGATTGTAATCAAAAGGGGAGGTGCACAACTGGATGTTTATAACAGTCCCAAATCCAAAATTTTAACATTCTACAGCTAATCGTTTTTGAGTTATGCAGATACATATGTACAAACGTCACGCCGAAACTATTCAAAATGGATTCAGGGATGGTCAAAATGGATATTTCTACTGAAATCTGAAATCCTGAATTTTTCGCGATCACAATACTTCCTTTACTTTGTACAAGGAAGTAAAAATGGACTTGTGCTGTTTTTCTGGGAACCTACAGATATCATTTATAAATTATTCTTATCGGGTATACTACACATTGCCTTATTTAATTATATATGGCACAGATTTTTGTTCTTTGAACACCTATATATGGCAGTGCTATATGGCAGAAAGTGATTTTTAAACAGTACTTTATTTAATTTAGTCAATTTGGTACATTCATTAAAACGTTATGGAAGGTGAAACAAAAAAAAACATACATACGAAATGAATTGAGAATCTCCTGCTTTTTTGAAGGAGGATTTTTTTTTTTGTTAAAAATAACAAAGAATTTAATATTTCTGTTGAAAACAATGTATTATTATTTACACAGATTCCACTCAATACAGAAGACAAAAAAAAAATCACCAACAAATAATTATAGAAATTTTAAAGAAGAAAATTTTTAACGTTTAAAATATATCTAATATTTCTACAATAATTACTCAATTTGTTGGCATTTATTAGCAGTAAAAATACTATTAATTGTAAATTATATAATTTACTAGCCTATAAACTTCCCTAGGGCTTCAGGATGTGGTGGACTCATACCCAAAAATAGATTGTTTTGAGGTAGAAGCATTTGCTAAATTAAATTTTTTTACTGTTGAATAGATATTTAAAAGGTACTAGATACCACTTTTGAGATTAGCTGTTGAAAATATTAAATGGTCATCATTTTAGTTTAGGAATTGTAATGTGATCTTTGTTTATGTCAAAATTTTTGGTTTCCAGTGCCCTTTAAAATGGTGTATCTCACTTCAAAATGGTGTTATTTCACTTTAAATCACTTGAGTTGTTCCCCCCATGGTAGTCTCCAGAGTGTGGTGGTCTCATACAAAAAAGAAAAGTTATTTAGAGGTAAATTTGCTACATTTAATTATTCTATGTTCCATAGTTGAAAAGCTATTTAAAGGATTACAATACTTTATGAAGATTCTGTGTATGTAAAACACAAATGCTTGAAGCCCAAATTAATACTTAGAAATAATAGATATACATGATAAATATGTGAAGAAATAAGTAAAATAAAATGTGTTAAAATGTGAATGTGTTAAATAAATGAAATAAGTAGAAAAAAAATTAAGTAATCATTAATGAAAATTCTATAAGCACACGTTATTTTCACGCATGTTCAAAGATGCTAAATATTCAAATATTATATAATAAATATTCACTTAATAAACTACTTACTGTCTCTGTAAAAGAAAATCCTTTTTATTTTGAATAAATTGATAGGAATAACAAGTAATTTATTAAAAATGGCAATGTAAATATAGAAATGTTTTTCATAAATCTATGTATTATGCTATATTAATGCAGAACAGTTTTTGCTGTCTGGTCTGATTGAATTTAGCAGTATTATTTTTTAGGAATAAGTAACTACTATTATCTTTTTTATAATAAAAGAACACTATCTTTGGTGTAAAGTAATTCCAAGGAAAAAAAATTGAATTTACTAAATTTTGGTCTAAATGATTCATACTTACGGGTATCAAACAATGACCTGGTAGGCCTATTTTGTATCCGGAAAAATGTTCTGATTTTTAAAGGAATTTTTTCTAAGAGATATTATATTTCTGATGGAGTAATAAAATTAATAGTTATAATAAGCTTTCCTTTTTATTAAAATACTTACAAGCAAGCAGTAATATGGATTAATTTTGTTGAAAACTAAAGCAATTTGAATATACCTCATGAATTTATTATCAGACAAATAAATAAAATGAACTGTACATTTTGTTTTTAAACTACAAAAGTACAATTTTTCTACTGCTTAATGTAAAGAAATTTATATACAGATAAGTTTTAAAAATTAGCTAAAATTATGGCTAATATAACAAGCTTACATCAAATAAAACAATTTATATATTATAATATAACACTTACAAAAATTGGCAGGCAAAAATAATGGTATTCATGGAACATTTATCACTATGATAGCTAAAAATTACTAAAACATATGAATTACATTTTCATCCTTAAGTGCTATTGATTTTAATATAGATAACAAGAAAACAATGTTGGTAGATAAAATTTAAGTTTTTAAATGCAAAAGTGTTGTACAGAAAAAAGTAAAATACATTATTTACATAGGTGTAGCTGATTACTCTGAGTGGAAATCAAAAAATGGTAATAATAATGTAATTATACTTCTAACTAAATATGGTAATATATTTTAAACTTCCACAGAGATCTTTTTTCTGAAATTTAAAAGTTTTTCTTTGCAATTATCTTTAAATTTACATCAGGTCTTTGTTTTCCCTAGGTGCACTTATTTTAGGTTTAGGGTGTAACCTATAAATGTTTAACAATACATCTTATGATTAATCATCTCAAGATATATGCCTTGCACTATGTCTGTCACCATTCTCAATCTCCAGCAAAATCTTTGAGTTCCTGATTAAAACACTTCAACTCCCTCATAACAGTTTTTCTCTATAAAGTGCTTATTTAGCCATTGCTATTCTTGTTGAAATTTAATTTTTATATTTTCCATTAGCATGGTACATAAACACTATTTATTATTTATTTTCTTTCTTCCTACACAGATCCTTTTGTTTTGATTTAATTGTATTTCCTATATAACAGACCATTTACAAATATGTAAATCAACGTTAACATTTTTTTTTGCAGATCTGATATAACTTAATATCTAGCAAATCTAATTATATTTTTTTTATTCTGTAGGATATAAAACTTGCCAAAACTGACTGGAATTCAACCCCAGAACTTTCTGGATAAAAGGCCGAGACACTATCTCTCTAGCATGGTGATCACCAGAAGTTTTAAAATGGTTCTCTATATCAGGGCTTCTTAAACTTTTTTATATAGCGACCCCCTTCAAGCTTAGGAAATTTTAAACGACCCCCTCCTCCATATAATGAAATATATATTAACCGTAGATGTAGATGTAATATCGCACTATTTTACAATGTAAATAAAATAAGGATTAAAGAATACGTACCCATTCATTTCACATATATATAATTGGAAACGTTGACGGGATATCGGTCGTAATAAAACACAATAAATAGAATGACATAAAACTATATATATATTTATTCAATAGAAAAAATAAACTTTTGTAACAATTTTTTTATAAGAAAACATAAAACTATATCTATATATTCAATAGAAAAAATAAACTTTTGTAACAATTTTTTTTAATAAAAACATATTATTAACATCAAACAATATTAATGTGACGGATGTGATTGTTTATTTTTACACAAATAATTAAATCTAGGCTCAATTTGAGTTAGTGCAGATCGTAATAAATTTTCAACGTTTATTAAAGTTGAACGGTATTTTGATTTTATGTAAGTTAATGTGGAAAAGGCTGATTCACATAAATATGTTGTACAAAATGGCAGTAATTTGTTCATTGCCATTTCCGATAGTAGGGGATATTCTGATTTGATTTCTATCCAAAATTCATGCACAGGCACTTGAGAAAATCTAAGTCGCAAGGTAGTATCACTTGTTAATTCGGCAAATTCTTCTTGTGCTTTTAAGTTTAAAAAATTAATTTCTTCCATTTCAATTGAAAATGGATTGCAAATCCATTGTTGTGTATCGATATCATTGGGAAAATACCTATGCATGTAAACTTCCATATTCTTCAAATGATTAACTATAATTTTTGTTATAGGAGTATCTTTTTTTGAAATATTGTTACTAATTATATACTCGTCAGTAAATGGAAACATTTCGAGCGATCCACTTTCCACTCTGTTCTTCCATATAAGAATTTTTTTAACAAAGGCCTCAAGTTTATTTTTTAACATAAACATATTAACGCAGACTCCCTGCATTGATAAATTCATATCATTGATTTTATCAAAAATAGCTGCCAAATAGCATAGCTTGAGAAGCCATAAATTATCTTGAAAATAATCGGCCAAATTAGAATTTTGCTCTGTTAGAAATATAAGAACTTCATCTTTTAAAGTTAATAATCGTTTCAAACTTCGACCTTTTGATAGCCACCTAACTTCAGCATGTAACAATAAACTTGTATAATCCGAATCCATATCAATGCACAAATTTTTAAACAATCGACTATTAAGTGCTCGACTTTTAATAAAGTTAATGATTTTGACTGCATCAAAAAACACAGTGTTTAATTCTGGTGCAATTTTTTTAACAACAAGTGCCTCTCGGTGAATCATACAATGTGTAAATGTAATATGATCATTTCCAGCTTTAACAAATGCTGTAAAACCAAGATCTTGTCCGGTCATTGCTGCAGCACCGTCCGTGCACACACCAACACAATTTTTCCAATTTAATCCTTCTTTTTCAAAAAACTCATTTACTTTTTTATATATATCTTTTCCACGAGTATGACCTTCCAGAGGACGACAAAACAGTATATCTTCATGAATGCTTCCCTCATAAATATATCTTACAAAAAGTAACAACTGTGCCATTTTTGAAATGTCTGTCGACTCGTCCAGTTGTATTGCAAACTTTGAGCTGTCTTTAAGCCTCATAAGAAGCTGTTGAAATTGATCATTGCTAATGTCTGAAATTCTTTTGGACACAGTGTCATTTGATAATGGAATTTTACTAATTTCAGCAGCATACTGTTTTCCATGAACAATTTCAGACATTCTTATAGCTGCAGGTAGTAAAAGTTGCTCTCCAATAGTAAAAGGCTTTTTCGTTTTTGCTATCAAATACGAAACTTCATACGATGCCAATAGATATTTATCATTCAAAGTAACATACTTCTCCAAAGTGTTCTTTTCTTTATTTGATGTTTGCAAAAGACGCTCAAAATATTCTATTGGCTTTTTTGATAACGTTGCATGTTTAGTATTCAAATGTCGTTGCAGTTTTGACGGTTTCATGCTTTCTGCAGCCAAAACTTCTTTGCAAATTAAGCACACTGGTTGTTCTTCATTGTTGTGAGAAGAGCATGTGAAGCCATACTGCAAATATGATTCGTCATATTTTCTTTTTTTTGTTTTGCTAGAAGTCGGATTTGAAGCACTGCAACTTGGTTGTGACGGCGTGGCAGACTTATTAGTTGGAATTTTAATTAGCCATTTATCCATGATGGTTAAATAATAATAAATAATTAAACAAAATGTAGTTGAACTTTAACGTAATAATTAAAAACACCAACTGAAAATTACACAGTAAATACACACATGTCACTACGAAGACAAAGCTGAGTCCAAACTGAAGTACAAACAGAAAAATAACTACACTCGAATCTTTACCAGTGCAATGACAACAAATTACGATCAGATCAACCCCGACGCATGGCGTGTTCAAAGTGTGCAGCGCACAAAGGCACCGTATCACAAAGACGCCGAAAAAGAAGCTTTCATTTAATTTTTTTTATTATTCTTTTATAAAAATAATATGCCGATTCGCCTAGCCTAGCTTGATTATGCTTCCGTATTGTATGTGTAAGCTGTAAGGCGACGCGGCGTCTGGGTACTTATAATCACTAAGTTATCTTGCAAACACTGACGCCGGCGGCCAGACATCAATGTCGAACGTTCAGTTGAAAATCGAGGAGCGCGTTGTATTTATTATTTTAAATGCTACTTCCATATTTTCATTTATAGGCCCTACATAACAGTTTTGCATTGCCACTTTTTTCAAAAAATAGTTATAATAAAACTACAATAGTATTTTGTATGATTTTTATTTGTATTTATATTTGTACGTAGTGTGTATACTAATTTTAAAATTTTATTTATAATGATTGAAAAGTATCAGATCTTTGCGACCCCCTTTCAGTAGTCTCGCGACCCCCCTGGGGGTCGCGACCCACAGTTTAAGAAGCCCTGCTCTATATCATACGTAGTGAAACACATATACACTGAGTTTTCAAGTGGTACCTATGAGGTGTACTGAAGTAGAGAATGCAATTGATTCATAGTTGATGTAATAATTTCTATTATTTAGATTGTGTATTCTAACAAAGTATAAAAAATGTATAAGTAAGAAAATGAAATGAATGTATAGAATTGCATCCTGATACCATTAAATTCAATCTATATAAAAATATTATACTTTTTTTTTTAATATTAACAGAGTAATTAAATAATATACTACAAAAAGTATACACTGGGTTTGTGGAAATTACATACTTGTACAGCCACAAAATTAGTCTGTGTCTAGGTGTTTTGACCTTGTCAAGTATAGTTTCAGCAAAATGAAAGCTAGCATTGCTAGAAAGCTTAAAAGAACAAACTTCAAATATAGGGGAGTTCCCCTGCAAAATTCATACTCGATGTAAAAGTTCAACTATATACACCATGTATTATTTTTATAATTCCTCACATGCTACAGTTAAACATCCGAAAGATGACCATCAAACATGAAACATATTCCTGCCACAAGCATTTTCATCATTATATAGATTAGATATAGATTATAATACACATTAAATAATTATTAGATAAACTTCCAATTATTAAATAAATAAATGTTAACTAAACCTTTATACCAACACACAAACTAGCATGACAAAAAGTCATCTGCCAGATTCCCTCTACATAATAAACTGATGATATCTGTTACTTTTAATATTTAAATTTTACTAAATAAACTTTAAAATAGTAAACTTTAAAGATGCCCTTAAATGGAATGAAACGAAGTGATTGTTCCTCTCTACTGTTTGCAGGATTATCTCAAATCCCAAATGATCTCACATCCACATTGTTCAAAAAATTAATTTTATACTATTTGGGTTAAAATTGTCCTTAAAATCCAATAAAATCAGTACAGTAAGTTTTCTTCATTTATTATTCTAATTAACACGATACTCTAAACTGTTTAATATTTTAGAATTCATCTAATTAAAACAAAACACTTTTCAAATTGTAAGTTTTATTAATGTTTTCAATGTTATCATCTACGCTCTAAACTATTACATAAAGAGGGCGTTTTATTTGTTTGGATAAACAAAAAAACTACCTGATCAATCATAACCAAATTTTTACCCATGTTTCTTGGCATAAATGGGATGGTTTTAAGTTATATTCCATCTTGAAAAATTAAAAAAAAAATATATATATATATATATATATATAGGTAGTAGTGGAGATTTGTTGGCTGAAGCACAAACTATAATGAATTGTGAACTGTGATTGTCTATCACTGTGGTTTCACAGTGTCTATCACTGAGTGAGTGTATGTGTGTGTCTATCACTGGGTTTTAACTGAATGATTATGAATATCTATAAACCAATTTCTAGATTTTTTTGAAATTTCAAGTTCAAGGATTAAAAGATGATTTTTGAAATGTTCTTGAAACCCTGTTTTTTTTTTCAATTCTTCGATCACAAATGAAATCAACCTGATTTTTGGGAGTGTAATATTCATGTCAATAAACCAATTTCCAGATTTTTGAAATGCTATAAAGATAAAAAATATTTTGAACAATGATTTTAAATTTTCCCAATTCCGACAGTAATAAACAAAATATTCAGTAGATTTGGGCTTGAAAATACTCTTCAGATAAATATTTAAAAACAATTTTTGGGTTTTTTTAATTCCAATTTTTTTAACAGGTGCAAAAGTATACAGCGGTGTGGCTTAACTTACACAGCTACTACCACCCTTACTGTATGTGTGACTGGATGCACCTGCCTTTAGTTACTTGACTAAAAACATATAAAATAAAAAGATTGACTGCTACAGGAAACACAAGTAACCATATAGCATGGGCAAAACTGCAATGGGGAGCTGGTAAGTAATAAGTGCATTCATTATTAATAATTATAAAATTTAAAAATAGCATATTGTTTTTTTTACATTATCCTGAACACTTGACAAAATATTTCTATAATTTTTTTTAAAGCACGAGTAACAATTTTTTTATAATAGCTAAATGAAGAAAAAAATTACATATAAAAGCTTATATTTAACATAACACAAAATTTCTGCATAAATATGTTATTTTAATATGCTCCTCTTCGACCAACTGGTGTAAAGGTTGTCAGATTTATATCATTTACAATTCCCTTCTTCAATATACTCTACTTCCCTCTGTACCAAAATCTTTTTCACACAAATTTCTCATCTCCCATTAGACTTTATAGCCCATGATCTAGTCTTGCCTCGAAACTCAACTGCGTAAACAGTCCATTCTTATCACATATCTGGAACATTGAAATTGTCTTTTTAATTGTAGTCATCAGTTCTTTAAAGTCTATGGTACTTTATGTATTCAGAAAATAAATCCTGTCCTTTCTAGTATTTATTATCAACTCTAAGGTAGTGCATTCCACTGGATGAAAATTGTTTTTAATGTTTCTCAGTCAAACTCTGAATAAGATCTGCAGCCATATGTATCTGGTATCAGATGTATTGAATGTAGAATTAAGATGGATTATTATCAACAAAAGCAATGGCAGAGGGTAGAGGACTATGTCGCTCATGTCCTCTGGAGGAAGGAAAATGGCTTTTTGCAGTGGGATGGCTAGTAGGCGAAAAAAAAGTTTCTAAAAACAATTAAGTTTTATGAAATATTATTAATTCATTCAGGATCTTTTCTTGTCATTCTCAATGGAACAGGAAGATGCAAGGGATAAATATTGACCTAATATACAGAAAAATTATGATATTTAAAAAAGATTATCTACAGCTAAAAATATCAGGTAAAGATTGTATAATGGGAGACACACATACTCTTTAAATAAAATAAAATAAAATCCGTGCTAAATACAAAACCAGTTGTTTATAAATTAATTTAAAAAAAATAATCCAACAAAGGACCCAAAATCATGGGACAAAAGCTAATGAATAAATTAAACAAAATTATGAAAAATAATAATGAAATTAACATACCCAGTTAACGTTGAAACATCAGCAACTCCAGTAAATTATACAAAACAGGGGTGAGACAGTGATGCAAGGGTACGACTATATAGAGAAACCGCTGCAGAAGTGATAATTTCCTTTCAGAGAAAATTTTTTGTAATCCCAACTTATACTTTATTCAAAATTATTTTATTTCTTCTTCCACTTTTTTAAGGTCCATTCTTTTGTATTCTTGTATTTTACTTTTTTGTAATTTTCACATCATTTTAAGATAATGGCAAATTTTACTTACTTGTATTTTTAAAATACTTAACGTTTCTTTATGTAAACTTAACATGAAAATGTATGTTTTTACTTCACCATTATTCAGGTAGTTTTATCTTTAGGTAAGGTATATAACCTGTACCACATTTATAATTTCAAAAAAAAACTTCTTTATAGTATTTTAACTGAAAATTTTGTTGAAGTTTCTTTATTTATAACAAACTCTGTTATCTCTCCCAACTTTTCTCTCAATAACTATCTCGTTGATTCTCGTTCTCCCATCTAACTTGCTGACATTCTCTCCTTCTCCCTTCAACTATCACTCTCTTTCCCTCGTGAAGTTGGACGATTATATTGTCATTATGATCGGTTACAAAAACACAATTATTATGAATTATTTCTCCTCCTACTGATGTTCCTTCTTTAGTAATACTGTATAAAAATTGAGTTATGAAATGTATCGATAAAAATTGTACTACAAAAATAAGTCATAGTTATCTTCTATCAAAACATAGTATTTTTTTATTTTACGTACATAATTATAATTTAAATGAAATTTTTCATGTATTTCTAATTAGTTAATAAAATCTAAACTATGAGTGCATTGTATATTAATTACTTAGTTTTTTAAATTAAAATAAAAAATTTTTTTATGCGAATAACATGTGTTAATATTTTTCACGTAGAAAAGAGATATTACACAATAAAATTATGAAACGACAGATATGAGAGGATTCACCATAGACTTAAAACTATTGAAAAAACTCTTATGAATGTAGAAGCTTTACTGAAAACAAAGGAAGGTAGAGTTGCGAGGAAAATATTTGACCAACAGGTAGTACAATACAAAAAAGTATACAATTTTTTTCAGTAATTTATTTTAAAAAAATATATAGATAAAGAATACAAAAACTATCTGGAGATAGATATTCCAAAAGATAAATTTATATTAAAGATCTATTTAATACACTTTTTTTAACTACTCATTAATAGTTAGTATTATTATTATTAAGGAACATACATATTGAAATAATACAATCATAATTAACTTTTATGTTTCCTTGGTGCTACTACAGATTTCATGACTTTGTAGCTACTGGGTTACTGATTCTTAAATTCTGACAAATTACTAGTTGGTCAGGTTTCATTTGATTTGTCACACACTCTGCATTGTGTAATTCACCATAATCTTTTCCAGATAGAATCAGTTACAAAAGAAAGAACCTAGATGATCAGTTAGTTAAAGTACAAAAGAGGAAAAGCTAAAAAAAAAAAATAATAAATATGTATGACCAGCTAAGCATTTTATTTTTAAAGAACTATCATCAATATTAATCCAAAAAACATTTGAATAAAAATAGAGAAAGGAAAATATTTTCCAAATTTTAATGATCTGTTTTATTTTATTTATTTTTGTTTTCAATTCGTATTTATTTTAGATTAATTTCTATATGCACGATATGATGAAATGCAGTAGTAATGAAGTAGAATGCAAACATATATGTTTGTAATTCTAAATATAATAAAGTAAATTTAATTTAGAACCGTGCTGTTCTTTTTTTGGATACCCAGTGTCAAATATATATATATATATGTATACATACATAATACGCGCGCGCATATGTGTAATTTTGAAAGTAAATTAAAAAGATTTACCACAAAAGTGTAAATAAAAATATTTATAAAACATTTTGAAGAAAGAAGTACAAGTTACCCATGAAAATAACGGGGTATTAGTGAAAATACCCTGCTATTTTCAAAAGAAACCAAATTAAGGATAACTTCTACCATGGTGATAGGGCTCACAAAAAAAATAAAATCATAAAAGTGATTATTGTTAAGTTTTCTCTTATTTACTGTATTTTTATTAACTAACCAACAAATTTTATTTTTTATTTATATGAAATAATATAAAATAAATTAGCAATGATTTTTCAATTGTTTTCATTTTGAGTCTGACCTATCAGAATTATATGCCAATTACATAAAAAGTATATTTTAATTACATAAAAAGTATATTTTAATTACATAAAAAGTATATTTAAATAAACTAATATTTAAAGTAAACCATCCTCAAGAACTATCCTAAAAAAAATTCTCCCTTCGACTATCACTCTCTTTTCCCTTGTGGACGATTATATTGTCATTATGACTGGTTAGAAAAGTACAATTATTATGAATTATTTCTCCTACTGAAGTTTGTTCATTAGTAATACTGTATAAAAATTGAGTTATGAAACGTATCGATAAAAATTGTACTACAAACAACATATTTGAATGTCATGTTTGTTTGTTTGACATATTTGAATTTCCATCCAGCAGTCGGCGCCTTCCACCTCAGTAAGAGCATTTAAGATGCAATATCCTTGATGCTAACCCCTTTCATGAAGCCGTATTGTCTTCGATTTAGAACACGGTTCATATCAATGTTTTCCCAATGTTCCACAACCAGCCTTTCAAGCAACTTGCCGATTAACAGCAAGAGGCTGATGGGTCAATAACTGTTGACCTCACTCGGATCCTTTCCTAATTTTAAGAGCACCCTCACCAAAGCCACCTTCCAAAGAGTCGGAAAGAAACCCCAGCTAAGGCACCCCCGGAACAGTCTGCCAAGCGGCTCTCTTATGACAGGCAGCAGATGATAGAAAATATCCGGGTCAAGTTGGTCAATCCCCGGTGCCTTTCTCAGTGCTATTCGAAAAACCACTCGGTCTATATCTACGGGTTTTACATTCCATACGTCAGGGAATGATGTCTCACCCGCCCTAAAGTCAACTTCTGCCTCACCCTCCGGAGCATCTGAAAACAGAGTATCCAGAAACGCCTGCTAAGTCGCCACAGATGTTAAATTGTGGTCACGACCACCAAACCCACATCAAACACTGGCCAGCACGTGCAATGGTTTTGGCCGGTAACATGATTTTGCGAGCTCCCAAAGGCTGCGCTGCAACTCACGCATTGAGTCTTCCCATAACTTTAGTCTGGCTTCCCTGATGGCATGAACATATTCATTAGGGACGCGCCGGTAGATCCGCAGACGCTGAGCGCGCACGTCATCAACGATAATCCCGGTTAGGAAGCGACGCTGGTATCTTCTGGCGGATCTAACTCTTGCACACAGCACGCTAAGGTCAAAGGACCACCACTTTTTTCCGGGTTTCCGACTATGTTTAACAGACGGCTCCCCGGAAGCAGCGGTCATGACGGCTCCAGGCACTCCCCGATCAGCGGACTGGCCACTACCTTAGTCCATTGGCCACTGGTCCGTCCATTGACCACTTGCCGAGGCCGCCGTAGGACCCTATCGCAGCCAGTCTTGATGGCCCGGCCGAATTGTTCAGCCATCAATTCCACCTCCTCTATGTGCTTCATGTGCCATTCCAACCCCTGCAAGGCAGCCTGTTTTGATCCAGCCCCTTAGGTTAAAGCGTCCCGAATCTGGAACTCTTAGCCTCCGTTAACGATCTCATAGGTTATAAGCCTATGAGATCGCTCACACTGGCCTCGGGCCAGACAGTCCAACTACTTGTACATCTACGCAGATCGCCCGTCACCAAGGTGACGTCGATGTAACTTTCCCCCAGTTCGGAAGAGAAAGTCGGCGGTTGTTCTGCCTCGTTAAGCAAGTCAGGTTCCTGGCTTCAACGAACAGTGTGAGGCCAGCACCTCTGGGGTTAGTGAGTGGTGAACCCCAGGCGTAAGACTTGGCGTTAGCGTCCAGAGCAACCAGCATTCTTATACCCAGGAGACAGTCCAGAATTCGCCCCAACTTCGCCAACAAATCATCGATACTCCATCCATGCTGGAAGTATCCCAACACCAGTACAACATCGAGCGTACCCCTCGTGACTCGCATGACAAATTGCTAGTTAGAAAACTGAGGCATCCAGAAGACACCCAACGAGACTGAGCCGACCACAATCGCAGAGAGCGACCGTTCCCCACGAGAATGAATAAAATCCACTCCGCGGAAGCCGACCATCCTATCCCCGACCGTGAACGGTTCCTGGACCAAGAGGACCTCCAGGTTGTACTCAAGGATCCTCATGACTTCACTGGTGGCCGCCCGGGAATAATGCAGGTTTAACTGCTCTAGGCGCAAGCGTTCAACATGTGGTATCCGTCCTCAAAGGCTTCCCCCAATTCAGGCGTTACCATAAGCTGTATTTTTCACAGTTCTCGAGCAGTACCATACACCCCGCACTGCCTACCCCCGAACCGGTGTCCAGTATCGCTGCCTTTCTCCAAGTTACAAGTGGCACACTTGGCAGGGTAATTGGCTGCCCTGTGCCTCGGGAGAGCACAGTGATCACACATCTCCGGCTGCGCTCTGCAGAGGAGAGATCAGTCGGTGTGATTAAAGCCCTGGTACATAAAGCATCGGACAACCTTTATATGGTCGACGACCCTACATGAGGTCCACCCGAAAAACAAACGACCACCGGCTACCAAGACCTGCCCGATCTTTAACGAGGTCTCTAACATCCAGCGACTCTTTGGGGCTTCCTTCCTCCCCAGCTGCCGAACCACCTTGGTTTCCTGAAGGAAATCTTTGACGGCGATATCCAATAACGGATTTTGACCGTGCACCGCCTGGATTGCGGGCTCCTCTACCCTTGTCAGATCATATACCAATACTTGTGGCTGCCGCTCGGCCAGCAACTGAGCCTTCAGCTCATTCTTTTTCAGAACGTCGGCCTCCAGCAGCCGCTTCGTTTTCTTCTCACTTACCACCTCCAGCACGACGCCATGGTCCCTTGTTTTCATGATTAGGGAAAATATGAATCATTCCTTCCTCGGATCCACGACCTTTTTCAGGGTTAGCTCCATCATGGCTGACGAAGGCCCCGCACCAGGTGTAATCGGGACCACATTGACAGTGGCCCTCTTAATTTTTTAAGCCGGCACCTGGGCTGGCAGCAGTGGACTAGGCCGCTTAGGCTCCTGAGCGGCAGTTACCGCAGGAAAGGAGATAGGCTTTTAACCTTCTCTTCTACCTGTTTAATACTCTCTAGCTTGCCAAGAACCCGTCACCAGCTGAAAACCCTTGACTACCTCCAACACCTAGTCAACTTTACCGGAGAGCCTTGATACCACAGAATTAAAAGTCCGGTTGGCGCCCTGGAAACGTTCACATTGAAAAGCCAGCTCAGCAACCAACAACCTGCACTCAAACAGGTAAGTGTCGACCCCACAATCGAAACCTGTGACTCCTTCTTGGAGGAGAATTCAGTTCATGCAAACCGCATCTCCTTAATCCTCCCCAAACCATCAGCTCCAGAGCTGGACCTTCCTAAGGAAGGCTTCGCTTTAGAGATCTAGGCATAGGACTGATCACCGCGCCACTCTTTCACTACCTTTGACTTCGATAGGAGGCACCTGTCAGACTGGCTGCCTCCCTGTACAGTTCCAACCGAGAAACAGCTTCCCCGCACAGCTTGGAACTGAAACTTCAGCAGGATTTGGTGCAAATTCCACTGGTGCATGAAAGCCCAGGGGCTCTACCTCCCTCATGGAGACCTCCTTCTCGGAGGACCGTGGCCTAAGCGGAGACCTACCAAGCGACCTTCTTGCCTTAAAGGGGTCACCGGTCACCATGTCCTTGGTTAACCCCACAAGTTGTCCAGGCATCTCTTTCCGGATTGCTCCATAGCCGCTGAACCAAACAAGCACCGACTGTAACACAACCTATCACAAAAACAGGTGAACGTTCGCAATTTCGATTCTGAGCAAGGACGTCCATTCTTATACAACCCATTCGAGAAGTCCAAAGCTAAAAGCTCCTAATGCAGACTACCGGCGACGTCAGAGCGAATCGCTTTCCTGCCAGAGGATCTAGGAAACGGTTACAGAAGACAATTTAATTAAAGGTCGCGAGGTCAAAGGGTAAATTTACAGAATCAAACTTTAAGGTGCCTCCCAGAGTCCCAGATCCCAGTAGCTGGCCCACGTTAGTGGGCCAGCTACTGGGATCTGCGGAGACAGCCATGAATCTTTGTGGTGAGGATATTGAGAATTTTTATAGGAACGTTTTTATTACTGTAATTGAATCGTCAATTGGAAAAGGAAACATACACCATATAAGGAAAGGGGTGGCGGAAGTGTTTCTACAGGCCAGGCAGGATAAGGTGTTTGGCGTGAAGGACGGGAATGCAGATCGGGTCACGAGGAAGATGATCGAATATGCATGTCGGAAGACTAACAGGACTACGGGCATGGCGTGTATAGGCTGGCCAAAAGCAGAGTTAGAGGAGATAAGTCTGCAAGTAAGGCTCCCACAGATAAAGCTAACACACTAGCGATAAGTACGTTCAATAAACAAAGTAAACCTTTGCTTTTACTAAAAGAAGTGGAGGCGTCAGATATGGGGACCCAGAGATCCTCTCCGTTCGTAAGGTGCTGGGAGAAGATCTCCTAATCCGCGTCAAGGACAAGGATAAGAGTCTTGAGAAGTTAAAGAACCTTCAAGCTTCTAAGGAGTATGGAGTGCGGGTTGCCTTTAAACGAAATCTCCGTAAGCAAAGGATCATTATAAGGGACATAGATGGCCTTACAACTAAGGAGGCGTTACCTATAGTGGTGAAGGAGACAGTGGAGGTCGTTGACGAAGTTGTGCCAGATATTAAATTGCGACCAGCCCATTCAGGGACAAGTGAGCTTGTTGTCGGTCGATAAAAGGGATGCGAATAAGCTTATCCAAATGGGGCACCTCCGAGTTGGGATTATGTCATGTAGGATAACTTCAGACATGGAGAAGGAGCGGTGTTACTGTTGTTGGGTCCTTGGCAATAAAGATTCCAAATGCTAGCATCCCAACAGGTCAAGGAAATGTTTGAACTGCAGAAGGAGGGGGGCATTTCAAGGCCGGCTGCAGGGAGCCAATGTCCTACGGAAAGTGTGGCACGGAGGGCCATCGGTATGATAGACATTAAAATTCAACAACTGAATACCGATCGAAGCCGGCAATCCATGGACGTGCTGTAAGCTTTGGCTAGAGAGAGAGGAACAGACCTGCTGCAGGTTTCTGAGCTGAACAGAGGAGTAGTTACAGGTAGATGGTGGCTCACTGACCTCGACGGGTGTTGTGCACTGCCTACTGTTGTCGGCCGGGTTACCGACATTCGCTGGGGTGGCGGTAAAGGATTTGTTTGGGCCGAGATAGTATCTTCAGTAGCAGTTGAAGATACCATCTCGGCCCAAAAGGATTAAAAAAAAAGGTGACAAGGTACAAGCCAATCGCCCTCATCAATATGACGGGTAAGGTCTTTGAGGCTCTTCTTATCAGAAGGCTCAAAATAGAACTGGAGCGGAGGATTGGACTGTCCGAGAGAATTTGGTTTCAGAAAAGGGCGGTCCACCACCGATGCTATAAGGAAGGTGATCGATATCACGAATGAGGTGGCAGTAAGGTTGAGACACACCAGAAAGATCCCTTAGGTGATTCCTGTAGTCATTGCAAATGCTTTTAATAGCGTGAAGTGGATGGCGATGGTGGACCAGCTGATGAACAAGAAGCTTCTCTACTTGTTCAAGTTATTTCAGAAGTATCTGACAGGTAGGGAGATGAGGATAGTCGCTGAGAGGAGGTCGTCGTGACCATGCTGAGAGGGATGCCCCAGGGGTCAGTTCTAGGCCCCCTCTTATGGAATCTGGCGAACGATGGTCTATTAAACATGAGGATTGAGTCGATTTGATTGCTTATGCGGACGATCCACGCGGTAATACAACGGGTCAATGAAGCTTTTGCAAGCAATGGTGGGATGGTTTAAGGACCTGGCTGTCTCTCCTAAGAAAACAGTTATGACACCTATGACAGGTAGACGTAAGACACAGGTTAGACGTAAGATACAGTTTTTCGGTTGCTCTTGATGGTCTCCCGTTAAAGCCGATCAGGGCTACGAACAGGGGGGTGGTGTGGCGATCGGAAGCGCCACAAGGCGAGTATCTTCCCAACGGGGTTGGGATGCTCTTGATAGTGCCGAGGTTCGCTCTCGAGGAAGACCAGCTATCTTGGTATCTGGTTGGATAGATCGAGGGGGTTTACTATTCATGTGAAAGAGGTGGTCAAAAAGGCCGAGAGGGTCATGGTGAACGTCGGGGTCTCGAAATTCAAGGAGGAAAGTCATTGCGACTAGTCATGGAATCGACGGTTCTGTATGCAGTACCCGCTTCCTCGAGGATTGCCAGGAATAGGCAAAGGATCGAGGCAATACAAAGAAGGTTGGCGTTACGGGTGGTGCAGGCATACCGAACTGCCTCTTTGGAGGCAGTGCTTGTTCTTGCCTCCGATAACCCTTCCAGTGAAGAAAAGATGTGCGATATAGAGGGGTTGGCTAGGGCCACGATGATGAATCAATGGCAAGAGAGATGGGATGGGGCATCGACCAGTAGGTGGACGCATCGGCTGGTTTTCTGCTTGAAGATGGGGTGCAACAGGAAGTTCGGCGAGTTAGATTTTTGGACGACCCAGTGGCTGACAGACGACGGGTCGTCGCAGCCGGGTCTCTCCGGAAGGCGCTGGAGCCGGTCGTTGGACGATGGCACTAGAGTACCAGTTGCATGCGCGGTGATGAGGTTATGCCTAACCAGCAGTTTCCGTCACCGTGTCGTGGAAGGGAGACTGTTTTTAGTTGGTCTCTGCTTCGGCAGGAAACCCGACACACCCAGCAATACAGGCTTCTGGGCGTCTGTTTGCAGATTTTCCCTGCTCCTACGATAAAAAAAAAATCAGGTCAGGTCAGGGGTTGGTTGTAACTTCTTCTGTTTGTTGTCTCAGTAGTCATTTAATTTAATAAGGTAAGTGTTTTGATTATTTATCTCTTAGAAAAAAAAAACATAAATTAAGAAAGCTTATAAAAACTAATGGTGTATTCACATAAATTTTAGTACAAACACTATTCAAAAAAAAACAACGTATTTCTTAAAACCTTTCTTAGATAAGCCGATTCTTATAAATAACAGTAACATACAAATGTAATAAAAAAGTGTACAATATTAAAATTTAAAGTAATATATTATGAATCATTAACACAATGTAATTAACATTGTGAAACATTATGCAATAAAGACTTTCTCGCTTTTTATAATTATTTAAATTAAATGTAAGTCTTTACTCGATGTTAGTTTACACACACACCCAAAGTGCCACGTCCTTTCAGCCAATCAATACGCTGGAATTTTAATTAGCGCAAGCGCACAAGTCAGTCCGTTACAACTTTAGTCTGTTAACTTGCACAACCTTGATAGTGTTTGAGCCTACCGAAACCGTATACCCCCACGTAGTTCAATGTACAATACAATATTCAAAGCCTACTCATTGTTACATCATTTGTGCTCAAGTTTTCAAAGCTTACACAGTTTTTAGCGTTTGTGCTCTTACAAAATCAAAATATTGTAATATCACCCATAGTTAAAAGTGTAACTCAGTGCAATTGCATTTTATTAATCAACATCATCTTAAATAACAAGATAAATAAATGTTTTGATTATTTATCTCTTAAAAAAAAAACACAAATCAAGAAAGCCTGTAAACACTAGTATTGTACTCATCTAAATGTTAATACATTCACTATTTTTTTTTTAAAGCCGATTCTTACAATTAATAGTAAAACATAAATTTAATAAAAACAAATATAAGTGGTACAACATTAAAAACTAAAATTTAAAGAAATACGCTGAGAAACAACATAATAACAGGTTTCTTTCTTTTGACAATTATTTAAATGTAAAATAAAACTTGATCTTTTATAACGCTTCATATCGACTACATATTATCTTACCTTAAATTTATCATATAGATTACATATTTTCCTAACCTACATTTATTGTATCGATACATATTGTCCTTACCTATATTTATCGTTTCGGTTATATATAACCTGATTCGATTTTACCTTATGTACACAAGCAAAATCACCCAATATCGTGTAATGTCAATACCCCCTACACACAACTTAAGATGTATGTAAAAAAAGTAGAGATGTACCTCAATCATTCAACCAACCTTCAACACTGTCCCCAAACCACCTCTCCTTATCCTCTCTTCCCTTACAGCCCTTCCTTTCCCTATTCCTCCTTCTCCCACCACATTGTGTAACATTAACCCTACAATTATTTCAATAAATAAAATGTAAGATATAACTTAATGTTTTATATCGTCGTAACGTAAACTATTCGATATTAATTTACGCGCGCACACGCCAAATGCCACATCCAATATTATCTACGTTCTTTTACTACTCAAAACTGAAAAGAAAGTATTTTCCTTATTTGTTTCAGATAGTTGACGCCGTATAACCAGCTACTAATAACATTTTACAGAGCTCACAAATTGTCTGTCGTTAATTAAAAGGTAAGAATGTAATATTGATTTTAATAATACTTATTTAATGAAGTGTACATGTACGTGTATGTGTAAGTATGCATGTAGTAGTGGTAGTAGTAGTCCATAGATGTTAATGAAACCTTTGGAAGAGCATTTTAAAATATTTGTTTGTATGATTCAGTTACATCTTTAAAAAATGTCATCCGAAAGAGTTTTTCGCTCCATCAACAATGACATAGTCCTCTTTCAATGGGATTTGGAGGAATTTCTATTTTTTGATCTTCTAGCAGTCCTCTAACAACACAAATCATCCATGCAA
Organism: Lycorma delicatula; assembly: GCF_047948215.1. Taxonomy (NCBI): domain Eukaryota; kingdom Metazoa; phylum Arthropoda; class Insecta; order Hemiptera; family Fulgoridae; genus Lycorma; species Lycorma delicatula. Next base: position 152,790,035 of record NC_134456.1, on the reverse strand, counting down.
GACCATCTGAAGATGGAGGTTAAGAGCTATGACGGTAACATTAAATGGTGGGTACATGAACATTTTTTATATGTACTTTATTCTTTTTAACTATTAAAAAATATATTCGTGTGTACTAATATATGTTTTGTTTTCACAGTTATATGGAGGTCAACGTAGAGATGTCACAATTAGAATGGAAGAGACGTCGGAGATTGTTCTATACCACCTAAATCTACATGGGAAAACCAAAACTGTTAATAATGTAAATATTAACAATGACCTAATTTAAGATTAATGGTGGAAGTTTGTTGAAAAAAAAATGTTGAAGAACAATTTCCATAGGAATTTATATGAATGAAGAGTGTCATAAAACAGTGTATGGTAAGTGCCAAAAATTTGTGAATTTAGTGATGAAAACCAACAACTTATTTTTTTTACATGTTAATTCAGATGTCATTAGTGTTTGTAAATATCATGAAAAGAGGTTTTTGGCGAAATTCAGTCACCTTTATGGATTTGATCAAATGTGAAGGTTCTGATTGCTGTGTTGTAACCCTTTTAGAACTCATAAAAAACAGTTAAGAAAAACTTAAGACAAATAATATTACAGCAAGCTCTTAAAGAAAATTTGTCCAAATTTAAATTTAGTTCCTGGAAAGTCTCTTTGTGTAAACTGTTTCAAAAGTATTTTTTCAAAAATGTAAAAATTTTCATAAGTGGTAGATAGTAGCCTCGAAAATGAGATGTGCAGGTTCATTTTTTCCACCCCGAATTTTTTTCTTCAATAGTGTTTACAAAAATAAACCAATATAAAAATAAAAATGAATTCTTGAAAAAAGATGTGGCTACTCGCTGAAATCTGTTTGGTATTGGTTAAATTATAATTAAATTACAACCTATCATTAATAATTTAAAACAAACTATTTTAAAAATATTGAAAACGCCACTTCAACAACATGGGGGCTAAATATAAAAAATGGTAAGTGCAAAGAAGACAAGAAGCTCTTGAAGCACTTAATTAGTGAGTTAAAAATTGTATCGCTTTTAACAAGATTTTCATCATTTTTGAAAGGTTATAATTTTTTTATTAGTACAATACACAAGAAAAATTTCTATTTGCCATAAACATCTACAAAAATACTGCAAATTGTGCAAATCTGACATTTTTGTCACCTAGCAATGTTGTAGTTTGATCAGTTATTTAAAGCAAAATTTGAATTTTTTTTTTTTAAATTTGTTTTCAAAAATTCATAAAAATTTAGAGGTACGTAAATCACCAGTAATAATATTATTTATGGTAAAACTACTAATATATACCTACAAATAAAAAAATAATTCAACTGTGTATGCCATATCCCGCCTCTTGAAGAAAATTACCGAAAGTGAAATTTTACAATTTTCCATGTTTAACTTTATTTTTCTCATAGAAAAAAGAGAGGTAGGTAAAATAAACCGCTGGAACAGTCTTTTACCTTGAGAAAATATGAATAAATTGCATTTTGTTTCATCCTTCCAGGACAAATAGTTTTGTAGTTACGATTTTTTCGTAAACCCTTATAATCACAAAAATAGGTGTGTGCACCATAACAAAATTGGCCACCACAGATAAACTGCTTAACCCATTCGAATCATATGATGCCCAGAGGTCATCACATGATTTTTTTTGGCAGGTAAGTAGTATGACGATGCCAAGTCACAATGCTGCAGTGCTCCATATACATGCATATGTAACTCATAGATGACTAGATGACGTTGTAATGTATTCTGAATTGAAGTGCTGTGATTTTCATAAATACCCTTTGCTAGAAAGGGCAGTAATAAGAAGCAGTGAGCAATGCTAGATTGCTCACTGCTTCTTATTAAAAAAAATCTCTTTGTTCATATTTTTTTGGTGATGATGAGGAAGAATTGACCAAGTGTTTAGAAAGCATTCTAAACAGTGATAATGAATGTAGTGATTTTTCTGATGATGAATCAAAGTCTGAAGAAAGTTTTAGTGATAGTTCTAGTGATGAAAGCAATGATAATAGTGATGAAACACCAAGCCCTTCTAAGCGTGTATGTACTGCGATGCAGAAAAAACAAAGTGATTCGAATTGGACAAAAACTCAAAATAATCCCTTTATATATATATATATATATATATATATATATATATATATATATATTCTTTTACTGAACATAGTGGCATTTGTGAAGATATATTGAATAAGTTTGAGTCAGATCTACCTTCTGAACTTCACATTTTTTTTGGAATATATGGAATATTTTGTTTCATAAAATTTATGACAAAACTAATGCATACACAATGAAGCAAACTGAACAATCCCATTAGGAAAAAGTTGAAAGATGATGATAAATAGTTTCAAACTACTGCAGATGAAATTAAGGCTTATTTTTCTTTAGTAATTTTGATGTCGCAGTTGTGAAAATCATGTATCCAATTGTACTGGAGTAAAAATAGATGCATTGACACCCATATTTGTTGAAACAATGAGCAGAGAGATGCAAGCTAATTTCACGTTTCTTGCATTTCACTACTGACAATGAAAATGATAAACTAAAAAAAATTATGCCAATCATATAACATTTTCCTATAATTTTTTTTTGAATTATATCTCCCTTCTCAGAACATAGCTTTGGATGAAATTCAAAGGTTGCCTTTCATTTGTGCAATGTAACAGATCTAAACGATTAAGATTTGGAATAAAATTATACAAAATTTGTGAATCTACTTCAGGCTATAGTTTATATTTCAAGATTTATGTTGATTTATGAACAAGATGATGTAACACATGCTACTCTTCCTGCCAGTACTAATGTGATCGACATGTGTGAACCATTGCTGGACCAAGATCAAACATTGGTTTTAGATAATTGTTATTCTCTAGATTTATATAGAAGGCTAACAAGGAGAAAAAAAAAATTGTAATTGGAACTGTTGAGACATTTTCAGTAAAAAATCTTTATTGGTCGATTTTATATGATTTTTTATGTTTTACTGTGTTTTCCAACATACTGCCAGGAGATTTAAATAGGATTTCTAGGTCAGCTGTACAGGCATTTAAATATGACATCATTGGGTTAAATAAAAAGTTATATTAAAAAAAAACAAGTTGGAAACAAGTTGTGGGCATTTCATTTTTTTTTGAATTGGTCAAGCAACTAGCTTATGTTTTTTTGGAACACTTCAAATGGATTGACCCCTACGTGCTTCAGAAAAAGCACTGGCACTAATGTTTATACCTGAAGGAGTATGTGACAAAATCAATATTGTTGAATAAACATGTTTTCAAAAAAACTAAAATTGTACATATTTTTTATCAACCCTTATATAAGTAATATTCTATTTTTATATATTAGCTGTAATATATAAAAACAAAATGTAATGTGCTAGGTGCAATAATAAAGTGATAAGACTAACTTTTTTTTCAGCAAAATGTGGCAACCCTTCAGCCTTCACAGATGCTTCATCTTTGACCTTGATCTTCCCACCACTAACAGTCCAAGTGGCACATCATTACAACCTCTCAGTCTTGAGTAGTGGTGTAACAAGTGAACACATGTTTTGGTCTATCGTCATAAAAAGGAATTGTGAAATATTGTGCATTGATCTGTTGGAACAAATTCAAATCAACCCAGAGTTATTCAACCATGTTGTCATAGTGGTGTAACAAGTGAACACGTGTTTTGGTCTATCGTCATAAAAAAGGAATTGTGAAATATTGCGCATTGATCTGTTGGAACAAATTCAAATCAACCCAGAGTTATTGAACCATGTTGTCACTAGTGATGAGAGTTGGTTCTTTCAGTATGATCCAGACAAAACATCAAAGTTGGCAGTGGGGTTCAAGGGGATCACCCAGACCAAAAAGAGCTCTCACATGTCAAAGTTAAATTTGAAATGCGTGCTTGTATGCTTTTTCAATTACAAAGGCATTGTTCATAAAGAGTGTATGTCTCCTGGATAAAACTATCAATATTTCTGTAAAGAAATTCTACAAAGACTTTGAAAATGAGTCTTCCGTGTCCATTCAAACATTGGTATGAGTTAGATTCTTCATCATGATAATCTACCATCTCATGCTGCATTGTCTGTAGAACAGTTTTTAAACCCAAAACTGCATTTCAGTACTACCACAGCCACCTTATTCATCAGAACTTGCCCCAAGTGACCTTTTTTTATTCCCAAGAGTAAAATTCGTGGTCAAGGGGCACCATTTTCAAACTACAGATGTCAAAAATGCTATGACAAAGGTCTTATACAACATTCCAGAAATGTTACCAGCAGTGGCAGAAACACTGGAGTAAGTGAATGCAAGCAGAACTATTTTGAAGGACATTACAGCTGACTAAAAACATAAGAAAAAGGTTTTATCATATCAGTCTCATTACTTATGGTAGCTTTCATTTTTAGAAGAAATAACCAAGAACTTAAAAAAATGTGATTCATTCACTAAAATACTTTGCGATCTATGGCTACTGAAGGATCTCACTCGGATTTCAGCTTTCCTAATGAAATAAGGTCGTATTGAAATTTTTATGATGTTGATTAACAGGGCAGAATTAGCAATTTTTTTTTTGGTTTTTGACCCTTATTGCTTATGGGACCTATTTTATTCAAGGTCTCAGAACCATACCTGCAGTAGTTTTTGAGAAATCTGGGGTGAAAACCAATAAATTGGGATAAGAAACCCATTTTTTGTTTGACATACAATAATGTAGTTAAATGGATAATAAACACGTAAAACTTTCAAACAAGAATTTAATTTTGGACAAAATGGTGTAATGATAGGTAAAATTAAACAAAGAAAATTTAGAAAAATCTGAAATTTATTTAGAAAAAATGCATTACTACATTTGCCAGAAAAATATTTATTTAATGTAAACAAAAACAAAACTCTTTTTTGGCGATATGAAAAATTTGTAAAAACAAAATTTACTGTTAGAAATTGTTATTAAAAAAAAATTACCCAGCAATTTTAAAATAATAAATAAATAAAAATTACTTATATAATTATTTTCATTAATGACAGAAATACAATAAATTATTTGAAAAGTTATTATTTCAAAGTTGGCAATAAAATAATAGCTGATCAGCAAGTGCAACACTGTATTAGTGTTTACATCATTTTGTAAAGTACATTAAATATATCAGGTACTGTGAATACCTGATGCTGTCATTAGCAAAGATTTTCTGTAAATTTTAGTTTGAATGTGATCAGTTTGCCAATGAAGTAATGCCATACTTATTTACAATGGAGGAATATGCTGATATGGTATTCGTTTTGATCATGTGTAATAGTAAGGCTACACATCTGCTGCAGTAGAATGTGAAATACATTTTCTGAATTGCAGGATTCCAGATCCCAAAACATTAGCATGATTTTTCACAATTTTTGGGAAACAGGTTCACTACCTAGTATGCCATGCCAGCTACAAATGATCTGTACAACATGCTGTGATTGATGAAATTATTATCTCAATGCAGTTCAGTGCAGTCCAGCGGTCAGTACATTGCACTTTCTTCAAGAGGAATTAGCGCAGCTGCTTGAAGATATTCCTGTGGCACTGAGTTGCAAAGCACCATAATGGTGCACCTTCCCGGTTTCTCTTATGCTGTTTCCACTCACTTAAATGAGAAATGGAACAGTCATAGAGATCCAAATTCCTGGTCACCAAGATTGCCTGATCCAACACCTTCAGATTTTTGCATCTATGGATGGATGAAAAATATTATATACAAAACAAAAATATATTCTCATGAGGAATTAATTATCTGCATTATGGATGTGGCTGAGCAACCTAAGGACAGCCCATAAGAACTAAAAAAAGCAAAAGCATGCCAAGGTGTTGAAAATGGCAGGCTCAGTTTTGAACATTTATTATAAACTGGTACATATAATGCACTTTGGTTTAGAGTACTGTTTTTGTTCAACCTATATTATCACTTTATTCAGAATTAAATTCTCTACAAGTTTTGTGCATTTATTACCCATTTAACAAAGTTATTGTACATCTTATATATATATTATAGGGACATTTTACTCCAATTTATTGATTTTTTATTTCTCAAAACCTACTGCAGATACGATTCTGGAACTAATTTTATTCAATTTTTAGGGCCAAAGACCATAAAAGAATCGCTAATTTTACAATCTCTTTCACTAGGATAGATGAAATTTGAGCAAAATCTTTCAATATGATTTTAAAGAAACATTTAACCATTATAAATGAAATATTTCAACCAATAAAAGATTATCTGGTTCTGTGTAAAATTGCCTTAAAAATTAAAATCCTATAATGTAAAATTGAAATAAATTATTTTATTTAATAAAATGATATAAGTAATTGTGAGAAATTTTCAAAATTTATTCTTTATAGTATTTTTTGTTGTTAAAAAAAAACTGTTCCATTATAATAGGACATGGTTTGACTTCTAGTTTTTTTTTGAGTAAATCATTACTTTTAAATATTTTGAACTGCATTAGTCTAATTACTAAAAGACGATAGATATGTTATAAAATCTGCAAAACTAATGTACATATTAATGGAGTTTTACTCAAATATAGCCAATAATTTTAAAAGGAATTGTATTAATATTTTTATCTGGTTTAATACAAAATATTAGTTAGTTATTCTAGATTAAACAGCCACCTTCTCAGTTTCATATTTCCTTTCTGGTTCATTTAAATACTCGTATGATAAAATTAAAATTTATTCATTAATGTTACCTGGAAACTGATAAAATTTATAATAGACGTATAATTTCTTATCTTTTAAACATAATCTGAATAAATGTTTTCTTAAGTTTGGAAGTCACAGAAGATTGATTATTCATCTTATGTTTAGTTAAATTTATAAAATACTACAGTCCAACATGGTATTCAAGCCGTTCAGTCTGAAACAGCCATCAAATGATTAAAAACTCATGACAAATCTGTAAGTTTAAACTTAAGATACTGATATATTTTAAATTAAATATTGTAAAACAATAAATAGGTAAATTCTGCATTATTATATGGTGTTATATTTTATGTCCATAATTGTTATTTAATCATTCCGGAGACCCTCCACACCATAAATGTGTAGTAAATTTGGGAACTCACCCCAAAAAAAAATCTTCACTGAATGGCTGGAATTGGTTATGTGGTTCCTGCAAGAAATTTTAACTGAAGGTTTAACATACATTGTGGTACTTGTGTACTATAATGGCGCCACTATCATTGGAAGGTTATAACCAGCGCAACTGGTGGCTAGTTAAATAACTACGTCCTACTTCTTATCAGTAAGACGATAAAATAAAAATATTTGTTAAAGTTAACGGTGAACTTATAAGTAAAATGAGTGCACTTAGAATGTGGGATCTCCCATATTGTGAAGAGGAAGCTGCTAGATTTTTGCAGGTTAGGTTAGGTTAATTTGAATAAATAATTCAACTCTAGTTTTATATTTCTACTTTATTCCTAATAGATTCTAACAGCCATCATAAATTTACAAACCTATTATATATAACCTTCCAACCATAGTGGCGCCATTATAATACATAAATACCTATATTGTGTTGCTGTAAAGTTTGTCCCTTGCCCTGTCATTTGATCAAAAGCAGTTGAGCATGTTGATGTGTGTTGTAAACTTCATGGCTAACAATCCTGTTTATTTTTTTTATTCTCTAGGATTATAAATGGAGATGAATGTTGGGTTTACAGTTACAATACAGAGACAAAACAATAGCCATAGCAGTGGTACAGCTTGTAGTCACAGACTGAAAAAGGCTCAACAGGCTAGACAAGACAACACAATGCATGCTCATTGTATTCTTTGAGCATTGTTTACAAAGAATTTGTTCTTGTTAGTGCTAAGGTGAGTTTTGACTTCTATTGTAATGCTTGAGAGAAGTTTGGTGATGAAAAAGATCACGACTGTGGAAAAAACAAAATTAGCTATCACACTATGACAATACAATATGATGAAAATGAAATTAGATAGGGCATTTGTCTGTATGAACCTTTTTTGTTTATTTTGACATCTTCAATCAGTCCAAGACTGACAAACACCTCTCGAGACACCAGTATATATTTCAGTAAGCATAATTTATTTGTATAAATGGAAAGATATTTTATCTTTGTCAATTAATTTTAAATCCAAAAACAGTAACATCTGATAATTCTCAATTTCATAATAAAGTAAATTTTATGTTTTTGTTAAGTATAATGACCAAATCAGATTTAATTAAGAATTTTTTTACTCATAAATTTGTTAATCCTAACACCTCTGACTGGGAGATAAAGTGGTACATACTACTTTGTAAGCTAACTTTCACTTTCAACTTCACTATCCAAAGTGATTCTGTATTACCTCCTATTACTTTATTTATTATTACTTTTTAAAATTAATATTTCTTTTATATATAGAATTATATAAGCAACAAACACAGTGAGTTAGTTAGCAGGTTAAAATGTAGAACTCTTGAATTATTTGGAGAGTGATTTATAGTTTTACTAAACAATGTAAGTTAAGTATGTTGTAAGTTTGTTAAGTATGTCATTTATAAAGACCAATTTGCAGATGAAAAAAGTAGAATTTTTGTCACTGCCTTTGGATCCTATCCAACTTTTGTTTTCTTAAAAAATGGCAACATGAAAGAATAAATGACTAGTTTAAAATTTAAATATACATTAAATTTTGTTATAATATTACCCAGGAGAAAATCACAAAATGCTTAAATAATCAATAATATAAACAACTTACAAAAAGTTGTTTAGGCCATCCTTCAAGCATACTTGTCTCATTTATGATAGATATAAAATAATAACAGTATTTGAGCTCTACAAAGAACTGACAAAGATAATCCAAACTTTTTTTCAAAACACAACTGTAAAAAGAAAATTTGAAACCACTGGTGAAATTACATTAATAAGATAGAATAAGATAGACCAAAAGCAGCAATTTTGTTAGTGAAGAAACTCAGGTTTGCTGCATCTAAAAACTAATTAAAATAATCTGCTCCTCACATTCTGTAATTCAATGATGAAACAACAAAAAAGAATTTAACAGACCAAAAAAACCCAAAAAATGATTAAAATAAAAATTTGAAATAAAAAAATTCAGAAAATGAAGTTTAATACAGTAAAACCAACAAATTCAAAATAAAAAATAATTTTGAATAATCTTAAACTTCAAAAATCATATCTCAACAATATTAATTAATTTTTTCAAGTACTACAGACATGCTGAAAAAAAATAGTAAATAACAAAAAAAAAATTGTTTTATTTCAAATATAAAAATTCTAGTCAATATTGCTGAAGTTCGAAACTTTCACAACAGTAAAACATACTGAAGTACAACTAAAGTTCCTGTTTTGAATATTTACCATTATATATTAATGTATTCATCTTCAATTATATCTTCAATAAAAAATGTACTATTTGCAACTAATTCGGCTGAAGAAACAGCAGTTTCATATGACTTATTTACGTCTTTTGATACAGGAGTAGATGACACTTTATCACCTGCAAAACAAATAAATCATTCATGAGAATAATTTACAACTATGAATATACACCCATGGATGTTATAGTATTTAAATATATTCTGTATCATTCTATATAGCAAAAAACTTGTTTACAGAGTCTACTGCATTTTTAAAACCAGACATACTCTTATCACCTTTTATTATATATATTCCAAGATATTTGGAATATATATTTGTTCCAAAGCATTCTCTGGTAGTTTCCTCTAAAACTATCTTATAATGGGAAAGAAGAAATCAAAGATAAGAAAAAGTAGCGAATGATGATTATCTGTCTGTGTAGGTCGGGATAACTTTACCTCTTGCCCAAGAAATAATTTCTGGTTAATCCGGATTTCTATTGATCAAGACAGATTACAATCCTATCAAATCTGGTTTTAATTATAATGATTTCACTTGATGTGATAAACACACAATAGAAAGTCCTCAAATTCAGTTGTAAGAGTGTTCACAATGGGGAGAAAACATTATTACTTATTAAAATATGCAATTTGTACAATGCACTAAAGTAAGCATAAATCTCTTTAATTATAAAATAAAATTTTTTACAACTCAAAATTGGATTAGATAACCTCAAAAATTTCTACTTCCTGAACGAATCTGTGTATAATACACCATATCATATGCATATTACAAAGAGACAGTCATTGAATTGATAAGAGCCCATTACCTACCAGTCAACATCAACTGACTAGAAAGCTTTAACAGCTTTCTAATCAGTTTTTAAAGCTGCGAAGCTTTTAGAGCTGTTACAGCTAAGCTGTTATGTAATTACAAATTTTTTTTTAATTTAAAATATATGTAATATTAAAGTATAAAAACGAAATTACTTTTCAGAAAACAATCGTTAAAAATTAAAAGTTTTCTTAAAAATCAGTGCAATATAAGACTATATTTCTGTTCAATTGTAATTAAATAAAAGATAATAAATGAAGAGTTAAGTAAAAAAAGCAAATATGAGAATTTTTCTATATAATTTCAAATACACTAATATTATTCATCCACTTAACAGGGCAATTTTGTTTTTAAAAAATTTTAATATTTGAAAATACTAACCGTTATTATTAGCCTGATGTTGTTTCAAATGACTTCTTAATGAATCCTGACGTACAAACGCAGCTGGACAAAATCCACAGAGATGTGTTTTTTGACACATTGGTCGAGCCTGTACTTTAACATTTCCTCCACTTCCACCACCAGAACTACCACTAGCATGTTGTTTACGCATATGTTGTTTTAAACTACCTGGAATATAATAGTACATCAATCGGTACTTGTAAATCTACAAACTTAAGAAACTATCAAATAAAGTACAACCTTCCTCCCCCCCTGAATCTGTTAGCAAGTTCTATGAAGTTGTCATTTCTTTGAACCATTCTTATGATGGCATCTAATTGAATGATGTTATTTATCATAGATGAGTTCCAATTAGTCCTGCACTAATAAGCAATATTTAGTACAACAAAATATTTATTAGTAAAGCACAAAAAAATCACACAAATACATTTTTATTTATTCACAGTTTATTTCTCTTTATTTTTCATCTATTGATTTATTTTAAGGAGGCAATTAAAATAATTATTCATAAATTCACAAATTAATTGTATATATATATATATATTTACAAAATACTAACTTAAACTGACTGTTGCCAAAATAAATTAATATGCAAGTAAAGAATGTAGTATTCAAAAGACATCTTTTAGTTTTAAAATGTGAATATGATTTATAATAAGATATCATATTGTATTTTTAAGTTACAATTACAAGCCCACCAGGTTGGTCTAGTGGTGAACGCGTCTCCTCAAATCAGCTTATTTGGAAATCAAGAGTTCCAGCGTTCAAATCCTAGTAAAGTCAGTTATTTTTACACGGATTTGAATACTAGATCATAAATACTGGTGTTCTTTGGTGGTGGTTTCAATTAACCACACACCTCAGGAATGGTCGACCTGAAACCGTACAGGACTACACTTCATTTACACTCATACATATCATCCTCTGCAGTATTATCTGAAAGGTAATTACCGGAGGCTAAACAGGAAAAAGAAAGAAAAGAAAGTAACAATTATACATTTAAACAATATTTTGAGGTCTGTTAAAAAGTAATTGTTTGAATTGTACACCAATGAGGAATTTTGATGGATTGGTAATACTGCTTAAAAAAGGCATGCAACATGACATGTACCTTTTAATGCTACTTTATTTGTTGTGCAGTTTGTAATTTGTTAATGTTTTTCTTTCAATTTTTAAAATTGATGATTTAAGTGAATAACATATTGAAATGAGATTTATGTGATACTCAGAAAAATATTACTAAAACACATGGATTATTAAAAACAAGTTTACAGTGTAGATTGTTTGAGCCATATACGGATGTTATGATTTAAAAATTCTGCTAAGCCTAACAGAGTTTCCACTTCAAGAAGCAATCATATAAAAATCCTTGGTTGGATTTGCCTTAATTGAACATTTGCAGATCTCTTTAATCTTCTATCTATCAAATCCCGGCCTTTTAATGTTGATTTTAGTTAAGAAAACTGAAAAATAGTGAAGCTGGATTGGAGAATATAAAAAGAAAGAAGACTGTATGGAGATTATAGAGACTGAAGAAGAACAATCATCCCATTTTTTTCTCGGATTAAAAATTGAACATGCAAGCACATCATTCCAATATATCCACAATTAAGTGAAATCTCTTCTATTTCTTTTTTAATCTTTTTAAAAGTATTATGAGTGGTTTAAATAATTTTAAAATTGTCATTAATCAGATGACGATGATGTGCCGTCTGGAAAACAGCAAATTGTCATAAATCAGATGACGATCTGGACTCTGGAAGGCTGCCACATTGACAGATGTGTCATGTACAAAAATCAGTAATCTAATCGCTTCTTGATTGTATGGGAACTGCAGGCAAGTGCTAACTGGCTCATGGAATAATATTCTGATAAAAATCAGGGGATGCATTAAATTTACAGCAAAATTTATGTCCTTTTTGAAATCAGGATACAAAAAGCTGTGATTCTTTCATGATTAAATAATGTCAATAATGAAATGTGTAAAGAATGTCAATAATGAAATGTGTAAAGAATGTCAATAATGAAATGTGTAAAGAAGCTCAAAATGGGTGATGAAACTTTGGTTTTTTGTGGGTATGATGCCAAAACTGAAGTTCAGACTTTGCCAGGGTCAGGAAAATTTTAGTGAGAATTATAAAAGGACATCAAGGTCATTGAAGTTAGCGATTTTTTAATTAAGTACAAAAACGGTACTACTGTTTGTCCTGGCTTATTCCATTTAACTAAGCAAAGAATGGGATAACTGTTCTGCACCTCCATAATCCCCAATTCACTTTTTAGTTTTTTGAACTCAAATCAAAGTTGATATGATTTTCAAAATTTTAGACATAATTTTTTCACATAAAATACTAATTTTACTTTCTCAAGCAATCTTCAATTTCAAAATTTTGAGATTTTGTTAAAAATTAATGTTTATAAATGCAATAAAATTATGTTTCTTTTTTTTGCAGTTTCAGTCATAAATTTTAACTATGAAGAAGAGCTGGATGAAATAGTAGGAAATGCCTTGCTAGGAATAAAACCTGATTCTGTATGATCAAGATGTCAGTAACACTAACCATTACTCCAACTTACCAGCCAGTTGAGTGAAACTAATGCAGCAAAATAAAATGTAGAGTTGAAATTGTTACTAATAATATTTACCTTTTGTTAGTATATTACACAAAATTATAAAAACTAGCTACTTTTTAATGATCTTCTAACCCACACAGTATTTTTAATTACTCACTTTGGGTACGAGCATGATGATTACAGAAATTGCATAAATGGGATTTATTATTTGCGCTAGTTTGACTACTGTACTTTCTCTTCTTGTTTATATTACTACCGACATTCTGATCTATAAAACAAAAATTATAAACACTAGAGAAATGAAATCATAATCTACTGAACTCTAAAATTCTTATGAAACAAAAAAAGATTTAGCATAAATCTAAAAGTTGTTCTACATCATTTACAGTTCAAATGTGGTACCAAAATAAACATATCTTTATTATAAATATTAATAACAATTACAAAATGGATAGAAATAGGTCATATATAAAAATAAAAATAAAATATTTAGACTATTAAACAGAAAAAGTTATTAGATATATTTCTTAATATTATATATATATATATATATATATATATATATATATTGTAGCAGTGGAGACTTACTGGTTGACAAATTTTAATGAACTGGAGTCTTTATCATTGTGTGAGCAGGGTTTGAACTGAATGATTAAAATGAATAATATTACAAGAATAATAGAATTAAATTTACATTAGAATATTAAATAAAATTAAAAAATGTTTGTTTAACAATAATAGGCTTCTCCGTAGGGGCTGCGGGTGAGGCTAGAATGGTGAGGTATGTGAGCACCTCCTGAGTGCTCACATACCATTATGGTATGGCAATCATCACCATCAACTGGTAATAAACAGGGTGCCCCTGTTTTGGGAGATTAAATGGGGTGTAAACAATCGTCTGATTTTCAAAATTCAAACAGGGTATTTGTTATTAGGTTGAAGGCAAACTTTTGACTACATCATGTACACTCTCAATCAAACAGATCATGGTTATTTGGAAAAGTATATATATAAAATTTGTCTGTTTGTTATCGCATTACACGAGAACCACCCAACCAATTACTTTCAAATTTTCAGAATGCATTTGTGTTATCCCAGGGAAGGTTTTAAGCCAATGACCGAGGCCCTAGCTCCCTTGTAGGTTAAGATATATTCATTAACACTGCAGTGGTCGTGTAGTTCAGCAATATACGGTTGGTCGTGTGGAGTACTATTGTAATCAAAGAGGATTTGTTTTTAGTTTTAAATTTTTTTAAATGAACTTTATTGGGAGTTTGGGGTTGTGTAAAAATAAGTAAAACACTAATTTTAATATAACTTTCAACTATTTATATTGAAAATTATTATTAGTAAAATACAAAACTTATGGTGTTCAGAAAACAACTGTACTTATAAAACTCCAAAATTGATTAAATATTTACAACACAAAATAATAATGCACATTACATATTTATAACACAAAGTGACAAACAACTCTATTACATACATTATTTAGAATACAAATCTCTGACGAAAAATACTTTGCTGTCATAATTTATATAAGTTTAAAATATTTATATTGAAAATATTATAATTATTACTAAAAACCAAAACTTATGGTATTTACAGAACAAACTTATTTGAAAACTCCAAAATTGATTACATATTTAGAACACAAAATAATAATACATGTTAAACATTTAGAACACAAAATAAGTGACAAAAACTCTTCATTATTATAAACATATCTAGAAGAATATTTAGAAGAATCTTTACTCAAAACAATTTATACACATGCTTTGCTGGTGGTATGGACAAACCCAATTATTGCACTTGCTGTACGTTTTCCTGGTCAATATTAGGAGCTCGTCCACAAAGAAAACACCTTCCCAAGCCTGCAGTTTTTGGTAGAGCTGGTGGAGCTTCTTCAATTTCAAGCAAATGTTTACCTCTACATTTGATCTCTAAGGTTATACACTGGTGCATCACTGGCTTCAACAAGTAAATAGCCAAATCCTGCAGAAACCCTTTGTGACTGACATCAATGTAGTTTTTATTTGCTCTTAAAAATGTTTAGAGCATTTACTCCTGCTACATTCATTATGTGAAAAAATAATGTCAGTGGCCACCTACAGTGGGAGTTTCTTGACATGTCATAATGCCTACACATTTTATCCAAAATATCAGCACGTGCTTTGTATTATTGTATGTAGTGATGATACACGGTTTCTTTTCTTCCCCGGTGTTGGCATCGAGTGCATTGCTATAAAATGTAGGGTTGATGTAGCACAAACTGCCCTTTTCTTCTATGATACATATGACCCAAGAGTACTTGTTTTTTGGAACCTTAAAAGACTTGATTTGGGCTCCCTATCTTTATCAGACAGGAAATATGAAGAAATATTGGGCTTGTTTTGTTTCAAAGTTCCTACATATGACAGCAATTTCTCTGAGTATCTTAGCTAAAGGAACTAAAGAAAAGAGATTGTTGGTTGTTAACCTGTGAGCTCCTATGTGAGCTGATAACTGGTTCTACAAGGCAACACATAAAGGTCTTTTGTCATAGTGCTCACTTTGAAAAGGGCCCTGTGGCTGTTTGCCCACACATACTTCTAACTTAGTGATATAAAAGTTGGATGTAGATACTGAGCCTATGCTTAGTATCCTTATGCCAAATTTTGCCAGCTTTTTTGCCATTACTGGGGACACCTGCTGCGAAAAGCTACGAGCTGTTGTTCGTCTTTGGTGAAGTAATCAGTAGACCTGAATGACTTCTCAGAATTTAACACAAATTTTTCAAACACTTGTCTACTAGCACGTCCTGTGCTCAACGTTGTTCTTTATCACATATGTCATCCAGTCTCCGACAATGCATTAAAAATCTAAACTGATGCTCACTCAAAGTGACATATATTGTCCCACATTCAGTTCGACGGCTGTTTTTCCACAAATCAAAAACATTTTGTCGGCTGGACTTCAAAACTCCAATAACATACAAAATGCCCAACAGAGATTCTATCTCCATCTCATCATAAGTTTTGCATCCCTTTCCCTTACAAATTTGTTCTTGATTTTCTCAATGTATATATTTGTGCTTTCAACAATTTGCTGTATCTTACATTATCAATTAAGCAAGCAAACGACCAAATAGGGGTTTTTGCATTCTCAGCATCACCTTGTGGTCCAGGTTTATGAAAAACTCTAACTCATGCCGGCCTCTGTGGCATGAGTGGTAGCATCTCGGCCTTTCACCTGGAGGTCCCGGGTTTGAATCCTGGTTAGGCGTGGCATTTTGAGATGAGATGGCAAATCATCTCATCCTCTGAAGCAATACTTAACTGTGGACCTGGAGGTTAAAAAAAAAATATAGAACTCACATCTATCAAGATGAGATTGAGGATTTTGCTCTTCTACAGGAGTACTTTCTGCTATTTCTATATTTTGAGCTACAACATGAGCATTTTCAGAGTCACTATCCTGAACTGTTTCTGCAACAAAATCTTGCTCAACTATATCTGGATCTTCAACACCAATTACACTTTTACTGACACTTTTGGCCTCTTCCAACCACTGCCATATCTGTTCCTAATCACGTATTTCAATAAAAGTACAACACTATTTATACAAAAATAACTGATATCTAAAACCATGAATTGATTATTATGTAATTGGTCGCATGGAGTACAACGGTAATCCAAGGGCAAACAAAAACATTAAATACATAAACTATGTTAGCAAGAACACTGAAACTGAACTGACATGTCTGGTGGGTAGTGACAAAAAGATAGATGACCGCTCAAGGTCATATATACTGCCAACTGCTCATGGCGACTAAAACAAAATGCATGGATTACAATAATAATCTGCGCAACCACTTCAGTGTTAAGGAAAAAATTGAAATTAATCATTCTACTTTATTATTATACTTCTGCCACCATGGCAAAGAAATAAAGTTTTGAATATTTAATAATCAAAGGTGTGTGTACTTTAGTTACCAGTTACTATTATTTTATCTACTGTAATTTAGTTTCTTTCTCAGGTTTCTATAAAACCTGAACACTGTAATTATTATTCTGACAACAATGATGATAATGTACAGTGCAGGGGACCAGGAGGTAGAGCCCTCTGGGAAGATGGAAATGGTGACCGAAGCAAGCTCTGTGTGTGTCCAGGGCACCAATTCCCCTGGTAAATTGGGAATGGCCAGCAAAGTGAGCTTTGCAGCCATGGGTTGGCCCCAAGAAGCCCCTGAGTTGGCTCTAGGATTCACATGGGCTGATCTGAGGCACTGAGGGTCCAGGTTCTGGCTAGATGGATAATTGAAATAACTGGATGTGGTTTACAACATTCTTCCTTGTACCAAGAGGCTACTTAAATGAATGTATATTTCAGTCTTTTTTATTTTTAAGCAGCAAGGTGGCAACTCAAAAATTTCAAATGAGATCAATGATCATGTGATATATCATTTTAAAGAGATTGATAATAAAATTAAAATTATACAATTAAAACTAAAGTCTGATCATCCAATCCAAAATGGCAGCCAACAACATGTTTGTTTAAGGTAGCTAGAAGTATAAGTGTATGCTCCCCTTTAATTTTTTTGTTATTGAGGTATCCCGATTCTCTCTTTGGAAATCTCCGATAAGAGAGGCTAACTTCAGGAGGGAGGGCTAAAAAATTTTAAATAGAGCATATCTTCATGTGATAATTGTTTTAAAGGTCTCTGCAACACAGTATCAAAAAGATTAAATTCTGATTACTTAAACCAAAATGGTGACCACAAAATTGTAATAATTAAAAATTGATAAAATTAATTACAAAATTTTTCAAATACTCATTTTAATTAAACTTACAGTCTTGAATTTAAAAATAACAATAAATTTACTTATTTTTTAACATTAAAATTCTATTTCATAAGAAATTTTTAAGAAAGCAATTGGCAGTGTCAAAGTTTATCAAAATTATACAAAGGTAAGTTACATTTTTCAAAATTAAATTCATTGTAAATTTTGAAGTTGAAAATTTGATGTTGAAGTTGTAACTGCATTACTATTATTTTTAGATGAAGTTTTGTAGATTTTTTAATAGTAAGCTTAAAAATGTTTAAATTAAGGTCAAAAATGAAAAAAAGATTAAAGAAATCAAAATTTAAAAAAACTGATACATTGCATGACTTCCTTGTACGCCTATTAAATTACATATACACATTTTTAAAAGTACATAAAATGTTATTTCACTAATCACTTCTGATTTTTTAACATATTTTTTTTATTGTTATTTATTGTAAAATTTTTTTTAAATTAGAGGTTAATAATTAATAAATCAATATATTTAAATTAAAAAAGGAAGAAAATGTTGCAAACAAAGAAAGAATAAAGATTAAGAGAAAATGATAAATATAGAGGAAGAAAACATTAAGACCAAGAATAGAATAAAAAAATTAAGAGAGGATGATGAATGTAAAGATAATATATAGATATATAACGTGTACACAAATTAAGATCAGAAGATCTATAATCAAACTAATGAGCGGATTGGCAAGAAAACACAAATAAACGAAATGATCAATTCCAACCTAGGGAGAATATATTGTTATATAACGTGAGATTATATTGATATATAACGTGTACACAAATTAAGATCAGAAGAACTATAATCAAACTAATGAACGATTAAGAGATTGGCAAGAAAACACAAATAAACGAAATGATCAATTCCAACCTAGGGAGAATATATTGTTATATAACGTGAGATTATATTGATATATAACGTGTACACAAATTAAGATCAGAAGAACTATAATCAAACTAATGAACGATTAAGAGATTGGCAAGAAAACACAAATAAATGAAATGATCAATTCCAATCTAGGGAGAATATATTGTCCGACAATATCAGAGGAGTAATGAACTAAAAGATAAGACTCTTTTGCAATTTATTTAATATCGGGCATGTATGCCTCAGTGTATATGTTGTTCTTGTGAAGGTCTATTTTTCAGTCACTCTGTAGTTAACACTAATGTAAATAAAATTAAACAGAAATTCCAGAATAATTAAATAAATTTAAATTAGAAAATCCAAAAATATTATGATTCTAAATTGAAATTTATATTAAATAATTAGATGTTTCAGCAAATCTATTACACACACACACACACACACACACACACACACACACACACACACACACACACACACACACACACACACACACACACACACACACACACACACACACACACACACACACACACACACACACACACACACACACACACACACACACACACACACACACACGCACACACACACACACACACACAATAATGTCTATTAAATTACATATACATATGTTTAAAGGCACATAAAATTTTATTTCACTAACTGTTATTATTGAGTAACTACTTATTGTAAAATTTTTTTTACAATCACAGATTAGTAATTATTAATAAATCAATATATTAAATTTAAAAAAAAGTTAAAAAAAGGGAAAATGGGATGAAGTCTGATTCGAATCAATGTGCCTTTCTTTGTATGATCCAAATATTTCATTAATTAAAATTTTATTTGGCTGTTATTCTGGAACCAATGAAAATAAGTACCACTTATGATATAACGTTGAAAATCTCTCAATGAGAGCTATTACTGAAGTTAAGAAAAAGTCCAAAATTCAATTTTTTTGATTTTGGGCTTTATTTGGACACTTTTGGTTCAGTTGATTGCAATCAAAAGGTAATGTGCACAACTAGATGTTACAAGAGTCCTAAATCCAAAATTTCAACATGATACGGCTAATCGTTTTTGAGTTATGTGAGATACATACATACCTACAAAAGTCATGCCAAAACTAATCAAAATGGATATTTCCAAAATCTGAAAACTGAAATTTTTCATGATCACAATACTTCCTTACTTCGTACAAGGAAATAAAAAACTTAATTTAGATTAAAAAAGTTCAACCCTGACTTAGAAACCTGGTTTTGTTTTTTAACTTTATTAAAAATCATAATCTACAAAAAAAACTTTTGGGTAAAAAACAATGTTTTTTCAATGTAGGAAATAGATAGTATTTTTATTTGGAGAAATAAAAACATACTAAGAAAAAGCTAATGTATTTAATGCGTGCATCCTAATCATACAATTTCCAGGATCGCAGTCACAAATTTAATAGAAAAATTTCAACAGACTTGTAGCCCATTTGAAATTTTTGAATCATTTCCCCCCCCACCCAAAAATCAAAAAGAGAAATATACGTTTATTGAGTAGCCCCTCAATATAAAGAAAAATGCTGCTAACCAAATCCAGTTACATCAATTATAAAAACAGTTATAGAGGCGTGTAAGCTACTTTCAGCCATCCTGTGTATGTATAATATATATATAAATTGTAAGAATGGTTTATCATAATGGTGAATCATTCTTAACTGTGAGAATAATCCATTTCTACACTTCAAAATTTAATTCTCATAAATTAATTATTAAAAATTAATTTACTAATTTTGTATGTCATCAACAAGCTAGTCTTTTATTTCCAACTAAGGTTTTGAGTTCCTCATAGCTTATAATTTTAATATTTTCTAACTTACCTATATTGAACCTTCTTGTTATAATTAAATCTTCTCCATTTTACATCCTAGATGACTATACTATTCCCAATTTTTTGTTTATTGATGATTAATTCATATGCAGGCTTGAAGCTTATGCACAGGAACATGATAAGGGAGTTTCATAGCATGTGAAAATTCCAAGTTGACTGAGATTTGAACCAAGAACTTATTGCATGAAAGATGGATGCTACTACTCCTATGTAGAGGATGTTCAGATTTTAAGCTTTTACTCTTATTCATTCTCCATATTTTTATTTCTTTTCTATCTTCTATATGCTAAAATTTCAAGTACCTCTAACCTTTCTATTCTTTTATCAATTCTGGACTAGTATATGTCTTCTATTTTAAATTAATTTTGATCCTATTACACTTTCCCTAGTTTTGTTAGATTAACTCCCCAACAGTTTTTAAAACTTTATATAATGCTGGACAGATGATTGAATGTACCTTTTGAATCAGGCATTGGAAACGTGAAAGAACCTCTCAACTCCTTTTCTTAAAAATCATTATTATCACCTCTTTTCAGTGACAATTTTTTTCATTAATCTTATACAATTTAGTGAAATGGTGCATGTCCTAATAAGTGAATGCTTTCAACATGATTAAATTTATATGCTAAAAATGCTACAATAATTCTGATCTTTTTGATAGAATACAGCAATATAAGACAGAGAATTCATGGCATAACAGAATATGAATTTAGTACTGTAAGTAAATAAGAATCTAGTACAGTATAATATCTTACACATAAGTAAATTAATCGTGTAACAAAATGTTAAGATGTAAGAAATTAAATAAAGTAAATTATTAACTTGAGGTTACAATGAACTTTTGAACTTCGTATGATGCAATTGCATGAATTTCAAATAAAAGGTGTGCTCATGGTCAGTGGTAGAAAATACTACTTAGTAAAGAAGAGATCCATTTTCTTTATTTTTAGAGCTTTAACAATAGATAATTCACTATTAATAATTAGTTGCAAAAGTGTGTCCTTATGAAGTGTAAATGACACTTCATTTACACTTAAGACAGGCATTTACAAAAGACAGGCTTACTTCAAAAGATTTCATTTTGAGAAGGCCCTTACTTTTAAGCCAAATATGTTGAACTGTAATTTATATTCATAACTGAGTAAGTACATGATTATCAGTTGCAGTTTATATCAAAAGCTAATAAATATACAAGTCATCCATGTAATTCTGTTTTAGTTATGCCAGAGCACATCTAGTAACACATTTTAAGGCTAAAGTGAGGAAAGGATGAGAAAGATGTTGAAATTTAGTTCTAAGAACAGTAAAATACTACATAAGATAATATGAATTTTGAAATGTAACAATATTACTTTCTGTATTTGGTGCAAAAAATTATAAAATCAAAAAATCTGTATTCTGAAAAAATCATAAAATTCTAAACAATCACAAGAATGTATGTCACAATTAAAAAGGAAATAAGTGAAGTAGATCCTAATGTCTTCTTCACCAAACTGATTAAATTATATCACTTCCCCTAAATTTGTTTTATCTAATAAGATTAGCAACATTTAAAGCTTATTTTTCCAACCTCTTGTACTTTGGATAACAACAGAAATCATAATTTTTAAAGCTTAAATTCAAATGTCAGTTGCAACCTACCTCCACTAATCTTTTTAGTCACTTCTTTATTACCCTTGTACTGATTGTTATTCAATAATTAAGACACCTAGCTGTGGAGGCAAAACTAGTGGTAAAGGGTTATAATACTTTCAGGAAAAAATGACAATCTTCTGGGATGTAAAGGCCCTTTTTTTATTGATTTTATCGATTCGAAGGGGGGGGGGGGGCATTATCATGCAAAAGAACCTTTTAACAGAGAAGTGGGATGTTTCCTCCTTATTGTGGGTTTCACTTTACTTTCTAGTATATCACAGTATACTTGCTGTTGATTGTATATATATTGTTCTTTCAAATAATCACAATAAACTGGGCCTTTGTAATACCAAAACACTGTTAGCATAATTTTACTAACTAGCTGATGCATAGTTTTACATTTTTTCCAGGTGGGCAAACTGGGATGTTTAAATTCCATATTCTTATGTTTGGATTCCAACTCAAAATAAAGAAGCCAAGTTATAAAGGGACCTAAAAAAGCATAACCTTCTGCTAGAAACAATTGTCCAAGTTCTGCACAAAGGTGAATATGAGTTGGTCTTTGTGATGTTGAGGACTCAGAACCCACCTTGCACACATATTGTGGTAATTCAACTTAATCATGGATAATGGAATGGTCAATGCTGATACTCTGTCAATAAATTTCAGCAATTTCCCAAATTTTTAAACATCCTTGTGAAGAAGATTGTTAATGCAATTTTGCTCAATATCAATTAAAAACAACTAGATTATATTAATTAATAGTGAACATAAAGGCTTAATTAAAACAAGCATTAAATGCAAGATTTACTTTCTTTAAAAAAAAAAACATCAAACTACCTAGAAAGCTGTAGTACATATCTGACAACAGATATCTCAGAATATCATATAAATCAATCAAACTGAAAACAGAAAACATTAAAGAAAAACTGACCATGATGATTACTATTAAACTACTCACCCAGATGCAATCTTTGTTTATGCGATTCAAGATCTTTTTCATTTAATGATTTAAAATCACAGTTACTTATATTACATTTTAATGAATCAATATCACAACCTGTATCACTATGACTTAACTGATAATGAGCTTCAAGAGTGGCTGTAAACAATACAAATTATAAATAAATAAACTGCACATAATTTTTAACACTTTTTTATATAGAGTTATAACATTTTTCAATTGACACGTCAGTGCAGCAGCATAAATATCCTTTCTGAGATTTAGATAGATTTCATCAATCAGCTACTGCCATGCCACTTAAACATTTATTACTTCTCTTTTATTTTATTCTACTTGTAAATTTTACTACTGCATTTAAAAACCATTTTAAAATTCATAAATTTTATTAATGCTGCTTTTTAATTACAATGAGAAAAAAAGCACTTATAATCAGTAGTATGAAATATTATATAACAGAATATTGTAAACAACTGTAAATCAAAATCACCACACAGTAGACCATTTATTATCCAAACCTCCCGGGTCCAGACCTCTTCAGATAATTAATATTATATTTTGAATAATACATCAGTAAATTAAAAACATTATTTCATCGCTCAAAATTAAAAAGTTAATTTACAAATCATTCCATTACACTCTGACATAAATAAAACAACAATAAAACTTTAAAAAAAAATAAATAATAATACATTCAGTACAAACTACAATACAATGTTATGCATACAGTAGGCCTGCATACCATTCATACTTTTTTGAGAAATTCAACTATTGCTGTCTGCTTCAAACCAACATCCTGTTTTCTTGTTGCTGGAAACTAAAGCCTTTTGTAAGATTCATAAGCTGAATACAATCTACCTTATCTTCTTTTTTGCCCCACTTTAAAACTGTATCCGTAGCTTCAAAAGCCTTTTCTGCTGTCAATGGTTTTATATTTGTAGCATTCTCATTCTCTTTATCAGAATTATTTATTTCATTTTTGTTACATTCATTTAATGACAAAACCGTCTCCTCATCAATTAGTAACTGAAAACCAGGATCAGCTTCATCCACCTATAACCATTGATTAACTTCTTCTTTGTTACAATTTTTAAACTCAGGAATCTCCTATATCAACCGATAAACAATTGCAATATCTGTTTCTTGACATTCAATATCACATCTATTTTTCTTGTTTAATGTTTAATTTAAAACTTTTCCCCATACTCATTTTAGATGCTGTTCAATGTTAATTTTTTATGCTGTCCCAAGTATTTGCAATCATACAAGCACTTTCCTTCAAGTTGAACCTTCTTATTAACTTTTGGATTCTTGCTCATTTTCATTAAGTAATATGTACAGGAGAAACGTTTTCAGTATAGCCATTTGAATATTTCTGTAACACTTTGATCTACTGGTTACATTCTGTGGGATGAACGTAACAACATCAATACCCTCATGCTGAAGTAATGAATCAATTAAAGATGTGCAGGGGCATTATCAAAGAAAAACAATACAGTACTATTACTTTTATTATCAGCTTTTCTTTTCTTCACTGAAAGGACAAATACATCATTAAACCACTTATTAAAATGTTCAACATCCTTCTAAGCCTTTGTTTGGTGTTTCATCAGCACTGTAGATACATTCAACGTTGTATCCGTTTTCTTTTATAATAAGCAAAAATTATTTCTTAAAATTATTGGCACTTTCAAAATTAGCAGAAAATATTAATCTGAAATATCTAGCTGACATATACCATGTCTAAATTTGAATTTTTGCAACCAGCCTGTCATAGCTTTAAAGCGTGAATCATCTTCAAGTTTTTCATTCATTAGTGTCTTCTCACAAGTAATAGGCCCTGATGTAAGTCCATCCTTGCTTCTTTTTTGTTCAAATCAGGTATGGAATATAACTTGTCATTTTCAGTTGTTATCAAAGTTTTTCTGGAAGTAGTACCTTCCAAAAATTCTAGTTTACCACCATAAGAAATAGTTCACTTTTTTTTTAATGTTGGTAATCAGTGATTTACCATTTTAATCTACCATTAAATTTGGAAGTCAATGCACTAGCCCTTTCTCCTTTCTTCCCACAACCAATAATTTATAGTTATCATATATTAATAGCACTACTCTCTTTCTTTCTGAAAACATTGTAAAAAGTTAAATTGAAGAGCAAAACAATTAAAAAGTACAAATGTTTAAAAACAAAGTAATGAATAAATACAGTACGTAATGTAACTCTGCTTACTAACATGTGCAAACAAAACAAAAGCTGGTGTGATATGTTGCTGATATTGAATGAAGTCAACAGTAACTAACAAACTTTTGCTGGAAGAGATTATCACTGGAAGCCAAATCATTCTACTAGATGTTTAACGTTCAATAATGTAATAAAACTGAGTTTGGATAACAGATTGTTCATTCAATGGATTTTCAGATAATTGATGCTCTACTGAACTTGTTCATGAAGTAATGTTTTATTAATGATAGAAAAAATGATTGCTTATTATAATGATGAAAGTTACAAATGGACACAATACAGATGTACAATAGGTATATACAAATTTTTATCATATAAAAGAGTATTCTCCTCTGGGTACCATGTTTTACAAAAAATTATTCAGCAGTTACTTGCTTCCTGTCCTCTTGAAATATTTTACTAAAATTTATTCACAGCAAGTAAATTTAAAAAAAAAACTTCCTATAAGACTGAAGAAAGAAAACTAAATTCTTTGATGGAAAAAAATTCTATAAAGTTGGTTTAAGATTTGATTTACTTTATATCTTCACCACTAAACCATAAAAAAAAGAAAAATAAAGTTTTGTTAGTAGAAGAGTGTATGACCTTTTAACTGTTTCAGATAAAAGGATTCATCCTCGAAAAAACTATTTCAAACTATTTTCATCCATTGAAATTTTTTTTTGCTAAACTGCATTCTGATAATGGAAAATAAAAAATATGTTTTAACAAAGAGGTCCATTTTTCATCCTACTACTACTTTAACTATTTTTTCTCTTTTATCTTATACTTATTCTTTCCCCTTGTAAGTTATTAGTATTTTGATAGTGCCAAAAGTACATCTTTTGTCAAATGGGGTATTTATGTTCTCAAATATTTCTTACTTTACTTATCCCACTCTTCTATCCCTCAGCGTAAAAGTACGACAATTTTTCAAGTGAAGAAATAGTAAAAATTTGTCTAGTTTGACAACAATTGTATACGTTGATAATAATGCATAATTCTTAAAAAGATAACAGACACAAATCAAAATGGTGGACAAAAAATTGAAATTAGGCCGCTTAATTATAAGACATTTTGTTTCAGTTATGTACAAAATGAAAAATTAACATAAAATGAAAAATTAACATAAAATAAAAAAGGATATCAAGATTTTTAGCATTTACAAAAAAAAATTGTTGCATAACGTAAGCAAAAATTATAAAAAAAAAAAACCTATAAAATATTTATGATCTCTAGTAAAAAAAATAAGGAGAAATTTAATTTTTAACAAGACTTATTCCTCTAATTGATATTGTGCCTTCAAAATAGCCCCTCAGAGATGTAACATACTCAGAGCAGTTTCTTTCAATAATCAAAAGATGTGTGGAAAGCATTTTTTTTTTTGTATAGTCACACATACATTTAGCCAATTTTTTCTTTATTTAATTTTTCATCATATATCATTCCTTTTAATGTTCTCTTAAATCAGCAGGAAAAAGAAAGTTGTAGTGTATAATATCCAGAGAAAATAAAGGCAAAGCATATATATGGTATTATTTTTTACTAAATAATCATAAATTAATAGTGAAGTGTGAGCTGGAATGTTATTGTGGTCCAAACTAAGAATTCTGTGGTTTTTTCAGATTGCCTCACATATAAAGTGCTCAGTAATACTGTTTATTGACCGTGAAGTCTTGAGATAAGAGTTCATAATGGATGACAACCTTACAAATAAAAGAAAAAAACCAGACATAGAACCTTAAAGTTCAAATCTAACTTGGCGTGCTTTTTTCGATCTTGGTTCTTCAGGAAGCTTCCATTAGGATAACTGAATGTTTGTCTCAATACCATATAACCATACATCTTTTTTTTCAAGTTTGAGCAATTCTGAACCATCAGCCTCTTCAACTTCTCTGAGTGATTTGAATTTTATTGATCATGATGTCCTCTATTTTGCCAACATTCTTATCAGTTGTTGATATGTTAGGATGTACACCCTTTTGTAGTCTTAATATTTGTTTTCATTGTCTTTTTGAAACCATTTGTACCATACATTAACCCTTGGCATTGACAACACATCCTTGCCAAAATCTTTCTCTAGCATCTTCACCACACTAAATTTTACTTTTAATCTAAATCCTTTATTCCATCTTTTTCAAACAAAATAAATCGTACTCATAATAAAATAAGTTTAAATTACTCAGTTGTCAAATCTGAATTACTGTAAGCTTATATATTATTCTACAGATAGAAACACTAAAAACAAAAATTATATCATACCTCCAATCACAATGTAAAAAAGTTTACATGATAATCTTGAGAACATTTACATGATATTAAAAAAATAAATAAATAAAATAAAACTGCAAAAATTGAAAAATTCTCTGCTGAAGTATGATTACCTAACAACATAGTTATTTGCTTAGATTTTTGTCTAAAGCTGTCCACAAAAGTTTAATAAAAACAATGAGAAAGAATCATTCCATCTGTTGAGTGGTTCCTGAATTTTACAAGAACAAAACATTGATTTTGTTGTAACATATATATATAAAACAAACATCGTACTACATTTCCTCCACACCGCTCATGGTTTCTTTGCTTTTTCCTACCTTTATATTCATCAGTGCTTTCAATTTCTGTAGAAGTCATGTTGTCACTGCTTGATATCATAACTTAAGTTTATTATGAATGATTCAATAGCCTCTTCCAATGGATCTCTTGCATATCCCAGTAATTTTTTACTATTTTCAAGCAGATATTTGATTTTTCCTCCCACTGTTATACACCCATTGATGCAAATTTGTTTTTTGCAAAGTCTGTCAACTTCTTCATTGATATGTAGTATTTTGAGCAGCAAAACAATTTTTGACATTTGCATGAATCGATTATACCGGGTTCAGCTCTGGATGGTATGGGGAAGTCATAAAATATTGTGGCCAGTGTTTTATTTAAATGGTTTTGTTTACTGAAAAAATGATGTCAAATGACGTTTTATACTATACGCTTTATAACTATTTCATAAAGTTCTACTTTAAGATCGGTTTCAGGAAAAGAATGCCATGTGACTTCTGCCAATCTTGCATGATTTTTTAAATCAAATTAGGGACTTTGTTCTCTTTACCGTTGTGATAAGAACCATTATATAGCACAATTACTACATTAATGGAAAATTTGGAAGCAGTTTCTCTTAAAGCCACTTTGAAAAATTCATTTCGTGATGATAATCTTCTATTGTGGATTAAACTTGCGGATAGGCTGTCATGGATTTCCACACTGTGGGGCAGTAAGGCCACGCAGTAATGAATCCTGTATCTCCACTGAAGTGCAAAATTATCATTCTTGGCCTTTCTTTACCAACCGGTTTTATAAAAGATTCTTTAGGTGGATTCCTTTCAGTCCATCCTTTGTTTTGTAAATGAATAGTGTGTACGAATGTTTCATCGAGAAACACAACTGAATGATTTTGTTTCTGAATTTGCTAATTTGTTTAAGATACTTATAGCATTTGTATTGGGTGGCATGCCTTTGACACTGATCTATTTTTTGAAATTTTAGCTCATTTGAAGCCGGTTTTTTCAAAATATGTCAATGATATAGCTTCAAACATATTATCATTTTTTTAAATTATTTTATAAATTTTGTAGAGTCGGAAGGCATTTTTGTTGAGTGTAAAAATTGTTAACTACACAGTGAATAGTGCAGAAGTAAAAATCATCCAACCCAGAGATAGGACACAATCTTTTTTTAATTTTTTGGGTGAAGAAAAAGTTGTAGACAAATTTTTCAGTCATAAATTTTGCCTCTGCTTTATTCGAGTTATAAACACTTACGAAACTCCCATTGTAGCATTAACCCTTTCTATTATTTTTTTAGGATCGATCATTTTTGCCTCTTCGATCATAAATTTCACGATAGTATTTGAATAAATTTTCATGACATTGCGAGATTGATTATGTATAATCGTTCTTTCCCCAAGTATAAACATAAATTTAACAAACTAAAACTAACATTAGATTAACAAAAAAAAAGATACACCTTGTAGAAGTAATTTATTTATGTATTGTTAACAAAGATACTTTATATGCTTTGCTATTAATAAAAAATAATAACCAACAAAATATATCTTGAGATGAACACAGTAAACAATAATGATGAACTGAAGAAGTGTGTTCACATAATATTAATACTTGTATATTAACAATGAAATTACATGTTATTTAATTTAAGATGTTTACTTGAATATTTACATTTCAATAATAATATTTATAAACACACAATCATTTCTTTATGAATAATTTCTGAATACAAAGTACGTGCTTATGTATGATAAAAATAATGTTAAGAATAATGTTTTGTTGCTAATAATTTTTGTTTGCAGCAAATCACTCATTTATTTGTAACTGAGTGTACACTTATGGAGGGATGGGTGGTAGAGGTACTGTCATTCTGCTGAAGTGGTAGTGGTAAGTTCACGAGCCATATGAAATTGCACTATCTATATTATCATTATAGAAAAAAATATTTTTTTTTATAGTAAAAGAAATAAAAATTCTGAAGCTATAATAGCATTATTTTAGTAGTATTATACATAATTAAATTATACACTACATTACAATACCAATACCAATTAAAAAAGAAAAAGTGACTGTAATTCAAACATTTGTATACAGCTCACAATTTTTTTATACAAACAATAAATTTTACACCATACATACGTTTGTTTGAAGCTTTGTAGTCACATTGTTTACAAGCAAATGGATGAACCTTTTTATGAACTGTACCATGACGTTTCAAATCTGTACTTGTTTTAAATGCACGACCACATTTTTCAACTTGACATATAAATGGTGCATCACCTAAAATATAATAAATTATTGTTTTTTCACATAAAAAAAAAAAGAAGGTAGCTGTATGTTTAAGCTAAACATATATTAAAAACAGGAATTAAAAAATGTCATATATGAAAAAGAATAATTTTGCAAGATAAACTGCATTGTATACAAAATATCAATTAATAGACTACAATACCCTTGGTTGTTGAAAAAAATTATTTATCATTCCTCAAAAAGAAAAATATTAAGGACTTTTTAAAATAAATATAATTCAGGAAATATTAAAACAACACTCTTCAAGGCACATATAAACCCATGACGTAACCAACGTTTTCTGGAGATAAGATTAAAAACCATGATGTACAAAAAATAGGTTTTGTGTTTGCTAGAGTTTTTTAACATGTTTAACATATCAAAACAAAAGAGTGAAAAATTAAAGTACGGCAGAAGTATGTGATGAAAGAAGCAAAAAACCTACAGTGAAAAGGAATATGACACCAAGAGAAAAGGGAAAATATGACACCAAGATGGTAATCTGGCTCGTGGATAAAAATGTATAAATATGAAGCATTCTTTCACTTCATACTGAGCTGAAGTTCAATTACAGTAATTATTTTGTAATGGAAAATAAATTTTATAATATGAAAAAATGGGAATCTTTTTTATACTAATATTTTTTTTTTTTTTTAGTGGTTATATATAAACAACCTTCATCAGGTATTGTTACATTAAGGTATTACAAAAACTTGTCCCCTTCAAAGTAGTCATTGTTGCTGGCAAAACACTGCTTCCAATGTTTCTTCCATTTTTGGGGATGTGTGTGACTGTTGTATACTATTTTTTTTTTTTTCAAGAAAGTAGTGTAGGCATCAACTACTATGGTCATTAGCCCTTGTCAGAAATTAAAAACACTCCCTCCTCTCCCATGAAAGTGATTAGGTCAAACACCATTCTTGTCAAACAAATCATCCAAAAAAATAGACTTGTCACAAAACAATAAAACACCAGATAAACATTCATGACAAGGATGGATAGGACCCTTGTCACTTAAAATTTATAATCCATTTCTGAAGAAATGTCATTAAAATATCAAAGCGGGTGTAAAGGACCCGCAACTATTAAAACACATCCTTAAATAATTTGTCAACTACTCTAAAAAGATCAAAACTCAAAACTGGAGAAAGCAAAATTCATAGTTAAGAAACAAACACAATTAAGTTTGATTTCAATGAATTATTTATAATAATAAATGAGTCATAATTGCTCCAACAAACTGCTTCCTCTGAGAAACTCTTATCATTTTCTTATCTCTTTTCTCATTATATGATAAATTGTGAGCCAATTTGCCAGTTAAATTGAACCTCATTCAGAGGTCTCTACACAACATGCACTCTTCTATCATGTGTTTCACTGTGAGATATGTGTCACAGCTTTCATATATTGGTCTATGTTCTGTTAGCATATAATTCAAAGTAAGTCTGGTGTGACCGATTTGAAGTCTTGTAAGGGCTACTTTTTCTCGACGAGTGAAACTGTTTTTTTTGTTTATAGGAAGTGGGATATTCTTAATGTAATTAAGCCTCGAAGTGAGCGCACCCCACTTCCTTATCCATTCCTTTCTTGTGACCTGTTTACTGTAGTTTTTAAGTCATCTAATCGAACTAATGGAATATCAACTTGTTTGCTGTTTGTTTGGCAGCTTTATCAGCTGCTTCAATACCGAGAACAACCCAACGAGGCCAAGTGTCTATATTAAGATGCATTATTTGCTGCACACAACTACTCCCTTAGAGGTATTAGTACCATGAGGTGAAACCTCAACAACCATTACACCACTCCTCTTATCTTTAAAAAGCCGCGAAGACTGTATATCATTGACAGTTTCAAACAGACCAACAGCTGTCTTTCTAACTTCCTTGACTGGTCCTCCAGCAGCTTCCGTGATTCCACGCAAAATCACAAAAGGACTGACTTTTGTGAAATCTCCTTCACTTCTTCATAGAACCAAATACTTCGGAATAACTGACTGACTCTTCAGCCGAAACTTAGTTCGATCTGACTTTTTCTTGTCACTAACATTGAAACTCTTTCTTCGCTTCGGGTCTGAAGCCAAAGTTTCTCCAAGACGAGGGTTTTTGTGTGGACCCTCTGCCACAAATAATGTGGAAGTAGATTGTTACATAAAAAAAAATTCTTTGCCAGTCAACATGTTGTAAGATAGATCCTGCCTGGGTTCCCCAAGTCAGCTGCCTTGCATAAATTTAACCCAGGCCAGGGAGTCAGGTACTGCCTTACCCATGATACCAACATCCCAGGGCTTGCACATAGCTGTAAAGGCTCTG
Organism: Lycorma delicatula; assembly: GCF_047948215.1. Taxonomy (NCBI): domain Eukaryota; kingdom Metazoa; phylum Arthropoda; class Insecta; order Hemiptera; family Fulgoridae; genus Lycorma; species Lycorma delicatula. Next base: position 152,757,322 of record NC_134456.1, on the reverse strand, counting down.
ACATCCTTACCCATAGGACAATCCATGCCAAGGGCTGAGGTAACTGACAAACACTTGATGGCGCAAAACCTCAGCAGAGCAATCTCACAGCAGTCCACTCTCAACCTGGCTCCATAACTGAGAAGAGGGATGAGCACTCTCCCATTCACACTCCCACCCAACATCAGCAAAACATATCACAATCATGCTCCCCGCCACCGCTGTAAACAGCAAAACTGAGAAGCACAACTGCAACCAGCTCGGATAGTTCAGGACCACCAATCCCGTACTCCACAGGAAGCTCCTGAGCAAAACCAGTGTCCCATTGGCCGACATTAAGTGCAGATACCGAAGGTCGCTGCCCGTCCTGGACATGAGCGTAGATGTTATTGCACGGACATGTAGTTGAATTTATCTGGAGCATTATTTTATTTACTTTTATATTACCAATATTATTTTTTTTGTTGTATAGTATTGTTGTGGTTTGAAAATGATTCCTTCAATTTTAAAAACAAGAAAGCATCTAGAGAGTAAGTAGGTTCATAAACGCTCTTGTTATTAATGAGCAATTTAAGTGTTTTGCCAGAAAAAAATGACAAATGAGCTGAGGAGGTGTCATGGTGCAACATTCACCTCTAGCTTTTCCACAATTCAAGCCACTTTCTGCCTACAGCATTTCTCAATGCAGTAAAACTCCAATCAGAATTCTTTGTTAATTGACTGACCACACAGAGTAAAATCACAGTGGACCAAGTCTTTCAGTCAAAATCAAAACCATACACATCACCTTTATGTTTGACAGACACAAGTACGCTTTTTTTGGTCAAAGCTATCCTTTTCCCCTCCTACTGTGCCAACTCATCTTCATTTTCCACATCGTAGATATAAACCTAAATCTCATTTTTAGAGTTTTCCAGGCAATGGCACAATTAAGAAATCTTTACTGACGTTAACACAATTTTCTTTCTGATCACTGGTTAGCAAATTCATATGAACTTTACAGAGATGCAATGCATGTTAGGTTTTCCATTAAAGTTGTATGCCCATCAAGTTATGCTGATGCCCACTTCTCTGCAGTCAAGTAGCAATCTTCATGAACCATAGCATGAACTGTATTATTTGTTGATATACTAAATTGTCCAAGTCTTGGATCATAACTGGTTGATGTTCTACCTCATTTAAAACAATTCAACTGTTTGTAACACTACAATCTACTCATACAGTCTCTGTGAAAATAGACTCTCACATATTATCCAACTGTTAGACCTCAAAAATGAACAACGATAGCTTGATGCATCAAACAGCGCTGTTTACAATTACAATTATAGTAAACACTACTTGGAAAACTCTGTGCACTGGAAGTGTACTATTTAAAAAAATTCTGTTTTTTACATTTTGAATGTTATCACAGAATCCAAATGAGTTTTTTCCTGTTTTTTAGTCCAATATAAATCACCTTTTTTTTTGTTTTATTGTGGTTTCCTTAACGCAGAGCAATTGGCAATGTCTGCCAGGATTATAGAGCAGCATCTTTGAAAAATGTACTTCACTAATTCACCTGCACGTAGCTGTTAATATTTTAACCACACAGTAAATAATCTCATTTAGTCTTAAAATTAAACAACTGGGTTTCTTCACAAACTGATCAAATTTGAAAAATATAGTGATTCAATATCATAATTTTTGTCAGTAACAGAAAATACAATTTTTACACAGTATGGCTATCAAAAGAAGTCTACATAGCAGTGAATAAGCTTTCTAACTTTTGATGAAAATTTAGATATCCTTATTACAACAAATTACAGTTTAACATAATAACGATCACTATCATCACTACGACTTTCTGAATTATCATACACTTCTGTTTTATAATTATTATCATAAAATATGTCTGTAGTTAAGTTCTCAAACAATTAAAATGCAGGTATCACACAGAATCTATGAAACCACAGCTCATTACTGTTCTCATTTACTAGTTTCTAAATTTCTTTACTACCTGCCCTTTGAAAGCTAATTTCAGATTGTAAGTTCTTTTGTAATATCCTTTAATGAATGCACTGTGTTAGTTATGATATGTTCCAACTGATCTGAAAGCTACTTTCTGTAAGTGTTTTTACAAAGAAGCAATAAAAAATAAGCATGGTATAGAAGCTAGGAATAAAATATATAGAGTGCTAGAAGCACGGGAGGAAACCTGAATACTCTTCGACGATAAATTTATTTATCACCTCTTTAATTCATTACTCACATACCCTGTATGGTGAGTGGTTATGAATTCATTAAAGCAGGCCCTGGAAAACTAAGTGACTGAGTGGGGAAGATGCCCAGACCCTAAAAACATGTAATAAAATAATATTGATAGATTATGAATGTTAGTTTTTATAAGTTACATTAGAATCATTAAGATTATACTTAACATGCTATTTTGATTTATTCGCAGGTGGTAGTTGTGTTTGAGTATGTCTGCAGGAGAACACATGCAACTAAATACAAGTTCATTATAGAGAAATACCTCCTCTATGAATCATGAGACCTTGCTGTTGGTGAGGGGGCTTGAGTGCTCAGGGATACAGAGTAGCTGGACCGAAGGTGCAACCATATCGGAGAGGTATCTGTTGAGAGCCAGACTAAGGAATGATTCCTGAAAGAGGGCAGCAGCTCTTTCAGTAGTTGTTAGGGGCGTGAGTCACAATGACTTAAACGGCCGTATCAACATCACTCAGTCCTCTGAGTACTGCGCAGCTGAAAGCAATGGAAAACTACAGCTGCTTTTTTTCCAAGAAAATGTGGCTCTCTGCATTTTCACATAGCAACAATGGAGGCGCCTTCCTTGGTAAAATATTCCGGAGGTAAAATAGTCCCCCGTTCGGATCTCCGGGTGGGGACTACTAAGGAAGGGGTCACCAGAAAATTAAAAAATAACATTCTACGAGTCGGAGCGTGGAATGTTAGAAGCTTAAAAAAGGTTGGTAGGCTAGAAAATTTAAAAAGGGAAATGGATAGGGTGAATGTGGATATAGTAGGAATTAGTGAGGTTCGGTGGGAAGAGGAAGGCGACTTTTGGTCAGGTGATTTTAGAGTAATTAACTCAGCGTCAAATAATGGGCAGGCAGGAGTAGGTTTCGTGATGAACAAGAAGATAGGGAGGAGAGTGGAGTATTTCAAAACGCATAGCGATAGAATCATTGTAATAAGGATAAAATCAAAACCTAAACCGACAACGATTGTTAACGTTTATATGCCTACAAGCGCCCATGATGATGATGAGGTAGAATGTGTATACGAAGAGATTGATGAAGCAATTAAACACGTAAAGGGAGATGAAAATTTAATAATAGTTGGAGATTGGAATGCAAGCATTGGAAAAGGCAAGGAAGGAAATATAGTGGGTGAATACGGGCTGGGCAAAAGGAATGAAAGAGGGGACCGACTTATAGAGTTTTGCACGAAGTATAATTTAGTAATTGCCAACACCCAATTTAAAAATCATAATAGAAGAATATACACTTGGAAAAAGCCAGGCGATACTGGAAGGTATCAGATAGATTATATCATGGTTAAGCAAAGATTTAGAAATCAACTCGTTGACTGCAAAACTTACCCTGGAGCAGACATTGATAGCGACCATAATTTGGTGATAATGAAATGTAGATTGGGGTTTAAAAACCTGAAGAAAAGTTGTCAGATGAATCGGTGGAATTTAGAGAAGCTTGAGGAAGAGGAGGTAAAGAAGATTTTTGAGGAGGACATCGCAAGAGGTCTGAGTAAAAAAGATATGGTAGAAAATGTAGAAGAAGAATGGGAGAATGTTAAAAAGGAAATTCTTAAATCAGCAGAAGCAAACTTAGGCGGAATAAAGAGAGCTGGTAGAAAACCTTGGGTTTCAGACGATATACTGCAGCTGATGGATGAACGTAGAAAATATAAGAATGCTAATGATGAAGAAAGTAAAAGGAACTATCGGCAATTAAGAAATGCTATAAATAGGAAATGCAAACTGGCGAAAGAAGAGTGGATTAAAGAAAAGTGTTCAGAAGTGGAAAGAGAAATGAACATTGGTAAAATTGACGGAGCATACAGGAAAGTTAAGGAAAATTTTGGGGTACATAAATTAAAATCTAATAATGTGTTAAACAAAGATGGTACACCAATATATAATACGAAAGGTAAAGTCGATAGATGGGTGGAATATATTGAAGAGTTATACGGAGGAAATGAATTAGAAAATGGTGTTATAGAGGAAGAAGAGGAAGTTGAGGAGGATGAAATGGGAGAACCAATACTGAGATCTGAATTTAAGAGAGCATTAAAAGATTTAAATGGCAGAAAGGCTCCTGGAATAGACGGAATACCTGTAGAATTACTGCGCAGTGCAGGTGAGGAAGCGATTGATAGATTATACAAACTGGTGTGTAATATTTATGAAAAAGGGGAATTTCCGTCAGACTTCAAAAAAAGTGTTATAGTTATGATACCAAAGAAAGCAGGGGCAGATAAATGTGAAGAATATAGAACAATTAGTTTAACTAGTCATGCATCAAAAATCTTAACTAGAATTTTATACAGAAGAATTGAGAGGAGAGTGGAAGAAGTGTTAGGAGAAGACCAATTTGGTTTCAGGAAAAGTATAGGGACAAGGGAAGCAATTTTAGGCCTCAGATTAATAGTAGAAGGAAGATTAAAGAAAAACAAACCAACATACTTGGCGTTTATAGACCTAGAAAAGGCTTTCGATAACGTAGACTGGAATAAAATGTTCAGCATTTTAAAAAAATTAGGGTTCAAATACAGAGATAGAAGAACAATTGCTAACATGTACAGGAACCAAACAGCAGCAATAACAATTGAAGAACATAAGAAAGAAGCCCTAATAAGAAAGGGAGTCCGACAAGGATGTTCCCTATCTCCGTTACTTTTTAATCTTTACATGGAACTAGCAGTTAATGATGTTAAAGAACAATTTAGATTCGGAGTAACAGTACAAGGTGAAAAGATAAAGATGCTACGATTTGCTGATGATATAGTAATTCTAGCCGAGAGTAAAAAGGATTTAGAAGAAACAATGAACGGCATAGATGAAGTCCTACGCAAGAACTATCGCATGAAAATAAACAAGAACAAAACAAAAGTAATGAAATGTAGTAGAAATAACAAAGATGGACCACTGAATGTGAAAATAGGAGGAGAAAAGATTATGGAGGTAGAAGAATTTTGTTATTTGGGAAGTAAAATTACTAAAGATGGACGAAGCAGGAGCGATATAAAATGCCGAATAGCACAAGCTAAACGAGCCTTCAGTAAGAAATATAATTTGTTTACATCAAAAATGAATTTAAATGTCAGGAAAAGATTTTTGAAAGTGTATGTTTGGAGTGTCGCTTTATATGGAAGTGAAACTTGGACAATCGGAGTATCTGAGAAGAAAAGATTAGAAGCTTTTGAAATGTGGTGCTATAGGAGAATGTTAAAAATCAGATGGGTGGATAAAGTGACAAATGAAGAGGTATTGCGGCAAATAGATGAAGAAAGAAGCATTTGGAAGAATATAGTTAAAAGAAGAGACAGACTTATAGGCCACATACTAAGGCATCCTGGAATAGTCGCTTTAATATTGGAAGGACAGGTAGAAGGGAAAAATTGTGTAGGCAGGCCACGTTTGGAGTATGTAAAACAAATTGTTGGGGATGTAGGATGTAGAGGGTATACTGAAATGAAACGACTAGCACTAGATAGGGAATCTTGGAGAGCTGCATCAAACCAGTCAAATGACTGAAGACAAAAAAAAAAAAAAAAAAAATAGAGAAATATTTAAAATTTGGATTGATTTCATAGATCAAGTACTGCAGTGGCAGACTGTGCAAGTGTATGTTTAACCGATGTATAATTCCTCAGGTCTACGGTAATATTATCTAATTCAAATGGAATCCTGGACATAATTTGTTTTGTTTCTCTTGTTGCACATACCAAATGGAAATCCTCTTGATGTCCTTGCCTTTCAGAATTAAATTAAAAGGATGGACCAGAGGATCCACAACAAGATATATAATCAGCTTAACATTTCTCAGAAAACACTTTCCAAGTAAGAAAAATAACTTCCATTAGAGCAAGTAAACTAAATATGATAAGTATATGTACAGTATATCTGCACACAATCAGAGTTATGGTGGGCTGTCCTCCAGGATGCAATATCGACCATGTTAGAGTTAATTTTTGCTGATGAAAACTACCTGTAGTAGATTCTATTTTCTGATGAAACAACATTTCATTTTCATGGAGTCATGAATCATCATAATTGTAGAGTATGGGGCTCAGAAAATCTATGAATCGTCTAAACTATCCAAAAGCGAATGTTTGATGTGGTATCATGCAAAATCTTTTCCATAAGAAGACTTACAAACCTGTTAGAATGTTAAGACATGTTAGAGAACTTTAAGTTTCTGCAGATTGAAAATATGGAGGACCTAATCTTCTAACAGAATGGAACCCCTCTATATCATGGAGAGATTATGTGGACTAATTGACAGATTCCCATAATACTGAATAGGCAGAAAAGCAACCATTACTCTATCACTGTGAAATCCAGATTTGACGCAAATGGATTTCTTCTTTTGAGACTATATGAAATACAATGTATACCAAGAAAATTTAGCTGCGTGATCCCCAAAGAATAACAGCAGCTGTGGAAGCAATTCCTGCGGACATGCTTGCCAGAGATGAATTATCGATTGATTTGTCATTTGCAGGGCTGTATACAGTGCTCACATTGAATCACATTAAGAGGCAAAAAAACTTTAGACTTTGTACTTTCATGTAATAAAGTACATCCATATATAATTTTAAATGTAATGAAGTAGTAGATTTAATTTAAAACCAGAGTTCTTTTTCAGACACACAGTGCAATAGCAGATGGCAGACTTAACATTTGTTAAGATTCAAACAAACGCAGGCAAACACCTCTGTACATATACAAACATTCAGTAAAAGGAGGGGGAAACAATCCCATAAAAACAATCCAAAATATGTTACACACACCTGTATGTGTTCTAAGGTGAACTGTTAACTGCGATGTATCTTTAGCACTATATGGACAAAACTGGCACCTGAAACATAAAGGTATAATTCAACAAAAAACTCCACACAATAAAGGTTTTATCTTTAATCAGTTGAATAGTGTAATTCACTTTTCCATCCATTTCTATGAAAGTTTAATTTATAGCAACAGAATAATACAATAAGATACAAGAGTATAATAAAATGATGGAAAATACATAAATGATTAATAAATACAGAAAATAATGAAAAGAGATAACTAATGAAAAGAGAAAACAAAAATAGTATTATTATATATATATATCTATCTGCAGATAATAAGTGCTATTTCATATTCAGCCTACATTTACCCATTGCCAGATATAGTTTTACAAGTTTATAAAATTCATACGAATTTTTAATCATTTTACGTGAATTAAAAGTAATGATGTTGTAAAATCAACATGTAGCTCTTAACCTATGAGTAACTGACCACTGCCTTGAAGACTAACACTAAAAAGGAACTTTTTTTTCTGTAGATTTGTGATTTTATAGCACCCGTTTCTTTTCTTGAGTTCTACACAAGAGCTCAAGTACTGTAACTTCTGCACATTTGTATATTATACACTTATCAATTGACATTGCCACTGCTTCATGATTTCAATCTCCATTCCGCACTCTTGTAGTTATGCACATGTATGACATCTATGATTATTTTATAAACTAATTTTTATGTCTTTTTTTCAACTAGTTTCAAATACTTTCTTCGTAAATTTATAGTCAGCTGTCTACTTCTTTAAACAAATGTTGTTCTGTCGGTTACATTTACATTGTGCTACAAATGTCTTGGTGTTTGATAACTGAGATTTGATTTTATCACATCTTCATCATTCCATTTTTATCTTAATAACACTTTATTACTGCACATAATACATAAATGCTTATTATTAGTTTTAGAAATGAAATTGACCTAACATGCCCAGTAGCCATGCACGTAGATGAATACAAAATGTTTTCCTGATCCAGAGTTTATTTTTATGTAAAAGTACACAGCAATATATATAACTGTAGCAGCAGACCTATGCGATTATACTTTTTTCTCTTTATAAAATGTTAAGCAGTTTTCGAAACTTGCTCAACAAAGTTGTTTTTGTTGCTATAAACTACCTGAATATTAACTAGTCTTAAAAAACTATTTTCATAAAATAAAAATTGTTATCAGACCAATTATTTATCAGTTAACTTAATTTTAAAGTAAATAAATTAATTACACATTTATACAAAAATGTATAATTAATAGTTAACATTACGATGCTCTGTTTCTTTTTAGTGTTCTAAGTAACTCTTTGGTTCAAATTGCAATTAAATAAATATTTACATATTCAAGAAAAAAAAAATCATAATTTGATGTTATATTTCAGAAACCTGATGTTTGTTCATCTGTCTGATAGCTACATGCAAAAAATCATAATAAATAATTTTAACTATTAATACAATATAAGTAAACTAAACAGCTAAAGATTTGATCAGTTTTATTATTTTTTAATTTTATTAAATATCTTTCACATGATGTGTTGTTCACTCATTACTGCCACTCTAAAAGTTGTAATGTTATGAACATTTTTATCCGCTTTGTTTATCTAACTTCTGATAATTAAGAGTTCATAGAACCTATAATAAATAAAAATCAACTCACTTAAATGGTCGTTCATCAGTGTGAGTTCTTAAATGTTTCCTTAATGGACCACTATCTATTGCAGCATAATCACAAAACTGACAACGATAAGGCTTTTCTCCTGTATGTATACGTAAATGTGTCTGCAATTTATCTCTACGAGGAAACCTTTGGGAACATACCGAACATGCAAATGGTCGTTCCCCTACAATACAGAAAGCAAACAAAAATATATGAGAAAATCTGTTGAAATTAAAAAATAATCTAAAAAACATAAACCTAAAAAAAATCTTATAATGAAAATTATATTGAAATTGCAGTGAGCCTAACGATTTCAGAAGCTACTAAGTTTATTAATGACAGGCAAATACAAGTACCCTCTGTTAGTTTCAATTCTGCATAACACACAAACAAGAAGTGATGATGATTTATCTAATGGGCCAATTAGTGTATAACCAGAAGTTATGAACAATTAATGCATTAATCTGATGTTCTCCTAATGAAGATGACAAAGGAAAACTACATGATGACTACCCCACCTCATATTGATGATTTCTGTAGCGATAAATTATTTTTAACTAAGTGACACTTTATACTATGATCAACCAATCATTCTGCCTTTAATTGATATTTTACAGAGCATGTATAATCAAAACTGGTTGCATTCCATGTATGTAACCTAAATGCAATAGTTAGTTCATTTCTCACCGGGATCAAACACAAACTAACATTTACTATACCTTTTGAGAGCAGAAACAGACATGTGGGTAACTAAAATTATACAATATATTTAGCAGCACCCTTGACATGCACTTACAGAATCTAGCACACAAGAGTATGGGGGGTACGTATTTGTGTCGTAAGAAAACCGGTAAAATAAACCATAAATATACCTGTTTAGTGAAGCAGACTGGCTTTGTATACTCTTGCTCAAGAATGAAAACACATCTAACAAATATATAAAATTAAAAATATTAATTAAATTTGAAAAAGTAGCAAATTATATTTGGCTGTTTTGATGTCATTTTTGGCGCAGAATAGAAATAGTAACTATAAGAAAACATAAAACTACTGAATTATGATTAAGTCCAAGACAACTACATTCTGCTATTAATTTTTTTTCATTGTCTAGTACAGATTATTTAATAAATTAAGACAAATAACTACTCAAAATAATAAAGGTTATAATTTTATAAGTTGACAGCACTGTTCAAAACATGATTTGGAACTAGCCATTTAGAGAGCTAAGTCAGTATAGGATGGCCTGAAGGGGGAATTGTTATTTTATATGATGCACTTTCAAAAAAATCCTGATTTCTGAAGCAACTGCTACTAAACTTCACTAGAGTGACTGGTATTGGAAAAAGCTTGTACATTACTTTTTAACAAGGAACAGTACTTTCTAAAGGATTGTAAAAAATATTTAAGGTATTTTTAGTTCTAAACAGAAGCAACAAATTTTTTTAGGATTTGAAGCTTACATCCCTAATCTGAAGGTTATATTTTTAATACAGCACTTTTCAACAATTGGTAACATGATTTATGTTTGATATATACCATCAGAATAATACCACTGCTTAGGTTCTTACTTATTTTTTTGACTTCATTGGAAAAAAAGGTAATTGGCATAGCTTGTAATTGATGTTAGCAGTTTAGCTCACTGAGGGAGTAAAAAGCTGTCATTCATTACTTTCTCTCTTTTCATCTTTAACTTAGTAATCTTGACCCCTCCCGATGCAACTTTTACTACTGTAGCCAATATTACTAAAACAGTCAGCTTTCAATGGAATTTACTGGTGCCCTTTTGCAAGATAGTAAGAAGGTCCTTCCTTTAAATCCAGAATGAGAGCTTCCAAATCAGCCCCCATTTTAAAATAAACTTCATTTAAAGACTTTCAAATCATTCAAATAGCTTGTTTGTATTCCTACAGTCACAGCAACGTGATGAGCTTTCCAGTCTCATAATCAAGAGGTCTTGAGTTCAAGTCTCAAGTCAATTTTATTTTAACTTTAATTTTTTTCTTACATGTACATCACCACAGATGATTTTTTTATAATATTGCTTATAAAACTATAGCAAAAAAAATCTATATGAATTTTATGTATACAGATTTTATTTGACTTCTACTTTATTTCTTGATGATGCCAAAAAAAACACCATTTTATTTTGGCCGACAGTAAATTTTTAAATTTTGTCAAAAAAAAAAAACATCTTAAATTACAGCAAATTATTTAATAAAATTTATCTGAAAAATTGGCTTGAAAATAATTTATAGAAAAAGAAATTAAAATGTTCATGAATATTTACCAATTTCTAGCTAAATACAATTTATTCTTGCAATATGCAAATTTCACACATGAATATGAGAGATCTGTTCAAAAAGTACCTGACCATATTCTTTTTTCTTGAATGTGAGTGGAAATCTTAATATTTTAAAATATTACAATAATATTTTAAACTTTGTACGAACACATGTTTTTTTTTTTAATATCTTGGAGTGCACAAGCTGTTTGTGTTATAACAAGAGATTATTGCATAACATAGATTAAACAATAGTAAAACCATTTTGAAAATGGCCAAACTTCAGCTGAAAGTAAGCAAACTGGTGTGCTGACATGCTAAAATCCTAATGCCATTTAGTGAGCCTAGCTTGATAATGAAAAATCATTAGACTGACCATCTAAGAAATTATAAGTGATGCTGAGATTAGCAACTGTTCCAAGCAAGGATTTTAACAAATAATTGACTTGCACAGCAGCTGTGAAATTTGTATCAAATCTGCTTTTGCTTGGCTGAATGAAATTTATTTGGTCGTGGCTTGGGACATGCTGCAGTGATCCTAACTTTCTTGATCCAAGATCAAAGTCTTAAGAAGGCCCAAGAATGATAACTGACAATGAATCTTGGGAATACAAATATGACTCAAAAACCAACGCTCAATTTTAACAGTTGATAATTCAGAAGGATGAAAAAGGCTAGAAAGTGAGGAACAAAGTGAAAGTGTTACAGACTGTTGCTTTTCAACTACCCTAGAATTGTGCCTCACATATAAGTTAGTATTGCAGGATGCATTTAAGTTCTAAAGACCGGACCTGTGGGAATCACACAAATGGCAACTGAATCACGATAATGCATTGGCCCAGTTTTCACATCTAATTCAGTATTTCATGATCAAAGATGGAATTCTGAGGAATAGGTTCTTTATGATTTCTGGCTATTCCCAAAACTAAAGATCCTGTTGAAAGGGTCCCAATTTGACAGACAAGAGATTTAATGATGAACTGGATAGCACAGCTGGTAACCATTCCAAAAGATGACTACAAAAAAGGAAGAGCTATTGCATTAATTGTCTAAAATCTGATAATTACATAAGATTGAAAGCCATTAGAATTATTTCTGTTTTCATATTTTATGGTCAAAGTTTCTAAAACAAATCTTGTAGCTAGTAGGATACAAGGCTCGGCCGATAAATTTTGCACACTAGCGTGCTACACGGAGGCAAAATGTACTATTGAGTTGGGTGTGGCAGCACATGATAGTTAAAATCCCTATGTACAAACCTGAGATAAAGCGTTGAAATCAATTCACCAGTTTGTTTTCAGTAGCAGTTAAAATGGAGTTAAGTAAGTTCAATATGTCAACACTGTTAAAACAGTGTGCAGTGATCAAATTTTTAACAGCAGAAAATGTGAATCCTAAGAATACTTTTCATCGTATAAAAGCGGTTTACATTAGTGAAACAGTTGACAGGAGTACTGTGAATAGGTGGGCAGTGCAAATTTTGCAAATGTGAAGCTGGTAAAGTGACAACTGAGGACGCATGTCACAGCTCACAGTTTTTGTGACTGATGAGAAACATTGAAAGGAGGTGAACAATTTGCTTCAAAATAACCAACAAATCACCCAGCAATGCATCGCTATTCAGTTAGGCATATCTAAAGAACAAGTAGGCCATATTATAGAGCAAATGGGCTACTGTAAAATCTGTGCACGATGGCTACTGCACAAACTGACAGACGAACACAAGCAGTGTTGTGTCGAATGTTGTTGTTCACAACATTCGACAAATGAAATGACCTAATTTTCAACATTGTGACCAGGAATGAGAGTTGGGTACTTCATTATGACCTGGAAAAATAAAAGGCACAGCATGGAATACAGACATTACAGATTGCCAAAGCTCAAAAAAGTCAAAGCCTCTTTGAAGAAATTCCTTTTGACAGTATTTTGAGAAGTCAAACACATTTATGTGACTTGAGTATCTGGAACATGGGACGACTGTGAACTCTGAACAGTACATTGAGACACTAAGACACCTCAGATGACAAGTATGTTGTATTAAAAAGACCATGATGCCCATAATCTTGCAACATCACAATGCACGACTTCACACATTGCACACCACTAGAGGCTCTCTGCAAGCTGAAGTTTGAGCCTACTCCGCCATACTAACTGGCTCCGTGCGACTTCCACTTCTTCTCTCATCACAAGAGGGATCTCAAAGGCAATCAATACACTATTACAATGAGGTGAAGGAAGCTGTGGCCCCTTGGATCTGAGAAAGCTCATCAGAATTTTTCAGGACAGAATGCAAAAACTTGTCATATTAGAAAAAGTGTATCAGTATAAACGGGGATTACATTGAAAAATAAATACTGCATTTTGTATCTAAGGTATTGTACTTTTATTCATTTCTTTTATTTCATTCCAATATCTTTTTTCATTCCCATGCTTTGCATATATGTGCAAAATTGATCAGCCAAGCCTCGTAATTAATATTTTTTATTTTCCTAATGTGTAAGTTGCAATCTGTTCAACTGTTGAATAACCAACCCACCCACTGCCTAATGAGATGAGGATGATATGTATGATAATGTAAATGAGGTATACTCGCATACAGACTCAGGTTGACCATTCCTAAGACGTGTGGTTAATTAAACCCCAACCACAAAATATACTGGTCTAGTATTCAAATCCATGAAAAGCAACTAACTTTTACTAGGATTTGATTTAAAATGAATGTAAAAAAAATGAATCTTACATTATTATTTAGTTTATGCAGGAAATACCAAAATAGCTTTAATATAAATAAATTTTCTGATCAAATGATCCTCAACCTGTGCAAAATTTAAATATGTCTTCTGGGAAGGAATATCTTAAGATTGAAAGAGCTTATTATAAATGAAAATTAAACAATTTTATTTTAGAATTATGACATGGCTTGCCTTGTACTGTTCTTAAAACTTCAGTTCTTATAACTTTTGAATGACCCAATCTATTTACGTTAATTAATGATTAAAATAAATTATTTTCATTATGAAAAGTGGTAGCAACTGTAAAGCATCAATCAATTGTTGAATAAGTAAAAAAAAAAAAAAAAAAAAAATGAGGAGTGGCTGAAATGTAATGAACATTTGCTCATAACTTGCAAATGAAAAGGGGTAATCATTAAATGAAACAAATATGATATAAAAATGAATTTTATTTGTTACAAAAACTTACACTTAATTTTCCATGGTGAACACTATTCGCAGCAACATATTTCTCCCTACATTAGATCACTTTTCTCATTCTGTCAATGAAACACTGGTAATCCTTCACTGGTCCATTTTTTCACTGCATCCTTCAGTTCATCATCCATAGTGAAATGAATATTCTAAATATCCCCTCTTTAATTGCAGAAAGAAGTGAAAAATCACAGGGTGCCAAATATAGCGAATATGGAGGGAGGTGAATAGGTTTAAATTTCATGTAACAAGAGGTTACAATGGGTAATGGATGTTCTGAGCATCATTGGCTCCATGGATTATTGAACACAGCTTACATGTATCTTAAGATGTTTTAACACCTCTATGTATCACACAAAATTTACAGTTAACCTAGCTTTCAGGTAGTCAGTTACATATATGTGTTTGGAATCCCAGAACAAACAATATAAAGAGAAATTTTTATGTGAATAGTAGTTTTAAGTTTTTTTGATTGTAGGGAACTATAGTGTCTGTATTCCACCCACATTGTCGTTTGTCTTTTGGGTCGTAATGATGCATGCGAATTACATCTCCCATCATAATGCTGAAAAGGAAGCCATATCCATTGTCATGATAGATTCATTTGATTCAGAAGTTATTCCACAACTTCCTTTTGTAGTTGAGTCCCCTTTTCTGTAAGTTTGCATGACACCCACCATGAACAGATTTTACGATAGCCCAATTGTACAATGTGTTCCACTTGTTTTTTCAATATGCTTATCTGGATGATGATTTGAATCACCAATGTGATGTATTGGTCACTTTAAATTTATTCATCCGTGTCCTTTTTGTTGTTTCTTATCCGTCAAAGAAAATGGTTGATCACTGCAATGTTCATCACAATTCAACAGTTATCTCAATATTCACTTTACCAGCTTCTGATGCATAAAATTGTATTTTCCAATTACTCACAATACTTTGATCAACAGTTTCATCATCATAAACAGCTTCTAGAAGACTCACTAGTGTTCACTTTTTCCACTGACTGCATTCCAGTCATTGCATGTTACAGTAATTTTTTAGATGTACTGAAATGGCAGGCATACTCAACTCGACACCCAATCAATTTTCTCTCAACTGTCTTAAACTGAGAGAACCTGACTCAAGTCTGTTTTGGATTGTTAGTAAAAGGAGAATGAAACTATAACATGACAGCACCTATTGCTTTGTTCAACATCTTTTACCATTACGTTCTAGTGTACATTACATTTCAGCCTTCCCTTGTAAATAAATAAAAATGGACACATAGAACAATATAAACAAAACAAATATTAAATGAATACAAACCAGTATGTTTACGCATGTGGCGAGTAAGGTCACTAGGATACATCGTTACAAAACTACACACATTACAATATGTTAATCTCTTTGGTGGCAAAATTGACGGCTGACTCATTCCACTGAGATGAATGTTGTCAATATTTATTTGTTGTCCACTCTTTGTATTTGTATCATTACTACTATCATTATTTTGATTGCTAACATCAGTATTATTTTTGCTATTATCACTACTTTTTTTACTGCTATTTTCATTACTATTATTATTATTATTATTATTATTTAGATTATCGTCTAAAACATTATGAACTATATCAACAGTAGATTCCTGAATATAATCAGTAGGTGGATCATTTCCATTCACATCAACCGGTTCGGTACTAGTATCCTTATCCTCAACATATATATCTCCAACGATGCTTTCTGTAACAAAAAAAAATGAGCAATAGAATAAATATAAGTGGAAAGTACAAGCATAAAAATGTTTGCTAAAATTTAATGTAGTTAATAACAAAAAATTATATATGCTGAGAAATTAGAATTTTATCATGAATTTGTAAGGTATAAGAATGTACAGTGTAGATGAAGGAAATTAGGTTTGTATATGCTTCTGTAGACCTTTTCAACTGGCTGGTGATCTTTGCATAACTGAAGCACAAAAATTCTGGACTTAGCTCTAGCTTAGCCTGATCACATTTAAATGTGTTAAGTATTTCTTAGAAATTTAAACTGCACTGACAATGCCCTTTTTAATTAGATAAAATATTTAAACAAATGCTATAATGTAATGTCTAAGTAAAAGTAAACTACTTAGTTTGCAAAGTAAATAAATTACAAAAAATGTTATTTTTGTAATTTAGGAAGGGGATATTCCTGATCTAAGAAAATTCTTGAGCATTTATCAAATATAACTTAAATATTGTAAAAATATTAAAATGAGTTATTAAAAAAATAGAAGAAAAACAGTTTTTTATGCTTAAAAAACTCTGAAATATATCATATTTAATAGCATATTTCTCCCTTGCATTTCTCTCTTTTTCAGGCCTTCCTTTCTATACAATATAACAATTTTTTTGGACTTCCCTCAAATTTTTTTGTTATAATTAATTTCTTTTGCATTTCTACTTATAAAAATAAAAGAACTATTCTACTCAAAAGAAAAACAAATACAGTTAAAAACTTTGCTGCAACTGCTCTAACCTATTCAATCCTGTCCTTTAATAATCTAAATCCTACACCTTCTCTACTGGTAATGTTTCTTACTACCTTTCTTCAGGTCTTTTCTCCATCTATCTACCTTGCGTCATACGTATCTGTGCTTATATAAACTTCATCTTAGAGGACTGCATTTTTCTCTCTTCTCTATATATTTATATTTGCCCAAGAATTTCAACTATGTTAGAACAAGAAAATTGTAACACATGAATACTGTTTAGTAATACTTTACTGGTTTTCTCCTGATCCTGCATTAAACTTTTAACATTATGATAAAATTCTACTGCCATCTGCATTCAACTACAAATTTCCGGATTGCTCTTCAATCTTCATATATTTCACACCCTAACACGTTAAATTTTAAACACTATCAGTACTTCTCTAGATATATTTACAAATGCTACTTTCATTTCATTCATTCCTAGATACCATCAACATTATAATTCTCTCTAGATTTATTTTCACACTTTCCTTTTCTGTTTAGCCTCCATTACTACCAAAAGGTATTACTTCAGAAAATTAAATGTATGAATGTACATGAAGTGTAGTTTTGTACTGTCTCAGGTCAGCCATTCCTGAGATGAGTGGTTAATTGAAACCCAACCAACAAAGAATGCTGCTATCTACGATTTAGTATTCAAATCCATAAAAAGTAGCTAGCTGCCTTTACTAGGATTTGAACCTTAGAACTCTTGACTTCAAAATCAGCTGATTTGTGAAGATGAGTTCACCACTAGGCCAACCCAGTGGGTTTTATTTTTACCTTCCTATTACTTCCCTCCCTGCAGTACAGTGATTTTAGATTACACCTTCTAATTTTATGTATAATAAAATGAGTTTAAATTGCAATAAACATTAACAATACACTGAAAACTGTATTTATTATTGCGAATTGCATTTTTTTTTCTACAAGTTTTTTAACAAAATAGAAACAATCTTTTTTAATTTTTACAAACTTTGTTATAATAAAATTAAATTTATAAAAAAATGAATCTATAAATTGTGATGAACAAATGAAATTCGTTAGTTATTCAGTACAAATACAAAAGTTTTAATTAAAAATGTAGTTATACCTGGATTATCATTAGCTGGAGAGTCAGGTGGAATGTAGACAGCTTCTTTGGCGAACTGATTAGCTAAAAGTGAAGCGACATCTTCCTCATCTATCTGAATATCTCGTCTAGTTCCATTTACATGAACATTACCACACTGCAATAAAGTTGCAGCCGCGGTCAATGCATTTGTTGCATTTGATTCACTATTAGAATTCAATTCATTATTATCATTATGAGACTGCTGTATAATAACAGGTTGATTTTCTTCATTTATCATAACTTGCAATAATGGCTGCTCAGATAACATCTGCAAATTAACCGGTGGTGATGCACTTTCCAAAAGTGCAGCAGTTGCTGATGATAAAAAGGCATTGCATTCATTTTTATGTTGTAAAAAATATCTAATATCTGTAAAACTTTGTTTGCAATTTCCACAAATATGAATATCCTCAGGTAAAAAAGGTGCTGGTGCATGCGGTTGAGCCAACAAATGAGGTGGTAATTGAATAGCTACAAACATAAAAAATATTACTTTTATATTACCAGTCATCTTTCTTAAATAATGTTTCTATGAAACATTTTTAAAAAGATAAATGTAAATTTACCTTTTATATTTAAAAGGGCAAAAAATACTTTAAATAATTTAAAAACTAGCTACAGACTTCAACCGACTCATTCAATATAATTTTTGTTTGGGCATTCAAACAAAAACCCAATGGCAAAAAATAAGCACAGTTAATGACTAAATATGATAAAAAAATATAAATTGTTGCCGATTCACATGGTTCTTTCAAAGGTAATTCGGATTATTCTCTGACATAATACCTGGATGCACTAATAACTTTCCTCTGACAGTTGTTAAAGTGTTATTATAAAATATTTTGCATACCTATTTACTATAAAGTACTAAATGCATAAGTTTTTAAAAAAGCCAAAGCTTCTAAGACCCTGTATGTTAAAATAAAAGGTTGTAAACTTTTACATCAAAGGAAGAATTTACCTAGATTTGCAAAGGGTTAATGCTTACATATGGCAAGGATGTTTGGATATTAATAAGGGTTGACCATTAGTAAATGTTCAAAAGACTTTTTGAAAATTATCAAATAAGAATTTGGTGTGAAATACCAAAATATTTTCTAACTATTTTCCTAAATTAACCAAGAACATAATACACTGTACACCAAAAAGAAATTATCTATAGTAAAACCCACAATAAAATTTGAGATAAAAGACTACAACTGGGCTGATACAGAACTAACAAACTACCACAAGAACTAAAAATCATAATGAAATAGGGAATTAATGATTTCAAGTCATTGTTCTAACAAGCTTGCAAGACAATCAGCTTACAACATAGTTTATTGACATCAGACTCCAAGGAGGTCCCTACTCTAAATTCAAAATAGCTTCATTTCAACATGTTGTGCATAACCAGATTAGCAAAGCAAAAAAAAAAAGTGTTCATGTACAGCAGTGTTCTTCCACAAAAAGAAAATTTACTCCAAGGGATCTAAGAACCAACTGCTTCGTGTTAAGTCATAAATAAAAAGGCTTTGCATGATTGTATTTCTTAAATGAAAAAAATTGTTATTATTTATAAATTTATTGGAAAATATTATTTATTTACTCCACCAGAATATATTCTTTGGCCTGTAATTACTCTTGTACAAAGAAATATAATAAGATAAAAACTAATACAAACCAAATAAACTACATATATAAATACAGAATAGAATTAAATGCAACAATATTAAATCAAAACCATTACATAATCAAAACCATGATTACATTAATACTTTAATACTCAACATTAATACATTAATACTTTTTATAAGAAAATTTAAAATTCTCCAAATCAGAAATCACTCATAAAAAAAAACCTATAAATAGCTTTCATCTCCTAATAAACATTACCGTACATAATTATTTATTATTGCTGGACTTAAAATCTCATCATTTGGTAATTTATATAACTGACAATAGCATTTTAAACATCAGTAATTCAGTTCGTACAACCATTCTTTTCATTGTAAAAACTACAAAATTAATTAAATATTTTTCTCATCTAATGATAATCTTTCATGTACAGAAACTTTATTTTAATTCTCATACTTCATACTTAATTATAATAATCCCATACTTAATTGTAATAATGTCAATATTAAATAAATTTGATTGGTTAATAAAAGAAACATATGGTTTAAAGGCATATGCAAACTGGATCCACTAATTTGGAAACAAAATCCATAATTACTTCCTCGTACGAAGTAAAGGAGTATTGCGGAAAGTTTCATTTTTCAGGTTTCAACAGAAAGTATCTATTTTCTACACCTCTGAATCCATTTTGACTAGTTTCGGCGTGACATATGTCTGTATGTATACATAAATATAACTCAAAAAACAATTAGCCATAGGATGTTGAAATTTTGGATTTAGGACTATTTAAGGTGTACTAGTTGTACACCTCTCCTTTTGATTGCAATCAACTGAACCAAAAGTGTCCAAAAAAGCCCAAAATTCAAACAAAATCTGGATTTTTACCTTTTCTTATATATAATAATAGGCCCTTATTGAGAGCTTTTCAATGATATATCATAAGTCATACTATTTTCAGTGGTTCCAGAGTTATAGCCAAATAAAGTTTTAATTAATGAAATATTTGGTCTTACAAGGGGAAGGCACATCAGTTCAAATCAGACTTAATTTCCTTTTCTTTAATTTTAATATATTGATTTATTAATAATTAATTGTTAACTTATGATTGAAAAAAAATTACAATACATAATAATTCAATAATAACAATAAAAAAAAAAAAAAGAAGAAAAAATTATCAGAAATTATTAATGAAATAAAATTTTATGCACTTTTCATTTTAAAATCATGTACATGTAATTTAATAGGTGTACAAGGAAGTCATGGGGTGTCCACATCAGATTATTATTTTTTATCTTAAAAAGCAATAAAAAATAATAAGTTTCATAAAAATATGAGATGGTGGGTTTTTGCAAACTAACATGAATGATCTCTCAACATGAAACTAGGAGGCAATAGATTTTATTTTAGTTGTATTTAAGATAAATAAATAATGTATTTGCTTACAGTCATGGTTATTTTTTGTCAATAGAAATAATAATTTTTTGTCAAGAAAAAGTACTTCAATGCAGACTAAGAAAAAAAATTGCTGATTTCCCTAACAAATCCAGTTTTACTGATAGATCATTTCATGACAAATCAAATAGGTGGATAGCCATTCACAACCTGACCAACTAAGATTTTCATGAAATTTGTTATGAATAAACTGTTGATACAGTTACGAGAAAATACTGAATTTTAGATCTGTATCATTAATTGTTTTATTTTTAGAGCCTTTCAAATTTGCTGGAAAATGACAAACTTTGACTTGCGGCAATATTGTTAGGTTGACATAATATTGTTATTTATTAAAGTAGAATTATAAACTTTGAACTTATCTTACAGCTTATTTGATGTTTTTTCATATGATATACAATAAGCCTATATTTACATAAATCTTTTTCAAGGCCTTTGACTTTCGACCTTGAATTTCAGAAAAGAGTAGGTCTTCAATTTTTTGTATTCATCTTTATATTATAAAATATCTGTGCAAATTTGAAACTGGGACTACATTGGAATCAAAAGAAAAAAATAATGTGTATCAATGTTTTTAACAAAAAAAATCTTATTGTGGGGTTTTGAGATGGTAAATATTTAAACTTTTGTAGGCTGAACTTGCAAAATCAAATAAAATGTATTGCAAAGAGAGAAACAAGTAATGAGGTAATATGTTGTTCATTTGTTTTGTCTAGTATTAAGAAATAGTATATCTCAACTCAATCAAATGATCAATGATGATGTAATGCGATGCGTCAGTGTAATTAATACAAATTGAAAGACAAAATGTATTGAAGCTTACTATCTATAACCTCAGTTTAGAAATAGTGTGTTCATTGTTTTATTGAAAACAATATAAAATTACCTAAAATATTTTATTTATTTAATTAATTTATTTGTGGAAAAACATGAAGAAAGCATGATGCCTGCCCTGAAGTCAATAAGCAAAGTGTTTGTTTATTGATTGCTAAATGTTGGTACAGTTACAGTTTTTTTTTTTTTTAAAGTAAGGTTTCTTTTGAAGTATGCAACTTTTTACAATAATAAATGTTTTAATCCATTT
Organism: Lycorma delicatula; assembly: GCF_047948215.1. Classification (NCBI taxonomy): domain Eukaryota; kingdom Metazoa; phylum Arthropoda; class Insecta; order Hemiptera; family Fulgoridae; genus Lycorma; species Lycorma delicatula. Next base: position 152,735,370 of record NC_134456.1, on the reverse strand, counting down.
CAAGAAGTAAGTCATAATAATATTACTAGGAAATTAAGAAGTGTTACCATGGATAACAGAGAAAAAATCCAAGTTCAGAAAGTGATTCGAAGATTTGTGAAGTGTCAGAAAAAACTTGCTTCAGTTAGTAATAATGCTTCAACGAAGCAGATGATGATGAAGTTCTTTACAATGAAACAAATTACACATTAGACAGGCTCAGAGTTGGCAAGTATTGGAGATCACCTGTAAAATCTACAAGATTGCAAGAAAAAACATATCCTGCCAAAAAGATTGCAAAAACTGAGTCATCATTGAGAGAAAAAAAATTCAATGTAGCTAGTAAAAACTTTCAGACTTCATCTCAAGTTGAAATTGATAGCAAAATCTTGGTACAATTTAAAGAAAATTTATTTGTACAACAGATACAAGTCTTAAAATAACAATTCTTTGTCTTCTTCCACAAAGTTGGAGCATCAAAAAAGTGCAAAGATGAATTCACAGGTACTACCAATTACATGATATGACACTGTCATCACCCTAAACCTGGTAAATGTCTGGATCAAAACATAGTTTGATGTATTCAGGTGTTTTAAAATCAGACGATAAGTTGTGTAATGCCAGGCAAAAAAGACTGTGTCATAATCAAATCACCTTGTGGAAACATTAAAGTTCAAAAAGACTGGCTAATCTGAAAGAGATATATCAACAGTTTAAAGAAACTCATACAGGTATTCACGTAACTGAAAACAACCTATTCAAAAAAGACATGTATAGTTGTTTGACTTCTATCAACTTTGCTAATTCTGTTCCTTGTTTTCCATCATCTGTTGAAGTTCCAGGTCTGTTGAATCTGTCATCAGGTTCTGTAGATCCATCTGTGTTGTCTCATTCATTCTTGTTTCATTTCCTTTTAGTTTGTTTCTTGTTTAATACAGTTTTCTCTCTTGCACTTAGTTCTCTCTTTTTTGTTCGTGGTGAGATGGGATGTTATGGCTCTTGTGCTGCATTCTCCCTGTCTATCATGATATGTGTTATTAGAGTTATGTATACTAATCTCCATGGAGGAAGTGCTTTAACCACCTGTAATTGTTGTATCATTCCCGATTTTGATTTCATTATTGCTTCCTCCTCTATTGTCGTTTCATATGTTTGCATTTCTGCATTCTTGTGACCAGGTTGTATCCATGTTGTTGTCGGTTTGTAGTTTTGATTTAAAATTGTTAATATACATGACCATATCATTTTTCATATAATCTGACTCTATGGTATTCACAAGAGTTAAGTAAATAACTTTCCCATTCCTTTCCACCAGGAGTTGGAAAACAGAAGCCTGATCCCTCAGCGGATCCAGTGCAAAACTGTGGGTATGTGTGTTCTTTGTTTTGTCTTGTATCTGTTGTATCGTTATTTTGTTTTATTTCAACATTAGGCATGTCACATATCTCGAAGCAATGTATATCGACATCCTGTATTTGTTCATTATTGTCGGATAGTTTTCTATTTCTTGTATTTGGTTTGGCCATGGCCATGGTTTTATTAATATTTCTAGTGTCTCAGGTGTTGTCATTATTTTCTGTATTCATCAATTTCTTGTTTTTTGTTTTCTATTTGTTTTTCTAGTGGTCTGACTAATTTGTCTTGTAATTCTTCGTGTGCTGGTGTTTGTAGTTTAATGGAGTAAACTATCCCACACACTGTCGATCCTTGTTTCCACAATAGACGCAATTACATTCAGCTTCACCGTGTTCACAATTTTCATGTACTAGACAATCGATCATTGATTCATCAATCATGTCTGTCTGCATACTGGCATTTATTTGTTGCCATGGTTCTATTTATACTAGTAAAATGATGTATGATGTATGGAGTTTATGTTGTTAATTCTGTTGGGCTATATATGCACTCCTTTAGTATTAGTTGTTTGTTTTCCTACATCCAACCTCCTGTATATGGTATATATACTTATAACCTTGTATAAAGTTGTTGTCAGTAATCCATTAAATAATATATATTTATATAATCTTAATCTTTGTACTTCCTTCACTTCTTTTTTTTTTTGGGCTTGCTGTATGTCTATTAGATACAATTGTAATACAGTTACTGCAAGCCAAAATTGGGTTTTCTAGCTGCTTTCATCCCAAAAAAAAAAAACAGCAAAATAATCATGTATTTCAAATAAGCACATACACATTCTTTTAAAATTTAACTTAATACTAATGTTATTGGTATAATTTTTAAGTAGCAATAATTGAAAGCCAATGAAAATATAGATTACATTTATTAAATAATTATTATAAAAATCATCACATTAAATGATAATTTAATTGTTATGTCTGACTGCCTTCATGACACAATATCAGTTCACCTTTTTCAGAAAAAAACTAATTCAAATTTTAAAAGAAAAGTATAATAAACTAATTTACTTCTCAGATGGCTCAGCAGAACAATATAAAAATCGTAAAAATTTTGAGAATTTAATGTATCATAAAGATGACTTTGGTGCCAAAGCAGAATCGTACTTCTTCGCTACATCACATGGATTGTCTTGGTCTCTTAAAAGATTAGCATCAAAAGTAAGTTCACAATGCCCATACCAAGACCAGATAACAACAGTTATTCAGCTTCATGATCAGGTTCGATCAAATATTAAAAATATAAATTTCATATTTGTTTCAAATGAAGAATATCAGAAAGAAAAAAGTATTTAACACCTTGTTTAGCAAAGGCTGTGGCAATCCCAGGTATTCAAAAGTTGCATGCTTTTTTACCAGTCAGGAAAGGATATCTTAAAACAAAAATTATTTCTGAAAATGAAGAATAAGAACAATATAAAGTTTTGCCGAAATATTAGTTAGTTTCCCTGAAATTTTTGATATAAAATGTTTTGTCACATGCATTTATTATAATAGTGGATGGCTAGTGTATTATCTACAAATGAATTGACAGAAGAAGTCGAACTAAGTTTTCTTCACCCTCCAGGTGCATCGTCTTATGTTTTTCCAGCATACAGTGGTTATCTAATATTACCAACAGGCAGTACTAGCAAAAGTTAATCAAAAAACTACTACTGGATGTATATATACATTATCTGAAAAAGAAACTGCTCAGGCAAAAGAAAAACTGACAGCAAAATAATCATGTATTTCAAATAAGCACATATACATTCTTTTAAAATTTAACTTAATACTAATGTTATTGGTATAATTTTTAAGTAGCAATAATTGAAAGCCAATGAAAATATCAGATTACATTTATTAAATAATTATTATAAAAAATTGTTTTTATTAAGAAACATTACTTGAAAAATTAATCAGTACATTAGCATTAATCAATACATAAGTGCTGTTGATGTATTTTATCAGACTATTTTTAAAATTAATACAAATTAAATATTTATTTAAAATAACAACTACTGGAATGAAACATTTAATTTTAAGAATGTATAAAACTTTAACTTGAAATTTTTATTGATTTGTCTTTCTGTGCATTGTGTAAGATTTAAGACAGTCAAAATGACCAAATCATAAACGCTGTAACTATAATTATTTAAAAACACGCATTATTATATTTTAGTTATTAGTCATACAATTATTATTTATATTATTGTAGCTTCTTGTATTAGAAGTGAGTCTTGAGAATTAATTTTATACATGAATATGTTTTACACTTTAGTTCTTTATATTATTTTAAATATATAGAGATTTATTGTTTTACTTAAAATTATTTACTTAATTTCACTTTTAAGCGTAAAGTGTAATGATTTTCAACTTCATTAATATTCATTGCAATTTTGTTATAAAACTAATTAGAAATTTTTAAAAAAGTAAATTTTGCTAAAACAATGATATTTATTTTTATCTCCTGATCCCAAACCAGCCTTGGTTTCAAATTTTCTAAACGGCTTCACAGTATGACAAATAATATACATTTTTTATAAAACAATTGAAGACTTTTTTCTGAAATTCAAGTTTAACGGTGGTGACCTTGAAATAAAAATTTACATAGGCTTGTTGTATATCATATGAAAGATCATCAAATAAGCTCTAAAATGAGACCAAGTTTATCATTCTACCTTAACAACAAAATTCTACAATAAATAACAAAGTTATGTTGACCTAACACTACTGCCACAAGGCAAAATTTGCCATTGTCCAGAAAATCTTAAGGGCTGTTAAAACGAAACAGTTTATGATAGAGATCTGAAATTCAGTATTTTCTCATAACTCTATTATCTGTTAATTCATACCAAATTTCATGAAAATCCCAGTAGGTCAGCTGTGGGCCTTGATTTAACAAGACATTACACAGCACAGTAACATACATACAAAAAGATGAACATATCCCCATTAAAGCACATATAACTGAAGAACAGGAACATTCATTACTTAGTAAATAAAATAAATTAGTTCTAATTTTAAAAAAAAACTGTATATTAATCTTTAATTGTTGATGAATAAATAATTTGTTTTTAATGAATGGAAGTTGTGTACACAAGTAGTACCATTTACAAATATTTTCTGCCTTTGAAATGAAGCCTAATCCTTTAGAAACGACTGTATGTGCTTGAAAACTTCTTACGTTTTTGTATTTTTTGAGGTTAAAACATTTTTAATTTTTGTTTTGTTTTGTTTGCTATCAAGAAATAAGTAAATTCCAAATAACCCCAAAATTGTTATTACATATCTGCTGAGATAATTGCATATCAGTTAAAGAGAACATATTAAAAAATTAAATAAGCTTATATCAGAAAGAAAGTCAGGCCAATTTAGGATTAAGATTTTAAAACAAAATTACTGGATAACAATTTTATTAAGTTAACAAGGCTAAAAAAATAAAATCAAAGGTAAGATCACAATTATGTTAAACTAATACAACTTCATCTTAATGGAGAAAAATTCCAAGTTACTTTTGGCTAGCCAGCTCTCTTTGAATTTAAATATTATCATTAATAAACAAAATGGTTAACAAAACAGCATGAAAACAATAATTAATGACAGACAAACTACCATGTTAAGGCACAGAACAAGAACTACTAAAAGTACTGTTAACTATTAGTAGCAGAAAAAATTTATGTAAACCATAATTCAACCTAATGTGTTTTTCTGAAATTTTAGTGTTTATTTTTATACAAAGCTTGATACCAAACAGTATTCATATTCATGGTATTTATGTTCAGTATTGTGGTAATTCATGCAATTCCCAAACATCTGCGCTGCTTTTTTAATTTTCATCAGTACAATATTAAAACTAAATAAAAAGAAGCATTTGCAGATTAATTTTGGCCTCATTACAGAGACCAAATGAATAATCTTATTTCCCAGTGGGTGCAATGAAATTCTAAAAAAATACAGAATTCAGAACCACACACAGGGTTCAAGTTTGAAATCCTAATTAGTTGAGGCAGATATAATAATATAACTAAACGACATCTGTAAACCCATCAACCAAACAGAAAAATAAAAATCACCAAAAACTAAATAATGCGGATTCAAGATATAATCAAACATTAAAATACACAAATCTTAACTCCTACCGAACTGTTATATTTAACACGTTACCTTATGAAAAGATATTAATAATACAATACGGAACATTTTTTATAGTAATACATCCTTAATTTTAAAATCATAACCATACAGTACCGCGCTTAAAAACACGTACAATCACTCATTACGGGGCACCCAAGAAAAAATACAAAAAAAAAACGGCCTTATCAGGTGTCAGCTTGAGCGAACACAAAAACACACTAGGAATTCAGTGATAATAAGAAGTTATACCATATACTTGCGAACTCAGTGCATCCATTAAAAACGTTAAAAATAAAATTCTTAAATCAAATAATCGACCAGTTCTACATTTATTAGTAATATATAATACTTTAACCAAACGCTCAGGAAAGGGCAGACACTCGCTAATACAATATCAACCAGTTTGACCAACCTCCACTTTGTGTTCAACTTTTTCTATTTGGTTTAATTTTTCCTTTTCCAAAACTTGTTATAATCGATCATTAGAGTGATTGAAGAATACTTATGGTAATTTTCATCTTACAGGTCTAATTTATACCTAAGTACATCAATTTGCTGTTTTCTTTTCAAAACGTTCGTTATTGAAAACTTAGTGTAGAAGTCAAGTTGCACTAATAAATTTTGAAATTTTAAAAAAATAACAATATTTTAAATCTTTTTCACACAGATTTTTAAGTAAATCTAATTAGTGGTTATATTTTTCTCGTAAGATTGTATTATTTTTACATTTTATGTTGGTATTTAATATACAAATTTTGTTCCATAAAAGTTCGTGGTTGTTGTAGGTTATGTTGTTACGTTGCTAAGTTTTATTTCAAATAGAAATTGATTATTTCATTATGCATAATTAAAAGGTGGATGATACCCTAGCAATTGGGATATTATTTAACAATATATATATATACACGTATTGAATATTTTGTTACCATGTTTTGCCTTCAACAGATCAAATGGTTTAAACCGAATGGATATTGCATCACTAGGATAAGGTTAGTAAACGCAATGAGGGTAATTCTGGTTCTAATGTATATTATCTGTAGGCTTACCGTATTTGTTTGGTTCCAACCCAGGACGTATTTTTGAAATTACTTAAAATGTCTTAACAGTTAACTGAAATATTGAACTTTATGTATTCAGTTGTAGTTTTCACTTTATTTAGAAGTGGTTTGTTTGTTTTAATTTCATCATAAAATTCACAACAAGAAAGTTCTGAATTAATTTTAACATTTAGTAGATACTGAAAGTCTACCCCCTTCTGCTGGCCAAGTGCTTCCCATAATTGAAAAAACTCTCTCAACAAGAGCAGTTTCCCAGGCAAAGATATCGCAAACAACTTGTGCAATTCTTTTTTAAGTTTTGTTACTCTTAGTGTATATATGTAAAAATATTTATAAATTATTAAACAATATCTTCTACATTCAGCAGTAGAGAATCACATGCTGTTTGTACTGAACTGTGCACAGTGTGGCCGAAAAACTATTTTGTAAAATAAGTCTATCAACATCACTTAAAACGTTTCTGAACACATTTTCATTTCCCTTTCTCTTCACACCATCATAATTACTATTATCGGCAGTATAACGAACCAACTTTTTTCAAGTTTGTATTTTTTGACTCACTGCAAAAGATGCTGATTAAAAATTTGATCAGTTTCACCTGACACTTCATCAAAATTTATAAGTTTAACTTGAATTCCTTCCTCCAGACCAAAATATTTTACAACAAGTTTTACTTCACTTCTGTTTGAGCTAACTATCATTACTGTTTCATAATTAATGTTTTCCAAAGAACGCAACACATCATCAAATATAAATGACTAAATAACATTAACAATAATTGCCTCGGTTTTGGTTCTAGCAGATAAAAATTTTGGGTCATATAACTTTTTAACCAGTTTAGATGTTTTGAAACCGAGTTCGTGTCTAGTAGTGTGATATGAAAATGTAACTTGTTTAGCAGCACACTCCAGATCACTGTTATTGTTATTCCCATTTGTGGCTTTAAAAAAATCTATTATTTTGCTGAATCAGTAGCGTTAATACCACTCCTATGTTTAGTTGTCTTCAATATTACCTTTTCCTTTATGTGCAACAGAAAATTCTCCAGTACACAGTGTGCAATAAACACATTCATTGTTACTGCCATTACACAACTTCAGAAATTTGTATTCCTGTTGCAGGTTAACATTAAACACACATTTTCTTTTGTCCATTGCTAAACAATGAAAAAACAAAAAAAAAACAATTAGAAATAAAATTATCAAAAACATGTAGACAAGTTACTTGTCTACTTGGCAAGTTACTTGCCAACTGACTAAGTAAAAAGTTGTGGCGAGACTGGTAGCCACGCCTCCATCAAAATCGACAAAAGTGCTTACACCAAGGTCAGCTAAAAGATACATGACTATAAGGGAATGTTTAAAAACACTATGTTGAACATATAGGTTTAAAAGTTTTAAAAATCCTCACCAGTCATAAAATTCTCAAACCGGACAGCACTAAAAAAACTAGGACTGTCCGGGCTAATCCTGGATGTGGTAAGCCTAATTATCTGGCCCCTGGATAGTTAACTGAATTTGAATAAAAAATTTTAATTATTATTCATTTTTTCATCCCTGTCGCATAATTTAGAGTTTAATAAAAAATTTCAATTCTGTCATGAAAAATGATAGAAAAAAATCGTTATTCTGAACTTTAAACTTTTAGAAAAAAAGGTTTTCATTATTTCAGAAATTATCTTATCTTCACTGGGTTTAAATATAAATTAAATAATTGTAGTTAGTTTTATTTTATTGTTTATAAAATATCTTAATTTTTTCTGGTATTTTTTGTGAAGTCAGTGTTAATCGTTTAAACCAAGGAATTACTTTTCTTATGTTTCCAGAGAATTTCCAAAAGAGTATTTTAGAGATTAAAATGTTGATCTTTTTTACAAATGAAATTTCATGTTTTTTCCAGAGAAGTTGTGATAAATCATTATGCAGTAGAACATCGTGAGTGATGACTGTCCATCACTAATCAGTGTTTAAACAATAAACACTAATTAATCCAAAATACAAGAAAAAATTACAAATGTAAAAAGATACAATTATTTTATAAACAATAAAATAAAACTCACTAGATGTATTTAATTTATATTTAAACCCAGTGAATGTAAGATAATTTCTGAAATAACAAAAATCTTTTTTTCTACAAGTTTAAAGTTCTGAATAATGATTTTTTTCTCTTATTTTTCGTGATAGAAACATTATTATTTATCATGACTAATTTCTTGTAAACTATGGAAGAATTATACCTTTTGAAAGAGAATCAGGATGTTTCCGCCTTATTGTAGGTTTTACTTTATTTTCTAGCATATCACAGTAGTACTCCCTCTTGATTGTACATCGTTTTTCCAAATAATTGCAATAAATTGGGCCTTTATAGTTTCAAAACACCATTAGCTTACTTTACCTGCTGTTGCATAGGGTTAGAATTTTTTCCTAGCTGGCAAACACTGATGTTTCCATTCCACATTCAGACATTAGGATTCAAGCCAAAAGTGCTAAATCCAAGTTTCACCACAAGTTATTACTTGTTCAATCTACAAAAGCATTACCTTTGCTAAAACTATCATTGTAAGTTGCATACAAATGTGAATTGGGTATCTGTGATTTTGAATCTACTAGCTCAGAACCCACGTCGAATATTTTATGTGGCAATCAGATTATCATGGATAATGGATGAACGCTGTTGATACTTGCACTAGGAGTTTCAGCAGTCTCCTAAATTTGTCTACTCTTGCAAATAAAGGATTGATACAGATAAATTGCAAAGCATCAGTCAAAACTTCCACCAGACTTCTGCTATGATGAAAATTAGTAACACTTGTTCAATCCACTTTTCCTTGGTTCCATGTTCTTTTCCACAATTCAAAATTTGTGTGGTTAATAAACTTTTTACCATTCTGTTTTAACATCCCCAAGTGAATTTCAATGATTTAGCACCTTTAGAGGATAAAAATTTAATCACAACATGCTCTTCTTCCATTGAATTTGTTTCAAGAATGGCAGACATTTTGAAATAAATAGAGATTATAATAACAGAAATTATTTTCACAACTGATATGTTTTATATCAGGAATGCTTACTACCTCTAAGAAATAAAATATATTCATTGAAGTCAGCTTGTATGCTCAAGGGTAGAACTTAAAAAAAGTTTATACAAGTTGAATAAATTAAGAACTTCTTTCTTTTTATTGTTAAAAACTGTTTAACAGTGTGAAAGCATTTTCTCTTTTTTGTGGTTGAAGGAGGAGGTTGTAATAAATTTTTCCTATTTATTACATTAATTACTTCTGTGCTGAAGCAGTAGTGTTACATTGTATCTAGTTTTTAAATATCACTTTCTTTATTAATAATTTGTATACAGTTTGCATATTTAATTTTAATTAGACAAGGTTACGGAGCATTAGGTTCAGTAAAGTAACTAACGATTCTGTGTACTGAACTTTGTAAAATATCTAACATAACGCTTACTAACCTCTTCTAATTAACATTAATTATACAAATTATGTACAACTTATTAATGACAAAAGTGATATTTAAAGTAAATACAATAATTAACATACAAAATAACAACAGAAAACAGTAAAAATCAAGTGCCCTCTTAACATAGAAGTACCCTTTCTTTATTGACTTAAAAATAAGAACTTTTTTTGCAGCTTCAGTGGGAGTTCTCAACTATCACAACAAAATGAGCCAGGTGCAAAGTTGCCAACTAAGAAGCATTTGCGGCCTGTCACACCTAAATTACGATATCCTTTATGGTTCTTGAAGAAAGAACGTGCTGTAAGTGTTAATATTTTTCAGTACTGCCTTGAGTATTTAGAGAAAAATTGTTGTTTATAGACAATCACCAGGTATACATTTTATAAGATGTATTATTTTCAACAGCATTAACTGCATTTGACATATAAGTTCAGCATGGAAAGAGTTAACTGGTATGTTAAAAAAAGATTAAAGTGGTATTTCATGGCATAGTGAGAAATTTTAATTATTATGTTTTGCCCAGTTTTTGATTATCTTTTATTGGATAAAATGTTTGAATTTATTTATAAGCCATTAACTTTTCCAAATAAAGATTGTATAAATCATGTTCGGCTTTTTAATAATATTTAACATTTTAAATTCAAGTGTACAGAAATATTTTCAAACACCACAGGTTAGAAAAATACAACTGTTACCAAATAATGTTGCAAAAACCTGTAGAAATGAAAAATGTGTATGGTGCATCTTTTACTCAAAAATTTAAGTGTGACAAATGAAATTGAAATTAATTGGTAGTTTTGAATCTGAAAATTAATGGATGGGTGATTCTTATATAATACCAATTTTTAAGGGTTATTAAGTTGTTTATGTAGACATTTTTAAATAACAGTAAATCCTCATGGTATAGTGAAACTGCTGTGTTCCATTAAAAGAAAAAAATGTAGTACCGTTTCAAAATTGGAAAAATGCTTTCAAATCAATTTAAAGCATTTATTTGTGCAGTTTGAGGTTAATGAAAAGAATATAAACTTTTAACTAAATAACAGAAAATGGCATTTATAAAAATGTTTGGTTTGTTGTTCTGGTTTGTATACACTTGCTTCTAGCACAGGTGCAATCAGTACATTTTAGAAGAGGTATTTAAAAGTCTGCTTTTACTGAAATTTTTGTAAACAATACTGTAGAAATAGAGCTGATAAGTACTGAATATACTAAATGACATTGGTATATACTAGATGAAGAAGGCTTTAAAAACCATCATCATATTTAAAAACATTCAATATAAATAAAACTGACATTTTTATACTAGTAAATTTCTGTGGTTCCAATTTTTTTAATCAAGCTGAAAAATTAATTTTAAAAAACAAAACCCTCAAAAACAGATATGGCACCTAAGCGTTAATGGTGGTCCATTTGATTTTATTAGAAATTTTTCATATTAATACCTTACTGACAGTTTTATAGTATTGTGATTTATTTGTAACAGAATATAATCTTTACTAATTGATGAATTATGAGGAATAGAAGTTTTTTATTGTAAAATTCAGCGTTATAATGCTTTGTGTTTTTTTCCCCCATTCTACACAAAAAAACCAAAAACACAAAACATTAACAAGAGTTATTTTGTACATCTTGCACAGAAAAGACTAAATTAATGTCTTGATAAGAAGAATCTTCATCCCAAGTTCTTCAACTAAGATATTATTCACCTATCTGAATGTTATCCTCCTTTTTCCTTAATTTTGAGTTTACACAGTATGTCTAAAAAGTTCCCAAACTAAATTAAATAAAAATACATATTTAAAGGTAAATTAATTTACTCACATTAGCCCTCTACATAGAACCCTTCTCTAGTTATACACTTTGTGGAATCGCTTTCAACTGATCGCTGCAAGCCTTTTGGATGGCCGGATTGTCATTGAAAAAGTGGCCTTTCATCTTCAACTTGAGTTTCGAGAACAGCAAATAGTCTGCTGGAGCCAAGTCGGGTAAGTAGGGAGGAAGGGATAAGATGGTGATTTGATTTGCAGTGTAATAACATGTTAAAACTGTTGCCATGTGTGCCAGGGTATTGTCATGCAAGAGACCAACTGCTCGGATCCTAGTGCTCAAACTGGATTTGACAAATACGATGCATCAGGCGTTTCGTTACTTCCAAATAAAATTTAGAATTCTTTGTTTAACCAGTTGGAATAAATTCATGATGAATCCTTTCAGTCGAAGAATGCAATCAACATCATTTTCACTCTTCATTTTTGCTGCCTGATTTTCACTAGTCTTTATACTCCAGGACTCAAACAAGCATCAGATTGACGCTTCATTTGCGGATCATATATGAAGCACCAGCATTCATTCCCAGTTACAGTTGTTTGCAAAAAATTTGGGTCACTATTGACAGTTTCAACGAAGTCTTGAGCGCAGGAAAGATGCACCTGTTTTTGTTCTTCAGTCAACAAATGTGGAACAAAACAAGAGCATACCTTTAGGCGGTTCATTTTTTCTGTTAGAATTGTACTTACACGTACCTTGTCTTTACCAATGTTTAGCTCTTCTGCTAGATGAGGTTATTCAAGCAGGCATGCATGTACGTCCAATGACTCTACCATCTTTAAACCACTTCATCATATGTATGTTGTAGTACAAGATGTGGCTTCATCACCAAATGCTTGCTGTATCACAGTATAAGTCTCAGCAAAAGATTTTTGAAATCAAACAAAGTTTTATCGCACTTCTCTGTTCTATGTCACGAGCTCGCATAAGGTCTCATGAACACAATGTACACAGCCGAATATAACTCAAGACTGGAGTGATGAAATGTGACACTCATCAAACATCGTACTACATAGTTCCTTGGTTCGCCGAGAGATGATACTATTTGTATTGACAACAGAAATTTAGTTCGGGAACTTTTCAGACCTAATGTAGACTCAAAAAGACAATTACTTTTATAGATATCTCACCAAATGCCCAAAATTGTCAACCTAACTGACAATTAACAGCCTCATTGTTTACTTTATGTAATCTAAAATCTTCCTCCTTATAAACCCAATTCCTCTAGTTTATCTTGAGCATTTTTTCTGAAGAAGTATGTAATTACTATTTGAAATCTAATTGTTTAATATATTTTCTCTATCTCAGTGGAATTCATACATACAGTATGCTAAGTTTTTGGTAGTATTTTCTTTTTTTTCAATTTATGTTATCAGGGTATTTTGTTATATTAAATTAGATTCCTCTTAGAGTTTTCCAATTAATTCTTTAATTTTTATTCTTTTTTTTTTCAGAACTATAATGAACGATTAACTGCAGAAAATAAATTATTTGTCAATGAAATAATAAAGGAAAAATATGGGCCACCTGCAATTATCAGTGGCATTTCAACTTATCAGTTGAAAACGCCATTAAAGAAGGAACCACTACAGAGAGGAGAATGGATGCTAAAAACCAGAAGAACTGGACTAATTGCTCGGAAGATTGGTATTTATCCAATGTGGACCAAAGAAGGACGACATATGTTAACTACATTGTTACAGGTTATGATTATGTATAAATGGTTTGATGTTAGTGATATTTTAAAAGTTATTTCTTCTGTAAATTTTATGAGTATCAAATAGGGGAGGATACGTTGATAAATCTTTTTTTATTGCTGCTTTGATGTATAAAAATCTTTCGAATTACTGATTTATGTTTTTATCAATCCATATATGTCTAAACCAGAAGTAAAAGGCACCAATCCATTTACTTTATTTTTTTAGAAATCTACTTTTTGACATTTTTCACATTGTTTTCAGAGATATAAAGTACTTATACCCCAAAGCAGAGCAACGGGTGGCAGTATGACATTGTTGCAGAACGAAAATTAGTCCTGCAGGAAGGTTGTCCACCCTGCAAATGAAAATTACAACTGCAAATAAATCAACTGCTGTGTAAACAAAGAATGATTTGTAATTTTTTCATAAATAATGGAGAAATTGAAGAACAGACATTTTTCAAATTCATTTATTTATTTACTTATCTAGTTATGTATACATGGTTTTTTGACTTTAATTTATATTTTACCTTATTTCTTTTGTTACATATATTTAATACGAAACAGTTTTTAAATTTAAGCAGTTGTACATAGAACTTATCTCTTAAGAAAGAGGGACCATCATATAGGGGTGTGTAAACTTCTTTTGTTTTTCTTTCACCATATATGATCTAAGTATATATATACTTGTACGTGCCAGCGCTGTTATTTTTACACACGTTATATAACCAGTCATTATTTGCATTGATTTCTGACAATTAAAGCTATTCAAGAAATTACATGTCTGAAAAGAGTTTTCATTGATAGGATATTGTCATTTATTATTTAGAGGAATGCAACTATTTTAAAGGTTAAGTACCTTTGTAAAAAAATATTTGTTGAATACTTGAATAATGAAATGTGTATAATTCTCTTATAACTTTACCACACTAATTCGGCTTTATTAATCAGATAATATTTAATATATATATGTCAGTAAATACACAGTTTTTTGTATAGTGTGTGATTATGATGTAACATGAACTTGAACTTTCATTAAATAATTAAATGAATATAAAAATGTTCTTAATAATTTTTTTTCTCATCTACATATGATTGCAGTATTTTACATGTAATTATAATTTAAAAAATAGTTACTAGAAATGAGTGATTATGTCGAAAGTGCCATACACTTTCAACATAATCAAAATAACATTGATTTAATTATTAAAAAAAGATTTTTTTCTTTTTCATTAAAAAAATGTTTTAAAATATTTTTTTTTTTTTTGTTAGTATTTGATGTATTTTTATATTCATTATATCATGGGAAATGAATATCCAAAGTAAATTCATTAAGATATGTTTTTTAATTCCCATATATTTCTTACATTAACTTGAAGCATGAGAATGATCGTCCGTCCTCACATATTCCATGAAATCCCTACCCTGATCTGGTAACTCTTCTCACGGAACAACATTTGTTTAGGTGTGTCAGTAGGCACTATTACAAAAGACAATTGTTAAACGGACCTGTTACCTTTACTAAAAGGGGTTTCTTTTAGCCCCTTTCTGGATCCCTCCCATTATTATATTTTCTACTACTTTCTTAATTGGTAGGAATCCATTACTCAGGTTCGTTATACTGGTCTTGTTACAATATTATAATTAGATATCTTCTTCCAGCTTCTTCCCTTTCGTAATGCTTGTAAGCAACTTGGCCCTTCCTTATCCGCTACCCTTTCCATCAACTTTTCTCTCTTTGATCCTATCACTGGAGACAATTTTACACAGAAAATGTTTCAGTCAAAATGTTTTCCTCTTCATTTTCATCTTACATAATTCTGCTCCTCTCTTATTCTTATCTAGACTAATATTATTATTAATTATTATTTCAAAATTATCCATGACTTCCCTTCCTTCTTTCTGACTCTCCACAATTCTGATCCAAGTGATAACGCCCTCCACATAAAAGCATTAGGCAAAACCTTTTCGTCTGTTAAATCAGAATCTAACTTATCGTCAGTAATCCTTTTACCTTATTTTTTAAAAACCTATTTTTCCCCCATAGATAGTTTGCATTTTACTTCCTCCATATAGCTTTCACTTAGTCATTCCAAAATACCAAAACTTCCAAAATACTTTAATAACTTTATATATTATGTTTTCATCTTTCTTCCAGTGATAAGTTAACAGAGCCAACTTTCTCTAAATTTTCTCTTTAATTATCTTCATTTTAAACTTTTCTCAGTCTTACAGTATTTTACATCTGAACTCCAGTTCTGCTACTAATTCTACACATACTTAATTGCCCTTATTCATTCACCTACCACTAAAATGCCTCTTACTTTTTTTAATACTTTCTCTATTAATTTATCTGTGTGTATGTATGTATTTTCAAACATATTGGTGGTAACAAACAATATTTTTGTGTCGCTCCTCTTCTGACATGCATCCCTTCTTTTTCATCATTTCCTACTATAGCTATCATTGATCTCATTTACAGTTACTTAATTAATCTTCCAAAAATACAAATTTAATCTATTTTTATTTCTTGTAAAAATAAAATAAAAATTGAAACATTAAATCTTTTTCTGAACATATTGTGGAGTTGTTCTGAAACAGTGAGGAATTTCTTTGAAATTTATGAATTGTATGGATGCTGTCATTGAAAAAAAATTTATATATATATATATGTATATATGTTTTTACATATATAAAAATTTTTTTAGTATACATTTTTAAATCAGTAAAATTTGTTCTCTTATAAGTACTAAACGTAAGAAATATTCTTAAAATTATTATGAAACTTGCATTAGAATGTTTAAGCCAACTTTTTTTTTATCTTGTACCATTGTAATAGAACATTGCAAACTCTTGTAAGAAGATTACTCTCACATGGAACTTTTTATATGTAGAATAAATAAATGAAACTGATAAAAAAATTGCCATTTTTTTTTTTCATACCTGTAACCAATTATGACTATTCACAAAATCATGAGATCCTATTGTTACAAATAATGTACATGTTTTGTGTTACAGGTGGTTGATAATCACGTAGTCAGTTATACGCCTCCTGAGGAATACACTCCACATTTAAGAGTACCACGATTTTTAAGAGAAAATGAATATGGTTGTCTCTTAGTTGGAGCTGAAAGTATGGATCCACAAATGGTAAATCATTGTTTTGGTTTTCAAATATCAATTAATATTTTTATTTGTCTTATAGTGGGTGAATTTTTTAGGTATTCTTTGCAAGTTTTTTTATTCTTTTTTTTTTCTTTTAGTTATCATGCTACTCTACTCAGTTACTAGTATAACTTAGTCTTGGTTACATTGCTCTTTTGTAACTTTTTTGTTAGTGCCATAGTTCTCCATCCTGGGCCTAAAAAAATTTCTTTATGAGCAGTAGCATGTTGATAAACTTGTCTCTTTTGTACATGTTAAAGCATCAGAACATGTTACTATTATTTTTCCATTTATACAAGAAAATTATTTTATTTTAGGCCCACCTATTCAATTATAATATTGTTTATTCTTTCTGAGAATGTAAATTTATTATGCATAAAATCTTATTTGAAATTTTTGTAATAATATACATATATATCTCAAATAACAAAAAATAACCACCAAACACAGTAACAAACCTAAAAAATGAATACCAAAAGTCGACTTTCATGGGATCCTGCATAAATCTTTATATATAAAAATGTTAAGTTTGTTTGTGTATGCTTCAAAAACTCAAAATGTTCTGCACCGATTGAGCTGAAATTTTAGCACGATATATAACCCGCATCAAAGATTGTTTTCATCTATTTTTAATAAATCTATCTATCTATTTTTAATTTGTACAGTTTTTTAATAAATAAGAGGTTAATAAATCAGATGGAAATGTAAACAAAGGAAAACCAATCAGATCAATGCAAGATGGCCGCTGTCAAACACAACAACCAATCACAAAGAGCCCGTATGGCTGTTGCCAATGTAACAACTGATTAAGTAACAAATTTCTTTGAATTATATTTAACAGCTAAAACATCTGTATTTTATTTTTAAAAAAAACACCAAAACAAAAAGAAAAGCCACCAAGAAGGATGACTTACAGTATGCAAACAAAAAAAGTAGAAATAACCAGAATATTGATTAATTAATATTGAATATTATTAACATATATTAACTACATTAACATTTTAATTGCAAAGTATATGTTAATATTTTTAATGTTTTTATTTTAATCCGCAAAATTTATATATATATATATATATATAATTTTAATTTCACAGATCAGATTATAGAAGTCTTTGTGTTCATCTACACACTTATTCATTGAGTGATGGCTTAGGTTTGATTAACTGGATCTTCTTACAATGTGAATAGGACTATTCTTTTTGGACCAAGACTTACAAAATTGTTGGATTTGTGAAACATATAAATATAAAACTGTTGTGTTTGAAATGTAAAATTATGCATTTTAAAACAAGAAGGGGAGAATAAATTTATGGAACTTATAAAATTTTTATTTTATTTACTTTTTTTTGTAAGATGTAATCTACTGATGGTGGACCAAGATAATGTATAGTAAAAACAAAGTTAAAGTTTAATGCTTATCAATGATTCACAAAATCCAAATATTGCTTAAGTTACTCTGGTAATGACCTAAGCATTGACATGAATATAAAAATATGTTCTGATGAGCATTTTATCTCATTCTGATGAGCGTCTTATCTAATTAATTTTTTTTATCATTCTGTGAAATTTGAGAAGCGTTAAAACTTAACATAGAGAATAATTAAAAATTTCAAATTATAGTCTTTTAAATAATTGTTGATTAGTTAGAATTGAAAATTTTATGAAGTAAATAAAATCTTAAATATAATTAATAGCATTATGAAGGCAGTGATAATAAATAAATTTATCATTTTTTCTTTCTTTGCCTAATACAAAAAATTAAAAACATTGAAAAAGTACATTTCATCACACTGCCCACATCTAAAACAAACTGTATTTATTTAATGACAAGAGTTTAATTATATGATACAGGAAAATAAGCAGATTATATTTAAAATTTTTTTTTTATGCACTTGCATATCAAAATGAATGTACAAAATGTCCCTATTGTACACTGATTCAGACATCAACTCTTTTGTTCATGTTCATTACAACTTTCTTTAGAGTTGCTTCATTGATGTTAGATATGTTTTCTTCAACATATTCTTTCGATTCATCCAAAATGTTTAGGTTGATCTTAAGAACAATATCTTTCTGATGATATCATAAATAAAAATATGGTGGTGAGAGGTCCGAGGACCTGTGGAAGCAGTCATAAAAATTCACATAATAATCTGTAGTCAAGTGTGTGGAATATAGCACACTTTTACTGTAACCAGTGGTTTCACTGTTTGGATTCAAGGTTATAAAATTTGTACTATTTTCTGAATATTTCAGTAAAAAAAAAAAAAAATGGGTTTTTTATTCAGCATGCAACATGAAGTTGCATGCTGAATAACAAATTTATTGATAATTCAGAAATTCTCAAAACTCCATAATCTATTGTTAATATATCCAGAAAGCCAAAACCATGCTTCAATGAATAAAAGGTTATCTAAAACATGCACACTTCCTCGAATGAAAAGAATTAAACTATTTACAGTTCTGAAGTCATCTGTTAAAATCAGGCTTGCCAACTTCATGCATTATTTGAACTCGATATAGGGGTAACTAGATTTTTTATAGCCTTATGAACTACCACAATTGAAAGTAGTTTGTTGAGAAAGTTTTGTCACTTTTCATTAAATCGACATAACAGGTATTCCAACTTTCATCATGTAATACTGGTAAGCGACCACTATGTTTACAATTAACTATATTTCCTGTTTCATGAAATCTACTAAACATAAAATAATCAATTTATTTGGTGCTGGACTGTTGATGAAATTACTATTAAAACATTTCTGCATTCAGAATAAGACTCGGTGATTAAATAATTTTCCAATGGACTTATGAAGATGACATGCTTACACTGTTGAAATAGATATAGGAACAATGAGTTAGTTATTGATCTATGCATTTTGGCCTTGTTTAGTATAGTCTCAAAAATATCTGCCTTGCCAGGAACACTGAATTGAATAATAAATTTAGAAGTGTTGGGTCAGCATCTGTTTTGGGTTGTGTGACTTTATTTATGAATGCATTGTTTATTTTTTTAAGGATAGAAAGAGGATTAATATTTGTATATTCAATAAAATTTATAATAACTTTTATTACATATATTTTGTTTTTCGATTCTCTTAGAGTTTTTGATAATTATATTTGTAATTAAAATGATGTACTTTTTTACAGTATACTAAACAATATACAGGATTATTCAATAAAGCTGGTTTAATGCCTAAGAGAGTTTTAGCTCGATTTATGGTCTCCCCTGAAGCAGCAATACAACCCGGCACTCCACTTTATGCATCACATTACAGACCTGGTGATGTTGTAGACATTAGAGGCACCACGTAAGTTAAAACCATCATTATGGCTTATTCTTATTTAACTGCAATAATTATAATTCTTGTTAATTCATTTCAGTAATCTACATAAATTTCTTCATCCAATATTCTGGGCCAGGAATGGATTGTAGATTACTATCATGTTTTAACTCTCTTCCATAATTTTTTTCTTTAATCGCCTTTTGCTCTTCCTGTTCACCTCCTCCCAGTTTAAAATTTTCTGTGTGCTCTTCTTTATTCCCGCAACCTGTCATTGTGTCCAGTCCAACTTAGTCTTGCTCTGCCAACCCTATCCATCATTATTCATGAGGGCCCTTTCTGTGTTTGTGAGAGTTGTGCAAACCCTATGGTGTTAAATGACAAACAGGATTATTTGGATCCCCTTCTCTTCTGTCATGTCTGCAGTCTTTTCCTCTAGATTGGTATTATTTGTTCTGATGCAAGTACTGTTTACTCTAAGGTTGTTCATCAGCCCCGTTTGCCTATTCCTTATTCTTTTCAACATTTGCTGCTATTAGAAGATTGTAAGATTAGGAGATTCTGTTCCACTGTGCTTTGCTGGAAGTAAGCAAACTCATTACCACTGTTTTTTTTTTTTATAGTTAAGTTTTAACTTTACAAGGTATGGTCCAAAAAATAGCAAGAATTAAAATTTTTATCAAAAAAAAATATTGTTTTATATGATATTGTTCTCTTCTAACTAGTCCACCAGAGATGCGACAAACTTATGCCAGCATTACTTCCAGTCCTTAAAGCATTTGTGGAAAGCATTTTTTGGTTTAGTCTTAAGGTAAACCAAGTTGGCACTTCAGTAGTCACTTAGCAGCATCAGTATGATGTTATCAGCTAAATAATCATGAATTAATAGTGAAGTGTGAGTGGAGCATTATTGTAGTGCCAAATCCAATGATTTTTTACCAATATTTGTGCTCATTTTCATCACATTGTCTCACTTAAACGATGTAAAACCGCTAAGTAATAATGTCTGTTAACCATAAAATCTTGTAGTAAGAATTCATAATGGACGACACCATTTTAATTGAAAAAACAGTCACAAGTACCTTAACATTGATTTAAACTCTGTGTGCAATTTTTGGCTGTGGTTCTTCAAGGAGCTTCCATCGGGTTGAATGATGAATCTTTGTTTCAGTATCATAATTGTATGCCCATGTTTCATCACCTGTTATGGCACATCTCAACAATTCTGAGACAGCAGTGATGTCAACTAGAAATTGTTCTGAAATGTTGTTTTTATTAAAAATTCGGCAGTTTTGTAACAAACTTTGCTACTGCTTGTTTCATACCCAAGATGTCAGTCAAAATTATTTCACCATGACCCATAAGAGATTTCCACCTCTTCACTAAATTTCTAATGATTCTACGATTATCGATCACAAGTTCCTTTATTTTGTCAATATTTTCATCAGTTGTATATTCATTTATTCAGATTAGTTCTTATTTGAAGTTTTTTATATGTTGTTTGCAAGTAGTTTTAATATCATAATTACCAAGTTGAAACAAATAAAATTATGATAACTGAATTATGATTTTATATTTTTTACAGTATCAATAGAGGCTTCCAAGGTGTAATGAAGCGTTGGGGTTTTAAAGGAATGCCAGCAACTCATGGTGTAACAAAGACACACAGACGACCTGGAAATATAGGTGGTGGTAACAAAAAAGCTGGAGTATGGCTTGGAACTAAAATGCCTGGAAATATGGGACTTAGAAAAAGAATTCACCGTGGTGTAAAGGTATGAATGAAAATGTTCAGATTAAAAATATTCATAAAAAGTTTTGGGATCAGCTTCTTTCATAATTAAGTGTGAGTGTGAATGAAATGTGTAGGAGTTCAGCTTCTGGTATCAATGGATATTATTTTTTAAGATAAATAATAATATCTGAAGTGCTAATCTGTTATGAGTTTAGTTAATCTTAGTGTCTTGGCTAGTATGTTTCCAAATGAATTTAAAACAACAAAGATATTTCTTTATTATAGACATATTTTCATAATAATTATATTTAAAATTTTTGGAAGTGTGTTAAAAATCAATCGGTAAAAGTACTGTGTGTATAATAATATCTAGTTGTGGGTAAATTAATTTAGATTTTTTTTTTTTTTTAATTTAGCTATTCATTAATACTGTGGACAGAAAAAATTATTCTATTAATAAAAAAATTATTTATGAATGTACAAGATGATCATTGGTCTGGTTGAAGAACTCTCTGTGTGGTAGGAAAGTATATAATCTCAGTCGATACTGTCAAGTGATTCACTTGATATCAGTTTTGGTGTCATTCAAGGGAGTAAATTAGAACAAATTTAATTAATTTATCTGTAGTAGAATTAAATTAAGGAAACAGGTCTTTGTTATAAGAGTTAAAAGAAGAATTAGAAAAATAACAATTGTTACTTTATTGTTCATAGAGAATTTATGAGACTGAAGAGTACCTATTGATTTTAGAAAAAGTGTAACTTATCATCCAAAAACAAAAATACAACCAGATAAGTGTGAAAACTACTGCACTATCCAAGATTTCATGGATCAAAAGTGATACTAAAGTGATTTATTAATAAATATAATGTGGGGGAAAGGAAACTGATACGATTTCAGAAAGGGCATCTGTACAAGGAGGCCATCAGACTAATCTTCAAATGAGGGTTTAAGAATAATAAACCATTTGTAAATTTTGAGAATACTTTTGAAAATGTACAATGGGATAATTTGTTAAAATTTTTAAAGAGGTATTGAAAAATAGGAAAAGAATTTATAATGATGTTCATTGATGATGTTCTTGGCAGAAACCAAAATTGAGTGAAACAAATTGGAACAGTTGAAAGTGGTTATTAAAACTAGCATAAGGTGTTACTTTCTTTTTAAAGTAGCCTCATTTTTCAACCTTCAACTAATTCAATATTGTACCTGTGTTATGTACCTATGTTAATAACCAGAAGTCTTATTTATAATATTTGTACAAAATGAAAAGCAAATTATGCTTTCAGTTACTGCAAACTCCAGATTATCATTTTACATATTTAGGATATTTTAATTATTTATCTATTATTTTATTTTTTAGTATTATAAATAAGAATTAATTTATAATTTTGGGTTTATTGAAATCAAATAAATATCTTAACCCCACAAACTACAAAGAGGGCTGCTGCATAAATTCATATATTTCACTTCTTAGTTGTTGAATTGTTAAATAAATCCTGAAATTACAAATTTTTTCTATTATAATTTCAGGCATTTTAACCTGTTTGCTGTCTGTTTATACTAACAAATACTTTTCATTATCTTGAAAAAAGGTTATATTTTTCTATAGTATCAGATGACATAACTTTTAAAATGTAATGGTTAAGTGCTTAAATAACTTTTATTTTATTTGCTTGTTGCAGATTTTGAGAATCAATACAAAATACAATGTAATATGGGTAAAAGGAAATGCTGTACCAGGAGAAACGAATTCAGTAGTTTACATTTATGATACTTTATTACCACTTAAGTAGGTATTCTATTTATGTCGCTGTAAAATTTTGTTTTATATTTAATACCTTATTAGTAATTTGTTAATTTTTATTATCTTTTAAGGTAATGTATGATGGGAAACTGGGAAATAGCCAGAATTATTTATTTTAATGTTTGTTAGGTTGTGTACAGATGCTGGATACAATGAAAATAGATGTGATCTTATTCGTGTGAAAACAATTTTTTTGTCATTTCATTAATAAATTAGATTTGAAGTTCAGTTACATAAATTTTGAATCATGAGTAAATGCTAGACTTTGCTAGGTTTTTAATCTGGTGTTGCCATGTAATTTAATGTAATATTTAAAACTTAGAAGATATTAAAAGAAAATTAATTATGTTTAAAATGCTCATTATATTATAAAATATTTATTTAAACACTACACCTATAAGGTAAAAAACAATACTTTTTCACTTATTCAATGTCAAAATTTTACACTTATTCAGTGTAAATCAGTGCAAAATTTTAAACATTCAACTACAAACAATTCATCAGCCTTATTTTATTGGGCACTGGCTTCAAGAAGTTAAAATTAGTAAAAATTAAAAAAGTAATATTTTTTACTTCATAATATGTTTTTTTTTTAATTTTATTTATTCAAATTATGTATAGGTCTACAAAAAACAGTTCCCAATTGAAAAAAAGTCATTCACAAGAAGCTTGATTTTTTTTATAAAAGAAGAGTAGATGGAAAAAAAATGATGTACTGAAATTACTAATAATCATAAGTTGATTCTCTGGAATATGTCTGTATATTTTTAACCTGATTTTTTACTAATTAATTTTCTTAAATCTTCTATGAATGACATCAGAGTTTATGAGTTCCTTATAGTAATTCGTTTCTAAGCAATAATTACAATAAAGTAAAAAAAAATTAATCTATAGACATGTATTTTTTCACTTATAAAATCGTTCACTTAAATGGGGAAAACATACAATGGGATATTGGTATAGATCATAGATTCTCAAACTTTTTCGCCCACTGCGCATATTGAAGATCAAAAATTTTCTAGCCCCCCAAAATGTTTAAACTTTCCATCTGTAATGGTAATAATATACCATCTACGATTGGTATAAATCATTTGTTCTCAAAGTGGGCAATAAGTTGTTCTCAGTGCCCCCTTGTGGGCACTGGAGGCCTTCAGTTCGGGGGGGGGGGGGGTAGAAGGCTCACAGAAAATTGGGGAAAAAGCACATCAAATTCATCCTTCACATTATTATAAGTGTAATTTTTCAATTGAAAACATTGTTTTAATTATTGTATTGTTATATTGAATATGCTGTCAATATTGTTGTTATGTAACTACATAGGTACAATTGTAATTACTTTCAAAAAAAGTAATTTTAATAAATATATTTCCAAATACGATTAATGTGTGGTTTTAATTGCTCTCATTTAAAATGTAAGTTTCAACTCAGAAGTAGAATATGTCACATTTAAAAACAATAATTACAATTGCTGTTTTTAAAAGCGCATTTTAAAAACAGTAGTTCCAATTATTATTTTTAACAGGTGGTAAATTTAAAAATTTTGGGGACGCTAGAAAATTTGATTCTCAATGTGGACAGTAGGTTATAAACATGTCAGAGGAAATTCCACTATAAAATAAAACAATCATCAAATTTGAGCATTTGTGAAAGAGTTAAGCATGAACATTTATATAAAAAAAGTAAATACAAGTTGAATTAAGTATCTCATTCTTTTATTGAAATAAATTAAAACAAAAATAACAGTAAAACTTAAAAAACTAATAAGAAATTTAAAATATCTTTCATATATATGTTGTCTTTATGAATTGCTGGAAATCTTGAATTGTATTTTCATTTAAATTATAATTAGAATTTTTATATAAAGCAAAATTTGTTTAAAAATTACATTTAACAAGACAGTAGTAGATAAGTTAACAATAGGTGACTAAAACATACAAAACAAATGTATTATAATCCTCAATTTGCTGTGAAAGGGAATCATTAAATACAAAAATACTACAATTATAAATGTTAAGAGTTAAACTTTATTTTTGTATAAAGTAATATTTGAATAAAATATATAATGAATATTTTTCACTTTTCAGAAAATTTACATCAAAACCACCAGGTTTTCCTACACATTTTCCTGAAGAAGATAATGAACCACTACCAGAAGAGCTATATGATGATTCAATACACTACTTTGAAAATCCTTCTATTACATATGAAGTTGAAGAAAAATAATCATAACTTTTAGATGTACATTATAATCTTTAAAAATAAATGTTTTTGTATCTATCTTATTCTATTTACTAATTTTTTTTAACCTTATAATTCTTTATATAAATTGTCTTTATTTGTTATCTACAACTATAAATTGAATAATGGGTGATTACAAATGAAAGAAACAAAATACAACCTATAAATCACATAACAATGATCATAAAGATAAGAATGTTAGTGGCTGTAATTATAATGACATAATGGATTTCAAATATATCCATAAGAAGAAGAATTATCGGCAATTAGGTTGTACGACAAGTTTGATAGTCAACAGAAGTTGATAAAAGTAGAGAATTATGTGTGGTAGATCACCCCTATCTTCATTTAATGTACATGAAAAAAATCTTGATGACTTTCTAAGTAATGTTTATAAAACTGTTCAATTTAATTAAGAATAAAATGAATGAAGATTCTGATTTATTTCAAAATCTTTTTGAATTGAAACTCAACTTTAGTAACGTACTATTCTTTCATTTATTTGTACTATCAGCCATGTAACGCAAAGATTACCTATTGTAGGATTCCATAGCGAAGTTTTTCAGAAGCATTACCTATTGTATGCGACAATTATATTTCTAGGAAAATGGACGTTGATAAACAAAAAAAAAACCATCAATTATTAAACAATTGTGTTATTTTTAATCCATTTCAACCACATGTCATTTCTAATGAAATGAAACGTGCTCAATTAAGCCTGAAGAGGTACAAAGGATGATAATAGTAATAAGCTTAATAATACATTAATATTGTATAGTAAGAATAATTGACAGAATCTCTGATTAATTCTGTTTGTGATCTGTGCGATTGCAATGATGACAATTGTTGTATGCGAATACCTATTAATGAGTATTTATATGGTTATAAAGTTAATTATGAACACGATGATACTGTATACGAACATTATTTGCCACTGTAAAAAGATTGAAAAACGTGGTCATATCAGCTTACCACCACCAATATCATCGAAAAAGTTCACTAAATGGTACTGGACAACAGACTATGGGCATATCAACAGAATGCCTGTAGTCTCTTCTTCAGTTAATATATGACAAACACATGTTTGTCATGTGAATCCACCACTACACTCCTGAGTCAACAGTCAACCTGCCTTGAAAAAGATGAAGACTATTCCATTGGCCAGGAAGGTGATGGCAACTGTTTTTTGGGATAGTAGTAATAGAATTTTGAGACCACATCTGAAGAAGAAAGTGCTTTTCCTTAGTGCGCCTACTCACCCTTAAACAGTTGCCATGGCTACAATTCACGATCTGGTCCCAAGCGACCTACTTGTTTTCCTAACCTTAAAGTTTCACTTGGAGGAAAGAGATT
Source organism: Lycorma delicatula (assembly GCF_047948215.1). NCBI lineage: Eukaryota > Metazoa > Arthropoda > Insecta > Hemiptera > Fulgoridae > Lycorma > Lycorma delicatula. Next base: position 152,708,220 of record NC_134456.1, on the reverse strand, counting down.
TTCATTGGATGAGGAGATTATTATATACAAAAATGCCTCTTTTGCAGAGAAAGATGCCAGCTACTATTTGGAAGAGTTAGAGGTAAGATAGAAAGAAAGCATTAATGAAATCATGATTGATGATTCGTCACTCACATTTGTGGATATAGTTAGCATTGTTTATCCACAATCTGGTTGACAACAGTATATATTGAATGCCAACTATGCTACTGTTTCAAAATAAAAATGCAATTTATTCACATATATTTATATATAATAGGAAAAATGTCAATATATATATCATGTGTTTGTACTAAGAAAAATACTATTATTACGATGCTGTTTGTAATAATAATAGTAACGATATTTTAAATATAGATACTTCTACTATTACTAATGTTATTAATACATTTGAACTTGCTATATAATTTAAACATAAACAAAAGTTTTGGAGTAATTGATAAAAATAATAAATTATTCACCATAAATATATACAATTATATCCAGATAATGATACAGTAACTCAAGCAATAAGTGATTGCATAATTAAGATTTGACATAAAGGCTTGATTCAGGTATTGGTTTACTTGATAATTATTTTATTGATTTATTAGTTATCATTTTCTATAAATGTATAGACAGCTGAATTTAATATAAATTTATAATTTAAACCACTATCATTAAGACACTTTTTTATGAATGTTTACTTGTCTCATTTGAACCAAAGGCCAATATATGGACACGATCATCTAAGGATTATTTATATTAGTTAACAACGCAATCAATGGTATGTTATTTCTCCTAATCTTTGTGTTAGGCATTTATTATTAATCATGAAGAATTTTTTGAAATGGTAACTTTGTAACAGTTGTGGATATAAATATTTCCGAAGGTCTATTAGAAAGACCTTATACATAACTATCTTTATTACCAATCATAAGTAATTGGAATTAAAATGATAACATAAAAAATTAAGTAATAACATATTCTTCAAAGGTCATATCTGGAACAATATTTTATTTGATTTGTTATTTCTGGTTTTGTTGATATTTTTTAAATATTATTGTATTAATGTATATCCCAAAATGCATGCTTATAATTGATGTAATTGTAATTTTCACTTTCATATTGCTCCCATATAATATAGACTATTGTACAACATACAGATACAAATACATACAATAACATGTGTATATGCACAAACACTATTGGTTAAATTGGCTATTTAGACTAAAGGCTACTTTAGTTGCATTGAGACACCAAAATGATGTACCCCGATCTTACTTCATTATATTTTTATTTAATCTCTAACTTGTTTTTTATTAATGTATGGTACTGTGTTGATTATTTATTTTGTTACTTATTGTCTATACTGATATATATGTACAATTATATAATTTCAATTGAAATTGTAATTCAAAAATTGTTGATGTTATCATTATTACTTGTAAATTTTGATTATAATAAAACAGGGAAAAAATCATTGTAACATTTTTTGTCAAGCAGTATGGTCAATCCTATATGTTTTCCTTTCCTCTTTATTTTTAATATTAAGATGTTTACTATTTTTTCTGTAAATATAAACAAGTTTTGTTTATATTTGGCTATGTTTAATATGTATTATTGTATTCAGTTATTCTTTTAGATGTGGAACTATAGACATGAACAGTATCACCTACAGATATTACACATAAAACATGTAATTGTAAATAAAGAATATACTTGAAATATGACTAATTGTATTCTTAATTTGTGAAAAAAGTATGATCTGTACAGCTTTTCCAGGAAATAGCATGAGACACACTTAGGCAAATCTTGTATTTATTGCACAGTTTCTCGAGTTTTTTGTTCCTTGTGTTGTCTACTGTTAATGACTCTCTCCTTAGCTTACTCCTCCTACCTTATCGCTAAAGTAAAAAAACCATCTTCTTCGTTAATATCCTGCACATCCAAGCAGAAATATTCAAGCATCAAACATCATAAAAATATTTTAACATAGTTTTCAAGCATTTCCGGAAAACTAGTCTGTTGCAGAATTTTATATTTTTGAACTTGCTGATATTATACTTGATTTCAATACATGGTGCAAACACAGTTAAATCAGATAGAACTTTCCCTTTACAAACACCATTTTTCTAGTTATTTTTTCCAGTTGTGGATGTATCACCTTATTTTAATGGTTTTTTACCATACTTTGTCCTGAAATGTTGCTGCACAATAGAAATGTTTGTTTTGGATAATTTGAGGACAGGAAAAAGCTTTCTCTACAAAAGTTGTGACCATCTTCCCAGACTGGTTTTGTGACTTATTAATCAACAAACTTCAATTGGAAATTTAAATTGCGAAATTTGATTCATCAGAAACTGATCAATTATTTAGTTGGTAGCTCAAAATAAAAGAAACAAATAACTGGTTGTGATTAATAATTAATGCTTGGGAAACTCCATTCCCCAACTCCCTGAATTTATCTGTGGCATATAGTAAATATATACAAGATCAAGACCTAGACTCCTTCAGCACCTAAATGGACCCATACTGATTGTTGCTGAAGATTCATACTCTCTCGTATGAGTCAGTGTAAGCCAGAAGACTGCACTATACGATTAATATAGAATGTTATTTTAAACAATCTAGAAGATATCTTATAAATGATTGTAATGAATTAATGAATGACAAAATTTATTTAGACAGAAATGTGGTCCAAACCAAACTTAATGTATTACTAAACTATATTAATAATATTAACTTATATAAAGTCTGTAATTAAGATTCTTTTAAAAACCATTTCTATAAGTGGTGAATATTAAGATATTGTTCAATTAATAAATATGTGTTAAACACAAAATTCTAGTATTTATTAGATATTCAAATACAGTAAACAAAAATTATAAGATAAAGTTAAGTTATAAATAAAATTATAAATATTTAAATAATTTTAGCTTTATAAATGTCAAATTTTATTGTAGAAAAATGATTAAATACAATGATAATGTAAAAAAATAAACTATTTTACTTTATACTAGATAAAAAAGATTATCTTAAATTTAAACTTATTTTTCATTAAGGATATTTTTTACATTTCACAGTATTCCAATATTTTTAAAATTTTAAATTATGACGCTAATTTAGTAAAATATATTTAATATTGCAGTTCAGCATATACTGGTTCACTTATTAGACATCGAGCACTTCTGGGATGATCATAATGAGCTTCTCTTAACTCTGTAAATAAATGATGTATTACTTAGAAAAACATGTTGCAAATATAGTAATTATAGGTAGAAGCAAGCAAACACCTTTAAAGTGTACTAAAAGTTAAAAACACCACACTTTTATCCTGCAAGTTAGCGACATTCTTTGAAGAATGGCTGACTGGTTACAGCGTGATACTGGAACACCAGATGACATGAATACACAAAATTAGTATGAAGATGTTGGCTCTTCTTGCAACATGAACAGTTCTGTTATTTGCTTTTTGAGCAGTCAGTGAATGAAAGCTCAGTATACTGATTCATGTGTCACTTAAGCAGATGTTAACTTTGTAACAGATTCTATTGAACTAGATCATTAAATAAATTGGTGAAATTTTAAAAATTTAACAATGAATGAAGTAGCTGCCTCTGAATTGGCTTATTATCCACAATGTTCTGCAGTTCCACTAGGTGGCTACCATACCTTTTAAATACAGAATTGAAAGATACTTTTATGATGGATGCTTAAAATACTGTTACCAGTGCAATATGGGCTAATATCCTCAAGAATTGTCAGAAACCTGCAAACATGGTCTTCTGAATACAGCTGTTTTCTTAAAATTGCTTTACTCCTTACTGCCTATTTAACTATTGCAACCACCTTGAAAAAAATCTTACAAGCATTTCTACATTCACCATATTTTTCAGATCTTTTCTCAAGTGATTTTCACTTCTTTTTGAGTAACAGATAGGAATTCTTTCTGGCCCAATAAAAGGTGAAGTTGACAGTATGACAGTATATACTTAACTCGGCTATAATGACATGACTTTCTAGTGGTATCTATAAGTACGATCTTCAAAAATATTGTTGTCTTTGAAATGCATACCATAGAGACCACGTAATAAAAATAATAGAGTGGATTCCTTTTGTATTACAAAATTAAGATATTTACTTCTCATTTGATACTATTTGTTGTTAAATTTCCTACCAAATTACAAATTAATTTTTACTTATATAAAAAAGAACATTATTATAAATTTCAACAATTTGCAGGAAAAAGATTATGTAGAGTCATGGTATAATAGCAAAGGTATAATCGAAAATATTTTTAATTCAGTCTGAATGTTAGATTGACTATTAGTTTGGTTTCATTCTCATCAAAGTAGACAGACTCCTTATGAACATATACAGTGCTTCTACATTTCTCGAGTACTTTCCAGTTATATTTTCATTAAGTCTTAGGGAATGCATTGCCATATTTTGCAAGAGCAAGTTGCTAGAACAAATTTTCTCATATTTGTTGAGGCGAAAATGAGGAAATTATCTACTGCCTTTACTAATAACAAAAGTAAATTTTTATTTCCTAAAATTTTATTTAATAGCCCTGAAATATTAGAGCAGTAACTTCTTTATGTTTCTTTTCATAAAATTTAAAGCTCTTTTTCTTAGTATGACTTTTTTAAATTGTGCATCAGTTATAGTGACCAGTATAATCTAGAGTAAACCATATTTATGTGTATAACAATTTGCATATTTATTTTCATTATTATATTTGATTTTTGTTTTTGAATTTAAATTTATTAATTAAATAAAAATATTTTTAACAAAAAACATAAATCCCATTTAAATTAACCAATCTAACGATGACGTCGATGAACATCCAACATCTAACGATAAGCGATGAACATCGCAACCTCATCGAGGAACTCCCACACGGTCCGACAATGCGGCTCACGCCAAATTGACTCGCCGTTTATGAGCGGCCAGTTTTCCCCCCTGACCTCTAAGTTCCAGGGTGGCCCGGTCTCTGGCCCCCCCAAGAGCAGGGCAGTCGAACATTAGATGTTCGTTCGACTGGACCTCCCCGCAGACACACAACTCATCAGCCGCTAGGCGAAACCTGAACAGATATTGCATCAAATTCACATGGTTGGCGAGCACTTGGGCACCCGCCGCCCTTAAAAATGAACTCTAGGCATACAATCCCCCCAGATCCTGTATAAATCTATACAGAGATCTTCCCTTAGTCGTGGTGTGCCATTCATGCTGCCATGCCTCCATCGCGAGGCTCCAAAGCCTCTTCCGCAGGCGGGAAATGGGCAACTGTTCGAAATTTAGACCCGGTGCTTGTGATAGCCGTTCCGTTCCGGTTCTACCCAAAACCGCATCCCAAATACCTCGGTTTCCCGACCTCTTCGCAACTTCCACATGGCTGCTCGAACTTTCACCACTAAATCGATTGGGAGAGCCTTTCCCAATACGGTAGTAGCCTCGTAGGAGGTTGTTTTAAAAACACCAGTGCATACAATTAAGGCTCTGCGCTGGGCACTCCTTAAATTTTGAAGCAGTGCTCTATTTCTATCCAACCTGTGCGCCCAAACTGGCGCCGCGTATGCGATCATACTCTCGAAGACACCTCGGTACACCAAGTACATTTGGCAACCAGACAGCCCGTAGTCTTTCCGAGCAATCCTTCTAAGTTTGTGCATCACAGAGACAGCGTCCGCCGCAACTTGTTTAATGTAGTTGCTAAAAAGCAACTTGTCATCAAACAAAACACCTAGGTACTTATGAACCCTTACTCGGCTGATTACACAGCCTTTATACTTAATGTGGGGGTTTCGACTGCATGATAATTTGTCTGCGCCCTTCAGAAGCATGAACTTCGTCTTGGGCACAGAAATCTTTAAATTTTGTATGTGCATCCAGCCTTCGGCGGTTGACAAAGCCGCCTGCGCTCTGCTTTCTAGCTGTGGTCGTGAATTTCCACGAACTAAAAGGAGACAGTCATCGGCGAAAGCCTGGGCCGTGACTCCTTCTGGGAATGTCAACCCCAGAAACCCATCGAACACCACATAGAGGACAGAACTCCAACACAAGGAAGGAAATGCTGCCTCTATATTAATAAAAATAGCCAAAACATATTTGCAGTCGGCGCTTTCCACCTCGGTAAGAGCATTTAAGATGCAATCCTCGGTGCCAACCCCTTTCATGAAGCCGTGAAGGAGTATGGCGAGACCCAACACGCCACCGTCGTGACCACCTACCGCGCTACTGTTGGAATCCAGGATCCGTGTGGGATGGGTTCACTGCCGAGCAGTGCTCAAAGAGCCCTAAAGAAGGTACTACCGTTGCTGGGCTGAGGTCCACATATCCGCCAGGTGCACAAGGGTAGACAGAACGAAACTGTGCTACGTGGTAAGCCGGAGCATAAACAAGCGGATGCCAACAGGCTGCAGAGCGTCTATTAGTTGAAAGGATGGGTCATCAGACGCTACAATGTAACCTGCAGAAGGAGAGTAGGGCTGAACCCCTGGTATTGTCAGGAAATGAGAGCGAGCAATCGAAATAGTAGTGGGCCCATTCCTCATCCTTATTCATAAAGCTATTACAAATAAATGCGAACGGGAGTGCTGCCACACATGACCTTGTATGGCAGCAAGTGATGGATGAAGATGTGAATATTCTTGCCATCTCTAAACCGAACGTCAGGAGAGTGTCAGCGCATATTTGGATGGTTGATGAAGATGCGGACGCACCAATCATGAATGTTACCGGGCGATTTGCGCAACTGACCACGCGGCTAGGAAAAGGGTTTATGTCGCTAGAAATATCCGATTGTAAACTGAAATCAGCCTATATCTCCCCGAACTCAGGATTTAACAAATTTTAAGAATTTGTGGACGACCTGGAGGGATTTGTCAGTAGATGTAGGAAGCCTATTATCTTTATGGAGGGCATGAACTCCGAAAGCTGCAAACTAGGAGGGAATGTTTCGACTCGGAGAGGCTGTGTTCTGTCGGCCATGTTTGCGTCCACAGGTCTCGTGGTTTGCAATAGGGGCTGCACTCCCACGTACATTGGAAGAGGGAGGAACTCAGTGTTGGATGTGACAGCCGTCACATCCAACACATCATCAGAGAGACTTGTACCAAAGATACGTGATTGGAAGGTTATCCAAGTAGATTTTTGGCAACTAATCATCGAGCCATTACATTCCAGGTAGAGGAAGCGAGGATGGGTCGCGTAAGAGCCCTTAGCTGGAAATAAGCACAAGAGGCTAGGAGTGTCGTGGACAAAGTCGCAGTCATGTTCGATAACTGTGAAGAGGTCACGGCAGAACGGTTGTCGAACTGCCTAGAGGCTACCTGCAGAAGAACTAATCGCAGAAGGTGGTCAGGAAAGAGAACAGCATACTGATGGTTCTTCGACAATGCAGCGAAGAGGCCTGCGACTCAGGCTGCAAGGAGACGACTGCAGCAAAACACGAGACGTCATGGGAGGACTGACAAACGCCTACGACAGGAGTATCGACAGGCAAGAAGCGAATCAAAGAGGCCAAGGCCAAGCCTCGACTGGCCATCAAAGAGGCCAAGGTCTAGCTTCGTGCTAGGACTGACTTGAGCAGGTCGACACGGACTCGAGGGGAAAGCATATAAACTAGTGATGGACACGTTTGGCAAGCCTGTTACCCCAGTCGCCAGGGACATAACACTACGGGTCGTTCAGGAGTTATTCCCGGTCCTAGAATCGGAGTGGGCAGAATTACCGCTGGAGAGATGCGACCGTTTCACAGTGGAAGAGTTGCAGTCGGCAGTTACCACAATACATCCACGGAAGAGTCCGGACCCGGATCTGGTTCCAGGCAGTGTGGTCAAGGAATTGGTGGCGCAACACCCTGCCCTCGTCTTGGAAGCGGTTCAATCAAGCATTAGAGGAGTCACGCTTTCCAGTGTGCTGGAAGGCTACCAAATTGGTCCTCATCCCGAAACGGGCGGAGACGGATATGGTCCAAATGAAATTCTGCCCGATTTGCCTCCTAGATATAATGGGCAAGCTATTTTAGAAAATGATAACGGAACGAATAAGGGGAGAGATTGATGCGGCGGACGGTTCTCCTCCCGCCAGTTTGGATTCATTAAAGGTTGGTCAACAGTGGACGCACTGGACTATATCATTAAATGGGCTGCAGATAGAGCGGGAGGAGGCACCTGGCGTCGGCGGAGGATTCCTTTAGTGGTTTTCCTCGACGTCAGGAATGGGTTTGGAAGTGTGCCCTGGGCAATCATAAACGAGGCACTCCGAGACCAAACACACAGTGGCTACTTACGGGGTATCATGAACTCGTACCTGCACCAACGACAGGTGCATGTAGATACTGAAGATTGGTAAGTACCCATGGAAATTTTTGGGGCGTTCCACAGGGTCGGTCTTTGGGCCGTTCCTGAGGAACTTAGCTTTTGAAGGGGTCTAAAAGTTGAGGTTTACCGGTGACGTACAACTACTGACCTATGCAGATGACCTGGCCCTCCTCGTGGCAGGTGAGAAAGATTGGGACATGGAGCGGCTTGCTGAAACTGCAATTAATAAGATCCAGGACTGGCTTGAACAATGAGGTCTGTCCTTAGCGCCACAAAAGATATCAGCGATTGCGCTAACGGATAGACGACAGCTCAGAGAAATGAAGATGTTGGAGACACTGAAGTACTCACGTCCAGGTATGTCAAATACCTGGACATGTGGTTACAGAAGAATAGGAAGTACATTGAACATCTGGCTCAAGTGACAGAACGAGCAGGAGAGGTATTAAGCAGGCTGGGCAGGCTGATGGGGAACCAGACTGGCCCACACTCATTGAGGAGGAGATTGATGCTGTCTGTGGCAATGTCGACTGTCCTGTATGCAGTTCTTGTCTGGGCGGGAGCTTGAAATAAAAAGGAACATGGAGAAGGTTGCAGCCTGCAGAGGATTGTCTCAGCATTTCGCATGATTTCCTGCAATTCTGTAGAAGTGGCGACAGTAGCGTACCCCCATTCACCTTCAGGTGATGATGTTGCGAAGGCGGCCTGAAGCAGGTGCCTGAGTGGGTGCTTCTGGATGATTGGCAGATGTGCTGGACCAACTCGGCTACCATTGTTTGGACAAGGTGGGTGATTTCAGATGTTTGGGCTTGAATCAAACGCAAGCATGGCGAGGTTGACTTTCACCTCATGCAGCTGCTCACCGGACACTGTGACTATGCTGCATACCTTAACCGCTTTGGAAAATGAGACTCTCCTAGCTGCATATACTGCAATGATTATGATACAGCAGAGCACACCACCTTCCTATGCCCCAAATGGGATGATGTTTGTCAGCAGTATAGGACCAATGGGTTAACCCCAGAAACGATGATCAGAGTAATGATGCAAAGTCAGGAAGACTGGAATCGGGTCGCTTCCTATCTTACAAGGATTATGAAGGAGAAGAATAAGGATGTTAGAGATGCAGATAATGGGTGAAGCTGGTGGTAGGGAACTGCAAGGGCAGCTCTGCTCATGAGGAGGTGGCTTGCTGAGGTGAGCCACTGATGATGACTGACTGGGGACTGCTTGAGTTCATGGGGTATAAGAAAAAAAAACAGAGTCCCAGCCTACTGAGTGCATAGCCAGACTTTGCAGGGGTCTCAGATGGTTAGAGGCAGTGGTAGCCGCTGGGGATGCGCAATGCATGTCTGCTGGTCCATCCCTGGTGGTGAAGTGTAGCGAGTAAAAAAAAAAGTAACATGCATCACACATCATCGTCATTCAGTTATCCTGGTTACCTACTATATGATAAGTGGTATTATATAAGTAATTAATAAATATAAGGTGTAAAATAAGTTATTTTATTTTTATTTATAAATTATTATTTATTTGGTGTATTTATAAATTTAGAAACTGTGTCGATATTAGGTTGTTTATACCATGATCAGCAATTATTTGCATTTTTTACACAGCAAAAAATTGCTGCATCATGCATGCGTATCTACTCCTAAATTATTGATCCTTTGTTTCCTCTGGAAATAAAGCTGTCCAGGTTTTGTTCCTTAAATTTGAAAATACTTCAAAAATTTGGGATAGCTGACGAGAATGAGTTTTGGTTTGATTATTAAGAAACAGGTAAGGTGTTGTACACTTTCAAAACAAGGAATTTTTCACCTTTAATTGACAGAAAATTATTAAAAATGACTTGTTAATAAGTTATTTCTACAAATACAACAGGTTCATTCAATTTTCTTTTTATTTACCTTGAGCCAGTTCAAATGCATATGTGTTGCTGAAAGCTGGACAAAAGAATACTTGCTGACCTAAAACAAAATTAATCTATTAAGTTTTAACTTCATTTATCAAATCTTATGACAAAATAACCATAACTAATGCAATAATTAAGTAGTTATGTAACTCTAATAATCTAAATTTATTGGGATCTGAATCTGTTTGGATGTTTTTAATAAACTGTAATCTATAAAAGTAACAGTATAATAGAATATTACAATTATTTGTCATAAGGTACAAAAAATATATAAGTTGTACTTTAGTATTTTTCTAGTACAAAGTGTTTACAACTTGGCAAAAAAAAAAAATTAAAAACACAGTTACTGTTCAATGTGAGCTACTGAAAAGTTTTTTTCAGGACAAATGAACCAATCTAGCAGTCTGGTGTTTTATAGCAGTTTTATAATCCAGTGAAATTTTAAGCACAAATAAAATCATTGTTGATGACATCTATCTTATTCTTATGTTTGTTAGAATTATTCACACCAGGACAGTTTTTTTATCATTTTTCTTAGAGAATATTGGGAAACTTGATGCATCACCAAAACTTTTTAGTGACTGTTTTCTATCTTCATTATCATAATCTTCAAACAAGGGAAATTGAATGAAAACATTTGCCATCTAATTTAATATTTATTCTCAATTAGATGTACCATTACTAATTAGATTAATATTCCCATTAATGATAATGAAGCACAACTGAATATAGAACAAAACATTTGAGAATTTTGTGAGAGGATCCATTTTAATGGGAGAAACAAATTAGTTTTATTAGCACTGAGATCAAATTATATTTTTTCTCTTTGAAGTACAGGTATTACTTCAGAGGATGAATGAGGATGATATGTATAAGTGTAAATGAAGTGTAGTCTTGTATAACCTCAGTTCGACCATTGCTGAGATGTGTGGTTAATTGAAATCCAACCACCAAAGAACTCCAGTATCCACAATCTAGCACTCAAATCTGTATAAAAGTAACTGCCTTTACTAGGACTTGAACGCTGGAACTCTCAACTTCCAAATCAATTGGTTGGGGATGACATATTCACCACTAGACTAACCTGGTGGGTTTTCCTTGTAACCAATGCATGAACTTAACATAACACCTAATAAAACATTATATGCGATGCCCATTGTTTATCTTAAACTCCTAACATACAACTGAAATAAAGCCCATAAGCAGTTTTCATCAATTTTTAAATAGGCATACTCTTTGTAGTGAACTCACCACAGAACATAACAAAAGCATTTGGAAAAAGTTTTACATGAACATGTTTGCTGGCTCATTATGTAAATATAAGCTGACATAAAATTTAAAAAAAACACAATTCCAACAGTTGATTAATTTATGAAAATAAACTGGAACCAATTAACTGAAAAAACCAGTGGACAAACTCCACAATTTAACATATACTTTTTTCTTTTTTTTTAACTTCCAGGACTACCATTAGGTATTGCTTTAGAGGATAAGATGAATGAAAATTTTTGTAGAATGTGAAAATGCTATGCCTGACCAGGATTCAAACCCTGGACCTCTGGATGAAAAGCCAAGATGCTACTACTCACGCCATGAAGACTGGTAATTTAACAGGTACTACCACACAAAAGTTTAACTACCAGTGGCTTTAAGTGCACTGAGACAATGCATATTTTCAAAGAGAGAGATATTATTCTAGGATGAGGCATTGGTTAATTTGTGGTTGGTATGATATCATACATTTGAAACAACTTTTATTTATTCTGCAATTAGTCACAAACTTAGTCATATTAGATATAACTTGTTATTTCTGGTATTAAGCCCATTGATATACTTGCGACTGGTACCAATTACAATATGATACCAAGAAAGTAGGCCAACTTCCTACTCTGAGCTCATAAAAAAATAGATGACCAAGGCTTCCATTTATTACAGGTCACGTGAACTGAATCGTCCAATGGCCATTACATGCATAGTATTTTTTCTGATATGAGAAGTATGCAGGTTGTTAGGTGGATTTCCCCCAATCAGCATATTATAGAGTTTCTTTCTAGACATTGGGCTTTTTGAGATAGGTTGGCCAGATTTGATTTGATTAATTCAGGACTGTGTCCAGAGTGTAGAGTCATTGATGTTGTGTACTATGCCTTATATGTCTGCCCCTGGTACACAGCTGACGTACTAAAGTAGTTGAGAGCTTGCAAGGATCAATTATGGTTTTCATCAATAAGTTAATTGGAAAATTGAAAAGGGAATGGAACATAGTTGCTGACTCCCTGAGATTCTTAACTCTGCAGAGGATGGCTGAGAGAGTCTGATTCTGTTATGGATGTATAGATAGAATAGCAACCTAGGTGGCTGGGGGCCTGCCTTGGTGCTTACTTCCTGAGATAGGTATTTTGGCATTAAGTCCTGGTTAGCTAAGATATTTGCTGTTAGGATGGGAATGGATATATTAAGAACTTGGTGATGAACCTACAGCATAGAAGAGTGTAGGCGTTGGCCTTTTTCTTGAAAGCAGACCAGAGCAGAGAGAGGTAGGATATGTTTTCATTAGGTTAAGGTAACCTAACCGTTTTCTAATGTAATTTTAGAACATTTGTATGACTTATAAACAACCCTTTTGGAATACTCTCTTAAATCTAGTAAGAACAGTTACTGAGTTCAGAATTCATCTACTGTGACATGCAAACTAGCAGGCTTATCATAAATGGTTATGAAAACCTAATTGAGGTTATTAGTGACTCAGATTTAAAACAAAAAATACAAGGTATAGCCACACATGCATATAGCACACAAACAGAAGGAATCGCATAGTTTTTTAGACTGTATCGCTTACCGATACATCTTCTTCCGGCCATCATATATATTGCCACGTTTATAAATCAATTTTTATGATCCTCACAATAAAACGTGAATGTTTTTTAATTTAAACTCTGCAAAATTAATGCCTGATATAAGAAGAAATTTCTTCTTTCTATACCGAATATTAATAAAAATGTGATGGTTTTACTTGAAACTACCTATACGCTTAAATAATAGTATTTTTGGATTAAATTTTAATTATAACTATTCAGAAACAATCATTTAATCTACCTCCAAAAGTAGAAAACTTTATCTTGATCGGTTTTGATTTTGTAGTAATTCAAAGTTGACGTTCTCAAAAAAAGTGCAAAAAATCGTGAGTATTCTGCTTTTCACGCCCATAATTTTCAAACAAATGAAGGTAACCAAAATTGGCTGAATCCACTTAGTGAAAAAATGATTACAGTTTCCGATGATACCTTAATTTTTATTAAGGGGTTTTCTTTTAACTGAGATACAATAGTTTAAATACAAATGCCATCTTTCACGACAACCACTACAAATATAAATTTCTCACTATTGCCTTCTGATAGCTATATCAAGGTCGTGATTCAATACTAGACCATAATGCCTTCAATTAAATCAGGCAATATACTGAAGACAAGAAAAACAAGGCAAACACATTCAGGCTAGAAGAGCTCTGTTGACTCATCACAGCTGACCATCTCAGTCAGGCTCCTATCTTCAGCCAACAGATGTTAGTCCAAAATGGTTCTTTTAATAAACTCTGGAGTTGGGGTCTGAAACTGTCCTGATCATTAGCTCTCACAGCTCACAGACCGAACAACTCTTTTCAGAGCCAACCTATTAAGGTGGAGGGGTATCTATCTCAGCCATCATGATTTCACTTTCTAAATAGCCCTTTCATGATTCATCATTATATAAGGACCTTTAGTTGCTGTCCAGTAATATAATTTTAGAGCTTTTTAACAAATTGTCATATTACATTTCATGCACATGCATATACTTTTTTTCAAGTAATTATTTATATCTTACCACCTGGTGTTGAATAATGTCCACTGCACACCAAAGCATTATCATGACATGTCTTCACATTACTATCATAAAAAGAAGAGGATGTCAATTCAGTTTTACTTTTTGTGCAATGTGTAATCATTACTACAGTGCATGCTAAAAAGAGAATAACAGTTACTGAAATTGAAATAACAATTGACGGTGAACTAAAATCAATTGCATCTAATGCACTACTCCATTTAGCTTTAACCAAAGAACTATTCACAGCCGTATCACCATTTGTATAACTGAAATTATTATTATTCAGTTCTTCCATATCTCTTTGTATATCATTAGTTTTTATAATAATATGATTATTATTTCCATTTTCTTCTAATGATGTAATATTTTTAACACTGTTATTTTTTATTTGTAAACTGTTATCAGAACCATCAGGTACTGGTGGAGGTAATCCATTACTTTTCTTTGGTAATAAATTGTCAGAACTATATTTTATATTTTTAACAATCGGTGGTATTGTTGAACCATAATATTTTTTAATGTTTACATTCATTTTATTAATATTTATATTTTTATTATTTTTGTTCTCATCTATCATTCTTGTTTGCTCTGTTGTTAGCATATCATTAGAATCTGTCAGTTTATTATTATAAATGTTTTGTTCACGAATTTTTGAAAGGTAATTGACCATTGATAAATTTTTCATTTTTTCTGATGTCGGCCAATAAGATGGTGTGACTGTATCAGAAGGTAAATATTTCTGTATTAATTTTTTTGAACTGATTGTAGTTAACACACGAGTTATTTTTTCTAATGGTGGTTGTTTTGTAGACAGATATGACTTCAGGTTAATACTCGGATAGACAATCATGACTTCATCCTCTGGTAACAAAGTAGTTTGCATATCTTCTAATGAAATACCTAATGGTACTGCAGTCGAATCGAAATCCATTTCTTGATGTTGTATTTCTTGAGGTACTCCAGTTTTTGTACTATGTGTTAAAGAAATTGTTGGTGTTGTTGGTAACTGTGCAGAAATCTGATAATTATTAGTCAACAATGAAGTGGTAGATGTACTAGGAAATTCTTTTGATCCCTCAAGATTTTTTTTATGAGGCAATGATGGTGTATAATCATTAGATGTAAAAGTGAAAGTAACAGGTATAGGAGTACTAGTTGTAGGTGGTATACAATCTCCATTCTGCAGGTTACATGGTTCTCCATTACATACACATCTACTGGCACAGTTTTCACCCCAGAATCCTGGTCGACAAGCTGTAACATTTTATTATTAATTTTATTTTGAAAAACAAATTTACATGATAATTGAATAATTGTCATTTATTTATAATTAATTATATTCTCCTTCTTTTATTCAAATGCTTTTATATTCTTGAAAACATAGTAAAATTTTAAGATTTTTAAATATGAGATTATATAAATTTATAAAAATGAATTGTGTTAAGAATCTAAGAATCTTTTAATAGTAAAATCAGAAAAATAAATCCACTGGTAGTTATGTCAGTTGAAAAATATAAAAACTTAATGAAACAATATATTGTTCATAATAAAATTGAGGAACTTAATGAACCAACTAACAAATTTCTAAAGTGACAAAAAATTTAATAAAAAAATCCAGATCAATTTTTAATTATAATAATAATAATTTAAAATACCATTTTAGATTGTATCCTTTTGACTGATTGCCCCTAACTGGACTACAAAAAATTTTTAATACTACAATTACAGATTGTATCTGAAATATAAGGTGTATCTATCTAATTACTCTATGCAGTCAAAAATAGTTCTTGTAATCAAGAACTATTGTTGTCTTAGTTTCCTACCGTTGTTGAGGTCTTAGTTTCCTTCATACATCTAGTCAGATCTTGTAGTCTGTTGCTGGCAGTCATTTGAGTTCATCAAGTATTGTGATTTGTGAAAAATGAATGAAGGAGAATTTCATGTGGTGATCAGACATTACTTTTTGAAAGACAAAATCGCACAAGAAACTAAAGCCAAGCTGGGTGCAGATTATGGAGACAGTTCCATAGATTAGAACACTTAACAAATGGTATGATTATTTATAGAATGATCATATGGCACAAATGATACTGAACATTCCAGATGACCTTTAAAGTTGCAGAGGATATTGAAAAAATCCATAATAAGGGATGAAGGATAAAGGATTGAAAGTGCATGAGACTACCAAGTTAAGTCTACATGCATTACAAATGAATGGATGCATTATATTTTACATGAATATTTACATATGCTGTCCACAAGATGGTTGTTTACAACTGATCAAAAGCATGAATGAGTAAACATTTCTAAATATGGTTTGGGCTCTTTCAATGTAATTTGAGAGAAATTTTTTATCTGTTTCATAACAGGAATGGATGCATCACTATCAAACTGAAACCAAGGAACAATCAAAACAGTGGTTGCAGTCATGAAACTTGCTCAAAAAAAGGCAAAATCCAGGGGAGAAAAGTGATGGACACTGTCTTTTGGCATGCTCATAGCAAAATTTTCATGATTTTCTGAAAAAGGATAAAACGATAACTGGGCAATGTTATTCATCTTTGATGGGTTATCTAAATAAGGAAATAAAGAAAAAATTATCACACTTGATAAAAAAAAAGTCATTAAGATAATGAATGGATCAGCTTGTTCTGCAATTATTGCTACAGTATAAAATTGTTGAAATTACTCTACAAAATTTTCCCATAAAGGCATGCCAGACTAGCATCTTTGAACTACTATCTGTTTCCTATCTAAAGAAGCAGTTTGATGGACAGAGATTTGGACATAGTAATATTATTATTGCCAAAATGTTTGGCTAATTGAAGATTTGGATAAATTATACTGAAAGAGTAGGATCAAAACCTTGAGTATCATTGGACTAAGTGTTTAGATTTGAAAGGAGATTATGTAAAAAATAATAAAGATTTTTCCTAAAAAATTGCCTCTTCTTTATTTTTTGTTATTTAAACATATTAGATATAAATAATAATAATAAACTTGAAATTTTAAAAAAACATTACATTTATAAATATAAAGTTAAATGTGTGCTTAAAGTGAAGAGATAAATTATGAAAATAATTAATTTTTAAATTGGCTCACCTGCCTTGATAGCAAACTTAGTTACAAACAGTTTTAATTAAGTTGATCATGACAACTATCAGCTTAACAAATTAAAAGGTAACCTTAGTAATAAATTGATAATGAATCATTGGGTTTAAAAAGTACTTATGAACTGGTAAGTCTCTACATTGGCTTGCTATTAATTTGGAATGATTATTTTGATTTTTGTTGGTAATTATTAATTGCATCACACTGAACTATATGTTAAATAAAAAAATAAATCTATTAAAAAAAATAAAAATCTGATAGATTTTTAACAGTGGCCTCAAAGGCTAAAAAATATTTTGTTTATAAATAGATCTGCTGATCAACTGTGCACTTGAGAAAGTTGTCAGAGAATTGAACAAGAAGTTAAATAAAAATTCAAGAATTAAGATAGGAATGAAAAGGATTGACGTATAGTTCCACATTTGCAGATGACATTTCTCTTTTAGATAAAGAATGATGGGAGACTGAGACATAAATCAAAGAACTTCATAAACAAGTGGCTAAAATCAGACTTAAAATTTCCTTAGAAAAAACTAAAATTATGACCAACATTAAGAACGCACTGCAAAATCTAAAAATCAATGATCAAAATTTGAGATAATTAATTTTATTATTAAATTTTTTAAATGCCTAGGAGAATATATGAGTTGGAATGCATTGGAAAAACATGCAATTCAATCCAGTACACAAAAAATGAAACTTGCATTCAGATTCACTAAAGAATTATAATTTAAAAAAATCACCTTGAAATGCTAAAATTTAACATTACAATACAGAAGTAAAACCAGAAGCTTTATATGCAGAAACATTAGCAATGAATAACATGAATATTGGTTGTCTTAGAAAATAAGGAAAGAAAAATCATCAGGAAAATATTACGTCCAAAATTCTAAAAACATAAACTTAAGGTAATTCCCAATAAAGATCTGTATAATTAAAATAGGAAGATTTTCAGATACAATAAGAAAAGAAGAGATAGCTTCTACAGTCATCTTCTCAAAAGTAAATAAAAACTGATGCACAAAACAAATCTTTGAATTTCTCAAGTCTAGAAAACCAGGGAGCAAATGGTTCAAATTGGTTCAAGAAGATCTAACAGAACTAAGCATAACAGAAGAAACCATTAAAAGCAGAAATAAACTAAGGAAATATTAAAAAATGAAAACCAAAATTTCCAGGAGAAATAAAATTCAAAACAAGGACAACACATTAAACAGAAGAGCAGAAGAAAGTTATGTCCAAAAGAATAAAATCTTACTGACAAAAAAAAACAGCCAGAGCACATAAGAAGTCATTTATTTAACTACAGGTTTTCACCAATGTGGGTGGTTAAAAAAACAGTTCCATTTTGATAGGAATTAATATTTCCTACATTCATTTTCTATAACCTTAAAATCTGTCTTAACATATTTAAAGAATATTTCACTTTCTTTTACAGATATAGCTAAAATACAACACCCTCTGATATTAAATCTACTTCTCTGATATTACATCCATTTAATTTTTAAGAAAATAAATAAAAAAGGAAAGCAAAAGATTAAAATGAGATGTTCCAGTTAGCAGCATTTTTCTTTCTTTCTTTCTTACAGTTATCAAACTCATGATACCAAAAATGATTAAAACTATTTTAACGATTCAAAGTAACTATCCATTCTTAGAGCTGCACACATGACTACTCCTCACCTTTCCTGGTTCTATTAATGTATACATGAAATTTTGAAAAAATGAAACAAGCAATGAAAATATGGCCAATGAAACCTAGTTTTCATAAGTATGAATTACAGAGAACAGGATGTGAAGTTGTACAGATATGAGTACTAAATACATAATGAGAAGACAGCAAGGCAGTTTGCAGAAGGATTGACCTTGATGATGCATCACCATTTTTCAGTGTTTGTCAACACTGACAAACACTGGGTATATTTATCATGTCTCATTTATTTATTTATATGACAATCTATAGCTCCTATTACCATTGTAATGTGTGTTATTATTTTTAAACTTACTTATAGATTCCTTTGTACTCTAATGGATTTTCTATTTTTTCTAATTTTTTTTTTTCTTTAGAAATAACAGACTGACAGCTAATTATATTTTCTTAATGAAGATGAAATTGTGGTGCATGAAAACTGCCATGATTTAATAATATGTATCATAATTTTTTTTATAACACCATAGTATTTCAAACTAAAAAAAAAACTACCTCATTATTCTTCCACTGTCATTTTTAGCAAATTATCTAACTATTTAAAAGATTTTTATACCAGTTTATTTAGAATAAAATTAGGTTGAGTAGTAAACTTTACTTTATAATTGTATAAATTATATAATTAGAGCAGAAGAAGAATAAAAAGTTTTAATATTTGACAGTGTTAAAAAAATGTTCAGAACGATCAAGTAATTTGAAAGCAATGATTGTAAAGACACAAGCAACAATAGCTTTGGAAATTAGTTACATACAAAGTCCTTCAGCAAACCAAAATCTAATTGACTAGATCAAGTTAAAAATTACATAGAAGTAAGAGGATTGGATGATTAAAAGATATGTTTTTCATGAGTCATAGCAGATAAGGACAAAATAGTGCAGCAGAACAAACAGTACATAATATCAAGTATGTCAGTTTCAATATCTGAACCAAGATGATGGAAGAAGTCCAGGGATGACTATCCCTCTTATTTTCCCTTGGGATTATTTTAATAATTAAAGCAAGTCTAAAGAAGTAACAAAGAAAAATATAAGGATAAAATCAAAAGATTTCTGCACAAACTTGACCTGAATGAAACAGAATATCTGGAAAAAAGAGAAAGAAAAGTAACTAACTACATTCTCATCCAGAAGTTCTGGGTGCAAATCTCAGGCAGAGTTCACACTACCAAAATTCATTTCATTATTAATGGTAAAATTATTGAGATAAAATCTGTAGTTATTTATATTAATAAATAAACAAAAATAATCAATAATATTAAAATTTACCACCTAACATTTAATGTTACATGATTAATTCAAAGTATAAAAAAAAATCAGCTTATGTAACAAAAATTAAAAAAATCCCTTTCAGCATGTTGGAAGGCGGAGGTAGATTTCATCGGTGCTAAGTAGGGTATAAAAAAGATTTCCTCCTTAAAGTTAAGAAAAACTTCAAATTTACTCAATACGACAATGGTTGCATGTGAAAAACGTTTCACATGTTTAGCATACAACAAGCCTCATCTTCTTACAATTCCAGCAACATTTTGGTCATCCCTTGTCGTAAGGGTTGATCATATCAAAACTTTTTTCAGACAAAAGTTTTAGGTAATATTTACAGTACTAACAACCTCTTCATAAACAGATTTGATAGTGTGCCTATTAAGGGAGGTATGATGTTTTGTCTTCAAAACCCCATTTTTTCCACCCCTTGGGCCAATGGTTGGTGATATCAAAAACCTTTACTTACATTAGTTTTAGACCCTTATCCAAAGAATAGTAGGAACTTTAAACGAATTCGATATTTTACTTAATAAGAAAGTTATAGCGATATTTTGTTTTTTAAAATATCCCCCATTTACAGCCCCATGGTCTGATTTTGGCCGTTAAAGAACTTGACTGAGATTTTGGAACGAGTTATAGTTAAGGAACAATTTGAAAGTGATTGGCACAAAATTACGGCAGTTATTGTGTCCACAAGAAAGTGAAATATAAATGTATATATAAACTTTTGAGCTGATGGTGGTTTTGGGGTTTGGGGGATGTGAAACACAAAGATATGTCAAAATTTTCCAGAAGCCGAATCATGGTACCCATTACAATAGGTAGCTTTCTTATGAAATCTATATTTTTGTTTCTTTTTTTTATGAAATCTACCTAAAACTAATTAAATGTACACATTAAATTTATTAAAAAACTTACATCTATGGCATCTTTGACCATAATAACCAGCTGAACATATACATTTTTTCTCTAAATTGCATTTCATGTTGGGGCATTCTGTTGAATTGCATTCTGGTACGCAATATGTTTCTAGTTGTACATAACCATCACAACAGTAATCTACTGTATGATTATTTATCTGGAGCTGTATAAACAGAAAATATAAAAAAATAAAAGTAAATAAATTAAAAATAAAATCACAAATTGAAAACAATCTTTAAATTCATTGATTAGCATGACAATATAGCTAAAATTAGAATAAAAAATGACTTACTTCGTAATTATGTGTAATTGTGCTTAAAGAAAATCAATAAAGCACTATTGTGTAAATAATTAATTCATCAGTGATATTGCAGATGGAACTGCTTTAATTATACTCATTTTGGAGTAGTTGGGGTTCTTTTCCTCGTTATCGTTATGATAAGTTGATGTATTTATGTTGAAGGAGATATTTGCCCGCTACTTTAAATTATATCTTGTTTTTTATTTTTTTTTAGGATTTTTTTTGTTTTTCATTATTTTAAGGTGGTTTAAAAGTTAATAGTATTTTATAGTAGACATTATTATTATTATCATTATTATCATCATTATTATTATATGTCCAGTAGTAAATTTAATCTGTGTGGTTTTTTCATTTAATATATTGTTTTTGTCAAATTCTAACACCTACTTTGCAGTGAATATAATCTGTGATACATAGTAATTTTTTCAACAATTAAATTAAATTAAACTTGTAAGTTTCGGTCAACTAAGTGACATGACAGAAAAGTGACCTTTTAGTTCCTCCAGCTGGCAACTTTTGAGTGGCAAAACTGCATTTGTAGATTATATGAATCTGTGGGCACCAGTGACTGTTGGTCACTATTCATTTGTCATTATATCACACAAATTTTTAAAATTTTCATTTAATAACACATTATTTTTGTTTAGTAAAAATCGAGAAATTTAACAAAGTGATCCACCAGAACAGAAAAACATCAGCAAAGGAACTTATGAGTTCCATATTTCAAATTTTACTCAAAGTAAATTTCTTCATGTAATTTAATACTTCTTTGCTAGACAAGGTGGAACAAAAACTCTTTTATAATTTTTGCTGTTTCTGGACTCTAAATCACATTTTTGTAATAATTAAATGAATCCATTACGTTAGTATATCATTTTGACCTAATCAAAGTGATAAATTCATAAATTAGAATAATTTCATTCAGATGTGGGATATAAGACTTTCTTTTTTTTTTTGCTTTTTGTTGTCAGTCACAATTTGCTTGATATTTTCAGAATTGATTAATTGATTTTTGTAAAATTTTGTATGATGGCTTCTGAATACGGGTCATTGATGTCACTTAATTTTGGTTATAATTGAGAAGGGATCTGGAAGTTATAGTTTTCATGGGTCTTGTGTCTTAAAATTTTACTCAAAGAGTGAAATTAAGTAGTCACCTGCTGAGGATAAAATTCTCAGTTGCCAAAGTAGCAAAATAGTTTCCCAGCAGCTGGGAAAGTTATTATATGATTGGCTCTTTTACTGTTGAAAGTGAGTAATTTTATATTTTAATTATTTTAAAGTGCTATCATGTCATCATGCTGTTTTATGAAAATAGAAGTTTAATCTGAAAAATCCAGAATAGAAGATTGGCTGTTACATGTGCAGCATGCTATGGACATAATATATTACAATAAAAGTCCATATTCAATGAAATATTGTATCTATATTATCTAAAGAAGGAAGTTTAAAAAAAAAATCTGTCTTTTTATCTATGAAATTTACTCTTCTATCATATTTTTATATTCCAAGTTTTTGAGAAAATTTAACAATACCAAAGGAATGAGGAACTTAGACAAAGATCCTTTACCTTTCAAATTTCTAGTCTACTCTTTTAAGAATAATAAAAATAAAAAGGCATTCAATGAACTTTTTCTTACCTTTGTTTTTATTCGTTCCTTCATAATTGTTGTGTACTTTGAACATCGTGGTGGCATTTTCAAGCACCAAGTATATATCCGGTATGTAAC
This sequence comes from Lycorma delicatula, assembly GCF_047948215.1. NCBI lineage: Eukaryota > Metazoa > Arthropoda > Insecta > Hemiptera > Fulgoridae > Lycorma > Lycorma delicatula. The sequence continues at coordinate 152,685,101 of NC_134456.1, read as the reverse complement.
TGGTTCTGTCACTATATATTCTATTGTTTCTGAATCTCTACAACAACAAAAATCAAGAATTAGTGAAAAATTAAAAAAGAATATTCAATACCAACATGCTGATAAGAAAGTCTCTGAATACCATCACTTGGTTACTCTGAACTGAGTACAGAACACGTTAAGATGTTAAATCTTAGGTTAATCCTATACCTACATTTAATAAACCAGAATAATATTCTTCTAAAGAATAAAAAGTTATCTAAATAAAATGTATTAACTTGTTACAATAAAAAATCAGTTAAAACTGATCAGACCTAGATTATCAGCAGAATTCTTTGAGCAACAGTTGAATTACATACCTTCTTCAGAAGTCCTTCAAAGCTTTACTACTGTAAGTTCATCCCAAATAAGTAGTACTTGTTGAAAAAAATTAATATGATGCAACTAAATGAAGTCAACTAGGGATCAGATTAAAATAAAGCAATTTGCACTTACCTGTCTATAAATTATATACCTATGTATAACTTACCTATGTACCTTTTCCCAAAGTCATTATCTTAAAAAAAATACATCAACACACTTTCTCTTCTTGCAATTTATCATTATTTAAAAAAGAAGTAAAAGATGGATAATATAAGTTTCATGACCCAGAAACTTGTGATAACGTACATTAATGCAAATATAGAATAAATTTGTGATAACATAAATATAGAATAGTTACGATGGAAAAAAGCCTCAAAAATTTATCAAATATTATTAAACAGTTAACTATTGAATAGTTTGGATTTTTTTTCAAGACAAATTTATTTTATTTGTCATGAGAAAAAAAAAATCAGTGATAAAAGACAGTCAAAAACTGTTACAAAAAAATTAAAATCCAAAACATATATGCATTTTAATTGTTAAACAATTTTTGCCAACATACAAAGTTTGTCTATTAGAACAAGACTGTGTTATACCTCTTAAAAATCAGTGAGAATTGATTATGACCTTGTTCAATGAATAGTTTCAAGGAATGAATAGAAATATCTTTTAAAAGCTGCCTTTACTAGAACCTTAGTCTAAGACCTTAGGCCTTGGTCTAAACCACATAAACTCCTAATTCAGACTGGCCCTGCAAGCCCAGTTCAATGTTAACAACTGAACTATGCAGCAACTTTTAGACAGACTATGCTCTACTCTGTAAGGCAGTTTCTCTACTATAATAAATAGTCTAACTCAGATTGGCCATTCTGAATTTGAGTACAGTTGTACAAACTGTATTTAAGTCTGACTAAGTCAGATTGTATTTAAGTCTGACTTGATGCTAACTTTCCATTTTGTACTTTGCCTGTCTAAACTGGTATTTTACCATTTTCAGTCAAAAACTACATTTATTTTTTATATTATAAACACAAGTATAGAATATAACAGTTTATTTTATTTTAGCTTTTGTGTCAATATCTCTTCTACATCTCTTACATTATTTTAATGATTTTAACAACTGAGTTGTATATTTTTTAGCTAATATTTTTTATTAACAATTTTATATCGAAAACCATTTAGCAAATATCTTTCTTCATTTCTGAAATAATAAAAAAAATTAGTTTTCTTCTTTTTTTCATTATTTAGTATCATATATTTTGAATTGATCAAATGTATCCAATTTTCTCCTTTATTATGTGTAAAGCTTTTATGCTGATTTTTATGCATATGTGACGTTTTCAGTTATGTGTTGCTTAAAAATGGATTCACTGGTGGAGTAAAGTAATTATATGTATATATCACAGTCAGTTTTAAATCTGTTTATTATTATTATTTTCCAAAGCTATCATTTTAATAAAATAATTATTTCTTACGTTTTCACTTCGTTGCATACATTGTCTCCAGTAAGTCCACTTACAAGACGCACCAGCAGAAGACAACAGCACCAAATTAAAATCTGCTGAGGCATCACTCTCATGCATTGTATCCTGTAAAATAAAATTAACATACAATAACAAACATTAATTAATATCACTGTATTTAATTTTATAACCTTAAACATACATATATACACATATTTCAACAACAAAAAATAATGCAATGATGTTACTATTGTAAGGAATCAATAATGAAAAATGTTGTTTGCAGTTCAAAAAAATTAGGAAGTTGTGATTATAACTGTAATGAATAACAAATCTAAATAATTAAAATATTTTTCGTTTATTTAACTAACTAAAAACATTAAGTATAAATACAGTTAGTGAATAACTAAACTTGAATAATTTTATGAAACATGGTTTGTATACTTAACAGTTTTCTCATAAATTTACTGTCAAGTCACTAAACCACATATCTTACCATCTAATAGTTTTACAACTACAAAGTGCAATAACTGGCTAGAGTAAAAGCGAAGTTCAATAAACTGATTTCTACAAACCACAGAAATTAAATACAGGTAAGTGAAGCTATTATAACTCAGATAGGTGGGTAAATCCACACTCTCAGAATTTTTTAATTAATAAATCTGAACGAAAAATAAGTAAAAATTTTATTCTGATCAGTTTATAATATACAGCCAACAAAAATGAGTATGGATAAAAGAGATATTCTATAGATAAAACGAAAAACATCAGCTAAGTCCACACTAGTGTTTAAAAATAGTAAAATCATGAAATAATAGTGAAGCAAATATTGGAAAAACTAAACAAAGAATGGAAAAAATAATTATTTTCAAGGCATTCATGAAAATTATTTCAGCACATATGATATGTTAAAGAGCAAGTACAAGTATATGTTAAATGAAGATGCAGAAAATTCATGAGTTTTTTTAGTTAGTTTCTTTAATTTCTTTAAGTATAATATTAGTTCTATTAAAGAGAAGTGATTATTTTTAAATAAACTGGTAGGAAGATCTTTTAAATGGTTCAGTAATTTATTAAAACTGACAATAGAGATATAATAATGTTTTTTTTTTTTGGATACTGACACTATGCTGAATGAAAAAAAGAATTTCTATTATCTAACTTGATAGAGACAAATAGTTTTATTTTTAAGGAATAAACGAGTTCATTACACAGTGTTGATAAAATATGAACACTGAAACTTTAACGTTTCAACTGTTGAACACTGAAAAATGAAATTAGCAGATGCTTTTACCTCAAAATGATTTATTTTTCCAGTTTTAGATCACTACATTCAAGCATCCAGGGAATAATCATATGGGAAGTAAACCTAAAATTTTAAATAGAAAAAGGTAGGATTGTGACAAATCATTTTAAAGGGCAATGAAAAACAAAGATTTTAACATAAAAATCTTCAGACTATTATAACAACCCTAACCAAAATGGCAGTCATTTAATGTTTGAAAAGTGATCTATAGTACCTGTTAAAAAAGTATTCATCAGTGAAACACTAAAAAAATAAATTACAGTAAATGCTCCTTCTTAAAAACAATCTACTTTTCAATATGAGTCCATTACTTGGGATATAGGCCACTTGTGAAACTAGCTGTGTAAAAATTAAATGGTCACAATTTTGGTTAAGGTTATCATAGCCTGAATATTTTACATCAAAGTCTTTTTTCAAAGTCCTTTTAAATGAGGTGTCACAACTTTATCCTTTCCATTTAAAGTTTTTGTGTTGCCCTATCATGGAAGGTTTGGGATAATGGTCTCATACCAAAAAATAGATCGTTTCAAGGTAGGGTATATCAGCACATATTATTTGTAGGTGTTAAATGAAAATAAATGACTATGTAGTCATCTTCCTTTTTCTTTATATAATGGTTGACAAATTATTGAAGGTTTCCAGGCTTTAACTGTAAGTATGCGTTGTTATACAAATTTTTATTTATTTTCTTATTATAAAAATATATTTCTTATACGCATATTGGATGAGTTAGAATTTTTAGTTTACTAAACATCAGTTAACAAGATATGTGTCAAACCATGATCTGATAGCCCATTTTTGTACCTTGAAATCTCATTCTGACTTTTTGAAAAAACTCCAAAAAATGATGATAGATTACAAATAGGAATGTACATAGTAAATATTCAGAAATGACAACAAGCTTAGTTGTTTACTATAATGCTTAATTATAGAACAGTACCTTTTGTTTTAAATAGAATGTATTGTCTAACAAGATAAACTAACTTCACATTAAGTCAACAGAAAGACTCCTATTATCAGTATCATCCACTCAATTACCAACTATCTATACCTGAGAATCCAATTTAATGGTTTCATCCACATTTAATGAGTTGCAATCCATCCAGTAAATAATAGTGGTATACAAAATTCTGTCTCAGAGCAAGTAGAAATGGTTTCTACATGTATTTTTCCCCTTGAATTCAAAAATGTTAACAGAATTTCTCTATCGCCCTTAGTTTTCAAGTTACACCCTGTTCAGTATTATATATATTATGGAAATTATGCAATTATGTTACGGTATTATGCATTTATGATACATAAATGAATAAAAAAAATTACATTAAGCATTTAAAAATGATTAGTTTGTTATGAAAGAAAGTCTGCAATGTCATAGAACAATACAATTAGTCATAACTGCTGGATGATGCAATTCTTAAAGAAGTCAAAAGATGTCTTTTTTACAAACTTGGTCATCATTTTTTGTCAAAGTGATATCACAAGCAACATCTGTTTTGATTATAATGTCTGAGTTACTGGTTCAAGCCATAGCCAGTCTGTGTTTTGTGTTCTGTGTTCACTTCGTTGACATCTGTACATCTTTCATGCATATGTGCTGATATAAAATAGTTCAGTGTAAATGTTTCTCAGTTACGACATATTCTAAATTTACACTTCATTTTTTGAATTCAAGACTTAATGAATATTTTTTGTAGTTTTTGTAGAGTGTGTGAAAAATGCTTAAAAATTGTATAAATCCCCTGGACAGCTTTTGCTACATTTGTGGTGAGGTAACATTTAAATTTCAGAAACATAGTTTTACTCCTCTCAAAAATGTTATGAGCTTTATTTTGGTTGCAAAGTTAGTGACCAAGATAAACATTGGATCCCTCCTCACATTTGTTGTGCTACTTATGTCAGGCTCCTTATAAGCTGGTCAAATCGTTCAGCATATAAACTTTACTCTTCCAATGATATGGCAGGAAACAAAAGATCATGCCACCGATTGTAACTTTTGTCTAATATTGTGGACATTAGTTCAAAATCAAAGCACAGTATTTCATATCCTAATTTACCATCCATCATGAGACCTGTGGCTCACAGTGAAGAACTGCCTGTGCTTAAACAACCAGAAAACAGCATACTTAGCAATGATCAACAACACAAAGATGATGTAAGGGTGATCCAAACTATGAAGCTTTGTCTTCATCTTGTGAACCACATTTACTAACATAAGAGGACCTCAATTGCCTTGTACAAGATCTGAATTTATCAAATAAGGAGGCAGAACTTTTAGGCTCACAATTAAAAGGTTGGATCCTCCTCCACCACAAAACAAAAGTATATGTTTTTTAGAAATAGGGGTAATGACTTAAAGAATTTCTTTGTATCTGTAGATGGACTTGGTTTGTGTAATGATGTTTTATCTGTAATAGAATCATTTGGTCATGAGTATAAAACAGAGAAGTGGCATTTGTTTATTGATTCATCTAAAACTAGTCTAAAAGCCAAACTTCTGCACACTGGGAATGGTTTCCATCAGTGTCACAAGCTTACATTATGGATCTAAAAGAAACTTAGGTGAACATGAAACTTCTGCTATACAAAATAAAGAATGAAAAATTTCAGTGAAATATCTATGGAGACTTGAAAAAAAATTGCTTTGTTGTTAGGTCTTCAACGTGGTTTCACCGATTACTGTTGTTTTATTTGTGAGTTGGATAGCAGAGATCGATAAAATCGTTATGTACAGAAAGAGTGGACAAACCAAACAGCATTAACTCCAGGAAAGAATAATGGTGTCAATGCACCACTTGTTGATTCTAAAAAAGTTTATTTACTTCCACTCCATAAAAAGCTGGGGCTTATGAAAAACTTTGTGAAAGCAATGGATCAAAGCAGGCTTAGATTCGCTTACATAAAAAATAAGTTTCCTAAGATCAGTGACGCAAAACTTAAAGCAGTAATCTTTGTAGGACCTCAAATTAGAGATTTGTTTAAAGATGACAACTTTGATAGTACGTTAAATGAGGTAGAGAAACCTGCATGGAAGTTTTTTAAGAGCATTTGCCAGAACTTCTTAGAAGATGTTAAAAATTCATAAATTCAAAATAAAATAAATTCATAAATTCAAAATTTACAAAGAATAGTAGATCTTTTAAAATGGTTGGTTTATCCAAGGACTTCGTTACCGGAGCCCCTTCCTTCCGAGAAGGTCACTAGGCAGGTCTCCGCCTAGGCCACGGTTCTCTGTTAAGGAGGTCGCAGAGCTCTCCACGAGAGGGAAGGCCCTACCCTATTGTGCACCGGCGGATTGCACGAAAAATCAGGACAAAACCACTGCGTCGAGCTGTGCGAAAAACACTCCGGTTGGAACTGTGCAGGAAAAGCAAGGCAGTAGAGGTTGAGACAAGGCTGAGAGGCAGCTCCTTGCGAAGTCGAGGATGGTGGAGAACAGCGATGCGGTGGTCAGCCCTGTGCCTGAGGATTCCGGGGCAAAGCCTCACTTGAAGAGGTCTAGTTACCCCTAGCTAGTCTACGGGATCCGAAGGGATAGGGCGGATCGAGGGTATACGGTCCGCATGGGCCAAAATATCCTCAAAAATGGAGTCAAGGATTTCACTCGAGTTTAGACAGCTGGTCGACTCGTACCTTTCTGAACGTTCCTTAATGGTAGTTAAATTGGCGTTGAAAAACGAAAATATCCAGCGCACAAACCGAGCCCTTAATTCAGTCATTTCTTGATTGTCAGGCAAGGTGGATTAGGTGGTGGAAGGAGTTAAGGGCTTCAAACCGGAAACGGGGAGGGTCCTTGGTGAGATCCACACTTTTCTGAAACGGGTGTTGGAGAAGGTAAAAAAGCCTGTCTCATTCGCTGCGGTAACAGCCACAACAGGGCTTAAACGTGTTAGTCACCCTCCGCCAGTCCAGGGGCCGGCTATTAACATTAAGCGAGCCACTGTCAAGGTGGTCCATATGACGCTTGGTGGGGGGCTTCGTCTGCGATGACGGAGCTGATCCTGAAGAAGATCCTGGACCCACGGAAAGAAAGGTTTCGGATTTCCCGGGTCACAAAAACAAGGGACCATGGAGTCGTCTTGAAGGTTGTTAATGAGCAGCAGGCGAAGCGGCTGCTGGAGGCCGACGTTCTTAGGAGGAACGGGCTGAAGGGTCAGTTGCTGATCTAGCGGAGGCAGTAAATATTGGTCTACGATTTGCCAAGAGCAACGAGGGTAGAAAATCCCGAAATCCTCAGTGCTATACACAGCCAAAATCCTGTGTTGGATATGGTTGTCAAGGACTTTCTCAAGGGAACCAGGTGGTCCGGCAGTTGGGGCGAAAAGAAGCCCCAAAGAGCCACTGGATAATTGAGACCTTGCCAAAAAACCGGCAGGTCTTGGTGGCCGGTCATCGGCTGTTCCTTGGGTGGACCTCTTTGAGGGTTGTCGACCATACAGAAGTACCACGGTGCTTCAAATATCAAGGCTTTGGGCACACCTCTCTCCGCCGTAGAGCACAGCCGGAGATGTGTTTGTGTGTGTGTCATTGCGCCCTTGCTGGGCACAGTGCAGTTAACTGCCCTAATAAGATCGCGCCTGCAGTCCGCTGATCGAAGAGTGTCTGGAGCCATCATGACCGCTGCTTCCGGGAAGCTGTCTGTTAAACGCAGGCGGAAACCCGGGGAAAAGTGGTGGTCCTCTGACCTTAGCGTGCTGCGGGCAAGAGTTAGGTCCGCTAGGAGAAGATACCAGCCTCGCCCCCTAACGGGGATTATCGTTAATGACGGGCGCGCTGAGAGTCTGCGGATCTACCGGCGCCCCCGTAATGAGTACGTTCATGCCATTAAGGAAGCCAAACTCAAGTTTTGGCAGGACTCCATGTGTAAGTTGCAGCGCAATCCGTGGCAGCATGGCAACAAGAATGGCACGCTACGACTAAGGGAGGGTCCTTGTATAGATTTATACAGGATCTGGAGGGATGGTAAGCCTCTCCTTCGTTTTTAAGGGCTACGGGAGCACGAGTGCTCTCCAACCATGTAAATTTAAACCAATATTTGTTTCGGTTCCACCTGGCAGCTGATGAGCTGTCCGTTTGCGGGGAGGTCCAGTCGAACGAACACATGATGTTAGACTATCCAGCTCTTGGGAGGGGGCCAGAACTCAGGCCATCCTGGAACTTAGAGGTCAAGAGGAAAATTGGCCACTCACAAGCGGCGAGTCAGTGTGGGAGTTCCTTGATGCGGTTGCTTTGTTCAACCGACATCAGCAGTTTACCTAAGGGAAAAGAGTCCTACCGCGCTGCTATAGGAGCTAACCGAGCTAATCTGGCTAACAGCCAGATTAAGGCTCCAAGCGCTTTAATGGTGGACAGGTACTCGCTGGCATTCAGCGACCTAAGCGTGGCAGCGAATTGCTGTCTTTGAAGAAATAAATTTAATCATTGATAGTGATATATGTTTTAGCAGTTGACGGGGTGCGCCTACCCATTTTAGTGATGTATAACAAGTGGGCGGCAGGACACGCAAGCGAGTGGTATATGGTACCAAGCTGCGCTCACGCTTTTAGGTTAGCTCTAGGAGTTAGTTAGGACACTGTTCGCTAAACTGTTTCGTGACTCAGTAGTCGTTTGTGGTACAGACAATCGGTGTTATGCTTTAGAGCGACCGAATGGGTTGGTGGCGGGAGAAATGCCAAGCAAACCAAATCGACAATATCTCAGCTTTTTTTTTTGTATTTAATTACAATAATGAAAACCCAAAAAAAATTATTACAGCTTTATTACGGCAATTACTTAGAATGAAAGAAATTGTTTCACACTTATTTACTAACTAAACACAAGAAAAACTGATGAAAAAGCTTAACACAACAACTGACCAGATATTTAATTGTAGAATAATTTAAGTAAATAAATATCACTAAATTTTACATTCTATACAATTAGTGAGATATTAGGTTAATAGATAGTTATAATATACTTCTTTCCCTACCAAGTAGAGGAAATGTGTATATGCTTTTTTTTTGACAGGAGTAATTTGTTACTTCATAACCAGAGATGGGCAAAAGCCGGCCTGCGGGCCGAATGCGGCCCTTTTAATCGCTTAATCCGGCCCGTTATTAAATCCTGTGCAACAACATTTTTATCTGGAACGGAACGCAAGGATGTCGGAGGGTGCAATACCCTCCTACTTTTCGCAGTATACGGACTAGCGTCCTTTGCTGCTGGGTGATTCTAAAAGACTGACGGTTATTAATATTGGCTGACGTTTATTCGTTTTGTGAAGTTTGTTTTGCGTTCCGATCCAATGGAGGGTTTGTCGGTTGGGGCCCGACGGAACGATGTGTTAATAAGCATATCTTCCATGACGCGCTCCTTTCAGCCTAGAGTGGGCTGAAATCCTTCATTTAAGGGGGCGTCCTCTCATAAGGAAAGGACGTCGGAGGCGATTTTTGGACCTACACTTTATCATTTATTTAATTCAATTCAATTTAATTAGGATTGAATTAAGGAAATGTGGTTGGATGGATTTCTCTGAGGCGTTGCGTTCCAGAGCTATCTCAGTCAGTAGGAGTAGATTGTTTTCGAGCGCCCGTGCGCCGGGGTGGTGACAATTTTGAATAAGACGCCCCCCTTATTATATGTAAACTTTTATTTGATGCAGATGCTGGTCTAGCCCTAGAAAATATAATGGTCCGCGGAGGGTTTGGGGGGGTCTGGTGGATTTTTACTCTTTCCTACCCGATTTTATAAGCAAACTACCGAAATCAGCAGCACGAGTGCGCATCTATTTTTACAATATATATACGAAATTGGTGGGGGATCAGATCGTTAGCTTGGTAGTGAGAGCAGATCGTTAGCAAGTTGCGAAAATCAATAAGTGCGCAGTGTGTTTTCTCGTTGTAGACTTCAGATTTTGTATGCGCTTTACGTCTGAGTGTACTAAACTGTAAAAATATAGGGTTTTTTCACGGGTAAGTTTGAAGAATTATTGTCGTTTTATTTTATTATCTTAATTATTTAATTACAGGCGTTGAAATGAGTCACAATAAAAAAAATTGATTTGGAATGCCGAAATGTTAATGATACATGGATAACAAAGTATTTATTTATAAATAATAAAGTGATATGTTTGGTTTGCCCAGAGAAGTTGCTGTATGCAAAGAATACAACTTATAGAGGCATTTCTCGACAAACAATTCATAATATGAATCAGTTTCATCAAAGAAACTGCGAAATATTGCAGAGAATTTAAAAAAAAAACTTTCAAAAGTAAAAATAAAATATCTTCCCGTATCAAAACAACATAGACAAAACAGCCACGGTAGTAGTTATGTTGTTGCAGATAATGTTACAAAACTCTGTAAACCGTTTGTTGAAGCAGAGTTTGTCAAAGAATGCATGGTAAAAATTTCGGAAATATGTAGCCCTGAAAAGAAACAAATATTTGAAAATGTAAGTTTTTCAAGAAGAACGATACTACGGCGGATTAAAAATATTTCACAGAATTTATTTGATCAGCTTAGAACAAAAATTGCAAATTTTAACTATTTTTCTCTCACTTTAAATGACTGCTGCGACGTAACTGACCCAAACCCATTACTAATATTTATTCTTGGCATAGACAAGAAATTCGAGATTAGGGAGGAACTGGCTAGCGTACATTCGATGAAAGATACGACTACCGGAGAAGACTATGATTGTTGAGGAGTGTGTAATTCAAATGCTTGGGACAAAGTAATAAGCATCACCACGGACGGCTGTCGAAGTTTAAGAGGAAAAAAGTGGGCTTTTTAAAAAGAATCAGTGATGAAATAAAAGAGATGCAGCCACAACATGAAATAATTTTTCTGCACTGTATCATTCATCAAGAAGTGTTTTGTAAAAAAACTTTAAAACTGGGTCACGTCATTAATGTTGTAACAAAAGTAATGGATTTTATCTGGGTACGAGCCCTAAATCATCGGCAATTTACTGAATTCTTAAAAGATATTGAAAGTGAATTTTACAAAATACCGTACCATATAAACGTGAGATGGCTTAGCGTCGGGAAAGTTTTGAAGAGATTTCAAACATTTTGTTTGATGAAATCGTAAGTTTCTTCTCAATTAAAGAAAAAATCAAGGACTTTCCTGAACTGCAAAATGAGGAATGATTTCTCTTTTTCTATTGACATATTTACTTATTTGAGCGAACTAAATATTGCATTGCAAGGAGAAAGGAATACGTTTTTAATATGCACTCAAAAATCTAATATCAAAAAAAACTTGATTTATTTGCAGAATATTTAAATGAGACAGTTAAATCACTTTCCAACATTGGAATTACGACGAGAAAACTTGAGAACTGATGATTTTATTTTAAGTATGGAAAAATAGTAAAAGAGCTATATGCTGAATTCGGCAGAAGATTTGAAGAGTAAAAAAACTGAAAAAGATTTGTCATTAATAAGTACACCGTTTAATTTTAATGAGCAGGATGCTCCAGTTCAGGATTCACTTAAAACTAATTGATTTGCAGTCGGATTATTTGTTAAAGGTAAAGTTTCATTCAAGCGAATTTAACTTTTTTATGGTTCCCTCAATGCAGATAAATTCAAAAGTTTTCTGGACTATACAAAAAGTATTTAGTTTTATTTGGATCGACATATTTATATGAAAGAACTTTTTCGTTAACAAAGTACACGAAAAATAAATATCGAACACAAGTTACTGATGAAAATTTCCATTAGGTATTAAGGATTGTTACAATGAGTTGCAATCTAATTTGTCCAACCCAAAACGCAACTACGAATGTTAGAGTGACAATACTAGGAAAGGCAGATAGTAACATAGAAATCAATTTTTAAATAAATATATAAATTATATATATATATATATGTATATATATTATGTAATATTAGTTAATATATAATACGTATTAAATATTAATATTTATATATCATTATTATAAATAATAAATAAATCAATTAAGATAAAAAAAACCTGTGACCATTATGATGTTGATGACAATGAAGATGACCACGAGCGTGCTTTCGCGGTAGGGAAGGGCGGACTGCCTGATCGAGGAAGGGGTGGTCTGCCTCAGCGGGTCACCTTTGCTGAGGAGCTCAGGACTCCGGAGAACCGTTGTCCTAATGGGGTACATTCAAGATTGAAACTAAATAAGAATGTAGTCTAGAATAGGCTGTGGCTGGAGAGTAAGACTGCACATATCAGGGTACCCCGTGTCAATAGGTTGGAATGTGACCATTGTCTTCTTCCACTGGTCAAAACACCACTCGGGGCTGTGTTATATCTTATGGACAGGTCCAAGTGGAGAGGAAAGGAGGTTTAGTCGGTAGGGCGCAGGTCACATAAGTATTTTACAACACCTTGGGGAACCTGTAAGGAAGTCCGACACTTCGTCCGTAACTGGAATTCCTCCGGCCTCGGTAAAAAAAAAAAAAAGAAGAAAAAATCAATTATGATAATCCTAGCGGAATATACTCGTAGAATATTGTGAAAAACTTGTCATCATTATGAATTTACTATGATAACATATATTTCTGGCTGAAGTATACAATATCCTTCAAAAAGACAGAATTAACTTTCAAGATACAAAAAAGGGCTGTCAGATCAATGTTTGGCACCTGTAAATATGGATCATATAGACCGATATTTATAGAATTAAAAATACTAACTTATCCTTTTGTTTAAACTTACAAACGGGCAATCTTTACTAAAAAGAATGGACACTCGTAAAAAAAAAATCAATATCCTACCAATATCAAAACGGACAAAAGAGCTGTTTTTTTATAAGTCAACACAATACTTTGACTTATGAGAAGAGGTTTATTATGCTTCCATTTCCATTTTTAATAAATTACTGAACTATTTAAAAGAACTTTCTTCAAACTTATTTAATAACATTCTTTATTGAAATAATATTTACAAATAATCTTAAAATAGTTGAAAAAAGACAATAATACTCTTTGGTGTATGACCGTTAGACGGATAGTAGAACTAAAAAAAATCATATAATTAAAAATTAAATCCGTGAATCGATGAAAATTTATGTTTCCAAGCATTTTTGCAGTATTTACTTAATATTGGCCAACCACTTCCATTAAGATACCGTTTCAGATCCTCCACTTCCAAAAAGTCCTTGTTAAATATTTAATGGAAAATTAAAAAAAAAAAAATACTTTGGAGAAATAATATTATTCTGTTGATGCATTTTTAAATAATACAATTAAAAAAAAAAGCCTTGAATTCTCTGCATCTTATTTATGTACATAAATATGATCTCTAATAATTTATATTAATGTCTTGTGAATCATGGATTATTTTTTTTGTTTTGTATCTTCATGCAGCCTAAATGTTATTCATGTGTTTACGTTTTAAATACGAATAATTAATATGGACGTTAATCACATCTAATTTTTACTTTCTTGTACGAAGTAAAGGAAGTATTGTGATCGCAAAAAATTTCGGTTTTCGGATTTCAACGGAAATATCCATTTTGGCTAGTTTCGGAGTGACGTCTGCACATACGTATGAATGTATTAATTAACTCAAAAACGATCAACCGTAGGATGTTGAAATTTTGGATTTAGGACTGTTGTAACATCTAGTTGTGCACCTCTCTTTCTGATTGCAATCGACTCAACCAAAAGTGTCTAAAAAAAGACCAAATCCAGAACAAAATTGGATTTTAGACTTTTTCTTAACTGTAGTAATTAGCCCTTGTTGAGAGCTTTTCAACGATATATGATAAGTGGTACTTATTTTCATTTTTTCCAGAGTTGTAGCCAAATAAAAGTTTAATTAATGAAATATTTGAATCTTAGAAGAAGGAGGTTCGAATCACACTTCATCTCCTTATTTAATCTTTTTTAACTTTTTAAAATATATAGGTTTATTGATAACTATTACCCTCTAATTGTAAAAAAAAATTTCGGTAAATAATAATACAATAATAATAAAAAAAGAAACATTAAAAAATTACAGAAGTTATTAATGAAATAAAATTTTATGTACTTTTCATTTTTTTTAAATGTGTGTATTTGCAATTTAATAGGCGTACAAGGAAGTCATGTGGTGCCCACATCAGATTTTTATTTTATAACTTGTGTATTCTATGATGCTGCTGTGATCAAGTTTTTACCTTTGATCCATTCACACAAATGCGGGGCGATTCCTTTGTTTATGTGTGTAGAAACTTATCCTGATGCGATTTATACAATGTATTATTAATTACTGATTAAAATGCAAGATTTATTTATTTGATCCCCAGACTTACATGTTGCGGGATTGGTGGTAGATAAGCTACATAGCAAGTTATATAGAACTACATCTATCAGCTTATTATGTTACCAATTCATGTACAGACTTTGTAATAAATATAAATTAAACAGGAAAGTACTTAAAATCATACTCTGAATTAAATTATACATTTCTGTTAAATCTGACAGTGTTTCTACATAATAAGCCGGTGATTTTATCAGATTATAAATTTGTTAGAGGGTTGATTGAATCGTGTTTTTTCAATCGGTTTGATCAGTTACCAAAGTTCATGTAACCGACTGCAGTCAACCGGTGGGCACTCTTGTCGAGGATCTAATGACAATGTCAACGAAAGATCAACGCCATATAACTAGACATAATGGCGACTTCCTGATTATGATAATTTAGTTATAAACGTCAGACCGCCTAGAACAATCGAACATGCGAGTACGTGCGTGTGTCGATGAGTGTGTGTATGAACATACATTACGATGTGTGTGAGATTATTTGTATGTGTTAACTTATTTATGTTCGTATGTTCATAGATAGGATTGACGAACCAATCGTCTTAAGTCGTATTACAGGAAACGTACACCAAACTAAACCAGTTAGGACAAGTTGAGTTATCAGTTGGTACAACTGAGAACATACTTAAATTGTCACGTCAAGATACTCGACACAGATTTGTTATGACGTTATAAAAACAATAACTCATACAAGATTTATATTTAATCCATAGCTGTAGAAAAATATTTACTAGGTAATATTATTTATTTAATTTTTTTTTTTTTAATGAATACAAGTAAACAAAAACAATTAACTGTACGGCCGAGAAAATACATCATTCATCCCAAGGAACAGATAAAGGAACTGCGCAAGTTTCGTAAGATCTTCCACATGAAGCAAACACGGGAGTCTTCTTAATTTAATTCATATTTTCAAATCCTTCAGCAAACTGAGGATTGACCGCCTACACATGAAACATTAGCCGGCAAAAACGTGTCAAACACGGTAAATTTAGAGGTTATTGAGGGGAAAAAAATGACTATTTATCATAAATATTCATCTCGAAAAGTCATTGAAGTTTTTATTTTGAAATAGATTACTTAACACACATCTTATTAATTAATTATTGTGTTCATGTTTATGAGTACCACACAGAGCAGGTCTAGTAGTTAACTCTCGTCGTAATTCAAATCCTAGTAAAATTTAGTTGTTTTTTATGAATCTGATTAATAGAAAGCGAAATTGCACCGGTATCAGAGGATACCGGTGTAATTTCGCTTTTGGGATTTAATTAACTATACGCCTCAGAGATGGCGTGAGTCTGTACAAGACTATACCTCATTTACAAGTCATACATATCATCCTCATCTCATTGGTCTGTGGGAGGAGGTTGTTTATGGTTCAGTATTTGAACAGGTTGCAACGTGTAAAATAAATAATAAATATTAAGAGTGTGCAATCTTTGATAAAAATAATAATCACTTTTTCTTATAAAATAACAATATAAACTTCTGTCAAACAACATAACACAACTGTTTTCCTGAAACTGAACACAAAACTAAATAACTGAACAGTTTTAAAAAATCTTCCGACCAGTAAAATTAATAATTTATTTAAAATACAATTTTAAAATTTTCTTTTACAGAAACAAAATTACTCTGTCGATGAATTTTTAAATAATATCGATTAAACAACAAAAATAATCTGAATTTTCTGCATCCGTTCAATACGTACATAAATATGTGCTCGACTTTCATTAATGCTATTTGAATTGTGAATTACTTTGCAGTTATTTTTACTTTCCTGGCATCATAGTTCAAGAGCTACTATGCCGCAAGAAGGGTAGTAATCAGTCAAAAAATGGATATGAGGTTTTTGTGAATTTCTCGACGTTTCATGATCCACGGACCCTAAAAACAAAAACAAGAAGGTATTCTTAACAAAAACATATTCGTATCTACGTATATTGGCGTGTTTGAAGCTTAATAACTAATAACTTTAGACTGGATAAACTGATTCTGATGAAATTTGGCATAGAGATCGTGTATATGAGGCAATTTGTGGTAAAAGTATAGGGTCAATATCTCAAAGGGATGGGATAGATAGTTTCTTTTGAATCAATTTTTTCAAAATGTTGCAAACATAACTCGACTTTATATTAAAAACATGCGTGCATGGTTAATATACCATTAAAAAAAAAAATTGCATCCAAATTATCTCCTTCTCCAGAAAAAAAACCAAAAAGTTATCTTTTTATTTATTGCATATTCATTTATTGCCTCAAAATATACTTTGGAGCAACGTTGGGGGGTGGGGGAGCCGATAAAGTTTTAAAATATGGATATTTTGAATTTTTTCAACTTTTTTTTATTTATCATTATTTTTCCACCGTATATGAATAAATAACTAATGCCAGGAAATTATTATTTAACAACTTTGTTGTCAGCTTTTTTATATTTAATATCTTGGCGTATTTAATGCATTTTTACCTTAACATTCCTTCAGAAGTTTATGTTTTACATGATTAATTTGGATTTTAATCATAACTGTTTTTTATCCTATACATTCCTAACGTGATCTAAATAATGCACTATTAAATACTAATCAGAATAAAATATTTATCCTATTTATTACCGATTTAAATTTATTTTTTTTGAGAAAAAGATAAAGTAAACAACAAAGTGCAGGTAAGAGTTCTAAGTGATCCTCAAAAAACCATGACGATTATAAATAATTTAACATAATACTTCGACTTAATTACACAGTATTTCTGAAAAGTCCCCGAGCTAAATTAACTAAAAATACAGATTTAAAATAAACGAATTTACTCACATCAGCCCTCTACATAGAACCCTTTTCTAGTTATAAACTCGTTGCAGCGCCGGTAGAGCCCGTCAAACGCTCTGAAAAAATTACTTTGTGGGATCCCCTTCCACTGCTCGGTGCAACCCCTGTGGATAGCCGGAATGTCGTCGAAGAAGCGGCCTTTTATCTTCAACTTGAGTTTCGGGAACAAAATGTAGTCTGCTGGAGCCAAGTCGGCTGAATAGGGCGGGTGTGATAGCACGGTGATTTCATTTGCGACGTAAGAACGTGTTAACACTTGATATGTGTGCCAAGGCATTGTCGTGCAACAGAGCCCAACTGTCCGGATCCCGGCACTCGGGCCGGATTCGACGAATGCGACCCATCAGGCGTTTCATTACTTCCAAATAGAATTTAGAATTCACGGTTTAACCAGTTGCCCTTGCACTTTTGCAACGTTTTCGTCGTGAACAGCTGTTGACGGCCTCCCGCTTCGTTAGTCGTCATCCAACAACTCTCTACCGTCTTTAAACCACTTCCACCACGTGTATGTTGTATGGATGGGCAGAACTACATCAGCCTCCTTTTCACAGAGTTGTAGTCAGTAGGATAAATTATAAGTATAATCATATAAAAATACAACAGATAAAGTGGGTTTAATTTTTAAAGAAATAATTTTTTTTTTACTCAATAAAATTAAGGAGTTTTGTTTTTGAACCTATGGTTTACGACCAAACTGATAAAATAAATCGACGTTTATTTCGTAATAAAACTTGTTTGTTCTTTTCTGGTTTAAGGTTGCAAATTGCAATTTATTTAAAGAAAATCAGTGAAAATTGTGAAAAATTACGTATAAATTTATTCCGATTTTCGACTTTTATGTTTGGAGTAATGTAATTTCAACGTTCCATAATTTTGTTAAGTAATTACATAAAAATAATTCTTGTTTAATCATAATTAACAACAGAATTACGTATAGTGTTGCTTTGAAATACCTTAATAAAACGCTAATCTTGTTATCGTTATTAAATACTCGTACTTATTATGGTTACATATATCTCTTAGGCTATTTCAAAAAAATCAGAAAGTTTTCAAATAAAAGGTAGACTGTCAAATCAATGTTTGTTACCCAGAAATATGAATCATGTAGACCAGTGATTCCCAAACTGTGAGCCGCGGTGCGCCGAGGAGCCGAAGCCTCTTTCACAGGGGCGCCGCAAAATATTGTAAAAGTTTCATAATTAATTGTACCAAGATATTTATAATTATTAATTTAATGTCAATAAAGTAAAAAAATAATGATGATACACGAGTTTTATTTATTTTTATCTCTTATTTACGAGTAGTAATACTTTTACTTAGGGTAGGGCGTCATGGAAAAATTTTAAATGAAAAAGGGCGCCGCGATTCGGAAAAGTTTGGGAACCACTGATGTAGACTAATATTTATCAGTTTACTGATAAATATATTAATAGTATTCTGAAAATATGTTATTAATAATATTAATATTAATTATCCTTGCGTTTATATTTATGAATGTACAATCTTCGCTAAAACGAATAGTCATTTATTCTTAACAAAAACAACATCCAGCATCTGTCGAATAGGACAACAGAACTTTTTTCGTGCAACTTAACACAATACTTTGGCTTACGAGAAGGGTCCTATTATTTTTCAGTTAAAATTTTTAATAAATTACCAAACCTTTCAAGAACCTTTCTCAATATTTTTTATTTAAAAAAATACCTTTTTAAAGTATTTTTTGTAGTACAGAAGTACTACATTTTGAAAGAAACTCAGGCTTCAAATTTTTCACACGCTATACAAATTTTTTTAATTTTTTTACTTTTCTGGCCAAATAGTTATATCACTATTCGGTACGTTATATCAAGAAAATATGATAATAAAATATTTGCATGTAAGGGTTCTTTTAGCAGATCTTGACGTTTCATTACCTTCACGAACCCCCAAAAAAAACACAATTTCACCATTGACAAATTCCAGAAGAATATTTGTATGTATGTACGTATATTGGCTGATTACGACGAAATTTAGCAAGATGATTTCTGTATACAGAATGTTATTTTATTTTGACCACAATTAGTCAAGGGGTAAGAAGATATTGGTTACGTAAGTCTCGTATCTCAGAATTTTATTTAAAGAGTGGGTGATTTTTTTGACGTAAATTAATGCCCCTTAGTTAGCTAAGATACTTTGCATGATGGATGACCTTATAAAAAGAGGGGGGAGACAAAAAACAATTTTTTTTCTTTTGTAGTTTTTGGACTCAATGTCACATTTGTGTACTAATTAGTTGATTCCATTACATTAGTTTATCACTTCAGTATTTTATTGGGAATTTCATTCATAACTCTAATTTTTTTTTTTGTTTTTGTCAGTAGTTACCTTTTTGCTTGATCCCTTCAGACTGGATCGACTGACTTTTATAAAACATTTTAGGATAACTTCTGAATATGAGTCATTGATAGCAACTAATTTTATTAATTATAATTGGTTAAGGGGTAAGGAAACGTTCATCATTGATCACGGTCTTAAAATTCGACTCCAAAGAGTAAAATAGGTTTTTAAAAGTAATTTATTACTCTTAGGAGCTGAAAACTTTTGGTTCGTGTTGGGTCACATCGTACCCTAAATTAAATGAATTTGGCTAAAAAACCTTTTTTCACTTTTTTTATGAATCGAAGAATTGCCCTATTTATTGCCTAAATTAGATGACATATTATAAATAAATAAAAAGTTAACGTGATTTTATTTTGAATTCAATCGGTTAAAGATGTAGGATTCTACAGCTACAGTCTTATGCAAATTAATGTGAACAAGAGTATATTTTTTAAAATAATCAAATTTATTACGTATAAAGAATTATTATTATCATTGTCATTGTTATTGTTGTTGTATATTGTTATTGTCATCATTATATTATTATTATTTGTATTATTGTTATTACTTTATATTTGTACTGAATAGATAAATATACAGTTTTTAACATATTATGAACAGAGTAAACTCAAATTAAACACAAACGGTAGGCTACACTGTTTTATATAAGAGGTTACCTCACCACTTTTCTAAGTTAACAAAGCACATAATGCGGTACTAATAACAACACTCCTCTAGTACTATCTAGTAGCTATCGATCTGAAAATTAGTGTGATGCCTTCAATACTACGATCATCTATTACACAAAGCCTACGCGGCACTACTGTGGTAGATTGAACTTAGAATTACGGGTAAAAGTTCGTTTCCTCTTTTCCACTTAGAAGTGTAATCAAATTATTGGTGGTTCGGCCAGATAAAACACTTTGTAACAGAATTAATATACCACGACCATCAGTCAGCAACTTTCAAGGCTGAAGAGGATACAACCCTAGACATTTAACTTCTCACAGTTAAAAGAACAAGTGTCAGTTACAGCCGGATGACAAGGAGTAAATTACAGCCAATTGATTTGAGCTGAACTTGAACCGGCAATTCATATATATATATATATATATATATATATATATATATATATATATATATATATTTATATGTATATCTAGAGAAAGAGCGAGTATCACGGGGAAGAAATTGAATTTTTAACCTTTCTATTCTGTATGTCTTTGCCCGTTCAAGAAAAAAAATTGCAAAACAATATGCAATTTAAAGAGTCAAGTAAATTTGAACCTCAAACGTAAATGGAGTGAATTAACGGCAATGGAATCTAATGTTAAAGTTTTATCAACTTTTCACTAGGGTTTTATTAATTATTTGTATAAGAGGTCGACTTTATTTTCACCAATTATCTAGTTTCATTCTCTTAAAGATCGTTTAAATTCATAGAACTTCGTACTTAGTCAAATTTTTAGAACTTCATTCTGCGACGAATTTTTACGTTTTTATTAATATGTTATAAATAAATAGAATAAATAAATTTGTATTTTTATTCGATAATATTACAATAATAAATAAATTATACAGATCTCGTAGCCATTCCATGAGATCGAGATCTCATGGAATGGCTACTTCATGGATAAAGAAAGGAATTGTCAAATATTTTCAGAATGGATCAATAGTAACCGTACTAAAACTTTGATCAGATCACCATTACAAAATAATCACAATTAATTGTAATAAAATAAAATGTACATGTGATTAGTATCCACATTAATAATTAAACTACTAACACACGTAATAATAATATTAAAATAAATATATGAAAATACTAATATAAAAAATAACTAGAAAATAAATTATTACAATTCAAAAGGCTTTAATGAAAAATTTGAACATACATTTATAAACACGTTGAACGAGGTGCAGAAAATAAAAAGTTTTTCTAATTTTTTAATTAAGTTATTTAAACGTTCATCGACAGAGTAATATCGTTTTTATAAAAGTAATTTTTTTAATTTTATTTTATATAAATCGGTGGTAAAATGTTTAGAATGACATTTCAAAATGTTTAAATGGAAGTAAAATACGCTCTTTTTCGTAAGCCGAATTATTTTGAGTTATACGAAAAACGTTCTGCTGCTGATTTCATAGAAGTTGATATGTTTACAATTTATATATAGTGTCCCACGAGGAAACCGACATACTTTTAAAATAGTTCTAGCAGCTCATTTTATCGTGTTTTATTGTTAACACGATTTTTCCATCCTTGCAACTTTGAATGCTTGTAACTCGATAACGAAGACATTAACAGAAAAACGGGGTTCACTATTGTTTTTCTCGTAAAATTTTAAATCGAAATCATGTCTCATATTTCCACCTTCCCATTTAAAAAAATTAAGTTTGATTCAATATGGTGGATCCAGGATGACGGACAAAAAGTAAAAACCCACCATAATGCAGATATTTTTTAACTATGTAGAACCCCACTTTTTCTGCCTCCAAATACCTCTCAGATATGCACTATAAAGCTCTTACCATACTTAAATATTGTATATATATATATATATGTTGAAGTAAAATTTTGTATATATTTATATATATGTGTGTGTATCGATCAAAATTAATTTCCGTGAATTCCTTGAGTACATCATGCTTAACCTACTTCATTCTTTTAGAGTTGGTTTCTTTTCCTGAGCGCACAACGAGTTGTCGTTATCAGCGCCGGAACACAAATAATAAATAATTAAAAATTAACAATTAAAATTTACCTTAAAAATTAAAACGATGTAAACGCCTATGTTGTATGCTAAGTGCGAAATAAAACCAAAATAAAGACAATAGTCAAAAGGCAAAAAATCGGGTGGGGCTATGTCGGAGCGCTCGGCCATTGGTTTAACGTGAAACGTCACAGACCTTGGATGAAATTCCTCCGAGCTTCAGACCGACCAACTTATCTGTAGAGTTAAATGAGAGAGCCAGCATCGAATTTTTTGAACAAAACTGAAAGTCTCCGAGGAAAAATTAATTTCCTTCAATTCATTAGGTAAACTGGTCGGCTTCGGGGAATATCGAAATCCGTTTGAACGCGACAGCGTCGGGATTTTATTGGCATTTATCGACTTGATACAAGTACTACATAAACGAAATGCCGCTACATTTTCGCCTCGGAATTTAGTCTGAAGAAGAGGATTGTTGCGAGCTTTAGCCTGTTTTAAATCTCTGTCGAACCAAAATCGATTACAAACGCTGCAAGATAGACCTAACGGATTGTTTTCAAATACCGTTTTGAAGCGTTTGTCCGCTGCACGCCAATGGTCCTGCATTGCATCAGTTGGACTAATGTTGTTATCCATCAGCCCAGAGACGTCTTTAACAGATGTATGGGTGTTATCTTCACTCGTTATGCCCATTAGTTCGAGTACAGCAGCGGTAGAGGTGCTCGCGCCGTCGGCGTC
Organism: Lycorma delicatula; assembly: GCF_047948215.1. Classification (NCBI taxonomy): domain Eukaryota; kingdom Metazoa; phylum Arthropoda; class Insecta; order Hemiptera; family Fulgoridae; genus Lycorma; species Lycorma delicatula. Next base: position 152,662,087 of record NC_134456.1, on the reverse strand, counting down.
GTTCACTGAACGTGCCGTGCAGCTTTGAGATAATCCCGAAACACTCTCGATCGCTCGGCACCGGATATTAGGGTACCTGTGCGTGGCCCATAACCTCCCCTTTCCAACGATATGCGTAATTTATATTTCCGGCTGGCTTTTGCGCGGGCTGAGGCTGACATATTGAATTTTTATACTTTTTTAGATGTTTACTTTAATTTTTTACACATAAGTATTGTCCAAAATACACTTTTTATTACTTAAATCGATCTATCTAAAAAAATACACGAATCACCGCACTATCACGTATAAGCCGTGAGCTATACTGAATGGAGATGTGCGAGAGCGCCAGTTTTGGCCGATCTGCGCTGCGCCCCTCCCCGCCAACCGCTCGCCAGTGACGCAAACTCAAAGTCGTATCGGCGACCTAACCATGTAAGTTATAAAATGACACCGAATTTGCATCTCTGAGACAAATAGTTAGGGTATAGACCTTTTCGTTTCGCTATAAATTTTTGTTCTGGTGCCCGATGTTTCGGTGTGATTTTAAAGACGTTTTACGTCAAAACATATTACAGTTTTAATCAAATACAGTATTTGAATCCAGGTACACGAATAGAGTTTCTATCCGTGGTTTATGGTTTATTGGAAAAACTAGGGTGGTGTTTTCATACAATGATGGATTCGTTCATTATCTGCCTTGAATTTAAAACTTACCGCAACAGATTTATAAATTATGCGGAGATAGGAGAGTAGAATATTAATCTCGTTTACACTCTCTTTGGAATGATTTTACTAAAAATTCCAAATTTTTTAGGATACTAATTCTAAAGTTGATATAATAAATATTCATTGAAATTTTCAAAATTACACCTCAATTAGGCTGACCTACGTAGTCCAGTGGTAATATTTAAATTTTCCTTTCAGCATATCCTGGGTTCAAATCTCAAGCAGGCTGACATTTTTCAACTGTTAAAAAATTTCGGTTTCATATTTCTACGTGTAGACTTCAAGCATACGAGGTAAATAAATCATATTCAAGAAAAATAAAACAGGAATCTAAGTGTAACGCACTAGTTTTGAAACGTTTACTTACAAGTAAGGAAAAAATCCTTCTTAGGTGTGCTTACTGCCTAAGAGTACCTATGCCTGGTTTTACATTTGCAAGCTCTTCCAATCTCAGTACCACACATTAAGGATTTTAAATGAGAACAATTTTTTGTTTTTTTTTCTTAATAATAACTACACAAAATTTCAGCATTCCATCTGTTCAGGAGATGGGAGAATATATGAAAATATTTATTGAATGCGACCTACATGTTTTTCGATTAATAAAAGTCAAATATTTTTTCTCTTATTCATCATGATAAAAACAGTTGTATTTAATATAGTATATGGTATGGTTGCATTTAAATATGGTATTAGTAAATTATTCATCACAGCAGTACAAGACTACACTTCATTTACACTCGTACATATCATCCTCATTCATCCTCTGAAGTATTATCTGAAAGGTAATTACCAGAGGCTAAACAGGAAAAAGAAAGAAAGATCACAGCAGTCCTGAGCATGGGATGGGACAATTATATCAGAAGCACATAAAAAATCTAATTATATCCACTATAAATAAATCCATTACCATAGATACCATGACAAACGAATGAGGAAATAAATGCGAATATTCTGAAATAATTATTTAAGAAAAAAATGGAGCCGACATCAAAATGCGCCAAAAAATAAGAAACAATTTCGTCCATATGCTTAATTAATTCTGTAGACACTTTTTTGAATCGGTGCCAAAGTACATGATCATACCTATGTGGTACTTGAATGGACCTATAGGTAGCGTGTATAAAAGGACTTCTTCTTCTTTTTCCTGTTTAGCCTTCGGGAATTACCAATCAAGTTTTATTTCAAAGGATGAATGAGGATGACATGTATGAGTGTAAATTAAGTGTAGTCTTGTACAGTCTCAGTTTGATCATTCCTGAGATGTGTGGTTAGTACTGAGATGACCAACACCTTCATCTTCTCCAGAGCTCCCCCTCAGTTCTTCTTCAACTGCCTCAGCCACCATCTCTTTAATTTCAGTATCTTTCAGTATTTCCAAGAAGACTTCATCTTCAAAGTATCTTTCAGTATTTTCAAAGACTAGAGAGTCTTTGGTTTTTAACTTTCTTTAGCTGCAAAATGATGTCTGCCAACAGAAAATTATGGTCAGAGGGCACATCAGCACCAGGGTATGTCTTAACCCACTTAATACTATTTCTAAATCTAGTCTGATGGTAATAAAGTCAATTTGATTTCACACGACATTGTCATCTTTGCCTGCGGGGATCTCCAATTATGTAGTTAAATTTTGGGTAACTTATAAAAGGTGTTCATTACAGAAAGTTTGTTGTTTTCACAAAACTATACAAACTGGTTGCCCCTGTTTTTCCTAGTCCTAAGACTGAAGCCACTAACAATCTTACCGTCACTTACAGATCCCACCTTGCCATTTAGATCAGCCATCAGTATTACAATTTTGCTGCCATGCATCCACTGCATCAGTCACTGAAGATCATCACATCAATCACTTCATCTTCACTTTCAGCTGTCAGTGAATACATCTGCACTAACAGCTGAATGGGGGAGGAACCATAGAAGGTGTTCCTTCTGTAGTTCTTCCTTTTTTTGGGGCAATTTCTCACCCCAAGGATGATAGGTTGTCCTGAAACCTATTCCCTCATCTATGTTTCAATGAGGCCATTGGCATTTGATAGGGGGGATTCCTTATTCTGGGAGTAACTCGGTCAGGGTAACTGCAGTGTCTAAAAACAGGATGATGGGATCACCAAATCCCTACATCAACTTACAATATATTACTTCCACCAATTATTATCAATCATGTAAACTGTAATTAATGATCTTAAATGTTGTAACAGAATATTCGTCTAATATTGCCCAATGGTTTGTGATGATTTTAAATTATGAACATGTAAAGAATAATAAGAAAAGCTTTCATGTTGTGTTTTTTTTCTAAAAATTATTCATTAACAGATCATGATCCACCACCTGTGATACTCTGAGATGTAGCCCCAACTATCATTTCTACATTCAGTCTGGCCACCAATGGTACAAATTATTTTTAATATATATTCTCACAAAGTCTGAGTATATATGTCCATGCATATATATATATATATATTAATACACGGTATTGATGAAGTATGGAAATATGGGAACTCTTACATAGTAGTCAAAATGTAGAAAAATTAAATTTAGTAAATGGTACTACCTTGAAAGTATCTATTTTTTTGTATGAAACTGCCAACTCCAAAGCATCCATGGGGAATTTTAAAGGTTAGGATAGCGATGTGACAGGTTATTTTAAAGAATGTTGAAAAACAAAAATCTTGATGAAAAAGCTTTGGGCTATTACATCCTTAATCGAAATATTAGAAATTTAATATTTTTCATGACTAGTTTCAAAAGTGGTTTACAATACATCTTAAATTATAGCACTAAAATATATATTTATTTATTTAAGCTGTATACAAAATGATACATAATCAGTATGAATATCCAGATTACCACGGACACCTAAAAGTCTGTATGCATGTCTAAAAATACATAAATATCACCTATGTATATGTTTGTGATTTTGCTAAATTACATCATCACATTTAGTTTATTTTCTGTATTAAATCAATCAATTAACTCTTTCTTATTCTTTTTTTTTTTGTTTTTATACTCAAATCCTTAAATTTTCTTGGAAGCAAATTGTAAACTTTAGTAATAAATTCAATATTCTTTTGCACAATCTTTTTATATATTTTGGTAATATTATATTTTTATATCTGGTAATTACTATGACTTTTTCTAAAATTATCTTTTAATTTCTCATACATGTTATTCAGACTAATAAATTAATACATTTTTTTATTGATTAATACATTTATTTTTTGTAAATTTCATGTACACTTCCATTTCTACCAAAAATTAAAAAACAAATTATTTTAATTATCCTTTCCTGTATGTTTTGTAAATTTTCTATTACATTAATATATTCTCCTGCCCAAACTCTAATTCCATATCTTGTTATTGATTTAAAAAGTGCATAATGTAATATTTTAAGCTGACTACTATGTAGTGTGCTTAATAATTTAGCAAAAAATATACAGTAAGTATTTATATTTATTTACTATATATTGTATTTGTATTTCTCTCTTTAAGCTTACATCTATATATATTCTCACACATTTTAAATTTTTTGTGATTGCTTTCAATCCAATTATCATTATTTTTCGTGTTAAGATCTTCTGGATGTATATCTAGATGATTCACAAAAGCCATGTAATATAATTTATTTATATTTAATGATTCATATTGTACAAACTGTACACTGTTGGGAAATTATTTAAGTAAGTGTAGACCTTTTTTTGAAAGTAGCTCTGAAAAAACCATCATTTCGGTTAGGGTTAGTGGAATTAAGAGTTGTTATAATAACAGAAAATGATGTGACAAATGAAGTATGAGTATAAATTCAAAGAGGTGTGAGATGCAGGGATTTTGTAGCCTTTCTTAGTTGAGAAAAATTCTGAGGCTATTTTTCAGGAAGTTTTGGAGGATGAGATTGTGGATATTGTAGTAAATGATGAACATATAAATAAAATTAGATATGCGAACGGCACCTTGATGATGCTCGCTAATATTTCTGATCTGTAAAGATTGATAGAACAGATGAGTTAAATAATTAAATTAAAGAAAACAAAGTATATAGTGGTATTAAGAATACCGTACAGCAGTGTTTCTCAATCTGTGGAGCACGCCCCCTAGGGGAGCTTGATAACACTAAATGGGGGTGCGAGCATATCGAAAAGAAAATACTATTAAAAACATTTATTAATTTATTGGAAGGAAAACAAAAAAAAATACATTCTGACATAATAAATAATAAAATACACATTTACACATATAAACAGGATTGTATCAGTGTTGTACAACGTATTTAATAACTAACTTGTCAATACTAAATTAAAAACAAATTTAATAATTATTAGTGACTCCTTTGGGCCTATTTTGCAGAGCAAAGTTTTTTGAAGGAAGATTTAATATTAGAAATAGACACTCTGAGTTCTTTTTCTATATTTAGCTGAAATTTATATTTTGTCTTCAAAGCAGCCACCTCAGAAAACTCGGTTTCACAAAGGTAGGATGTCGAAAATGGTAATAGTATACAAAATGCTCTTGTTTTCAATGCAGAAAACTCATCATCTACCCCTGTCCAAAATTCAAAGAGTGATTTATCATTAAATTGTCTTTTAATTTTGCCAATTGCCGTGAAGTCTATGAAAATTTCTTCTTTGGCAGTTGACAGTCCTTTGGGAGTATTTTGAAGTGGATCCCAAACCCACTTGTAATTTGCTACCAAATTGTCGTCAGCAAAAAAAAATGCTTTTTAAAATTCTTTGCCAGCATGGCTAAATGATTTTCAGTGGTTACAAAAACAACTTTCACATGTTGTTCTTCAGCCCTCTAAGTTTTAACACATTCATCCACACTTGCAAACATTTCTAGGTTTTTTGCTTTAAATTTCCGCTCACAATTTTAATCTTCTACAAAAAGCATTAACTTTATCACTCATATCCAAGATATGTGTATTTTCTCCTTGGAGTTGAAGATTCAAGGTGTTTAATTTCTTGAATATGTCAACCAAGTAGCTCAATTCCATCATAAATAAACAATTTCAAAACTTCTTGGCTTCCAGTCGATTTTTCTCTTCTAGAAAAATGGTGATTTCATCTCTCAATTGCAACTGATTTCTCAGTTTTGCAAAACACATTGCAAAACTGTTCATGTGATAACTAACCATCTTGCCTCTCAAGACAATGATAATACTGAATATACTGCACCCAACTCTTTACAAAATGCAGAAAAGATTCTTGATATTAGGGATCTCGTTTTTATATAATTTACTCTGATTACAATCATCGTTAGCACAGTATTCAGACCAGGACTCATTTCTTTGGAAGCCTGATCCACAGAGGTGTCTGTGGATCATGCAATGTATTCAGACACACTGTCAAGATTTTTGTTTCACAAGTGCTTGTATACTTTGGAATCTTCCAGACATTGAATGAGCACTATCAGTGCACAATCCGATATAATTTTTCCACTCTATGTTTGCTTCGTTTATAAAATCATTTAAGATAGCAAATAGTGCAAGTGCTGCTGCTTTGAGTTCTATTGGTTTGCCAAAAAGTAGTTCTCCTACTGCTGACACACCATCACAAAATCAAATATAGGCAATGAAATGAGCGTCTTTATTGCTATATGTTGCCTCATCAAGCTGAATTGAAAACAATTTGTCACGCAACTTCCCGGAAAGCTGATGCTGTACATCTTCAGCTATATCACTAATTTGATGGACAACAATATCATTTCACAGAGGTATGGACTGCAATTGTTTGGCAATATTATCTCCAAACATTTCTACAATCTCAATTGCAGCTAGCAAAATGAGCTCTTCACCAATGGTGTGAGGCTTTTTACATCAAACTTTGTAAGAGGCAAGTAAAACTTCTTCATTCATAGACAAAGTTTTTTTTTAAAATGATGTTTGCTTTTCATATAATTTTAATTTTAATTTGAAGAATTTTCGGGGTTTGTTAAAGTACTCCCATGAAGCATTTCCAAATGTTGTTTAAATTTATTAGGTTTCATGCTGTTTGTTGCCAACATTTTTGAGCAAGTGACGCACAGGGGCCTCTATTCTTCATTTACTTCAGCACTGGTAAACTCAAAATTTAAGTATTCTTGAGACTATTTTCATGATTTTATTTTCAGAACCACGCTCGTCTATGCACTTGCAATGCTTCACTATCGTCTAATCTTGCTTACACCCATTTAAAAATTTATCCATGATGATGTATAAATCTACTGCTGTGAATTGTAATTAACACACAAATTACAACATACACATTCACAATAGATTCGATAGCAATAGAAGGATCGACTCGACTGAGACTGGCTGGAATTGAACAAGGTGCAGTATTTATACAAGTTTGCACAGATGTTCCAGAATGTTCTAGACAAATCAGAACTTCTCGCAAAGCCACGAGAATGTCCAATATGGTGGACGTAAGACAGAAATCAATAGAGCGGCATCAATTCTGGTTTTGTCAATGCAGCAGATCAGAGTTGCCAAATATCAACAAATCTACTTATTCTTGGTAATTTTTAAAGATTGAATTAAGGTCGTAATGTAGCTTTAGCGTCAAAATACTCTAAATACATTATTATTGTATACATTGTTGTTGTATGAGAGGGGGCGCAATGAAAATTATAATTGAAAATTGGGTCGCAAATACTGAAAGGTTGAGAAACATTGCCATATAGAAATATAAATTTAATGATAAACACCAGTATAGAGAGAGAAAGAAATTACAATGAGCAAGTATTTAGTTTCCATAATTATTGAGTATAATCAGCAGCAACAAACAAGACTCACAGATGGAAATGATGAGGGCTGTCTTTCCAAAAATTGAAAAACCTATTGTTGGATAAGCATTTAAATAAAAAAATATGTACACTTTTGTGAAATTTTACATTTTTCTCAATTCTTCTTATGACATGGAGGCATAGACCTTGAAGAAAGGAGATATTGATATCATACAAAGATTTGAATTGTGGATTTATCAGCATTAGCTAAAAATACTGTAGACATGATATTGTTCTTAAAAGAATGAGGAGGTAGGTGTAGGATGAATAAGGAACTTAAATTGATTTTAATGCTAAAAAGAAGGAAACTAGAATAATTTTGACATTTAAGTGTAAAAAATAAAATGCTCTCCTGCAGCTGATAGTACAAGAAATAGACATCTGGAAGGAGTGTGAGACAAAGGAATATGGGAAGAAGAATTTTATGGTTGTGTAATCTGCCTGAATAGTTTTACTTTTCTTTTGTAGATCTACTTAGTACAGCTGCTTTCTAAATAAGAATCGTCATTATGACGATTAATGCCAATCCCCATTAGGAGATGGTACTCAGAAAGAAACCAAAAGAATTTTTTAAAGAAAATTTGTTATCAGTAAATTATTTTGAGTACATATTTATGTACACATTGAATTGGATGGAGATACGAGTAAATCAGTTTTTTTTTTTGTTTTTAATTAATATTATTTAAAAATTCATCCACAATAATATTGTTTCCATAAAATAAATATTTTAATTTTATTGAAAATAAATTGGTGAAAGATTTTTCAAATGGTTCGGCTGTTTATTAGAAACAGCAATTGAAACATAATAAGGCTTTTTTCATAAGCCGAAACATTGTAAAGAGTTAGTTATACAAAAACAGTTCTCTTGTCTGATTTGGTAAAAGTTTAAGAATAAGTGGTAAAGAGTACACATTCACAAATGAATGAAACATAAGAAGAGATTTTACATTTTTAATTTTTTAAATATCGGTCTACATGATTGATATTTAGGGCCGCCAAAAATGAACTGAAAGCCCATTTTTATAATTTAAATATAAAAATAGTTATAGGTTCTGACTTTTCCGTCAGCCCAAAGGATGACAGTATATTTTATAGGATAATATATTCAAACAATACGGTTTGATTTTGTTACAAACAAAATTAATTTGACTCAGTACAAGAACACCCAGAAATTTCCCTTTTTGGGCAACAGAGATACTACCGTTGTCATTAAAGAGAATTCTATCCAAGCGATCAGCAATGTTACGACTACTTGAGAAGCACAGTGCAATATTTTTATTCATATTTATTTAGATGGTTACAATCCAACCAACTGATAATTATTTGAGCTGCTGTCGTACAATTTTGGGTTCATTTTAAATAACTATATTTATGTATACAGTTGTGTCATCTACGAAAATATTAAAGTGAATGACTCAAGATTTTGAGGTAGGTCATTAATAAATAATAAAAAAAGCAAAGGATCGAGAACACTTTTCTGAGGCACTCCGAGTTCTAAATCTTATAGTGAGGGTCTAAATTCTACATGAGTATTCTTATCGAAAGATCGCATTATAAACAGGTCCTGTGATACATGGCTGCTAAGATTTTTGATCAGTAAAAATTGTGGAACTAAATCGAAGCTTTACAGATCGCAAAATATCGAAAATAGATTTTTTTTATTTTTTGTTATCTAAGCGATTTGAAATATTTTGTAAAATCTGGGAGAGGACTGTATTTAGTAAAAAACGTTTTCCTAAAAACGCACTGAAAGTCTGATAATACTTTATATTTTCAAGAAATGTTAGTAGGCCATTTTTATAATTTGTTCAAATAGTTTAGAAGATACGGACAACAATGAAATCAGCCTATAATTTTATAAATTAAGTGTCGATGCTTTCTTAAGGAGGAGGAATTATATTGTAAGTAAATAAATAAGGTAATAAAGAAATAATAATTTATTATTCTACAATTGACTGAAAGTTAAATTTTTAGCTATAGTATAGAACAAGGAAAGTACAACAGCGTTGCAAGTAAGTTTTTGCAACCGCGTAACTCTAGCGCCAAGAAGGGACAGACTGGGGAATTATCACCCTTTCACGTCTTCATTTACTTCATTAGTCAAAACATTTGGTGGAGATTGTTTTTAACTGCAATTAACTGCCTCGTAAATATGCCGTATTTATAATATAAATTCATATTAAGTGGTAAATACATATTTAAAAACACGTTAATTAAAATCACCCTAAACTTCCTCTATTTTATAAAATACATTCGCAGATTATATTTATATTGGCTTAACGATAACAGTCAGTGCACGCTAAATTTATATTATTAACTACTCACGTTTTATATTTACCATTGAATATGAAGCTTAAATTTTACTTTATAATAAATGATAAAAATTAAGAATTATTTCTTTCATTTGTCAATAATATATTTGTTAAGCAATTTTTGTTTAAATATCTGAATTGATCGCCCGATTTTACGTCCATGTTACCTCTCCTCCCCGAAAAATACACCCTATTAAATACCTAATTACTTTTCCCACTGACCTCGTCAAATATGTTATTTTTTATACTAATAAAATTCCAGTTATCGATGGATGATTTTCAAAGTAATAACGAATTCAGTCAGAATTTAAATTAAAAAATATCTGAAGTGTTCGTTCTAATAAGCTGAATAAGAAAACTTATACATGAATGAGAAGAAAATAACATAATTACCTCCTACATAAGATTTATAAAAAAAAATATTAGCCAGAGTATTATGATCAGCGGTCCACAGTATAGTCTACATTATTCGAATCATTACAGTACTTTTATTCCGACATCAGTGTAACTCAACACAGTATTTCGGCATAAAGGGTCTTATTATGTTCCCATTACTGTTTTTTAATAAATGACAGAATCATTAAAAAAATCTTCTCTCCGGTTTACATAAAATTAAAAGTTTTTTTATAGAAAAACGTGCTACTGTTGATGAATCTTTAATTATATTAATTTTAAAAACCCTGAATTTTCTGCAACCAAAATATGGTTCAACATATACATGTTGAACCATATACGTTCAACATGTATATAAATATGTGCTCAAATAATTTTTATTAACGCCTCCTGAATTTTAATTTTTTTTTTTGTAGTAAATGTTTTAAATTTAATATATTACCTTAAAATTATTTCATATATTTATATTTTTAATAATTAATATGGACTTTAATGTCATCTATTTTTTATGTTATAATTAAATGTGTATTCTACGATGCCATTCTAATCAAAGTTTTACGACGGTCTCCCTTGTTCCATCCGGGAAAATGTTGGAGTCCTTTTTTTATCCATGGAGTAGTGTACCTAATCTACATCTCTAATGTAATATTTATATTGTATAGATATTATAAATATTGCGCCCTGAACTAATGTACAAATATTAATATAATGACCCGAATAAAAGATTTATTTGTTTATTATTGATGTTATTAAAAAAACTTTTTTCCAAATTTCACTTCCATTGTCGTAGTTTTCTTTAAATATTGCGTACATTTGCTTAATCAGAGAAACCAGTATAACAGTTGTTAACTTTTAAAATTAACCGCTTTTGATTGAAACAGCTACTATTGGAAAAATTGTGATAAAAAAACTATTGGTAAAAAAAAATAATAAACGCCGGTGAAGTTCGTAAGGAAAATGCTGACAACAAATCTGCAATACTTTTATCTGCAATACTATTCAATGGCACTGAATATTTATTCTTATATAGTAGAAAAATAATAATACATGAAAAAATTGCCTATGATTTCTTTTTTGGGGTGGGGATAATATATGATGAAATTTTATTGAAAAAAAAATTACTTCATTATTGGTTGATTGAAACGTAATCACTTTATGATTGAATCAACCGAAAAGTTTTTAAAAAATCGGTATTTATTTATTTTTTCTAATCCTTCCCGTCAAAAATCAGTTCAAAGAAAATTGTTTTATTTTAATACACTTCTTTTTTTTTTTTGTCTTCAGTCATTTGAATGGTTTGATGCAGCTCTCCAAGATTCCCTATCTAGTGCTAGTCGTTTCATTTCAGTATACCCTCTACATCCTACATCCCTAACAATTTGTTTTACATATTCCAAACGTGGCCTGCCTACACAATTTTTCCTTCTACCTGTCCTTCCAATATCAAAGCGACTATTCCAGGATGCCTTAGTATGTGGCCTATAAGTCTGTCTCTTCTTTTAACTATATTTTTCCAACTGCTTCTTTCTTCATCTATTTGCCGCAATACCTCTTCATTTGTCACTTTATCCACCCATCTGATTTTTAACATTCTCCTATAGCACCACATTTCAAAAGCTTCTAATCTTTTCTTCTCAGATACTCCGATTGTCCAAGTTTCACTTCCATATAAAGTGACACTCCAAACATACACTTTCAAAAATCTTTTCCTGACATTTAAATTAATTTTTGATGTAAACAAATTATATTTCTTACTGAAGGCTCGTTTAGGTTGTTCTATTCGGCATTTTATATCGCTTCTACTTCCCAAATAACAAAATTCTTCTACCTCCATAATCATTTCTCCTCCTATTTTCACATTCAGTGGTCCATCTTTGTTATTTCTACTGCATTTCATTACTTTTGTTTTGTTCTTGTTTATTTTCATGCGATAGTTCTTGCGTAGGACTTCATCTATGCCGTTAATTGTTTCTTCTAAATCCTTTTTACTCTCGGCTAGAATTACTATATCATCAGCAAATCGTAGCATCTTTATCATTTCACCTTGTACTGTTACTCCGAATCTAAATTGTTCTTTAACATCATTAACTGCTAGTTCCATGTAAAGATTAAAAAGTAACGGAGATAGCGAACATCCTTGTCGGACTCCCTTTCTTATTACGGCTTCTTTCTTATGTTCTTCAATTGTTACTGTTGCTGTTTGGTTCCTGTACATGTTAGCAATTGTTCTTCTATCTCTGTATTTGAACCCTAATTTTTTTAAAATGCTGAACATTTCATTCCAGTCTACGTTATCGAATGCCTTTTCTAGGTCTACAAACGCCAAGTATGTTGGTTTGTTTTTCTTTAATCTTCCTTCTACTATTAATCTGAGGCCTAAAATTGCTTCCCTTGTCCCTATACTTTTCCTGAAACCAAATTGGTCTTTTCCTAACACTTCTTCCACTCTCCTTTCAATTCTTCTGTATAGAATTCTAGTTAAGATTTTTTATGCATGACTAGTTAAACTAATTGTTCTGTTTTCTTCACATTTATCTGCCCCTGCTTTCTTTGGTATCATGACTATAACACTTTTTTTGAAGTCTGATGGAAATTCCCCTTTTTCATAAATATTACACACCAGTTTGTATAATCTATCAATCGCTTCTTCACCTACACTGCGCAGTAATTCTACAGGTATTCCGTCTATTCCAGGAGCCTTTCTGCCATTTAAATCTTTTAATGCTCTCTTAAATGCAGATCCCAGTATTGTTTCTCCCATTTCATCCTCACTTCTTCTTCTTCCTCTATAACACCATTTTCTAATTCATTTCCTCCGTATAACTCTTCAATATATTCCACCCATCTATCGACTTTACCTTTCGTATTATATATTGGTGTACCATCTTTGTTTAACACATTATTAGATTTTAATTTATGTACCCCAAAATTTTCCTTAACTTTCCTGTATGCTCCGTCTATTTTACCAATGTTCATTTCTCTTTCCACTTCTGAAGACTTTTCTTTAATCCACTCTTCTTTCGCCAGTTTGCACTTCCTGTTTATAGCATTTCTTAATTGCCGATTGTTCCTTTTACTTTCTTCATCACTAGCATTCTTATATTTTCTACGTTCATCCATCAGCTGCAATATATCGTCTGAAACCCAAGGTTTTCTACCAGTTCTCTTTATTCCGCCTAAGTTTGCTTCTGCTGATTTAAGAATTTCCTTTTTAACATTCTCCCATTCTTCTTCTACATTTTCTACCTTATCTTTTTTACTCAGACCTCTTGCAATGTCATCCTCAAAAATCTTCTTTACCTCCTCTTCCTCAAGCTTCTCTAAATTCCACCGATTCATCTGACACCTTTTCTTCAGGTTTTTAAACCCCAATCTACATTTCATTATCACCAAATTATGGTCGCTATCAATGTCTGCTCCAGGGTAAGTTTTGCAGTCAACGAGTTGATTTCTAAATCTTTGCTTAACCATGATATAATCTATCTGACACCTTGCAGTATCGCCTGGCTTTTTCCAAGTGTATATTCTTCTATTATGATTTTTAAATTGGGTGTTGGCAATTACTAAATTATACTTCGTGCAAAACTCTATAAGTCGGTCCCCTCTTTCATTCCTTTTGGCCAGCCCGTATTCACCCACTATATTTCCTTCCTTGCCTTTTCAATGCTTGCATTCCAATCTCCAACTATTATTAAATTTTCATCTCCTTTTACGTGTTTAATTGCTTCATCAATCTCTTCGTATACACACTCTACCTCATCATCATCATGGGCGCTTGTATGCATATAGACGTTAACAATCGTTGTCGGTTTAGGTTTTGATTTTCATACATTTAAATACATTTTAAATAAATAAAAAAATTCTAACCATAAAATGTTCAACCAGTAAAAAATTACCTAAATTTCATTTTTGTGTGTATAGAGGGTGAACTTTGACGAAATTTTATTGTAATGTTATTATTAAAAGTCTAATTATTTAACCCTTTGATAATATTAAAAGTTTAAATATACAAAAAAAGGTTTTAAAAAATTTGTTATATCCATATTTTTAAACTTTGATCGATTCTTCCCCAATATTGCCCCCAAAGTACTTTTTATTTTTTTGGGGGGTAACTTCCACTACCATTATGTCTAGAAAGATTTTAAAAAATCCAATAAATAGATAATAGTTTTTTCGATTTTTGGGTAAAGGAGAATTTTAGAACAAATTTTTTAAATGGTAACTTAAGCATGTACTCATGACAGAGCTTAATATAAAGTTAGGTTATGTTTGCAAAATTTTGAGAAAATTGACCCCAAAAATCTGTCTATCTTACCCCATGGAGATATTGACCCCAAAATGTTACCGACAAATTGCTCATATGCACGAGTCTGCAAAAAATTTCATCCAAATTGGTTATCCAGTCAAAAGTTGTTCAAACACGCCAACATTGCAGAACAAAAGTGTTGATGCAATCAACACTTGTTTTGTCGGTATGAGATACTATTCTCATATTTTGGTGTTTAATCAACTAATGATTTGAGTGCATAGTCCAAGTGAAGTTAGACATAGGAAGAGTTTTTGTGTGAAACCTTATTGTTAGAAGAAGACACGAGGATCGGTTAATTTGATAGTTGAGGGTTGTAAGTTACAGTTGGTGGTCGTGATTGTAAGAGGCCATACAAAGGCGATAGTAATTTGTGTAAATACACTGATGGAAATGTCTGCAGAGGCATTTGCACCGGTGGCATCCTGACAGAGGCCAAACTGATGACTGTAATGCATAATAAGGGTTAGAGGGTCTAAAAGACACATCTTGTGGAACCTGTTAGAGGGTTACAGAGCCCGACACTGCTCCAGGCGCCCGTAAATGGGGGTTCCTCCACCTCTTTAAAAAAAAAAAAGTCCTTTGATGGAAGGAATATTGGACCTTTATATGTATAATTGCCCGGTATATGTATAATTGGGCGTCAGCCTGTTCCTGAATAAATAAGTAAATTACAAATCGACAACCACTTAATTGCAACTAAATTACAAATCGATAATTACTAAATGAGCTAATTTTTTCTAAAAAAGGTTGATTATTAATCTATAAAATGTTTAGTTTATGTAGAATATAAATCGTATGAAATATTTTAAAATAATAAAAAAATACTTTCTGATAATGGCAACTACTGAAACTAATTGAATACGATTTAAATAACAATAATAATAATAATAAACATTATCTGCAACTGAAAAAAGGATTTATTATAAATTACTTATTTGAGAAAAAAATATGTTTAATAAAGTATAGAAACCTTTAAATAACTTTTCAGCTGTTTAGCATAAAAAAAAATTTAGCAAATGCGAGTTATTTTTCGATATGAAACCAACATCCCAACCCCCGTACGGGAAGACACCCATCTTGTGACGTTACCGGTCGCCACACCACCCCCTCCGTTCCGAACCCTGAGGGGCTTTACCGGAGGTCGTCTTATACCCTCTAATTGATTGTATCTCACAATCATCAGCCAGGCCTCGGTCGGGTGTATGCACATCGGATGTGTATATTACATCAGGTCGATGTAAATGCCTCGGCAGACATTTGCATTAGTAAAATACAAATCAAATTTTTCCTTCGCCTAGGCCTCAAACGGACATCTTCACATTCAACCTAACATGATTCCCTCAAACTAACTAAACGAGACCGCAAATCCCGCGCCTAGTCTAAATTTGACAACATCGTTTGTGACTGCGAGTGTATCAGAAAACGAACGAGTTGTAAGTTAAATCAGTGCTACACTCACACCGATGAAAATTATGTTTTACGCAAGATATAAATTCAGACCTACACCGAAATATGTCGACCAAATTAGGTCACCTAACAAGGGGAACGTAACCTCATTCCGGTCCGTACAGGAGCCGGGGACAAACCCCACACTCCCATCCGGTCTTGGAGTCTCGTGCGGCATTACCAAATCACAATCAGGAACCGCCACCGGCGGAACGAAGCCACGCCCCCGGCCGCAGACACCTCACACTCATCAGCCAGGTCTCAGTTGGGATGCCACCGATGTAAATGCTTCGGTAGACGTTTAAATCAGTGAATTTTAACTCAGTTTTTGCCTTCGCTGTAGATTTCTTTTGACATCTTCTCTCTTCTGTCCTACATCGTTGCCCTCTAAACTAGCTAACCAAGTTCGCGGAAGCACGAACTCCACGCCTAGTCCACACTTTGTCTATAAGTGACTGTAAATGCCTCGTATATCGGAAATGAATGAGGATTTAGCAGTAAGCATACCGCAAAATTTGTTGATCGCAGCAGCAGTAAATTAGATCTAGTTCCCTTATTTGATGGCAACTGATCAGTTCGAAATATCCTCCTTAAGGGCAATTCAAAGGTTTTAAATGCAAAGGGTAAGTTTGTGACACACCATTTTAAAAGACATTAAAAAATCTTAGCCGTAAAAACTTCGGGCTTCGGCGACCTTAATTAAAATGGTAGACATTTAATATTTGTCATAGATAATTTTAAAGTGGCTTACATTACGCCCCTAAGTAGTCGTTTCATACCGAAAAATAAATAATTTTATCAAGGTAAGAGCGTTTGATAAATGTTATTTTTTTTAATGTTCTACTGTTGAGTAATTATATAAAATATACTGTAGGCCGCTTTTGAAACTAGTTCTCAAAAGCATTAAATCGTCGCTTTTTTGGTTGCCATTATCCGAAGTTTTTCTGCATCAAAACCCATCATCAAAAGAGCATCAATGCTCTTTAAAATTATGAATACAACCCGACTCTTTCCATTTAAAATTGTAGTGTTGCCCTCATGGGTATTTGGGATGTAATGGTCTCATACGGAAAAGTAATTAGTTATTTCGTTGTAGAAGCATTTGCTATATTTCATTTTTCTTTGTTTAGCAGTTGAAAAATATTTAAGCGTTTTCATAGATTAACAAAAATTTATTCGACCACTTCAAAATAAAAAAATGGAACTAAAATGGTTTAGAGAAACCTCAAAAAAAGCGATCGCAGAAGATATTAAAAATTGAGAAAAGTAACAATATGAAAAGATAGCGGGAAAAAATTCCTTCAAAGAAAAGGAGAGGCAAAATTGATACAATAAAGAGGAAAAAACACTTAGAAAAAATATTAAGAGAAAAATCAGAGAAAGTTAAATTTTTCAAACTTTCAAAAATTGTTGGTATAGTTGATTCTTATTTTTATTTTTATATTAGAACTAAATGAAAGTTGGTACGGGGTCCTTTAGCTGGTAAAAATCGAAAAAATAGAAATCACCTGTAATTTTAAATAACATTTAATATAAATTATTAATTTTTTTGGAAAAAAATTGTCTAGTCATCCTTGAAATATAACAATACTCATTTGTTTTATATTAAATAATTTACCTAACGATTTAAAAGAATTTGCCTACCAATCTATTTAAAATTAAATTTAAGGATTTCCTTTTATAGAAACAATATTACTCTGTTGATGAGTTTTTAAATAATACTAATAAGATAAATCTAAATTTTGTGCATACTCCATTAATATATACTTAAAAAATATACTCAAATATTTATTAAGGACATCGTGCTGGTCAAGCGGTTAACTCATCGTCGCAAATCAGTTGTTTAACAGTTGAGTTTCGAAGTCGAAGGTTCAGGTTCAAATCCTAGTTGCTTTTATACGGATTTGAATGCTAGACAATGGATACATTAATTCAACAAATTGCAACGTACACATTACAAAAAAAATATATTAATTAATAGCTTTTGAAGTTATTTTATACAAATTTTATTTGTTTATTTTAATCTTCGCATAGTTGAATATATATTATTTTATATAATAATAATATCTGTACCACAATCACTTTTCTTTTTTATTTATTAATTTTCAATTTTGTATTTTATGTTATAGTTCAGATTAAGATCTGCATGGTTTCTGTTGATGCTTCGATGTAAATTTTGGAGCAGGTCCTTTTGTTATATTTATGAAACAGCGTACTTACATAATTCGTGATTTGATTTATATAAATATATTTATATTGCGATCTAAAATAAATAAATTACTCCCTTATTTAAATAATTTTTCGTTTTTGAAACCTATCACTATTACTGAGATATATATAATACGAGTATTACAATTTTTTTAATTTTTAAAAATTTGCTTTATACTTTTTAGTCATACTTTAATCAAATTATTATCATATATTGCACGAGTTTAATTTTAATTTCAAAAGATAACATCATATATTGAAATTTATAATATATTCATAAAAATCAAACAAATTTTCAATCAAACATTTACTAGACAAAGTAACGAAATAGTGAAGTTTTTGATTATTGAAACACAATTGTAAATTAACAAAACTTTTTTTGTCGCTTATATACATTTTACAAATTTATCTCCGTACCGGGGGATGTTTGCAAAAGTAATGGTGGAAAATTGTATTGTCACCTGACCTTAGTAACTATGCAAAATTTCATCAGTCGTCAATGAAAGGAAGAATGTTAAATTAAGGATCCAAGATTTGAGGACAAACATGAAAGAAACTGTGTTAAAGAAAAGCAAGTAAAAATATAAAATGTTACTGATAAAAAGAAAGATATATGCGTGAATTAGTAAAAAAAAATTAAAAATTCCCGCAAAGAACGCACATTACAATACAATTAAGTTACTTACGCACTCATATATATCTTTCAAACCAGTAATTGGTAATAAAAACTACGCGACGAACATAGAGCACTTAAAATTATAACGTTAAAGATGATAATAAATCAACAAAACTAATAAATAATAAATTAAAATAAATATATTTTTTTAGTACGGCTGTAACAGACTTACTATTATAGAAAGGTTCAGATGAACATCCCGCCCGACACAGCCCACACGGTCACTGCAGCCGAGGGTGCACCACTAGAATGAAGACTTCCCCTCCCCCCACTTAAAAAACATTACGCTCTCCTCTCTGCCCATTTAGCTTGATTTCCGCTCGACTATAATAAACTGGTAATTGTTCCCTCTCTAACTTTACGTATAATCCTCTAATAGAGAGGGAAATGCACACTGGCTCAGTTTAAAGATTACATTACCAATACAACTCGGGTTCTACAAATACGAGTTCAAAGAAGATAAACTATCCTGTACGGTTTTTTACCGCACTAATATTATAAACACCGTTCATAAAACTATTTGCATTTATTGTCCTTTTAAGCCGGTCGTATTAATACATACATTACAATTTCTTTTTAATTAAATGGTAAATTTGTTATCGATATTTAGAAAATTAAAAATATTTATCCTTATGTTTACATTTATAAATGTAAGACTTTTTATGAAAAGTATAATCACTTATTCTTAAAAAATAACAATATCAATTTCTCTAAAACAGACTACAGACTATTTTCGTGTAACTCAACACAGTATTTCGACTATAAAAAAGGCCTTATAATGCTTCCGTTATAATTCTTTAATAAATTACCTAATTGTTTAAAAAAATCTTCCCACCAGTTTATTTAAAATACAATTTTTTAAATAAAATTTTTTTTTAATTATATTTTCTAGATCTCGTTTCAACGTCCGCGCAAAAATTCCTGCAATACCTACTGAATTGTGAATTGTTTGATAGTTATTTTATATACTTTGTATCTTCACCTTTTTACTTGAATTACTATTTCGTGTATTTATATATTAATTTGAACTTAAATCACGTTCATTATTTTTATTGTACAATTAGCTGTATAGTCTGTAATGTTGCGTTTACCAACGTTTTACCACGGATTCCGTTGATTTATTCAGCCAAATCCTTTTTCTTATTTGTACAGTAGTATGTAAATCTACACATTATTCCTAATGTGTACTACGAAATGGTATTATTATTACCGATCAGAATAAAATATTTATTTACTATCGTCTGAGAGCTATAACTATATTTTGGAAAACTCTTTTAGAGATTCAAAACCAATTTTCAGGATATGAAATGGGCTGTCAGATTATTGTCTGCTTATAAAAATATGTCATATAAACTGATAATTAGTAAATTAATAATTAAGATTTTTCTATGATTTTATGTAGTGTCCATTAAATAGGATTCCGGACTTTGAAAAATACCCACCGGGTTGGTCTTGGTTAAACTTGTCATCGCAAATCAGCTGATTTCGAAGTCGTGATTTTTAAGGTTCAAATCCTAGCAAAGGCAGTTACTTTTATACCGATTTGAATACTAGATCGTGGATACCGGTGTTCTTTGGTGGTTTTTTGTTTTTATTTTTTTGTTATCGATGATTCGGAGGACCCCATTTACGGGCGAAGTGTCGGGCTCGCTAACAGGTTCCGTAAGATGTTATTAAGAGTGCTATGTACGCCTGCGCCCTACCGACTAAACCTCCTGTCTCACCGGTCCTCTATTCCCGGGGCCGGACCAGCAGTTAAACTTTACGCAGCCCCGGGAGGTGCCTTTGAGCTCAGGGGTTCAGGAGTCATCGTGCATCATCACCGTAGCCCATCCACGTAAGCGCGGACGAATTACGGCTCCGCAGGAAGCTGTCCATCCTCCCTCGCTTTCAGGCTGCTGTTTGAGGCTCTTGTATATCTAGGTCGTGACGCAAGCTAATCTGTCCTCGCCTCTAACCCCTTGTTGCGGATAATGAGCTAACCAGTCTGAATATGGCGTTCCAAGTCTCTTCATCACGTAGCACCTTTAATACTATGTTACCCGGTTTTAATGGGCCCAAATGCCTACAGTTGTTCCTTAGAGTCACCCATCTAAGGCAACGGAATACTACGCGCTTCGCATCGTCAATCTCTCCACAATATGGACACGCGTTGTCATCGGATCTTCTACGCTGTAACGGATAATGCACACATCTCAGGAATTATCGACCTGAGACTGTGCAAGGCTTCATTTATATTCATATGTATCATCGTCATTCTTCCTCTGAAGTAATACCTTACACTGGTTCCGGAGGCTAAACAAGAAAATAGAGACTTTAAAAAACGATTTAATACTTCAAAGTAAACAAAAATATTTATATGAATAAATGTTCATCTCACTTTTGTTTCCGGTTATCCACCACTTAATGTTTTTTTCCATCAAAAATTCATATCTCTTGAATAGAATCAGATATTTCGATCAAATTTAGTACACATATTCAACTGACACATTATAATACACAGAAAATGAATTTTGAAATATTTCCTTCTCAAATTTCAAAATTGTGGACATTCAAATATTTAAATTGTTAATATCTAAATAATTGTATGTTGTTTTTTTTAAATTTTGGTTTATATCAAAGATATTAAGCATATTTTTATGAACATATGATACCTTCATTTCTATAAATATGACTTCCAACAACCCAGTTATATTACAAAAAATCTCTCAAATATTTCATTTCCTCTGGTAAAGTAGGATTGTGTTTAAAATAGTTGCTTATTTCTCACGTACTTTATGGTTAAACCGATCGAAATTCACGTGAAACTGAACGGCTATGCACAGAAAGGTTTCCTAACTAAACGCTCCCGACAGGAAGATTTTTTTGCTAAAATTGATAAAAATCTTGAAATTATAAAGTATAAAGAAAGAGTTAAAAGACCTATTACTGTGAGTACAGTTCATGTAGAAGAAAGAATATTAGAAGTGGTAAAAAGAGAACCGTAAAGTAGAGTTAGAAATTTATAAGTTGCGCAATGCATTTCTAAAAGTTCTATTTGGAATATTCTTATAAAATAAGTTGTATTCACATTATCTTCAAAGAATCTTACTGAAAGATAGTTTCCCGCACGTACGGCTTTTTTTATGGTTTTTAAGGAAAATTCTTCGGGTGTCTTATTTTTCAAACATCTTTTTACTGATCAAGCAGGTGAACAACAGATAACCATGAGTGAGCCTAGTGTGCCCTTCGCAAACGGCAGAATTTAACCTTCTCTCGGAGGTTATTTCTGCATGAGGAGCTCACGGTGACATACTGATCTTAATTGAATGAAGTTTATGTTCACAGTAATCCATTCACTTTGCTAGTCATCATGAACCATCCTCTTCCAGAAACAGATAAGATCGTTAGAAGCGACGCAATTGGTGAAAAGAGACTGGATACAAGCCTCCTTTGCCGCACTATCAGCGCACTCATTTCCTGAAATACCAATATGGCTGGGAATCCAGCAGAAACTCACAGTTGTATTACTGTGATTCGTTTGCAAAATAAAACGCTGAATCTCACAGTCAACAGGGTGTCTGGAGTACACGTCACTGATTGCCTGTAAGGCACTCATGAGATCAGAGCAAATAAGTACATGCCGAAATGTTGGGCTAATTATATTTAAGGCCTTATTAATAGCAAACAGCTCGGTGATGAAAATACTGGCGATGCTGGGAAAACCAAACATTATTTCTGCTGTCAACCACAAAAGCACAACCCACAGAGTTAAAGTTTTTAGAGCTCTTCGTTCGTATAAATTGTAGCATCAGGATTAAGGCTATTATATTATTTTATAATACTATAAAATTTGTTTCGCAGAATAACCGGATTTGTGTTCAAAGTAGTAATTAACGAGAGAAGTCCGCTAAGGGGAGGAATAACATCACTTACTTTTTCTGTTTAGCCTCCGGACCACCGTAACGTATTACTTCAGAAGATCGTATGTAGGAAAGTAAATGAAATGTAGTCTTCTGCAGTCTCAGGATTTCTGAGATGTGTGGTTAATTGAAACCCAGCCACCAAAGAACACCGGCATCCACGATCTAGTATTCAAACCCGCATAAAAGTAACTGTCTTTACTAGGATTTGAACCTTAAACATTCGACTTCAAAATCAGCTGATTTGCGATACGATTTAACCACTAGCCCAACCCGGTGGGCTAGGAGTAATAACATGGAGTAACAGTAAGGACTGGAGGTAATTGTATATTTAGAGCTGAAAAAAGGTGGTGAGCTCTGATGCCTAGTGGAGCAGTAGATCTTGGCTGTTCTTGGTATCCAATCAGATGTTGACTGGAGAGCACTGCATCAAAGTTTGAATGATTTCTTTGCGCTTTAATACGATCTATGTAAGTGGAGATCATTTGATTCCGTCTATTTGATAGGGATGGCTCACCACTTTCCACCAGTACACTTACCACAAGGCTTGAACGAAATCTAGCATCTAGCATTCTAAGAACGGTGACCGAGCGGATGAATAAGCCACATAGCTGTACTCCAAGCGGGAACTGATTACAACTCGGTAGAAGCGCAACATGCATACTCGATCAGTTGCCCATCGAGTATTGGATAAAACTCTCAGCATTTCCAAAATTTTTTAACATTTTACCTTCAGCTCATTTAAATGTTATCCACATTAGTCGTTGGTCAAACCACATTCCTAAACATCTAACCCGTGTGCATGCTTCAACTGGTTCACCATGTAAAAACACTTGAGGGTTAGTATCTTCCCTCAAGCGTGAAAAGCAGATACATTTCGTTTTCTCCTGAGACGTGAATCCAGTTGTTTTACACTACGATTATAAACGGGTTATAATTTAGAACAGCCTCTCACTAGTCGCTGAAGTTCTAGTTGTTACGTAAACTGAGAAATCATCAATTAATAAAGAACACTTAACGGGTTTTCACGGCAGTTTGTTATACTATTTATGGCTAAAGCAAATAAGGTAACACTTAGGACACTTTCCTGTGGTATTTTGTTTTCTAGTGTGAAACTTTCGGATATCGTCGTTCTAACTCGAACGGATCGTCTGCTTAGGACCCCTGATAAATGCAAGGAAATTTCCTTGTATACCCCATTCATGGAGTTTATTTAGGATTACTCTTCTCCAAGCTATGTCGTATGCCTTTTTCATAAAAAAAAAATACCGCAACCAGCCGTTGGCGAAATAGGAAGTCGTTTTGAATAACAGATTCCAGGGCAATACATAATGGATAGCCGATCTACCTTGGCGGAAACAGCATTGTTCGGGGGCAATTTTCTCGAAGTACCACACTAAACGACGGTTTATCATACTTTCCATCAACTTGCACAGAGTACTGATCAAGGATATAGGACGATAACTGGAAGGACATGATTTGTCTTTAACAAGTTTCACTATGGGACGACCAATGCTTCTGAACAGGAATCTGGAAACACCTGGTCAGAGAATATTTTATTGTAGACAAAAGATGTCGTAGTGAACTATTCGGGAGGTGAGATAACATACTGAACCCGATATAATTTCCAGGGGGAGTTTCACGGGAATTTTTCAACGTGTCCCTTAGTTTATCAAAAGAAAAGAGAATGTTAATTCATTTTGCGAATCTCCAATAGTAAAAGCCACACTTTCTACCTGCAACTTATACCTTATAAACTCAGGACGGAAGGATAATGATAATGAAACTGACCTAAACGAATAACCAAGCGCGGTAACGAGGATGCCGTTGCTTTCTCATCTAATAGGCGATGGAGATTGTCCTGATTCATACATGTCCCTTACTTTTAACCAAATAACCGATTACGGAGTTGTCCGAGAAATGGTCTCGACATAGTTTAGCCATGATTTCCGCTTAGCACATCGCAACCCCGTAGGGGGAAGACACCCACCTTGTGACGTTACCGGTCGCCACACCACCCCCTACGGGGAAAATTCGTTGTAGATCAGTAGTATGGTCAGCACGATTCCCGGATCTCATCCTTTAAGCATTTTTTCGTGCGATTATTTGAAGTCCTTAGTTTATGGAAGCCCCACTTGAAAGCTAATTATATAAATTCGTAGTATTTTTAAATGAATGAAGTTATCTTTGAGCAAACGGCTAAACCGATGTTTGGAAATGAATCTTGATTGTACTGTAAATTAGAACAAATGTACAAAAATACTTCTTAATCCAACAATTATTAGATTAAACAGTTCTTGTTGTTTGTTCTTTAAAATATAATTAATTGGATGGAAAAATTCTGTTTTATAGTTATACGTAAAAGAAAAAGTAAACGAAATATTAAAACTTTTAAGTAATAATTTTTGTTTCAGTTTTTTATTTTATATTAAAATAATTAATCACAAGTAAAGAATTACAATAAGATAAGAATTATTTTCAAATAAATGGAAGAATGAAAACAGGTACAAAATACTTAAAAGACATTTCCTAATATAACTCGGTTATTTGAAATCATATTTATACAAATGAAATGTCATTTTGAAATTTGACAAGGAAAATTTTCAAAATAGATTTTCACAGTTTATTTAAACAGGTATAGCAAATTTGGTTCAAAAGAATCTACATCGGTTCTAGAGATAAGAATTTTTATTGTAAAAACACAAAATGGCAGATAGCCGGAGAACGAAGCAAGGTAGAATGTTTGTTCTTATAAACATTTTTGTTTAATTTGCGGTATTGAACATTTCCCAAAATTTGATGGATGTTTTCCCCTACGGATGAACAGAAAGTATAGTAAACAAAGAAACACATCTCCTCAACAATACAGACTGTTGCAGTGGTTAAAATGGCTGTTACACAAACTTCAAATGAAAGCGTTCAGTAACCACCAACATAATTTCTCAAAATGACCTAATGCCTCATTTTTTTAGCCTCCAGAACCACCGTAAGGTATTACTACTTCAGAGGATAAATGAGGATCATATGTATGAAGTGTAATCTTATATGACCATCATTCTTTTATGATGGCCGTTTATTATTGGACTGGTTTATGTGGCTATGCATTTTCACAAGGAACTTAAATAACGTATGGCCTTGCAAGGTGAAAATTAAAAAATTTCAATTCAATAATTTTTAATTTAATTTTTTGAGAACAGTAAATAATTATAAATTATGTTAAAATTATTTTACGTATTAAAGAAAATTATATTTCAATCTAGGTCTTACGTATGTTTTCTAATCCTAGACTTATCATTAGGAACTTTTAGGTTATGTATATATGCTTGTTTGAATAAAATGATCTTTTAGTTGTATTTTAAATAAATGTCTTGATCTAGCCATCTGTTCGCAAATTTTTCTTTCAGCCGAGCTAACAAATGCATTGAAGCGTGGGGTTACAATGCATTTGTTAGCCCGGTTCAAATTTAGTCTCAAACAAGACAGAGTAAACAAAATAAGAAAAAGGAACTGAAATCCATTACCTGCCCGAAGGTAAAAGAGGTGAGTTAAATAATAAAACAAAAACAATGAAACTGCAAAAAACAAACCAACAAAAACTTATCAACTACAAAACAAACAAAAGGAGACGGCACCCTAAATCCCCTCCGAAATCCTTTCTTTTGCCAAATAGTGTATGAAATTCTCAATTATTATCCATTCGGCCTGGTTTCGCCAATTGACACAGAGATCTAACGCTGACCCAACAGATAGTCTCCATGCGTATCAACATGTATTTGAAACAAACATACAGAACATGATGTATATTGTCCAATTGCCCACATTGCGGACACATTTCTGAGTCCACCAGGCCGAATCTCTGCAGCCTGTCTTGGAAATCAGTAATCTCCAAGGACAATGCACCCCCATGAAAATGAGCAACCTCATACCGCATCCGCAGAAGAAATAGCGGTCTGTTTTATTGCACTGAAGTCGATAATTTTAGTTTAATGTGCATTTCTACATACATATCAAAAGGAGCCATCACACAAAAATAATATCTGACACTTGTTCACTCAATTGAAAGAAACTGGATCTGTTTTTCAAAGAGAAATTGCCTGAAAGATCATAATCAGAAGAAAAGTCAAACAAATTAACAATCTGCAATCAGAAGTCCTAAGAAATCCGTCACTAATCAAAATTTTAAGTTAGAAATTCAAAAAATAGCCATTTTATTGAACAATGTAATCTTTA
This sequence comes from Lycorma delicatula, assembly GCF_047948215.1. Lineage (NCBI taxonomy): Eukaryota > Metazoa > Arthropoda > Insecta > Hemiptera > Fulgoridae > Lycorma > Lycorma delicatula. The sequence continues at coordinate 152,635,147 of NC_134456.1, read as the reverse complement.
TACATGAAAATACTCTTCACCTTAAGGTATGAATAGACACAATTCATGAATATGGGAATCCGAAAACCAATATGCAATTTCTGTGGAAGCATGTGACAATGTTTGGTGTGATTTAACGAAAGATAATTTAATTGAGCCTTTTTTATTTTATGAAAAGACTATTAATGGAAATCTTTACACTGATGTGCTAAATGACTATCACTTACTTCAACCAGATGAATTTAAAAATGCACATTGAATTTATTTCCAACAAATTAATGCAAACCCATACTTTAATGCATTTGTTAGCCAGACTGAAAGAAAAATTTGCAGACAGATGGATAGACCAAGAAGACCTTATTATACACACTGGTTTCCACAAAGTCTAAACTGAAATCTGTTTTTTCTTGTGAGAATACATTAAAAATGTTGTTTGCTTACAAAAATTGCAAAACTTGAATCACTTAAAAAAAAAAAGCAATTACAACCATAATAAAAATATATTATATCATGTATGAGCAGAAACTTAATACTGATTGGGCATTTTCCAAGAGACAAAGGGCAGACACGACCCTTGAAGTTTATTATTTATGTAACAAAACTATTTAAGGAGAATTTGATAAATAAACTGTTTTAAGTATTTTTGTTATTATTTAACTCATGCCTTAAACCCTACCATTCTTTCATGATCACTGTTAATACCAGATATTATTACTCCTTTCAGTACAAAAAATGAACTGTACATTATTAAACCATCATAAAGTGAGTTTAATCACTGAGTCTACTCACTGGCACTTTCTAAATTTGCTAAATATTTAAGGAGAGATGCTAATTACTTGTACACAATTAATAGTTTTATTACTTCTCTTATAATACAAATCTGAACTGTACAACTGTTATGTTGTAACACTACACAGCAAGGTTAACATAATGGTAAAAATGAAGTCATAAATAAACACTATCTGCTGACCAATTTAGGTACTACTATGTAGAGTTGAAAGACCCAAATTCTGCACCTAGCATAAAATTTCACCAATACAGAACATGTCTTTATGAGCTAACTAAACTCTTTCAAATACATTTTCACACATATGATAACCTTTAACACCTGTATGCATTTTATGTAGTATCGATGAAATAAATTTGTAACACTTCAAGCAAAATGAAAGCTTTCATTCAATTCAACTTACATGATTATTTTGTCCTATTTACATAAATTCAAGATTTATGCTTCTACAAATGGACCAATACTGATGACGTTTTTTTTTAGTAAGGCAAGTTCCACTGATAGTCCTGTTGTAAGTTTTTAAGACACAATTTATGTGGAAAAGTTTTTAAATGAAAAGTTAAATTTTATACATAGACAACTTGAGAACACTTCTCTTTTATTGTTATTATGCTCAGTGCTTAGTATTGAAATGTTATACCAAGTCCAAAAAAGAATTCCAGGATATTAAGAATGAATAGATTTTTTTTTTACTGCACTCACTAATAGAATACTATACCTCTATCAAAAAGATGTACATATAATAGTAAAAAAAGAAAAAACAAAGCTGTATATATACATCATATATTTAGTACATAAAAAATGATACAATGGCACATACAACTGCATCTATGCAATAATGTTTATACATAGATTTACAAATGGCCCACAACTGATGACAAAATGTATCAGCTCAATAATTCATAATACAAAATAAAAATTTGTACAATTAAGTACCCACATATAATTTACAGGATTCAAGATTTAATTAAAGTTATCATTTTTTGTTTAAATAAGTTATGTATTTTAAAACAGAAAAAAATATTTCTATATAAAAAGAAAAAATTATAACTTGCAACATTCAATCGGTACAAAACATTATAATTAAAATTAAAAACGTTTACAAAAAAATTGTTTAATCAAAATTAACAGAAAAATACAGTGAAATATTATTTCTCATTGACTAACATTACATACATTACATTTAAGAAACAGACATTAAAAAAATCAAACCATCTAAAATACATATCCTGTAAAAGGATATGATTTTAGTTTGAAAATCATTTACAAATAATTTTTTAAGTAAGGTACCACTGAATCCTAGCTTTATCCAACAGAAGTCAAAAGAAAATTCAACCAGCTATTTCATTATTATTGCTAAATATCAAATACTCCTAGAATAACTAGACCTCAACAGAGAAACAAATATCCCTCAAAAAAGCTGATGATGAAAAATCAAACTGATCTGTAAGGTATCTAAAGACACCTACCTGTATATTATGAACTGAAAATACATTTTCTAATCAACTTGCTCTATTATTAAAGTTTGATTAATGTATAAAAAAACTCTTCGTATTTTTCCTTCATTTAATATACAAGCTCAATTGATGACTATTTTTTGCTAAGAAAATATTACTTTTGAACTATATATTCAATTATTTTAAATTTTAATACTGTTATCTCAAATCCAGTAAAAAATAAATAAATATTTTTAACTTTCAATCTGACCCATTTGTAAAGTTGAATAATCACATCAGCTGGAATCAATGGTACGTTTATTTTAACAATAATAATATAATAAAAATCCATAAAGACTAGAGGCAGTGATTGAGCCCAAATGCTTTACATTAATATGAATGCAGATCATGTCAACTTAAAAAAGTTTGTATAGGATATTATAACTTTAGGCTGCATATATCATCTGAATTTCTTTTTTGTTTCAATAAATAACATTTTCATTAAAAACCAAATATATTTAGAAATTTATTTTAAAAAATTAATGTATTCTTAACTCAATTTAATTTTCATAATGATTTAAATCTGTCATATCACTAATAAAAATTTATTTTTAAACTCATTAGTATTACAGATTAATAAGTATTTGGTACAGCCTTTGCCTCTAGTTTATAAGCGACATCTTAATAATAATGATATATAAGAAACATGGTGAACATCAAATTACTTATTTCCATTTTTCAGTAATTAAAAAATGTAATTTCTCAAATTAAAAGTAACTAATATAAACATTATTTACATCACAGCAAAATAAAATCAATTCAAATAAACAACCTAAAAAGTTGTTTTAACTAAAACCTCTAATTGTATTAATGCCAATTAATTTATTCACTCAACTTCATGGTAAATATTTGCATTACTACTGTACGATGTACATTTTACATGGTCAAAATACTACTGGTACTCACTAAAAATCAGAAAGCCTTAACACCTCTCCCAAATCGATTGGTTTCATATTTTCCACATGAAAATAAAATACAAACAATTCCATTTCTATCTTTTAAAAAGGAAAAATAATAAAAACATACTATACACTGAAAATGAAACAATAGAGATTAGGATAATAATTAGTTTAAATCCCTTTATATTAATCAATGTAATGTAAAAATAGAAAAAAAGGGGAGGGGAAAACACAACCAAAGCCATTTTCAGTGAATAAATTCACACAACTCACTAAAGTTAAGAATGCTAGAAGCTATGGGCATTTTCTGGCTAATGACAATTACAGTTAATACAAAAAAAGGGAATAACAAAATAAGCTATTTTATAAAATTTCATTTAATAGAATAATTTTGAATTACTGATGATTAAAGATATAATAAATCCAGTGTATTATATATTTGTTATTAAAATAAATAAATTTGTTTATAAAATAAATAAATATATTTGTTATTAATAAGTATATTTGGGATTAGTTAAGATAAGATACATTAGATATTAGTTTTAAAACAATGTCAACATGGGTACAAAGAATATTAATTTTAATTCAGATGTATTTTTTTCTATTTAAATATGTATTTATTTTTATACAATATAAATACAATAGAGAAAGCCATTTCTGCTTCTCAAGTAGTTAAGTTTTTAATATGCTTTAGTGATTTATGAAATTTGGACTTACAGGAGTGGATTTTTTCCATTAATTCCCTCCACTTTTAAACATTATCTAAATTAACTGTCGATAAAATGTTATTTCTGTTCATTCCACATTTCACTGCTTTGATCATTTTAAATTCAATATTTGAAGTTTCTGTTATTTTATGCTTGAAAATTATTTTACTTTCATCTTAAAATAAAATCAAAGAAAAACCACAGTTGTATTTTTTCCAATCCAAAGGAATGTTACTCTTAACTGTTAAGTGTCAAATGGGATATGAATTGCGTTTGCAACTTGGCAATTGAAATAGATGAAGATATAATCACTATTTTTGTCATTCTGAGAAACCACATAGTACGAGTCTTATTTTATTTAGTAGACAGTAGGCTTCCTTACACAATTACTGATCTTTTCAATAATTCAAGGGCAAAAGAACTAACAATAAAATTCTGTGACAAATAGTTGAATATTTCTATGGGCATGGATGTTGAATGGTCAGACTATGCATGTATATGCATGAAGTGCTTGTAACAAAAATTTGTAACAAGCTATCAATTCTGCATACATACCGTAGAAACAAATAAAATAATCATTCACATTCAAAATAAATATGTATATAGTGTGGTAAAATTTATTGATTATTAAATTTTCTCTCTAAAATTTAAATTATTTAGTAACATTGCTCTGATGTGTTCACAATAAGGTATAATACATGGCTATGTATCTGGGTCTAATAAACATTCAATACTTTTAAACTTCTGCAAGTGCATAATTTAATTAAAATAATAGTAAACTTGAGTAATTTTTCAAGTGAATTTATCAATATGAACTTTCCATTTAAGTCTACCATCAACAGAAAAATGAAAATATATTCAAAAAACATTGAAGTATAGCCCATGTAATTATAACAGACAACAATGATGAAACATATAAGTAGTTTATTACATGTGGTGATTTATTTTGTTTGAAAATGACAGAACACAGGAATTGCATTAAATTTTGTGTTAAAAATAGTATAAAGAAGTGAAGATGTTAGAGAAGACTTTTGGTGAAATGATATGTCAACACCAAGGATTTATGAGTGGTACAAACACCTCAAGAAGGCTGTCAGATGGTGAAGATAACAAAAGCATTGAACATCCTGACATATTAACAACTAATGAAAATATCAACAAAATAAAGGGCATTGTGATCAATAATTGTCAAATTACTATTAGAAAATTTGCTTCAGAAATGTGAATCTGTTTACAGTTCTCCTGATATCTGAAGGTTCATACTGTTTTTGTAGATTACAATGGCATCATCCGTTATGAATTCTTATCGTAAGGTTGTATGGCTAACAAACAGCAATACTACACAGTTTTACACAATTATGCAAACATTAAAAGAATCATAGAACAAAAACCTTGTTTACCTAAAGATCAAGCAATTTTTTTCACTTAGTACTATTTTGAATGAGTATTATTTTGAAAATCGCAACATACATAATCAGTTCAGTTGAGTTGGAACAGGATCACAAAGTTAAACTTGGATAACAATTGTATCAAACTTGCTATCAATATGGTAGCAAAAAAACAAACAAGTAAATTTGTTGATACAATTATATTTTGCAAGAAAAATTTCTGCTGATAGATAATAAAAGTTCCTAATACATAACAAATACTAGGAGAATGATTATAAAATTAACAAAATATGAAAATATTTTTAAACAAATCTGTTATAAAGGATACTCTTTAAAATTAGAAACAATTTTCTATTAAATTAATGTAACTTCTTCCAAAGAACCTTTCATAACTACCAGCACCTTTTTCATTGGAGTTTTTGGTATCTATATTTTTAATGGTATGCATCTTAAAAAAGGTTAGGAAGGCTCTTTTTTATGTAATACAAAGTATACTAAATGAACAAACACAATGTACAAGAAATTATATTATTTGATTGTATACTAAATAAGTTTCCTGACCTTTTTAGGAAGGAGACTATTAACAAGGCTACCAGAAACTGTACTAAAAATGTTGTTGATAATACTTTTTACTTACTAATCTGAAAATTCATTTGGCAAAAGTGCTGTTAATCTGAATGTGAATTGTTCATAATTTTAGAGTTTTTTCATACTGTTCAATGAAAGAAGATGAAATTTTAATTTGCTTAGAATACTAATTTGGTAATGCAAGAAAATGATTAAACATACAATTTGGGATCTGAAAGAGTTACATAAAAACAAAATTAACCAATCTATCTTAATTTAGACTTAATGGAAAACAATGCTTTTTTTTATTTTTCACTATCATACTAGCAACAAACAAACATTAACAGCTTTTACAGAATTTTTTAAAAGTAATTTAGAACAAAAGTTCTGTAATATAAATATGTGTGTATTAAATGTATACGTGTGTATATACATGCATGTTGTGTATATAAATGTTATACATGCATGTTCAGCTTAATTTCTATCTTTTATACTGATCAGTGAACAGTATCTTTTTTGTTTTTTATAACTGTAAATTACATGGTTAATTATATACAATAAATTTGAACGAATATATATTTGAATAAATTTGGGAACGAATGTTGGTCGGGAATGTATGTATGTTACCATTTTCCTCAAAAACTACTGGACCGATTTCAATGTGTTTTTTCTTTTTCATTACATAAATATCACTTCAGAGCATGTTCTTAGATTATTTTTACAGTTATAAGCCACTATGAGTAGCAGTAATAGATATGTTTCTTCAAAACAGCTTTATAAGTTTTTAACATTTTTAATTTTATTACTTGTTTAAATGATAAAAAAATAATCAATATATCATTTCCTAATACCAATTATACAATAATTTGTACAGATCGATCAGTTAAAAAGCAGATGTTAATCCATAAGCACAGTTTAAATTCTAACATCAGAATACAACATATACAGTCCCTACACTCAATTCACCAGCTGACCACCAACCTATTCATTTTAGCACGTATAAATTATTTTCCATGATGAAAAGAGCCAACATTAATTTATATCTTTATTACAGGAAGAAGGATTCCAGAATCCAAACCACTGCCTTTGATTTTTATCTGAGAAAAGAAATTTGAAACGAATAAAAAGAACTTTCCAACACATTTACTAATCATGGGAAACTTTCCAATACTTAAAAAAAAGATTTGTAATTATTATCCTTGCAGGCACATCACATGGTGAAAAAAATCAGGGAATTTATAAAAAAAAAAAACTTGGTAAAAATTATACTGCAAACTCATGTGTGATAATATTAGAATCTCTCTGCATGTGCCAGGTTGTAGAATACAAAAAAGAGTAGTTAAACTGATACTCCCTATAAAATATCAGTCTGTAAATATTTATCAGTATTATATCATCATATTATGAGTACTTTATCATAACATGAAATGGAAATGCCATATTACTTTTTTTGTTAAAAAATTAAACTGTATTTCATTAGTACTGGAATTCCTGAAACATATTTAGCCTTAAGCCAATAAGAATGGTTTATTTTGTTCTGGTTCAATTTTTAACATTCTGTGGAATTGCTTGCTGGGGTTCCAGCACATCACCATATTTATCTTCTTCATGTATTAAATTTCTAAAAAAATCCATAATTAAAATAATACCAAAGAGCCTAGAATATTTCCATCTGATTGACTATAACCAATTTACTGTGTTTTCTTTTACTAAATTATACAATATGAGTGCTATTCATCCTGTTTTAAAGGTTTTAAACAGATATGTAATTATAATGTATAAATACTGACAACTAGATGGTTGACTGAACATAAGCTGCAAATTCCTGTAACAGATACTCAATCAATGTTTATAACGGCACAAAATTATTAAATAGTCTATCAATTGAAGTAAGAAATATTTCTTGTTTTAAAGCATTTAATTGGGCTATTTAGAAATATTATAAGAATTCACTAAACCAAAAAACATTGATTGTAAAGTGAATTGTATTAAAAAGTAGCCAATTAGGTTTGTATTTTTGAATGAATAACTTTTAATAAAACACCATCATTTTTAAAAAATTTTTATTAGGTTATTTCATCTGCATTTTATTACCTTCTAAATAATTTTCTTATTGTTATTTTATTGATTATAAATAATTCAATGTTTTGTTCTTTAATAATATTTAATTTGCCATTTTTGTTACTTTTGCAAACTTAGAAATCAATATAGTAAATTTTTAATCCCCATATTTCTAACTACATAAATTGAATTGTGCTATTTATATTATTGTTTTTGTTGTTATTAATAAAACAATTTATGGTTCATGTACCACCCAATAAAAAATTTCAGCTGTATGACTGTTTAACAATAAACAATTATAATTCATGAATACTGCTTTCTGAAGAAACATTTTTTAAAAGAATATTTCAAATCAGTTATAATTAAAATAAATAGATATTGAATGTTGTAAGTAAAACCAGTACTAATAAACTTAAACCAATAAGTAAATTTTTGTTAATACAATATCTTAACAAAAAAGTAATATTATTTTAAAAATTAATAAAATTAAATCTTGGAAAAAGATTAATCATAAAACTAACAAATTAAAATCTTAACTGTGTTTACCTACTTATACTTCATAATCTATTCTTAAATTTTAATTTACAATAAACTTATAAATAACTGTATGGCACATCTGCCATAAAAGTAGAACAAAAACAAAACTACATTTTCATAACCCATAAATAATAAACAATTATTATAAGTCTAAACTATAATAATCACAAACAAACCTGACTTAAAAAAATTCATGTACTAATGAAATTCAATAGTTATACATTTAAAATAATATTTTAGCACAAATTATGCACATGGAGCAGTTAGGACGACATATAACAAAAATAAAAAACTACAATGGAGCAACAACTCCATAGATATCTGTTTCAAATAGATTATACATAAAATTGAGGGCTTACATATATAACACGCAAGCAATTCATATGTAAAAGATCTAATAAAAAGGCTAAAATTTAAATTATCACAATATTCAGTCCTATAAGTGTTACAACCAGAACCACATCATAAACCATTTTAAACAGTTATAAGCATGTCTTTGATCTAACTAAATTTTGATCATAACTCTAATCACAAACTTCAAGTAGTTAACTACATCTTATTACAAATAAGCATTATAGAAAAATGTAATTTAAAAACATAAGATATGAGAAAAAATAAACAGTGACATCATATCCTTTACTTAATCAATACATTCATTCATATCACTAAAGTATTATTATATACCCATCTACACTGATTTACTAGGGGTATTTATGCATACATTATAAGAAAAGAATCAATATTATTGAAATATGACACAAGGTCTTTTAACAAAAAAACAAAGTAGCCAACTATTGCTGGTGAAATATTATGTACGAACAAGTTTGACAATAAATATTTCAGATTAGATTTTCATAACTACATAAAAATGTTCAGCATGTTCAGTTTTGCAATTGATTATTTACCTTTAAAAATTTTTCAGTATTTTGAAATGGTTTAGGTGAAACTGAAAACGAGCCAGTTCATAGAGCCTGGATTTACAGCCAATTATAACCCATGAAATCTACAACCAAATTATTCAAATTTTAAAGCCTTATTCACCACCACATTGTTTTAAATTGATCTATCAAATTTTTACACTACTAAACTTCAGTTTTTCATATTTATTTGTAATTTTTATGATTACATGAATTATCCACAATTACAACTCATAGATGCACATAACAAACTGCATTGGCTTAATTACAAACTCAATATTTTAAATTAGATAATAAGTTGAAGTTACGATAAGCAGATTTTTTAAAGTTTATTATTAAACCATAGATAAGATCGGGAAAATGATTCACAATCCCAGATTCTTTTTAATTTATCAACTCTTATACGTGAAACAATTCTTTAATTTTATACCTGACAGGTATTAGGAACCTTTAAGTTATCTTCTCCACCCCATCCACCAAGTAACAATAAATTCAAAAAAATATAATAAAAAAATTCACAACATAACATTAATATTTAATTCATAACATGAATTCAGCCTGAAGCCAGTATATAATGTTTCCCATACCTCTTTTAAGTTGCAATCTCAATGATATCATCATAAAAAAGGCTAGAAAATATAAATAATAAATAAATAAATCCTTCATTCTAATTGGTACATAATAATACATTATACAAGGTGCGACAATAAAGTAATGAGACTGATTTTTCTTTGCAAGATGTAACAACCCTGCAGCTTGCGTAGGCACACCATCTTTGACCTTGGTCTACAAGTTACTTCTAGTCCAAGTGGCACATTGATGCAACTGCTCAGTCGTGAGTTGTGCTGTAATAAGTGAACACGTGTTTATGTCTCTCGTCACAGAAATGAAACCGCAAAATATTGCACAACAGTATGCCATTTCTTTTTGCGTTAAATTGGGTGAAAACAGGACGACAACTTACGGTAAGCTTCAGAAGGCTTTTGGAGAGGAGGTTATGTCAAGAGCTCAAGTTTTTCGGTGGCATAAAATTTTTAGTGAAGGCAGAACGAATGTTGAAGATGAAGACCGCAGTGGACGACCATCAACCTCACGGACAGATGTCAACTTGACCAGGGTGTGTGAAATCGTACGATCTGATCGAAGATTATCCGTGAAAATGATTGCAGAAGAACTCAACATCGATCGAGAAACGGTTCGTCTAATATTAACTGAAGATCTTGGTATGAGAAAGATTTGTGCAAAAATGGTCCCCAAAAATATCACACAACAGCGAGAAACACAGAAACACATATGGCAGCCGATCCTTTAGAGCAAACGAAAATAAATCCAGATTTGTTGAGCCGTGTTATCACTGGTGTTGAAGGTTGGTTTTTTCAATACAATCCAGAGACAAAACGCCAAAGTTCGCAATGGTGCTCAAAGGGATCCCAAGACCAAAAAAAGCTCACATGTTAAAGTCAAAAGTGAAATGCATGCTTGCGTGCTTCTTCGATTCCAAGGGAATTGTTCATAAAGAGTGGGTGCCTCCTGGACAAACAGTTAACCAATATTTCTACAAAGAAATTTTAGGAAGACTTCGTAAACGAGTTCTTCGTGTCCGTGCCAACATTGCTGATAATTGGATTCTGCATCATGATAATGCGCCATCCCATACTGCTCTGTCAGTACAGCAATTTTTAACCTCAAAACAAATTTCAGTACTACCACAGCCACCTTATTCACCAGATATCGCTCCGTGGAAATTTTCTCTATTTCCAAGAGTCAAAATGGCGGTCAATGTACACCATTTTCAAAAACACAAGATGTCAAAAAAGCTGTGAGGAGGGTCTTGGAGGATATTACAGAAGATGAGTTCCAGAAATGTTACCATCAATGGCAGAAGCGCTGGAATAAGTGTGTGCAATCAGAGGGGAACTACTTTGAAGGAGACAACACTAAACATGACTAAATCGGTAAGCAACATTTTTTTCACATCAGTCTCATTACTTTATTGTCGCACCTTGTAAATATCATGTCATTATAATATAAATTATAAATGTAAAAACAAACCATAAGTTAAAAAACAGACGTCTTTAAAATTCATACAAACATATGAAATAATGTTAAGATATATTAAATATAAGAAATTACTAAAAAAAATTCACAATTCAGAAGCCACCATTAAAAATTAATTTGAGCACATATTTGTGTACACGAATGGAATCCAGATAATTTTTTTAATTAGTATTATTTAGAAATTTGTTAACAGAGTAATATTGTTTCCATTAAAGAAAATATTTTAACTGCATTTTAAATAAATTGGTGGGAAGATTTTTCAAAAGAGTTGGCAATTATTAAAAATGACGATAGCACAAGGCACTTTCTTGTAAATAGAAGTATTGTGTTGGGTTATACAAAAACAATTCTGTTATCTGGTTTAGTAAAAGTGAATACTGTTATTTGTTAAGAAAAAGAGACCAATCATTTTAGCAAATCCAGCACATTCATAAATATAAACACAAGGATAAGTTAACATATTTAATTTCCTAAATATCGATCTACATGATTCATCGTTAAAGGTGCAAAATAATGATCTATCCATTTTTTAATTTTAAAAAGTTGTTCTAACTGTTTAAGGGAGCCGCAAGAGATGGCATATTATACAGAAATATATGTAGATTTAATAATGATCACAGACTTAGCGTTTATTAAATGCTTGAGAGCAAACAGTTTGTTTGATTTTGTCATTAACAAAATCAATTTGATCATCCCAAGAGAATTTTTTCATTTAATAAAATAAACCAAAAATTTTGCTTTGTGAGCAACAAAAATATTATTTTTATCATTAATGGAAATTCTATCCACATGATCAGCAATGTTAGTTTAATGATTCAAAAACATAACACATCTGTTTAAAAAATTACATATAATAATGCTTTAACACTGGAAATAATTTGTTTATGAATTTTGTGAAAAGAGTTCTAAAAAACTTGCATTTCTTCAGATTTACAAAAAAAACCTTCCAAATAAAGGATCTAAGAAATTTTTCAAGTGATAACATACAAAAACGTTTTTACATAGAATTTACAAAATTGACTTCTGAAATATTTATTCTAAATCCCAACTGCACATAAACTAACTCAGATGAAAAAGTGTCACTCGCTACTAATTTAGGAAACAACCAAAGGATAAACTTTAATGATTTACATGTATAATAAATTTCAGTTCATTAGTTGTATTTATTTCATACTACTACACCTTTAATAAATATATTTATTTAACTAATGCTACTTAAATATCTTTTAATGACAAAATTCAGAAACAATAAATAAGTTAAGTTTATAACTTAACTTTTCAATGAATTTAATACAAATAATTGCTAAATACAATAAAAAATTGTAACTGAAATAATATACCTGTAACATAATATTCAAGCATTATTTTCTACTAATCATAGTTATGTTTTTTAGCTGATACAGCTTAGAGATCAATCAGAGGTATGAATGGGAGAAAATGGTGAGTTCAGCAAAAGTTTTTTTAAGTGATCAGGTGCATTTCGCAGCTCATATTACACTACTACAAGGTAAATCTCCTTTTTAATTTATTTATATGAATAAATAAATCAAATTAATATTTTACAACTCTATATTCAATATAAAAATTATTTTTTTCTTTAAGTTTCTAGGTTTTAACATAAATAATAAGTTATAATTTTTCTCTATAAATTTTACTATCATATAAAAAAAAATCAACTTATTCATTTTTACTTCCTTGCACGAAGTAAAAGAAAAATTATGATTGCAAAAAATTTTGGTTTTAGATTTCAATGGAAATATCCATTTTGGCCATCCCTGAATCCACTTTGACTACTTTCGGTGACATTTGTACGTACGTACGTACAAATCTCACATAATCATACAAATATTACTTAACTCAAAAACGATTAGCTGTAGGATATTGAAATTTTGGATTTAGGACTGTTGTAACACCTAGTTCTGCACCTCCCTTTTTGATTGCAATCGACTGAACTGAAAGTGCCCAAAACAGCCCAATATCCAAAACAATTTAGATTTTGGACTTTTTCTTAACTGCAGTAATAAGCCCTCATTGAGAGCTTTTCAACAATATATCTTACGTAGTACTTATTTTCATTGGTTCTAGAGTTATAGCCAAATTAAATTTTAATTAATGAAATCCTACAAGGGGAAGGCTGATCGGTTCAAATAAGACTTCATCTCCTATTTTTTTAACTTTTTTTTTTTAATTTAAATATATCGATTTATTAATAATTATTAACCTCTGATTGTAAAAAAACATTTAAGATAAATAATAATTCAATAAAAAAAAAAATATTAAAAGTTATTAATGAAATAAAATTTTATGTACTTTTCATTTTAAAAAAATGTGTATAAGTAATTTAATAGGCATACAAGGAAGTCATGCGGTGCCCACATCAGTTTTTTATAATGAAAAGTACATAAAATTTTATTTCATTAATAACGTTTGATATTTTTTCATATTTTTTTTTTTTATTATTACTGAATTATTATTTATTGTAAAAATTTTTTTTATAATCTGAGGTTAATAATTATTAATAAATCAATATACTTAAATTAAAAAGAAAAAGTTAAAAAAAAGGAGATGAAGTCTGATTTCAACCAATGTGCCTTCCCTCTAAGACCCAAATATTTCATTAATTAAAATTTCATTTGGCTATAACTCAGGAACCAATGAAAATAAGTACCACTTATGATATATTGTTTAAAAGCTCTCAATGAGGGCTTATTACTGCAGTTAAGAAAAACTCCAAAATCCAAATTCTTTTGGTTTTCGTGCTTTTTTGGACACTTTTGGTTCAGTTAATTTCAACAAAAAGGAAGGTGCACAATTAGATGTTACGATAATCCAAAATTTCAACATCCTACGGCTAATCGTTTTTGAGTTATACAAGATACATACGTATGTACACAGACATCATGCCAAAACTAGTCAAAATGGATATTTCCTTTGAAATCTGAAATTTTTCGCAATCACAATACTTCCTTTACTTTGTACAAAAAGTAAAAATGTGTGTATGTAATTTAATAGGTGTATAAGGATGCCCACATCCCACATGTGATGCCCACATCAGATTTTTAAATTATTAATAAAATTAAAAAATTAAATCTCCATCAGAAATGGAATTTTTTAATATGGTCTTCTTTTTTTTATTTGATACAAATTTTTTTTCTTTAAGAATCGGTATTTCATCATGAACCGGCAAAAAGTGAGACTGATATTAAAGGAAAAATAATCTGTCTGCAGAACATTATTCTCTTACAATAATCAAATAAAGATAGCAGTCAAAAATAGTTAATAAACTCTTAACACCTTAATGTGACACATTATTCTGGTTCTTCTCTCACTACAATCATTAACTAATGTTTCAGGTATTTTTAAATCTGTTGAATTCTAAGCTATTTTGGTTATAAAAAACACAGTTATCAGTTTTCTATTTTCTAACTGTACTAATATAATTTTTAATAAGTCTACAATTCATAAAATTCACTACTTTCTCTGAAATATAACTTAAAAATGAACTAATAAAGCTGCAACGATCACTACCAAACTACTAAATGTCACATAGAATATATACAATTGCGAAACTTGATAAAATATATTTTAAATATAAATGGGATATCTTTTATGCATAACACAACCTTTAATAAAAGTCAAATCTATCAACAAACAGCTTATCTTATGATAAATACATTGTTTAAAAATTATTTTAAGTAGATTACGAATTCACTAAGTATCTACTTCACATAATCTTAACTAAGCCATAACATCCAAATCACAGAATCTTTAAAAATTACAATATCAGTGTGAGCAAAAAGGTGTAACCCTATTTATTATTTTTTATACAGCTTATATACTTCTAAAAAGTATGCTTACTTATTCGGTAATTAAGCAAAAATAAATACAAAGTTTTACCTTTATTTCACTAAAACTTTTAAGATTTACATAAAATAAGATAGAAAGATTTGAAGATAGAAAGTTGTAGAATAAAGATTTACAGAATAGAAATAAATATAATTTATGCTGTATAGAATGAATTTACATAATAATCATTTGAACATATTTTTTACACGTTTATTCTAAAGTAAAACCAACCAAGTATACATTTTTATTTAATTAAGAAATATCTGAAAAAATTATAACCAAGCAAAGGACTGTCATAAATTATATAAAGCTTATTAAATTATGATTTTTAGATCTATTTTACCATGTGAGATCCACCAGATGTTAGGAATCCCCTCTCATTTTTTTATGTAATAATGTTTAGTTCAAATAAAAAAAAGATAATTTTCTTGTAAAAAATAAAAAACTGTATATTTTAACATTTCCAGCTGATTACTTTTTTCTGTTTTTTCTCCGGAAACACCACCAGGTATTACTTCAGAGGTTGAATGAGGATGAAGTGTATGAATGTAAATGAAGCGTGTACAGTCCCAGGTCAACTTAACATTCAAGAACTACACTGATGTATTTATTACTAAATTGGTAAAACCTTTAAAAAAATATTAATCTTTATTCCCCATAAAGATCACATAAAATATCTAGATCTACATCTTGACGTAGAAATATCATGTAAAAGAAAAAAGAAACCGGCTGAACATTAAGTTAAAACAAACGTATAGGTTATTAGGAAGGAAATGTATTGATTATTGATCATCTTTATCAAACCGGCTGTTACTGTATTAAGTAATTCTGAAACTGGTATGGAACTACGATATCCAGTTCTGGGGAATGTCAAGTAAAAGAAACATTCAAATTATCCCACGTTTCAAAATAAAATACCTGGAAGCATAACAGAACAACCAAGGTTTGTAAGGAACAGTGAAGTCCTTAAACATCTGGGGTTTCATATGTTCATGAAGAAATTCCACGCTTTAGCTCAAGATACAAACTACAACTGAACAGCCATGAAAATCATCTTCGGCTATGGAACTTGCTGGATAATAGTAAAGAAATTAGACACTTGAAACGTCTCCACACCTTGGATCTATGGGATAATGTGTGATGTTTACTAAATAATTTCTTCACACAACTAATGTCTATTCTCTCATCACTATGTTTTCAGATTTATTGATTTTGTTTTTGTTCTTTTCATAGAATACTACAAAAAAAATATATATATATATATATATTTTTTTTTTTTTTCCATTGTATCATATACTTTTCACGCATGTAATATAACACCTGACCTAGCAATCTTTGTACACAAGTTACAGATATTAATATAAATATATATTATATATATATATATACATTTAATTAATATTAACTTCCATCTTTTTACTGTATATTTACACTACAACCATTTACACCTCTAAATTGTGTTTTTTAAAAGAAGATAATATACAAATACTCATTCTATCAGAATACTTCTACCAATAAAAAAAATCCATAAAAATTCTAATTCAAATTTTCTCTAAGTGATTTATTTTTTTTACGATATGAATCTTTAATAGCTAGAAAATATAATAATTCAATAACCACATTCTCAATTCAAAAGATTATACTCAATTTTCAAAAAAAATGAAGACGATATTTTAATTTTACTCCTGTATAAAGAAATACAAGTTTAAATGTAAAAAAAATAACAATAATCATTACAACCCCCTGTCACACAGATATTTCAGTTTTTCAAAAATTATTTTCTTTAAAAAAATTAAGCTAAAAAAGAAATTTAAAAGATTTTCAGATAACTGAAATTTTCAAAATTTCTTCTGAGGGATCTCTATACTTTCAATGACAAAGCCAGTCCATTTGAAAGCAGATAAAAGGGTTTTGAAAGAAAAAAATTTTTATTTAGTAACTAATAACTTGCATTAGACAATGATAAAGTTAACATCTAGTAATCTTTTACTGGCTATAAAACAAAAACCAGAAACCATGGTGCACTCAAATTTCACCATAAGTAATAAAGGTAACTTTCCCCAATTAATCATTTGACTTCACTCAAATTTTTACACAACCGAGTTATAATAACAAATAAAAAATATCATTAACTACTTAAATTGCTTCCAATTAAATTTGTGTCATATAGAATCCCTACTTCATACTTAGTTTTATTCACTCAAGTAACTGAAGTTATGGCCTTTCCATTAATTTCCAACCACCAGATTTTATTATTAATTGTTTTCTTTTCCTAAAAATGAAAAAATGGGTATTGTAAGTGGCTAACTAGTATAAGTATATTAACTAGCAAGATGGCTTCTAGATCAGCCAGTCTTGGGCTCAATTCCCAGCAAGACATGTATTTTACACCAATTACATCATCCATACCACCTCTTCACTAAAAAATATATATGTACATATATATATATATACATACAAGGGTTGTCTGAAAAGTTTTGAACATCAACATGAAGATTGCAGCACTCGTCAACAAAAGCTAGGGAATATATTCCTTGCTTTGAAAGGTAGTTACTAAAATTTCAACCATTTTGGATGCTCAATTGTTGTTTGATAAGTCATTGTGAGTGTTTTAGTGAAAATGGGAAAAAATTGAATATCGTGCCATGATTAAATACTTGTACTTGAAAGGCAATACGCCTACATAAATTAAAACAGAGTTGAACACTTTTTACAGGGACTCTGTCCCAGCATTTGTCACCATGAAAAAATAGGCAGCTGAATTTAAACATGGTCGTACCAGCTTGGTTGACGATGAGCGTTTGATGAGGCCAAAAACTGCAACCACCAGCGATATCATCAAAAAAGTTCACCAAATGGTACTGGACAACCGACGAATTAAGGTTAGAGAGATAGCAGAGGCTATGGCCATATTGAAAGAACAAGTTTGTCATATATTAACTGAAGAACTGAATATGTGTAAGCTATTTACATGTTGAGTGCCACATTTGCTAACTTTGGACCAAAAATGCATTCAAATGAACATTTCCAAGGCCCTGCTGGAGCAGTTTAAGCAAAGCAAGTCAGATTTTTGCATTGAATCATAACTGTAGATGAAACATGGATCTACCACTACACTCCTAACACAAAGCAACAGTCTGTTACTTTAACAGTAGACTGTAAACAGTGAACCTGTTCTGAAAAAGACAAAGGTGGTTCCATCGGCCAGGAAGGTGATAGCGACTGTTTTTTGGGATAGAAACAGTATTTTGTTTATCAATTGTCTTGAAAAAAGTCAAACAATAACGGGACATATTTACACATCATTACTGGACAAGCTGAAGGCAGAAATTCCAAAAAAACAACCAAAAGAAGAAAGTGCTTTTTCATGAGGACAATGCGCCTACTCACCCTTCAGCAGTTGCCATGGCTAAAATTCATGATCTGGCCCCAAGCAACTTTTTCTTGGTTCCTAACCTTAAAGTTTCATTTGGAGGAAAGAGATTTTCATTGGACGAGGAGTACACAAGTAAATGTGTGTACTCGCACACATAAACACCTGTTTTGCAGATAAAGATGCCAGCTACTATTTGGAAGGGTTAAAGACATTTCAGCATCACTGGAAAAAGTGTATGGACTAGAAAGGAGATTTTGTTGAAAAGTAAAACTATATTTGACAGAAAAAATACACTTTTCTATGTTAAGCTCAAAACTTTTCAGACAACCCTTGCGCGCGCGCGCGCGTGTGTGTGTGTAAGAACAAATGCCTCAAGGATGTAATAATAAAAAAAGGATTATTTCTCATAGTGAAGGTTCATTAATGTGTTGCTTTACACAAAACTAACCCAATATTTCTTGTATGAGAGCTTATATAGCATCTTTTGAGAACTAAGCTGCACTAGTTCAGTTACTTTATCTGCAAGTAATAATGTACTTCAATCCCAGCCCCTGTTATGAACAGAGAGAAGATTTTTGATAACACATGAATATTCATATCTCTAAATATTAACTATTTGGATGGCCTCGCATATTGACATATAATTTAAGTATATTTAATTCAGTAAAGAAATTCAAGGGAAACTACTTTACTCCTCATGTCTATAAATCCTAGAATAGGATGCTAGTTATTCTGGGGAATGGCTGTGTCATTTTCAGAACCAAGTATTTCTAATGTCTGGTCCCAACAACTATTTGGTTACGGTACCTATTGTGCATATAATATAATTTTCTTTATTTGTAACATGGAATAGATTAAATTTCAAACTATAAAATGTTTAAAATTGTACAGCAATTAAGACTGAAGCATATAAAAAAAAGAAAAATAAAGAGTTATTAATGGGATGGCGGGATTGCCAACTACATCATCCCAAATGATGTTTTAGAGACACGTAAAGTGAAACAGGGAAATTATAAACAAGATGACCACACAACTAAATTATAGGCATTTTACTATTACATAAAAGTAATAAAAGCTTAGTCCATTAGTCTGACTACCTGGATTTGATTTGGCAAATTTATTTATTTTGTCAATGATAAACCAATAGTTAAAATTATTTCCAGTTTTAAGGTACAGTCAGTTACCAGACAATGTAAGGTGTTAATCGAACCAATAAAATAAAATAATTGCTTATAGACAAAGATAAAAAATACTGACAACACAATTGTAGGACTTTCCTGTCACACGGCTTACACACACAACTTAACTTAAAAATATTTGTAATTTTATTTAAATATAATATTCTTTGTTTATTTAATTCAATGATTCTAACTAAAGCACGCATGCATACATATTTCATTCATGTAGGTATGGCGGTACTAGCGTCCACTTTAAACACTTTTATACTTTAAATATTATATATTATTTGTTTAATTCTACCGCTAACCTGTGACGATACAACATAGCAGACGGCTACAGCAGCTGTACATCAGTGCTACACTAGCGCTCCTTGTGGTGTACTAATGATTCACTATATCCACTTAGCTACTAGTTTATTTAGAGCATTTTTTGTGGTGGGGCAATTTTGTAAAACTTTTTTTTGGAAATATTATTTTTTAATTTTTAACAAATATTCCTAAGAAAAATAAAACTTTAATTTGGCGAAATTTCAAAATAATAAGGACTTGTCTGCAGCCTCACCCTCTTGACCTTTTAAATTGAAAATTTAATGCTATCAATGGCATTATATATAGAAGTAAATTTATTGTAATATATGTTGTTATATATAGAAGTGGTATTATTATATAGAAGTAAATTGATCAAGTTTGGTCAAAATTAGTCAAATAGTTCTGAAGATAAAAGATGTGAAACACTGAACACACACATACATATGTGAACATTTCTATCCAGTTTTTATGTTTTTTGGGTTCCTTAGGTGTCCAAAACGTAAAGATCTGGTGAAAACCACATATGCCCAAATTGAACCGATTACAACACTTTCCCTTCTAAAGCTATAAAACTCTACTATAGTACTAGGTAGAAAAGTAAAAATATAAATCCATAATAAACAATAGGACATGACAGGTATGGATTACAGTAAGGTACTTTTATAATGGGACACAATCTCCTACATAAAACCAAATGAAAGAAAGTTTACATCAATCATCACAAACAGAAAGTTTTGTTATCAAAACCACATAATACCAACCAAGTCTCATCAGATTTCTACATCTTCAGTTTATTACATTAAAACTATGACAAACCAAAGTGAAAACTGTCATAAAACTTTCAATATAATTTGTGTTTATAATGCAATAATTCTTATATAATTTATTGCATGAGCTTAGAAATAGATAAGTTAAGGAAAAAGCATTTTGATACTAACTGAGAAAACTGGAAAATATCATAACCAGAGCCATTTCTAACTATTCTGATTACTATATCTTTATTTACAGGAATAGATAAGTAAACATTAAGCTATTTAGTAGTTCTAAATAAACCCACAAGAATGCAAGAGGATGTAAAAAATAAGAGTTGTATAATTACTCCCTGTACCAATTTTCTACTAATTCCTGGACAATATATTATTGCTGTGTATATAACTATTGTTTTGTATTATATGTCTAACAAAAATTATTGGTAAGAAAAACATCAGAATTTTTTAAGTATAAAGTACTTTCATTGTTAAACAAGAATTATCAAATCACAAGAGAACTTCAAAAAAACAGAATTGAAACCAGACCTGTTTGTGGTTACATCAATGACCATATTATATGTAGAAAGCATCAGAAATTCTACAAAGTAATAGTAAAAATAAAAGATGAAAAAGGAAGTTATAAGAAGATTTATGATACAATCAGTAATACTCTGAAGAGGGAATGTACTAAGTTAAATCAATTTCTGTTCAATAGCCATTACTCATAAATTTGTTTCTAAACAATACATGAAGTGTGTTTGTTAAGTGAAGAGATGATATTCAAAGTTCACTGTTGAGGTCTTTCTTAATTTCTGCACCTCACTTAGGAACATAGACCAAGTTACTGGTAGTCATTTGAATCGGTAAAGTATTGTGATTAATAAAAAAAATGGATAAAAAAATTGATCAAATATTAATTTTTGGAACGTAAAACTCCACAGGAAACTAAAGCAGAGACGGGTAAATATTATAGTGAATCAACTCTTCAATTAGAAGAGTTAACAAGTGATTTGGTTATATTTTGAGTAGTCATAAGAACACAATGTTGACTGTTCCAAATGGCCTATACAGGTTACAACAGCAGAGAATATTGGAAAAAGATCCACAATATAGTGAAGGAGGTTAGAATATTGAAAGCGCTTGAGATCACTAAAATGATAAGAACCTCAAATGAACAGATGCATAGTATTTTAGATGAACATTTACAAATGTGAAAACTGTCCACAAGATGGATGTTACATTGCTCACAACCAAAACCGTGAACGAGTAAACATTTCTAAGCAAGGTTTGGAGCTGTTTAAAATAAATCTGGTACATTTTTTTCACAGTTTTCATTTTCTATTCAATTAGTCAGATGTCTAAGCGAGTGGATGTGTCTCTGTGGAGCTGTTATCTTTTGATATTTAAATGGTTCTTATTCTGTAAGTTATTTATGAGGGGGAAACATATAAGAAATGGTTATAATTCTGTTTTTTTACAATAACAGTATTTATTGAAAATTAATTTTTTATTTAGTAAAATTGTTAAATGAATTAATAATTTTGAAATTTTAAATGGCATCAAGAACAAGGTCTGGTTAAGAGAAGAGGAAAGGGAGTAGCAAATTAAGAGAGTTCATCAGTTAATGATAAACTGGATTTGATTTTAAGCAAATCTGATAACATTGAAAAGGAAATTATAAAATTGAAACAAGAACAAAGGATATATTAAATTTATTTATAATATTTAAGAAATGATGACTTCCATAAATTCAAAAATGGGAAAACATGATAATGTTTTCCCATTTAATATAATATAATTCCCATTTAATATAATCAAAATCCCCCTTTGAGAAAACTGAGAATAATTTAATATTTTAAATAGAACATCATCTGTAATTGGGTTTCAGTAAAATGAAGAAATGATTGTCAATTATCACAGAATTTTTTCAAAAATGTTGACACTTGCAGGTTACCTCCAATTAAAGCCAAATTTAATAGTTCTCTCACTAAAGATGAGTTCCTGTACAAAAAAAAAAAAAAATAAAAATATAGGAAAATTACAAAACTTTCAGTTATTGGATGGGAAAGATGAGAAAATCAAGATAACCTTGTTTACATTAATGAATTTATTCTCCTGAAAACTGGAAGATCTTCAAGGTGGCCAAAACTATGCAACAAAGTGGTACATAAAGTATGTTTGTTTCGCAACAGGAAAATTTATATTTGAAAAGAACTATTATTACTACAATTATTTTTTGTTCTTAATTCCATTTCTGCTTGTATATTGCGTAGAAACAGTCTACTACTGTATTACTTACTGAATTTAGAAAAATATTTCTACTATATTTTAAGTTAAATATTTTTACTGTGTATTATAATGTATGCAACCAGTAATTAACAACGAAATGATAACCTACAATTTATTTAGGGGCTTCATAGAAGTGTCTTTCTCTGGAAAGGTAGATTGATGATTTTTTTTTTGGTTTTGTGAATGTATATGTGATTGTATGAATTCGAGTGTGAGAGAGTTATTTTGCCTATACTTGACTGACAGTGGGTACATGATTGATGTATTTTCGAGCGAGTGTGAAAAGAGTGTTTGTGCTGATATGCATTAAGGCAAGTCATTTTTATCGGCCAGGGATGTATTTTCTCTATGATAATGGAGGATAGTAATAATACAGTGTGAGAGTGTTAAAAATGTAAACAATATTTTCTTAATGAGTCAGAATAACCTAATGATCATTCACCAAAATATTAAAAATTTAAATACTTTTTTGTCATTAATAAGTTGCTGGAAAATAAAACAAGATATTAATGTTCTATCTGAGATATGACCAATGTCAGTTGATGAGACTTTTTTATGTAGAATAGATGGAAGATGAATGTACTTCTTTTTGTGTGAGTAGAGATTTTTCTAGAGCTACAGGGATTACTGTATTTGTATCTATTGTGAAGGGTCTTACCTGTGTGAAAGTAGACTGTGATGTTAATCTTTTAGAATGTTGGTCGTTTATTATACCTTTTACATTCTTGATGTTTGTGGTTGAAAAAAGCAAAATAAGACTTTGATTTTGAAAGGCTTACGAATCTTCTTCCTACGATTCCAATATGCAGTACTATTTTAGTAGGAGATATTAACATAAGCATTAATGAAAGAATAGATAATAACAGTGAACAATACTTAGAATGAATGAGTACAGTCCCTTACTTAATGCTGATACTAGAGTTACTGAGAAGGATAGGCTATCCTGTATTGATTACATTTTTAATAAATCAATTTTGTACAAACACAATGTTTCTAGAGCTACCATTATGACACATTTTAATGATCATATAGGGGTGTTGCCAAAGCTACTTCTAAGAACAGAACTCAGAATAATTTGGTAACGGATTTTGAAGAGGTTCTGAATTATATAGAATAGTCATATTTATATGAACATGACTAGATAAAAAAAACCGTTGTGAGTCAAGCTTTTGCTCTGTAGGTAGTATAACTTCATATGCAGCTACCTAGTATTATCTTTATCAAAAACAGGATGCTACATTTATTGACACAGTAAATTGATTAAACATCAGGGCGTGTTAAATTAAGAAACTACGAACTTTATATTTTATATAATGCACTGTATCATATATTTTTTTTTATTCATGTTGCAATTGAAAATAAATAGGTAATATTTAGTTTTGTAACAATCAATGAAACTTGGATAACATTACCAACCTGAAACCAAGGAAGACAAAACAATGGGTTACAATCAGGAAACCAGCTCCAAAGAAGGTAAAAACTGTCCCATCAGCAATACAGTGATGGACACTAACTTTTGAAATGTTCATAGCATAATCTTTACTGACTTCCAGTAGAAGGGTAAAAAAAACCCTAGAAATATTTTACATCTTTGCTGGATTGTCTAAATAAAGAAATAAAAACTACCACAATTAATGAAAAAGAAGGTCCTCATTCACCAAGACATGCACCAGTTCATTCTCATGTAATTGAAGCAGCAAAATTGTTTGAATTAACACTAAAAAATTCTTCTGGATCTCCCATACTTACCAAACTTAACACTTTCAGATTACTAATTATTTCCAAATATGAAGAAGTGGCTTACTGAGATTTACGCAAAACAGACATGGATAATCATTCTCTAAGGATGGTATTAAAAAACTTGAGCATTGTTGAACTAAATACGTAGTTTTGAAAGTAGATCTTGTTGAGGAATATAAAGATTTTTCCCGGAAAAAATTGTGTTATCTTAATTCTATACACACTAATTATCATTATTTAACATTCATGCTTAAGATTTTTTCCAGAAATTTATTGGACCACATGATGCATACTCCACAATAAGGAGTTTAAGATTTCTTTTTTTTAGTGAAGCTGAAGATTTTACAGTATTAAAATAAAATATATACTAAAATTTTATAAAATCTTTGCATTACAAATGAAACAAGTATCAAAAAAAAGTGCCAAAAAAGTTAAATTATGGGTATTAAGCACCAGTAGAAATTCGGAAAAGGTACATTTTATTACCATAGTGTTACATACAACCTGTCCCCATAAATTCATCAGCAAGGATTCAGTTTTTCAAGTTTTTTGGTTTTTACGTACACTGCTTTCAAAAAAGAAATCGTCAGAACGAAACTATGAAAAGTGTTGAGGATTAAAATAATTTTATATGGTTTCTTACTCCATCAAGAAAGAATTGAGCAAAAAATTCCATAAAATCTATAAAAATGAGTGTAATGATTTCACTGAACTAATATAGAATGAACTGAATATCATTGTCAAAACCTTTTTATTATCTCCCTAGACAAATGATTAAAACTGATAAGAATACCTGTTTAAATTCCTACATCACAGGAAAAAGAATGTCGGTTGTTTAGTTACACTTTTTATGTTCTTGATGTTTATGGCTGAAAAATGCAAAATAAGACTTTGATTGAATTTGAGTGAATTTTTTTACAAATACAAGCGTTGTAAGTACATAGAGATAAACAAACAACCAGCTTCTTTAAAAAAAAACTTGTTTACGTACACATACAGAATTTTTAACAACATAAAATCACAATAAATATATATATCTTATTAAAGATATCGATTAATTTTTTGATTTTACCATTTGATAAGATATAGAATAAATAAATCGATTCAGAAGTAAACTATGCTTTAACATTGTACAACTTAAGTAATAATTAGGAAAAAAATATTGTAAATGAAACCAGAACATTATAATTTTCTGTTTCTTTTTGCTGAAAGGAAGGAGAATAAAAAAAATTACCTAGAAAATTATACAACCATCTTTGCCACAACTGTTAAGCCTGTAACCCATTCAGAAACTTCATTAATTATGGCCATTCACCTCAGTACTTACAACAACCATCTAATGAAGTTGTTATTTTCTTTAGTCCAATATCATTATGATTAAAAGAAGCTAAAAAAAATATACTAGATAATAAACTCATTATTATTAAAAAAATTATTTAAAAATCTAAGTGATGTCAAATAAATGGGGAAAGTCCAAACAAATACAACAATTAATTAAATATAAAAAATAATACAAAGACAATATTTCAACACAGAAAATAAATTGAATCGCAATCAATTTTCAAATATGTAGCAAATTTTCGTTTTTTTAACTACTTATTGAAACAATTAAAAGAAATATGTTTTCATACATTTAGCCACTAACTAAAAATTTAAGAAAATCAAAATTTCATAGTCTAAAACTAAAAAAATTTAGCCAAAGTACACTTGGACATTACCAATAAGTTTCAGTTAGGCTGTATATAATAACTGAATTAAAATCACACATCATTACAGTAGATCAGAGAAAATCATCAAAATGAATACAATGTATTATCCTAATAAAGCTGTTAGTGAATCAAAGAACTTGGATCTATCTTCAACTTTCATTCTAATAATATTAGTATCAAAGTAATCCATTTCAATACTACAATTTA
This sequence comes from Lycorma delicatula, assembly GCF_047948215.1. Lineage (NCBI taxonomy): Eukaryota > Metazoa > Arthropoda > Insecta > Hemiptera > Fulgoridae > Lycorma > Lycorma delicatula. The sequence continues at coordinate 152,608,348 of NC_134456.1, read as the reverse complement.
TTTGTTTTGCAGCTTGTTCAAAAGCTTTGCCAAAAAAATTTCTATTTGTAAATTCTGTAACTGGTGGAACACCAACAACTAAGCATGTTTGTTTGCTGGGTTCATAAGGAGCAGATCCAATTAAAGGTAATTTATTTGACTTCCTTCTAGAACCAACTTGTGTATATGCCCTTAACATAAACCTTGCAAGCATCATTAAGCACTGTGGATTAGCAAAATATTGGGCTTCAACTGTGCCACCTTGAATAACAAAATATAAAAAACTACCAGCAGAAAATATTTGTTTCATATCCATAAAAATTTTTACCTGTCTAAATAGGGATACTAACATAGTTTTTGCTGCTTCAATTCCACCTTCAAGTAGTTCTTTCTTCTGTCTTGATAAACAATCTAAAGCTTCTAAAAAACAATCAACCCTAGATCTTTCTCCATAAGATGAGTTCATTAATGCAATAAGGGCATAGACATAATCAGATGCGTAAAACTTACCTCTAAAACCATATTGAAGTACAAACGATGAGAAAACAAAATTGTTAAGTGAATATGATTCAGCAGCTTTAATCATCATATCTGGGAATTCATGCCGCAATTTAATGTCCATTGAGCTGAATAACTGCCTACTCTGTACTAAAGGAAGCCCCATTTCAGCAAGTAACTGTTGCAACCGCTGTTCTCCTCTTTTAGTCCATAATTTTAAATGCACTGCTGTAAACATTGAATGTCTTAAACTGGCTTCTACCGTCCAGTGCCTGTAAACAGCTAGATTCATATCATTTTCTGGTGTTATAGATAAAAATGAACCACTTCTTGAATTACTGGCTTCATCCTGACTCGTTATAAGTTCACCATTCAATATGCTAGACCTTTTTTTATTAGATAATTCATCAACATATTTTCTCAAATTTTGTAATTCTTCTAAATACATATCATGAGCAGAATCACCAAGAATAAGATATGATGTCAAACCCACTATTGCCCACCATAAAACATCAAGATTTCCTTTTGATACTTTCCACAAAAGTTCAAATATAATAACAGAACTACATCTTCCCAAATATGTGAACTGTGAATATTCAAATATTATTCTATTCCTTTTTTCTTCCCACTGTCTTTTATTCCTTCGTTTTATTATAGTTTCTTCTGCTAATCTCAATCTTTTGGCCTGCCTTCCTTCATATTCTTCATCAGAATTACCGGAATCTGCATTTTCTGATTCATTACCTTCTTCACCTTCATTCTCTTCGCCCTCATCTTCAGAACCTTCAAAAACATCCCCAAATGCTGGAATTTGTTCATCATCTCCAGGTAAAGCTACAAGCCGAATTTGTGATAAACTATATATATTACAAAGATCAGTTGGACGATGACTATCAATAACAAAAATGACCACATCTTCTTCTGGTTCAATTAGATCGACTAAATCAACTGTTCCACCACAATTAACAAGAATAACATATTTCATATCCTGCAAATGATCATGGAATGCAGTAATTAGATCTGTAACACCTAACACTGGTACAAGTGTATACATAACGTCTTCTGACTGGAATAACCACTGAAGTATTTTGCAAGAGCAGATAGCATCAATATCATAATTAACTAATAACAAAACATGTTGACCTAAAAGTACATCATAAAATTCACGAACAATATCCTTCACGAACATTTCTTTAACTTAAAAATAACATTTTAACATCAACATTCTCTACGCAACTGCTGTCGATTGTACATCTTTCATTGAGTTCCCGCCAAAATCCGCGATCATCTTAGCATACAAATGATATTTTTAAAATAATATTAAATTAATTTCTTAAAAACAACGCCACCCTCACAAAATTGATGCACTTAGTTTGAATTATTTCATAAAGCTATAATACTAACATAAAATAAAAAATTGTAATAAAACACACGAACTTAACCACAACATTATGGCACGCCGATAATCACTGTTTGAGAACTACTCTGACCACAATATCGACATAAGCTTAAAACTTTCATTGAAGATATATATCGATTATACTATCAATACTTTCGTAAAAATCGAAATTTCAAACGTCGATGATTTAGTGGTTTTTTATTTATTTCGTCCGGTTATTTTAGCTTTGGCGTTTACTGATTGCTGCCGTTTCGGAGCTCTGGTTTGAGAGTTAAATTATTTATTATTTACTTATATTTATTTCAAGATGTTTAAAACGTTGAGTATGGTTTGGAAGTTTATAAACTACTGGTATTTTCGATATTTAATGGTAACGGAATTATATATGGTTGAAACGTGGGAAAGAGTTGTAATGAGTATCCTTTTCTAAGGTTAATTTTGTTACATTCTTAAACTTTAGGTTTCACATTTGTCTGTATTACTCTATTGCGTTATCTAAATGTATAAATTCTTAAACATAAATTTTCTTATCATAAATTAATTCATTATCCGTAATGTTGTTGGTTGATCTCTATACTAATTAGCGAGTATTCATGTCCAGAGAACTGGGTTAAGTTGTGATGAATCTTAACAATACTTCTTTATTTTTTACTTTATAAATGCGGGACGTCATTGTACTTACAAGAATAGTGTAACATTAATTTGTAAAAATTCTTTTGTAATGTTCATTACCTTGCAAATTTTCGTATAAATTTGAGAATTCTGTTACTTTTGTTGGACGTTAATTTATATTACATAAGACTTATATGATCATTTACTACAGGTTTTTAATGTTTTTCTGTATACGTCTAACACCAATTCGCTAATTTAAATAACTACTCGCAATGTTAATTCGCTTGAATATTTTAAATCGAGGTTTTCACCTGCTTTAATCTTACTTAACATACTATTTAGATGTAATAGGATATTATAAGAGAATACAGTTTTAATTCATAAATTATCATGAAAAAAATATGTTCAAACGTATAAAATGATTAATTACGTAACTATAACTATGCTTTGAAGATTAACATAACATTAACTATAACATCATTGAAGATTATGATGTAGTTTCTTATGCCATTTTTATTAAACTACTGTTCGCCTTTAAATAATGAGATAATAAAAAATGATGCTTGCCCTAAAGAGATAAGGAAATACATTTAATAAGTGATAAATTAACACTTTGATCTGTGTTGATCATGTCAAATTAAGTATTCATACATTTTGTATCTTAAGTTCTTGTTTGCTATTTAAAGAGTTATATGTAGTGTTTTATATTATTGTGTATTCTGTTTCTATATGGTGATTTGCAGAGTTTGATTTTATATGTGTTTCCTTTGAACTTGTGTTAATGGTGTGCCCAAAATAGTTCTAAGTGCAGTTACCACAGTTTAACACCTTCAATGCTGTGAACCATGTACATCGCAGTAATTGTGTTACTGTGGAACTGCGTGACAGTTCTACAAGCATACTCGATGTCTATAAAGCAAGCTTCTCCGATGTCCCCCCCACTTACGGCAGCAAAATTTTACATTAGTTTGACATTTTGGCACACTGTAAGTCTTATTTCTTTACATTACTAGTTGTATTGGTATGAATTAAAATCCTTTCTTTTTTATTATAGAGTTCCATCAAAGGTTTTTTGTAATTCTTAGCAATTACTTGATCTTACTCATTTTTGTTCATACTTTAATGTACCACAGTTTGTGATATGCTTAGGATCAGAAAAACAAGATATCTAAATGCTAGAAAGCAAGTTTGGACAGTGGGTGACCCATGTAAGGTAAAAGTCTGCGCGATGTTATCAGTACTAAAGTCAATTAGCTATCAGTTTTATGATTTACCAAGACCTGTTTAGATGCTAATCCATTCTGTGGAGAAATTAGGGTTAAGATTAGACTTTTGTAGAGTGAGGTTACAGATAAATTACGAAGGTGTGGCTAAAAACTTAACCCAATCTCGTAGGACACTTGGCTGAATTTATGATTCATCAGAAATATAGTCACTACAGGGAGAGTTAAACCACATGTTCCATTCTATTATTCGTGTATATAATGGTGTACAAACACCTCTGTCAGTAATCTTAACAGCTGAGTTCAACTGTGACAACTATTATTAACATTAGTTTATGGTTTATTTCTTTCTCCACAAAACTGTTAACAATAACCTCTCACAGAACTTTAACCTCCCTACACTGAATGGATTAGAATCTGAACAGTTCACCATAACTCACAAAACTGATTGCTATATGAGAGTACTGATAACACGGCATGGACTCTGACCTTGAATGATCACCTGCTTTCCGACATTTAGATAATCTTGGGTTCTCCTGATCCTAAGCACATCTATAGTATATTAAAGCAAGAAAAGAAAAATGATCAAGTAATTGCTTAAAATTACTTTTTTCAACATTTCTTAGCTAAGAATATATATATATATTTTTTTTTCTTACTTTTAAGAACTTTTTTCTTATTTTAATTTAATTTCCAAATCAGATTTTTGTTAAATAATTTAATAAACATTTAATATATTGTAAATTATAGAAAAAAATATTTGCACCCTTAGAAAAATATTTCCTGTCCATTCAATATTACAGAAATATTTATATTTATCAATTATAAGTAAAGAAATTTACATATTTAATCTTTTTGCCCATTAATATTTTATTTTACGGTTTTGTTTTCAATAAAATAGATCCTCTATTGTGGTCATGGCAGTTAATTGTTATTATTGTCACTTGCTTTATCACCTTTGTTAATTTTTTTTTTATTTATTTGTTAAATGATATAAAATAAATAACTCAAAAAAAAAAAAAAAAGAACATAATGTTCTATTATGTTTTTCATGAAAGTATTTCATCTAAACATCTGTCTATAAGTTCACAAATAAAGTAAATGTTTTTTTCAAACAGCTCCAATTAGATGGACCAGTAATCTCAAAATCAAAAATAAAACTTTTATATACATTAAAAAATTCATCTGTGTGGAAGATTAATAAAAAAAAAAATGAATTAATAAATAAAAGGACACTGTACAGTATGTTCTACAGTAGTACATAGCAAACCACCAAATATAATTGTGCTGCTGTTGAAATGCTTTTCGTTATTTTATATAAAAAGTGGTGTTTATTATTGAAAAAAACACAATTTTTTATAGTATTTCCAGTTAATCAAACAAAAAAGCTATCTCCAAATAACTATATTAACATTTTATTCAGGGAAAATAAAAAAGTCATACACAGCCAAAAAGAAAATAAAAATATTATTAAATAATAAATATTATGTAATATATTTATTATATTATAATAATAATATTATTGAAATATTATTTTATTTTCAGAGCCAAAAGGAGTTATAAATATTGTAAGTTAAAAAATTAATACATATTTTGAAATAAATCGAAAAATCTTGAGACACTCTTAATTTGCTGGTAAGGTGGATTTTCATTTTTTAATAATTTTTTATAATTTATTAAATGTATCAGCGGTGACCATGTTTGAGAAATTGATAACTCAATAATACACCAATTTCTTTAAAAAAATTTAGGTTTATTTGAAAATGGTGTTTTTTCTGAAAACAAAAAAATATTTGAAATTGTTTCTCTCTGTAAAAGCATGTTACTGTTTAGGCCAGGTAGATTATTCCAGTAGATAAAGTAAATTTAAGACTTACATCAGCCAACCCTATCCTACAAAAAAGTAGGTTTATATTTTCAGGTAAAATGGTCAAGGAAGTGCATTAATTTGTTAAAACAATATTTCCAAGCTATCATCTTCTGGTTAGATTTTTTTTTTAAATATATAAAAAAGGAGATTATTTTTCAAAGTGAATGAATTCTGGTATAAAATTTTGTTATGATTAAACCAAAATAATCTCAGTTTTACTTGTACCAGATTAATTTTAAAGGCCTGCATAAAATTATAAGAAATAAATAGGTAATGGAAGATATAAGTTATAACATTTTTTCAATTTGAGCCATACCTTTTTCATTATTGCAGGATTTTTATATATAAACCGAGATGCAGAACAATGCATTGGATATGAACCAATAAAAACGTCTCGCATTAAAAAAAAAAAAAATATATATATATATATATATTTTAAATAATGAAGTTAACACATATTTGATGAAATATCAATTTTTTTACTGAACTTAAAATATGTGTATGTAAAAACTTACAAATTAACTGCATTGTAAAAAAAAAATTGGACCTTTCTAAGTACTATGTTGTAACAAGAGCATTCTGTCATAATTTGCTCTACATCTTCACACATGATGAAACGAGAGATTCTCAAGACCACATTCTTACAAGCATAGAAGGATAGAAGGAGGAATACCCTTGCCTTCAATTCTGCTAGTATAAATGTAGACAGTAAACACAGTATTTTACTTTTCTCCATTTTTTTTTTTTGTGTTATAAGTATTTATGGTGTAAAAAATGCCTATGTGTTAATATGATATTTAGTAAGATGTTAGCTAGATAACAAATTAAGTATTGTGTTACAGTTTATTTAGGTTTGTTTCTGTATGGTAGATATTTCTTTAACATCATTTCTTACAGACACATCTATACTGACCATCTGTGGACTATTTTTTTATATTAATTATGTAATTCTATGTTACTTTATTGGTTTAATTTGGGTTCCAAATGAGTCTGTCCTTTGATGATGGAAGTTCAACAGTATTATGAAATAAGGTAGGTTTTTCTTCTTTTGCTTGTTACGTTATTAAATTTTTTTTATATAGGTATTCTTTATTCTTCTGTATTTTTTACACTTAAAAAAAAATCAGCAGAATTCAGCAAAAATGCTATCTACAGATAAGTATTTTTATTCATTATGGGGTAAGATAGGAATGAGAATGTTATTTTGTATTAAAAAAATATAATACAACTGGATCAATCCATTTCAAGTGACCCAAGGGTGGATTCTTGACCAATTAAAAAAAAATTGAAACTTACCCACTTGTTTTCTACATGTCTGAGTACCTTAAAACTGTTTTTTTTTTTATTTAAGCACTTTACCTGTGGCAGCCATTTTTGTTATAATGTGTACCCCCTATTTTTGTGATTGTAAGGGTTTACAGAAAAAAATCATAATTAAAAACCTATTGGTCCTGGAAAGATGAAACAAAGAGCAATTTATTCATATTTTCTGACGATAAAAGATTGGTCCAATGGTTTATTTTCCTATCTCTCTTCTTTCCATGAGAAAATTACCAATGAGGTTGAACATGAAAAATGGTGAAATTTCACTTTTGGTAATTTTTTTCAAGAGGGAGGGATGGCATACAAAGTTTGAATTATTTTTTTATATGTAGGTATATGTTAATAGTTTTACCATAAATAATATTAATGGTGATTTACTTACCCCTAAATTTTTATGAATTTTTGAAAATTAATTTTATTTAAAAAATTCAAATTTTGGCTTCATATAACTCTGATAAGGCTGGAGATAAAAATCTCAAATTTACACAACTTACAGTATTTATATAGATGTTTATTGCAAATTAAAAAGTTTCTTGTGTATTATATTTAAAAAAAAAGTTATAACCTCTCAAAAATCATGAAAACCCTGTTTAAAGCATTACCATTTCGACTCGCCAAATAAAGTTTCTTGACAATTAATATTTTTATATTTATTACTGTAGTTGAAATAGACTTGTTTGAATCTGCCAACTGCAGTGTTCATGCTATAACAGGTCATTTCCACTTGTCAGGAAAATTCATGTTGCAACATGCTCATTTATGCTTGTTTCATCATTTAGCTTTGTAGTTACAAACTGGTCAGTCTGACATTAGTCAGTGACGTGTTCACATCTTTACAGAGTGTCTCATATTTCATACTATGTTTATTAAATAAGTTTCACTTAATAATATTATATTTGCAAATTGTAAAATCAGTTAGTTTTACATCATTTTCAAGTAATTTCACATAAAACAATGTTCAATAGGAATTTACGTGTTTAAATGAAGAGTGTCATAAAACAGTGTATGGTACAGTGCCAAAAGAACTCATTGAAGTTTGTGAATTTAGTGATGAAAACCAACAACTTATTTTTTTACGTGTTAATTCAGATGCCACTAGTGTTTGTAAATGTCAAGAAAAAAGGTTTGTGAACTGTATGGACAGTTCTGTTGTGACCATTTGAGAACTCATAAAAAACAGTTAAGAAAAATTTAAGACAAATAATATTAGAGCAAGGTCTTTTAAAACACCTTTTTCCAAATTTAAATTTAGTTCCTAGAAAGTCTCTGTGTTAATTGTTTCAAAAGTATTTTTTCTCAGCAGAACAAAGAATTTTATGTAAGTGAAGACAAAGAGCAATATGTTGCCCCAATATCATAATATTGAACAATTAGATGCTGCTTGTAACATTTTGGTTGTATCACCTCCATCAAAATTGAAAAAATTAAGCATGGATCAAAGGCCATCAGCATTAAAATTTTAAATAAATAAAGTATCTGAAAAATTAAAAAAGAATCTTGAATTGTGTTTTGACTCAAAAGTTTCTGAAAATGAAAATCCAGCTCAATCTTCATTACATGAATATGATGATCTTATTTTAAAATTAAAAGAAAAACGTGTTCTTGTTTCTAGAGAAGATAAGGTTAAAATCAGTTTACTTCCCCTGTTCTTGGACCAGATCTAAAATAATATCAAAGTTCAATGTGTGTGAGCGTTTTGTTAAACTTCCTAGAGAATTAGTTAATGAGCAAGGCATTCTACCGGAGTTAGGTAAAAGACATAAAGCAGGAATTAGTAACAACTTTTTTAATTGTGTTGTTACTAATTCCTGCTAATCTTTAATTTTATTGAGCCAGTTACTCAAGATCATTTTATTCATGTGTTCCATGTTACCCTCGAATTTGCAGATGAAGGATGCCTAGTACACAGTTCATCACTCACATTTGTTCTTCCATTTCTGAATGTTTGGCACAATTTTCAGATCGTTAGATATGATATTGCATTCTCACCATATACCTCAACAATTTGGCGATGAATTTCACAACAATTGTAATTTTTTGCCGTTATTTTGAGTTAAAAGTTCAAATTTTATTGAGGTAAACACAAAGTGCAGATATCATATATACCTCTTAGAACAATTCTGAATTACAATGGAATGAAATTTTTAAGGCTTTCTGGGATTCAAGAAAGGGTCACAATTTAAAAAGACAGGAGTGACTAGATCATGTCTTGATTTGACATTTGTGAGTTCCCCGCATGTTGGCTCATTGATCTCATGGCGAGTCTTGGAAGAAGAAAGTCTTAGTGATCATTCTCTCATTCTGATAGAAATTGCAGTTGCGTCATTCTGACAACAACGGCTGTTTAAGAGGGTATCCAGGTCTGGATGTGTTAGATTGAGAGAATCAGTTTCAGTCAGCCTCATTGGGATTTCATCCCCCTGTGCTCTCACCAAAGTAGTTGCTGAAGTGTGAGTGGGCAGGTATTCTTCAGGTAGTCAACAGTTTTAGAAAATCTGCTTACTGGTGGTTCCCACATGAGCAAGATGAGAAGTCACTCTTCTGTTACTGCAATAGCATAATTAATCGGATTATAATATAATTCTTCTACATCTGCCCTACTCATCAGATTTAACATTTACAGATGAGTAAACATCTTTGGTTATCTGTTTCCAAGTATGAATATGTCAACTTGCCAGAAAGGGATTTATGCATTGACAAAGTTATTGCTGTAATATCTGCCGTTTTGAAAACTTAAATAAATAATTCTACAAGGATGGGATCAAAAAACTTGAGCAATGTTGGATTAAGTGTGTAGACTTAAAAGAAGATTACATCGAGAAAGACTTTTTCCAAAAACATTGTGTCATCTTTATTTTTGCTTTGATTTATTTAAACACCCTTGTAAGTCATGTTATAGAAATTATGAAAGAAAAAGTTTGTCTTTGAAGATTTATATCTTACAAACAACTTCAAGGAAAAAACAGAGTTTTTTTTTTAGTAACATTGTAATTTTCCTTGTTTTTGTTGTAAGTTGTAATTTATTTGAATAATAAACCTGTATAAGTTATAAGAAATACTTGCTTTTTGCCTATTTCCCAGTAGAATGATTACTATGTTCCATAACTTAATTAGGATCTTATACCAAAAAGATAAATCTGAAGTATATTTAAAATTAGTTTAATAATTATAGGGATGTAGGATGTAGAGGGTATACTGAAATGAAACGACTAGCACTAGATAGGGAATCTTGGAGAGCTGCATCAAACCAGTCAAATGACTGAAGACCAAAAAAAAAAAAAATTATAGAACCTATCTGTTATTAGGGGTTTTCTCCTCCCAATAGTTGGTTTCGATGTGGAACTGCTTCTTAAAAACTTTTTCAAGTCCCATTAAAGATTGAAGAACTTCTCTACACTGGAAATATATTTTAACAACACTTTTACATTATATACATAGTTTTAATTAATACTGAAAAGGAAAAAGGGTAGAGAAGATAAAAAGAATTTCTATTAAAACTGCAGCAGTCTCAGCCATCTGTTAGTGAAAAATAGTCGGTTCATTGTATTAAGCAGTGAAGCCTTATATGAGGTTACTAGTTCTAAAAAGAATTATACTGTTTACTAGTAGATGGCCAGGATTACAGATATTTTATAGCAAAATTCATCTTTTCTTCATAATTGTTGTTCATCCTATTGTTAACTGAAATTAAAAAATTATTTCTTCCATATTATGTCTTGCATAATAGTGTTCTTATAAACAGTATAATGAAACAGATCACTTTTTTCTTTTTTTTTATTAAAAATTCTGCCTTTAAAATTATTATAAGGACTGTTATGAAAATTCTCGGCCTGACAGAAAACACGATTGAGAAACTTTTTTAAGTAGTTTTCAACATAGTCACCGTGCAATTTGTCTATCACTTCAAATTAAGCAGTTTTAACATCATTATTTGATTTGAAAAGAGGAAGTAATCACTAGGAGCCAAATCTGGCATAACTAGAAACACTGAAATATAATGACATACTAAAATCAAAGCACCGGAATTGTGGTCGTTGAGTTTTACATCTTTCTTTTTATGTTTAACCTCCAGAAACATTGTAAGGTATTACTTAAGAGGATGATATGTATGAATGTAAATGAAGTGCAGACTTGTGTAATCTCAGATCAACCATTCCTGAGGTGTGCGGTTAATTTAATACCAACCACCAAAGAAACATCGGTATCCATGATCTAGTATTCAAATCCTTATAAAAGTAATTGCCTTTACTAGAATTTGAACCTTAGAAATCTCAACTTCGAAATCAGCTGATTTGCATTACAAGTTCACCACTAGACCGACTCGGTGGGTTAGTCTACAGTTTAGCTGAGTTTTACAGCTAATCGACATATGTGCAGGGTTAGCATGGTGAAAGAGCATTTTACTTCTGGCCAGGTGTGGACATTTTGCCTGAACAGCACTCCTTAATCACCCCAATAGTGAAGCATAATACTTGCCAGTTATGGTCCTGCCTTTCTCCAGGTATCTATGATCACCGTAGCCATGAGTTTTCCTGCACATGGGATCATTTTTGCTTTCTTTGACCTTTTTCCACCCACTGTTGGGTCTCTGGCATGTCTTGTGATATCCATGTTTCATCTGCTGATATAAAACATCAAAGAAGCTCTACAGAATGTAAAAAAACATAGTGTAAAATGTGATGGACACGGTCTATCTAGATCTTTGAAATGTCAGCAAGGTCACACACCTTCAGTCAGCTATCATTTAATAATTTAATGTGGATCTTTATGATTATTTCATTAGTCATAGCGGTATGGATGTCCCAAGCATTCATCAACTTTTACGACTATGTTTAAATTCAGCAGCTCATTTTTTTACCTTAGAAAATGACGGGTTACAGTCCTCTGAAGTGTAATAAACTCATTTATAACTGTTCAGGGTTAAACCTTTTAAAATAAAGTACTTTATAACTGTTAAAACTTCAATTTTATTGATGTTTCAGAAAATGTTAAAAATTATTTGCTACTCAATCACCACAAACATGCAACTTGATACACATCTCTGAAACATTGCAGCACACAATCTAAAGGATCATACTAGACAAATAATCATAGTCATTTGGCCGTCTCTGTGTCAGGCTGAAAACTTTCCAATATACTTAAAACAGTAATTTATTATAATCATTAGCAAAGTTATGAAATATTTAATTTGCACCACTGGGAAAACAGTTGAGCATGTACACCACTCTCTTCACTTGTCAGCATCATTAAAATCATTTTTTTTATTTAAAAAAAGAAGACAATTTGATACTTATATTTTGTTAAAATATTGAATTTCTAAAAAAATATTTTATAAATAAACTAGTTAATGATTTTATGTTATCAGTTTCATATCCAAAAAACTGAATAATTTTAATATAGGATATTTCTCTAAGAGAATAATATGTAACTTCTCATCGAAAAGCATCTTTTTTTTTTTAAGTGTTTATCTATATTTAAAAAATCAATGACTTTAAATCAATATTTAAAAAATCAGTTCATTGCATTGTAGGTTTATCAATGAAGAGAGTGGGCTACATCATATTAAAGGGCTATAAATATAATGACTAACTGATAAGTTGAAATTAGAATTCTCGGCATTGAACTATGACCTTTTTCTAGTAAGATATATTCTTGGTTTCATTTTTTCACAATTTATTGCCATACTGTAAGATTATTGCATTATCTTTTTTCTTAATTTTGATTAAATAAATTGAGTTTTTTCATTTTGATTTTCTTATAACTACTTTAAGTAATTGTTAAAATTATTGTCAACTTAATATAATCAAAAAGTTTAAATGTTCAACAACCATTTAAAAAGGTGAAATCTATCACCATTTTTAGTGGCAATTTTTTTTTTTTTTTTTTTTTTTTTTATTAAAAATAACCATAATATACAAAATTATTACCTTAATTATAGCCGGACTAATATTTAATATACCTTACATAGATCAAAACCTTTTAATCACTTGTGCAAACTAGCTTGTTAATCCTAAATAACAATTATATATTTTAATATTGTATATTTGGAATATCAGTTATTTTTTTATTGCTCTCTCTCTCTCTCTCTTAATTATTTATTGTAGTTTTTTAAATTTCTTTTTTGTACTATAAATTTATATTTTTTTTTAAGTAGGTAAAAAGCAATGTAGTGTATGAAAATAATTTTTTTTATTACTCACAGATTGTATTAAAGTATAGGAACCACTTAATAACATTTCAACTGTTTAACATAGAAATAGCAGAATAGATCGCTTCGAGGTAGTAGCATTTTTGCATTTACTGCATTTTATTTATCTGTGTTTTAACAGTTGAACGGTTTAACGTTTTCCCCATACATTACTATGCTTATTACACTCACGTAAATATATACACATAAAGATTGTGTTACTAAGTTCTCCCGAGACTTTCATAACCTATTCTGCTCGTGAAAATAATGGAAATTCTTCGTTTGCGAGTTACCGCTAGTGAAAGATTTCGCTTGGATTTCAACTACTCCTGTGAAATGAGGTCGTACTGAAATATTTACGACATTAATTTAGGGGCAGAATTAGCGATTCCTTTTTTTATTTGACATACAGTAACTTTGTTAAACGGGTAATGAAACACGTAAAACCTTTCAACAAACTTGTAGAGAATTTAATTCTGAACAAAACGGGTTACAGTTGAATAAAACAAAAATAAAAGTTAAAGAATTGGTATTTTATTTAGAAAAGTACCCTAGACCTAGTGTATTATAAGTACCAGTTTGTAATAAATGTTCAAAAATGAACCCGTCATTTCCAACACATTTATTGATCTAGAGGAACATCTTCAAGCAGCTGCGGCAATTTTTTTTTAAGGAAAATGCAAGTAGACCTCAGCATTTAAGCGGCCAGGTAGTATGAACGATCCAAACAGCTGATTTGTGACGGAGACCGCACTATACATTGACGCTAAGTCGTTGAAAACTGCCTTCCACCGTTTCATGAGGATTTACTTCCTCCCATGCTTAAGTAATTAACTACATCTCGAGTGAAATTTACCTTGTCGGTAAACAAAACATACTTTTAGAGTTGTCAATTTGTGTTTCATGAGCTGTAAAACTCCATGCGAAGCGGATCGTCTTCTAGGTGTAGACGGTCCGCTATTTATTGAACTGGCCATTTATTTATGATATGCATAAAATTTTTTTTAAGTGTCCTCCAAATCATCAAATGCGAAACTCAGATCCGCTTAGAAAGACTTTTTACTGACGCCTGGACTTGCTGAACTGCATCTATAATACTTTCATCAATAACTGCATCACGTTGGACACATCGTTTGTAGCTGGTTCTAATATTAGGTAGTGAACCTGTTTCCCGAAGACTACGAAAACTCACGCTAATTGTTTTGGGATCGGGAAAGGTATTTCATATTCTACTGCAGCAGCGTAGCATTACCATTACCACATCCAAAATGAATACTACGAGTATATTAGCGTATTCTTATTTTGTAAATAAGTACATCATTACTTCAATGGCAAACCGATCACGTTCAAACTAAAATACTCAGAAAACTTTCGCCAACAGCACAGTTCACAGTGCCCGTTATACGTATGTACCTTACGGAATGATTTAAAACATTAATAGTATTGTGCATTGTTGATCAGCAGTTACTTTATTTCAACTTTTAAATAATAATTTATTGTATTTCTGTCATTAATAAAAAAAATTATAAGTAATTTTTATTTTACAATTGTGAAATTTCCAGTTGTATTTTTAAAATCTTTTAACAGTAAATTCTGTTTTTACAAATTTTCCAAAAAAAGAATTTGATTTTTGTTTTCATGAAATAAATACTTTTCTGATAAATGTAGTAATATAGCGTTTCTAAATAAAATTGAATTTTTCTAACTTTTCTTATTTTATTCAACTTATCTTACATCATTTTGTTCAGAATTAAATTTTTTAAAAGTTTGGTTTAAAAGTTATATGTGTTTATTACCCATTTAACAATGCTATTGTACGTCATGCATAAAAAACAGGGGTTTCCTTACTTATTGGTTTTCACCCCAGATTTAAAAATCTACTGCAGGGACGGTTCTGAGACATACTTTATTCGATTTTTCAAGTCAAAAACTATAAGAAATCATCGATTCTGCCCCTTAATTAATGTCCTAAAAATTTTAGTACGACTTCATTTCAATGTGGTAGCTGAAATCCAAGCAAAATCTTTCAGTAGCCATAACTCTTGCAAAAGAAGCATTTTAGAACATATGTTTATATGAATTTTTTCTATTATTTTCACAAGTAGAATAGGTTATGAAAGTCCTGGGAGAACCTTGTGTGCACCTGTATATATATATATATATATATATATATATACTAGCGGACCCGACAGACGTTGGGTCGAACGTGTTACTACATCAAGTTGTAACATGTTCGAGCTTGCCAGAGCCGCTAGAGTGAGTTTGTGTTTATCGTGTATGTCGCGCAACATGGATTTTGAAAATCGTGTGTCAATTTGCACGGAGTTGAAGGGTCGTCTACATGCAGATCCGGACTTCATGGCCAAAATTGTAACTAGAGATGAAAGTTGGGTCTATGGCTATGACCCTGAGACCAAAATGCAGAGTTCCCAATGGAAAACCAGTTCATCTCCTCGCCCTAAAAAGGCACGTCAGTCGAAACCCAACATCAAGGTCATGCTCGTTGTTTTTTTTCGATAGTGAGGGCATAGTGCGATCAGAGTTCGTTCCAAGGGGAACAACTGTAAACTCTGAATTTTATAAGGGTGTACTGCAACGTTTGCGAAACGACGTACGAAGAAAGCGAACAGAAAAATGGACCAATGGCTTCCTTCTTCACCACGACAACGCGCCGTGTCACACCTCGCTTCTCATTTTGCGAGTTTTTGGCCGAAAAAAGTGTTCCTGTCTGTCCACATCCGCCATACTCACTGGATTTAGCACCATGCGACTTTTGGCTGTTCCCAAAAATTAAAACTTTGCTTAAAGGAAAACGTTTTGACACCATTGCTGACATTGAGAGGGGCACGACCGGGCAGTTGAAAGTCCTTCCAGAAATGCCTCCAGTCATGGAGTCAACGTTGGGATAAGTGCATTGCTAGCCAAGGACAGTACTTTGAAGGAGATTAAATCGAATTCTATGTAACGTTATTACTTTTTTTAATAAAAAATTATTCACCGTATTTTTTTATCACACCTTGTACATATCGACAATGTACTGATGAAATAGCTGTCTGCATCCGAGAATGTTATTATCTTAATTAGCACGAATCATCAACCGATATGCGTAGAAGTTCATAGCACTAACTTTCTTGATCAGTTCTTCACCTGCAAATAAATATATTTGAGATAAACAGGAATTATTGGTTCCAAAAAAAGAATTATAAGATAATTTATAAGTTGTCCCTGTAGTTGGATTCCTTTGTTTAATATTTAAATGATATCCATCTTCTCCTTCCCAAAATATCAACGGATTCTGCAAAGCAGCGTAAGAACGATGATTGTCTTGAATTATTTGCATCGTATTAACTCTGCGTTGTATGCGAATGTCTCGACGTTCACATGGGTCACCAGCCGTAACAACTGCAACTTCATTAATAGTTGGAACATTATATGTGCCTGCGTGCTCTCCATAGGGCACTTTGTCTGCTTAAATGACAATGACGTAGTTGTCGTTTTGCAGTCTGTTAGAAAGAGTCTTGAACAATCGTACCAATTGGTTATAGTTTTGCAAAAACATTTCCAAAATGTCCACAATTATTCGTTCCTCCATCTACTCTATATGGTTGTATACGCAGCGTGTATGTGTTTGTTGCTCCTCATCGCCCATAAAGTAAATTTGTAAGAATTCTGGATCGGCATCAGGCATTGGAAGCAATGAACCAATTTGGTGGTATACTTGACCTTGAATCTTAAATGTAGATTCAAAATTATGACCATCTTCATTTTTAACAATTTTTGTTGCTCCAAATGATGTCATTTGGAAGCAAAATTGAATTTACGAATCTTCCGCAAAAACAATTTTGATTGAGATGTGGTTCCGGCTAACAGTGTTTTCAAAGGTTCCGGTGGTGGATTTAGCTGTGGCAGTGAAATTTTTCCAGATGCGCAACATAAACCAGCTGATTCACCTTTGTACTTGAAAGCATGACAATGTTGACACTCTTTGTCCATACTACCGATCGTGATTAATGAATATGACGAATAGTCTATTTCAGGATCATATTCAAACGCGAGACGATTAAGTGATGCTCGATTATCTTGCACTCGCCGTTGGTTACGTTCTCTATGTTCGTTGGTCGCTCGTTGATGTGCCTCTCATTGTCTTAATGTATTAGCACGAAGACGTTGAGTGCGTTGCCCTGAATTTTCATTTGCACGTGTACATGCAACTTGATCTCTTAAATTTACATTATCCGTCGAGTGTTCTACTGTTCTGTTTAATCGACGATCATGGACCAATTGCGGGTTCCGAGTACGTCGACCAATATTTCTTGCTCTTCCACGAAGACGTGGCATTTTTCTTTAAAAATAAAATACTGTAAAATAATACACAACGAATATGAGTAACTTATTGAAGATGAAATTCTAATTAATTAACTGAAAAGATTTATTGTACCAAATTTTAGATAAAAAACTTGTAATTTTATTTATTTTTTTTAATTTAATATTTCCAAAAAGGAATAATTTTTAATAAAAACAATTGAAAAAATTCGTTATGAAATCAATTAGCTACACAGATAAATTTATAGGTTAATGATATAAAGCCTAATGTCCTTGTGGTACTTTAAGCTTTTCACGCAATACCTCAAAAATTTTAATTAAAAAGATGTGAGATAAAGAATAGAACATTTTCAGTGAACCCTTACCCTTATTTCGTGTTTAGTATGACAATCTCTTTACATTTCTCATCATATCATCTTAATTATTATGAGAACAAGTTTGTATATTTGAAATTAATTAATAAGAGTTGCTTAACTTTCCTTGTGACTGGCGGCTAGACCCCTGTTTAGGATATATAAATTAAGATAACTCCTGTGCAGTATAATTAAATTATAAAACCAAATTTATCAACCTTTGGAGTAAAATTTTGAGATACAAGACACATGAGGTCCATCTCCTTGCTCCATTGGTCAATTATGACCAAAATTAAATGGTTAAATGGTATCAATACTCAAATTCAGAAATCATCCTACCAAATTAGTCCACCCACTATGGAGATATCAAGTAAAAAACTGAACATGTTAGAAGGATGAATATATATTCATTTATAAAATTCACAGTTTTTTGTTAGTGAGGGGTGGGTAAAAATAAAACCAAATTTCTAAAAATACACTCAAAAATAGATATATTTCTAAGTTCTTTAAATTTAATTTTTTTTTAACTCTGCATACTTAATTTAAATATTAAGAAATTGTTGAAAGTTTTAAATATTATAAGTTGTTAAACTTTGAATGTATATTTTATTGTAAAAAAAATCTGATGGGACACCTTAATGACTTCCTTGTACATCTATTAAATTACATGTACACATTTTTGCTGCACTTCATTTATACTTATTTCATTTGAAAGTGAGATACGGTCCTCCAATTCTTTAATAAAAGTGGACAGTTACAGAATTGCTAAAATATTAGTTTTATATTTACATCAAATATTTATACAATTATTAATTCAACAATCATACCTGAAATACTTGTATTAGGTTAGAGTAAAAGTCCCTTGATTACTCTTTAAATAAATTCTTTACCAATCAAAATAGGAGGTGCTCAACTAGATGTTAAACAGTGCTAAATCTAAAATTTCAACATCCTACATCTATTCGTTTTTGAGTTATGTGAGATACATAGATACGTACATACAGACGTTATGCCGAAACTAGTCAAAATGGATATTTCCTTTGAAATATGAAAACCAAAATGTTTCACGATCACAATGCTTCCTTTACTTTGTACAAGGAAGTTAAAAAAAGAAAGAAAGGAGATGAAATCTGAAGACTGAAATTTTTCGCAATCACAATATTTTCTTTACTTCGTGTAAAGAAGTAAAAAATGATGGTACTGTTATTTATTTTATTACTAAAAAAACTTTTCAAGATTTTTTGAAGAAAATTTAGTAGCATTTTTTATATTTAATTTTATGAAACATGACAGTTCGCATATATAGTGTTATGTTTGATTTATATTTTTTAAAGGAAAGATTTTGAGTTATGATTAATAACTTAGTGATTTGCACTAGTAGTCATGTTACATCTGATTACTGTACTGTAAAGCATGTTTTGAAAAATATTCTAGTTTAAACTTCTTGTGAGTTTTAAAATATCTGTATTTTTAATTATCCTAAAAGATATATATATATATATATATATATATATACCTTTGGCAAAGTGTTAGCATGTCGACCTTTAATTCTTGTATTAAGATCAAAGTATTTGAATCATAACTCAAATCTCGGCCAGGCACAGCATTTTAAATATGCTATAAAATTCTATTTTATTTTACCATGTATAAACTTTTGAGTTTGTATAATGAATAATTAATAAATAGAAAAAAAAAAAAAATTGTTTGTAGATAATAATGAAATCAAATTTTAATAATTACATTTAATCTGTAACTGTTATATTTTATTTTGGACTTTGATATCCGTAAAGGTATCAGGAAGGCCTGAAAAGTAAGATATTGGAGAAAATACAAACATGAAAGAAAATCAGTGTATTGAACAACTTTATATTAGATAAAAGAATAGGGTAGAAGTCATAATAGTGAGTACAAAACTGGTAATCTTATTTCCCCAAAAGTAATGGGCTTTTAAATCAATATTTTTTTTTTTTTTTTTAGCTTAATATTTTAAGTTTTTCTAACAATATATTTTCACGATTATTATTTATTGTCTTTTATAAAAGATTTAGATTTCTAAAAATAAAGACGTCAATGAACAATTTTTTTTAATTACTACTTATAAGTGATCTATTTTTTTCATACATGACGATAGTTTTTATTTTTTGTTAATGATGATATCAGAATGCTTAGTATAGTATTATATTAATACAGCTTAGTGATATAACTTGATGTCCCTCTGTTATTCGAAGTATTTTCATATAAAAATTAGTTTGAAATTTTGTGATTAAAAAAATTACTCATTTTCCTACATTCCAGAGAGCCTTAGTTGGCACTTGGTAGCAGTCTTAAGTAGTTTCTCTGTATTCCCTTTTTCATTTTTATCAAGATGTAGTTCTCACCTTTCTGTTTCTTATAAATTTTTTTGTATGGTTATACAGACATCCAAGAAGTCCCGCACTATAGGTAAGATCACAGTATTTGATTAATATGTCCTACAGACCTAATTCCATACAGGTCTGTAGGTGAAATTTCAGATAAAAGAAACCAACCTTACGGCCTTAATGATTGTCTATGGTATGGCATTCATCCTCAATCTTGGTGCCTAGGTGGGCCACATCATGAATCTTCACACAGTATACCCATGACTTCAGATATCCCCAGAATGAAAAATCCATATGATTCAAATTTGGGGTTCATAGAGTTCATTCAGTATGTACTCTGCAACCAGTCCAATGTTCAGGAAAAGTTTTATCTAGCCAGTGTCATACAGCAATTGTATAGTATGGCTCCATCGTGTATGAACCATTCAGGGCACTTTCCAGTGATATCAACCAACTTCTTAGCATTTGCAGGTACTTTTTGCCATACCCCACACCACTACATGATTAGACCCTTGCTGTAAGGCAGGATTGTATTGATAGTGGTTCTCCTGTAACCAGTAGCACAGATTTATTCTTTCAACTTCACCATTAAAAAATCAGCCTCATCAGAAAACAGGACTGAGTATAGGAAATCCATATTCTCCTAAATCCTGACAACACACCACCCACACATTTCCATCCTGTGGTCAGGATTATCTTTCTGTAAGTGTTGCAGGAGTTGGAGTTTGAATGGGTGAAATTTTTACTTCCTCAGGATATCGTGAACAGTGGATTGAAGAACATTCAGTTCCAGGCTTGATGGACTTTAAACTGCCGTAGACCTTGGCAATCACTACTTCTTATACTGTGTCATCAGTTGATAGTCTTCCCAGTTGGGGTAATCGGCATCATTACCCATCCTTTTAAACTTGTCATGCAATCTTCCCTTGTTGATGTTCAGGATGACGACAATTAAACTCATTATTATCATCACAATGTGAAGACTTCATGGCCATACAACAGAATGATTTCCACACGTTACTTCTGCGACAGCATCAATACCTACAATCAGACAAAATGAAACAAATATTAGACTTTCAACCATTGTGCAGGATTTTTCAGACATCTGTTTATGAAACTTATAAAATACAGTTATTATGAAAAAACAAATCCATGTAAGATAAAGTAAAATAAATGGTTTTAAAAAGAATAAAACCAACTTATAAAGTAATAAATAAAATGTTTCCAGTTTATTCTAAACTTCGACTTTTTGAAGTTTGCATCAAATTAAGCGGTTTGTTGCAATTAGGAGTCCTGGCTGCACCTGAGAAACACTTCAGCTATTAGGTGTTTTGTTGTATAGCCAATGGACAAGAAATAAAGTCCCCAAGTAGATCCATTTAGTAGTGCCCTTATCAAATAACACTTGAGAATGCCTTCAACATCTGGGTATCCTAAACATGGAGATGAATCTTCTGCAGAACTGATAATGGGTAAAAAGCAAGTAAGAAACTGGTGGTGTTCAGAAATTGCTTACCAGAGTAGATTGTAGACCATAAACTACAGTCTTGCCCAGGACCCAGATTAAGAGATTATAGTTGTTTTTAGTCAATTTTAATTTGACTCTGACTTCAGAAAGTCATAATTTAAAGAATAATAGAAAAAACTTGTATATTTTTTACTCTTTTCTGCAATTATTATTTTAAGTGTGTTTCTTTATGCATACTATTTGGTACATTGTATTTATTTTTTATTTTTTCAGGAAATTTAATGAAAGTTAAGAACATTGAAGGCTATCATAATTTCTTATCAACATGTCACAATTATGTAAATATGTTATTTTAAGTCACAAATAATCAATATGATTTCTGTGATATAAATCTATTTATATATACAGTGTAGGTATTAAACAGCATTTATTTATTTATTTAGTGTTATATTGTACACATCTCTATTTATATAATTCATTGTTTATCTTTACTTTTCTATGTGTATTAAATACATTAATGTTATTTAGATTAATGACTATATTATTTTTATGTATTTACTTACAAATCATTAATTAAATTGTGAACATATTTTTTATATTAAATTTGACCTGTTCATGCATTTATGGTGTACCAGAATAAAAAAAAATATCAGTTATCTGATATATACATTTTTCACTTACTTATCATGTAGATTAAGTAAATTCATAGTTTGATTACCAAGAAATACAGTATTTTAGGTAGTATAAACAATATTATCTTCCGTGATTAAGAGTTGTAGTATTAAGAAATTTAAAGAATATGATGTGATGAAAATAATGTGTTCTTGTTACTACTACTGTTATTATTATAAAAATGTATAATTGTTTATAATTGATTTCACTCCTGTTTCTTGACTTTTAAATCATATTTATTGTGAGATAACAATTATTTGTAATTTTATTTTTAGTTTTTATTATTGTTAATTAATTGAAAATTTATTATCATATACTTAAATACTACCATGTGTAAAAACACACATATATATATATATATATATATATATACTTATATATATATACTTGCTATAATATTTATTCAGATTTTTAAAATTTTTCTATCAGTAGCTTATTCATCTATTTTTACAGTTGTTCCAAATGAAACTGCACACAAATATATTTTTATTTACAGATGCTCAAGTGACCACCATTTGCCTCCAGGTATGCATGAATATTTTTATTCGTGTTTGAAAGTCACAAACTCCAATTTTATCATCATCATGTAATGGTTTTCAAGATTTCATGAGGCTTATTCACACACCACACTCAACTGTTGACACAGTTTGTTAACCATATTTCACCTGAAATAAATGTTACATTGAGAATATTTTCTCATTTTCATTTATAAAATTTAAAACCACTAGCAATATTCAGAATTTTTAAGAAAATCAGTATTATACAACCAAAGAAGTGCAATGATTTTTTATGGGTGTGGTTTTAAATGTTTAATCAATGCTCTGTGTTTACTACTCCTTAAGATTTCTGCTTGTGCCGATTTTTTTTTAGCTTTGAGCTATACAAACAGAAACATCATCCAGCATTTTCTCTATCAGACTTTCAGACTCAAGTGCATCTATGATAGATCTATTTCTCGGAACTTATTGATCAAGTTTCACCCAAAAAAAATTTGTAAAAAATACCATTCACTGCTATCCATATAAAAACAAATTAAATCATATTTTATTGATTGAGTTGAGGTCCAAATTTTTTGTTCAGTTGTACACTTACGTTTGGGATACCCATTATTTTACACTAAGACTGGTTGTGTACATGAGCCCATCGGGTTGGTCTAGTGGTGAACACGTCTTCCCAAATCAGCTGATTTGGAAGTCAAGAGTTCCAGCGTTCAAGTCCTAGTAAAGGCACTTACTTTTATACGGATTTGAATATTAGATCATGGATCATGGATTCTTTGGTGGTTGGGTTTCAATTAACCACACATATCAGGAATGGTCGAACTGAGACTCTACAAAACTATCCTTCATTTGCACTCATACATATCGTCCTCATTCATCCTCTGAAATAATACCTGAACGGTAATTCTCAGAGGCTAAACAGGAAAAAGAAAAGAAAGGTGGTTGTGTACGTGATTTTTTATATTTTTTTCACTGCCCCAAACTTCAATTTTTTTTTTCTTTTTAATTTTACATTACCAGCATATTTATTTTAATTATGTTGTTTAAATGAAGAAAAAAGGTTGTAGTCAAGTTTTTCATTTTTCCTACAATTGTTAATGATTTACAATTTTCTAATGTATTAATCATTTTTATTTTTTCTATAGTTTAAATGTACATATTTTTTATAATGTATTTGTGTAATATATATAATTCACTTCTTACTATACCCTTCAAATATGTGTGGTTTTTGGAAGTTTTTTTTTATACCTATCTGGTAACAGTCATAACAAAAAAAAGTAAATTTATTATTTTGTAATATTAATATTCCTTTAAAAGTTAATATATACAGTCGTTCCCAATGGTAAACAAAATGACAATGGCTGTTTTAGGACAAAATTTTATACTTCTTCAGTAAGTTTGTTAAAATTTTTTTTTTCTTCTAACATTTCAAAATAACTTCTTTTGTGCTCAACCTTGAGCTACCACAGGAGGTGATTGTTAGAAAAGTCTAACGCCCACTGTCATTTCCTAGGCTCTCCAGTACTTTTAGAGATTTTTTCAAAATAATACTATATTTTCAAAATGCACATTATATTTCTTGTGCAAACATAGTTAGAGATGCCAAAAATGACAAAGTTGGTCTATAGTAGTCATTAAGACAGCCGTTTCTTTATTGGTGCTCAGTAGAATTCCCTACCTTTGCATGTAAAATTGTCCAAGGATAATTTTTGGGAAGATGTAGAAGAAACCACATTACCAGCTGAAGTGGTTACTGGATAAAGCCAAACCTCCTATGCCTCAAAAAAAAAAAAACAAATAACAGCTGAAGATCACTATAGCGAATACAGTTTCTTTGCATGATGTACTGTATTTACTAGTAGCTAATTATCATAGCAGTAGGTACCATTTGAAATACAACCCTTAAATTATTGTGATCGCATTATTTTATATAGAAGCTTATTTATATAGAATTAAAAAAAGGGATTGATATTGAGGAGACAGAAAATTCTGTCAGTTAATTTATCTTTTTATATAACATTTAGTTTATATAAGTGTATTAATTAAATTATTGGATGATTTTTTTTTCTGTCTAATTGACACAGTGTGATATTTAAAAGTTATAAACCGCTACTGTTAATTTAAAACATTCGTTAATAAAATTGTATTGACAGACTACATAAAATTTGGCTTCAAATATTTATAAATTCTTATTCGATTAAGATTTCATTATGCTTAAAAAATAAAATCAAAGCTACAAGATGTCATATTTTTCATTGAATGTAGGTTATCTTATATTATAGTATTATATATTAAGTTTGAGAATAAATATATCTGAAATGGATTGTCAGATTTGTATATATCATAATTTAAACTGTCCAGTTTTATGTTTTCTGATTGGCTTTAAACATTTTTAAAAACATTTCATTGATTTTTTGTTGGTAGATCCAAAAAAAAAACTATAAATAGTCTATTTCAAATTTTGAATTACCTTTAATCTTTTTATTATTATTCATGAGTAGTTTTGTTAAATGGGTATGCACAATCTAAAATTATTAATACTTGTACTTTACAGTTTATTATGTTTTTTTAGAGATTTGATATACGCATACACAATTACAACTCTTAGATATAGGGGATACATCATTATTTCAAGATATCAGTTGACTGTGTCAAGTTGATTTATTATTTGGTTGATGTGTTGAGAGAGAGCTTGGCATTGCCACATTCATTTTAAGCCACAAGAAATTTAATAAATAGTGCTCATTATTATTTTACTTTAATATTTAATTTATAACACCAAATTTGTATTAAAGCCCAGTGGAACAATATCTATAGAAGTTCTAGGTTAAGAGACATCATATATACATAATAAATGGAAAAGTATAAATGTTAATAGTTTGAGATTCAGTAGATCTGTTTAAAACATATTTCATTATTTTAAACAGTTTGATGAAGGATTTTGCAAGTTATAATCACAAAGAGTAAAGCAAGAATCAAAACTCTATAAAATTGTCTTCACCTGTGTTATCCCAACAAATGAAGTAAAATATATTTTTAGAGATATCAATTTAAAATCTTAATAAGTTAAATTTTTGTTATGCTCTATGGAAATGATTACCCATTTCTGAAATATTTATCTCAAAATGACTACTTACTTTCTTAAAAATTAATTCTGATAATAGTCATGTACCAAGAATTAAGCACATGGTCCCATGTTTTCTTTCGAAAAATCTAAAATAACAGTTTTATTACTCTACTAATAATTTAACAAATCTGTAAATAATCTCTTGTATATCCTTTGTAACTAAAATACCTCTGGAAATTATACAAATGTGAAATTTTTTTCTATAAATTGAGAAATATGTTAAACAATGTTTTCGCCATTAATTTATGTTAGTTGTGAATAATATGAAATATATTGTTGTTTGATTCATATGCATTTATTTTGCTTATTACAAAATGAAATTATAAACTTTTGTAAACAACCATATATGAGTTCATATGCTCTGTTATGCGTAAGTTTTTTTTTTAAGTTTTACAAGGACTGCAATAAAAGGACTCCTATAAAAGTAGAAAACCATTTTATGTGTGCGTGTGTGTGTGTGTATATATATATATATATTTTAATGATATGCAAAAGGAATACCGATAGTGTATTTCTGTGACAGAATGATCTCAGATTGTTCATTAATAAAATGATTGTTTTATCTTGAGGTATAGTTTATTGTTTTTTTTTTTATGAAAAAATAACTGCCAATTATTTATTTAAAATAAGTTTTCACAATAATAAAATGTAATCTAAAATTATATAATAAATATATAAAATTATTATTGCACAATTATTAAAGATATTTTTTTGTATACTTATTTTTTATTATTATTTAGTTAAGAAATTATAATATTAGATTGCAGATGGAATGAGATTTTTTTCTGATAGAAATTTGTATAGGATAATTAAGTGTAAATATACATCAGTTTGTTTTTTCAGTCAGAACAGGGATAGTTGGTCAATAATTTTAGCATATGATTCAGTCATTGGTGATAATAGAAAGATAAAACATTAAAATAAATGCATCTAGTTAAGAAACATAAGAGATTTAGCATGAAGCTCTATAGTGTCAGAAGATTAAGGATGGAAAGTTCTACAGGAGAGAATTAGGTAAGATGATTTGGATTCGCATTGAGAAATGGAAGAAGCCAAGAAGTTGTTATAGTTTTTTTCAGCAAAAAAGAAGGTTATGATAACTGTATTGTCCAGTTGTTCACTACAATTATCTTTTGGGCTTTTATGTTGATGTTCCATAATAACGTATGGAAGTTTAGCACTATATATTCAAAGAGTATGCCAATGTGCTCATACCAAAAAATGAAACATTTGTAGCACGAGTACTGAAGATAAGACTCATTTAAAAACTCCCTGTCGTGATCTTGTTTTGTCTGTATTGAATTAAAATCATTTAATTTTATCCTGTAAATAAATTGTTAACCCATAAGACTTATCAGTTTTTAAAAAACATTGTGAATATCGTTTACGGTTATGTAACACATTTCTGTATAACACTTGTGCATTGGTTTTTTTCACAACTTTGTGTGGCTTCAATGCTCTCATCCTAGATGGGGTAACCTCTTTAGTGAGCTTTTCATTTCTTTGAGTTGTTCATTTCATTGATGAATTTTGTTTTCACATGATGATTCTTCATTGAAGATGCACCAGTTTTCATGTCTAACAAGTGAGCTGACTTGAAATTAGCAAGCCTCAACAAATTAGCAAGATTATTATATAATAATCTTTCTCTGCAATAATCATAGTGACTAATGAACTTATGCTGCTATTGAACTTATAACAGCTTGCATATGCACTGATAATAGTACTTGTTTACATATATAAACAGTAGAGTTTTCTTCTTTTTGACATTATTTCATGTCTCTATCATCCTTTTTCCAAAGTAAGAGTATTGAAACTCTACCATTACTGTATGGACACACTGTATTATAGTGACAGTCTCCTATGGAAACTGATCTGAATAAGATAATATTTCAGTAGAATTACAATTTATTACAAAATAATGTTTATAATAACTGAAATTTTCTCTACTGTTTTTATATAATTGTGGTCAGTTTCATATCTAGTCTCGACATTCTCAATGTGTTTATTACAGAATTCTGAAAAAAATTTTACATTAAATACAGAGATTTTAAGATACACATTTATTACAAGTTAATCATCACATATTACTAGACAGTTGATAAACTGCCAGCCGTTTTAAAAATTGAGTAGTTTCATATTCAAGATTATCCAACATACACATAAGAATATGAAAATTTCATTTTCTGATTTACACCATTTTGAAGAATGGCTGTTTACATTTGTGTAAGATAAATTTGATGATTACTATTAAGTTTTGTGGTGTAAATTAAGCAGTAGCAAATAATTTACATAAAATAATAAAGTAGTATTTCTAAATTGTTGTAAGGAAAATTTTGCAAGAGAACTAATAACATCACATCTAGTTAATGTACACAAGATGTGTGCCCGTCCCAAATAACATGCTTCTTGCAACTTATCAACATGGTATTTCCCTCCACAATATTCACCTATAATTCAGACCTGTTAACATGGCCAGAGCAATTAAGAAAAAACAACACACAATTCAGATTCTGTACTTCCTAGACACTTACTTTATTACTTATTTTTTGTATGAAGAGTTTCTCTTCCCTCTGAACTAAATGAACAACTATTGTAACAAAATATGTTTGGAATGTAACATATATGAGTATTCTAGACAAACTACTTTATGAAAATGAGGATTTCAGAATACAAAACTGGCTGCTCAACCAGTATCACTTTGTTAAAAACAGATGAGCTCTGATTTCTTTGACTTTTGATGGATTCAAAATTTCATTAATAAAGACAAATGACAACAGCAAAATGAACTCAACACTTCTTTATATATTGTAACTTATTTCTGCCATATGTAACTCATTTAAATGATTACTATTTGTTGCATAATCAAAATCATATTTTTCGTGACGAAAATTAAATGATTAACCATTTTTTTATTATACATAGTTCCCAAGTAACAGCATTAGGAGATGACTTATTAATAGATTAAATAAATGTTGAATTGAACTGTTTAGTTGTCAGTAGTGGTTAAATGAATTTCCACTGTAATAAATTTACTTTACACTAATAAATCCAACTTAATTGGGCTCTACTGCTGCCAATTCTCACCACTGATCTTGCTCTTTGCTGCTACAAAAGGGGGAGGGCTACATGGTGGGGATTGTCTGATGTGTTCATTCGTGGTAGTAGTCAAGTGTGGAACAATGGCAAGTTCATTACAGACAAGATCGAAGTCTGTCATATTGCCTAGTCAGCCAGTAACCTCTTGTAAGTGATATTGATGCATGTCATATACTGAGTAAAATTTGCGCACGCTTTTTTATCTACACCGTATAAACAGTATTGTACTTTTGGACAGCTTTCAAGCTTATATGTTGTAATGTTACTGGTGTGTGATTCAGTAATTTAGGTTTTAGATTAAAAGTGAAATTCGTATTTGTTTACTATTTTGTGATAAAGAACAAATTTTCAATACTCAAGACTGTATTTTGTTGAGTCTTGTTCATTTTTTTTTTAAATGTGGTGACAAAACAAAGAGGAAGCGTGTCGTTCCTACTTTAGCCGAAAAATATAAAATGATTGAAAGCTTAGATCGTGGGGCATCGTCTAAAAGTATAATGAATAAATACAGGATAGAAAAAGTACAATTTCAGGTATAAAATCTAGCAGGGAAAAAATAAAAGCTGTTTTCCTAAAAATGGATTCGCGAAATCAAAAAAAAAAAAAACTCGAAACCCGTAAAACTTTAAAAGCCGCTGGAAATTTGAATCTAGAAGACGCTCTTTGTAAGTGGTATCTACAGCAAAGGTGTGCAGGAGTTCTAATTCGGAGTTCTGAACTAAAGCGGACTGATGAGAGGCTTGCGGAACATTTATCAATAGAACATTTTAAGGCGAGTGACGAATGGCTGTGGCGTTTCTGAAACCGCCACGGAATTAGCAATGTTAAATTGCATAGCGAAACCTTATGTGCGGTCAAAGAAAGCTGTAGCTTCATTTTGGGAATAACTTCATCAAATAATTATCAAGGAAGGGTATAAGTAATCACAAATATATAATGGCGACAAGACAGGCTTATTCTGGAAAACTGTTCCCGAAAACAATGAAGCTTTTAAAAATTAAAAACGCACACCCGGTCATAAAAAATCGAAGCAAAAGTTCTCTGCGAATTTGGCGGGTAGCTACCGACTAATACGAGCGATTGTTGTAAAATCGGTAAAACCACGAAACTGAAAGATCTTATTTTGGCGAATAAAATGTCCGTTCATTACTACGCATCAGCAAACGCATGGTTTACGCAAAGGATTTTTTCGTCTTGGTTTCAAGAAAAGTTTGTACCCGAAGTGTATAAGGTTTCAAACAAAAGATCTGAAAGTTACTAAGGAAGACATAAAAGCATTATTCTTATTAGATAATTGCCCAGCTCACCCCGACCCATTAGAAAGTCGTGACAGGAAGATTAAGTGTCTATACTTGCCGCCTAATGCAAGTTCTATTATCCTGCCAATGAATCAGGGAGTGCTAGAGGCTTACAAAACGGATATACCGAAAGAAATATTTAGATGAGTTGGTTATTTTGGAAGAAGATGGTAATGAAATTATTAATGACACCCACGGGGAGCAGACAATGAAAAATACCGATTCATACAACATACGATCGGCAGTTTATAACTTTTAAAGACCTGGAAATCTGTAATAATTAGAACTCTTCAGAATGCTTGTATAAATCTGCTTGCCAATACAGAAAGGGAGATAAATTTTCAACAACTAGAAGTGGAAAGCTTTTATGGGAATTTAAAAGAAGTTGGGAAGAGTGTGACTGAAAAGGAGATAGCAGATGAAGTGATACCAACTCAGGAAAATAAGAAAGATTGTAATACCGAGAGCGATGAAAGTGATAAGGAGGAAAATGTCAAATATTAGAGGTTGGGGCGACGACATTCTTGATTTTATCGTGAAAGAAATGAACACGTGGTCATCAAATTCATTTTACGAATTCTAAGATCACTAGATCTTTGCGTTCTGTTGTTATAGAAAAACAAAAAAGGAGTGAAAAATTAGTGACTTCTCCAAAATTACTACTTCAAGTCTGTACTTGAAGTAGTAATTTTGGAGAAACCACCTACCAACCCTGTGGTTGGTAGGTGGTGATGCGTTATGTCTTCGAGAGGTGCAGCTAATAAAAACCATGAATATGACCATCTAGTGACGATGTTGCATCAAATGATAG
Source organism: Lycorma delicatula (assembly GCF_047948215.1). Lineage (NCBI taxonomy): Eukaryota > Metazoa > Arthropoda > Insecta > Hemiptera > Fulgoridae > Lycorma > Lycorma delicatula. Next base: position 152,577,246 of record NC_134456.1, on the reverse strand, counting down.
ACGACAGTGATTAGCAAGATGTAAAAATGGTCTATATAAATTTATTAATTCTTTTGTTCTTAACGTGTAAAGTTCAGTAAAGTAACTTTTTTATTTCTTCATAACTACTTGAACTTGTTGACAAATTGAATTTTTAGGTTAGGTTTTAAAATCGTAAACGCTAAAAGTTTGCGATTTTTTTTTGTTTCATTAAAAAATTGTTACTTAAGATTTATTTGTTTATGTACCGTACCATTATTTCTTAATTGCAGCTCCTTGTTGGCGTCTCTTATGGTAACACAAAATAGAGAACATGCTGTATTTGATTGAATTTTTTTTTGTGGTTAAAAGGCTTCTGTATCCGTATACAGTACTAAATGTACGGTATTACTGTATACTTGATAGGCCTACCATATTTGTAGAATTCGTAATTCGTTCCCCCCTCACTATCCATTTTTCTAAAACCAATATTCCTTTAAAAAAAGCTTCTTTCCGAGATTTTCTGACAATTATAGTACTTTATTATAGAAGGTTTTAAAAATTACTCGATTATCGGAAGTTTTCGGTAACCAAACCGGTTTCCCATTTGGCTCCGATATTTGAGGTTTTACTACATTTTGGTCGTAGGTAGTCAAATATTGAATTTACAGAAAAAAATCGCTCTTATCAAAAATTTAGAGCGTAAAATTGTACACAAAAGACACATTCCGATCAGATAAAAAATATACCAATGCGGAGAGAAATGAGGTATCCGGCGGCACCGTTTCAACGCACGTGTGCGATAAGCAAATACGTGTAACTTTTGATCTACAATAGATAATCCGAAGTGCCTTGGTGTGTTCTGGATGCCCCAGTGGTCTGATGAGCGATTCACCGTGGTGCGAATCACGAGGGGTACGCTCGATGTCGTACTCGTGTCGGGATACTTCCAGCTTGGATGGAGTATCGATGACTTGCTGGCGAAGTTGGGTGGGATTCTGGACAGTCTCCCGGGCACCAGAGTGTTGGTTGCCCTGGATGCTAACGCCAAGTCTACCGCCTGGGGTTCGCCACTCACAGACCCCAGAGGCGCTGGTCTCGAACAGTTCGCAGAAACCAGGAACCTCTACCTTATTAATGATGCGGAGCAGCCACCAACTTTCTCCAGCGAACTGGGAGAAAGTTACATCGACGTCACTTTGGTGACTGGTGACCTACTTCAGAGGATAGGTAGTTGGACTGTCTGGCCCGAGGCTAGTGTGAGGGATCATAGGCTTGTAACCTATGATATTGCTTACGGAGGCGGTCTAAGGGCACCAAATACAGGTCGCTACAACCTAAGGGGCCTGGATCAACGCAGGCTGAGGCGGGTATGCGATGCTGCATTGCAGGGATTGCAGTGGAGCATGGAGTCTAGGGAGGAGGTGGAATTGATAGCGGAGCTAATCGGCCGGGCCATCAAGACTGGCTGCGACGAGGTCCTACAAGGCCTAGGCCAATGGACGGACCCGTCACAAGCAGCCAGTCCGCTGATCTGAGCGTGCCTCGAGCCGTCATGACCCCATTTTCCGGGGGGTCGTCTGTGGAAGGCAGACGGAGGCCTGGCAAGAAATGGTGGTCCTCTGACCTTAGCGTGCTGCGCACAAGAGTGAGGTCCGCGCGGATAAGGTACCAGCGTTGCCCCCCAACGGGGATTATCGTTAACCACGTGCACGCTGAGCGTCTTCGGATCTACTGGCGTGCCCGTAATACATATGTTCACGCCATCAAGGAAGCCCAACTCAAGTTTTGGAAAGACTCCACGCGCGAGTTGCAACGCGATCCCTGGCAGCTAGCAAAGACTTGTTACAAGCCAAAGCCATTGCACGTGTTGTCCAGTGTTCGATGCGGGTTAGGTGGTCGTGACCACACAATAACATCTGTGGGGACTTACCGGGCGTTCCTGGATACTCTGTTTCCAGATGCTCCGGAGGGTGAAGCGAAAATCGACGTTAGGGTGGGTGAAACACCATTCCCTGGCGTTCGGACCGTGGAACCTGAAGATATAGACCGAGTGGTTTCTCGAATGGCATTAAAGAAGGCACCGGGGATTGACCAACTTGACCCGGATATTTTCCATCATTTACTGCCTGTCATAAGGGAGCCTCTCGGCAGACTGTTCACGGGATGCCTAAGCTGGGGCTGCTTTCCGGGTTGCTGGAAGGTGGCTTTGGTAAGGGTACTCCTGAAACCTGGAAAGGATCCTGGTGAGGTCGGCAGTTATCGATCCATAAGCCTCTTGCCGGTCCTCGGCAAGTTGCTTGAAAGGCTGGTTGTGGAACGGCTCGAAGAAAGCATCGATATGAACTGTATTCTAAATCGAGGCCAGTATGGCTTCATGAAAGCGGTTGGCACCGAGGATTGCATCTTAAATGCTCTTACCGAGGTGGAAAGCGCCAACTGCAAATACGTTTTGGCTATTTTTATTGATATAGAGGCAGCATTTCCTTCCTTGTGTTGGAGTTCTGTCCTCTATGCTTTGGAACGCCGCAATGTTCCCGAAGCCACACAGGCCGTGGTACGAGACTATTTGTCTAACCGTACGGCTCTGTTTAAAGATGCGCACCTAGTTGTGGAAAAATCCGTCACCAGGGGAAGCCCGCAGGGTTCCGTTCTCGGTCCCCTGCTGTGGAACCTGGTATTTGACGGATTTCTGGGATTGACATTCCCAGAAGGAGTCACGGCCCAGGCTTTCGCCGATGACTGTCTCCTTTTAGTTCGTGGAAATTCACGACCACAGCTAGAAAGCAGAGCGCAGGCGGCCTTGTCAACCGCCGAAGGCTGGATGGACATGCAAAATTTAAAGATTTCTGGGCCCAAGGCGAAGTTTATGCTTCTAAAGGGCGCAGACAAATTATCATGCAGTCGAAACCCCCACATTAAGTATAAAGGCTGTGTAATCAGCCGAGTAAGGGTTCATAAGTACCTAGGTGTTTTGTTTGATGATAAGTTGCTTTTTAGTAACCATATTAAGCAAGTTGCGGCGGACGCTGTCTCTGTAATGCACAAACTTAGAAGGATTGCTCGGAAAGATTACGGGCTGTCGGGCCGCCAAATGTACTTGGTGTACCAAGGCGTCTTCGAAAGTATGATCGCATACGCGGCGCCAGTTTGGGCGCACAGGTTGGATAGAAATAGAGCACTACTTCAAAATTTAAGGAGTGTCCAGCGCAGAGCCATGATAGTATGCACTGGTGTATTTAAAACAACCTCCTACGAGGCTACTACTGTATTGGGAAAGGCTCTCCCAATCGATTTAGTGGTGAAAATTCGGGCAGTAATGTGGAAATTGCGAAGAGGTCGGGAGGCCGAGGAATTTGGGATGCGGTTTCGAGCCGGGCCAGAACCGGAGCGGAACGGTGATCACAATGCACCGGAACAAAATTTCGTCCAGTTGCCCATCTCCCGCCTGCGGAAGAGGCTACAAAGCCTCGCGATGGAGGCATGGCAGCTTGAATGGCACACCACGACTAAGGGAAGATCCTTGTATAGTTTTATACAGGATCTGGGAGGATGGTATGCCTCGAGTTCTTTTTTAAGGGCGTCGGGTGCCCAGGTGCTCACCAACCATGTCAATTTGAACCAATATCTGTTTCGGTTTCGCCTGGTGGCTGATGAGTTGTGTGTCTGCGGGGAGGTCCAGTCGAATGTACATATGATGTACGACTGCCCTGCTCTTGGGGGGGCCAGAGACCGAGCCACCCTGGAACTTAGAGGTCAGGGGGAAACTTGGCCGCTCAGAAACGGCGAGTCAGTGTGGCGAGAGCCGCATTGTCGGACCGTGTGGGAGTTCCTCGATGAGGTTGCTATGTTCAACCGTCATCGTTAATTTTAAGGGTTTATTAAATGTAAATTGGACTCCAACAGCTCTGCTGCTGGAAACCAACCTTGAGAATATGGCTGGCCATCAGCCAAATCAGCTCCAAGCGCTGTTAAATGGTGGATAGGTACTAGCTGGCATACAGCGACCGAGGCGTGGCAGCCTAAATTGCTGTCTTTTATTTAATGATACGTTTTTAGTTTTAAAAGGTAACAAGGGGTGCGCCTCCCCGATTTAGTTTTATGTTTGACAAGTGAGCGATTGGGACACTTAAGCGGGTGCTGTACGGCACCTTGCTTAATTCGTTCACGCACGTTAGGTAGCTCACTAGGAGCATATAGGATTTGGGTCGCTAAACCGATTTAGAGGCACAGTAGTTTTTGGCACGGAACATTTGTCTATGCTCTAGGGCGACCGAATGGGGTGGTGGTGGGAGAAATGCCAGTTAACCAATCCGAAGTGCCTTGAATTAGGTGTTAGTTTCATTCATGCTGTTGACGTAGTGCCTGGCGTCCCAGTCAGTGCTACTTGCTTAAGCTGCGATGGAACAATCCGGAGGAGATTGCTTGGTTTCGTCGAGGACTTGGTGGCCGTTGACCCCTTCCAGCCGAGAAGGTCAATCGGCAGGTCTCCGCAGAAGCCCTGGTCCTCCACAAAGGAGATCTCGGAGGTTTCCACAGGAAAGGTGCTGTGCTGTGCCCTCGTGAAGCGGATTGCATAAAAAATCCGGCCGAAACCTCTGTCACGAGTTGTGCGTGGAAGACTGCGACCTGAACTCCATAAGGAGTGCACGGCAAGGAGGGGCAAGCCAAATCCGAAGGGCGGCTTCCCACGAAGTCAAAGGAAGTGGAGGATGGCGGTGTAGTGATCGGCCCTAGGCAGGAGCCTAGGGCCGATAGGGAGGTAAGCATGCTGAGAAACAGATGAACTCCGAGTCCGAAGGTTTAGGGCGAATCGAGGAGATGCGGTCGGGTGCACCAAAGGCTCAAAAAAGTAGTCGAGAGCGTCATTGGAGATTCGGCAGCTTGTGGACTCCTATTTGAGTCTATGTGCATTGTTGTTCTCGGATATCTGGCATTAAAATGCGAGGGACTCCAAGGTGCCAACCTTGTCTTGGACTCTTTCATTTCAAGACTGTCCGGCAAGGTGGACCAGGTTGTGGAGGGGGTCAGGGGCTTCAAGCATGTGACGGGTAAGGTTCTGGGTGAGTTGCCACGCCTGCGCCTAAGCGGATTAGTCCACTGCTACTAGTTCAGGCGCCGGTGGCTAAAATTAAGCAGGTTACCGTTAAGGTGGTTCCGCTAAAATCTGGTCCGGGGGCTTCGTCGTTAGCGACGGAGCTAACCCTGAAGAAGGTCCTGGGCCCGCGAAGGGAAAAGATCAGTCTCCCGGGTACTAAAACAAGGGACCACGGTGTCATCTTGGAAGTCATAAGTGATCGGCAGACGAAGCAGCTGCTGGAAGCCGATGTTCTGACAAGGAACGGGTTGAAGGCTCAGTTGCTGACCGAGCAGAGGCTGCAGATATTGGAATACGATATGACAAGGGTGGAGGAGCCTGAAATCCTCAGGACCATGCACGGGCAAAATCCTATATTGGATATGTCCGTCGAGGATTTCCTTCCGGAAACCAAGGTGGTCAGGCAGCTGGGGAGGAAGGAAACCCCAAAGAGTCGCTGGGTGTTGGAAACCTCGCCAAAGATTCGGCCGGTGACATCTGTTTTTGCGCCTGGGGCAGTTGAATTAGCATCATGCCCAGTAAAGCCAGATGCTCCTTGAGGAGTACAACCCCGAGGTCCCAGGTCCAGGAACGTACGCGGACGTGGGCAGGGTGGTCGGCTTCCGCGAGATGGGTGTTATTCATTGCACCTCTCTTAATAATTCTTTTCAAAATGTTGGGATATTCTTTAGCTGTGTCATCGTTGACACTAGCTCTTTCACCTTTCATTTTTAAGGTGTGCAAATTGTGGCGATTTTGGAATTTTCAAACCAACCTCGGCTTCCTTGGAATGTTACATCTTTCACAGATTCATCAGTATCCTTCCTCTTTAAATTTTCGAAAATACTTTTAGACTTTTCTTGGACAGTCACTGGGCTCACTGACACCCTTCATTGATTACTGTTTTCAACCCACATAACTAATATTTTTTCATAATTTGTTGGCGAGTTAATTTTAGGCACTTAAAGGTCAGCAAATAGCTCATGTGTTTTAATTTCTTCTTTTCTATCGCGAGTAGTTTGAATGGCAGACTTCATCAGTCCCATTGCATTACAAATTTGTACAATTTTCTCACCAGCTTCAATACAACGTAAAACTTCTAGTTTGGTCACTAGCGTAACAGATTTTGGGCTTCTTTTTTTTATCAGTAATCACCAAATTCAATGAACGTTTGTTTCGGTGGCATTTTTTCTTAAAAAAAGGATTATATTTAAAAGAATTAATTATTTCAGTCTTTCTAATACATACGTTCCAAATACTGTATATTTACAATTCACCAATTAATACAAACAGAAACAAAACCCAACCTGAAAAAAAAACAAGAATAAACACGTAAACTAGTTACACTAAAGCGACAACGCAGTAAAATTATATACAAAATGTAGCAGTGCCGACTAAAGGGAGAAGTTGAAACTAAACAGAAGATCGCTATTGGTCGTATAACGGAAACATTGTGGGCCGTTATTCGAAAAATGACTAAAACGGCTATTGCAGAGAAATTAAGTATAGGGTGTCCCATATAAAACTCAACCCAACCTTATATTGTTAGATATTGAAATAATAAAAAGGCATGTGTAAATGTAAATGTAATTTTTATTATTACCATTTAGCCACTTCCATGTTGGAAGTGGCTAATCTTCTTGAATACAAGCTTCAATACTTTTTACAGCGTTTCTTGCAACTTTTTCAAAGTTTGTGGCTGGATATTTAATACAGCTTGTTCAATATTGACTTTCAAGTGTTCGTGGTTTGTTGCTGTAGGCTTTTTCTTTGAGGTAACCCCATAGAAAAAAATCCGCCGCAGTCAAATCTGGAGATCTTGGTGGCCACAAGCCTCGACCGACAACACGATTACCAAAGAATTCTTCAACGAAATCAGAAGTTGAACCTGCGTAGTGCGATGTCGCACCGTCATGTTGTAGCCAGCAGTGTCTGTCTTCCTCTTCCAAGAGTGCATTGAACCGAAATAAAATATCCTGATATCGTTCTGCATTAATAGTGTATTCGAAAAAAATAGAACCGATTATTTTCTTCCGCAATATCGCGCACCACACGCCCAACTTCTGCGGATGTAATTGTTTTTCGTGATAAACGTAGGGATTTTCAGCACTCCAAATTCTACTGTTTTGGCTGTTTACGTAGCCATCCAAATGAAACCGTGCTTCATCTGTGAAAAATAACGAATCCATAACATTAATTCCCTCACGCAGAAATCGACGGAACCATTGGCAATATTGTAGCCGTTTTTCTTTGTCGGGCTCAAGAAGTTGATCAACCGTTTGTATGCGATTAGGTCGTAATTGTAATTGTTTGGTCGCCCGATGAACAGTTGATTTAGACAAATTAATTTTAGCAGACAAACGTCTGATCGATTTATTGGCGAGGCGATTAATCGGTCTTTGATTTCAGTGACTGTATCTGTATTCAACACTGATGCAGATATTTTGTGTTCCTTGTTATTAACAGAACCAGTTCCCTCTAAATTTTGCAACTAACCTTAATACTGATATTTTGTTAGGAACTGGTTTATCTGGGTATTTCTGGCGAAACAAATATTGCACTGCAACCACTGATTTTTCATTGTCGAGTCGTACTTCAGTAAGACTCGACAATGAAAACACGTTCATCTAGCGAAAACACCATCTTGTCTCAAGCAGTACACTGAACTTTATGATTGCATTGTTGTTACTATCGGTAGTGTTCTACAGCGTGGCTGCGATGTTGTACGAGTTCATTTCAGTGACGAGTAGGCTTGACTTTTGAAATTTCATGGATGAGTGATTGATGGGTTGCGTTTTATATGGGACACCTGTATAAAGAACCGCCATATAGCGAGGTATAGGTGTATTTAAAATGCATTTTTAACAGGTCTTCATAACAATTTACACAAAAGAGGTTATAAATCACAATGAAAGTAAACGCAAGTTTACATATAACTATTAAACTTTCTTAACCATTTTGTGTAAATAAAATACATTTTTTCAATAAAAGAAATTTTTTATCAATTTTTAAAAATATATAAACCTAATCAATACCACATAAAAGTTTTAATTTTCCCCTGAATTAACTTTTTTAATGACAAATCATAGTTTTTTTTATCCAAGATACTGTTTACAAAACCACATTTCTGGATTTAAAAAAAATGCGTAATAAACTCCTCTCATTGGACCCCTTAATTGCAATAGACAGGAAAAAATATTTACATTTAGATGGTAGTATCAGTTTTACGTAAATTTTAATTTTTTACTGTTTTGAGCATAACATTTTTGTAAAATTTTAGTGAAAATAGCAATATGTGTTAGTAAAAAAACTGACATATTATTTGTTTTTAAATTGTTTAAAAAACGAAATTTTTAATGTAACAGATCATTCATTCTCACGTTTAGTAATCTTATGAAAATGCTACTACACGTTTTTCGTCTAAAATCTTTCTTTCTACAACTTTTGTTTGAAACATTTTACGATAAATTCAATATTTACTAGATACAACCGAAAAACGAGTCTACAACACGTTTACATCTATATAGAATGGGCCATTTTACTAGATCCAGCTGGATATCTCAAATTTTGTTTTTGGTAAGGCTCTCTACTTTTAGTATGTTAATTGAAGCATGCTTCGGGACCTTTTCTACCTGGTCTGATAGACAGAAAAACTTTTCCCTATATTCATTGTTTTGAATCGTGCTCCTACTCTGTGAAACTGCAGCATAATTTAAGAAAAAAAGGCTGTTAGCAGGATAAGAACCTAATCCTACACTTTATCACATTCAAGAATATGGTATTCGGTTTAACTGAACAAATAATAAATGTAAATACATGTAATATTTTTTAGTATTATTAGATAAGTTAATAAGATGTCTGCTTAGGAACACTATAGTCCAATGATGCTTAATTTAAATTTCTATGTACACAGAAACAAATACATAATTAGTCTAATTACTTTCTCTTTCACCCTTCCATGTTTTTGGACAGATTTGGCAATCAAAAGTGCCCATGCTTTCCACCATCTTCTGATAACTACTGAAAAAACAAACTACTTCCATATTCCTTCCACTGACTAAACTAGAAATGGGAACAAACATGAAACGTTCCATACAAACGCAGAGTAAAAAAAATGACCTTCCACCAGCACGCCAAAGTCGACACTGCTCTCTCTCTCTCTCCCTCGCGTACAACAGCCAAACACCACGCCGCTGGAACTGTGAAGCACCTAGTTGTTCCATACAAAGATTTTTGTATCTTTTTCATAAAATAGTGGATGGCTGCTGACAGTAGGGTTAAGGATTATGTATTGTATATGTATAAAGAAAAAAGGACTCAAATGTTATAGATAACATTTGCAGTTGGTACTGCATAGAACTAAGAAGTATTATTATTATAAGTTATATGTGATGGATTCTTTCAACAATTTCTATAAAAAAGGGGTTTTATTAAATTTTGATTTCATTTATAAAGCCATAAATAAATTTGACGCCTTTTGGCATCGGTGGCTCCTTGAATGAATGCTTGTTTTTTGGAGCCACAATACGCAGACTGGGCATTATGTTTTTCTCTCGGTAATCAACGTTATTTTATTTCTAGAATAACTTCTAAATCACAATTTGTTTTAAAATACTAATGAACATATTTTTAAAAATAGAATATAGTAACATCATTTTTCACGTAAGTATAGTAACATCATTTTTCACGTAAGTATACTACTCAACCTAATAAGCATTTGTATTAGAAATTTATAAAAATTAGTCATTACAAAAATAATTGCTAAACTGACGCGCAAAAAATTACGTATGAAAAATATTAAGAACAATAAAAATATATAATAGATACATAAAATATATCATATGGCTTAAAACGTAAGCCAAGATCTGGACAAGCCTTATAAAAGTATACTGTATCCCGAGTTTTGTTCTTTAGCACATATTTTTTACAGTGAGCACGTCTTTTCCACAGACATCACTTTTTCCCATGAAGTGACGGTCTAAAATAGCTACGAGAAGATATTTTTTCCACATTCAGCAGGAAATTAAAAAATTATGTTTTCGTCGATCTCGATAAAATTTATATGCGTGGAAAATTATTTCAATGTTGATAATCTCCTACATACCACCAAATCGTTTTCATGCCATTGGTATAATGTGCCGGTATTTGTGATCGATGCCATGCATACGCTTATTATATTGAACTACATACGGTACGGTTCTAGTTTTTCTGTCATCTCAACAAGTTTATTTTTTATTTATAATACACCTTTTCACCATTTTCCAACGATTACACAAAATTCATTCAGTTAACATCAACGTTGTTTATTGATTATCTTTTGCAGTTTGGTTGGAGGGGCATCTCTACTTAAATTACAAAAATGCACTTTCAAGTGATAAACGTTTTTTTTTAACTTTTACTTTTTTCGTGTAAATACTTACACATGATTTTTATTAAATATTTATCAGGCTTAGCTGATAATTATTTTAATTGAATATAATTTTAATTAACCTAAAAATCTTAATAAATTTGAGGGAGTAGGGGTCACATGGAGCAACAAATCCTCTAGGATTTTGGTATATAAAATTTGAAAAAATTAAGACAAGCTGAAAATTAAAATAAATTGATTAATTTTTATCAAGCTATTTTACTAAATCTGTTTGTTAGATTTATATTCAACGAACATGAAATCTCAGTTTTTTCCTGCTTATGAATACTATAAAAAAATAAATAAGTGTAGAAAAAGATAAAACTATACAAAGTATCAAACCTGATTCCTCTCCATTATGAGAACTGGAAGAACACTTGCCACTCGGCTGAGACTATAATATGAGGTCTGTCTGAAAATAACCGAACTTTTATTTTTTTGTTAATTTTACAGATTGGTTCTTGTTCACTTCAAAGTAATCTGCCCTACCCTATTCACAAACATGTATCCAGTTCACAAAAGTCCTGTACAGCTTCATTTGAAATGGCCTTTAAGGTTTGTGATGAATTTGCTTTAATGTCATCAAGTCTCAAAACTGCGTCATTTCTTCATCGATTTTAATTCCAGAAATAAGAAAAATTTCAAGAAGCCAGGTCTGGTGAATAGGGAGGGCAGTCGTCTGATTTTTGGCACAAAATTGATGAACACACTAAGCTGTGAATGCAGGTGCATTGTGGCGAAGGAACTGACTGAGTTGTCTCACCACAACTTTGCTCTTTTTTGCAATTTTTTCACGTAACTGTTGTAAAACACCTTGATAGTAAGCACAGTTCACAATTTTACCTTAAGGCAAGAATTTAAAATGCAGATCCATTAAAATTGAAAAGCATTATTTTACATTCCAACCTCATAGGGGGAGGACATCCACCTTGTGTCATTACCAGTCGCCACACCACCCCTTCCATTCTGAGCTCGGAGGGGCTTTACCAGAGGTGGTCTTTAGACTAACTGATTACATCTCAGTCATCAGCCAGGCCTTGGTCAGGATGCCACCGATGTAAATGCCTCGGCAGACATTTGCATCTGTGAATATTATATCACAGATTAATTTGATTAAAATCAAATTTTGCCTTCACATAGGCCTCAAACTGACCAAAACCATGAACCCCGTGCCTAATCCAGATTTGACAGCACCATTCATGACTGAATGTCTCAGAAAACAAACGGGTTGAAACTTAAACCGTGCTACTTTCATACCAATCAAACTTATTTTTTACACAACATAGAAATTCAGACCTACAAACAAGTTGACCAATTTAAGTCATCTAATAAGGGGAACATAACCTCATTCCGGTCTGCATAGGAGCCAGGGACGAACCCTGCACCCCAGCTGGTCCCATCATGGAGTCTCACGTGGCATTACTAAATCACAACCAGGACCACCACCGGCAGAAGGAAGCCACACCCCCTGTCGCTTGGACTACCATACCCCGGCAACATGGCCACTCCAAATCAAATCACAAACAAAACCAATATAACCTTGTCATGATGTCTATGCGCCTACCTACAACCAATCCAATGCCTAGGCCAGAACCCTACCATGATCAAATACCTTGATTAAACTCACTCTGCAGACCTACACATCGCAAGGGTGCAAAGAAAACCAGCCACAACAGATCACTCCTTGCGGATCATCCAGTTAATACGGAGATCCAGAAAGGAATGTATTCTCTCAAGTTTTTCAACAGCACGTGAACATTCGACCTTGTATCGGGGACATACATAGAGGACATGGTCCACTGTATCATCAGTCCCACAATCCGGGCATCAATTTGAATCCACCAAACTTACCCAAAGGCACCATGCCTGGAGAGAAACTGTGTGATATACTGATTGGGGGAACCCATCTAAATGCACCTACATCAGACCCCATAGGAAATATACCATGCATGTAGCGACCTGCGGGGGATTCATCCCACCTGACCTGCCAAGACAAGGCCCCAGTCCTCAATCTCTTGCTTTCGTTCCGACGTCAATAGGTTAGTTACCTTGGAAATGTAGTGTTCCTTACACTCATTAGCCAAGATATCTATTGGTTTGACTCTGGCTATAACAGACTGCCTCCCGTGAGACTGTTCTATAACTGCCAGCAAGAGGAGTCGCTGAGCCCGCAGCAAAATGTCCACGTAACACCTAAACGCCAAGGGGTGAGGTGAGCCCATACAGGTGCAGCATATAGCATAATAGCTTCACAGACTCCTTTGTAAAGGATATGCATGGTACAGTAATGCAACCCCCAATCAGGATGAATAACTCTCACGTGGATTCCATAAAAAGCACCAGTGGCCGTTTTTGCTATATACTGTAGATGTTCCTTGAACCAAAAATTCTCATAAAGGATAACACCCAGGTACTTTTGAGCTGTAACGTACAGAACGCATTACTTTGACAGTGGACAGTGGACATTCGTAATACTGCATACAATTTTTTCAAGAAAAATTTTATGTTGTATCGCTGCTCCTGAAAATTGTTGCACTCAAATAACAATAACACAAAAACTAAACGACACAACAATCCAAGAACATGTGGTTACAGAGGTTATGTGCAACCCAATGTTGCCAACCGCATGTCACTAAATATCTGTTGGTGCATAATTAAAATTGTTCAGTTACTATATGACCTTGAAGATACACATTTAAAGTAGGGACCCCTACGCATCCAAACATACATCTAATCAACATCTTTTTCGTGACTTGAATCTGCTTTGGTGTTTTTTAAACCAGTGGTAGGGTATGTAACTTCTGCCAGTGTTTCTTACCGAGGCTTATTCTTATTGTAGAGCGTTCGTCATTTATTAATTTTCACTGAAATTCTTGGTATCTAATGCTTGATTTAGACATGCATCTACTCCATAGAGGGCCTTGTAAAGCAAACAAAGTTTTTGTTCTACAAGGCATGTGGTAAAAAATGCTGGTGTAAGTAACATAAAACAAAAGTTCACCCTAGTCCTGCTTGTACTCTTTACAGAGTGTGAGCAGTAATCAATATTTTGGTAACTGTTTACACTGGGGTAAATGATTCAGCAGCAACTAAGAGGTGCGAAGAGTAACAGGACAGTCAGACTTCCGACTGCCTTATCTCGCTGTGAGCAGTCGCTTTTTTGGGCTTGCCTGATAAAGTAGTTTATATCAGGGAGTAAGAAGATAGAATAGTTTAGCTTACTTTATTTACTTAGGGAAGCATTGTTGAAGGTGTCAATTATAATCAAAGGAAAGCACAGGAAGGTTGTCAAAAGGAGAGTGTGTAGGATGTTTCCGTCTTCTCTGATGATTAAAACCAAGCTAATCATACAAAGGGAGGGAACAATTTTAATATATATTTTTTAAAGTGCTTGTTTCATCCTTGTGTAGTTTTAGTTAACTTTTTATTTCCATCTTTCTTTGATATAAAAAAATAATATGGGTTTGGTAATGCAAACTTACTTAGCACTTGCTTACCTGTTGCTTGGGCAATCCAACTCATCCACAGAGCCAACAGCACAACATAGCTGCTGAAAAAAGAATCAAGTGCAGGTAAGTCCACTATTAATGATAGTAATTGATGCTTGAAGAGCATTTAGTAATGCAAAAAACATAACATGATTAAGGGTAATGTAAATGGCATACAATTCAACAGTAATAAAAAATAAAAAAAACAATTAGTACAAAAAAATAATGCTGAACATTAAAATCTATAATCGACTGCAAGTATTAATATTAAACAAAATCACCTTACCTTGGATGCATTAGTTTAATCATTTATCCAGTTCAACCTGATGAAGTTAGCAGAATTATTACAAAATTTCTCAATGCTAGAAAAATGAAACAGCAATAAATAGGTGATTTTGTGATGCTCTTTATAACCAAACAAACAGAATTACACTGGTATAATTTCCCAACATTTAACGGTTTGAGGAATTTTTACTCTCAAGGCTATAAACAACCCTGACACATTGCCACATACACTCCAGTCCCTCAAGGTATCTTTCTTGCCAAGCTGAGTTGTATGTTTACATTCAAATCAAAGGTGGCAGTACAGAGGCATTGCTGTGTTAAAGCATTAGGAATGATTATTTCTAGCATGAATTCAACTATAATCCAATTTTTGTTTGGTAATGCAATGGTAGCAATAAAAGATCTAGCCTTTGTTATCAGCACATTAGTTTGACTTTCATGATTCTCTTTATAAACTTGCACAAAAGGCTCAATTTATGTAGGGTATTAGCAACTTTCCTTGCTGAGCTTTTAATATACAAATCGCCTCACACCACAATTACGGAATTGTTAAAAAAAATTTATATTATACATTAAATGCATTTCGACACCTATCTGTAGATGGGACAGCCGAGATAGGTAAATGGTACCTATTTCTCTTTGGAACACTTAAAGTATTTAATGATTCCACACCTGATAAGACTATTTTGTTAATTGCAACAATAATTCTCAATTACAGGAGTCTGTGTACGAAACTGAGAAATATGTATTTCCCAAAATATTGACATCATCTGGTGATGTCTATGATGATGCTGTTCTACAGCCAAGACCGAAATGATGGTGCTATAACTTGCCTGCAGTTAATGTTTAAGTTTTTACCACCAAAGAGAAGTGAATCTTCTTCAAAGAGATTTCAATGTCATTCCTCTAAGATAAAGTTCTGATGCTTGGAATATGTGACAAGAAAGCACTTTCTAAGATTAAAATTTTGTCTAAGATTAAATTGTTTTCTTTTGGACATCATTCCACTCAGGCACAAAAGGGTGCTTAGATTTTCCAGATGACAATGATAGCTATAACTGTGAGGATGAGCAGTTGTTAATTAAATGACTGCATTAACAGCAATCCTCATTATATTCCTAATCCAACCAAAATTTTTAATACTGATCACAGTCCACCTTCTCCAAGATTGAACATCTTACAATGCAACTGTGAACAGAACAGGACTACCTAGTGATATGATTCACATGCGAGCAGACAACAGAAAAATAGGAAAACAATCACAAATATAAAAATGTAGACATTTAAATTCTACGTGATTTTCTTTTTTATGCTCACAGAAAAAAAAGTTGAACCCTAAGACATGATAGCAATTAAAAAAACCTATTACATATATTGCACATGTCACTTCCTGTAACATCTAAAATTTGTTCCATGTGTCTAATATCATCTCATAGAATACATCCAAGAAATCTCTTAAACTGATATGGTACATCTCAAGGATATTTTAAATATCCCAAGGTAAGTGAAATGACACTCCTGATGCATTACATTTTTACACGGTGTGGGACATTCCTTTGACATCAACACATCCTAGGAAAAACGAAGTATGCAGCAGATACATATATAATTTTGTTTTTTTTTAATTTAATGATTTTTTTTTAATTGTAGTATGAATGTTAATATACTACCAGGTGCCAAAAATTCCAGCTTAAGTTTCCAGAACACATCTACATTTACGTTCCATCCAAAGGTTATGCCTGAATGTACATTTATATTTATTTATTCTTAAGATTTCAATTTTGCAAATACCACTTTAAAACACAAAAAGTAGAAAAAAGTAAGTATAAAAAATGATGCTGTTGTTCTACAGCCAAGACCGAAATGATGGTGCTATAACTCGCCTGCAGTTGATCTTAAATAAATAAAGTAGAATATATTATAAAATTATGAATACAATATATATTAACTCATTACAACACAAGATATTCACAAGACAAGAACAGCTACATATTTTATCGGCGATATGATAGGTTGTACACAACACAACATTATCAGTCACATAGCTTACTTAGAAAAATATTTACAATCTTTGATATGGTTATTCCAGGAAGAAATAAAAATTCAGTTTGTGAAAAATAAGAACTGGAACAAAAAAAAAACAGTTATGGATTTTTTTTAAAAAGATCTTTTTCTTAAATCACTTTTAAAGACTGCAAGAAGAATTATAAAATTTAACAATATGTGGCACCACAGGTTTTTTTTGTTAATGTAGTTCTATGGTTTATATGGAAATTACTCTTTAGTTAGGTTTTCATAGATGAAATTGAATTTACTGGGAAAATATTTTTATCTTTTCAGTATGTTATACACAACCAAGAATATATATAAAGTATTAATTCTAAATACTAAAGTATTAATACTCAATATGAAATATTTTACATTAATATAAAATATTAAGTATTACTTTTATCTTTTTGAATGTGTCATGGCAAACTGTAGTTTCGAGTTTGTTATGATCCTTAAATCCACTTTTCTAGGTTAAATATTTCCTCACTATAATATGAATTATCCTTCTCCCCAAAAAAATCAAACTATATATATATATATATATATATAATTAATAAATTAAAATTTACAAATACCCTAACACTTATTAGTTAACCATAACTTTTGGAGTTTATGGTAAAATTATTTACTTTTAACAGGAGGTCCTACAGATTCCTTCTCCACATTCCCAACACCTACTGTCCCCTTCACTAACCTATAATTGCCTACCTTCCTGTTTAGCCTACAGTAATTACCTTTCAGATAATACTTCAGAGGATGATATGTATGAGTGTAGTTTTGTACAGTTTCAGTTCGACCATTCTACCAAAGAACACCGGCATCCACGATCTAATATTGAAATTCGTGTAAAAATAATTGACTTTACTAGGACTTGAATGTAATTGCCTACCCTGCATTATCTTCATCACACCTCTAACCCTAAATTCCTAGAACACAATCTCTTTTTCAGTCCATAATCCTCTTTGGCCACCTAACCTCTTCCATCCTCCTAACATGGCCACACCATATTAATTAGTACATTCTCACTATGTAAATAACCAAATCCTCAACTTCCAGTTTCCTCTGTAATGTCATTCCTAATGTTCCGTAACCTTAAAATCCCCAGCAAAGCATCTTAGATAAACCATCTTCAGAGCTTCCAACCTTCTCTTATTGTCTCGCTTATCTGTCAATTTTCAGATTCATACATGGCTATTGGTTTTACTATTGTTTTGCACAATAGCTTCAAATTAGGTAAACTGTTTGTTGCAAGACTGTTTGAAAATAAGAGCAACACAACTATTCCTAGAATAGGATGTTTTCACTGAACTGCATTATATTTTAACAGATGTTTACCTCTATATGATTACAATTTCTATTAATGTTTTAATATTTCTTCTTTCTAGAGTTAATAATTTGACAATTTGTGATTACCTTCATATTAAAAACCTAATTTGGTATCATTTAAGTCTCCTTAAATCTCTATTAATTATAACCAGAATTTCACTCTCAGTCTCTTTTACCAATAATTGGCAGGATAGGTAACAAATTATAAAAATCAAAAAGCCAAAGATGGATGGTATGAAAAAATACTACAATCATTTTTAAACATTCTAATAAAACTTATGAAAACTGACATAGCACTGAACAAAACTTATGAAGAGCCATAATTCTGTCTTTTTTTTTTAAATAGTTGATTACTAAAGTGAAAGCTTTTAACAAGACTAAAAATAAATCCAACAGCATGTAACTTTGATCACATGTCTTCCTGTTAACATTTGGCAATGCAGTGGCTTGCCAAGTTACCACCAAGTCAGTTTTATAAGTCTAGTGAAAATTTCAAAATTAAATTTATAATTCTTCCTCAAGACATAATCTGTAAATCAAAAAAAGGTCAATAACTGCCTAAATACAGAAAATAAATTTAAAAAGATATTAACACAAGATTAGTCTATACAATAATATTTTAATCTTACAATTTAAAGTACTTTCAACCAATGAAAATACAGTATTAAAATTCTTATAAGAAATCATTGATGTCAAATTACATCACACAATAATAATATTATGTCAAAACAAACAGTACACTAAATAAACATTTCCTTAATATTACATTATAATGACAGCCATTATAATTACAAAATATCAAATGTACGAAATAATACCACAACTGTGATAACTAATATACAATAACGTAATTAAACTAATCACTATTATAAAAAACAATCTGTTACAATCACATAAAAATTCAATGTAAAAGAGAAACAATGGCAATTATGTAGCACATAGATAATTATTTATGACTACAATAAATACCTTCCAGTTGAACGTCTTTATTTTAAGAACATGAAATATGAATGAAAGCTATGACACAATGTCGTGTTGCACTAACTTAAAATTATTTACCTAAGTCAAGAGTGACAAAATCAATCATACATTCAAACATTTTGTTGATAATATTTCTTTTTTTTTTAAATCAGGTACGGAATGCACATTTCATTTTCACTTCATTTGTTGTGGTGGAACCTGCTGAGGCTGTTGACAGGAGTTAGTGTTTGTCCCGTAACTGCCGTAACCATAACCTTGCCACCCCTGAAAATCAGAAAATCATATTGATACAAATCCTAGATTTACAAAACTCCAATTAGATAAAAGTGAATTCTGTAAACACACTGGCCATTTCTTATGGTGAATTTAAGAATAAAATGAAAAATACTTTATATGCCATATACAAATGATCTAATGAAACAGGGAAACAACATAATTCTACGATTAGTTTTGCATGCCTAATCATGAATCCATATACATTATTACCTTTAGTTTTCATGTTTCATCTCCTGCATAAAAAATAACCGGAAAACACCAGGTTAATCTAAAATGATCTGATAAAACCAACAGTGAATACAGAATTTCTGTTTGTTTATAGACAAATTTTTCACAAAAACAAAATAGTTATAACATATTTAAAGAAAAATTATGGAAATCCTGTTTACAATGAATTTATTTCTTTTTTATATTTCTAAAAGATTATTAAAAATTTCAACTGGTTTTTCATATTGCAAATGCATCAGAAATTATGAGTAGCATATTCACGTTAGCTAATTACAATTTTATCTATAAACGCATTAAATAACTCCCTATCCAATTCAGGCAAAAAAAAAAAGAATTCGCAACATACAACCGGAGGTGGGCCAACCATATTTTTATATTAGAATGCACTGGAATAAGAAAAATTTGATGAATAAAAATTATAATTTATGGAAATTTTCCTTTTTATTTTTGAATTTTCTTCTTCAGCGACAAACATTTTAGGGAGTATGATAATATCTTTGTCTAGTCATTAATATGAATCTGCATTCTACCTAAATTTTCTTTAATTAGAATGCTTTAAATATTTTACAAACCCTGAGAGATATCTAGAAGCAAGACAGTTTCTTGTTTTTAAGTACAGCATGCTGCTGCTGTCCAATGTTTTCTGACTATCAAATCTCATAACAACCAGATTTTATGTTAAAACATATATATATATACATATATATATATATAAACATAATTTTACGGAAATTAAATTTCTAAGATTCATTATTACCCTGTACTGTTAAATTATTATTATATTTTATTAAGTAAACCACCTAGTACAGAATATTGAGATAAGACAGACATATATTACCTTAATTTTTCACTGAAGTACTATATATTCTTATTTTTTATTTTTAAGATTTTTATTATACAATAACAGAATTATTTAAATCATGAAAGAGGATGCAAGATCCGATGAAAAGTACTTTTATGGAAAATTAAGGTAAGTCTTCTCAATATTGTATACTAGGTGGTTTATTTAATGGAATTTAAATAAATAAATATATATATACACACACACACACACACACACACACACACGGTATGTTCAAAAAGTAACAAGAATTTTTGTTTTTTGGAAAGAATTTAATTTATTCGTCTACATTAATGTTATCCCCTTCCTTCAAAATAGTCCCCATTAGATATTATAAACTTATGCCAGCACTTTTTCCAATCCCCGAAACACTTTTGGAACTTGATCTTTGGAATAATGTTTAGCTCTTTCAGTAATTCACTTTTAATCTCATCTATGCTTGTAAAACGACAACCCTTTTAGGTTCTCTTTATTTTTGGGTTTAGAAGTCACACAGGGCCAAGTCTGGTAAATATGGCGGCTGGGATATCATTACAGTATTGTTTTTGGCTTGGCTAAAAATTGATTCATTGAAAGCAATGAAGTGTAAGTAGGTGCATTATCATGGTGCAAAAGCCATGAATTGTTTCACCACAAATCCAGTGGTTTTTTTCGGATGACGTTGAACTTGTGGGTAATACTCCTTATTGATCGACTGATCTTGTGGCAAGAACTCATGATGAACTATGCTGTTAAAATCAAGGAACACTGTAAACATGACCTTCACACATTTGACTGTACTTGTCAAGCTTTTTTCAGTCTTGGCGATCCAGAATGCCTCCACTGGAACGACTGAGGCCTTAGTTTCGATATCATATCCATAAACCCATGTTTCATCACCTGTTACAACACGTTTCAGTAGTTCTGCATTGTTGTTGACTTCATTTAGCTAATTCCTGAGCAACTTCCATTCATCGCTGTTTTGTTTGAAATTTAACAATTTTGGAACAAATTTTGCTGTCACAAAATTCATACCTAAAACATCCGAAAAAATTTCATAGCATAAACTAATTGATATCCCAACATTATCAGCGACCTCCAATTGTGATTTGGCAATCATTCATTCATAATCATTTCTTTCACTTTTCCCACCTTTTTATCGGTTATTGATGTGCTGGGGCCTCAGGGGCGCTCATCCTCTTCAAGATCTTCACAATCTTCTTGGAAATGCTTATAAATCCTTGCTTTATTCCATTCTTACTGCAAAATTTAATACAAATTCTGATCCATTATTTATAAAAATAAGAAATCATCAAACATACAAAAACACGTGCTACCCTTTTTGACCGCTGACAAAACTAAACATCCAATACGGCTAAAAATGTAGATACTTTTCAGACATGTTTACCGATACAACAAAACGAAAACATCCTGAGAATCGGACTAATACAACCGACAAAATTTCAAAATTCTTGTTACATTTCAAACATATCTTGTGTGTGTGTGTGTGTGTGTATTGTATTATATAGCAGGCATGAGAGCATCAAATGTATAACCTTTTACAATGTTGAAGGAAAATAATGAGTGCTTTTTAAACTTTCCCAAAATCTAACTCAAACAGTAAATCATATTACCTGTGACCACCCTTGACCATACTGCGGATTATAATACTGCTGTTGCTGCCAGTTAGCATACGGGTTTTGGTTATTGGCATAACCTTGACTGTATTGTTGGTTGTAACCACCACCTGGTTGCTGCTGCTGCTGCTGTTGCTGCTGCTGGCCGTAACTTCCTTGACCATATCCTCCTATTTGTAAAAAACAATAAATTAAAAAAATATACAATGTAAATTTACCATTTGGCTGGAATAAAACTTAAAGTAAGTAAATAAATCATATAAATTCAAGCAATTTTTTTTTTGTTTATAACTTGAGATTAAGAGGAGTGGATTAATTTAATGTTATTACTATAGCTTCTCTAGAAAAATGAGGAATCAATTGGTCTCTTGCAACCTTCTGTACACAGCTGAATGTACTGTTACAGAACACACAGAGCTATCAAAATGCTACTAATAGAGGACACTACTAAAATTTACACTACATTTTGATTTAAAAAAATGCAATTTAAAAAAATGGCCTTACTAGTTTTACCATTAAGCTAAAAATATATACATATATATAAACCCTCAGATATAACTAAAGAATTAATATAACTCTTTTCTATGGAAAAACAATACATTACATAAATAAATTTAATAATCAGTTTCTTGTTAACATTACTTCGAGCTGGATTTTGAATTTCAGGTTAAAGTTATAGAACACAATTAATTTACCTTCCAATCTGAAAAAAATTTACATTATAATTATAAAAAAATATGATCTTTATCTTATTATACAAATACATTTATACCTATAATAAAACTACATTTGCTACTGTTAAAATACAAAATTGGCAAAATCTAGTACTACAAGAATCCTAAGTTATATATATATGTTGTACTTGAAAAAAATCATCACTCTCGCATAATTTCCACACCCCAATTTTTAAGACATTTTCTCTATTTTTTAACTCCCTCATAATTTGTATAGGGTAAAATCAACAATGCAGTGATTCTCTAAATTCCATTTTACTCAACAACAAAAGAAGTTGTTTGCTGACAAGGTTGACAGCATACTTACCCTACCCCTGCTTGCAGTACAAACATGTCATATGAATCTTATCACTTCTTTACCACCTTCTTGTTAGCACTTTGTGTGATCAATAATAAGTCGAGTTCATGAAAGTGTGTCAATAACGATGTCCAAAGTAAAATATAACAATACTCAAAGTTGGCTTGATTGATTTTGCTGAGAATAGGAACTAAGCTGCTGGGAGGAACGTTGGTGTTTCAGTCAGAATCTCATGTGAGATATTGGCAGAAACAAGAGCCAATAACAAAAGCAAAAAGTTCTTGCTGTGTGTTTTGGGGCCCAAAAGATTGACAATATCCAGAACTAGATGAGAACTTCTCCATTATGTCCAGGAATTATGTAATGACGCAAATGCGATCAACCACAAAATCTGCAACATTGTGCAAGTGAAATCGCACTTGCTAGAGATTCTGCACAGCATGTTCAAAACTAGGAGGTGGGTTTGGCGCTTCATGAAAAGGAAGAACTTGTCCCTGAGAAGACATACAATTTTATGCCAGAAACTACCTAAGATTATACTGACAGGTTGCGATCTATCAACATGTCTAGTGATAAAAAATCTGCTATCGCAAATCAGCAATGCAGAAGGCACTGGTATACTTTGACATGCCAAGCAATGTTACAATAGAAGAAAAGCAAGTGTAGAGCAAGTCAATAATATCCGATGCAAAAAAAAGGATTGGACTGAGATTCTAACAATTACTGCTGCCTAGAGGAAAACCATACCTAGGGTTGAAGTGTTTTGCCTGTTGTAGCACAGGAGAAAGGCCGAATGACCCATGAGCTAATGATGGATTGGGTTGAAATATTTCTAAATGAGTAGCTACATCACCTAAAGTCCCTTCTTGTGTTGGACAATCTCCACGGCCATCTTATTCAGGCAGTAAAGCCCTACTTTGAAGAAGCAAAAATAAATACAGACATAATAACTGATGGTTTTTACATCAACATTGCATATCCTGGATGTCAGTCAATAAATCTCTCAAGGAACACAAATGCCAATAGTATTTTAGATGTTTGTCTGAAAACAGACACGAGTACAGGTTAGGTGGGAAAAATTGATACAGCCAAAGTTAAACATAATGTGCAAGTGGACCCTGAATATGTGGAAGTTAATTTCAACCGACATCATTGAAAAAAATCTCAAGAAAACAGAGATATTGAATGTACTAAAATTGTAAATGAGGATAATGCCTGCTATGCAGACTGTTTCACAGATGACCGTGATGTAACAATAGTCAGAGACAGGGCCAATACTAGTGATAATAACTGTGATCTGTAAGGTAAGAAATCATACTTGATCTCCAAATGTATGCCATTAACATTCATCCAGTAAGTGTAATAAACATAATACTACACAATCATGATAAATCATATGTTAATGATGATGGTCAACACTGGTACCAAATACTGCAATTGCATTCAATCCCTTCATTAAATATAGCAATTTTAGCAATCTTGTTTAAGAATTGTAATATATAGAAAATGGAAATAAAATTCAAGTGTGTAATGTTCTAAATTGTTTTATTACTCACATAATTTATGTACCCCTTATTTAAAGACAATTTTTTTCTCTAATTTAAGTGAGGAAGATACAAAAATTATCAACTAGGTAGTGCCCATTTGCTCAATTTTACATTTAAGTTTTCCTTCTTAGGAATATTATAAAACCCAATAAAATACCTCTATGAGGCAAAATTTATAGCAACTGAATGCCACTAAGTGATCTCTGTAGTAATCTGTGAATTAATCAGGCTTAACTTCAGAGTTGAAATTAAATCCAAAAATCTGGCACAGTAAAATGTTTTTTTATTGTAGAATCACATTATGGTATTCAGAAATTTGAGGACAATTATAGAAAAAAAAGTAAAGTACAGTTATAGAAAAAAAAGTAACTTTAAATTAAGAACTAATTGATTTACTTAAATTCACTGTAACAATTTAAAAAAATATATCAGTTGTTTCTTTCATTTTTTTGATCTTTATTACTTATAACATCTGTAAAATTTGCAAATTGTGCTACAAGATTCATTGGTATGTTACAACTGTATTACATGTGTACAATTTGGGTTCTTATTCTCTGGTCTCTTTTCATGAGAAGGGAATTCACAATCTTGCTGTCTGAGAACTGTTGTAACGGTTTTGTGCCCTTATTGTTAAGACGATTCATTTCCATTTCACAGGGATTCAGAGTAATTTGGCGCACTGTTTGTTTAAGCACCCACCTCATCGCGGTGAAAGAGTGGCAATGACTCTTGGTCAAAAGTCCCTGTAATGAGAAAACAGGCCTTTACAGTTAGTCCTGCTCACGCTCCTTTAGAGCAGGGGCCATAATCTGTAACTATGTTGATCTTTGATTTCACACATTTGATCCAAAAAGCAGTGAAGATGTGCAAAGAGTGACAGGAGAATACAGAAGGTCTCCAGCAGCCCGTGGCTCACTGCTGGTGGTAGTCATCACGCTTGTGTCCAATATCTCTGGTTAGAAGGAATACAGTGAGAATTTTGTTCGTATATTATTAGGTCAGGGAATCTCCGACCATGACAGATTTTATGGAGGTAGGTAAGAACCCTAGGCGGAGCTTTTTCCTTTGACCTCCTTGAACACTGGCTCTGACAATGATGGTTTGGAAGTGGATATAGGGGGGTGACCACCCGGTCACCCACAGTTGTTAGTTCATATTTCCAATACAGAGATCCCATGAGGAACATCTAGCAAGATGTAATAGGATCCTTCGTACTGTGGGTAATGGTCCAATCCTCATTGGTGCTGATGTTAATGCAAAGTCACTTTTCTGGCATAGTGGGATCACTGATCATGGCTTAATTAATAATTTCATCATGCAGCATAATTTTGAGGTCTTAATGTTGCAGACAGTTGGTCACTTATGTCAGTATAGTTAATGGATGAAGGACCTTTTCAGGTACAAATATTGACATCACCATTGGTAGCGATCACTCTGGCAGGAACCTTGACTGGTCTGTGGTAACCAACCATTCTAGCGATCATCAGTTTATACTATTTGAAATAGCAGATGAGCGGTGCAACAGCCTTGAAGAAGAACATTTTCCTGTTTATTGAGGGGGCTCCTATATAGGAAGGCAAACTGGTCAAAATTCTCCTCTTTGTTGGAGTCCAGGCTGGAGATTTTTTCTCGAGACCTTGACGGCCTGCCATTAAATGTCCTGGGAGAAAATTCCACTTCTGTGGTGGTGGCTGAAACCGCCATTCCTAGAGGCACTCGCCAGGAATGTATATCTGGTTGGTGGTCTCGGAATCTGACGGCAATGAAGCAGTCTGTGAATCGACTCAGAAGGGCTGCACAACAAGAGGGTGATCTCAGTCGGCATGCTGCCCTAACTGCAGATTACCGCACAATGAGGGCTAAGTACTTTCATAGTATTAGGTCCTCCACGCGTTCCTGGCATTCCTTCGTTCAGAAGCAAGGGAATAGAGACCCTAGGAGCGTTGTTTATAGAGCCCTTGAACATAAGCATATGAAAGATGTCCTTTTGTCAGCTTTGTCAACCAGTGAGGGTGTGGTTACTGATAAGGACCATATCCTTAATACTTTGGTCCCAGATGACACTATGGTGGATGAGGTTCCATACCGCCAGCTTGTCAGGTGGGAAGTTGCAATTTTCGAGTCTGTCTTACAATCTTCTCAGATCACTGAGGTGTAGGTGCACCAAGTGATCTGTAGTATGGCATGACACAAGGCCCCCCCGATATGATTATATCACAGTGGAACTCCTCATCCGGGTGCTTCCAGTAGTCCTCCGTCCTCTGAATAGAATATATAATATGTTGTTCTTTGCCAGCTACTTTCCAGCTTGTTGAAAGTGCTGAGACTTGGTGTTGTTGTTGAAAGGTGGCGACAAAGATCCTACTGTTAGCTTTGAAGACCTTAACTAAAGGATGCCCTCAGAGCAATGTTGTGAGTCCTCTTCTTTGGATCACAGAATTCAATTCGATTCAATGTTGTGTTTAAGGTTGCCACGTAGTTGACGTGTCTTTCTTATGCTGATGATGCACTGCTACTGATTGAAGGGGATTCGCATAACGAGGTAGAGTTCCGAGCTGCTCAAGCTTGTGAGACACTCTGACTGTAGAGTCTCCAACATAAGATGATTTTCAGCCCAGAGAAAACTATAATGATGTTGTTTAAGGGCCAACTGGCTGCTTCGCGATGAATCCAGGTTCGGATGGCTGGTCTCCCCATTCAGAATGATACAGCTGAAAAATACCTGGGGGTCATCCTTGATGAAAATTTTCAGTTCAAGGAACATCTACTGTGGCAAAAAAGGCCACTGATGCTTTTTAAGGAATCCGTAGAGCCATTCATCCCAATTGGGAGTTGAATTATCGTACCATGCGGATCTTTTACAAAGGTGACCGTGAAACTATTGCACCTGTCTGGGCCCACAACATGGTATTTAGGTACTGCGCAGATATTTTGCTACGGACCAGCGACTCCTCTCTTGCTGGCAGTAAAAGAACTGTCTCGCAGAAGGCAGTCTGTGTTATAGCCGGAGTCAAACCAATAGATATCTTGGCTAATGAGCGTAAGGAATGCTATATTTTCAAGGTAACTAACCTATTGACATCAGAACGAAAGCAGGAGATTGAAGATCTCCTATAAAGCAGGAGATCTTCAATCTAGGTCAGGTGGGACAAATCCCCCACAGGTTGCTACACATATGTTATATTTCCTGTAGTGTCTGATTTAGGTGCAATTGGATGGGACTCCCCCAATCGGTGTATCACAGTTTCTCTTGAGGCATGGTGCCTTTCAGGTTTGGCTAGGTTTCATTTGATGGATGTGAGTCAATGCCCAGATTGCAGGACTGGATAGAGTGGACCACGTCCACTACATCTATCCCAGAAACGAGGTCGAACATTCACAAGCTTTTAGGGAACTTGAGAGAATACATTCCTCTCTGGATCTCCGTATTAACTAACTGGATGATATGCAAGGAGTGGTCTACAGTAGCTGGTTTTCTTCGCGCCCTTGTGATGTGTAGGACCGCAGAGGGAGAGTTTAATTGAGATACTCGATCGTGGTAGGAACTTGGGTGGCTAGGGTTCCGGCTTAGGCATCAGAATCTTTGCGGTAGGAACATTGGCACTGTGCCACGGTTATATTGGTGTTGTTTATGATTCACTTTACGGCTTCTGCTGGTGGGGGTGAGCACACCGCTGGGGTATGTTAACCCCTGCTCCAGGGGCATCGCTTCCCTCCACCAATGGCAGTCATGATACTGACTTGGTAATGCCACGCGATGCATCATGATGAGACCGGGTGGGGGTTCGGAGTTTGTCCCTGGCTCCTGCAGGACCGGAATGAGGTTGCATTTCTTAGGTTAGGTGACCAAAATTGGTAGATTTAATTGGGTGACGGTCAGAATTTCTATGTTGTGAAAAACATAATTTTGATTGGTATGAGTGTAGCACTGATTTAACTTTAAAATTCATTCGTTTTCTGAGACATTCACAGTCACGAACGATGCTGGTTCTCAGGCTTGGGGTTCTCGCTTCCATGGTTTTTTCGGTCAGTTAGTTTGAGGGAATCAAGTTAGGTTGGAGGTGAAGATGTCCATTTGAAGCCTATGTGAAGACAAAATTTGATTTGTATTTACTGATGCAAATGACTGCAGTGGCATTTGCATTGGTGGCATCCCAACCGAGGCCTGGCTGATGACTGTGAGATGTAATCAGTTAGAAGGTTTAAAGACGAGCTCTAGTAAAGCCCTCAGGGCTCACAACAGAGGGGATGGTGTGGCGACTGGGTAATGTCACAAGGTGGGTGTCTTCCTCCTACAGGTTGGGATGGGATCACAAAAAGTTTCTAGTCACATCTGTGTATTGAAAGCTAATCTTACATTACCTATAGAATTACTATTATATATTTTCCTTCATTGATTTTACATGTAATTATTAGGAAAAAAATATGCTTGATGTTATGCATCCTGATGCATTGAAGAGTTAATTTAAAGATCGTTATATAAAAGGTAAATTTAAAGAAACATACAATTGCATGCTGCTACTATGTGTGAAATGAGGTTCAATTTTTTGTTAAAGATAACTGCAAGAATTGCTAAAATCACACATAAGAACCTTACTACTGTCTATTTTCCTGACATGCAATTTCATATATATTAATTCCATATCAATAGACAATATAAAAAAAAAATTAGTATTAAATAAATTTAAGAATAGAGTTTTATTGTCACTAAATTAATCTTCACCTAACTGTTAAATCTTATATTTCATGAACAAGGTAAATAAAGTTAACACATGATTACTGCCATTTTTATTACTGATAAAAATAGTCTACGCTAAAAATATTTTCTGGTTGAAAGTTTTGAACTTACTTTGTGGTTGCTGCTGCTGCTGCTGTTGCTGTTGCTGTTGGTAGCCTTGTCCCCAACCCTGGTTGTAAGCCGCTTGTTGACCCCATCCCCAACCACTTTGCTGACCACCTTGAGTATAGCCGCTCCATGAACCACCACCACTCTGTTGTCCTCCTTGTTGGCCACCCTGATTTTGGTTTCCTCCTCCTGATGACAATGCTGGTGGTCCACTGTTTCCACCACCACCGCCACTTCCACCTCCTCCGCCGCCGCCGCCAACTCCTCCTCCACCGCCTCCACCACTACCACCTCCACCGCCACCCTTCTGTTTTAAAGGGAATTCACTCATTTTTTTAGCAATTCATAAATACAGGCGGGTTTTTCTTAAAAACTATATATCCTTTACAAATTTTACTTTAGATAGCGTGCATTATGTACTTTCAGTTATTAAATAAAAATTGAACATTCAAAAGTAAATTAACAGATCCTAAACAAAACTGTATTCCCTATTTGCTGATAATTCAAAACAGTTGGAATGCATCAGAAAATAATGTACTGGAAAGAAGTAGTAGATTCAGGTAAAACTGGCCTAAAGAAGTATATAACTTAGTTCCATATAAAAACAAACTTAAAAGACACCATCATTAAGTGCAACTTTTTTGCACGCTGTAAACATGTATTGGTAGCAAGCACAGTAGTTAATGCACTTGCAGAGGAGTATAAAACGAACTACAATTAAATAAAACACAAATTCTGAACAAAACTCCTGGGAATGGTTGATAGCTTTGAATTTTAAATAATTGTTTCTGTTTTCATTAAATGATGTTCACTACACACAATTTTTTTTTTTTGGTTTTGTAAATGAGCTTCAGTTTCATATCCTTACATTAGTTTTTTTTTGAAATTGAAGCAAAATTTATTTTTAGGCTAAATTGTAAACAGTTTTATCTGAAGAAATGGTTCTGAACAGTTAGGAACTTATTTATAACCAATAATTCGGAAACTAAACAAGAAAAAGGAATAACTGGAAATATAATTATTGAGATAAATTTAGGACAGATTAACAAAAAACAGTAAAATAATCACCTCAAGAACTGAAGGTAGCAAGGAAGTTAACAGACAAGCTGTTAGACATCTTTCAATTGTACAATTCACATCCTACTTTGTCACATAAGACTCTAGAAAAAAATAATTATCTCCAAATGATTTTGGAAAACTTGCCCAAAGTTCATTCAGAAATATTATATGTATCAATTTTTTACACTTTATATACATGTATTTGGTTAACTTTTATAAATTTTAGGTTTCCTTTTAAAGGGATTTTTAATAAAACCATAAAATAATCTTTTTATGTAAGTTCATTAACATCTTATTTCAAAATACTCCAAGAGGCTTTTATATGGAAAAATAGTTTTTTTTTATGCAAGTTTATTAACACCTTGTTTTTCCAGAAAGCTTGAATACAGAAACTGATTATTTCATTTTATTTCTTAAATTTGGATTTACACAAATATACTTTTTCTTTTCTTTTTAATTTTTAAGATTGCTTATTTTGGACTAATTTCTCAGAATTTATAATATTTTATTTACTTTAACACCTACTAGTTATCTAGAAAATATAAGCTATAATCAAGATCTTGTTTCACAAATCCTGAACCTTTTACACAGTATAGAAGAGCATAGTTTTACTTATTTTGAACAAAATATGATATTCTTGTTTCAGATATTCTTTGTTAAAATTAACAATTACTACAATATAGCAAAAATGAATATAAAATAAACCGAAACACACGACTTTGTTTCTGACCTTATTGTCGCGATTTCTATTGTGTTGTGGCGGAGGGGGTGGTGGTCCTCTGTTACGATCATATCCTCCACCACCGCCGCCGCCGCCGCCACCTCCTCCACCGCCACCACCCATTGAACCACGTGGTCTGTCTCCTCCATAGTCATTTCGGCCGCCGCCGCCGCCACCACCACCCATTCTGCCACCAGGGCCGCCACCACCACCTCCTCTCCAGCCTCCCATGTTGCCTCCTCTGTCATTGCCATACCTTCCTCCTCCTCCTCCACCGCCACCTCCTCCTCCACCGCCACCACCACCTTGGTTTCTGCAACAGAAATAATTTCTTAGTTAAAAACAAGTTTTTAATTCTGTAAAATAACTTATCCTACTTCTCAGAAAACCTTTACTCATACAAAAATGAGATCAATATCGTTTTTTTTTTTTGTCTTCAGTCATTTGACTGGTTTGATGCAGCTCTCCAAGATTCCCTATCTAGTGCTAGTCGTTTCATTTCAGTATACCCTCTACATCCTACATCCCCAACAATTTGTTTTACATACTCCAAACGTGGCCTGCCTACACAATTTTTCCCTTCTACCTGTCCTTCCAATATTAAAGCGACTATTCCAGGATGCCTTAGTATGTGGCCTATAAGTCTGTCTCTTCTTTTAACTATATTCTTCCAAATGCTTCTTTCTTCATCTATTTGCCGCAATACCTCTTCATTTGTCACTTTATCCACCCATCTGATTTTTAACATTCTCCTATAGCACCACATTCCAAAAGCTTCTAATCTTTTCTTCTCAGATACTCCGATTGTCCAAGTTTCACTTCCATATAAAGCGACACTCCAAACATACACTTTCAAAAATCTTTTCCTGACATTTAAATTCATTTTTGATGTAAACAAATTATATTTCTTACTGAAGGCTCGTTTAGCTTGTGCTATTCGGCATTTTATATCGCTCCTGCTTCGTCCATCTTTAGTAATTTTACTTCCCAAATAACAAAATTCTTCTACCTCCATAATCTTTTCTCCTCCTATTTTCACATTCAGGGGTCCATCTTTGTTATTTCTACTACATTTCATTACTTTTGTTTTGTTCTTGTTTATTTTCATGCGATAGTTCTTGCGTAGGACTTCATCTATGCCATTCATTGTTTCTTCTAAATCCTTTTTACTCTCGGCTAGAATTACTATATCATCAGCAAATCGTAGCATCTTTATCTTTTCACCTTGTACTGTTACTCCGAATCTAAATTGTTCTTTAATATCATTAACTGCTAGTTCCATGTAAAGATTAAAAAGTAACGGAGATAGGGAACATCCTTGTCGGACTCCCTTTCTTATTAGGGCTTCTTTCTTATGTTCTTCAATTGTTATTGTTGCTGTTTGGTTCCTGTACATGTTAGCAATTGTTCTTCTATCTCTGTATTTGAACCCTAATTTTTTTTAAAATGCTGAACATTTTATTCCAATCTACGTTATCGAAAGCCTTTTCTAGGTCTATAAACGCCAAGTATGTTGGTTTGTTTTTCTTTAATCTTCCTTCTACTATTAATCTGAGGCCTAAAATTGCTTCCCTTGTCCCTATACTTTTCCTGAAACCAAATTGGTCTTCTCCTAACACTTCTTCCACCCTCCTCTCAATTCTTCTGTATAAAATTCTAGTTAAGATTTTTGATGCATGACTAGTTAGACTAATTGTTCTGTATTCTTCACATTTATCTGCCCCTGCTTTCTTTGGTATCATAACTATAACACTTTTTTTGAAGTCTGACGGAAATTCCCCTTTTTCATAAATATTACACACCAGTTTGTATAATCTATCAATCGCTTCCTCACCTGCACTGCGCAGTAATTCTACAAGTATTCCGTCTATTCCAGGAGCCTTTCTGCCATTTAAATCTTTTAATGCTCTCTTAAATTCAGATCTCAATTTGTCACCTGACCTTATCAATATCATAATAAGTTTTAACAAAGAACAATATTCTCAAAATAAATTACTTGACACAAT
Source organism: Lycorma delicatula (assembly GCF_047948215.1). Classification (NCBI taxonomy): domain Eukaryota; kingdom Metazoa; phylum Arthropoda; class Insecta; order Hemiptera; family Fulgoridae; genus Lycorma; species Lycorma delicatula. The sequence goes on along the minus strand of NC_134456.1, from coordinate 152,544,503 downwards.
CCTTTCACTGATAATGTCAACTATTATTTTATGAAAACTCATCCACATTCACAAATATAATTAAAAGTACCCTTCATAACTGACGACTCAGATTTAAATTATTTCTGCATCTTCTCAATTTTACAGCTGGAGTTGTGGTGGGGTACCATAGCTCTACACAATTGTTATTATTATAGGATTTTGTAGACTAATTGCAAACATAAGGTTTAATGCTATCGATCATTAAAATTTTAGTTTAGATATGAATGTCTAAAGTAATCACACATACAGATACATGGTTTTATTTGTGTATGCATACTCTGCACCTAAACTGGTGTGCTCAGATTTCAAACAGAATTCAGTCTATACAATTTCCTTGTCTCTATCATAACAGTTTCAGCTAAAAATTTTCTTAATATTCTAACACTTCCAGTGCATCTTAATATTAGTAAAGCAACCAACTCTGTTCTTGTATATACACCACTATATTAGTTTCAAAATGCAGCAAGTAGTATTATTATCTTGATTTAAATAATGTTATTTGTATTCTAAAAGCATTTAAACATGAAAGAGCTGTTTCTGATGATGTGAATATTTATAACATCATTAAAGTAAAATAACTAAATAAAAATAACTAGAACAAAGAGTAAATCACTTTTGGAGAAATAACATTCCTGGCAAATAGTGAGTTACAAACCAGTTCGTAAATGTTTATAATTGTTATTTATATATGAAAATAAAAATTACATCATTATTGTAATTAAAATTCAGAAAACCAAAAGATTTGATTTTATACAATTGAAAAATAAACAATACCTATCTCTCCATCGATCGCCACCACCTCCACCACCTGGGCCTCGTGGCTGCCATCCACCACCACGATCGCCTCCACCACCAGGTCCTCTGTGACGATCCATTCCTTAAAAAAAGAAATATACATAAAAAATATGTACTATGACAAACTACGAGTTTAGAGATCTAAAAGATGTAAAAAAAAAACCTTGGAAACAAAACTACTAAAATAACTATATCCACTTCATTTCCAGATTCAAGTAAAAGTAAATAACTAACAATATCAGGATGTCTCCATGACTTAAGTTTTATCAAATTTTGTCAATTTGCAACTTAATTATGAAGATTTTGAAACTGTGGATTCATAACATCTTTTCTTTCTTTTTTGTGTGACATTTGATCTGAAATTAAGTAATATTACAAAAATTTTTTAAAACTTGCTTTATACTTTTTAGTCATACTTTAATCAAATGGCTATCAGATTTGTCATCTATGACCTCAAAAACCCTGCATCTTTTGCATTTTTTATATCCGTACCCTTAGTTCACCCCTTTATAGAGGGAAGTTTGCAAAAATAATGGTGGAATATTGTATTGTCACTTGACCTTAAGTAACTGTGCAAAATTTTATTAATAGGCAATGTCAGGAAGTATGTTAAATATACTTGTACCGTTAATTTATCTCCGTGTAGAGTAATGTTTGCTAAAGCAATGGTGGAATATAATATTGTCACCTGACCTTAGAGTAACTGTGCAAAATTTCATCAATCGGCAATGTCATGAAGTGTGTTAAATTAAGAATGCAAGATTTGAAGAAACATGAAAATAAAAACATTGTGAGTTAAAGAAAAGCAAGTAATAAAGGAGACTTTTACTGTTACTTTATACTGGGGGAGGAGAAACAAACTCATAAATGGTATTATTTTATAATACTATTCAGGGAACTCACATTTCAAATAAAATTTAATTAATAATGATGAGAAATGTACAGTTAGCTTCTTTCAGCTTACTGAAAAATCATATCTAGAATTTCATACACCACTTTTTCACTTTTGTCACACCTTACATATATATTCTGTCTAAATATAATTTTGATGAATATACAGATAGACGATTTTTGTATTATTAATTAAAAATTCTTAAGTGCCTATCATTTTAACAAAGTGCTGAATAAAATATATAATTACATTGCGTAAGCCATTAAAAAAAAATTAACGTATGAAGTAACAGATCATGCTATAAATAAATTAGTTTTAAAAATTGTTATGTTTATTATCAACAAAAAAAGTCTTAATTCCAGAAACAAAAAGTCTAAAACAATCAAGATAAAGAAATTTTAAGAAATGTATTAATGCTACCTCTGCTTCCTCTCATTAACGGAGGTGGACCACCTCGTCTAAATGGCGGTTTACCATTATGGCGATCCTTTCTATCAAAACCTGAAAAAATTTAACAAAAACCTTAATTAAATTAAATATCTAAAACTGAAATAGTAAAATATATACTTTAAATTGTACAAAATAGCCATTATTAATATGATACATATATTGCGCTTCATCACAATGTATATTAATGTCCTTGCACTCCATTTTCTGAAGCCAAGGAGAGCTCTAGGCTTTTCTGGAGAACATGAGCCCAGTGTCTAACCAAATTTGAAAACAGAAATTATAAAATATATATGTATGTGGCTACACAAATAGAAGGATCTTTGGATGTTATATTTGTATAACTAACTCACAATGGCTTCATCAATTTTTATGAAACAACAGTGGTTAATTAATTACGTGAATGGTAATAAGTATTTGTCATGAACCTAAAATAATGGTAGAGAAAAACTGGAACATTTGTCTGAAACTACACCAAGCTTATCTGTTAATATGTATACATAAAAATAAAAATATATATATATATATATATATATATATAAGGTAAACATGCATAATTTATATTTTAAATAAAAAAAGTTTGACGACCTGAATGGAAATGATCACAAATACTTCAAATGGAAATAATATGTTAACAAAAAGGGTACATTATTCTTTTATTAATTAATTACTGAGGAGCTACCAACGCATTAAGTAAATGGGTGAAAATAATACTATTAAAATAATATTTCCCTGAAACTATTTGTTCGAAATAACATAACACTTCTATTCTTACAAACACAATGCTAACCTTTGCCTTTTCCACCACGATGACCCCCTCTAAAACCACCGCCACCACCACCTCCACCGCCTCTAAATGGACGATGATCATCCCTTTTAAAACGTTTCTGACTCATTTGTTTTTGTTGTTGTTGAACAAAGCCAGCATCTCTTGCCTCCTTGTTATACTTCTCCACTAATTTTCTTGCCTCTGGTTCCTCGAGTTCAACATAAGTAACATCACTGAAGATGTCACCCTTCTCAGGCAGCTTGAAGTTAGCTACAAAACCCAAAACACACTTGTAACAATATGAAAATGATTTATTTTGAAGTGATACAAATAAAAACACTGAAGTCAATACGCATACGTCATTGTTATAAACTAAGACACTTGATAAACTTTACCTCATGAAACAAACTGAAAACATCAAAATCACCTAACTAAATCCAGTTTAAATACAAGCAAAATCATTACACTTGAGAATAATATATTACATTAAATAATTATACTATTTCAAACAATGTGTATTGACTTCTTTTATAAGGCTTTAAAAAAAAAATTAATCACAAAATTAGAATTTGATAAAAATGACTGACTGATTTCACATTTAACAATAAATTAAACTGTAACAAAATAAACTTAAATCATCATCGTTTTAATTAAAATATTCCAGTAAAAATGATCAAATTCTAATTTAAAACAAAAAAAAAATTCAGGAAAATATATCTTGCAAAATCAGTTAAGAGTACATAAATTTCAAAGTTCATTTAAGTTCAAAAAAAAATTACAAACAAAAATCAATAGGAAAAAAGGACATCAAATATAAAAATATATGTCATGTATCTAACAGTAACTTAGAACTGTGCAACAACACTTTTATTTAAAATGTAAGAACAAAAATTATGCAAAACAGCAAATGGGCAGGATACTAACCGATTAGAAAAATTATAAGAAACTGACAGATTTAAGGATGAGTGAAAATAAGACAAAGCAAAAAAATTAAGATACAAAGTAAAAAAAAAAAAGAAAAATCATTTAAAAAAGTACTACCACTGCTACAATAATAATAATAATGGTATGTGATTGTTTTTAATGGCTGTTTTTAAAGTGTTGTGGTTGCAACAAGAAATTTGAAAACATGCATCAAGAATTAACCTCACCTTTCATTTCATATACTGCGGAATCCGGAACATCTTTGCCTTCTTCAGCCTCACGTTTTGCAACTCGTCTCTTGAACTCCTCATCAGTAGGGACTATAACGACAGCACGCCGGATGAAGCCTTCATAGTTCCTCATTTTGCGCTTTTGCGCACTCGGATAAACATTCGTCTGTAGTAAGTAAGGAGAGGTTTGTTGAGAGTGTATTCACAAATAATGTTGCGACAATGTCACATCGCATCAAACAATAAAGATGTGATGATAAATAAAAAAAAATACATTGAATTCCTCAATGCTGTACGGAAACCTTATCATCTGCAATGAGAAGAATCTCTGCACAAAAATACTTAAAAAAATTTCTCTCAACCTCTCATCATCATCATCAGTTGTGAGTCACCAGTGAGTCACTCGGCAACTCTCCACAACTCCACCTTAAACAACTTAAAAGTTAATAATATACATTATGCCACTCACCTTTGACCGACATTACTGATGATTTGCTAACAAATCAATCAGGTATAGGTCATGACGTACCAATTTGGTGATCAACTGTTGTAGACTGCCTGCCTTGGAGGAGAAATATAGACATTAATTATGTTTAACATCCAACAAATCTCAATGAACTATTATTGAATTCATGGAGATCAAATGATATATACATAAGTTATCAAATTGAATCAATGAAATATCACCATAAAATTAATCATGTCATAATTTCATATAATATCATAATCACCAAAAGATAAACATAGGCTAGTCTACCTAACATGCTGGCCATCTTCTAAACACTTTCCACTCTATTTACATCTTACTGCTCACGGCATCACTGTTTTATTATGATATACTGATAATAATTATATCATTAATAATTAAATGGCTTCATTGGTATATAACAAGCAGATTCGCTAAATACTTATCACTAAATAAAAACACACTGAATAAAATAGAATGCTATTTATCTCTAAGTGCTTAAAAAATCAAACCCAGTGTCCTAACATTAAATGAACCATACTTAGATGTAAGAATCTTGGTAACTTATTCTCAGCTGCTTACACAATTATTACACATGGTAACAATACAACATCACAAAATTACAAGTACAGTACCAGGCTAATCATAAAAACATTTTTTTTAAAATGTATATATATATATATATTCATATTCTTTTTTTTGTACTGTTAAGTTAGTTACAATTCAATAAAGTATTTATTTATTTCTTTGTACATTCCCTACCCAGCCTTTTAAGAATTAAATGAAACTCAATGGACAAAAAAATGTCTCTGAGAGTAACAAAATTTAAATTTCTGATATCACGTCATGGATAATTATTACTAAGTAAGAACACTTCCAGCGTAATAAGGAATGCTTTTATTTACTGGTTATATCTAACCCTAAATTTTCTTCCATTGCTAGGATTTAACATAGGTATGCATACTCCAATAAAACTTTTTTTTTAATTCAATAAAAAATATAATTAGTATATAAATTATCAGACACAAAAGTCCTTAATTTGTGCAGCAAACTTACTTTAACAAATCAATTTTATAAACTTTATAAAGTAAAGTTCTTCTATGATAAAGCTAACACAACAATTTGATACTGTAGAACATCGATTTATATCATTAACTGTGCAAACTGCTTTTCATTGCAAACACAACTGGACTCATCAGTAAAGGAGTATTGAACTTCACTAATGAAATTAATCTTTCTTAGCCTCACAATATAACACTTTCAATAATTTTTCTTAATTTTTATAAGGAACTTAGTCTAAAAGAAACTGGTTATTTTAAATTAAGTTTAATGGGTTCACAAACACAATTATAAAAGACAATACTCCTTTTCCACTAACAGCACTAAACATAGTTCATACATGTCTATCACCGTTATAGTTTATTAAATCCACAACTTATTCAATTATGAATGGTTTATATTATAACATAATGCTATTAGAACAGGCTCTGGTATAGGGATCAAGTTATCGCTGCTGTTATCTAAATCTATTGTTTGTTTGATTTCTTATAAAGGTAGAACAGTTTCATCATAAAAATCATTTCACTAACTTCCTATATGCATGCCTGCTGTTAGCAGGAAGAAAACATTAATTCAGATTACCTGAATTATTATTTTATATATATATATATATTAACAGTAAACCATCAAAATTATACTTCAGTACACCTATAACATAATATTCCACTGTACTGTTAAGTTCAAAAGTTGTTTCTAAATTTTAAAATTTAAGAAAATGTTACTCATGTTTGGAAACCAAATAAAATTATTTCAGTGGTACAGAGAATGAAAATATGTTATCACAATAATTTGCAATAAGAAAATTCATTAAGAGAGCTTTCAATAATTAAATGATGAATTGCACTTTATTATATGTAAGTAAATAATAGAAATAATTAACTCAATTCCTGTAACCAAAATTCACCTTTTTATAGTAGCACTGAGCATCATCATGTTTTGGTAGTTAATATTGGTATCTGTAAAATGTCTATAGATCCCTACATTAACACCCAATTTTTATAAACTTTTTATAATTTCAATTTTATTATTATTCTTGTTTTTCAACTATTAATCAATCCTTCTCTTGGTAATAGCTATTTAAGGAAAAATCATTTTTTTGAGATCTTAGTCTAATAAAAACATCTTAGCAACTAATTAGATGTCAGATGTGAACAAAGTCTGTGTCACTTAAAAAGTTTTAAAACGTGGGTACCATTAATTACATGAATAAGAATTTTAATGCAGAAAGTGTAAGTGTAAAATAAACACTCTTGGTTGCGTTTTTAAATTAAACATAGATATACATATAATTCCATTTTTACACCTTTGCAAGAAGTTTTCAATAGTAAAGTAAAATGCAATAACAGCTTCTCAATTAGAATAAACTAAAGCAATAATTAAATTATGTTACTTTAACTCATCACGGCTTATTATTTATTATACTAGAAAAAGAGAATCTTAACAATTAATTTTTTGTAACCCTTACATTAATTTTAATGGACCATTTGACGTACAACTATTGAGCAAAGTTGTACAACAGTAGTCAATTGTTTGATACTGTGCAAATATATTTATTTTATCAAGCGATACGAAAACTACACACTAAAGCTAACAGATGCCAAAAAAAGCATATATCTTCCACTGCTTAAATTTCACCTCCAGTTATAATCTCAAATACTGGTTATCCTGTTGTTCTAATTATCTAGTAATCTTTCACCAAAATAAGTTATCAAACATCAATAAAAAACTTAATATTAAAATCTTAATCAGATGGCCAGCACACATCACATATAACAAGTTTTAGTTAATTTCAAACTTACATTAAAATGTATAACTTATAATCTTAAGTAGAGCAAAATATCATTATAAGAATCTTCAGTTTCAAAAATAAAATAATGAACATGAACCTAACATTTAAGCAAACTTTTCAACAATCCACTGAATTTACACATATAATTTTTATGAGTTCACCTTAAAAACTTACAATTTCTTTAATGTTATCAAAGTACTTACCTTTTTTCTTTAAAATAATTAGTACCCGATGATGCACTTAAAACTAAAATTAAACCTATAACTTACCGATCAAATTAGAGCAGAATTTCAAATGTTATAGACTGTTTGACTTACTTAGAACACTTACCTCATCAAACAAAAAATATCTTGACTGGTCACTAGAAATCATTGAAAATTTACACCAAACTTACCTCATGAAAACAAGAGAACAAGAGTGAAAAACAGTTAATGAATGGCTTTATTAAAGAAATAAAGCCACTTATTAACAGTAAAGATGGTAAACAAGTAGCAATAACTAAAGTACTTCAAAATAAATATGTTAAGTCTAAATTATCAACGAACTATAAAAATATATAGTGGTTGAAATAGAGTTTTAGTTGCATCAATTATACATACTTTTTTAATCAATTATACTTTTAAAATATTTAGGTGGTATGCATCAATTTTTTTCTTTTTGAAATGTCTAGTTTCTTAAATAAAATTAAATATGCCTGAGATTAAAAGATTTTATAATAAAAAAATTAATAACCCAGTATCAGAGAAAAGATAATTATCAGTGATCAAATAGCAGTTTATTTATTAAAATGATTTTACCACGTCCTAGTACTAGTTCTAATAGGTTCATCATTAATAATTAAACATTACCACCATAAAATCTATATTATATAACCTTTACAATATTCTCACAATTACGTTTTATTTCACGTAATGCAAACTCACAATTACGTTTTATTTCACATAATGCAAACTGGTTTACCATGCTGAAAGAATGCTTAATTTGGATTAAAATAAAGTATTAATTGACATCAAATTTAATTACAATTTGTAACAAATCATATAATATGGTTTGTTCTGCTTACATTATTACAAATAGAAGATATCCGAAGTAATTTATTCAAATTTGCTTAATTTACCCAAGACAAATCCAAAAATATTTTTAGCTACTTTTAAAACAGCAACTCTGTAAAAACCTCTAATGAGCATCCTTAATATAAAATTACTGATAGAAAAACCTGTAATACAACCAGATGGTAAGATTTACTTAATATAAGTTGTTTTTAAGTGAAGTATTAAACGTTATACTTTTTATTTAAGTAAGCTTTACTAAGCAACAATTGCTTACCATGATTAAGGGCATTTATTTTTAAAAGATTGTAATTTAATTATTCATAAAAAAAAACTTATTAGATGTATTCCACAATTTTGTTGTTTTAACAAGTTCTGAACAATTTTCATGAGACAATACTTATCTTAAATTGATTTAAGATTATTCTTTAGATCGCTACAATTAGACCAAAACAAAAGTAATTAACATATGAACAAAAACATTAACTAAAACTTTGCTTTAATTTCTAACTGCAGGACAATTAATAGCTGAAAGATATAAAGTAAACCAAAGAATTAAATGTATAAATAGATTTTGGGCAAGACCATTTTTATAAATTTATTATATACAAGGTCTGTAAAACTAATGACAGTTTCAGAAATTTTTTTATTTACAATCCAATTATACATGGACTCTATATTTCAAATGGTTTTCCCCACTCTTCATAGCAGTGTTGTAACTCAAAAATCGGAATATCCTTCAGATGGTTGTTTACATTTTTTTTAAATGTTTTCTACTGTTCCAAAATGGTGTCCTTTGAGGTGTTTTTAAAGTCGGTAACAGGAAAAAGTCACAGGATCGTCAGTTGAATAAGGTGGTTGAGGAACTACAGGAATGTTTGATGAACTCAGAGAGCAGTGTAACAAGGTGCATTGTCATGATGCAGCATCCAGTTGTCTTTGATAGCTGATCTCACACAGGCAACTCTTTTCTGCAATCTTTCAAGAACTTCTCGGTAAACATACTGATTTACAATCTGTCCTGAAGCCAAAAACCCCTTATGGACAAAGAAACTTACAAACCCCTTACTATCAAAGAAACAAATTAGCATAGGGTTTTGATTTTTGATTTGCTCATTTTTGGTTTTTTAGGATGTGATGAGTTTGAAGTGTGATATTCCTTGCTCTGGCAGTTTGTTTTTGGATCATATTCAAATAAACAAACCAAAATACCAAAATTCATCACCAATAACGTTTTTTTAGAAAATCAGTATCTGTTTTAATTAGCCTTAGAAAATTGCAGTATACTTCCATCCTTTTGTTTTTTCTGTTCAGCAATGAAGTATTTTTGAACCAATTTAGCATAAACTTTTATCTTGTCCAATTCGTTTGTAAAAATTTGATGGATTGTGGTATGGTTCAAATTCAACTGTTCTGCAATCATTCTGACAGTTAATCGCTGGTTGTACCGTATCAAATCTTTGATTCGCTCAACATTGTCATTTTTTTATGTTAATGGTCTTCCAGAGCATGGATCTTCCGCAACTGATTCCTGGCCATCTGAAAATGCTTTAACCCACCTAAAACCTTAGGCTCATGACAAGTGCGTCATCTCCATACACCCTTTTCAATTTTTAATAAGTTTCAGTAGCATTCTCACACAGTTTAACACAAAATCACTCATTTTTCTAATGCACAACAAAAACTTTTTCACAAAAAGTTTGTTTATATCTCATGTGGCAACAAGAAATAAAAAGATTAATACTTAATATATTAATAGCTTATTGAACAGCTGATTAATACCGCTTATAATACAGCTGTCCATATAACCATTTGTTTACTAGTACAGCACTGCCACTTAGGTTGCAAAAAAGAAACTAGTCTCATTACTTTATTTACAGACCTCGGGTATATATATATATATTAAAAAAAAGTCAATTTAATGATATCCATTTATTTTACTAATTTAAATTACTGGACGTTTACTTATTTCTTCCTATTAGCAGCAAGTAAAAAATGATTTACCTAAGTAGTTGCAAATTTTAAATAAGAGGCAATTCCATAGTGGATATAACTGAAGACCTACCCAACAGACCACCAAGATAAGACTCAAAAACACAATTTTCTAATCGGCCATAAGCAAACCCTACTACCCAACTCTTTGGCTAAAACCATATTAAATATTAAATGATGCTTTTGCCACATAGATTTTAGATATTTTGAATGATTTGATATAAGCATAACCAGAAAGTTAAGACAAAGGTTAATATAGTTACCAACAGAGTTTATGATTGCAAATTGGTACTAAATAGTAAACTACTTCTAAAGAACATAAATAAAAATTTGATGCTGAAATATTAAATCCAGTGTGGCCATAAAACAATGTATGCAGAACAAGCCATAGTTTTGTGACATAATACACAGTAGATATGGCTACTGTCAGTGCCCATAACGTTTTTTAACACATATAGTAAACTTATTCCTACCTGATCAATAATATAGTTACGACGCCTCATGTAAGCCTCCTGCAATAACTTGTTAAGACACTTCGTAGATTTTTCAATTAAAACATCCCATCTTCCAGCATAATTACGTTTCCTTGGCAAACCCATCAGCTAAACAAATATAAAAAATAAAGTTTGAGAATCAATCATACACATCGATTGTTAATCACATTATACACAACATATAATGTCTTGGTTATTTTATTAATAATGAAAACAATCCAATAAGAGAATTAATAAGAATGTGAAATATACTATAAAGTATTATAATAAAATATTGTCATAAATACTCTAAATATAACTATATAAAAACAATAAGTTATATAATTACACAACAATAAATCAACAAAAGTTGATCGTTTAGCTTTTGACATTACTAATGCCCAAACCTGTCATCCAACTTCTCAATTTTTCCACATTCCACAATGATGTATTTATTTTTCCTCACAACTCATGTCTGATGTATCATTCAAATGGAGAATTATAACAACTACAAGTTGAAAAACATCACAAGCATTAAATACATGTCATTAGCATCGACAAACTCTTTATACAATCTGCAAGTCAAAACTCAGATAAATTATCATCGTAAAAACATTTTGCAATCAATTTGAATTTGAAAGCTTTCATTACAATCATTGTGATAATAAAATTTACTGAAAAATATACTTTTAACACCTTTCATTCACCAGCACACTTTCTTAGTTTACATACATAAGAAATTCTATATGTATAAGTAATAATTAAATTATATGTAATTAAAGAAGCATAATATTATAGTGATTCATTACAGTTAACACTTAAACTTGACTTTATGAATTCATAAAATTTTTATAAAGTTAAATATATTAAAACTTTTTTTTATACGAAATAGAAAATATAAATTTCATGTTCCTTTAATGGTAAAAAAAAAAAATAAATATATTCAAATCCATTACATCAGCTGAAATAGTAACAATAAAATTAATTATTATTAATTAATTATTATAATTAGCTAACATAACAGCAATTTATCAGTTAAATAATGAAAATAAAAAATTAATTAAAATGAACAGTATACCTTCATTTTGTCAATTAGATTGTTAGTTCCCAGTATATTGAAGAACTTGTCTCTGTGTTTACTAGAATATTCATTTGCCCAGGTAGTCTTACCACAGCCTGGTAAACCACACATCATAATTGCCTGAAATAAAAGCAGAAGTTATAGTTCAACAGCTTGTCGTCTCTGTAGAAAAATTTAAGTTATACTTATGAAATTAACTCTTTAATGTAGAGATTTTAATATTTATTTTGTTGTTCTGCAAACTAAACCAGGGCTGATTTTTTTGCTGAGCAAATCCCAGCTAAAGACTGTTAATTTTATGGGTTTACAGAAAAGCATATAGCAGAAATCAAAGTAAGATACTATATTAATCACAGTCTCATAAAGAATTAACAATTACATCTCTTAAGGTACTAATTATTGGAGCTATTTTCAGATTATGGGCTGAAACATCTTTGTATTTTCCATAATAAATATTACAATCTCAAATTTAGCAATAAAAGGATTTTCCTTAGTCTGGATATAACACATAAGTAATTAACTTAAAAACAAATAAAATGCTAGCAGCAAAATAAAATATTTAAATTAATTTTTCTTGATTTTTTCTACTTATGATCACATGAAAGCTAATCGATATCATACACATTATCTTCTGTTTATGATTGTTCATGCCATGCAATAGACAGGTTTCACACTTAATTACAGTATTTATTTTAACCTCGTAATTATTTATGAATATAAAAGTTTTCAATTCTTTTATATATTTAATTATTTTATTCATTTAAACAAATGTGTTTGAAATTAACAGTGCAAATAACTTTGTACTGAAAGTATGAATGGATTTCCCCTTTGTTTCTCAAATTCTTATGACCTGGACATTTATTGTGTAGTTTTAACTATTCTCAATTAAAAAAATAAACAATTCATTTATTAGATAAAATGATCCTATGCTCTTATACTAATGCTGTACATCCACATTCTTTGTAGGTTAAATTTTATTGTATGGAAACTTTCATGTATAAAATAAGTGCTGCTTGCAGCAAACATTATTGGATAAAATTCATTTTAAAAAATCAACAATTTAAAAAAAATATTTTAATATAGATGTGAAAAATCAAACAATAAAGAGGCAGGCAAGTTACAAACAAAGTATTTTGTAAGAATAAAAATTAATCTTTTTTTAATAAATTCCACCTTCACTAACACTAAAGTAAAAAAAATGTATGAATAATGTTCTCTTGCAATCACAATGTTCCTCTTTTGAGTATATTAATTTTTCCATCATGCATTAAACAAATATAAATTACTAATAATGAAATGACATATGTCTTGTTATAATTATACAAGCTGACTGTAACATTTATACAATCTAATGTTTATTGAAACATTCAAAATTCAGTGTTATTTTTAACATTATTTACACCTATTATACTAGGCGATTCAAAATGGACTTCACAACTTTAAAAGCATGCGTAGACAACTTACAGAATCAACTGAGGTCTGGTTTCATAGCAAAACACATCAAGTTTTGACTCACAAAGTTTATCAATAATGATTTCAACACCATTACTGCCACCAGTGTGTTGAAAAAAGGATACACATTACTGATGCAGAACGTACTCACTGTGTTTTGGTTTCACGATTTGGAGTCAGCTGACGAATTTTCAAAGAGAGTACATTAGGTAATTTTCATATCAACCTCCTAGTAGGCAAACAATTTACTCTTGGCACCAAACCTTTGTTGAGACAGGTTGTTCTGATAAAAGTACAAAATTACCAGGAAGCACATGTGTCTCTCAACTGCTATGAAAACTCAGAGAAAGCTTTGCATGTAGTCCAAAGAAATCAACTTGATGTGAATCACATGAAACTGTCATTCCACAAATGACTGTTTAGCGCATATTACATAAACTACTATACTTTAAGCCATAAAAACTGTGTTTCAACATATTGCAGATGATGACAAAGTTGAATGTTGGGTGACAAACTTGATGTGTTTTTCTACGAATGAGACCTCAACCGAACCTGTAAGTTGAGAAAAATTTTTATATGCTTTTGAAGCTGTGAAACCCTTTGTGAATTACTCAGTACTTTTTAACTCACTTTTAGCCCAGTAAAATTAGATAATATTCTAAAGAAAGAAAAGGAATAAAACAGGCTTTTTTTTAGCCTCTCGAGAAAGTATCAGAAGAGTCAGCAGCTAAGTTTATGAAAACAGATAATTTTTTATAAGTCTATAATGTTTAGAATCTTTTTACTTCCTTGTATGAAGTAGAGGAAGTATTGTGATAACAAAAAATTTTGGCTTTAAGATTTCAGTGGAAATATCAATTTTAACCATCCACTATCCATTTTGACTAGTTTCAGCATGATGTCTGTACATATGTATCTCGCGTAACTCAAAACAATTAGCCATAGGATGTTGAAATTTTAGATTTAGGACTGCAGTAACATCTAGTTGTGCACCTCCCCTTTTGATTGCAATTGACTAGACCAAAAAAGTCCAATAAAGCCCAAAATCAAAAAAATTTGGATTTTAGACTTTCTTAACTGCAGTAATAAGCCCTCATTGAGAGATTTTCAAAGATATATCATCAGTGATACTTATTTTCATCGCTTCCAGAGTTATGGTCAAATAAAATTTTAATTAATGAAATATTTTGATCTTACAAGGGGAAGGCACATCATATATATATTTTTTTAAATTTAAATATGTTTATTAATAATTATTAACCATTGATTGTAAACATTTTTTTTAGAATAAATAATAATTTAGTAACAATTAAAAAAAAAAGGGAAGTTATTAGAGAGATAAAATTTTACATACTTTCATTTTAATTCAAACTTTTTTTTAGAGAGCTTATTAGTAAATCAATATATTTAAATTAGAAAAAAAATATATATGTATATTTGAGCATGTGAACATGGTTACAGATCTGACATATTCTCACTTACACAACTACTTGAGCAATGTGAAACAAAATTATACACTAACATAAAATTCTGATACAGACACCACAAAAAAAAAATTATGCAATGTGGTGTCCACCACAATGCAATTGTGTAACTGTCCACTTTATTGAATTAGAGGATCATATCTCACTTTCAAATGAAATAAGTTTAAATGAAGTGCAGCAAAAAATGTGTATATGTAATTTAATAGGCATACAAGGAAGTCATGTGGTGTCCACATCAGATAATATTTGTTCTGTCATATAATAAACTATTATGGAGGATGGAAGTGCATGATTTCCTAATAGGACACTACCTTGAACAGTTTATTACCTTCATTACTGTAATCAGGTGTTAAAATAATATATAATCTTCTTCATAGAGTTTGCATACATGGATGCAGTCAACTCTGATCAGTTCCTCCATAACAGCCAATCATAGCCTTGTCTTTTGTGAGATTCTTATACTAACAGTATTTATTCTGTCCCTCCATCTCATGCATAGCTTCCTTGGTGGTCAGAATCTGATTACCTTTATCTCGGCAGCTACTCTTGCACATACATTACCAATCTTCTGATGTGGCCAAAGCATTTAGGAAATGCCTCTTGACATTACTCTGAGGGAAGTCATCACAGCTCAGCATATCACATAAATAACATCATCTTCTACTTCATCCATGCTGTGTTCAAGATTCCTTGTACCTCTCATATCTAAAGACAGATTACAACCCCAAATATTTATTTCAATTGTGCAGAAGTAAACAAGAACACTCCTAACTCCTACAGCACCCTACTGATGTGGCAACTGTCCAGGGAAATGAATTCTTTTCCTTTTGTTCTAACATCCACTTTTCTCTTTTTCCTTTTCCTCATGCTATAAAGAGAAATTACTCCTTTCCCAGTTTTGACATGAATTCTTAATTCTCTTCACTGTTGCTTGAAGGCAAATGTACCAAAACAAATCATCATAATAAAATATGGATTATCCAACATGTACTTCTCAGTGTAAAATGTAAGAATTTAAAGTTGGCTTATTTTATTTTCTTGAAAATATTACTTTGGAAATTACATATACATATATATTTGTAAACAAAGATTTTTATATATGAATCATAATCAAAACATTCACAAAAAGCTCTGAAAGTATTTTTACTTAGCACCACTTCAGGTGGTCTCTGACAAATTGCATATTTCAATTATCCTTAAATATAATACACAAATGAAATGTAAAACGTAACACAAAACTTATAAGGCAATGAAATTAAAATAATCCTAATTACACTTTAGATTGATTAGTCCTATAGTAATGTTGTTACTGTTTAAAAAAATTTTTGTTTTTTACTTATAGCATCAGTAAGCAATAAATAAAAATGCACTGACGAAAGGACAAAAAAAAAGTTTTATGTTATAGCTTATGTTGGTAAACAGGTTGTTCACAGGATATAATTATTAATCTGCTGATGAACAACACAAAACACCAAATCATAATCAAGACCAAATTTATTGTCCTTTAGCTATCTTAATTTTTTTATCATACCACAAGTATCAAATTATTTCATAAAATCTATTGCTTGGAATCACAGTGTAAAAACAAGCAAATCCAACTAAGACGAGCAAATCTAAACATATGTACACCATACGCACTGCAAGCATAAATAATAGACATCTTGTCCTTATATATGGAATATAACAAATATTTTCACAGATTTGTCAAGCAGCTTTCTATTTTGGTGCACTTTTGTATGTGCTTGATTATATTTTTGACATTACAGTTACCAGGGAAGTGTTACTTTCCCACTTATTACCTCTGACTTTTAAAGAGAGGTTGCCTCTTTCTTTTTTAACTAATTATCTTCAACACTGTACTAGCTCTTCCATACCACATGGTTTATCATGACAAGTGGTTTACAGATGACTTGTTAGATTTTCTTACTACTAATGGTTTT
Organism: Lycorma delicatula; assembly: GCF_047948215.1. NCBI lineage: Eukaryota > Metazoa > Arthropoda > Insecta > Hemiptera > Fulgoridae > Lycorma > Lycorma delicatula. The sequence goes on along the minus strand of NC_134456.1, from coordinate 152,527,640 downwards.
AGACTTACTAACATATCTGAGAAAGAGCTATCAGAAATTTTTACCCTTACTTGATGTAGCTTCATACTATCATACTCATAACAAAGTCCAATGTTTTTTTCAGATATTAAGCACTTTAAACAAAAACAAACATTGAATTTATTAAACATTTTAATTTTAATATTATATGGAACGTTTATTTATTTTTAATAAGTGGAATAAAATATGTGGAATTATATGTAATAAATATGCACAAGTAATATCTGCACAAGTTGTAAAATATACTAATGTCCCAGTAAATTCCAGAATAAAGAGAACCACACAAATTAACTTTACAAATAGTAAAACAACATAAATTCTAATTACATGGATTAGGCTTTTATTTGGTGCAGATGCACCAAATAAAATAAACAATGTTAAGATGTTACCAATAAAAATTTGAGGATTTGGTGATATTTTTAAATACTAAAAAAATATATGACATATGCAGAATAAAGGTAAGGGAAAAATTTAACTAAGAAAGTGCTGAAAGGGATTGTGGGAAAAAAGGAGCTGTATACACAAGAGAAGGAAAGACAATTTGGATAGAACAGAGAAATTATCTGAAAAAATGTAGTGGCATTTAATCTTTGCTGTTGCCTGTCTGACAGTACAATTTTTGACAGCATTCATCAAATTTAAAAAAAAGGAAAAAATCAGTAAGAAGAAATTTTTAAAAATTTGCAAGTTTTTCTTTGCGTTTGATCAAGCACATGGGGGAAACAAAATTTTTTCAGTTGACTGCATTAAAATCGTTTAAAAGCTTAAGACTTAAGCTTTTACTTCTTTTTTTTTTACGTCTATGATTTTTCTGAACCGAAATATTCAATTTTAAAGAGAAATGGCCACTTTTGTCTTTAATGCTGCACATCTCCTGATCTAAGCAACATATTGACACAAATAAATATGAAAATTAAAGGGTTTTGATCTAGCAGTTAGATCAAAATTTGCAATTGCTGTTTTTAAAAGCAAATCTTAAAAACAGCAACTGCAATTATTTTAAACAGGTGGTAAAATTTTAAATTTTTGGGCCGCATAAAAATGTTTAATTCTCAATGATGGGACAATATACAGATTAGGGGAAAAGAAAAGTAGATAAGGACATTGTAACAGTATAGGAAGAGATCAAAATGCTTATTTCAAATGAATCTGGTTAGCAGCTGAGAACTACACATGGTTGTTGTTAAAGTAAACAAAAAAGTAAAATATTTATAAAACATCTGGTCATTTTAGTTATTACTTATATATTTTTGTTCATAAAGGGTAAAACAGTTTTGCTTGAATTTACAAAGAGAAGGGCAAAATAGTTGCAAATAAAAATTTGTCTTGCCATGATCAAGACATTCTCAAGAGAGCTTAATAAAGCAAATTTGAAATGTATAATACATCTTTCTATATGCCTTCCTCTTCTACTAGCAAAAAACCTTTGCTTCAGCAAAGGGCTAGAAAGGAATAGCATGCAGTTTGAAGTGATTAATATCTTAATTATATTTCATTTTAATGAACAGTAAATTGATTCATATTTTTGTAAGTTATGAAAGATCAATTTTTATTTTTTTTTATGTTCATTACCATTACTATTTTTATACAGTTCTTGACTAGAATTTGAATAACAAATATTAAATCCAATTAATTAAGGTTGATTGATTAGTTATGACTGGATTTAGTATTTATTATTCAAATTCTGATCAAGAACAGTACGAGGGTTCATCTTAAAGTTTTAATTATTACTAACAAATAACAGAGATATCTGAATAAAATTTATTCTGCAAATTAATTGATCCTTAAGTACATAATGGTTATATATTACAGTTATTAATGATGATTTGTTTGGTTTCAGGAAGCCGTAGATTAAAGTAACCTGCAGAATAGAGATGACAGGACTCACAGTGTGGTTAAGTTCCTTCATTTAAAAGATTACAATGCCTTGCAAATCCATGATGAAATGATACGACACTGGTGGAAAAGAAATTTTTGAACTGGCCACATGTCCCTCACAGATGATCAAGAAGTGGAATGCTACTACAGTGAATAAAGTGGAGGACTTTATCCTACAGACCAAAGAGCAACCATTCAAATAACCATGAATGAGACTGATCTTAGTTATGGCAGTATGTGGAAAATTATTCACAAAGAACCGCACATGTCAAAGGTGTCAGTACGCTAGGTTCCACGATTGCAGACTCCTTTTCAGAAGCAAGAGGCATGCTCCCTGTCAAGGGAGACATTGAATCTTTTGAAGCAATACAAAAAGGATTTATTTGGTCGCCTGGTAACTAAGGATGAACCTTGGATCTATCAATATGATCCAGGGATAAAAGAGATGAGCAAGGAGTAGAAATCCAGTGGCTCATCTTTCCCCCAAGAAGGCTAAGGTGCAGAAGTCTGCAGGGAAGGTTATGCTGTCTGTTTATGCTGAGTCACACCATCACTATTAATATGGTGCCTATTACTGCACACTGCTGAACAAACTGCATGATCCTCTGATCAAGAAACAGCGTGGAATGATCACCAAAAGTGATCGTCGTTTGGCTGACAATACACCTGCTTGCTCATCTTGAGTTGCGGTTGAGAAAACAAAGTGATGTAGCTTTGAAATTTTACCACATCTGTCCTTTCTCCCAATCTCGCCTCAAGCGACTTTTTCTTATTCCCAACTCAAAAAACCGTTGCAGGGTTGGAGATTTTACAACACAAATAATGTCAATGAAGAAGTGAAATAATGGTTTTCAATGCAATCTGATTAGTTCTACAATGGCGACCTTCGAAAGGTCAGGAAAAGCTGGGAGAAATTTATAATTCTGGATGGTGACTATGTAAAAAAGTCATTAAGAATAACAAATAAAAATTAAGTTTCTATCTAGTTTATTTTTAGTAAATAAAGTAATGGTAATGAACAGAGAAAAAAAATGGACTTTTATAACGTATGAGAAGATGAATCAACAGAAAAAACTATGAAACATTTTGGTTAATCTTTGTAAAAAGAAATTCTGCAGTCACAAGTAAACATATAGGGATGTAGGAATCATTCAGAATTATACACAACTTTTAACAATTGGCGTTGGAAGAGAAAATCATATTTTCCTCATACCTCACATTCACTCTTCTTAGCAGGTCTTTTGGGTCCAAGAACACGTTCCTCCAATGGAACTCGTGATGCCCATGTGAAACCTAACTTCGGTTCCATCCAAGGTGTTTCTAATTGCCCAAAATTCACTTCAAATCCTATGTTTTTTGTAAGATAATGCGGAAACAATGCATTCCCTTCTAAAGATGAAACATCTATGTCATAAGCAACACCTTGATCATCTTTATTAACTGAGAAAGATATAATGGCATGACCAGGAGTCGTCTCATAATCCTAGAACATAAAGAAATAAATATTGTAAAATATTATATAAGTATTAATAGAAGTAAAACATCAAAATTCACACAAAAAAATGTTATGTACATAAATTTTAGCAAGATTTGATTCTAAACACAATCCTTTATGCTGGCTAATTTAAATAATTTTTTTACACATAATTTATACTTTCATACAATATACTACACTAAAAGTCTTTTGTTTGATATCGTCAAATAGAACAATGACTCTTCCTTTTTATACACCTGATAAAAAATTAATCTAAAATTTTAGAGGTTTGATAATCATGCAAATAAAAAATAAAATGCTATAAACATGCTTTCCTGAACATTAGGGGCTGATGAAAATAAACCTATTTCATACTAACCAGCAGTCGCCTATAAGTAGCATCAATTAATTCAACCAGATTCAGGAAGCAAACTTTATAGGTTTAACACAGCATAAACTATGCTTGAAGTTGCATAAAACTTTCACTGATGAATTCATGTTGAATTCCGTGCACCATATATATTACAAAAGTTTTAAGAGTCTGTATGCAGTCATTATTAGACACAAATAAAAAAAACTATGATGATAGTATTTGTTATTAATTTTAACTACTTCAAGTTATGTAATAGTTCTAGTCACATGATAACAAAAAAAATAAAATTAACCCTTCAGGCAGGGAGCACATGAATGTTACGCACATGTTAAGCTGTATGTATCGGCAGGTGGACGTGACAGTCTCGCAGCGCGCAGTGCTTGCTTTAAAACTTCATAACACTGTCATCTCGTAATGTTTATTTGAACAACTAGCTCTGTGTTATCACGAGGCTTCATTCTTCCCCTCCGTGTTTTTATAACTGCGTAGGATTGCATATCGGTGATGAAATACGATTTTGTTCTAAGTTGAATGCTCTTCTTTCAGTCAGTTGCATCAGCTGTGAGTAAATGAAAATGGCCGGGTCAAACACGTCGCGTAATCTTACATCGGAACAAATTATTGAATGTTTAGATGAGACGTGTGACAGTAACATTAGAATATTTTATAGTGGTAGTGAATTTGATACTGGCAAAAGTGATGAAGATTTTGTGCCAGAAAATCGTAATGAAAATAAAGAAGATTCTGAACCGAGTAGTGGCGATAGTGATGACGATATTGATATATAAGTGAAGCGTACAAGAAAATACATAGATTGGAGATGGGGAAAAGTGGACGATTCTTACAACTCACAAAAAATCCTCTTTGAAATAGTTAACGAAGTACAGTGTGTTTCACAAGCATTTAAACTTTTTTCGATCATGACTTAATGAATAAAATTGCAGACGAGACAAATCGCTATGCCAATGACTTCATAAATTTGAAACAAAATGACTTGATGCTACGGTCCACAGTTCATGACTGGAAAAATGTAGACAGTGACGAATTGTATACTTATTTTGCACTGCAAATTCTTATGGGAATTATTCAAAAATGTCATATTGTCGTAAAGTCAAAAACGACATAAAGTCATATTTCACTAAAATAAAATGTTTTCTTATTTTTTTCTGAAAGGTTTGTATTTGTTCTGCTGAAAATTTGGTTTAAATAGGTGTAATAGTTTTGAAGCTATAATTTTTTACTTTTAGTACTGTAATACAGCTGCTGGTTGGGCATTTAAATTACCGGCAGGCAGTAGGGTAGGGCTTTAAAAATTTAATTACCGGTTTGAAGGGTTAAATTACAGCCACATACCACTCTTCATAGACAAAATGGCACTACAGTTACAAATTGCTTCTGAGGATGAGATGAATGACAATAGCGTGTGAAAATGCTATGCCTACCGAGACTCAAACCCAGGACTTCTGGATGAAAGGCTGAGACGCTACTACTTGCGCCATGAAGGCCAGCCATAGACACATTTTGAGGCAATATATCTTCACTTTTTAACCATGTGAGAAAACTTAAGACTAGTTTCTGGATTAGTGTAGCTGGCTAAATTAAAGCATATTCAACAGCGATACATAATTCTACAATTAAGGCAAAGTACCAAAGGAGCAAAAAGTAAAAGACAAAAAATGGTAAAGAAAATTTTATAATTATGATAAGAAAAACTGTTTACCAAATAAGCAGTTACAACATCTCCTACTACAAACGGCTTTCCATAATCCTTGAACTTGCAATTAGTCGATGCTTTGCCAGTACCACCATAACCGAATGAGTTCGGCTCCTCACCTGTAAAATAAATTCATTCTATTAAAAACACTATCGCAATGAAAATACACATCTAAAAGTATCAATCAAATTAAAATGTGGAAACATCAACCAAGTTTTCCTTTTAGCTTATGTTGCAGAGACCCCAGTTTATCAAAATAACATATATAATTATAATTTTAATTTTTATTAAACCAATATCTCCTAATTTACCAGTAAATAATACATATTTTTAACTATTCAGATAAATAATGTAATCAGTAAAAACAAAAAGACGAAAAGTCTTATTGGTAATAAAAAATCAGTTCTCAAATTAAACTTACAACATGTCATAACAAACAATAAATAATCACTTCTGTAATAACCAATCATTTTCCATTAAACTATGCATAAATTATCTTAAATCTTCCTTCTTTCTACTCTTTTAGACCAGGTAGTAAGATCCTTACACTTAAAAGAAACAAAACTCTATACACTAAATAAAGAAGATAATAGTTTTTAAGGTAAAATTGATCCCTCTACCTGTATAAAACTTAAAAACCTAAAATTTGTTTGCACAACATAGCAAAATTAGTAGCACATAGAGAAAAAATATTATAATAAATTTTATCATTTCTTTTGTTATTTTCATAAACATTAACAATAATTAAACAACGTATTATGTATGTAACTCACTAATGGAAAAAAGTTTTTTTAAGACACTGCGTCTTTTTTGCTTTTTGCATAATTTACACTCTTTCATACTTAATCAACAACGTTCTAATAAATGGAATTTTAAGACATTTTTATCTCTGCTTTTAATTCATTACCAACCACCAAAATTTACATTCTCATTGACATTAAGTCTAGTTAACATTTATTTCATGATAAATAAACATGTTGCAAGGGATAAAATACAAAAATTGTTACACTTTATTTTCTTGTAGCATGTTTATGAAAAAATAGTTTTCATTTTCACAAGTTCTATAGCATTTCACAAATTTGCAAAACAAAAATTTAAAAAAAGGTAGTCTACAGTTACCCGTAAAAGAAATGAGGGTAGCTTATGAAACTTTTTTCTTTCAAAGATCCACTCTGTAACAATATATTACATTCAGCAGATATACAATAAATAACACAATAGCTAGTTTAATTGCAAATAATTTTCATCCTTACAAAAAAAAAAGATTTATTAAACCAAATTATAGTACGACATACCCAGCTGCATCGATGATGTTAAGACAGACCAGCCGACACGCATAACATTAGGATTAGGTTCATCTTCTATATGAGATATATCACAATTTTCAACAAGCTGAAAAGCAAAAAAAGTAGCAGTGATAACATAAACTTCATCTTCTAAAATCACTACACAGATAAAAAAAAAGCAATATACTTAAAAACAGCATACGAATGCCCTTTTTATAGTAATTTAAAATTACACTGGTCAACATAAAATTTGGAACTGAAAAGGGAGTAGCTGTTCTATGAAGTACTTTATACACTGAATCTGAATATGTATACTGAAACAACCCATCACGTTCTTAAGTTACAACCCCTTAAATTTATTTGCTCCATTATTCATGGAACAAACGATACAGATAAGTTAGTATGTCTGTATGTTTGCTTGTTCACTTCTGATTTATATTGCGAAGCATGCTGCAGACCTATATTTGATACATAATAGTCGAATGATGACATTTCATGTCAAGCGAGATATGTATAGAGGTCAGTGAGTAAAAGTAATGATAATTCAACATGGAGTTCAGCTCTTGGTATAACTTGCCATGTTCTTTAGTTGCGGTAGTGGTTTTATCAAATACATATAAAGATTGTTTCATACGTGATAACGTAAATTTAGTGAAAGATTTTTATGACAGAACAGTTTTTGGTATAATTTTATTGAACATCAAGATTTGTTAATATTTGTATTTGTATTTGTGTGTGTTCCACAATGTTTTTATTGCACTCTTTCAAAAAAACTCTTAAATTAAAACTTAATTATTTTTATAATTAAGTATTTCTATAATATTTCAGGTTACTTTCATTCAATAAAACATTTTGAATTTTACAATGGATAAAAACTGGGCTTGTAAATATTTTTTGTTATGTTTGCGGAGAATTAACTACGAACAGTCAACAAAATCCAGTATTGAATCTGACGACAACTGCTTACAAGCATTATTTTGACAGTCCATAAGGAGACCAAGATAAATTCTGGGCTCCACATGTAGCATGCATCAAGTGCTACGTAAACTAACCCAGTGGTTAAAAGGAAAAAAAGAGCATTTGCCTTTTGACATACCTATGATTTGGCAAGAGCCTACTAATCATTATGAATGCTATTTTTGCTTAACAAATGTCACTGGTATCAATTCAAACAATAAAAAAAGTATTGCATACCCAAATATTCGTTCAGCTTTGAAAACAGTACTTCATGGTGTTGATGTACAGATTCCAATTGCTCCAATTTCTTGGAAAGAAATTTCTGATTTCCCGGAAGGTTCAACTGATGAATCCTCAACTTCAAAAGATATCAATTACATTATAAAAAAATAAAATGCTGAGCCTCACCTCCTCACACAAGTAGAACTGAACGACCTAATTCATGACTTGTATATATCAAAACATACAAAACTCCTAGGTTCACGCCTTAAAGAACAGAATTTATTAAACAAGGATACTAAAATTTCAGTATATACAAATCAAAACAAAAATTTACTGAAATACTTTAGAAGAGATGGTGATTTAATTTGTTCCTGCCATGATTTTAGGAGCTAATGTCTAAACTGGACATTGAATATGTTACTCATGATTGGTGTTTATTTATGGATTCATAAAAAAGAAGCTTAAAGGCAGTGTTGTTGTATAACTCAAATAAGTTTTCTTCTATACCGGTAGCACATGCTGTAGGAATGAAAGAAACATATGAAAGTATGTCAAAAATTAAAAAAAATATCAACTATGATGAACACTCACGGAGAATCATTGCTGACCTGAAAGCGATAGGGCTTCTTCTCTGTCTCTCGAGTGGCTTTAAAAAATATGTTTCTTGTGTTTGTAGGATAGTCTAACTACATATAAACACTACACAGTTAAAGACTGACCAAAAAGAATTCAGTTTACCCCAGGAAAGGAAAATTATATCAATATGCCCCTTGTTGAATCAGATGGTATTTTATTTTACCATCACCACAAAAAACTAGGCCTGATGAAGAGAATTTTTGTAAAAGCATTAAAGATTGAGAGTGCTTTAAATATTTAGTTGAGGTATTTTCACAGTTAAGTGAAGCCAAATTAATAGAGGGAATATTCATTGGGCCACAAATAAGAATATTAATTCGTGAAAATATATTTCATAGCAAACTGAATCCTAAAAAACTAGCAGCATGGAAGTCATTCAGACATCATTACTCGTTTTCTTAGGAACAAAAAGGCTGAAAACCATGATAGACTTATAAATGAACTCTTGGTGAACTAAAAAAATTTAAGCTGCAGAATGTCATTGAAAATTCATTTTTTACATTCTCATTTTGACGTTCTGAGAAAGGTTCTATCAAGATATATTACAGATGGAACAACGTTATCAAAGCAGATGGAATGAATCTATGATGAGTGACTATTGCTAAATGATAAAAAGAGAAGACTTCACTGAACAAAAAAGGAAGATAAGAAAAAATAAATTAAAATAAACATAAATGTCTACAAAATAAAGATAGGAATTTTAATTGTAATTATTTTTGTACCCTATTATTTAAGATTTCTTAATATTTTAACAAGTCATAGATAAAAATCTGACGGTGATGAAGAAAAACTGATTTAATTTTAAAATTCAGAATAAAAAATGCATTCTAATTCATCTATTTTTATCTTGGTACTAATTTTTTTTTTTTGTTGATCTGTTTTAATCCATTAAATGAATGTATTGTGAATGTTCTGAACGTATATTAAATAAAACAAGTGTAACTTTTCGTTCATTCATTAAGGCTTTTAAAAATTTCAAATCATCAACAGAGTTCATATTAATAAAACATAATTCTCACTTTTATAAATATTTATAAATGAAGGTTTTTTTTAATACATAAATATATATATATATATATATATATATATATAAAATAATATTCATGTCTAATAATTTCACCAAGCTTTGTACTTGTAATGGCCAGATTTAGAAGACTGAATCAGAAAAGCGGTGGAAGAATATTTAAAGTACAGTATTGCTTTTTTTTCCAGTTATATTCACATCAGACTTTATTAATACAGCAAGAATCTTCATAAAAAAGAGATGGTAAATTATTAAGGATTTGGTGACTAGAAATAAACTGGTACATATTATAATGAAAGAAGAAAATTACCAAAGAAATGTCTACTAAGGGTTTAGGAAAGTGGTAATAAGAATAGTCAAATATGTATAGTAATAAGTACAAGAGCAGTAATGGGATTCTTCGAGTCATCTGCTGTTATAGTAACAGGGGCTATGAACTACACAAATGTATCCCCTTAAGCATACTATCAGAATGTCTAAAATACAGATTTAAGAGATATATAAATAAGCAATGCCAAAATTAAAAGAATTCGAAATGAAAGCGTGGTTATTTATCAACAGTCTCATCGTGAGGATGAAAATAAAAAAAACTTGATGTTTGGAATGAGAGGATCACAGCATGAAGTATTAAAGAAACCAAAGAGATGAGCTAGAAATCTGTGATAATTAGAAAAGAAAACTAAACCTACAAAACAAAGCCCTTAAAATGGTAAAAATATTTAAATACTTGTATAGCAAACCAGCAGATGTGGAAGATCAGTAGAGGTATAGAGGAAATTCATAACAAAATACAAGAAATTTTGACCAAGTATCAAGAGTAGAGAATCAAGATAGCAACATGTAAAGCTTTAAGTGACAAAACAATTTCTGCAAAAATAGGAAACAAGATTGATTATACTGTTACTTACTTTTACTTCATAGCAGACTTTTCCACTTTTAAATCCATAAGTGGCTCTTGCTCCAGCCCATATATATCCAAATCCTTCCTTACTCATTGAAACACCTTTTGTGAAGCCAGCATCTTTGTCAATAAGAAAATTCAAATCTGAATCATCTGGAAAAAATTCAGAACAATTACATATTTCTTCCACAAATTTTTAAATACCGATTTTTAACAGGCCCAATCCTCTTATCACCCTTATTAAGCTTGTCGCCGCTACATTAAATACTCTAACATGTATGAATTAAAACATGCTACAAACAATATAAATTCTAAACACAGTATGTAAAACATACAAATTACTTTAAAACCACTTAAATACAAGTAACCCCGACAAGGATGTCTACCAAAGTTTCAAATTTTATTTGTTGTTTTTCAGTACATAGGTACCGATATTGAAGAATTAAGATAACAGCCGAAATATAAAAATTTTAAAAATCTGGTTATGTTTCTATCTTAACCAGATAAAAAATAAAATTTAGAAATAATTAAAGTACTGGACACTGAAGTTTTAATTTAGTTATAAAAAAACATATTTATTTTTCTCAACTACTAAAATATTTTTTCGAATGAAATGGAAATATTCTGCATAAAAACATAACAGAATCGATACTCAACCACCGGTCCACAAGATAATACCGGTCCCTTAACAAATTGGCCCATAAAAATATTTCAATAGATGCTACTTCCCTTTGCAACCATATATTTGTGTCAAGCTGGATTCTCAGCTGACACTTATAAAAGCCAAAACAAGAAATTGTTTATCAATAAATTCATCTCTTCGATTAGTTTTTAGTAATCTCCAATCCGACATTGAAACAATTGTGCAAAATCAGCAACAACAAATTTCTCATTATCTTTCTTTATATACAATTAGTAATATGATTTGTTTGTAATTGCTATTTTTAAATAAAACAACCTACATTTAATTTTTTTCATTTTCATTTTCATTTATATGTTTTGTTGTTTATAGATAGAAATGATATTAATTAATATCATATATATGCAAATTTAATTACTAATATAATAAAAATATGATTGAATTTTTTTATTGTCAAAAAATTTAAGCTAAGGTTCTGCTGGTCCCTGTATATTTTTTTACAATTTAGTGGTCTGCCATATAAAAAAGGTTGAGAAATACTTATCTATACTATGATGATTTTAAACCTGGCAAATCTAGAAATATGTTAATTTGCTAAGTGTACATAACTTTTCATGAAGGAAAACCCTTCAACAAATAGCTAATAAACGGACTTCAGTATTGCATGTATATTTACTGTTATTTTAATCAGTTTATTGTACACCCTTTATACATTCTAGAAAAACTGCTTTTATTTTTTTAACTTAATTTTTTTATACTAATTTACAGTATATTTATTTTATACTAACGTTTATTCAGATTAATAAAAAAATTCAAATCATAAATTTTTAAATTATTTTTAGTCATATATATATATATATAATATATATATATATAAAATAAATAAAATTCATAACTGAATAAAACAATACATATATATTTAGCTAACTTGTTTTTAAATACTAAAAAATACAATCATTACCTTGAAATGTAGGTATTTCTTGTTTTTCTATTTTAATAATTGTTTTTTTCTAGCTCGACAATCCTTTTTTTCAGTAGAACATTTTCACTTTACATTAAAATTTATTTCATTATGAATTTTGTAAAAAATTACAAAGTTGCCGAATATAGCACTTCACTCCCTACTGCATGCTTTCATCATCTGACAATTTTGATGAACTCTTGCTTCCCAAATAGAAGATAAGTTCAATTTGTTGTTCTAGAGGGCCTTGCAGCTTGCGATACTCATCTTCATTTTAACATGTCTGCAACATTTTACCCAGACCTTGAATTAGAGTTCTACAAACTTTTTATGACAAATTTCCATTGTTGCAGCTGTTGTAAATTGTACATTTTCAACTCGGTTCATCTGTGCACATATCATCTCAACAGGATTAAAATCAGAATATGGGAATAGGCATAAAACAGAAAAAACCTGCCTTCCTCCAATCTTATCTATGTTTTCAAATGATTTTTATTTTTCTTAATTGTCTCATGCAATGAACTTTCGTCAAATTCTCATGGAATGGTAAGCTGTTAGTTTGCAACCAGTCAATTAATTTTTTTTTGCTGATGCTGAAATCTGTGCTTGGTTTTCTTCAGCATTGTGATAAGAAGCAATATCTAAAATAACAGTTTACTGGCAAGTTGGGCATTAATTTTTCTCTTGTCCACTTTAACTACATGTTGCAGTTCACCTGAAAATTATAATCACCTGAGGAAGATATATGGCTATCCACATCTTCCTCAGAAGAGGAAACTTGCTGGGATTTGTTCAAACTGTCAAGCAGTGGGAACGAATCCCATTTCACCACCAGCGTGGATAATTGTTATCCTTTCTCCTTTTGAAGGTTGCCAACATTTCTGTTGGTAATGAGAACTTAACATAAATCACATCGACGTAGATGACTGGTTTTCCTTCAACTCTATATTCTTCAACTTTATTCACACAAACCATTTGTACTGAATTTTTTGTTTTTCAATAAGAATTGCCCTGTTATTTCTGATTCTCTTCGATTTGAAATACATGCTTGACAAGTGTCCAAAAGGTACTCTTTTGCCCATTAAATATCCGTCACTTTTTGTTTTGCGATAAGTTTCCTTAGGAAATGCAAGCATCCCTCTGTTAAGTAAAATTATTACACTTATGTTGTACATCATTCTGATCAAAACTGTCCAGGTTTGTCACTTCCTGTTTGTGTTTTATTCCTTTGCAAGAAGTGAATTTTTTTCCAAAGCTATTTTATCAGTAATTTGATAAACTCTTCTTTTTGTGACTCCTGTGGCACACGCAACACATTCTACAACTTTTTTGGGTCACTAACAATCATTCCAACTGCAGCTTCTCCTGTCATGTAATTAAAAATATTGTCTATAATTTCTTTCCCTTGGCAGTGAATGTTTTTTCCACGTAAATTAGACATAATATGCAAAATAATAAAATCCATTCACTATTATAATAGAGCTGACAAAAATTTTCTAATTTAATGCCTATTACTTATAAAATTTCACTTAGATTTCAACTACTTTCAAGAATTCAAACACGAAGAATGCTACAATCAGACTATAACCTTACTCTTTCGTCACACATAATTAGCTGGACAAGTTTTAATACATGCTGAGTATCTGATGGCTGGTACTAGGCTGACCAAACACATTAGAAAAATTCATTAAATAACAGTAACAAAAAAATGAAAATTTATAAAGAGTAACAAAAAATGTAAGAATTTCTTTAGAGATTTTAAAAGAAACCTGAGACTTAACATAACTGCTTGTCAAAAATCATATGATTAATGCTATTGTCTGTAATAATTTAATTTATAATATAAAAAAAAAAAAATATATATATATATATATATATCATATTCAACTGCAAATACAGTATAAATTAGAACAAAATCACTTACAAAAACAAGTTAGTCTGAATGAATCAGGAACAGTTTGTATAAATAGAGATTTAATGTTTCATTTCAATGTTGAAATGAAACCAATTTATTTATTTACTTGAATAAATTAATTTTTCTTATGTATGACTCATTGCCTAGGCTAGCTTACGGCTGTTTGTCACTACCAAAACAAAGGACAAACAGCATAGCATAAACAGTAGACATCAATCTTGTGCTTGTTTGACTTTGATATTATATAGTTATAAAACTATAAATAAATATACTTTGGCCTAAACACTAATCAGTAACAGTCAATTAATCTGCATATTACTGTCAAACAGATCTGTTTCAGTATCTAATAAAGTAATAATTTAATAATATATAAACTCAGGATTACATAAGTAACTAATATGTGAATTTGTTTACCAACTGAAATAAAAAATAGTTGTACTGTATACACATGTCTTCAAATAGTATTATTATAAACACGTGCTCATTAGACAGCAAGATGTATGACTATGCTGTTCATCAGATTGTGCCAATTCGGCTTGGACAAGCTATACAAAATTAACTCTGCTGTTCTGTTCACATTTATTGCGTTAACGCAAAGTTCAGGTCAAAATGACCCACTTAATACTTAAGAAATTATTTTTATCATGTATAAAAATAACTATCTGCTTTCCGATTAAAATTATTTATTGTAGAAATTGCTTTATAGAGTAATAGACATTAAATAAATGTTAAAAAATAAAATTAAAACACTAATTGTAATTGATGAAAACATTACTTAAATGAAAAATAGGATACATACGAAAATTTCATTTTAAATTACTCCAGTAAATAAATATAACGAAAACTTTATATTCAATGAAGACAATATTAAATCACATATTGCTTGCATAAATGTGGGCTACATTTAGAACAAATAATGTTTTGTTTTGTCATTTGTTGAAGGACAAAACTTGCACAGTGCGCATTTTGTCCCTGTCAGAAGTTCCTGGGAAAGGGAATTTTTATTTTGTCCTTTCATTACTTTCACAGATGTCAAGCAAGTAGTAAAAAATTTTCACTGGCCAACAGTTAGTTTTGCGTTTGAAAATGTATCTGGCTATGAGTTGGTGAAGTGTTAACTACAACAACTTTTAGTAGCGTTATAATCTAAAATCAATTGTGGTTTTTTATTAGTTCTTGCGCTTATCTTTTACTGCTCCAATGTGTAATCATAAGTACAACACTTTTGTTCTTTTTTGAGACATAATTCATTACTCTTGTGTTATTAGCAATAAAGAAAAATGAGCTGTGAATGTCCATATTTATAATTTGCACTGACAATTCTTTCCTACTTCTTCTTAGAGTACCAAACAGTTATTTACGTTTCAGAAGCTGCCCAAATTGTTAAGATGTATAAAAGTTATCTATTGTAACACATGTCTTCTGAGATCTTTAGTAAAATCCCAAACTGTCATTGTTCCTGATTCTTCTCTTGCTTGCCACCTGGTTCTTTTCCAACATAAATCTGCAATTTCTGCGTGTAAATACTATTATCATAATGCCCATACTTTACAGTACGGTATACAGATACCATTACTTTGCTGGTTTGCTGGGTCTGTTTACAATGTAGTGTTTGAAAAGGTAAAGGCCATGAAAATTAACTGTTCATCAATTGTTACTTTTTCATCAGGATAATATAATTCTGGTAGAACTTCTACCCGGACATCACAAACAGGAACTTATTTAAAATGTACACCTTCATTCTTGATATATCCAGATATGTCTACTGCCTGGAACCCATAAGCTTGATTTATAAACCCCTTCCAGAAACAATCCACAGTAAGCCTGAATTGAGACATTGTCTAAATTTTTACCATTTTTTCGTAAGCTTGAGACCCCATCAATGTTAGTCATTTTTATATCACTTTGTTTTTTATGGACTCTAAGGATGAAAAAAATTCACAAAATATATTATTCTGGAAGATGTATATCTCATGACATCAGGTGCATTTTTTAAATAATATTTTGAGCAGCTTGACATCCATTTTGTTATAGAGGCTTCACATTCCACTGAAGCTCTCTAGAGAGTATGCTTGTGCTTGCAACGGAATTTATTTGCCTTGCTCCATTATAATCATCCGAGTAATCACTATCACTCTCGGCACTTATATGAATTTCAATCTGAAGACACTACATTGTCACAAACTAGTTTTCTTGAATTTTGCTTTATTCTATTTGAGCTGCCATACTCATACAGTACTATATAAAACAATGAAATCACACTAAATATACTGAATTGTTTGCAGTTGTATTTATAGTACACCATTCCGATTTTGTATACAAATAACATGTCCAGAATGAAAAATTCATTTTTTTAGAGGGTGAAAAACACTTTAAAAACTAAATATTAAAAAAGGAATACTTATAGCCAATATCACAGCTAAACATATCACTAAAAATTAATATCACAAAAGCAAATAAAAATTTAAAATTTAGGTAAAAATCTAAACTTAATAAAGTCCAAAAGGAGTGTAAAAAACCCTTCTCAGCTAGCAAAAGAAAGATTAAGGAACAAAAATAAAAACGGTCTCAGCATAATATACACATGAGTAAACAAAATTTGAATGGCAATGTTTGTTGGTTTCGGATGGTAAAACAATATTAAATTTATGCAGTATATTGATACTTGGCAGAAATAACAACTAGTCTAAAACATCCCTATCATTCCCCAGGATGCAGTGAATGTTTCTTTGCAATTTAAATTTATAACGCAAGGCTGTGTTGTAGCACATGGTCAAACAGCAATTACATCGTACACAGAGGAGTGCGCTTCCTGATAACATCAGATGCCATGTGTATCTCTGGTATGTCCAAACCGCAATTGGCAGATGACTACTTACTACCTCTCAGTGAATTTCTCTACATGAAAAGTCCCATGGCAATACAGTATCCTTGATGTGTCTGAGTTTATTATCTACTGAGGCAGTCCAGTTCCCCTGCCACTTTGATCGAAGCGTTTTACAAAATTAATGAAATTGACAGTAGTAATAAGAATGATAAAGAGCAGTTTACTACATGCATCTTTAGCAATGGAATCCAATCATTCATTACCCAGAATTCCCATGTGGCTAGGAACAGAAACTTACTTGTATGTTGCGATGGTTCAATCCAGCGATGCATTACAAATTTCACTGATGACAGGAGTCTAGAATATAAATTTTCTTGTGGTGATCCAACCACAATCTAAATGGGACTGAATTAAAAAATAGTAAAAATGCAACATACACGATGCTCTCCACTTGGGTGTTAAGAACTTGTAGAACTCTATATAATTGTTTTATGGATTTGACCCATGTAAGACACTAGCAAAAAAAAAAACCTAAAAACTTAACATCAGGAGAGATAATAATTGCCTCTCCCCTGAAAAAGACTTGGGGAATAAAAGGATCTAGCAGGTAAAAAAAAAGGCAATAATAAAAACAATCATGTGGCAAAATCCTTTAAAATTGAAGTAAGTAATTTCTAGTGTAAAATCTTCAATGAAAAAAGTCAACGATGATTCAATGACAGACAAAAACACTTTTGGATCATATTGAGCAAATAGAACAGCAGGGTTAATGGATGTTGCTCAAGGAGTTTTTTAATAGTAACAGAAATATATATCCACAATATTTGTGAAGACATAAAAACCTGAAATATCTGGAGAAAATTAGACAAACATTAACCATATGTTTAACTTCCAATTCATAAAATATTGTATTTATTTTCTTCAACCAAATCAACTTAAATGTTTGGACTGAATTCAAACATTTAAAATTAATATTAATATACAAAGTCAAAAACTGACCAAAATACTTTGTATTTGAAAGTAAAAAATGTATTTTTGTATGATGTATAACTAATAATATACTATTTTTTCATATGGTACAAATGATGGGAACAAAACTTTTTTTTTAGAAATGAAATTTAAACAGAAGCAATTCTAATAACAGTAGACAGGTATACATTCAAGGTTAAAAATGAATAAGGAAAACCCCATTTAAAGAAAATTTTCCATGCTAATACAGTAAATGATTCTGATAACTTGTTGGGATTCTAGGAACTTGGTTGGGCTTTTTATACTTTATCAGTTAAATTTACAAGTGTGCATATGGTAATAAATGAATAATTTATTTATCAAAGTGTACAGCATATAAAGTGTATTTTTTAACAAACAAAAAAAAAAGAAAAATGCATTTTTAAAGCTTATCTCCATCTTCAATTCCTCTGATTGAATTTCATCAGATATCACTAAAAATATAAACCTGTTTATTATTAATTCATCTGTTAGTCAGGGTAATAAGTCGCTGGTATGCTGGGTGAATAAATATGTAATCACTTTGAAGTTAACATAGCTAAGCTGGCAGCATGCAAAGCTACTGCTTATTATTGCTCGTTATTAATGTAAATAAAGCTATAAATAATATTTATGTGCGCGCGCGAACACTAAGACTTAAATAAAACACATCAGTTCAATTTATTTGGTCCTATTTTATTAATATATTAAAATGTGTGAGTATACATGTAAAAATATTAAACTTACACCAGCTGAGCAATACAGCATTTTCATCAAAATCGGGTTCTATCTCTCTACGAGCACGTGGTGGCGGACTCCTGTAAAACATTACACGTTATTATAAACCAATGTTTTATACTTAATTTAATTAACACAATATAGTACACATTCTTCTAACAATCTAGGAGTAAGTTGGGACTGGATATTCAATAAGTCATTCACAAAATGAGAATCTGTAAATAATTTGGAATGAAGAACATATCTGAAATATTAATTACACCCAACATCCACATATAGTTAAATTTTTATTAGTGACACACTCGTTTTGAATCTGGACGACACATTTTCATCAGCAACATTCTATTTAAAGAATTTTGAAACAATTTCTTTTTAAAGTATACACACATTTTCCTTTATTTCTTTTATTAATCTTAAAATCATTAGAAAAATATTTCTGTAAAAGAAACTGATTATAATAAACCATTGACAAATGTGAAACTTTATTTACATACAAAGGTAAGTAGCATTCTGAAAAATCATTCAGTATGGCTATTTCTGTTAGACCACAGGATGCTTTTAGAACAGTTTAATAAAACTTAAAATGTAATTTTTGATTATCCCTTTAATACATTATTAAAGTCAGAATTTTATTATATGGGACAAGTTAAGTTTCATGAATGCCTGAGGAATGAAAAATTAACTACAAAGATGTAAACTGATGGACAAGACCATATATATCTCTTCTTGGATTATCTGTGAATTATGCAATGTTGTAATAAGGATACTGTATATGCTTGCCTGATTCACTTACACTGACGTTATTAAAATGAACTATTTAACAATAAAACACACAATACCTTGTCAATAATATGCCCCCATACATTACAGCATGGGTGTAAAAAGCCCATACCATATGCTTAAGGCAGAATAAAACCTACAATTAGATAACTATAATATAAAATAAAATTAATAACCAGAACAAGCAATATCACAGGCTAAGAATATTCCTGATGAAATACAGCACTGATGTAAAGTGTCTATACCAAAAAGGTGAAAGGCTAAAGGTGAAATATAACCACAATTATATAGAAATGGTAAAAATCTACATTAAAACAAAATTACCAACTGGCACATGCCAAACAGCATAAATAAATAAAACATATTACAAATATTATTATTAAATATTTGAATACAGACACATGACCTAAGTAATAGCAAGATATTTGATAACACTGTCATATTGTTTCTTACAATACTTTGGTTGTTAGCCTTCCAACTCAATGCCACAGTCCACAAGGATCTTATATAGTTAGTTGACAGCTACAGCAAACTCTGAGGCATGAGATGTCTATGAGCAAGTGTCCAATCAGTCCTATGAGTCTGTCCTATTTGTAAACTGTAAATAATAACCCCCCTCTAGACAGTTATTCCTGCATGAAGAGCACCACAGTGACAATGTTCTTAACTGGGTAAAGTTTATTGTTAATGAAAGCAATCCATTCACCTTGCCGCTCATCAGGAACTACTCATTTCACAAAACATCATATCATATGAAACAAGGCAACTAATGCAAGCAGGCTATAAACAAGCCTCTTTTGCCATGCTATCAGCATACTAATAGCCTAAAAATTCCAATATGGGTTGGGACTAAGCAGAAACTCACATTTCTATTACACTGAGTGAAATTTGGTTACTGATCATCTATATTTTACAGCAATACAAGTACATTTTGTTACAACTTAAATAAATTAAAATAATGAGGGTTTCAACAAACATTTGGTAATATTTTGTCTACACTAGATGCTATGATACATAAGTTTATAGTTATCACTATTCATAAACTTTGCATAAAAGATACCTAAAATAGTTATTTGTTAGTATTATTTTGGTGAGCATCTAAAAAGACATTCACAAAAGACTACACACAGCAAGCCTCCAGAATTTTAATGAGTATAATTCTAGCATACTTTTTTAATCAATCCTACATGGCTGCTTATATACTTTGTATATTATCCTAACATATGCAATACATGTTTGAAGTAAAAACTAATAACTTCTTGGTAAAGGAATTGCTATCAGAAATTCTTACATCATAAATTTCAAGCTATACATATGCACATCCTCAGTATACAATTGTGATGTTATGATGAAAATAGTAGCATAATAATTGTACTGTAAACCCAGCCTATCCTAAGTACTTGGAAAAAAATAATATACTTACAACAAACTAAAAATCCAACAATATTCTAAACAGGTCTGATATAGGCCATTGCACATCATCAGATACATTTAGGTACGTGTTTTGTTTAGAAATTAAGATTATAATTATTATTATTATAACTATGGTGGACATTATAAATAAAATCAGAATTCATCAAGAAAAGAGGTCAAAATTAAAAATTATTATCAAATACATATGGCAAAAATAAACTAATTTTTTGACTGGCATGTTCAAAGATACTACAGACTAGAAACTCTTTTTATTAAGCCCAATGACAGTATATTTTTATCTACTTTTAAACTTTAGATGCAATTATGATTTCATACATTAACATGTCACTTTCATCATGAAAAAAGTACAACCATCTGGTAATCATTATAATTAAGCAATAAATACTACCATACCACGATGTGTCTTTGTTACTTAAGTAATTAAGTAAGTAATTTTTTTATTATTTATTAACTCATTATTTTTTATCACATTTATATCATTTATTTCTATAACTTAACTTTCTAATTATTCTGATTGTGAAATAAATTCACCAAGGAAATTTCTTAAAATTATGCAACTTTCATCTATCTTCAACTAGAAGGAATAATTAATTCATTTTCAAAGCTCTTTCCAGATTCAGTTTCCTTTTCATACATATGGATCGCACATCAAAACATATTATCCTTAAATATCAAAGAATGCCTTATACAGACCCTGGCAATGGAATGTAACTGTAAAGAATCAACTCTAAGGAGTGATAGGGTAAATGTGTCTCCCAATCATGCAATTTTTGTTCACATATTTATTATCAATTTTTTTGTAGTACATGAACAGTATGTACTCTAAAAGAATAACAATATAAAGCGATTATTCAAAACTCAACTCATTCTTATAAGTGTCAATCGGCATCAATAATAAAATTAGAAATGTTTAACATATTCTACACTTGTCATTTCAAATTTTACCCATATAAAATTAAATTTGTTCATGATCTCACATTATTAATACTGATATATTATTAAATAAATTATTATTATTTCTGTACTTGGTTTAATGAAATTCTGAATATGAATCCTGATGAGAAAAGTAATGATATTTTCAAGCATGACTAAAGAAATGTCACAAACATAGAATAATTTTTAAAAAATTGTGCTAAAGTGAAATTTAATAAATTGCCTATAGTTTAATAATTTTGTATTTATAATTAATAATTTTATATAGATATATGTTAGTAGTTTTACCATAAATAACATTAATGGTGATATACTTACCCCTAAATTTTGATCAATTTTTGAAAACTAATTTTTTTTTTTAAATTAATATTTTGGTTTCAAATAACTTTGATGGGGCTGATGATAAATCTCAAATTTGCACAACTTCGTGTTTTTGTAGATGTTTATGGCAAATAAAAAATTTTCTTGTGTATTGTACTAATAAAAAAAAGTTCTCTCAAAAATCATGAAAACCTGTTAAAAGCGATACAATTTTGACTCAATAAATAAATGCTCCAAGGGGATTTCTTGTCTTCTTGGTACATACTTTTATACTTATTACTATAGTTGAAATAAACTTGTTTGAAAATGTTTGTCATTTCCAGTGTTCAAGAAAATTCATGCTGCAAAATGTCTCCTTTTATGCTTGTTCCATCACTTAGCTTTGCAGTACAGACTGGCAGTCTGACTTAGTCAGTGACCTGTTCACATCTTTAGTATCTCAAATTTCATACTGTGTTTGGAAGTGTTTATTAAATAAATAAGTTTTACTCAATAATATTATATTTGCATATTTTATAATCAGTTAAATTTTTAATTATTTTGAAGAAATTTCATATAAAGCAATGGAAGAACAATGTTCCATAGGAATTTATGTGAATGAAGAGCTTCATAAAACAGTGTAAAGTACAGTGCAAAAAGAATCATTAAATTTTATGAATTTAGTGATGTAAACCAACACTTATTTTTTTACATGTTATATCAGATGTTGCTCTAGTGTTTGTAAATATCATGAAAAAAGGTTTTCGTCAAAATTCAGTCACCTGTAAGGACAGTTCTGTTGTGACACTTTGAGAACTCAAAAAAACTTAAGTAATAACATTAGAGCAACCTCTTAAAGAACACGTTTTTCCAATTTAAATTTAGTTCCTGGAAATTCTCTTTGTGTTAGCCACTTCAAAAGTATTTTTTCTCATCAGAAGAAAGAACTGTATGAATGCAAAGACCAAGAGCAATACATTGCCCCAAATCACGATATTGAACAATTGGATGCTGCTTGTAGCATTTTAGGTGTATCACCTCCATCAAAATTGAAAAAATTAAGCATTGATCAAAGGCAATCAGCATTAAAATATAAAATAATGTATCTGAAAAATTAAAAATAATCTTGAATTGAGTTTTGACTTAAAAGTTTCTGATAATGAAAATCCAGCTCAATCTTCTTCACATGAATATGATACTTTATTTTAAAACTAAAAGAAAACTGTGTTCTTGCTTCTAAAGAAGACAAGGTTAAAATTATAAGTTTACTTCCCCCATCTTCCTCCAGATTTAAAATAATATCAGAGTTCAGTGTGTCTGAGCGTTTTTGGTTAGACTTACTAGAGAATTAGTAAATGAGAAAGGCATTCTACTGGAGTTAGGTAAAAGACATAAAGCAGGAATTAGTAATGACACAATTAAAAAAGTTGTGTTATTTTATGAAGATGACAATAATGCAGGCTGTGTCCTGGTAAAAAGGATTGTGTTAGCATACGTGTTGGTGTCAAAGTGCATAAGCAAAAACGCCTTGCTCTGATAAAACTTAAATGAATTGTTGTCTCATTTAAAGATCAAATTTTTTGCGAATTCCATTCAAAATGGTGTATCTTGAATGGTGCACCCGGGATTTGTACAGTTTGTCTGCCCCCACCACCAGAACATCAAATTCATGACTGATGGTCCCAAACTTAATGTTGATTATAAGGACTTACTAGACATCTTTGTTTGTGAAAAACAACTACAGCTGTATGATGAATACGTGCACCAAATGTCCAGGTAAGCAGGCAGTGTTTAACATGCCTTTCCTCAACCTTTCAACCTTTCCTAAGCGTATGATGTGTTGCCAGATACAATAATGTACGAACAGTGGGTAACAATTGATAGGGCAGAGATGATTACTGTTCTTCACATCAAAGATGAGTTTTTCAAATCATTAGTGGAAAAATTTAAAAGTTAAAAACTCAATTTCATGTCAAAATCTCAAGCTCAGTTTTTCAAGAAGAAAAAAATCAGAATTAGGTGAAGAGATTCCTCTTAACCTAAATGTTTGGTGTTGGCAAAGTTTGCAGAAAACCTTTCATTTCTTGTTCACGATGAGACACAAAGCTTCCACTGGGTTAACAGCCAAGTCACAATTCACCTTTTGGTGTTCTATTTCAAGGAAAATGATGTATTACAACACAAAGTATCTGTGTTTTAAGTGATCACTTGAATCGTGATACAGCAACATTTTATTGCTTTCAAAAACTTCTAACAGACCATATTAAGGAAGTGCATCAGAACATTAAAACTGATGGTGCTTCAAGTCAGTATAAAAATAAAAAGATTTTGCTAATTTGTGCAGTCACAAAAAAGACCTTGACCTTAAAGCTGAATGGCACTTCTTTGGATCATTCCATGGGAAAAACATCGGTGATGGCGTGGGAGAAACAACAAAACAAGAGGTGGCAAAGGCCATTAAACAGTCAAGATACTAAACGTTGATGAAAAGTATTCATTTTGAAATCACAAGCTGAAAAACATCAAGTATTTTTTTATTAAATCAGATGAGATAGCTAAGATTTCAGAAACTCTAAAAACTGTTTTGACTGCTGTGAAAAGAGTTGTTGGTACTAGAAGCTAGGATAAATATGTTCCTGTGTCAGAAGACATTGTAAAATGTTACTTTACTTCGACTCAGACTATGAAGACCTCCTGTGTCAAGTACTGTACCGCTTTCACTTAAGGAAAATGGTATTGCTGCTAAGAAAAGTGATTACTGCTTGTGTGTATGACGATCAGTGGTGGATAGGGAAATGGTAGATAATAGCCTTGAAAACGTGCAGTTTCATCATGATGTCCAGTTTCAGCTGGACCACATACATCATTTAGTCTCAACAAAACAAATTGTGGGTACCGATCTGCAAAGTCCTGAGAAGGTTGACACCACTTGAACTAACTACAATGACAGGTCGTTCTCACACAATTTCAAGAGAATTATCAGAAGAGTAGTCACACTGTTGATTAAACACTAAATAAACTTTCATTGCTAAAAAAACAGGCCATTTCATTGTATAACAATTAAAATTTGACTACAATTTACTTTTTCTTTGATAGTGTTTACAAGAATAAAAGAAGTATAAAAATTAAAATGAATTCTTGAAAAAACATGTAGGCTACTCATTGAAATCACAGTCTGAGTAAGTTTTGCAAGCATTTTTGAATCAAAATTGTATTAGGTTACTGGTATTGATTAAGAGATCATTAATAAATTACGATCTATTATTAATAATTAAAAAAAAAATGATTTTAAAAATATTGAAAATGTCAGCTTCAACATAAGGGCCAAATATAAAAAATATATAAAAGATGTAAAATGCAAAGAAGACAAGAAACCCCCTTTTGAGCACTTATTTAGTGAGTAGAAGTGGATCGCTTTTAACAGGTTTTTCACAATTTTTGAGAGGTAACTTTTTTATTAGTACAATACACAAGAAAATTTTTTATTTGCCATAAAATCAACTACAAAAACAATGAAGTTGTGCAAATTTGAGATTTTTATCGCCAGCCCCATCAGAGTTTAAAGCCAAAATTTGAATTTTTAAAAAAATTAAGTTTTCAAAAATTCATAAATATTTAGGGGTAAGTATAGCACCATTAAAATTATTTATGGTAAAACTACTACTATTTATGGTACTACTACTTTATATAAATATAAAAATAATTCAAACTGTATACCACCCCTGCCTCTTGAAAAAAAATTACCAATTTCACATTTTCATGTTCAGTTTTATTGGTAATTTTCTCATAAAAAGAAGTAAGATAGGTAAATAAACCACTGGACCAATCTTTTATCTTGAGAAAATATGAATAAATCTCTTTTCGATTCATCCTTCAAGGACCAATATTTTTTTCTGTAAACCCTTACGATCAAAAAAATAGGTCGGCACACCGTAACACAAATGGCCACCACAGGTAAGCTGCTTAAATAAAAAATTTAAAAAAAATAGCTTTAAGGTCTGAAACAAGTGGGTAAATTTCAATTTTTCTTGAATTGGTCAAGCAACCAGCTTATGTTTTTTTTGGGACACTCAAAATGGATTGATCCTTGCAGTTATTTTATGTAGATTATAGATCTATAAATAGAATGTTTCTAGACATACTCAGTTTACTAGAAATGGCTTAATAAAAGTTCTAACAGTAGTCAGCTAGAACATTAACACTCCATTTGTCTTTGAATCAGTTTTCCACCACCGAAATATCTTTATAGAAAAGTTCAAAATGTTCATCACATACTGATACAAGGTTTTTGGCAGAAGAAATCCGTATGTGAATACAAAAAATTGATTTTTAGTCAATTTCATACTAAATCTCTGGATAAAATCACAGTTTATTACATAAAAAATTTATGTATGAATTGGTTTATCTATAATATCTTGGTAATTCTGTGAATTATGGACACAGAAAACTTTTTAAAATTTCTCTGAACGCTGTCCAAGCAGTGAGTTATGTATCAGTCAACAAAGAATTAAACATTTTATCTTTGATCAGTTCAATTATTTGTGGGCCAATAAAAAATCCCTTTAATTTTTATTTCACTTACTTTTGGGAATTTCTGCATTATGAATAAAAATCCTTGACTGTCTATTGCTAATCAGTTTAAGGGACAGTGAAAATATTTTTTTCTGGTTTAACTAAAGACTCATGAATGTTTTATTTTTTCGTCAGGAGTTAAGTTCTCACATTTCTTCTACTCTTTTACTACATAATCCTGATCCCTAGCTCACTTCCATTCACAAATAAAACAACTGATTAATAGTTAAAATCATGCATCATATAATATCGACAATTTTCAAAATTAATTTTAGAATTTTTGAAAACATGGGCGACAGAAAAATCCTGACAGGTTAGTTTTCAGCATTAAAAAACAGATTTGTTTCACATATTATATGTTAAAAAACAAAATTGTGTTTATCAGTGCAATCTACAAACATAATAAAAACAAATTACACTTTGCATTTCAAGTATACACACAACATACTATGGTCCATTTCATATTAAGAGAAAATAAACCATAATAAAATGCTAGGTTTTACTTGTAACAGTCAGCCTAAACTAATAGGCTAAAGGAAGTTCTTACTACATGATTTTTTATTCTTTTCTTTTTTTCTTTTAATTGAATGATGTAGTGAAACACATTATCACTTACTAATATAAAAATATTTTGAAGGAATTAACAGACACTATACGTATTTGTATTTGACTGACTGAAAACACTAACCAAAATAATATTTACAATATAAACAAATAAATAAAATACCTGAAGTAACAGAATATTATTTATAACAGAAAAAAAACCAGTACATACTTTCGCTGAGGGCTGGGAGAATGTTTTCTCTTTCTGGAATCCAAGTGTTTGTCCTTTTCTTCTTTTACTTCAGTTCCAGGTTCCTGTTTAATTTCAGTTTTGATATTCTCCTGGAAAGAAATATCAAGAAAAATATTACTAACAATTTATTTCTGACCTGCCTATTACACAAAAAGCTAATCCTACTAAAAACTGCAGTGTCTATTTATTTGCCAACAACTGATGCAATATCTTCCTTTGTAGTTACTGATGTAAATAAAATACTAAAATTATATGGAAAAATCATCATTACTCACAAGCAAGCTGACTGAAAAAAAATTTATTTTTCTTCTTTTAAGTTGAATTTTAGGAAGAATTAGAAGCCTTGACTTTACTGACACTTTAGCCATTATGCTTGGGAACAAAGAGTTGACAGAATCTCCAAATCCTTCCAGAGGCAACCTTCTGCTTTCCACAACACAAAGACAATACAATGGCTAAAAAATGTGCCATCACAGATCAACCAATCAAAATCAGACCTAAATTCATAGAAATAAAATTCACAAAGGGATCAATAATAAGAAAAAAAAATAGAAATTATGAGAAAGAATAATCTGCCCCCAAAAGAACAAAAATTCTAGACAAGCAATCCCACTTGGAAGAGACACAAGGCCTATGCACACGCACACACATCCCCCCTTGCTAATTCCTCAAAGATTGGATAATTTTACTCAAATGGGAGAAATGAATGAAAAAAAACTTACTTCTTTCAAAAATTAGAGACCCACCTAAAAAAAGACACAAATTGGTAAAGGTACAGGTGGCAACTGACAGACAAAAGCATATAGCTCTGTATCTTTTATTAGTTTCAAGAAAAGGTACTTTTATGAACAATTACACAGTTGATTGATCAATAAAAAATGCTCTCCATTTGAAACTTCTGTACATCCAAACTTTTTTTTATACTCTGCTAACAAGTAATAGAACACAAGAAAATGTTCTTCTTTCTGTGTTATGGCTACATTGCTTGATCACACCAATATACATTTATATTTATTAATAATTTTCATGTTTTTAATTTTTTCAGTTTTGTAACAAAATTACTATTTCATCATTTTCATGCTTTGCATAGTGCACTGATGGATGATGAATACCTGAGAAACACATTCCAAAATTCTTTTTCTTTCAAAGCATATCAGTATGATAAGCTTTGAGAAGTAGTTAGCTTGGAAGGTGAAAACGCTATTTAAAAAAAAAATGGTTAATTGATACCTCTGCACATCAAAAAAAATAATAAAAAATTGTATGTGTATGTGTGTACAGGGGGACACATTCAATAATTTGTAGGAGTTTTGTACTTTCATGACTTTAATAAGTTGGCATCACTGGTTTGAGCTGAAAACTGCCGACAGATAAAAATTGTTTTGTTTATAACCTCAATATTGCATTTAATGATGGTGTGTCCACTTGAAATTTCCACATTAGTTGAACAACGTTCAGTTATCAGTTTTTTTTGCTTTCTGAAGGTGAAAAACCGGCTCAAATCTTTTCTCGAATGATTTTACAATATGGTGAAAGCTGTATGAACCATGGGAATTTTTGTAAGTGGGTAGGATAGTTGGACTACTTGGTTGGACTGTTCAAAAACAGTCCAACCTTACAACATCCTGGCCAGCTAGTTGAAGTGTCAACTCCACAGTTCATAATGTTATCAGTAAGAAGCTCAAATACAGCAAAACAAATGCGAGGTGGGTCCCAAAAGAGTTAACACAACACAAGGAAATAAGAGTGTGTACAGGCTTGAAAGAACGCTATGAAAGGATAGGAGACCTCCCCTTTCTAAACAAGATTTTCACATGTGATGAAACTTGAGTTCACCATTTTGTACCAGAATCCGAAAGACAAAGCATGGAGTGGAAGCACACCAGCTCACCCATCTGAAAGAAATTCAGAACGCAAGCATCAGCAGGAAAATCCATGTTGACAGTCTTTTGGGATGCCCAAGGCGTTTTTGCAATTTGGAAAATCAGCATACAATAAACAGTCCCTACTGCTTACTACTCAGACATGCTGATGAAAAAAAGTAAAGCCAGCAATGAGAGACAAACATCACGGATCTCAAAGAAAAGTCATGATATTGCTACATGACAATGCTTACCCAGCCCAGCTGACCCAAGAAACCATTGGAAAAATAGGTTGGGAGATACTACCACATCCTCCCTACAGTCCACA
The DNA here is from genome assembly GCF_047948215.1 of Lycorma delicatula. Lineage (NCBI taxonomy): Eukaryota > Metazoa > Arthropoda > Insecta > Hemiptera > Fulgoridae > Lycorma > Lycorma delicatula. The sequence continues at coordinate 152,498,084 of NC_134456.1, read as the reverse complement.
CTTAGCTCCTTTGGATTTTCATTTGTTTGGTCCACTCAAGGAGGCATTACATGAAAAAGTTCAGCAACAAAGAGGTCAAAGAATTTGTGGGAAAGTTGCTCAAACAACAAAACAAAGACTTCTTTGCATCAGGTATATTGGTGGGGATTATGTTAAGCAATAAAAGTCTCATTTTATAAAAATAAACATTTTTTGAACTAATACAAATTAATTTATACTTAACAGATCAACCCAAGTACAGAACAATTGAAACAGGATGACCTACCTTATTTCATTACACAAACAGAAGCACTTTCGCATCATCAGCTGCATACATCCATATATCATATATCACAAACTTCCAATCCATGATAATATACTACTTATAATACTACTACTTATACTACTTATTCACTTATAATTTTATGTTAAAAATACTTTAAAAACAATTAAATTCTATTAAAAATCATTAAATTTAATCTAACTTATCATACTTTAAAACAAGAGATAAACAAAAAAATTGTTAAAAATTATAAATATTAATCAACTGAGTTAAAATTAAAATGTAAAAATATAATTAAAAGCAAGGTAAAAATTAAAACTTTTAAATTAAAAACAAAAACTTAAGCAAAGCAAATTATGTAACAGCCATTTCATGAATTCACTGTACTCAGAGTAGAATTAAATCAGTGAAATGGCTGGCACATGATTTTGTTTTGATTAAGTTTTTGTTTTTATTTTAAAAGTTTTAAAATCTTTGATTATAATCTTTATAATTTCAAACAATTCTTTTATATTTTTTATGATTTTTGCGCGGGTTTTTATTTCGCGACTGATCAGACCTTGAAAAAAAAATAGCCCTCATAATTTTATCATAGAAAGAAGAGAGATAGGAAATAAACCACTGGACCAATCTTTTACCTTGAGAAAGTATGTTTAAATTACTGTTTCATCCTTCAAGGACCAATAGTTTTTTAGTTATGATTTTTTCCGTAAACCCTTACTATGACAAATAGGTGTGTGTACATCATATCAAAAATGCTTAAACTGCTTAAATAAAATTTAAAAAAAAATAGTTTTTAAGTTCTGAGAAATGTAGGAAACAATTGGATAAGTTTCAATTTCTTTTGAATTGGTCAAGTAACCACCCCTGGGTCACTTCAAATGGATTGACACATGATGAAATTTTTTTCAAGTATTTTATTTGATGATATTTATAACTTAAAGTGACCTCAGATTCATTCTTACTTTTTCTTCTTCACTATAATCTTTAACTGATATATGAAAAACTTCATAGTTTTATGGCAAGCTTCATTAGTAAAAACACCAACAGAACACATTGAAACTCTATGTTAAAAGTCACGTAAATGTATAGAGTAAAGAGAGATAAATATTGGTTAAGATGGAAGACAACACAGTGCAGGCACAGACTTGCACTACCTGCAGATGCCAGAATGCCTGTACAATCCTGAACCTATCTACAGAGAATTTATATATATATAATGTGCCTACACTGTGTGTTGTCTTCCACCTTCACCAATATTTATCTCTCTTTACTCTATACATTTACATATATATATATATATATATATATATATATATATATATTGTGCGAATTTAATATTTATTTTATTTTATTTTTCACGTGGCCGAATTTAATCACAGTCACAGTATATCTCAGCCGGTATCGAAAGGATTTATTTTTTATCTCAGAGAGAGAGATAAAATATCTCTCTCTCTCGAATCTCTGTACCCGCGCGCACAATATATATATATATATATATATTATATACAATATATATATAGTTCAAGAATATATACTGGAGTCTGCATGCTTATTAATAATAAGTTATTTCATTTATTTTTAAGGACAGTGATTTATGTAGTTCAAAATGCCTTAGACATACCAGAATAACTATAACTACTATGCCCATTTACCCCAAACGCGGAAAACAAGCATTATTTGCTCGAATTTCCAATTATTTTTATGCTTTGAGTTGAATCTCTAAGTTGAAATTTATGCTGAAGTTTGATAACAGAGACTTTTTGTGTGCAATTTTCAGATTTTTCTCAGATATTGCAGCTGAAAAATTGATAAAAATTTAATTTTTAAAGGGCAAGCTATTCACGATTGATATTTTATATAAAGTAACTTCAGCAAAGAAAATACTGAGGCTATGAAACTGTTCTTCCTTTGAGAATTACCCCAACGAAAATTGAATTTTATTCTTTGGCGTTTGATAATTTTGGGCTATAAAGAGTACATGAACAAACTCATAGCAGGGTAGGTAAATACAACGGTGTTTTGATCTGTAAGCCATCTGGACATAATGCAGTTTGTCTAAAAAGCCTACAACAATCCAAGGCTGGGAAAGTCACCTGAAATATTTAGGCAGTGCTGTTGTAAATTGTGAAGGAGCGAATTTCAAACAGCTACTTTAACTGAGAAATCACTTCATGTATTTTCTTTTTTTGTTTTGTTATATTACTAATAATGTTTATTAGGTACAAAATAATACAATTTTCTGTTTATTTTTCTTCTGTTTTACTTAATTAAAAAAAACAAATCTAAGTTTTCATTTACTTTTTATTGGATGTAATTAATTTTCTTAGAATTAAATTCTCTACAAGTTTTTTAATAAATCTTCCGCATTTATTAGTCATTTCACAAACGTATTGTACTACAAACCTAAAAAAAAAACTTATTTTTGATACAGAAGTTTGTGTCACATGTCTGAATATCTTAAAACTACTGGATTTAAAATTCTGGGACCTGTTTTATCCTATTTTCCAGCTCAAATTACATAAGAAACCATGAACTTTACTACAAAATTTGGATCCCAAAAATTATAATAGCTTCTTTTTATTAGAAGAGCTGAAATCCGGGCTAAATTTTTCACTAGCCGTAATGCATTTCCTGAACTATATTTATATAAACTTTTTTCATGGACACGCTGTAAACAAAAGGAAGAAAAATACGAATTTAACTTATATTCTCTAATATTATTCTATTAAGATTGATATACAACTTCCAATCATTACTGTATATACTAATTAATGTAGAGTTCTATACATAAAAAATACTTTTGACTGCATGAAACAATTTTTTTACTGAGGAATTTAATAAATGTATTTATGTGCCACTTTTGATTCTTCATTAGAGCTAACCCAAGTTTACAAGTACCCTCAACAGTAGGTAGGTGGGTGTGCATATTAAATTTTACAATCATGAATGTAGTCATAATTTAAATAAAACTATTGTCTTAAAATATGAAAATCATTTTGACTTATTAAATCATACATTAATTATAATTACTCTTTCCTGTTTCTAGCCTTTATCTTTTAGTCTACGTAAGAAGTTAACTAACTGAAACGCATAAAATTAACTGAAAAGAAACGCATATAATGCGTTTCTTTTCATTCAGTTTTCTGAAAAGAAACACATATAATGCGTTTCTTTTCAGGAAAATGCATTAAGTGCATCAGTAATAATAGAATTTCTTTAGATAAACTTAATAATATATCTATTAGAGCTTAAATTAAAAAAATTGATTCAAGTAATGAATGATCAATTCAGATCATATCATAAAATAAAAATTCAATAACACTATAAAGAATACAATTATAGCTCTCAAATAGATTACATCTATACATTACTAGTTTCAGTTTATAATATATTATATAAAAGTATTTTAATAGGGGAAGTTTTAATTTACAATTTTTCACCTTAAGTCAATTACAATCAAATTTACAAGGGAGAATATTATTTATTCAATAATTTGTATGTAACGACTTTCTAAAAGATAAAAACATCAAGATTTTACAATACTCAATGTTAATTGCATAAACAACGTGATAGATTTATGTTTAAAGATCAACTGCTCTCCAAAGTCCAAGATTTAAAAATGGTTACCCTTTGAAACCAAATATAAATTCTCATCACCTAATTTTATATATGAAATCATATCGAATCGCTTGAATGAAAACTTGTTTGAAAATTATTATAATTTATTTATAAATACTATTATGAGATCAGATACAAATATACCTTCACACAGGCTTATTAAATGTTTGATTTAATAAGCCTATATTGTAAAATATGGCCTGCTTATTCACTCACTACACCTGCCATGTATAATATGCATATGCTGTATCATGAACAGTAACCAATAAATATAAGAATAACTGCTTACCTTATCATCAACTTGCTCCTGTTTCATATTATCAGTTGCCTCTTGTTTTATATTTTCTACTTCTACTTCATATCCATACTTATCCTTAATCTGCTGTTTGGAATCATAGCCTTCTTGATTATTACCGTCATTCTGTCCACCATCATTATAATAAGATTCATCATTCATCTGTTCATTTTTATTTTGTTGATTGTCCTGGTATTGTTGTGACATGCTGTTGTCGTCTTGTTGATAACTGGACTCGTCCTGTTGATAATTTTGTGACTCGTCTTCTTGATCGTATTGACCTTTCTGTTGCTGTTGATAATAATCATCTGATTGCATCCGATCGTCCTCCTCCTGATCTCGATCGTGTTGAGACTCTTCTAACGCACTCTCATATGCTGTTGTATTTTGAGTGTAATCTGTAGACTCATCAGCAGAAGAATCAGCTATTGACGTATTAGGTAATGCTACGCAAAAAAAAAAAAAAAAAAAAAATCAATAAAGCTATAAAATAAAAGCTAAGAATGATAAAAAAAAGTAATAATTACACATGTTTCTCATTTAAAGAGTAAAATTAAATGTTAGATGATTTACCTTACCAAAAAGCTACATAGATCCTATTGATTTGTAATTTAAACTTATAAATAATAAAATGAAAAATATGTAAAAATTAATGTGTTTCATGTTTATTCAAAACAATAAAAAACTTAAAACTGTTATTAAAAAAAAGTAACCTACTGTTTCTGCTACTTTATTTTTATTTTTTTAGGATTAATGGGTTTATAACAAAAAATTTCATTACAACTGATACATAATTATAGATTATATAGATCACACCCGAGATTTGTAAGTATTCCCTAATTAAAAAATGACACTTCAATACTACACCCAAATATATTTCTCTAATTAAGATGGATCCAGAATTTTGGATCCAGAATTTTTTTAATTTCAGTTACTATCAATGAAAAACGTTAAGGCAGTACACAATAAAATTTTTAAGGCAGTACACAATTCTCCACTAATACAAATACAATTTATAGGACCTATATAAAAAAAGTTGAAACTAATAAAAACTGCAGAAAATTAAAATGTTTAAATTTAAACAATATTTTGTTACATATGTTTATTTCAAGGAAAATGTCTAAGAAAAAACATTAAAAAGGTTGTATTTTCATTAAATCCAGTAACATAGAATGAGAATTTTGCAATATTTACACAAATACAGTAACTGATTTCATAATGTACTATTTATTTTTTGCAAGAGTGCGATAATGTTATATAGTATTAACAACTAAATGTATAGTATAAAACATTATCCACTTTTAAAAAACAGTAAAAAATTTTTATCACACTGAACTGTAGTGGTCTTTATTAAAAATTTAATTAAAATTAAATATGATTAAGAAACAAACATATATGCACAACTAATTTTCTGTTAAGTAGTTCCTTGTATTTCAAACCTTTAATTATTAATAAAAAAAAATAAATAAATTAAAAAAATGTACAATGTTAAACAAATGAGAAATACTTTATTACTTCATTACTTTTGTGGTTTTTGCAATGGTAAAGCTGCTATGTAGGCTATTGCAAAATAATATCAGTAACTTTCCAACTGAACCACTCTTTAACAGACGAAGATTTCTCAACCGTCAAAAGCAACTATGGAAAAATTATTTACAGAAATATCAGAAAGGGGGAAAAAAATTATCATGCCTACACTACAGTCAAGTCAGGTCAGATGGCTACATGTAATCTGAATGTTTCCTCTTGTTTGGAACTTCTTCCTTATTTTAGTATACAGCAAACATTACTAAGTTAGTAAATGGATGATCCTCAAAATAGCAACTAAATTGTCAATGATTAATGTAGAAAAAACAATACCCTCATTACAGATGAAGCTATCCTTAAATTAAATATATAAACAAAAGGTCACACAATTTCAGACACTAACAATCTTCAAGTAATAATAGAAACAATGTTTTTGAAAAATATTCATTTCATCTATTGATTTGATCTACCAGCAACTGATTTTGGCACACACGTTGTACTTAGCATAAGTCTAATCCCATTAGTTTTATTGAAAAAACATGTATTCTTATAGCTTTATCCTTACATAGATTTCTTCCAGATTAAATACTTAACATAACTTTTAAGAAAATATTTACTTTTCTACATTTTTTATAAAAAAAAGATTCAATTTTTTTGTTTTATTTTCATTAATTTGTAAAAATCTCTAAAAAATCCCAATTTTTCATCACTTCTAGGTAAAATTAGCATTTTCTAAACTATAAATTTTGCATGATGGCGTTCACATTAGTGCAGCAATGTGTTACGTATGGCAGATCAAGAGGAAGCAAGATTTTTGACTGGTCATAAAACAGCTCTGGACACATTTTTTATCACTATTTTAATAAAAGAAATATATTAAACTAAAATTCAACGAAATGAATGCGCACACAAACAAATACATGAAATTCAGGAATACACAAAATATTGAAGCAAATATAATACTATATTAACAGTATAACATTATACCATTAAATATAATAATAGCAAACACATATGTAACGATTAATCCATTAATAGAAAATACTTTAGCCAAAATAATTTGTAAATGTTAGGAAGCAGGAAATTGTATTTTTTTGTATTGTTTTTTTAATTAGTAGTACACAATGATCAAAACCTATCTAACTATATTTTTTCTTCAAAAAATATTTGAATGTAAATGTTAACAGCAGTAACATTATTATACATGCATGATTGTGTAACCTCAGAGATCAGTTGTGTAACCTCACAGATCAGTTATTGTGCAGCAGCCAATGTGTAATATATATATATATATATATAAATTTTATGGTAGGAGAAAAAACACATTTAAGAGCAATTACAGTGAAATAAAATACATAACAGAACATATAACTTTTCAGTATAACACACATTCACTATCAGATGATGAACGGGTTTTTTTTTTTTAATAAAAAATTAATATATAAATACTGCACAATAAGGAAAAATTCTGCACATATATAAATACATATGGATATACGGTACTTACGTATTAACGCCACCGCAGCTACAACTTTATTTAAAAACAAAGTAGTCAATCAGATTTCAGTGGAAAATGAACAGTCTCTTTATTAATTTTAATAAATGGTTTTTATTTTATAAATATAATTTAACTAAACTTAACCTACGCTCGCTTCGCTCGCTAACCTTGACTAATTAACACCGTAATTTTTTGAGTATTTATTTAATAAATTAAGTAATTATTGCAATTATTTATTATTTAAAGAATCAAAACACTCCTGTTAATTAGTCAAGGTTAGCAAGCGAAGCAAGCGTAGGTTAAGTTTGGTCAAATTATATTTATAAAATAAATAAATAACCATTTATTAAAATTAATAAAGAGACCGTTTTGAATCTATGTTAAAACTCTATATCGGCCCATTTTCCACCGAAATCCGATTGACTACTTTGTTTTTAAATAAAGCTGTAGCTGCGGTGGCGTTAATACGTAAATACCGGATATACTAATAAACGCACAGCAGCAAACACATTAAGATCTCATTATTTCTAACTTTTAATTTTTTCATTAACAGAAGAATAAAAGGGCTATTCACAATAATCTCTTAATGAAAGTAATAACCTATTTTAAACCTATGATTAAAATATTAAAAAGAAAAAACTGTAATGTCAAATTAATTTTCTAAACTTCAGAATTTGAAATCAGGTGTGTCTGTTCAATAAGTAACCGGCATACTTTTTTTAAAACAATTATTATACACTTAAAATGTCCTACAATATACAATTACAAGGGTTATTATGATTTTGATTATATTTGTAATATACCTTATTTAGGATCCAAGTTATTTGTTAAAAGTGAAATTTTTTGCCTGAAACACCTTTCATGAGTTACATTCCTTATAAGTAATGAAGTACTCTCATGAAAAACTTCTTAATTCACCAATGTACAAGTGTAATTTACAGTATTTTCAAATTAAATTGGTTATTGTATACAATTATGGACCTAGTCTAACAATTGGCCAATTTAATATTTAAGGATAATTAAACATGGTTACAAACACACAAAGAAAGCATTAGGTTATGTTTGCTGATATTCTACAAAGCGCACCAAATTGTTGGTTACCTAATCCAACCTTACCTAATTTATTTATTTACTCCATAAATATATACATATATTTATCAAAACCTACATCTTATATGAATCTAATTACATTCTTATTTCACTGGAAGTTGATTATTTAGTTCGAAAAAAATGTATGTTACATTTGCACAGGGCTGAATTAAGAAATTCTTGGTGCGGAAACTGTTTAACTTACAGGGGACGTAACTTGGCAAAATTCAAAAATGGTCCAAAAATAGATGAGAGGCAATCACCATGCTTAAATCACTGTTAACAACTTTACAGAAGTGCTCAAATAAGTATACCGATCTTGTTTTTTGAAGACAGTGTACACCAGTTCATTTTTTGCAATTAGGACTAATAAGGTCCAAAAAGATGTTTCTCAAATTTTGACAATTTTCAATGACTGTTTTTTTCACATGAGATTACACAAAACTTTAAATGAAATCTTATGAAAAAGGTTGGCTGAAGTTATATTCCAAAAGGGTAATTAATATTAAGTAAATGTAATATCATTTAAGACATAAAAATTACCAATAATCATTTATTTAGTAATGGAATTATATCATAAATTTCATCCAAAGAAATTTGAATTAGCATCAAAGAATGATAAATAAAACAGAGTACTTTTCCTCTGGTTCATCTACCAACGAATGGATTTAATAAAAAAATTTGTTTAAGAATTATAGAATTTTATAATCAAATTGTCACATTAACAATAACAGAACAATTATTTACAAATGATCAATCCAATTTATACAACAAAACAAACTTGTAATGCATTTAGAAGAATGAAGTAACACATTTGTTAATCAAACCACTCAAAGGAATTCCACAGAAACACAACACTAACACGTCTGAACTGGACCGAACTCCTGACCCTTGTTTCACATGGTAAATTACGATTATCAAATTAATCAGATAAAAATTAAATTATATCTAGTCTCACTGGTTTTATCATTTAATACAAATATTTCGGTACTTCATTTTGCTTTATTCATACCAATGGTGGTCTGTGATATTCCTTAATAAACATATAACTGTAATATAATAATTACACTATCTGCTATTAATAAAAAGGCAATAACCAAAACGAAATTATATTTATAAATTTTACTTTTAACAGCCGACGAAATTTAATATTTTTACAAAATATAAACGAATTACTGGCAATTACGAGTTCTCGTAAAAATAAATACAATATTAGGTTGCAAATTTAGACACTATCCTTATCGCGAGAAGATCAAGATGGGTATAAAATAATCTACTTTAAAAAAACATGCCGTTTTTAATATTAACCGATCAAAAACCCAAGCCTATAATTATATGCAACTAAGCGGCTTAATTAGTATCACGTAATATGTTAAAATTAGGAAAATTAATAATATTATTAATCGTGTATGTTTAATATTAATATAATGGCACAATTAACAACCCCCACTAAACGTTAAGCTAAGTAAAATTCGACAAAGGAATAATTTTCGATGATCACAATTTTACGTGTTATGTGGCGTAGGTATAGCCTATTTCTATTGCGCACGTTTATGAAACATCAGAGCGATATATTAACATAAATTACAGCAATAAATAGGTTAAAGTATATGTTCCGTCAAGTAAACGTAAAAATATAGTTAAATTACACTAAATAAATTAATAAAATTAGATTTACCAGCTCAAAAAAAGTCAGCTCAGGAACCGGTCAACCAATTGCTACTGCAAGGCAAAAATCATGGCTCCGAAGAAGCCTGATGGGAAATATAAATGGGCGGGATCTTCTCGTTACAGGCTTGAAAGATATACACGCAATTTTTGTCACAATAATGAAACTCTACTAAGTTAATTAATTAAAAAATGAAATTACCTTGCCCAGTTTCCTCCTCTAAAGCTTTTCGAAGCCGATCAACTAATGCAGCTTTGTTTCCCCTAGAATCAAGACCACGCTGAGATAACTCCTGACGGAGCTCCACAACTTTCAACTTTCCCGGATCCATATCCATTTTGACTACGTCAAATACACCGAATACAATCCAGATTATTTATTTAACAAACACAACAAAGATAAATTAAAATCATTAGTTCCAAAAATTTATTTTTCACTTACAACCAATATCTTCCTTACAACTTGCACAGAAAATGGCGGACTCCAAACAAAATTGTACAGTTCCCATGATGCAATTTATCGTTAAATTTTGTAAAACGAATTCTGATTCGTTTTTATTAGCACCTTTAACTTGTCCGCTTAAATAGCGCACCAATGAAGTTCCCTTTTATATTTTCTGACTGAAACTGTGTATAAACGAATTATAACAGCATTCTTCAAATCATGAACTGTTATTATCTTTACGTCATTTACACAATTTACAATGACCAAATATCATTTTAACAACGTTCATTATTGCACATTGCTGAAATAACAAACATTTTATGTTCCTGTTTAACATAATTTATTAAATATTAAAAAACGTCCAAAGAACTTGACTGGTATGCACACAAACACGAAACTAATTTCGTATTTCCAGATGTAAATTATTTCATAGAAATTTTACTGTTAAATTATAGCATCACTTATGTGCTAGTACATTTATTCATATTATTTCTTTGATACGTTTTATTAATATTACAGATGTACATTACATACTATTTATTATCACAGATGTACATTACATAATATTTCTCTAAATTTTATATGGTTAAAACTGTTCTATAAAATAAAAAAATTATTTATTTAATCATTTTTGTGTAACTTTTGTTTACTATAATATTACAGCTACAAAGAATGAATTTAATATTGCATACATGAAATTTCTTTTTGTTTCATATACACAATGTCCCTTAAATTACTAATTTCAGTAATATTTAAGATCTTCAGGTTGTTATGGTAACCAAGTCAATGCTCTACTAAATACACATAGTCATTTTTCCTTTAGTTCTTTTTAAATGCCTAATTCCTTTAACAGATTCATCATGAGTGAAAGAGAAAGGGAAAGTAAAGCCCAAAGTAAATTTGAAGGTAACTGAGATTTTTACGTTTTTAAATTTTTTATGTTTTGATAGTTTGTTCTAATCTCATCAGCAAAACCTAATTTCTGCTCTAAACAATTTATTTTTCAGTAACTTTCCTGGAAAAAATTGTCAATATTACCTTTACATTAACAACTAAATATTGCCTTTATTATAATTTGCATTATTGTAGTTGGCAGTAAGTATGAAACAAGAAATTCTATTAAGAATCAAGAGTGCATGGTTTTTATTTTGTATTTATTTCATTTAATGTGTTATTTTTAATTGTAGTTATCATATTGCTGACACTGTGTTTATTACCTTAAAAATAATATTATAATATTTTTATGTTTTAGTAGATATATCTGTTTTTAATTCATCTTAAATATTTCAGGAATATTGGGAATATTGATGTTTTTTCATCTACTTTGTATTGGAGTAAGACTATGATTCTTTGTATGCAAAAAATATAAAAAAATGATTATTAATAAATAGTACACATTTACAGGGAGTACAAAAACGTTCTAAATAGTGGTAAACTTGAAACCATGACTTAATAGAATTATGGGTAGTTGACATTTGAAAATAGAAAGCTTTTTTTTACTAAAATATATGACAAAAATTTGACTCTCAAAAACATATGTTTATATTGTGTTTTAGGAAATATTAATAATTTAAAAACAAATTCTTGGACAGTGCTTTGGAAAATCATTTTGGAGTTTTAATTCAATTCCTTTAAAAATTTTAACTTTTTATATAACAAACTTAACAGAATTTATTAAACAAATTGTTTTTGTAATTCATATAATGCCTTTCATCTGCTCATATAGCCATTACTGATATAGCCATATCTACTGCTGCTGTACTCACTCTGTGACATCGACTAATGTTATTCTTGATAATTTTTTTAAATAAGTACGGGAGATATTTAGTAGTTAGATTTAAATTGTGTCTGTTCTTTTAGTATAGTAGTTTGTGTTTCATAAAATTTGAATCTCTGAAAAGATGAGGTATTATTTATGTATTTACAAAATATGAAAGTTGTTGTTAATAATAGCATTTTGTGATGTATTAAGGTATTACCTTTGTTTTTATGGAGGAATTTAAGCACAGTGTGCTACATTGGTCAAACAGGAAGTATCTTAAATAGATAAACTTCAAAACTCTTCATAGTAACACAGTCAACATTTATCAACAATTTTATATTTGCAAATTACAATTCTACAAACAACTTGATATTTTAAACAAAAAAGGACAACATTTAATATGCAAAAAGGGACATTATCTTAATTTATAGTATAAAATAAATACATTCTCAAAAAAAATATACTAAATGAATAGATATTCAAATCCAATATAAATTGCCGTAAAAAAAATTGCTGAAACACTAGCTGAGGTGAAAACAACAGCATCAGTTGGTAAATATACAGCTTCAAGTAGGGGCTTATGGTATTATGATATATTTAAAAAACACCTTGTATTTCATAAATTTTGTTAAGTTTATGCTTTAAAAGGTTGACTGTTTCAAATTTTATTGTAGTCATTGCCAAAAATATAAAAAATGTCATTCCTTTGCCATTGAAGTTGTAAATTACGCACTTATTTTTGGAGGCTGTGCTGTTAGAATTGCATTTAAATGTGATTAAAAAGTAAAATAATTGGACAGCTAATGGAAGGTCTTGAAAAACAAGACTTACATTGACAAAAGTAAGTCATTAAAGATGCTGGAGATGACAATTATTAAACATATATAAGCCAAACAGCTTATATAAGATTTATGAAACAGCTTATAAAATATTTTATATTGTCTAAATAGAATACAGATATTTACAATTATGAGAATAATGCATAAAATAGAAATATTTGAAATTAACTGTAAAAATTGTACACTTTATTGAACAAATTGATGTAAATTATTACTAATAAACATTGTGAAATAAATAAATATCATTACAAATCTATTGTTTGGTCTTAACAGTAAACCTGAGATTTTTGAATTACTTGAATTTCCTATGAAGTGTGATAAATTTAATTAAAAAATATACTTAAAATGTCATCCCTGTTTAAGTACATGTAATTGTGTTTAGGAATATTTCTTTTCTTATCAAATTTGCAAGACCTTTGGTATCATTACAGATGGCCTGTTTTGAAACAATAAGGAAATATCTTTTCGATGTGGCTAAAATAGCATATTTCATTGCAATTGTACTAGTTTATAAAGTTTGTTTTCTTCAAGTATGAATATTGATGATTTAGCCAACCACCTTCTTAAAAAAGAGATAAATATTAAAGATTAAAAATACAACTGCTGAAAAAAAACATTGCTCTTTTCGTTCAGGTTTGGTTCAATCATGATTTTGTATACTAGCAAATATCCCATCTGAATTCTGAAAATCGGCAGATTGATTGCAAAGATATAACATTTCCAAATAACCATTATCTGTTAGACCAAGAATGTACCTGATGTGTGCAAAAGTTAGCCTTCTAACTTACTAACAAATAGCCAGGTTGAACTTTGAAAATTGGACGATTGTTTACAGAGATATTATAAGAGCACTCCATTGCACCTCCAAAAACAGCGCCCCAGAAGCACCTCATTTGTTACCAATTGTAATTTTTCCATCTACTACAACAGCCATATCCCTCAGTTTCCGTCGGCCAACCATCGGCAACACCGCCGTCTTATTGGGAGCCAGCTCCATCTCCCCTTTCTCTGACGCAGCCACTGACTCTCCTTATAGCTTCGTTGCCCAACTCTTCAACTCAGTAGTCTGTGTCTGTAGCCACCAACTGTGATGGTCGCGTACGTTGGCGTACGCGACCATCTCAGAGCTGCCTGGTAACTCCATGCCCAGAAGGCCGGCGTACGCCGCATTTTAAAGTATTGGCTCGAGGACCAATCTCTGCGGGACGCCACCATACATATTAAAGTCTTCCCGTCCTTCCTCTGTATCCACCAGTAGAGTTCATTCGTGCAGATACCTGTTGATGACTGCCAACAAGTATCTGCTCACACCTTTTGCTCGCAGTGCATCCAACACCACACACCACGTGGAATGTATTTAATAAACATTTAAAATTAACAGGGGAATTTATCTCTTCCTCCTTGTTCCAGCAGCCCATCGCATCATGTAGTTAACAGTATCAACAGTAGAGCGCCTATGGATGAAGCCGTACTCATTGTCTGAGAAACCACCAGACAGCTCTATCTCGTCCAGTATCCGTCTAGTAATCATCCGTTCGTACATAGTAATTATCCTATTGAATTAATAAGACATATATGTCAATTCATATTCTCCTGCATCCGGTTTCCGGGTTTAGGGACCAGGACAAACCTTACAACTTTTCAGTTGTAGGGGAAGCCGACACCCCATCCGGACCTGGGCTTTACTTTTTGTTGATCTTTTTCGTTGCCAACTGTAATTCCCCTAGAGAGAACCTGTGTACCTAATCACTGAGAATGTCAGTCTACTCTTTTTCCACAACACAGAAAATGGATAATATCGCCCTCTTTGTCTGCTCCCTAGACAAACAGGGGAGCAGTCTACCCAGCTTCTTAGTTGCTATCTGGAAGCCTCTTCCCCAGGGGTCGGAGTCCAAGTCAGAAATTAATTTATCCCAAGGATCTGATTTTGCATTTTTAATCGCAGCGCTTAGTTTCTTCCTAGCGGTTTTATACTCAGCCACAGCCAAGTCAATATCATCCGACCGCCTAGCCATCATCTTCTGTAGTACTCTTCTAACCCTATATGTTTCTCTCCTCAGCCTAGCAATTTCATCGAACCACCAGTAGACTTGATTCCTGTTAGGCCTTATCACACTGGAATATCTCTGGCATTCTTCCTGCAGGAACTTGCAGGTTCATGCAACCTTTTCAGTTCTGCGTCCTTAATGATGACCCGGAGGATCCGTTGAATTTGTCTCTTACTGGATTTCCATCTTGTATGAGCCACTACAGTTATAGGTTCATGATGTCCTATTTGGAACAGAACAGCCTTGTGATCGCTGGAATGGTTCCCTCAAGCACCCTACAGTCCTCTACCCAGCTGTGTATTCTCGCTGAGACCATGACTACATCTAGGAAAGATCCGTAGGTTCCCTTTGTAAAGGTAGGTACAGCCAGCTCACCAATGATCACAAGAGCCATGGTAGCTAACATTGGTGCGAACTGGAAGCACTTGTTGCGTTCATCTAGTTCTAGGCTTTCGGAATTAAAATCCCCGGCTCTAATAACCAGTTTTTTCTGTCTCCTGATGCATACCTCCTAGTCATCAAGGAATTTATTGAAAACTGACTGTTCCCAGTTCGGGGAGGCATATCCACCCACCACAACAGAGTGGATGAGTTCAACCACGAGGAAGTTATCACAAGAGGTGACTCGCTCCACAGCATTCATAATCCCCACATCTGAGTCTTATCTGTCCACCAAGGGTCAGTGGACACCCGAGCCCGGCTCGGCTCCGTGATAATGAGGAAATCCCCACTCGCATTCGTTAGCTGTCTGTCGCACAAGTTCTTGAAATTTCGAACAGACTATGACTCGCATCCGATGCCCGACAGTTCCACAAGCCACACATTTCTGGGGAGCCTTACATTCTGCCTTCCTATGCCCAGACCCACTACAGTTAATCCAGGTCCCTTGTCTATAACAATAACATCCGTGGCTGCGGCTAAGTTTCTTTTAAGTTTTCGGAGGCCTCCTTCCCCGACAGCTTAACTTCAATTTACCCGCCTGTAACCTCTTTTAAGGACATAATGTCCGTGGTCAAGTCGTTACCTACAGTTTCTTTCACTTTTTTCAGAAGGTCAGCATATGAGACCACCTCCTTCCAGTCAACCACCGTGTTCGTAGATGGGAAGAACCGGTTTATCTCGTCCCTCATCTTCTCCTGATAGGAACAGGGTTACCTCCGGTCCTCTTTGTCTTGACCAGAATTCAAGGACTTTCCTTGAGTGTTCCCAGCCTACCGCTAGTTATTACCACGACTATGGGTGCGGCGTGCGCCATTATTGCAATTTCTACTTTCTTTAATCCTTCCAGCATTTGATCAACCTTCTCCTTACTGTCACCTGAGGTAAAGAGAACGTAGTTATCTCCTACATTTCTCAGCCCCTCAGCTTCGCCCAATATTTCAATTGTCATGTCATGATCTCTCTGATTACTGTGCCTGGCGGGAGCGTAACCCGGGTGGAGGCGTTCTCTTGCCCCCCACAGCGGTCTTACAGACATAATTCATAAATGGTCCTTTTTTATCACCTTGTAAATCCAAGACAAATACTTTGACCCGTACCTCATCTTTTCGAGGGAATTCCTTTTCTTCATTGGTTTTTCAAAACTGATGTTCTGCCACCTTTTATCAATAACTTGCTTGAATTCCTCAGCGGAGCAGGATGTCAGGATCTCCATAAGCACCACAGGATCCGCTCTGGCTGTGTGAGTTTACATTCTATTCATATTAATATGTATTATCTTCATCGTCTATCCGTACCACATAACCGGCCTCCGGTCTGGTGTTCGACTTGGCCACAGTTTAAACATTTTTGTCGTTTTAAACATTATTTTACTTCATGCCTCGCACACAGTTCACAGTTATAAAACAGTGAGGTGAGATTTGGATCGATGCAATTCCTGGACAAACGCTCTGCATCCCAATACTTATAGCATTTGACTTCGGTGTTAAACTCGACGCAGCACGAATACCATCCAACTTTTATTCTTGACGTATCTGTTAAAGTTTAGTGTATCCTGTTAGTAGCAGACCTGTTGCCTTGCGGGTATTCCTAAAAGCGGACTTCATAGCGGCTACGCGGAGCGGAATATCCGACCCGATCTCTTTCTTAAGCGTCAAAGTTACTTCTTCAGCGTAGAGTCAGCATTGAGATATTTCATTTAAATTGCCGTCTTTCGACCCCCGTATGGTCTCTCTTCAACTACTGCATCAGTAACCTTGGCGTTTACTCTCATTTCTTTTCGTTGTGGAGTCGACTATTCTCATCTCCAGCGATTCAGTTGTACCTTTTTTGACAGAGAAGATATCCGCCATGTCGTCCCCGATGCTTCCTTTTACTTTTTTTAATATGTCGTGCCTGCCTTTTTAATTGCAACTATCGACGAGGTCTGACCTTGGACTCTCTTCTTCATCACTTCTTTCTATTCGGAAAATCTTCAATTTGTCGTCAGCTTTATCTAACCTATGACCGCAATATTCTGTAGCCTTGCATGACTCCTGTGTTATCATTTGGTATGTAAAATGCGAGTCTTCCGTTTTCAGCGCTGCGGACTCTGTGTAATGCTTTTGTAAGATGTATGATCAAATTTTCACTTTTCTCCTAGACCATGATAACATTGTGAAATTATCAGAGTCCTCATCTTACGGGTAAAATATATTCGTACGTCTTGTATCTCTTAAAATTGTGCCAAATTGCATCTTCATTTCCGCATCTAGTCTCTTCGATATTCTAGGGGCAGCTTCTCTCATTGATCTGCCGAATAAACCATTTTCCTAGTGCTTTTGTGACAAAAGGAATACCCGGGCACCTTCTATCTCCTATCACCTACTAAAGCCGGGAAGCCATATGCAACGTCCACGCGTTTAAATAAATCTATTGGCCATCGTACGTTCATAACCTCTTCCAAGTCGCCCATATCTCCTGTCTCTAGCGCTCTTTCTGTTTTGTCTTTAATCTCATTTCTCGTCAGCCTTCGTTTATCATCAGAATTTTGTCCCGCTTTCTCTTGGTTAAGCATTGGATTTGAAAATTTGTTCAATGTGTACATTGTGGCCTCCACATCTTTGGTGTATTCGAGCATTCAGTACGCATAATCCTTAATCCTTAATTTCACGCTTTGTGTTTGTGTGCTGTTGAATATGTGCAATTAATTAAAAAAAAAAAAAAAATTGTTTGTCAGGTATAAACTTTTTAAACAATACTTTTTAACAGTTCAAACTTCATTTTTACCCATTTTTCAGAAAATGTCAGAACTTGTTCGCTTTACTCAACTATCATAAACAAGCAACTGAAACAAACAAACAAACTAAAACTTCATAACATGCCATCTAAAGGATCATACTTGAAAAATATCATAATCATTCGGTCATAGTTGTGTAATCTCTGTTTCAGACTGAAAGCTTTCTGAACAATCCTAATATATGAATTTGTGATGTTGCCAATAGACATAGATTATAATTAATGTAGATTAATGATAATGTACATGTTAAAAAAACTAAAAATCAAAATAATTAACAATAACTATGTAAATTAACATTAACTGAAGTAACATCATATACAATGAGACTCTTGGAGACAAGGTCAAGTACTCAAGGCATCCGGTTTCTTCATGTGATTTCCATGAGAGTGTAAGGATCCATTATTAAGCAAGATTGAATATTTTGTGACTGCATCCTACCACTGAATGCACGAGATGAAAGCACACACATGCGCACATGCATGTACTAATTAATCTCATTTTTTAAAAAGAATAAGACAATGTTAGATCAAATTTGTTCCTGTATTACCTTCCCTATGAAACATATGAGTGTGAGTGTGTGTGAGTTGTAATTCACACACAAAGTAAAAAATTATGTAATCCTAGAAAACTAATTACCGGTAAAAAAATGCATACTGCTTTTTTAAATATATTATTTTAATTAGCCTGATAAATACTTTTTACCTGTTACTTAATTTAAAATTAATTCTAATGAGCAAAACACAGTGACAGGAGCAAATAAACTAACAAACTGTAGGCAGAAGCAATAAATGTCTAAAAGTGCATAATTACAATTTTTTTCATTATATTCATTTTAGAATTACACAAACTAATTAAATATATTGCAAACTAATTAATCTGTTTTTGTTATTTTAAAAAGTTCAACCAATAAACGACTTGGAAAAACGGATTGTAGAAGCATTTGAAGTGTTTGATCATGGAGGAGATAAGACAGTAGATGTACGTGAAGTAGGAACAATTTTAAGATCACTAGGTAATTAGCAAATAATTTACAATAAAGTATAAATTTTTCACACGACAGGAAAATCAGAAAAGCAGGAAAGAGGTGATTGAAATGTAATATTTAGAGAAAATGTTAAGAAATTGGGTATCGACAATTTAATTGTTTACCTCCTCATTATTTTCTCCATTATTTTGTATGATACTCTATATATCTACTGCAGTTTTATTTATTTGGGGCTTAACTATATCATTAAACTAAAATCACAGAATGATGGCTGAGAAACAGTATTAAGAACATTAGTATTAAAATTAGTGTTAAAATATAACTTGGTCTTGAACTTTCTACCTTTCACATGAGAGGAAAGCATTAATTCTCTGTATCATTCCTACGTACACTATCCCCATTACCAAGAATGATTTTAAAGATGCACTATTAAATACATTTCTAACAAATGTTGGAGCTGCAGTAGTCAAAGACAACCTCCTATTTTAAAAATCACAATAATAAACTTATGAAGTACAATAGCCAGAAAAACACAACTACTACAGATGAGTGGGGAAGATTATTGTTGGATTTTGTGCTCAAGAGGTGTTTTTAATTCTTTTCTGGGAAAAATACAAGCTTTTAAATAAATTTTATACTATATCATACAGTTTTTAATAGTTTATTAAATTATGTATTTTTCATCAAATATCGATCACAAACAATTTTATGATCATTAAAATTTTTTAAATTAAAAGAAATTTATTTAGATTATTTTCTTTATATTTCAATATAAAAGTGACCTTTGTTTTAAGATAATTTATTATTTATCCACTTATTTTTATTATCGTAATTTGATATTGTGGTTATAAATTAATAATTAGGTCTACAAGCATTTTTAGCCTATAGTTGGTGTGTTATAAAGATAAAATCAGTTAGTGAAAAATTCTGTTATCTAACTGGATGTGTACAGTTATATATGAAAGGTTTTTGAACGATGAGCAACATTAATTTGATTTGCTAGTGAACAGTTCTAATTGATAATGAAACTTTAATAAGTTGTCTTTGTTTAAATTATCTATTAAATTTACTTAAACTTTTAATTTAGTTTTTCTTATACTATAAATTTGTATAATTTAAATAATTAATTTTAAAATTGAAACTGCAAACACAATCTTTGATTTAATTTTTTAATTTTAATTTTTCATATTGAAAATTTAAGTTAAAACATTGAGAATTAAATATTTTATTTTCTAAACATTTTATATAAATTAACAATGCACAATTTTTTAATTCATTATTTGAAATTTAAAATTTAGTGATTATATTAAAATTAAAAATATGTAAATAAAGATGAACTGTTACATTAATAAAAAACTTAAATTTTATATAAAAGATGATTAGGAATAAATAGTTAAAACAGTAAAAACTGAACCTTCAGTCTTTATTGAAGAATCAGAATAAAATAATTAAAAAATTAAGTAATGAAAATAAAGAACTGCATAAAGTAATCTCCATTCAGGAAATAGCTTTGGAACCATTAAAATACAAGCAATTTGGTAAGTTACAGTCTGGAAGATAAATTTAGTTGATGCCGTTGACTTGGTTAAGAAGGTAAATGAATCTGTATCGAATATTATTGGTGCAAATGCGAGAAAGAGAAATTAATGGTGTAGGAGAATGAGTGTTAATATGAATAAAACTTTGGAAGTTGTGGTCTCATTTATATCTAATAGAAAGAGAAAATAATATTTAAGTATACCAAGAAGTTGGAATGAAACGGGAGTAATAAAGAAACTAAAAAAGGTAAAGAATTGGAGGTCGAGAGGTACTGTTAAAATCTTTCAAAGCCTGAAAAAACCAAAGTACCTTTCAATCTGCACTTTTGACTTTTAGTATTACAGGTGTTGATCTAAATTAGTTTATCTACATATATAAAAAGAAATGTTTGTCTGTTTACCCGTATACATTCCTATACCATTCATCCGATTGCGGTGAAACTTTGGTGAGTTGTGCGCACCCCCGCGAAGGTTTCTGAATTAGTTTGAATTAACTAGATGGTCCAAACCCCTAGCGGGTCCAAAATACCGCCTAGTTTTCGAAATATCTCGACCCCAACGATCAAGATATTTAGAAAAATTGTATTTATGGCACCATTTGGCTCATATTCAAAATATGTGTTACATGGAAAGAAATACCCCTGCAAAAAATGGACCCGCTAGATGGCGCTGGGGGTTGAGATATGTGGAAAAATTGCATTTATGGTCCGAAACAAACAAATATACAAACAGACTTACTTCTTTATATATGTAGAAAATTACCCGTGCGGACAAGACGCATATTACAAAATTTTACATTTTTTAAATTCGTCTAGACGCTATCGCAATAAAAAAAGTACCTAAACAAAAAGAAAAACCCTGAAGATCTCGCAGGCAAGAGTATCTAAGCTCTAACACTTTACTTAAGCGGTCAGGATAAACTTTTCTCATTTCACTTGTTTTGGCAACCATACATTCATGAAAAACGAGCCGCCGCACGTTTTAACATTGAAAATTGGCGTGCCTGTCATTCTTCTCCGAAACATCAATTCACCACGACTTTGAAACTGTACCAGGCTTTCAGTGAAAAAGATGATGAACAATATCATCGAAGCTACAGTTTTAAACGGGATATTTAAAGATGTTGTACTGTTGCCATATATCCCAATGATTCTGACAGATATGCCATTCGAATTCAAACGTTTGAGGTTTTCCGCTGCGACTCGCATTTGCAATGACCAACAACAAAGTATAGGGACAATTGCTACAAGTCTGTGGACTAAATTTGGAAAATCCATCCTTCTCACGTGGACAGCTGTATGTGGCCTGTTCACGCATCGATAAACCTTCTGATTTATTTGTATACGCATCAGGCAGAAAAACAATAAATATTGTAAATCGAAATCACTTCAATAAATAAAATTAAAACACAAAGACTTTCTTTCTTTGAGTGGCATTGCAACGCTTGCCGGGTATTGGCTAGTTTTTAAAAAAATAAAAATATGAAATTTTCTTATTTTATATTTTTTTGTAGAATACCAGAGTAGCTGTGAAATACTTGAAAATTTGGATAATAAATTTATTTGGAAGCCTGCTATAAAAAAATCGTGTGTTTTAGAGACCAAGAGGTGGAGCAACATTAGTAGAAAAAGAAAATGAGAGAATATCTTAAAATATTAAATATTATCAGGATGTTTTAGAAATGAAGGGTACGTATCAGGTTCATTGAGAGAGGTTCAAGATCCATTGTCAGCATACGAGGAGGTTTACCCTGACAGAGTTGAAATGGGCAGCTGCAAGGATAAATGTGGCAAAGAGTACGGCCGTGATGGGGGTGCTGGGATCCCTCATCAGGCAGTTGATAGCTAGGCATCCATGGTTGGTTCTTGAAGGATTAAACAAAGCTCTGGCCTGTTGCTGTTTCCCATGGAAAGAGGCGAAGCTGGCATTAATATCTAAGAAAGTGGTGGCATCCCCAAATACTGAGTTTAGACCGATATGTCTAATTAACAGCATTGGGAAGTTATATGAGTGCATGTTGGCTGAACGACTATGGGAAGGGATAGAACAATTTTCTGGGACCTAGTCACCACCATAGCTTACGCGGATGAATTGGCCCTACTTGTGACAGGGCATTCTGAGGAAGAAGTGGAAGTCATGGCCACAGATACAATAAAAAAGATAAGTGAATGGGTCCAAGAGAGAAGGATGGTACTTGCTCCACAAAAGACGTCCATGTCCATGGTGGCAATGATAGGAAGTTGAAAGATCAGACGAATAAGTCTAGTAGTTGATGGCCATACTGTTACACAGTCTGACAGTAAAACATATTTAGGAGTATGGTTAGACAGGTCAAAGCTCTTCAATATCCATATACAGGAGACTCTAGGAAGAACAGAGAAAGTCATTGAGACCCTGGGAAGACTCATGGAGACCAGACTAGAACCGTGAGCAAGAGACGAGTCATGTTATCCATTGCAATATCCATCCTGTTACATGTCATCCCAGCCTGGGCAGATGCATTTAAAGTCAAGATAAATACAGGAAGGATGATGACCTTGTTGATGAGGAGGATAGCAATAAAAACAGTTGCAGCATACAGAACAATTTCGATGAATACTGTTGTAGTCATCGCCGGGACTCCACCCGTACACTTATGAGCTACACAATTACAAAGGGTATACCAAGGCATGCATTTGAATGAAGCCAAAGCACAATTAATCAATGAATGGCAAGTGGAATGGTTAGAGTCCAATCAAGGTATATGGAGTAAGATGTTAATACCTTATATAGTATCCTGGTTAAAATGACAGCATGGGGAAGTGGGGTATTATATTACGCAGTTCCTGTCGGGGTACAAGGAGTTCTGTGCGTACTTCTATCGTCTTCGGTTTCTATGACATCGCTTCTGCAGTTGGTGTAGGCAAATCAAGTGTATCAAGAATTCTGACAACATTCAAAGAATCTGAACCATAGTCTCCAAAAAGGAGAGGAAAATGTGGGTGCAAGCGGAAAACTATTCCAATAACTAATAAAATTCTATTAAGAAATAGTAAAATTAATCCAAGGAAAACAAGCTCAGACAGCATGAAAGAGATTTACTGGCAACTGGTTTTGACGTTAGTAATTCAATTGTATGTTATAGGCTTCTGAAAGCTGGCCAGAAGGCAAGATTAATGGAAAAACAACTTTTAACTCCTAAAATAAAAAAACACATTTAGCATGGGCCCAAGAATATAAATCATGGACTGCTGGTGATGACTGGAAGAAGGTAATTTTTAGTGATGTATCCCATTTATTTGTGTAGGGTTACAAAGTAAATGTCATGAGACAAGGTGACAGTGAACTTTGACACCTGAGCATATCGAACAAACTGTAAAACATCCTGTGATACAGGTGTTTGGGGTTTTTGCATGACAAATTGCACTGGAAGCTTAGTTCCTGTTCAAAGTATGATGAATTCAACAAAGTACGTAGAAATATTAGACTTAAGATTATTCCATTTGTGCAAATTTTTGACGAGATATTTCAACATGACTTGGTCCTTTGTCATAATTCAAAATTGGTCAAGACTTTCATGCTGAAAAATAAAATTAATATAAATGCTATAAAAGTGTGGTTCCATGATGAAGTCAAGAATATATGGACTAATCTAGTGGAGTTAATGCCAAAACGTCTTAAAGATGTCTCTTCTGCTAAAGGAGGATATACTACATACTAATACATGTATTTATCGGCATATATAAAGGCATAGAATAAATGTAATTTTTTGAAAAAAAGTGTTTTTTTTTATTTACTTTGTCCCAATTAATTTCCAAGTATAGTGTTATTCTTCTGTGCCTAATATACATCTCAGATAATTGAATACGATTATCTTTTTTAAATTGCTATCCTCTTGCCCTATTAAAACAATTAATAGTAATTTTATTATTATGCTTGTTATTTATTTTTAAATTTGTTGTTTTATTTGAAATCCTTTTATTGAAAGTAAATGATAAATGAAGTTTTCAAAATTATAGGCATCACTTGTTTTCAGGCTGTTGTCCAAGTGAAGCAGAAGTACAAGAATTGATAGTTCGTGTAGAAGATCAAGAAACATCAGGAAGTGTACACTTGGCACACTTCCTCCCTGTTGTAACTCAAATTATTACAGAATATAAGTTGGTGAAAATTAATTATTATTATTTCCTGTATTTATGTTTTAAAAAATACTCACTGTAATTTATATCACACCAATTGATTGATTAATGTAGGAAGTTGGTGTATTGGATTTTTATCAACTGTCCTAAAGTTGATTCCTACCATGAGTTAATTTTTTATCGCTATTCTGCTGGTTAAAAAGATCTCTGAGGAGCACTAGAATATACTCATTAACATAATAAATATATATTCAACTTAATAAAGATGAACAGTTATTACAACCAATTGTAATAAATAATAAAATAATGATTACACACCATTTTGCAAACTATTATGAGCAATACGAGAATTCAGATTTCTAGGCTGGCTACAGTTTTTACATTCAAAGGCTTCCCTATTTTCTCTACATCATTTTAATAGGATATATTCAGTAGTTACTTTTTAAGTCTGTTTACAGAGATTTTTAGTATATGTATGTTTGTAATTATTGTTGTAAGAAACAAAATTCATAATTTTTTTTTTTACAATTCAAAATAGTCTACCTAATCAAAAGCAATAATTGCTTTAGGAAAAATGTTAAATTGG
Organism: Lycorma delicatula; assembly: GCF_047948215.1. NCBI lineage: Eukaryota > Metazoa > Arthropoda > Insecta > Hemiptera > Fulgoridae > Lycorma > Lycorma delicatula. The sequence goes on along the minus strand of NC_134456.1, from coordinate 152,472,586 downwards.
TTTTGACATCCAGAAAAATCCTTTACCACAGTTATTCAAGAAAAAATATATTAAAATGTAAATCTTTTAATGACAATTTGAATAAAATTTTATTTATAAAATGCTTTTTACAATATCAAAACATTTTCAGTTGTCTGTGACTATCTTTAGTAACTGGTGCTGCTGGGATCAGCTGTGTTACTATTAGATTTTTAATTAGACATGTATTTAGAATACAATTAAAAGGTAGGTAAGGTGTGTAGTTGTGTCAAGATATAGTTCTTTTTGTGAGTATGTAGAACATCACGATTGTTGTTTGTAACAAAACAAATCATTACCTAAAAAATACAGTTACTAAATAAAAATATTCCATGGAAATATAACTAAACTGCTCCAATTGCACAATGTTCTTCTACCTTTACCAAACCAGACTGTTTTCATAAACTCAATGCAATACTTCAGCTTATGACTACGGGTCTTATGTTTCTGTTGCTATTTTTAATAAATTACCAAGCCACTTGAAAATTCTGTTTAAAAGACAATTAAAAAGATTCTCATTTATGGAAACAGTATTATAATTGCTAAATAACAATGAAACAATTAAATAATGAATTTTTAAATACTAATTAAAAAAACCAATTTATCTACATTCTGTATGTGATAAAAATAATTTTCAGTAGTGGTTTTGTAATTGTGAATTATTTTTTAATAATTTTTTATATTTAGTGTATTTATCTTCTTATTTCATGATTATGTATCTTATTTACATTATTTAATGATTTGAATTTAAATAATTAAAATGCACTTTAAATGCATCTACATTTTATCTTAATTTGTTTTTATATTTATAATTTATTTTATATTGATACATATAAATATATATATTTATTTTTATTTTTTTTTGTCATCAGTCATTTGACTGGCTTGATGCAGCTCTCCAAGATTTCCTATCTAGTGCCAGTTATTTCATTTCGGTATACCCCTACATCCTACATCCCTAACAATTTGTTGTACATATTCCAAACATTGCCTGCCTACACAAGTTTTTCCTTCTACCTGTCTCTCCAATATTAAAGTGACTATTCCAGGATGCCTTAATATGTGGCCTATAAGTCTGTCTCTTCTTTTAACTATATTTCTCCAAATGCTTCTTTCTTCATCTATTTGTCGCAATACCTCTTCATTTGTCACTTTATCCACCCATCTAATTTTTAACATTCTCCAGTAGCACCACATTTCAAAAGCTTCTAATCTTTTCTTCTCAGGTACTCCGATCATCCAAGTTTCAGTTCCATCTAAAGTTATGCTCCAAACATATACTTTCAAAAATCTTTTCCTGGCCATAAAATAAATTTTTGATGTAAACAAATTATATTTCTGACTGAAGGCTCATTTCGCCTGTGCTATTCGGCATTTTATGTCCTTCCTGCTTCGTCCATCTTTAGTAATTCTTCTACCTAAATAATCTTTTCTCTTCCTATTTTTACATTCAGTAGTTAATCTTCATTATTTCTATTACATTTCATTACTTTCGTTTTGATCTTGTTTATTTTCATACAGTAGTTCTTGTGTAGGATTTCATCCATGACATTTATTATTCCTTCTAAATCTTTTTTACTATCAGCTAGAATTACTATATCATCAGCAAATCGTAGCATATTTATTTTTTCATCTTTCACTAATACTCCAGATCTAAATTGTTCTTTAACATCATTAATTGCTAGTTCTATGTAAAGATTAAAAAGTAACGGGGATAGGGAACATCCGTGTAGGACTCCCTTTCTTATTACAGCTTCTTTCTTATGTTCTTCAATTATTACTGTTGCTGTTTGATTCCTGTAAATGTTAGCAATCGTTCTTCTATCTCTGTATTTGAACCCTAATTTTTTTTAAATGCTGAACATTTTAATTCCAGTAAACGTTATCGAATGCCTTTTCTAGGTCTACAAATGCCAAGTATGTTGGTTTGTTTTTCTTTAATCTTCCTTCTACTATTAATCTGAGCGCTAAAATTGCTTCTCTTGTCCCTATACTTTCCCTGAAACCAAATTGATCTTCTCCTAACACTTCTTTCACTCTCCTCTCAATTCTTCTCTACAGCATTCTAGCTAAGATTTTTTATGTATGACAGTATTTAAGCTAATTATTCTGTATTCACATTTATCTTCTCCTGCTTTCTTTGGTATGATGACAATAACACTCTTTTTGAAGTCTGATGGAACTTCCCGTTTTTCATAAATATTACACACCAGTTTGTATAATTTATAAATTGCTTCCTCACCTGCATTGCGCAGTAATTCTACAGGTATTCCGTCTATTCCAGGAGCCTTTCTGCCATTCAAATCTGAATGTAAGAGAGCTTAAATCTCTTAAATACAGATCTCAGTATTGTATCTCACTTTTCATCCTCTTCAACTTCCTATTTTTCCTCTATAACACCAGTTTCCAATTCATTTCCTCCCTTTAACTCTTCAATATATCCCCCCCTTCTACTGACCTTTTCTTTCATATTATAAATCGATATACACCATCTTTGTTTAACACATTATAAGATTTTAATTTATGTACCACAAAATTCTCCTTAATTTTCCTGTATGCTGCGTCTGTTTTACCAATGATTTCTCTTTACACTTCTGAACACTTTTCTTGAATCTACTCTTTCACTAATTTGCACTTCCTGTTTATGGTATTTCTTAATTGTCGATAGTTCCTTTTACCTTCTTCATCACTAGTATTCTTATACTTTCTACGTTTATCCATCAGCTGCAATATAGTCTCTGATGTCCAAGGTTTTCTACCATTCTCTTTGCTCCGCCTAAGTTCACTTCTGCTGATTTAAGAATTTCCTTTTTAACATACTCCCATTCTTCTTCTATATTTTCTACCTTACCTTTTTTACTCAAGACCTTTTATGATGTCCTACTCAAAAATCTTTGTTACCTCCTCCTCTTCAAGCTTCTCTAAATTCCACCAATTCATCTCGTGACACCTTTTCTTCAGGTTTTTAAACCCCAATCTACATTTCTTTATCACTAAATTATGGTTACTATCAATATCAGCTCCAGGATAAGCTTTGCAGTGGACAATTTGATTTCTATATCTTTGTTTAACCATGATATAATCTGTGATACCTTGCTGTATCACCTGCCTTTTTCCATATGTATATTCTTCTGTTATGATTTTTAAACTAGGTGTTGGCAGTTACTAATTATACTTAATGCAAAACTCAACAAGTCAGTACCCTCTTTCATCTTTACGCAGCCCGTATTTACCCAGAATATTTCCTTTCTTGCCTTTTCCTATGGTTGCATTCCAATCTCCAACTATTATTAAATTTTCATCCCCTTTACTATGTGTTTAATTGCTTTGTTTACACAAACTACCTCATCATCATCATAGGCACTTGTAGGCAGCCACTAAAAATCATTTTCAGCTTAGGTTTTGATTTTATCCTTTCACAATGATTTTATTGCTATGCATTTTGACATACTCTACTCTCGTCCCCATCAATAAGATTTTGCTTGTTTGGCATATACCCAAAATGTGCTGGAATTTATAAGAGAACATTGTATTTCATTTATAAGTCTGGTGAAGTAATTTACCTGATATGAACCAAATTGAGAATGTGCGGTCAGAAGTAAAGGATAGGCTTAGAAAATTTACTTATTTCAGAAAATTATAAGTCATTCATGTTTTAGTTTTTTGTTGATTTATGGATCTTCATAAGGTAAGAGAAAGGCTTATAAAATATTAATTGCATAAATATATTAAAAATTTTAGCATTTATAACTAATTTTTGTAAATAAATTATTTTGTATAAATTTTCCTTATTAATTTGCTAAAGGGTTTTTTAAACTCATTTATCTGATGAGTAGCCTCCTCTTAAACAGTTAAAAGGTACAGATCTGAAATTTAGGAGGTGATAAGTTAATAGGATGGGCTACTAACTTGTAAACAAATTTGGGATTTGTGCAATAAATCAAACTATACAACAGGAAACTCAAAAAATGGTGTATGTCCATTTTTACAGTTAAAACAAACTTTAAAACGTAGTAAGAAATAAAAGTTCATCGTTGAACACAGAATAAAATTATATAAATTTTGATATGACTTGGTGGGTAGTTTATTTTTTTAAGATCTCAAACTCAAGTATACATAAATTTTACATTAACAATAGTTGTTAATAAACTTATTAATTTACATGACTTTGTAAGTAGTAATTAAATCAATGTAAGAATAAAAAAAAAAAAAAAATACAGTACATTTCAGCTCTAATATAAATAAAATTAACAGAATAAGTCATTACTTCAGCAGAATGATTGTTTATTTTATGTTTATGTGGTAATAAATCTATTCGAAGTTTTCCCTGACTTGATTTTTTAAAAGAAAATTCTAATTCTTAAGACTACAAAAAAGCATTAGGTGTATAAGTGATTTATATTCTTGCACTGTTTATATTATGTTGTTCAGTAGGTTCAAGAATGTATTATATAATTAAATCAGAAATTAGATCTGTTACAAAAGAAGTGAAAAAAGCTTATCTTGGTTGTAAGATTGGGGATCATGTTTTTTTCTTAGCTGTTGATGCGATTCTGAACACTGTATGAATGGCAACATTAACTATATGCCATTTTGCTTCCCGATGCTGTGGGAAGCCTATCAATCATTGTTATGATTGCTGTTTTTGTTTTACAAACACATAATAATATTAAAAAAAGCAAAAATAAAACTGAAATCCAAATGATTGACCTACTCTTAGACCAGTTCCTCATGGAGAAATACTGACATCAATTTCGTCATTTAAGTGGGATGATATTAACAATTCACAGGTTAGTGTTAGTGGTAACACATGCAATGAAAATATAGATCTTTGTGGAAACATTTGTGATTCCCCTTATAGTTTTCACATATCCAGTGAATGCTGTCTTTATCTGTACAAACAAATGATTTGGTGCATGACTTGTACATATTAAATCATCCAACAGAAGAACTACTCGCTCTGGATTGCAAGAGTGGATTTTGTTGGCAGATGGAACAAACATTACATGTTTCATAAAAAGAAATCTTACTGTCTCTACATTTCATATAAAACATAGTTCTTTTGTATATGTTTCGACATAGTAACATTAATGACTGAACTGGTAATTTATTTATGGTCCACAGCTTACACATTCTGCATTAGTTATGTACCACTGGTTGACTGAGAAGTTGGGTAATAAATCTAATGGAGTGTCTATGTAAGGGAGGGTGCATATCCCTCTCTAGAAGAGGATAGGTTTTTAGTTAATCTTTAAAAATGAGTTAAATTTCAGTTTTAGTTTTTAATATGGAATAAAATACAGTGGCTTTCTCTATTTACAGAGAAACATATTTTTATTTTTAATCACATTGTGAGTGTATTTAGCAAAAAATATTTTGAAACGTTTTTAAAATATCATCTGTTATCTTAAATTGTATGCTTTTGAATGTAGTAAAACAAAAAGAAATTATATAAACTTATCATAAGAAAATTTTAAATCAAAAGATGTAAAGAAAATCTAATTAACCATATTCAATTCGTGACAAAATTTCACTGTAATCCACAACTGTCCAAATATTTTACAGTTAAGACAAACAAGTCATGTTTCCATGATTTCCCCTAATTCTACAACTTATCTAATGATATAGTATATGGCTTTGAAATAATATCTGTTAACAACATTTATGAATAAATAGGTTATGGCTAACGTGATTTATATGTTAGAAATAAACATTCTTTTCTGATGTACACTTCTCTCTCTACCTTATCAATGAAGGTTCTGTTAGCTGTTGTGAATGGTGACTGTCAAACAACAGCGCTACCAGAAACTACTTAAGAACGTTAGCTAGTAGTTAGCTTGGAAACATCTTTAGGAGCGATAAAGTATATTAAATTGAAAGCAAATCTTCTAACAATTTTCAGTAAATTTAAAGTTTACTTGTTTTGATACTGTTCAACAATATATTTTAATAATATTCTGTTCATTGAAGTAATGGTTTTCATTAATTACTTTGGAATAAACAGCCTTCTAAAGGTGAGGGCAATATAAAACCTAATATACTAAGAAACATTATAATCCATTCCATGTATAGCAGTGATAAGAAAAACAAATATAATCAACTTATAAATAAATAATTAAATAGTAATTTATTGACCAGTGTGTTAATAAATAAAATTTAATAATATTTGAAACATAATATTCCAGTACTGCACAGCAAAATTTAATTATACTTTCATAATACATTTAAAAATGTCGAAAGAGAAAACAATTAACATAAATAACAAATTATTAAACGAATTATATATTAATGTAGTTACAAAATTCAGTACCAACTGAAGATGTGGGATACCATGAAAATCGATTACTGTAAATTAATATGGTAAGTTTAATTTCCCTAATTATTGTTTTTATGGTTTATATTTCATATAATATTAACTAAATATTGACTTAATAATTTTCAGTGAGCTCAAGGAAACTTGGCTGTTGGCCAACAGCCGAGTGTTTGTTTATATCAGATCCATACATATGTAGAATAGACTAGTGCAGTAGTAAATAAAAAGTGGCTGTTTCTGTTTTAAATAATTAGGTTGCAGCCAGCAACACCTGAGGAACTACTTGCTGCATTCAAGACATTAGATAAAGATAACAAAGGTTATCTTGAACGAGATTTCATAAGTAAAGCAATGATGGAAGAAGGTGAGCCGTTTACACAGGAAGAAGTCGATGAAATGATGGCTGTAGCTATTAATCCTGAGACAGGAAACATACCCTATGAATATTACATTAATCAGATCATGGTCAGTTTCTAAATATCAACCTCATGAAAAAAGTTATTTAATACTTTATGAAAGAATACCACGTGATCTTGTCACATAAAGCAGTACCACGTGATCTTGTCATATAAAGCAGAACTTACTTTACTAGTATTCCTTTTTCCCTTTACTCAACTATTAGGGTTAACCCACAACTTTATATATGGCAATCAAGAATTTCAATAGTGAGTTAGTTGTCTCTACACCGATTCTGCTTTTATTAATGTTCTATGTTGAGTCATTAATTTTTTTGGTTACTTTTTTCCACTGTATTGAGTAAAGCATGTGTACAGCTATCTATTTTTTCCTTCATTCTTGTCATATTAGTTTTACAATTATTTTTAATTATACAGAGTGTTTCAAAATGAATATCAGGATTTTAAAGTTATTTAATATTTATTAAGTTTTACTTCCACTGATAAATTATATATCAAATGAAAGAACAGCTCAAACAGGTTTTCCTATAAGTGTTCAATGTGAGCACCATTTATAACACGGCACACATCCAGCCGATAGGAGAGTTCATCCCATACTTTAATCAGCAAGTTTGGAGTAACTGATGCAACAGCTGCTTCAATCTTATGTCTCAAGTTGCATAGGTCAGCCGGTAATGTGGCATGTACACTTGATCCTTTATAAACCCCCAAAGAAAAAACATCACATGGGGACAGATTAGGCAAACATTTAGGCCACAGCAAACAAGCCCCATTGGTCCCCAGTGACCAACTCACAATTTGTCAGAAAGAAATTCATTCAATCAATCACGTACAGTGTTATGCCAGTGAGGAGGTACACCATCTTGTTGCCAAATAACATATGTGGTTCATATTGCAGTTGAGAAAAGAGCCATAGTTGCAGCATATCAAGGTAGTTCATTCCAAACAGATTTGCTTCTGCAAAAAAGAATGGCCCATAAACTTGCCATTAGAATATGGCACAAAAAACATTTAGTTTTGGGGAGTCTCAGCCACAGTGCAATATTCTGTGAGGATTTTCTGATTCCAGATAAGCACATTACGGGTGTTTACTTTTCTGTTAACATGAAATGTTGATTCACCACTGAATGCTTTCTGTTGGGGGGTCACCATCTTTGCTACTAGTTCTTTCAAGCGAAAGGTACAGGAAACAGTTTATGAGCTTGCGAACAGCTAAAATGTTATGAGTTGCTCTTTCATTTCATGTATAATTACTCAATATATATGAAATTTACAGAATATTACAGAGCTTTTAAACCCCAATATTTATTTTAGTACATATGGTATTATCCATTTTTGCTGCTTTGCTTTATTCTTACTGTAGTCCATGTCTGCTACAACATCTGACTTAGGTATTGACTGTAACTGATTTTCAATCCTCAAAATAACTTGAAGCTACTTACATTATGACAATGGTGTTATGTTGTTATACTTTCAATTTCTGTGTTCACACAATTAATGGAAGAATTTTGACTATTGAACCAAGCATTTGAATGTTTCAGCAGAATGACAGAAATTTATTTTATAAATTGATTAAAGAAAGAGTTAAGAAATGATAAGAAAGAGTTTCTGAAAATAACGTGTGTTGGAGGAAATATTACAGAACAAAACTTCATAGTTAGATCATTTTATTGTTAACTAGCAGCTGCAAGCGTTACTGCTGATTACTGTGTACAGGTTGTACTACACAACATGTGTAGATCATACAACTGCTTACATGTTTTTTTATCTATTATTAGTTCTCTAAAGAATGCAGAAAAAGTAGGAGTTAAACCATGATTATATTCAGTCACATAACGACAGTTAATCAGTAGTTTTTTGCTCAAGAAAAATTTCTGATAATGCTGCATTCAATCTAGGAACGATGGGCCTTCTGCTTTAAATTGGATTTTGGAATAGTGGAAGATATAGTAGAAGTCCAATTTCTAAGCTCATTTATTTTTAATGCTTGTTTAACCTCACTGGATCACTTTAGTCAATTTTCTGGTTCGTTTTCTTTGGAGTTTATTGGTTTGTTGTATTTACCAATATTTCTTCATATTTTCAAGATCTAAATTTTCATTCTTCATCTGTTAACTGCACAATTTAAATAACTTTATCCATTTTAAAACATTTTGTGACTAGAAATTCTTTTAACTTTGGTTTATCTGTTGCATCCCCAATCCTCAGTCGAATCTTTTCTAGATCGTCTTTAATTCCCGTGGTATATCTTCCGCCAGATTTCACACTAAACCCTCTGGTAATAAATTATTTTAATAACCTATTCTATGACAATCTCAAGATGTGGAAAAATGGGAAATTCTGTGCTTTTTCATAAAATGATCATTGGTTCCAAAACATTTTTATAAACAGTTTCATTTGTGGGAATTCTTCAGACATCATCCTTTTTGTAATTTTTATTGAAGTAGGTTCTGATGATCCAACGTTAGATTTTAATTGTCTGATCACTTTTCCCTTAAATTTTGATTCGGATTAGGGTTTCACAGGCATATAGCGTTCTATAGTTCAACATATAGCGTTCAATATATCAGTTCTGTAATGTTTCATTTTTGCATTTGTCGAAAGACATTTTTTGTAATAAGTGTATTTAGTTAAATCTAGGGCATTTCTCATTTTAAGTGTTCTATTATTACTCATACAAGAGAAATTCTCTCTTGTTTATTATCTATTATTTCACCTAGATATTTACATTTTTGTATAATTTTTATATTTTGATGAATAATTTGGATTTTATTAATACATAATGGATGTAATACCATTATTTCTGTCTTCTCATATGATATTTTATGCCTGATTCTTCCTGAAATTTTCTCTAAACTTATTTGATTTTTAACTTCTTCTATATCTTTTGCTAATAGGGCTAAATCTAATAGGGCTTGCTTGATACTTATTTTTGGTGAATTTTCAGTCACCTTTTCATGATGAAATCAAGGACAATGATAAATAATGTGAAGGACCATCACCTTGTCCCTTAAACCAGTTTTTAACATCAGCCCAATAATGTTGACCAGTTTTGGATGTAAGCCGCAATTCCTTATTATTTTTAGTAGAGTCCTCTATGAACACAGTCATATGCTTTTCTGAAATCTATAAACGTTATGGCAACTTCTACATGGATGAAAACTGCCTTGATATTCCTTTAGTTGCGGTTCTAAAGTATTCTTAATTTTGTTAGGAATTATTTGTGACAAGATTTTATAAGTACAATCTAACAGAGTAATTTATCTGTAACTGTCTGGATCAGTTTTATCGACTTTCTTGAAGAGTGGATGTATGATTTCTGTTGTCCAATGCTCTGGAAGTTTATAAAAGAATTCTGACCTGCATTTTTACATCTGCGAATACCTGATCTTAACTTCACCACAAAACTTGTGGTGAAGATTTCTTTTACTGCTTTGAAAAAAAGAAATCAATTCTTGGAATGTTGGCAGTCAATGTCAGTCGGTTTGATAGGATTTTCATGTTAACTTCCACTTCCAGCAACTCTCTTGGATCTTTGTAGTTTAATAATTTACTGAAAGATTTGGCCAGTATTTCTACATTCTCTAAATAATGAGTTAGTTTTCCTTGCTAATGTTTCAATACCAATGTTGGTGAATTATATTTTTTCAGATATTTCCCAAAGGTTTGATAATAATCACAAGTTTTACACTTGTTAAATTCCTCTTGTATTTGGTCCAGCATATTTTCGTAATAAAATCTTTAGCGTTATGAATTATTTTTCTGGTGATTTTTCTTATTTTGATTAACTTTTTCTTTGGACTTTTTCAACTGTTGAATTACAGTCTGTGTTCCACCAAGCATGTTTCTTTTTAGGTTTATATGGTGCAAGTTCTTTTGCGATGAATTTCAATTTTAGGATCAGCTTGCATAAATTTTTGGTATTAATTGCAGAGTCAAAATCTCTTTTATTCTTTTTATTTAGTCTTTTCTTTTTAACTGGGATTAGTTTAATTTTTATTTTGACAATTTTATGGTCAGAATCTGAGTCAGTTCCTCTCAAAACTTTTACATTCTGGATTTCTTTATGATAATTTTTATCCATGAAAACATGATCTAACTAATATTTGCCCTTTTTATAATTGAGATATTTCTAGGTTTTTAATTTATGTGGAAGGTGTTTAAAATATGTCTTATTAGGAAATTAAATTGTTATTTCTGCTCAATTCAATATTTTTAATACCATTTTTGTTTGTTCTTTTTTGTGCTGGCCATTTTCCAATTGCATCTCCGTATTTTTTCCTGGCCAAGTTGTGCATTGAAATCTCAGAGTAATATCTTGATGTAATTCATAGGAATATTAACAATCATTTTATCTATGATTTTCCAGAATTCTTGTACCTCTTTTTCTGAGTCTATTAAGTTCTATCAGTGGTTGTCATTTCTTGCAAGGTCATGATCAGGATTTTCTCTTTGTCACACATATCTGTAAGGATTTTCAGTTTTCCTGATTGTCTTAGAGAAATTAACATTGTTCAAAGTATGAACTTTTGTTGTAGTTTATTTTATTAGATTTTGGTGGGACTTTTATGTGAGTTTCTAGATGCTCTGATCATCCAAGTTTTCAAGTGTTGCCCTACCATATAAAGTGGCAACTTTTTTGATCTCTGTATGGATCAACCGGTAGAATTTTCTGTAGAAAACTTTCCCTTTTTTGAATGTCAGAGTTGTCATACTTGATTTGTGGAATTTTTATGTCCAAAGTTAAAATTCCAGTTGTGAACTGGAAAGGTTGATTTAAACTTAGTTCATCATAAGAGTTGCCAAACCTCTTATGACTATCCATCTGGACCATGTGGAGGTGTGAATTCAGAAATTTACCTTAAAGTGCTTTGACGAAAAGGTGTTTACGAATTTTGAAATCAATCCCAGACTCTAAGCTATCATAAAATTAGTATATTTGTACTTGTTCCCTCCAATACCATGCTCTTTGCTTGAAGTGAGTACTTGATAGTATTAAAATCTATATAACTATTACACTTAACTTGTTAATCAGAAATGAGCTTTTGTGATTCAGTCATATTTATGTAATAATTTGAAATTAAAATTTTTGTAATGACGCACTGAACTAAATTCTATAATAAAAATGTTGTTAAAATCTTCCTTAAGAACATTTTCAATTTGAAGCATTTTGAATTAAGAATTTTAAAAACATTTTATTATTCAATTTAGTTTAATGTATCAAAAAAAAAGTTTGAATTTTACGTAATCAACATTGACCATCATGGACAAGAGCACAATAAAAACAAATATTAATATTAGCATAACATTAATACATTTGTAAAAGTAATAATTTTTTTCTTTTTAATAAAGTACAGTAAACTTTATTTTAAGGTTTTTTTTTGTTCTGGGTAAAAAACACTGAAGTGTTATCATCGCCCAGTCACGACATATTTGTTGTAATAAATAGATATTACATTTTATGTCTCAATTACAAGGTAACTGAAATAAAAACTTTACCAGAGTCTGATGTAGCTTGTTTCTTCTTTGGAACAATTGAGCCCTGTGTATACAAGCGTGTGTCTGTTCACAACCTTCACTTAAAGTAGTAGTTGTTTGGTGCTTTGGCAATTTTTACAATGACACTTACACTGACAAGGATTGCACTAAAATTTCGTAATAAACTTGGAAAAAGTTTTACTGAAACACACAAATAATTCAAGAGGCTTACTCCTGTATAGCTGCAACTATACTATGAATGGTTCAGGCTTTTAATAGTGGTTGAGAATTTACTGAAGTCTAAACTTGTCCAGGAAGGCCATCAAAAAATTAGTGTCATTGTGTCACTGCCAAAATTGTTCCGAAACAATTGACACAAGAGCAGAACAACAGTTGTTTAGTGATCTGTCAAGACCTCTTGAATTGTGCAAATGGTAATGAAATCTTGTTGTCATCAATAATAATCAGTGATGAGGCATAGGTGTGGGGTCACAAAATTGTTACAGAGATTGAAAAAGTCATTCAAACAAAAAGGTGATGTTTTCAGTGTTTTGACATCAAATTTCTCACTGTGATTTTCTATCTGCAGGGTAGAGTCAACAGTCACTAACATTAGAGATCATTGGACGCCGTTCTGAGAATGTGAGAAAGAAGTGACTGAACTTGAGAATTTCAGGTCCCTTCACTGTGAGAATAAGCCATACTCTTTATAAATTTCTTAAAGATGGTCTCCGCTGATATATTTTAATAACAAAAAAATAATAAAAAAAATTTTTTTAACCATGTTACCAGCAAAAAAGATGTATTTTCTCAAGATTTTTTTGTTTTTTCAAACCATCATCAGGAGATTAAAAATATTAAGTCAAAAATTAAAATGAGAATGTTGTCAGTATACTCTTGACATTCAAACAGTCATGACTGTATTCTCATTTTAACTTTTTATATCCTTTTTGCTGGTAAGGTGGTAAAAAAAATTTTTTAATTGTTTTTTAACATACATGTCTTAGTATAGATATGCTCTCACAACAAAAAATGCCAGAAAATTAGAAACAAATTCTTTATAAAGCTGTAAAAATGTCTTATATTAAAATACAACCATTACAAAATAGGGAATTATGCAATGTAATGGGCAAAAAAAAACTCTTTTCTTTTCCTATAAAAATCAGATGGTTATCGTGGGGTGGAAGAAAGTGTTAATCCAGTTATGGGAATTAAGAGATGAATTAATAATATTTTTTCAAGATAAATGTCATTCTCAATGTTTTTATAGAATAATTAGTATCTGTTGCTGATGTATTTTTGCATTTAAATGACTTGAATTTACAATGACATGATAAAAACACTTTATTAATATCAAAGCTCATGCTTTCATTAAGAAGCTTGATATCTGGATTATTTACCTTCAAAGCAAAAAAAAAATTTGATTTTACTCTGAGAAAAATTTTGATCACACATTCTGCATCACAGTGTGCATATACTAGCATCTTCATGCTATGGATTGCAAAGATGGATTTGCATGAACTAAAAATTCAGTTTGAGAAGAACATTGCAGCTGTTAAGTTACCAGTTGAGATTCACGACCAGCTCATTGAAATGTTTGCTAATAAAACATTACAACTACAATTTACATCTAATGATTTATATATGTTTTGGCTTGCTCATTGAAGTGAATATGGAAATTTAGTCACAGAAGCAGTGAAAATTTTAATCCCTTTCACCACTTACCTCGGTGAAAAGGGTTTTTTGCCTATGGTTTCACTAAAAACTAAATAAAGAAATCATCTTTTATCACATGAAAACAATTTGCTTTTGTATGTTTTTAACATAGATCCATATGTGGAGAAACTTTTAAATGAAAAACAAAGTGAACAATCTTGTAATTAATTTTTTTACAAGTGCACATAAATGTAAGTAAAATGTTTACAAGAAATGATTTAAAAAAAAAAATTATTTCATTATTGTTTACATGTAAAGTTGTAGAATAATTTTGTGATCCCCTAGTTGAGAAATTCTGCTTTATGTGTATATATTACAACTAGCTCTCTGTTGCAGCTTTGCTACATTGTTACTTGTGTTTTCCATAGCGGGGAATCTTTTTATTTTATGTTTTCCAAATCTACTGAATATTTCATTTACTATAGTTGGAATTGGGAAAATTTACAATCATTGTTCAAATTTTTTTACCTTTCTTCATCCCCCTTCAAGGTCAAATTTCAAAAATCTAGAAATTGGTTTATTAACATGAAGATTACAGTCACCAAAAACCAGGTTGATTTCTTAATTTGTTACTAAGATATTAGAAAAATCTAAAATTGGTTTTTAGATTCAAATCATTCAGTTCACACAGTGATAGACACTCACAGTTCACAATTTGTGTTTCAACCGGCAAATCTCCACTACTGCATATATACTCGTGGGCATATACGAGTTGCTACCCAAAAGGGGAATTTTCCCATAAAAATAAAATAGCTTAACATAACTTATAATTTCCACTGTCTCCTTCAAAGTAATTCCCTTTGGCATTGATACAGTGATCCCAGCATTTTTCCCATGATTCCATGCATCCCTGGAAGTCTGCAGGTGTAAGTGTTCGAAGCACGTTCTGCGTTTCTTCCTGAATCTCCTCAATTGTGTTAAAACGACCGCTTTTCAACTGAAATTTTATTTTCAGAAAGAGAAAAAAGTCGCACGGGGGGCAAGGTCAGGTGAATAGGGTGGGTGGAGAATCACTACCGTCTTTTTGGAAGCCAAGAATTCCGAATGGCTAGCAATGTGTGCGCAGGTGTGTTGTCATGGTGCAGAACCCAGCTGTTGTTACTCCACAGATCTGAACGTTTGCGCCAAATGCTTTCACGTAACCGCTTCAAAACTTCACAATAGAACATCATCCCATTGATAGTTTGACCAAGAGGAACAAATTCCTTATGGATAATGCCTTTGATGTCGAAAAAAAACAATCATCATGGACTTCATGTTGCTGTGAACTTGGCAACTTCCACTGCGACAACTGCTGCTTAGTTTCAGGGTCACACCCGTATATC
The DNA here is from genome assembly GCF_047948215.1 of Lycorma delicatula. Lineage (NCBI taxonomy): Eukaryota > Metazoa > Arthropoda > Insecta > Hemiptera > Fulgoridae > Lycorma > Lycorma delicatula. The sequence goes on along the minus strand of NC_134456.1, from coordinate 152,457,320 downwards.
CATGTCTCATCACTGGTTATAATGTTGGAGATGAAGTTAGGGTCATCTCTTGCTGAATTTTTCAATTCACTACAGACAGCTATGCGATTCTGTTTCTGGTCGTTGTTCAACAGTCTTGTTATGAATTTTGCAGCAATGCGTCTCAAGTTCAAATTGTCCGACAAGATGTGTTGAACGGACCCGTATGACATTTGTACAATTGCACAAACATCATGGATTGTTTGTCTACGATCTGCAACAATAGCCTCTTGGACCTTTGCGATATTTTCCGGTGTTGCGCTTCCTGAGCACTCATCGTCATTGACTGTCGTTCGTCCATCTTTGAATCGTTTGTACCACAAAAACGTTTTACCTTTACTCATAGCATTGTTACCAAATGCTTTCACAAGGATGCAATGGGTTTCTGCACCAGTTTTTTTAAGCATAAAGCAAAATTTGACGTAGGTTCTTTGCTCTTTAAAATCTGCCATTTAGTCAACAATGCAGCCTCTCACCGTCACAGCTGTTGGAACACTGATTCACAAAGAGTACTGTTAGTCACATAGCAGCAGCAGGTCGTACCAGCAATGGAAGCATGCAAAATTTAAATTCCCTGAACCTTTGAGTAGCACCTCGTGTGTGTATATATATATATATATATATATATATATATATATATATATATATATATAAAAAAAATAATATATATAATTTTTTTTTCTGAAATATATTTTAAAACCTTTCTCAGATATGCCAAGAAACATGGGTAAAAATTTTGTTAGGATTGATTGGACAATTTTTTTTTATTTACCCCGAAATGAACTACCAATACAATAAATGAGCAAAGCTTACAAATTGAGATAAATTCATTCATTATAAATAATACTTATAAAATATGCACATTATTTTTTAGTAACAAATCTTGGTTTACAGGTTAATGTTAAACCAAATATATATAGTTTAATACCCCCAGCTGAAGTAAAAGAAGTTAAAAGGAAAATAGGAGAAGGCCTACTATAAATGATTAAATTTAATTTTTTAAATCTGTATCAAAACTGGAATATATAAGAAATTATTTACTTTTTGTATCATCTTTCATACAATCAAAGCGATTAAGACTTAAAATGAGTGCACTTTATTTCATACTATGTTCACTGTTGAAATTCTTTGTATCTTACAACAGTGTTTTGAAACTGATTACACAAGATTGTGTTTTAGTATAGACTGTTTTATAAAATGTTTATATTCAAATAAAAAAAAACTTCATTCAACATTTTGCAATTTTAATGTAGTCTATAGATATTATTTTTAAATTTAAATTATGCAGTTCTATATTATAAGAACTGGAAAAAATTTAGAGACAAAATGAGATATCTAATTAACGGATAATTGTATGCTGAATTAAAATCAAGCCTCTTACAGGGAAATGAACCTGATACTTTTGACCTTCAGAAATGTTACTGTCAGAGCCACCAATTACAATGTAGTAAATGTTCACCTTCATGTGAGGCAGTCTTTTAAATTTTAAAAATAAAAACTGAACAACTATTTTTCTTATATAAATATATATTTTGTCTTCAATCAATTTTTTTTATCAAATACCAATCAATATAAAAAAACCTTTCTAATCAGGTATAATAAACAAAAAAGACAAACAAGCATTCACTTCGATTTTATATTACATACCATTTATACCACTCCAATGAATATAACATTTTATTAAATGACAGAAATTTTTCCAAAAATAAAAAATAAAAGGCATAATAAAAATATATATAGATATAAAATTCCACACATTTATAAAAATAACAAATGAAGTCTTTTGGCTAAAAAATTTGTTATTACCAATAATTAAAGTTTGGAAAATTGTGGAGGTGGACTTTTTGTGGCTTGTGCTACAGATGCATTCATAAAATCTTCACTTTGTAACATTGTTTGATTCCAAAGAGCCTGAAATCAAATGAAAGAAATCTACTAAATTAAAAAAAAATTAACTGTCTACTAAAATTATCTTTACCAATAAATATTTTTCTCAATTAACAGAATTGTGTATATGAAAATTTTTTTATAATATATACATTCTCCTGCCATGAGAGGAAGTTTGATGATCAAATAATGTTTCTTACAAGTGTAAAAATAATGAAATCTGAATTAAAAGTTTATTATTTTTTTATATGCATAATTTTAATGAAAGAAATTACTGTAACAAAATTTGAAAAGTTTAATAAAGTAGAAACTCTTTGGTAAAAACAAGCCATTTGTTTGTAACAGGTGGTGTAAGGTGATTATTTTCACCATGTTGGCAGGCTTTCTATACTGGATGTGTTTTTAGTTTTTATTATTAGTTTTCTTTTTTCATTATTAAAAAACAAATGCATTACACTTTATTTTTTATTCATTCACTTCATACAGCATTCCTTTTATTTATTTTCTTTTTCGTTATTTTTGTGTTAAGTCAGATAAATAATGACAATAATGTAATGTATAACACAAAAATAACGAAAAAGAAAATAAATAAAAGGAATGCTGTATGAAGTGAATCAATAAAAAATAAAGTGTAATGCATTTTTATTTTAATAATGAAAAAAGACATATTATTTTTTAACATCAAATTCTTTTTAATATGAGGTACACTATTTTCAGTTCTATGCAATTAAGAAATATGAATACACGTTGAAATATGAATACACGTTAACAGAAAATATTACTACTACTACTAAAATATTACTATTATGCACCATGAAAAATAAAATAAACTTGATTAAATGTACTCTTTATGAAAAATAAAACTATACAACACATTAACAGAATTTGCACTAACAAAAACCTGATAGAGAATAACTTTTGTCATCCTAGTTTAAGTTAATTGTAACTACCAAAAGTTTTTTGTTTTTTGAAAATGTTTTGAAATGCATGAAATTTAGTAGTGAAAATCATGATGTGCAGTAAGGTATTTTTCAGGTTTTTATTGCAAAAGCTATTTTGATATTTTAAATTAATATTATAATATAAATCAAATAATAAAATAAGCAGCACATTTGCTTTTTAATAAATTAACTTCCAAGTCATATTCAACTTATCTCATTAATTGTAAGTTATATATATATATTTTTCTTAATTGTTTATATTTAGAAAGGATTTGGTAGTTGTGTAGCAGGTGCACGCACTGTAACTGCAAAGACTTACTTATGTCTTCAATCTACTTATATTCCTGTTGTACTGCAGGAGATTAATCAGGCCCAGCTAAACTCATTGCAGCATGAGGCTTGCCTATTTAATAACTAATAAACTGGTACAAACTAATAACTGGTTTAATTCATAAAAAATACTTTTTTTTTACAGGTTGACTAGAGTTCATTAACGAATGGAAATCTTGAAAAAATTAGGTATAAAAGAGCGTTTTTAATAATATTAACTATTCTTATGTCACAATTTAGTGGAAGATAATTCTGTCTAATTATAAATATAAAAAATAAATCACAACTTAGCTTGGATGGCTTTATTATTTGTAAATCATAATATAATATGACAGTACTACTTTACTTAATTTGATATTATAATGATGCAATGATGAGAGAAACTGAAATTGAAGTCAACACAAATTAGAATATTGAAGCAGATAATCAAAGGAAGTTTTTTTTTATGAAAACTTCCTTATGATCTCAATGTTGCAAGCAACACGGACAGAATGAAAGAATGTTGTCATTCTTTTGCGATGTTTTAATTAGAAAATTAAGAAAATTAAAAGAAAAATAAGCAACTTCAGTTCTTTTACAAAAGTAATGTTTTATATTAATATAACCATCACCATACTTTTTGAATTATTACTTATTAATTTCACATAAAAATAAAATTAAATGTATAAAAAATTGATTTCAATGCAGATACAAAGTAATTATAAATTAAATTTTATTAATTTTCTGTGGGTTCACAATTTTGTATTTTCAAAATTCTGTATAACAATAGTGTTTATAACTGTGTTTTCTTTCCTCCTTTTTATTTGTAAAAATAAAACAACTGTCTAGTTACTCATTGTAAATTAAATACAGTTGTCTATTCAGCTGGCTTTAACAGCTGATATTTTATATTACTAATGTAACAATGCATCTAGTTCTGCACTGTTCAGTTTAATTTCTCTCTTCAGAGACTCAAAATTTTCACTTTGTTAATGCACAACTAATTAATTTACAATAATATTTAATAAGTATAAGTTTAAAGATTATAATAAACATTTTTTGAAATATAAACTAAGTAAGGACTTTTATTTATTTCAATGAATCAGAAAATAACTAAATGTTTAGAATAATTAATCCAAACCAAGGAGGACGTTAATGACAAACTCTAATGACATGCAAAACAAACTGAAAATAATGATTTTAATTGATTTATTTCAATTTGAAACATGCTTTGTACCCTGGTTGGTGTGGTATAAAAACACCTTACACAAGCAAACTATCAGTCTGATATTACTTTGAGTAAATAAGTTAGTTGTTTACATTGGTTTCCTTCAATTTAGTTACAGGTATATTTCTTTTATTTACAAATTATTCAACTACACATACTTTTCCTATTTCTTACTCAAGTGTATATTCTTTAATTGAAGTAAGAAATAATTTAAAAGTAAGAAACACTTGAGTAATAAATAAGAAAAGTATGTGGAAGTTGAATAATTTGGAAGAAAAGAACTAACACCTGTAACTAAATTGAAGGAAAAACTAACTTATTTACTCAAAGTAATAACAGACTGATAGTTTTCTTGTGTAAGGTGTTTTTTAATACCACACCAACCAGGGTACAAAGCATGTTTCATTAAGTGGTGCTGGCTAGTGGCAACTTTTGAAAACAATCTTTCACAGGCAATACTTTTGCAAACAATATTTACATCTAAATAAGAAAAAATTATACCCATTTGTTTTAAGTTTTTCTCAATTTAATAAGGTAAAATTTAATGAAACTTTTACAGCTGATCACCATTCCTGACATCAAAGATCTACGAAGAAGTTAAAAGCACATGTTATTAATGAATGGTGACTATCTGTGCTCAACTTTACTTAATTTTTATGTTAATATGGGAGTTAGATCAGTTTTCTTTTCCAAGAATTATGTGAAATAGGTTGGTAGTTAATTAAATAAGGTGATAAATTTTGAGATGAAAAGTTTTTTTAAGTAAAACTGGAGACAGGCCATCACAGAATTCTTTTTTTAAATAATTGTGTCTCTATACATAACCAAGGTAAAGGCTTAATGTATAAAAAGAAAGATGTTGATGAGTAGATTAAATAAGTTTTATGGCAGATTTTTAATTTAAATCTGTTTCAGCATATTCAGGTTATTGTTACACAAAACAGTTGGCTAGAATTTTTTTATTAATTTTTATTTTTTGTTACTATAAGTTAAGAAATGTAACATAAGTTTAATGAGCACTTAAATATATAAGTGAATACAATCCTAAAACTGAAAAAAAAAAATGGGTTTTAAGGAATTTATGAATGTAGCAGGTGAAAACAAAGCTAGATCAGTTACGGTAATATGTGAAATATATGTTCCAATATACGTACTGATGCACATACAAATATTAGTTAATAATTGATAATGCATAATAAAAAAGTATCTCAAAAAAAAGTTAATGTTAACTTACAATATGATCTAATCCTTCTTGAACGGTGTGATCCCGAGAATATATAAGACTCAATTTACTTCCCTGTACAGCTAGAGGACTCTTTTCAGCTACTTTTGCAGCTAAATCAATAGTACTCTGCAACATGCTGTAAAAAGAACAAAAGTGTTTTTCTTCAAATGATTAAAATTAGAACTGAAGTGTAATCACATCAGGCTTTGGTGAGGCCGGTGCATATTTGGATATTGAGAATGCACTGAACAGTTTAATGACAACTAATAACAACCTTTTAAATTTTTTGACTGGAAGCTTTGTTTGTTGGATTACATGACATACTTCCTTGAGTCAATGTTTGTAAAACAAGCATAATTTGCCTAATTTTAGAAGCTAACATAAAAGGTGCTAATTTCTAATTAACAGGACTCCAGATTTCATTAAACAATACAATTTTATTTTTAAGAAAAATATATATTGCAAACATAAAAAAGCTACAACTATATAAATAATATATAAAATACTCAATGTGAATTCATGAATAAATCTTTGTAATCTTAATGGCCAATTGTACACAATGCACTCCTCTGATAAAAAATTAAACTACTTAATCTTACAAGTTATAATCTTATTCAAACCATTGCTTTATGTTTGATTGAAAAGCTATAGTAGACCTTTATCTGGATCTAGTAATCCCATAGATGTACAGAATGTACATAAGAAAAAACCTAAAATTATTTATCAAAGCCTAGTTAATTCAAGGTAAAACTTTTCAATTGTTTTATAAATACTTTTTACTATAAGTTGCTGAAAATTTACTCTAAGGGGAACAAAAACTTAAAATTATTTTTTCTTTTTAAATAAAATCTTAAGAGACTTCATAGAAACAGTACGAAAAAACCAAATTGACATGTGTAATTAAGCAAATCTTATTTTATAAATTATTCATTTAGTGTGGATACTATGTAGAAATAATTCTTAAACTGAATAGAATCATGAATGTACTTTTGATAAAAAATCTACAATGATATCTTAAAATAGTTTTTAAATTCTTCAAACGTTATTCTAAAGTTTATATATCTATTAATTTTCTATTTAAGTAGTTCCTGTGATGACAATTTTTTGAGCATAAGCCTACCACCACCAGAAACAATTGTCACATGACTGTATAGTCACCACTGTTAAGTTCATGGCTTGGAATGTAAGTTTACGCACTAAATAATGTAATAGCTGAGCAAAGTTTTTTCCTCCAACAGCACTTTTGGTTTAAACAATTATGGAGCTTTTAGAAGGGGTATGACCCTGTACAGAATAGTGTCTTGTTATAGACGTATCATGATAAAAATTAATTTTAATTTCATTGTTTTATGAAATGGACAATTAATTTTTGATAAATTAATAATTATGAAACTATTTGACATCAATTGAATGTTTTTAAAAAATGAAAGAGTATAAAAGCATGGAATAATTTGTAAAATTACTTAATCTTATTATTTTACAACATTATAGGATCTTACAGGAACTTACTTTTAGTCTGAAGACTAGGCAGGGTTTTTTCATTAATTAATTTTTTATCAGATTTATTTTAGCTCACTTATTACAATAACAACTATCAAAATAAAGTAAGTAGTAAATAATTTTAGTAGTTTAATGTATGTGCAATAATTTTAAAACTATAGAAATTATTTGCATAATGGAACATACATAAAAGTAATATAACTGTATAAATTATTGAGGCTACAACTTTTGGAATAATCTTGTAAATATTTTTTATTTAAAATTTAATAAAATTTATATTATAGTTAGCAACACTCTATTCAGGTGGAATTGTGACCGAATATTTGTTTTGGTAAGTAATAACAAGGCTCAAATTGCACAGCAAATCATAGAAATTCTCAACAATACTCATAATATAAATTTCTTGGCATAGGATCATAATTTGTGAAACATTTGAGAAAGTTTTCCTTTAACAGCCTTTCCCTCCCCAATGGATATGACCCAGTAGTGCTTTTTCATTACTTTTCCTGATATTTATTATATGACTGCCTCATCAAACTCCATGTCAAATGATACTAAAAATTACAATTTTTTAAGATGAGAGCCATTGTACAAGGATGAAGTAGTTCATGGTAACAAGAATAGCATGACAAAAAGTCATTAGTGTGTGCCTAGGCTAACACTATATTCGAATGTTTGACAAGAACATTGCCCTTTTTCTTGTACTATGGTCATCAATTTTTTTTATTTTTTTAATGCTACTTTCAGTCCCGTGTTTTTGCTATGCAAAAACAGACTAGTCTACCATGACTGTGTATATATATATATATATATTTTTTTTTTTTTTAAATGATTACAAGTATACTCATGTATAGGTTTTACTGGAATTAATTAATAATGAATGATATATTCTTCAGTATTTCATCTTGTACTCTTAGAAATTATAAAAACTGAAGTAGAACAAGGAACACATTACTATTTGTCCATACATAGCAGAGGTATGGTATTCCATGAAATTAAGTTACATTTTTGTTTTTGATGTTTGTTGCTTTTATTTACAAGTATATTTCTATGATTGTGAGTTTTACACTCTTTATTTTACCTCAATCTTAATAAAAATTAAAAAATACTTGATCATTGAGAAAGAATGGTGAAAACTAGCAGTTATATTCACCTGGGTTTTAAATACCAACAGTTAAAAATAGAAGTTATGTTAGAAAAATTATAATAAAATTAACGTGAAGTTTTTAACATTGTTCTTATGGGCTTTTAGTGGTATAAGCAAATGTTACTAGTAAAAAAATTATTAAAACTATTATTGCAACAAATGAGTTTTAACAGTAAGCATAAACTTAATGACATATAAGATATTCTGCTTACATGACTACTTATTTCATATTCACTATAAATGTAATAAAACTTTGGCTGCAGTATTTTCATCTCTTCTAATGCTATCTGTCAGTCATTGATAGAACTCTGCGAATTTTTTATTCAAATGGTATAGTACTGGTCACCTAGATCTGGCATGAATTTAATTCCTCTAATGTCAGAATTTAATTTTTAGAACTACTAAGACAAAAATAAATAAATAAAGATAATAGATGAAACATACATCTGCTATGCAAAAGGGAAATTGAGGGAAGAGTAGGATTCCTCAATGTAAATGCTAGTACATTACATATAACCAATACCACAGCCAGCATGCTAAGAACTCTTCCAATATGAGAACATGAGAACACCTATCACATGTCCATTCCATATGAAATATGTAACAAATTGAGACCATTACAAACTGCTGGACTTTATTTAGAATCATTCAATCTACCAAGTTTCCATAAAAAATGCACAGCTTCTTTATTCCGTAAAGTATAAAAACATTATTAAAAAATAAATAATTTACCAATAATATAATAATAATAATTCTTATAAATAAATAAGTTATTTTCATTTACTTCAATAATCTTGATACATATCAAAATTTTTAAATCTACAACACTATTCACAACACTGAACAACAAACCAAAATAAAAATTCTTTATTTAATCACATGGTTCAGTGTTAATATTCATGATAGCCCACTTGGATAAAATTAAATAACAGTAATATACATCATACATAAAGAATAAAAGAAATATATCAATCATACAAGACAGTGTGTGTTGTTATAACTATAAATCTAAAAAAAACAAATAATACAAACCTGTTTCTATCAGCAAACACTTGTCCAATAAATCCACAATCTTTAGCTTCATTTGATGGTAATTTACGAGCAGTAAAAACTAATTCATTAACAAGACTAGCACTTCCTATTAATCGTGGCAATCTCTGAAGTGTACCAACATCAGCTGCCATACCTATAAACAGCATCATCAATTTGATAAAATTTATCACTGATTAGTACAGATTCAAGTTAAAATTGTTTTTAATCAGCCAGTAACAAATCAACTACTTAATGTTCCTTGTACAAAGTAAAGGAACTATTGTAATCACAAAAAATTATGGTTTTCAGATTTGGAACGGAATGAAACGCAAGAGTGGCGGAAGTTTCACAAATTCTCCCTTCGAATCGCAGAGCCTGGACAGTGTCCCTTGCTGCTATGATTCTGCTAATTGGGCTTGTTTCAAGGGTTTATTTTAATGTCAGGTCTAAGTTTCAAGTTTTGTTATATTTTATGGACGGATTTGTGAATAGTGTTCCATATCCGTTTGGACCAGCGTTCTCAAACCCATTTCTGGGTCCAACCGCGGGAGACTAGGCTTTTAAAACCTGTGCTCCTGACGTAATTCCCCTTCAGACCGTCCACTGAAGTCGTTTTGGTGCTTCATAGGCTTGTAGGAATACGCCACAACAGGGCCCTAATTGTTTGAAGGGAGCAATGCACCCCCTTCTCCGGAGGGAGTCGCAATTGCTGATTTAATTTAATTAATTGTAAGTACTCAAATTTTTTAAGGTATGAATAAAGGAGATTTTCATCTACTTCTTCAGTGGCTCCCCTTCACGTTGCTTCTCGGCTGGGCTCTTTTTCCGGACTCCAGTCCGTGACGGCGGGTCGCGTAGTGGGTCTTCCTTCTTCAGATGACCTCTTCGTTCTTCTTTGGCCTACACTTTCTGAGACTCAGCAGTAATGAAAATTACATGCCATTAACCTTGCTGTTCCCATGACTCTGAAGGGCTGAATGGGGGAAAGTGCAAGTTTCTTCTTTCTTCGTTCTTCTATGCTGTTGGTGGCTGCTGGGCTCGTTCCCTCTTCTTCGTTCTTGAAAGGAAAGGAAAAAGGGGGGACTTACAATTTGGGTAAAACATGATTCGCGATCGCAGTTTGGGAGCGGCGATCCCCTTTTGTCAAAGAAATAAGAGCGGATTACTCAAACACATCAAATAATTAATCATCCAGACACACATGTGTCTGGGAAGGGTTTGCGGGGACCGCGTGGCCGCAGTGGTGTTGTGTTGGCTATCATGGGTGTGATATCTGAAATATAGAAACAGAACACACCATGCACAAAAAAAAAGAAAGCTTTCATTATTTTATTTTTGAGATGAGTAGGATAATTTGGAAAGGAAAGGGAATTGTCCTCCTTCCGCCAGTGGGCGTCATACATATATATATTTCTGATATTAATATAAATAAAATATTAATTATCAAGCTATTTTATATATGTATTGAAAAGGGGGGTATCTCTCGCGCGAAAAAAAAACGCGCATTCCGGACGCCAAACGGCTTTGTTCGACTCCTTATCTTTGTCGGCATTATGGCAATTTTTCAGAATTGTAGGTATGGTAGTTCTCAAACTGAAAAAAACAAATTTTTGAATGGATACTTACCGCCTTTCAAGGTCTCTCAGCGAGACAGTACAGCTCATTGTTTCATACTATATTTTACACTAAAAAATGTTCAGTCGCGATTCCGGAAATTTTTTCTAACGCGTTATTCTGGTTGTAGCTCACGTGATACAGAGGCGCCTAAGCCTGGTTTGTCAATCCTCCACTTCTACAACGCATCCTTACAGTGGTCCTTTTCAGATTTCAACGGAAATATCCATTTTGACTAGTTTCGCTGTGACATCTGTACGTACATATAACTCAAAAACAATTAGCCATAGAATGTTGTAATTTTGGATTTAGGACAGTTGTAACATCTAGTTGTGCACCTCCCCTTTTCATTGCAATCGACTGGACCAAAAGTGTCCAAAAAAACCCAAATTCAAAAAAGTTTTGATTTTGGATTTTTTCTTACCTGCAGCAATAAGCTCTCATTGAGGGCTTATCAATGACATATCACAAATGGTACTTATTTTCATTGGTTCCACAGTTATAGCCAAATAAAATTTTAATTAATGAAACACTTAGATCTTATAAGGGAAATGCATATCGGTTCAAACCCGACTTTTCATTTCCTTTTTTAAACTTTTTTTTTAAATTTAAATATATTGATTTATTAACCTCCGATTGAAAAAAATCAGAAGTTATTAGTGAAATAAAATTTTATATTTTTTCATTTTAATTCTGAAAATTTTACAGAGGTTAATAATTATTAATAAAGCAATATATTTAATTTAAAAAAAAAAAAAAAAAAAAAAAAAAGTTAAAAAAATATATATTTATGAAGTTGGATTCAAACTGATGTGTGCATGGTTATGGATCTGACACGTTCTCACTACACCACATAACTACTTGAGCGACGTGAAACAAAATTATATAAACTAATATAAAATGCTGATACAGACACGACAAAATAATGTAATGCAATGTGTCCACCACAATATGCAATTATGTAACTGTCCACTTTACTAAAGAACTGGAGGATCGTATCTCACTTTCAAATGAAATAAGTTTAAATGAAGTACAGCAAAAAATGTGTATATGTAATTTATTAGGTGTATAAGGAGTCATGTGGTGTCCACATCACATTTTTTTTAAAAAGAATATATATATGAGAAAAATGATTTTATTACACAAAGATTTTATTTCCACATATTGATCACCATAATTTGGGAGACCGTTATTTCATAATTGAGAGCTCTCAGGTTTGAATCTGTTTTTTTTTTATTTTTTATTTTCTTACATATATACTAATCCAGATGATTTTTTATTACACAGTAGTAATAATAATTACACATAATTTACACATTTATTACACAATAATAATAATAATCCCCCAGAGTAAATCCATCTCCACGTCCGGATCAGTAACATCTACGATCCACATCCGTGGGGGGGGGGGACAACGGCTGTATATTGTCTCAGACTTGCACAATACTCCAAGCCGTCTGACGGAGCTAAGGTCAAAGTCCATTTCAGATTATGTGGTCATGGGAGTATGGATCACTGTCGTTTTTCATCTTGAAACTGAACTCCCCTGCGTGTTTGCCGTGTGCGAAGACCTGTGTCGCTGGAAATGAGGATCCTAGCGCTTGAGTGAAACCTCGCTGTTGGTCTGGAAAACCACGGCTAGATGTAGCAATACAGAGCTTTGGCCCCTACTTTAGCTAAACAGGAGGCCAGTTTGTTAACCACTGCCGGTCAATCGGCTTGTTTACGACTGAACCTTCCGCTTGGAGATGAGACGGGTAAACAGGTGAGAGCCCGAGATACCTTGGCAGGACTACTTTCCTGTTTCGGGTGGATTGAGATCTATATCTCTCGTAGCCCTGGCGTCCAGGTAGGCGTCCCAAATGTGTGGCTCCGTGGTGGGTGGGGAGCCAGAGAGACGAATTATTCTGTAACGCTCTTATGGAATCTAAAACTTTAAACCCTCGTTTGGTAACCCCCAACAACCTTGAGGGCAAACACCCTCGTTATGAAGTCTCTCTTCATTCAGCATCATCGTCAAAGAAGAAGAAAAGTGTATCTATACGACATGCGCCGATAGTTTCATCAACAGGAATTCCTCGACCGAAATATCTTGTTATCAGAAAAAACTATGGATTGGAAAGCGGTTTTTCGAACATTAGTCCCTTTGTCATAGCTAAGGAACTAGCGACGAAAAGTGGTGGACCAGTTAAGGAAGCTAGAAAGACACAGGCTGGATTATTCATTGGAGCACTGAACGATGTACAATCAGCGAAATTATTACAAATGAAACAATTGGCGTTACTGTAGAAGCTCACGGCACACTCAACTACTCCAAAGGAGTAGTGGTCTGTCGTGACTTACTTAATTGTAGTGAAGAGGAGATTGTTAATGAGATGCCATCGCAAGGCATCATCGCATGTAGGCGATTGAACATGAGGAGGAATGGTGAAGTGCTACCTTCTTCTTCTCATGTTTTACTTTTAATAAGCTATCGTTGCCTGAAAAAATAAGGACCGGAATCCATCGGTTGCATGTGCACGCCTATATCCCACCGCCGATGAGGTGTTTCAAATGCCAACGTTTTGGTCATATCTCGGACAGATGCAGCCATGAAGAGATTTGTGTGTGTGGCCAAAAAATACATGAAGGTGAACCCTTTAAGGAAATCCCTTTATGTGTGAATTCCGAAGGACAGCATTCAGCAAGATCTAGGAATTGTCCTGCTTTCAAGAAAGAGATCGTGACAAGAGACTAAATTTTGTAAGAAAATTAGTTATCTTGAAGCAAAGAAAATAGTTAACGCGCAGACACTGAGCAAAAAATCCTTTGCGCAAATGGCTGCGCTTAGCACGGATACGACATCGCCACAATTAATTGATAGCTTATTCAAGCAATTGACACCAGTTCTAACTACGGTTTTAGACAAATTTATCGAAAGGAAATTTGCTACAGTTGAACCAATGCTGTCGACTAGTAGTCAGCGGTCGAACGTCATCGCCAAATCAAATGAACCATTGAGGTCGCAGACACGACGGATTACTGAGAAGATTGAACGTAGCAGTAAGAAGAAGTCCAAAGCTAATAATAGCGGGACATCGAGTTTATCGAAAGTCAAATGTCCTCTGGAACCTTTACATTTCCTGCAAGGGGATAAGCCACCAAAAGGACAGAGGCTGCAGAAGAGCGGTACCTCTGTTGTAGTCAACTTAGAGAGAATGGAAACAACACAAGGCGTGACAGCGCCGCTGACAATTCATGCATCTTCGACCGAACTGCCGAAACCAGCGAATCCTGGTCTTACACAAAGCGCAACTCTGCCAAACCCTGAGACTATGTTAGTCTCAGGTGAGGAGAGCGACTGCGGTTCTGTGGGGTCTATAACTGACTCGAGTTGTACTGCATCTACAAGAAAGAAAAAAGGATGGCCACGCTTATAAAGTTAATGGAGAATATAATACAATGGAATATTAATGGTTGTGTCTCGCACCTACCTGAGCTTCAACTATTTATAAATGAGCACAACCTTGCATGCGTGTGTCTTCAAGAAACAGACTTTAAGCCAGAACATGATTTCCATCTACGTGGATATGATGTTATACGTGCAGATGTTGTATTTGGTCGACGAGCAAGCGGTGGTGTTGCCACTCTTGTGTGTTCACATGTCTTTTCAACGAATACACCTAAATACTACGTTACAAGCTGTAGCTATAAGTTTATCATCTCCAGTTGAAGTCTCCATCTGTAACATATATCTACCGGACGGCAACTGGAATATTGACGATCTACTAAACTTATATGGCCAACTATCACGGCCGATGATTCTGGTGGGGATTTCAATGTGCATAACCCACTTTGGGGTTCACAACAATTGGAACGCAGAGGGCGCAACGTCGAAGAATTTATATCGAACACAGAGTTACTCCTGTTAAACAAAGGTACGGGAAACTTTTTCAACATACGAAACGGTGGAACTTCAGCCATAGATTTGCCATTTTGTAGTCTAGTATTGTCGCTTTCCTTAGATTGGAACGTTGACTGACACCTTCATGGTAGTGACCTCTTTCCGATCATAACTACAACAAATACACAGTGGTAAGCACCAAAGTTTATTCAGCGCTGGTGTCTTAGACGTGCCGATTGGATTAGCTATACAGACAGCATCGTTATGCCAAGTTGTACTAGAAACATCGATGAGGTTAAAACAGAGGAAACGCGAGCAATTTTAAATTTGGCAAAGGAAAACATTCCTAAAACCACCCCAACTTCGACGAAACCAAGTGTACCGTGGTGGGGAGTAGATATAGCAATTAGCAGGAAAAGGAAAGCTTTCAATCTATTCAGGAAACGTCCTACCCTGGAGAATCTAATATCTTTTAAAGACATCGTGCTTACGCCAGACGCACCATATTATCTGCGAAAAAAGCATCCTGGGAAGCATACGTATCCTCCATCGATAGTAACACATCTGCTACGCAAGTATGGATGAAGGTTAGGGCCATAGCTGGCCGGTCCAATAGCCATTCATTGAACCCGCTCAAACAAGCCGGTGTCGTCGTAATCGATCAACAGGCTATACTTGAATTGTTGGCCGATCAGTTCGAAGCTGTGAGTAGCAATGAAAATCATCACATCGATTTCATTCGGATCTCAAGAGAGCAAGCATCGCTAAACTTTGTAACGGACGACGACCTTTTTTATAACGTACCGTTTTCATTCGTCGAATTCAATAATGTTCTAAAAAATCCAGTGATACTTCAGTTGGATATAACGATGTTCCGTATGCATTCGTCAAGAAGCTTAACGACGATGATAAAGCGTGGATATTACACTTGCTTAATAGAATATGGACCTTGGCCTCATAACTACAAATGTGGAAAGAAGCAGTGAACATACCGCTTTTGAAACAAGGAAAAGATCCTTTAGACACTTAAAGAGTTACAGACCAATATCTCTAACATCGTGTATCGGAAAACTGTTAGACAAAATGATAAATGCTCGTTTAGTATGGTTATTAGAAAGGAAGCAACTTCTTTCGCCGTATCAAACCGAATATAGACAGCGTCGTTCTACGACTGATAACATGATACTTCTTGAAAACGCTATAAAGAATGTTTTTATTAACAAGAAGCACTTCGTAGGCGTATTTTTCGACCTTGAAAAAGCATTTGATTGAGGTGGAGGTATGGAATTTTAAAACAAATGTATGAGTGGAAATCATGGAAATCTCCCCATGATTATCACCAGTTACTTATCTCAGCGAACCATAAAAGTACGCGTTGGAAACACCTATTCGACAAGTAGGTGTTTGCAAAATGGGGTTCCGCAGGGGTCATCCCTTAGAGGCACCCTGTTTACAATTGCTGTCGATAGGGTTCTACAAGCAATACCACTAGGAATTGGTAAATGTATGTATGTCGACGATCTGGCGATTTTCTATGCCAGCACGGAAACTGCAATGCTCTGCTACAAGTTACAGCAAGCAATCGATGATATTATTGTTGATGCGGCTGAAAAGTCTGGCTTCAGATTTTCAACCGAGATGACTGGCGCCGTACATTTCTGTCGCTTTAGAGGAGCACACCCTAGTCCATGACTTACAATTAGGGGTGTTGGAGTTCCATATAAAGAAAAAGTAAAGTTTTTGGGACTAGTCTTCCATAAAGATCTTACTTGGCGTCCTCATGTACGACGGTTAGCAGCTAAATGCAAACGAACGTTAAACATAATCAAATGTATGTCGGATATCAATTGGGGAGGTTATCAATTGGATCGAGAGGTTCTTCTAAATCTGTATACTTCATTGATACAATCAAGAATCGATTACGGCTGTGTTATTTATTCCTCCGCTCGAAAGAGGTCTGAAAGCCTTGGACGTCGTACAAAACGCCGGAATTCGATATGCGAAACGCTCCAGTAGCGTTTCGCATCAGTCCCATCTACAGCCTCGTATGTGAATCAGGATTGTTTCCACTACGTTTTCGAAGAGACATCCTGTTACTGCGCTATGCGGTCTATGTCACGTCTTCACCGCACCATGTAAATACGCCAGCGTTCATTGGGCATCCTCTCCAAGAAGCTTACAACCGGCGTCAGATCTATACCACACCGGTTGGAATCGGAGCTCAAGATTGATGGACAAGTACAACATTGTGCTTCCAAGACTTGTTGAATCAACGGTGTGTGAATCGCCACCGTGGCTGCTTCCATTGACCTTTTCTCAAATGGATCTGGCACGTTTTAAGCACTGCAATTCTCAGGAAATAACTCATCGTTTTCAAGAGCTTGTGAGCGAACACAACTGGTAACTGGTTTTCTACACGGATGGCTCTAAGACGGTGAACGGCATTGGCAGTGCCTTCCATTGTGCTGGCGTTAGTCATTTGTGGTCCTTGCCGGCAATTGCATCTGTTTATACAGCTGAGTTGTATGCCATTTGGCAAGCTCTGAGGTACTGTGAGCACTATAATGTATCATGATTTTTAATCTGCAGCAACTCACTGAGTAGTATTCAAGCACTGCAAGATGGGTACTCGACAGACCCCTTAGTGAAAATGATTCTTGCACTGCTTCAGGTGCTAAGCAAGAAGGGGCAACAGAGCACATTGATGTGGATTTGTGGACACTCCGGTATTGCTGGTAACGAGGCTGCGGATGAGGCAGCTCAAGTGGCAGCTGAGGAGCCTGAGCCCGATGGAATACCTGTCAGACCTGGCGATGTTAAGTGTCACAAGTCTGCCTGTGTCAGACGTGAATGGCACAGAGTTTGGAGTGGGTTAACCACAAAACTTAACCAGTTGTGAGGGATGTTAGCAACCGTTGACAGTCAAGCATTTATTGGAGGATTGCATTGTACATCGCGGTCTGCGTCATCAATTCAAAATAGAAGGAGGAATAAAGAGAATTTTGAGAAATGAGGAATATGCTATTAAAGACTTGTTGCTTTTTCTTTATAAGGCCGGACTATTCTATTGTATTTGAATTTAATTTTTGGAGGCATGTCTTCGACATATACTCTGTTGCAAGAGTGGATAGTTAGACTTCCCTTTTCTTTGTTTAATTTTTACTTTTTTTTTTGCGCCCCATTCAGGTGTGTAAACTTTATCAATGTGTGTGTACTTTTATTTTTTCTTCAGCTACTTCATGCTTTTCAGTGAATGCTATCGTTTATTCTTACTTTTTGTTTTGAGAACTGACAAGGGCCAATGATCTTGGCAATCGATGCCCGATGACAAAAAAAGATATAATAATTTGTTTTGTTTATGCAACAGAACAGCTACCTTTGTATATTACATAAAATCGTATAGAACAATCACAACAATAATAACAATTATATATTCAAATACAAATAAAATAATTAGAAATTTATATATGATATTTATGGGGTGATAACAAAATCATATAGATGAAAACATACAAAATCAAAAACACAATATTATTAGTAATACATTTCAAATATAACAAAAGTTATAAGTAATAATCCTTTAAAAATAACAATAATTTCAAAATCATAAAAGTAAGCATTACTACCAGGTTTATAATTTTGAAGAAAGTCAAAGAATAGGCTTCAGAATTTTTTAACTATATTTTCATGTTTCGCTTCTACTGTTACACTTCTAAGGATAATAATCCATCGCTACGTAAGCCTCTCAAATTTTTAATGAAGGTCTTCTCATCTTCCCAAGTGCTTAGCTTATCCTGGAACTTCACTGCAATGCTGGTACACCGCTCAACCGGAGACATGGTAGAACCAACCAGTTTCACAAATTGTCTAAAAGACCTCACTGACCTGGCCCGGTTTTGTAAGACAACTTGGTAACGCGTCGGAAGTTTATTGTGTAGAGCTTTATAAAAGAAAACCATGTCAAAGTATGTTCTTCTATCAGACAAACTGGAAAGGTCTAATTGCCTCAACATATCCTCTCTACTAGCATCAACAAAACAATCTCTAAACTTAGAACGCATCCAGTTCAAGAATCTATTCTGAACACCCTCAACCAGATCAGAGGCAAAAACTCATGTACTATTACACACCATTGGGTCGAGTACTCCAAGCGACTCCTCACCAAAGATTTGTATAGCAGGTTACAAGTGGAAATATTGTTAAAACGTCCAGAAATCCAAATGACAAGACCAAGGTCCCGGCGTGCTTTATTGAAAATCCAAGCAACATATTCGTGATAATACAATTTCATATCAAATAAAATCCCGAGGTTCTCAACCAATGTTTCAGCGACAATAGCATGTGTACCAATCCTATAGCTGAAAACGAAGTTCGACGTCTTACAAGATAAAGTCAAATGTTTGGTCTTATGAAAATTTAAGGGCATACAATTGCGGTTAGCCCACTTCAACAACTCTGAATTTAACTATGGCAACAGGTGATCCGTATTATTCCTGATCGGATAATATATTTTGACATCATCCGCAAACATCTGAAAATTGCATGTCAAAAGATACTCGATATCATTTATAAAAATAATAAAAAGAAGGGGACCCAAATCAGAGCCTTGGAGAACTCCAGACTTAGCCAAGAAGGATTCCTCAGACATCTGTCCACCAAAACGCACCGAAAAATGCCTGTTATGAAGATAAGAGGACAGCCAATCATTAAGACGATCGCTGAAGCCGAAGTCCTTGGTCTTTGACAACAACAAGTGATGGGGCATCTTGTCAAAAGCTTTGGTAAAATCAAAATACATCATATCTACTTGACCCCTACGCTCAATTGCATTAACTGAATCCTGCAAAAAGGCAGTCAAATTAGAAGCTGGTGAGCGACCTTTAATAAATTCATGCTGAAATGATGATAACATCAGGAGAACATGGTTATAAATATGTCCAATGTTCAAATAAAGATCTGGAAAAGGCAAAAAAATCACTGTCGTTGAGTCATACGGCAAAGGAGTTTGTGACAAGAGTACAGGAAAAATCTGGGTCTAGCGAAATGGAGGTGCAAGAAATTATTGAGAAAGCACCAGACACAGACGATATTAAAACTGTACCCATAGAGCCTCCAAAAGCTCAGAGAACAGTTACGGTGAGAGCATCTATTTCAGTGGCCCCAGCACACCCTTAGAGATTGAATTTAGTTCATCAGCTTTCGAAAATGGATCGCTTGTGAGTTTCGATTCAATAGCAATGAAGCTAACTGCACCAATGAAGCTTTCATCACCTGATGTCAGCCGGAGAACATCATTGGCATCAGGAAGAGAAGAAGGAGATGCCATGTCCAAGGTTTCAGATACACTTTCATCAGAAGTTGAGGCCGTAAGAAGAATGGAAAAACGGTGCAAGAAAGGATGGCCAAAAGGAAAGCCTAGGCGTTAAACATGAGGAATCCAAAGCTGTATGAGAATATGTAATTTATGAATTTAAAAAAAATTTTTTTTTAAGTGGGACGGGGCTAATGACCAAACTAGTTGTTAGTTAAAATAGTTATAATAGTTCAAATGACTCAAAAAAAAAAAAAATAATAATCTGGAAAAAGCTATATGAATTTCATGTTTGTCATAACAATTATTAATCTAAAACTCTTCATGATCATGTGGAAGTAGTTACATGGAGAATGAAGGATCAATAAATAGAAACAAACACATTTTGTTTTATAAAACTAGAATAAATTAAAATAAATTTATTTTAATTTTCATTATACCTGGTTACAATCTTACAATCCTTAGAATGACAATTAAAAAAATAAATAAATACAAGAAAAATAAAATAAATTTATCATTTTTTCCAGATTCTTATAAACACAGTGGAATCCATGAATAATGTGCTTGCTTGTAACAAGAACTTGGTTCTAACAAGCAAAATTCTGGATTCGTTTGGTTTTCCATCTCATTAATGATAAAATTAACTTGTTTAGCTAGATATCAATGCATCACAAACTTGGTTATTACAAGAGCATTTTCATTTTTTAAAATACTGTAATTCAAAAAAGTTAAATAACAACCAAATAATCACAACGCAAGGGAAATTCCATTTACAAAATATACATTTACAATTTATATGTAAATATTGTAACATTTTATTTTAGGCTTGCTCAGGTCAGGTCTGAAGGGTGAACAGAAAGTTTGTAACAGGACACTGTACAGTACATACAATTCAAGTACATACAGTACAAGTTTCATTGTGGTATTACAAAGGCTGGTAGTTATTTTCATTACTCAGGTTTTTCTGTTTGCAAATTTCCAGGAAGGACTGGGACCAAACAACAATCCTGACCCCGTCAAAACCACCCAAACAGGTTCAAACTCTTAACTTTCACAAAAAAAAATCAACCTTTCAGGAATACTCAATAAATGACTATGCAACAGCTGATGACGATGTATATATTTCAGAAATCCCTACTGATGAAGACATTATTACTGAGGTAACTCATAGTCGTGTAAGTGATAGCAAAGCTGAAACTGAAAATGAAGATGAATCTACTACTCTCCCAGTCGTATCAATGATTCACACCAAAGAATGTTTTAAAAAATTAACTGAGTTTAATGAGACTAATAATTTAAGTAATGAATTTGTAGAGTACTTTAATAAACTACAGAACTGTTTTGATGATTACAGGAGAAGATTATTGAACAAACAAAAATAAACAATTATTTTAAGGCTAATTAGTTTGTATGCACAATTAAGTTTTGACGTATTCTGCTAGAATGAAGAAAAAATAAATTAGAATGATTTTTTATAGATTTAATACAGTTTCTACGTCCAAACGTGTGAAAAAAATTTTTTTGTAGCATTCATTTGTTACTTTCCTCAATGATTTTGTTAAGTTTTACTGCATACCTATTACAATTTTTTTTTGCTAATTCATTGAGTGGTAACAGTTTTGGTTAAAAGCAAAACATATTACCATCTAAAAATTGTATTACATCTACATTTTATTTGTTAGTCTATAATACAAAACACATCAATATTTTATTTTAACACAGCTTCTTAGGTGTACAGTATATTTTTTGTATTATAATAGATAATGATGGCTAAAAATCTACGGTTACAAGGTGGCAACTCGGAAGTACTGAATGAGCCCGGAAGTACGTGGCTGTAACGAACATATTTGATCGGCTCCTTGAATCTCATTATAACCAAGTTTTACTGTAATTAACAAAAAGGACAGAAGAAAAATTGGTGCACTGAAAAAATGAAGGAAATATGGAAAGAAGAAAAAAAGAATGACATGGCATGGTCCTTAGTAGGCAAAAAAAAAATCTGTGTTAGTGTATATGTAAGGAAAAGAATAAAGTTAAAAAAAATGCATGGAGACTCTCAGAGCTCTTGGCTATGAGACTGGGAATGGTTGCCATTTGGCTGCTGTGACTGCAGATATACAAATAAGCAACTTAAACCACTCGAAAATCTTTAAACAGAGTTTACTCCAAAGAAGAGCTACGCTGGAAGTCATTTTGGATTTAATGTAAAGAAATCCTCTACTACTGTCCTGAAACCAATCAACTGTGTTGTAAGCTGATTGATTGCCTGCCCTTATAAGTTTAAATGTTTTAATAATAAGTAAATGGTTCTCACAAAATTATTCAGTCAATTTTTCCATCTTCCCGATCATTCTTCACTTAACTTAATATTATGTAGCATTCAGTTTTGCTGAATACTACTTATTTCACAAACAAATATTTTTACATTGCAGCCTCTAATCTGCATTTACCTTGCTTTTCTTTAATTTTATTTTAGAAATTTTAAATAAAGTTCAGTAGTTCCCTTCTTTTTCTTGATGTTTCAAGAGCTGTTATCAGTCGCATTGTTCATGACCATTTAGGCTTCAGAAAGATTTGTGCACATTGGATGGCGCACATCTTAACAGAATGTCACAATAAGATCCGAATGGAATCTGCTTTGGAATTTTTGATGTGCTACACAGAAAAAAGTGATGAGTTCCTTAATTCAATTGTTACTGGGCATGATCATGGATTTCATAACACGCCAGAGAGAAAACAGCAGTCAAGTGAATGGCGTCAACCTCAATCATCAACCAGACCAATTAAGGTAAAGCCAAAGCCATTTGGATGCAAACTGATAGCCACAGTCTTTTGGGATTGGTTTGGCATACTGCTGATTGATTTCAGGCCATGTGTAACAGCTATAAATGCAGAAGCCTACTGCGAAACTCTACATAAGTTACGACACGCTATTCAAAATCGGCAACTTGGGCGACTGACTGATAGCATTGTCCTGCTCCACGATAATGCACATCCACATGTTGTGGATTTGACATGTGATTTACGGAGAATGTTTGAATGGGAAATTTACTATCAGCTACCATATAGTCTGAACTTAGCTCCTTCTGATTACCATTTGTTTGAGAAATTGAAAGAATTTTTTAGTGGTAAGCAATTCGCTGGTGACAATGAACTTAAAAATGTAGTTAATCAGTGGCTAAATGGACTGGCCATTGTAGCTGGTGTATCGCCATGATAAATGTCTTAATTCATGTAGTGATTATTTAAAGAAGTAGTATAAGGTATGTAGTTTAAGAGAAATAAGAAATATTTATAAAGTTTTCAGAATAAATTTTTTTACAATGAAATGGTCTTTACTTTAGAGCTAACCTCTTGCAGTTTTCTAATTATAGTTTATAAATTTAAATCCATTAAACTAGAAGAGAATAACAATGACATTTTTAGTTACCAGAAACAAACAGATGACATAGTTATTTTGTAGTTTCACAACAAATATACATTTATCAAGTACAAAAATATCACAGAACTTAAACTTACATAATGAAAACTTAAGCAGTTTTATACTATCTATGCTTATTATAAGATGTAAATCAAGGAGAGAATATAAATTTTGAAATAATTCAGGTAAGGATTATTACTATGGATCTAGAGATTAGATATGCCAGAATTTACAGCTAAAAAGTAAAGAAATAGTTATCAGATTTCATAAAGTAACAAAACTGATTCATCAGTTCTAATATTATATATAAATAAATTAAAATTGTTTTGTCAATATACAGATACTTATATGTAACAAAATAAAACTATATTATTATAATCTACATCAAAAGAGTTAGGTATTAACTAATACATCAAAATATTTATTATCTTACCAATATCAACTTCCTTAACTTGAAACCAAGCATCAGCAGTGCAAAATCTGATATCAGTAGCAGAAATAAGATCAACACCACCACCTATACAAGCTCCATGAATTGCTCCGATGACCGGCTTACAACACTAATTAATAAAAATATAAAAAAAATGTAAATAAATACAGCAATCGATTTTTTTCTCTTTTACGTAAACAAATTCTTCAGAACTATTGGGTGTGGCAGTGGGTTTATCATGTTCATTCTCTCTACTACATTTGAATAACAGTGGAGCATACAAGTGGACTGATGGTGAGAAGCGTTGAAGTAATACCATTTTAATAATATTTCTGTATGGTGATAAAATCTCTTTCCTTCTGTACTTATAGAAAGGTTGAACAGTTTTAAAAAAACAGAAAGATGAAGAGTACTTAGTGTCCGTAAAATAAAAAAATCCCTTATTACAGAGAAAAGTTAACAATTTGATATGGTATTTCACCATTTGGTACCTTAGGCTGTTGTTTTTTGAAGATATCCACATAATTACAGTCATACCTCAGTGCTATGTTAAATGGAGAAAAAATTTGTCTCAAACTGGAATGTCTAGGAGTGAACAAGAGTTTATTTTTGTAGCAAGATTCACTAAGAGCATCATTGTGCATGATGCCATGCACATATTTTAAGAAGTATGCTTCTGGATATGTCATCTCAAGGAATGAAAACATCAAATTCAACCTCTACATTTGACAGCACTTCAACTTTTTTACAGAGATACTGGAAATCAACATTTTTCATACAAACAAACCTAGAACTTTAGAAGTAAGAGAGAACACTGACCAGGAGATATGGGAGAGGGAACTGATATTAACATGCTGGAAAAAGTAATGGGAAGTGTAAGAACATGGATTGCCAAATTCACTGAGGAAGATGGACATCTAAAGAATGCAAGTTTTCTTTTGTGGATAATAAAACTCACTTATTTGATGTTAAATAAGTAATGTTTATGTTTTCTTTATACCTAAACATAAGACTATCATGTTACATTTAAATGTAACTAAATCCAATACTACCCTTTATAAATATCATGACACATGTAACTGTAAATACTAATTAGCTACTTAATTGTAACATGCTTATGTTGAAACATAATCTATAAATAAATAGTCAAAACAAAGGAATATTAGGAACTTAATTTAATTATAAACAGAACTTAATTTATTTAACATGCAGTCAGTTTAAATAATAAATACTTAAAAAGAAAATAATCCTTATAATGGGAGTAACTTGTGCAAGGGTACATTTTACATTGTTCTATTTATCAAATGACAAAAGTGGGCTCAAGGTTAGTTACAGTTGAAATAAGTTTATCACGCACTACTGTAATTTCATTATCCATTACTTTGTTTTATATTGACTGTGTAATTTTCTGAGGTTGGATGAATGTACATTGTAGATACTTATTTTGTATGAACAAGTGAGCGATTGCTCTCTGTTGAAATTTGCACAGTCTGTATGTCAAAAATATCATGTTTGATATATAAATAGTGTGAGCTGAGATTGCAGAGAAAAATCAAACTAACAGTCAATGTTCATCAAACATCTTGAGAGTATGAAAAAATACTTAATTCACTTGCCCAACAAATCTTAGAAAATTATCCTCACAGACTGAAAAGAGTGTAAAAATTATCCTCGCAGATTGACTGTGATGAAGACTGTGAAAATTATCCTCATCATTTAATTTTAACAACTTGTTATAAACACAACCTCCATATCTTTTCCTTTGGGAACATATTAAAACTGTTTTTTTTTCTGAATGATCCTAACATTCATTAACTGAAAATTAACATTACAAGCAAGATTTCAAACAAGCGTTACAACAAAAAAGGGCTAACAACACCATAAAATGCATAAGTAGTTGTATCCATGTTAGAGGAAACATTTTAAATATCAAATATCACATTTTAAATACTTCTTTTAATAAAAATGAACAGTTATAAAAAAAATATAGAAAAAATAATAATGATATTTCTCTGAAAAGGAAATACTAAATCTGTACTAAACTACTAAACAAGCCATTGAGAAAAACAAAAAGTAGATGGAATTTGAATGAAATAAAATTACTATGCTATGGAAAAATTTTAAAAAATATTTGAAATTATGTACATCAGAAATTAGGAAAAAGTAAAAAATCTAAAAATATACAAACTGATACATTCAAATGTGCTATAATAATGAGCTAACTGAAACTGACAAAATTTAACTGATTATTTCAAAAACTTTTTTTGTATATAGACAGTATGACTATTTCATTAATGTTATCAATTTGAATAGAAAGCACATGAGTAAAAGTAGAACTAATGTTAAGTCTATGTATCTCAGACCTGTAAAATTGATGAAATAAAGAAAATAATTAATAGATTGAAAAATAAATCAAGTACGACTGTTTGGATACTTCTGTGATATAAGTATTAAGCAATACAATTACATTTATTGATGCTTTAATGTATTTATACAATTTAAGCTACTATATTGGTATATGTTCAGATCAACTGAAAATGGCTGAGGTATACCAATTTTTAAAGCTGGTGATAAAGCTAATCCTGGAAATTACAGACCTATTCTTTATCTCTAATTTTGCAAAGATATATGAAAAACTATTACATAACAGAATTTTGAATTTCCTGGATAAATATAATATTCTTTCTAACTCACAATGTGGTTTTACAAAGAATCTTGGAACTAAAGATGCAACTGCTGACATATCTGACATCATATACCATAATATAGACATGCTACATTTGGATTTGGATTACATTTTTGGATTTGGTTAAAGCCTTTGATACTGTAGAACATAAAATTTTAATTGAAAAATTTGAAAAAACTGGAATTATAAGTTTATCTCTCAGCTACTTTAAAATGATCTGTTGAATAGAAAACAACATAATGGAAATAAAATTAATGGAAAAAAGAAAACCTACAAGATTTGAATCCTCAAATCTTCCTCAGAGGAACCATTACTCAGAAATTCCTCAGGAACCATTACTGGATCAGTAATATTCATATTAGTAATATATATTTGAGCTACAAAATCCTGATTGTAAAATTTTATCTTATGCTGATGACAATTTACAATATATTATGGAAATTTTTGGTTTGAAATTTATAATAAACTGGATAGATTAAATGTAGATGTAGTAGGAATTAGTGAGGTTTGGTGGGAAGAGGAAAACGACTTTTGGTCAGGTGATTTTAGAATAATTAATACAGATTCAAATAAAGGGCAGGCAGGAGTAGGTTTTGTAATGAACAAGAAGATAGGGAAGAAAGTAGAGTATTTCAAAACGCATAGCGATAGAATCATTGTAATAAGGATTAAATCAAAACCTAAACTGACAACGATTGTTAATGTCTATATGCCTACAAGCGCCCATGATGATGATGAGGTAGAGTGTGTATATGAAGAGATTGATGAAGCAATTAAACACGTAAAAGGAGATGAAAATTTAATAATAGTTGGAGATTGGAATGCAAGCATTGGAAAAGGCAAGGAAGGAAATATAGTGGGTGAATACGGGCTGGGCAAAAGGAATGAAAGAGGGGACCGACTTATAGAATTTTGCACGAAGTATAATTTAGTAATTGCCAACACCCAATTTAAAAATCATAATAGAAGAATATACACTTGGAAAAAGCCAGGCGATACTGGAAGGTATCAGATAGATTATATCATGGTTAAGCAAAGATTTAGAAATCAACTCGTTGACTGCAAAACTTACCCTGGAGCAGACATTGATAGCGACCATAATTTGGTGATAATGAAATGTAGATTGGGGTTTAAAAACCTGAAGAAAAGGTGTCAGATGAATCGGTGGAATTTAGAGAAGCTTGAGGAAGAGGAGGTAAAGAAGATTTTTGAGGAGGACATCGCAAGAGGTCTGAGTAAGAAAGATAAGGTAGAAAATGTAGAAGAAGAATGGGAGAATGTTAAAAAGGAAATTCTTAAATCAGCAGAAGCAAACTTAGGCGGAATAAAGAGAACTGGTAGAAAACCTTGGGTTTCAGACGATATATTGCAGCTGATGGATGAACGTAGAAAATATAAGAATGCTAGTGATGAACGTAAAAGGAACTATCGGCAATTAAGAAATGCTATAAACAGGAAGTGCAAACTGGCGAAAGAAGAGTGGATTAAAGAAAAGTGTTCAGAAGTGGAAAGAGAAATGAACATTGGTAAAATAGACGGAGCATACAGGAAAGTTAAGGAAAATTTTGGGGTACATAAATTAAAATCTAATAATGTGTTAAACAAAGATGGTACACCAATATATAATACGAAAGGTAAAGTCGATAGATGGGTGGAATATATTGAAGAGTTATATGCAGGAAATGAATTAGAAAATGGTGTTATAGAGGAAGAAGAAGAAGTGAGGATGAAATGGGAGAAACAATACTGGGATCTGAATTTAAGAGAGCATTAAAAGATTTAAATGGCAGAAAGGCTCCTGGAATAGACGGAATACCTGTAGAATTACTGCGCAGTGCAGGTGAGGAAGCGATTGATAGATTATACAAACTGGTGTGTAATATTTATGAAAAAGGGAAATTTCCATCAGACTTCAAAAAAAGTGTTATAGTCATGATACCAAAGAAAGCAGGGGCAGATAAATGTGAAGAATACAGAACAATTAGTTTAACTAGTCATGCATCAAAAATCTTAACTAGAATTCTATACAGAAGAATTGAGAGGAGAGTGGAAGAAGTGTTAGGAAAAGACCAATTTGCTTTCAGGAAAAGTATAGGGACAAGGGAAGCAATTTTAGGCCTCAGATTAATAGTAGAAGGAAGATTAAAGAAAAATAAACCAACATACTTGGCGTTTGTAGACCTAGAAAAGGCATTTGATAATGCAGACTGGAATAAAATGTTCAGCATTGTAAAAAAATTAGGGATGAAGTACAGAGATAGAAGAAAAATTGCTAACATTTACAGAACCAAACAGCAACAACACTAATTGAAGAACATAAGTAAAAAGCCATAATAAAATAGGGAGTCCGACAAGGATGTTCCCTATTCCTTACTTTTTATCTTTACATAGAATTAGCATTTAATGATGTTGAACAATTTAGACCTGCAGTAACAGTACAAGGTGAAAAGATAAAGATGCTACGATTTGATATACTATGATATATGATTTGATATGCTATGATTTGATACAGTAATTCTAGCTGACAGTAATAAAGATTCAGAAGAAACAGTGAACGGCATGGATGAAGTCCTACGCAAGAACTACTGCATGAAAATAAACAAGAACAAAAAGAAAGTAATGAAATGTAGTAGAAATAATGTAAATGGCCCACTGAATATAAAAATAGGAAGAGAAAAGATCACAGAGGTAGAAGAATTTTGTTATTTGGGAAGTAGAATTACTAAAAATAGATGAAGCAGGAGGTATATAAAATGCCGAATAGCACAGGTAAAACGAGCCTTCAGTCAGAAATATAATTTATTTACATCAAAAATTAAGTTAAACATCAGGAAAACATTTTTGAAAGTATATGTTTGAAGCGTAATTTTACATGGAAGTGAAACTTGAATGATCGGAGTTCCTGAGAAAAAAAACTAGAAGCTTTTGAAATGTGGTGCTATAGGAGAACATTAAAAATAAATGGAAAGATAAAGTGACAAATAAAGAAGTATTACAGCAAACTGATAAAGAAAGAAGCATTTGGAGAAATATAATTAAAAGAAGAGACAGACTTATAAGCCACGTATGAAGGCATCCTGGAATAGGTGGCTTTAATATTGAAAGGACAGGTAGAAGGGAAAAACTGTGCAGGCAGGCAATGTTTGGAATATATAAAACAAATTGTTAGGGATGTAGGATGTAGGGGGTATACTGTAATGAAACAACTGGCACTAGATAGGAAATCTTGGAGAGCTACATCAAACCAGTCAAATGACTGAGGACAAAAGAAAAATAAATAAATTGGAAAAATAACTTATTGAATTAAGATTATAGTTATATTCTAATAAGTTAGCTAAATGAAAATAAGACTGTCTGTTTAATTTTTGGTAATCATTATGTGTATTCCTTCTGATTTTGATGCTGTTATTGCAAACAATATGTTTAAAAAAATTGTTACACAAACTATTTAGGCATTATCACTGATCAACATTTCAGAGGGGATTGTGAAAAAATTTCAAATAAAAATAAATATACTGTTTTTGTATCATCTAAATTAAGCACAATTCTTATTGTTCTTAATGTGAATTAAGTCTATTCACATTGATTTTGTATTTGTAAACCCAACCATGTACAGATGCCTTGGCATGTAATATACATGAATAGTGATGAAACAATGTCTCTGTTACTATGTAATCAGGTATTAAATTAAATAAATAATTGTAAAATTAAAGGTTTTGTGTGTGTGTACACGCGCACCCTGAATATTTCTATATTTTGAGTCTTATGTTGCCAGAAAATATATATTATAGTAATTAATATTATTAATATTATATTATAACATTCTGTATTATTAATCACAGTTGTAGTACAAGAATAGTTTAGGGACAGACAACACATTATTTTTTGTATAGTTATTGTTTAGGTTAGGGTTGTGAAACAGGTTATAAATATAAACACATATTAACATGTATAAAAAGGATTTTGTCTTATCAAAAAATGTTAGAAAATGGCTTAGTTTCAAATATATACCTGTTTGTTTTATTATTAACAATGAAAGGAATGTTATATGTAAGTTAATGACATACTAAATATCATTTGCTATTAATTTTCATCAAATGCTCAAATTTATAATCACAATTAGTGTTCTGATTTATGCAAATAATTCTTCATGCATAACGCAGAACAAGTATAGTGTATAAGTTGACATATACTAGATACTTTCAAATCTTCTCAGAATAAGTATCTTACAAATTTGTCAACATTAAAAGATTTTACATCATACTTCCATCAAAGCAGTTTCCTTTGGCAGCGACATACTTTTACTAATATTCTTAAAATTAATGGAAAGATTCTTGGAATCCATTTTTATGCATTTCCTCCAGCTGCTTTATCCTAAATCAGCAATAATAATAATAATAATTATAATTAATCGGTTTGCACTGTTTTCCTTTCATAGTCTAATTCAAGGAGGAAAATAAATAATCACGTTTGAAGAGTGAGGTGGATAATCTAAAGATGCACAACCTAAATAAAAAGGAAATGCTGAAAGAGAGATAAAACTACTAGAAATTGCATTTAAGTAAGTGATGAAGAAAGAATGATGCATCTTGGAAACAAAAGATATACCCAATCAATCATAAAACATTCATTTTTCATTAATGACTAAAAAAATAAATTAATCAGTTTTAGTTTTCAAGATTGTTAGTCAAATATTTAATTGATATTAATATTTACAACATTAAATGGCACCAAAAACAGTTAAGGAGGTACAGAAAATCGTATTTCATATATTAAATAAAACATGATAAATGTGTTAACAAATAAACACATAATTTTTACCTTTTCAAGAGAGGTTATTGATTCCTGATATGTTTGTATCATTTTCTTGATAAGTTTACAACGCCTAGCTACATCTTCATGGGCAGCAAGTTCACTACCTAATTCTGCCATGTCTGTTAAATCAATCCCTGTATAAAATAAAAGGTTCAAATAAGTTATATTATTTATAGAATCACATGACAATATCTTTTATTTTACATGAAATTGAAAATGATATAACAAAGTAATTAATTATAAACAATAGGGCAACAGCTAAAGTACTTAAGGTAATAATTGAATATTATCTAAAAAAAAGAAGAAAAACTACACCATTTGCTTTGTCAGAGAATTTTTTTTCTTTTGTAATTGCTTCAATGGAGTTGTATTTTAGATTATTAACCAAATGAAATCAATAAATTAGTTTTAAAAAATTACCATGAATTGAAATAAAACATAACTCTTCTGTCAATAATATTTTACTTATTTATTTTTCTTTTAGATTTATTTATTAGAATAATTAAATTACAGAATTTGAGCCAATGATTTAAAATGTATAAAAAATGTTGACATAAAAGGTGTACAGTTAATCAAGCTGATGAAATGTGATGAAAATACAACTCTATTTAAACAATAGGTAAAATAACAATATTGTGAACTTAGATTTAAATTACATGTTATTGACAGGTATAATTATACAAGATGTAGCTTCTGACTGGTTGCGTTTAGACGAAAATATCATTGAATTAAGCGTTACATTAAAAAATGTTATAAAAAATTGAGATTTCAATTTTAAAAGGTGAAGTAAAGAGATTACAAACATGTAAATAGGGTATTTTTAATATACTCAAAAATCAAGAAAAAGTTCACATTAAAAATTCTTCATAGCTTTCTAGTTTACAAGATCCATGATGGGACATTTACAATGAACATATTAATAGAATTTAAATATAATTTAACAGTCAGAGGAATAATATGGATCTTAAAAAGATAAATTAATTTGTAAAAGGTCACAAAAAATTAATAATATATGGAAACTTAGGATTGGACTACAGAAAGGTCAGTCAAATATAAATAGGACTTTTTTTTCACAAATCATGTATGAACATGAGTGGGCTGGCACCGAGGGATGTTGATGGTGTTGAATGGTTATTGCCAATTGCAGAATGTATTATTGAGAAGTTTCTCAGAAATGACAGCCTCAAACTTTTTGAAATTTTGACTAAGAATCCTTGTGCAGTTTGGAGGTATGACTTTAGTACTCAACTCTATTTAATTCCACCATGTCTGTCCAAGTCTATGACTGGATAAGCAAGTATAAAGGAGAGTAAGAGATTGTAGAAATGAGGACACAATAGGCATTCAAAGACAAATGTGATCAATGATAACATTCAATTAAACTGTGATCTCATTGCAGATCATTAGCACCTCATGGTTGATGAATTCGTCTCTGAAGTAGGTATCAATTATGGAAGTGCCCATTCCATTATCACAAAACACTTTGGACTCCATAAAATCAGTGCACTAAATCTGTGCAAGGGTTCCAAGAATTCTGACTAGCAATCAGAAACAGGTCCGACAGGAAATTTCCCAAAGGCTCCTGAATTGAGTTTGAAGAGAAGGAAATTGTTTTTTGCATCAAATAGTATTATGTGATGATATTTGTGTCAACAACTATACTCCCAAGTCATAATTGGTGAGTGTATAGTAATGTAGGAGTGAAGAGCCTTGCTCTGTAAAAGCAAAACTGCATCTGTCAGCTGTAAAAGTCCTTGCAACCAACTTTTGGGACTGAAAATA
This sequence comes from Lycorma delicatula, assembly GCF_047948215.1. NCBI lineage: Eukaryota > Metazoa > Arthropoda > Insecta > Hemiptera > Fulgoridae > Lycorma > Lycorma delicatula. The sequence continues at coordinate 152,424,091 of NC_134456.1, read as the reverse complement.
TGTATTTGTCGATTTTCTTCACAAATGTTGCACTGTGAATGCGCTCTTAGACAAAGTGAAAACTGCCTACAAGAGCAAAAGGTACCAACTCCAGATCAGAGATAAGATTCTCTTTCATGGCAATACCACCATGTCTCACACAGCTGTTGGCACTCAAGATTAACTAAATTAAATTTATTGGGAAGTTTTAGAATATCACTCACTGAATCCAGATTTAACCCTCTGCTATATTTTTTTGTTTGGGCCATTGAAGAAAGTACTGGGAGATATATTAATTTCAGAGCAATAACGAACTAGAGTTCGTCCATAATTGGCTCTTGACATGGCCTAAAATATTTTACGAAGAAGGGATCCAAAAGCTACTGACAGTTAAAAATGTGCAGTACTTCAGGAAAACTACATAGAAGAGAAATAAGTGCTAAAAACAAGAGTCTGACTTGTATTTGATTGACATCGTAGTACCTGATAGAATATACTTCTCATACCAACAAGCTATCCTCCACCACACACCTAGAAAATCATTTCTACTGTACTTCAGTACACAATGGCAGCATGGTGTCAAAAATCATTTCTGCCATATATATTACAGTACCAAACCTAACACTAGTCTTTTCTATCAAAAAATATTGGAAAACCAGATAAGTAGTTAAAAAACAGTTTTTTGTATAAGTTTTTACAGATTACTGAACAAAAAATTAGAGTAGTTTAAACATTAAATTAAAATAATATTAATATTGTAATTAAAACTAACCAGTAGTAAAATGTTTCCCAGCACCAGTCAATACAATAACTCGACAGTCTCCATTTTCAGCTAATTCATTAAAACAATTACCGATTTCTCTAAAAGAAAAAAAACATATATGAAAAAAATCATTTAATATAAATAGCTTAAAAGAAGGTAATAAAATTGTAATCTACTAAAATATACATAATTCAAAATAACATTTTTAATTTCATTTTTGTTAAATATATTCACACCAATAGTATGTTATGAAAATGAAATTCTTTATAGAGACCACAAATACAGAACACTTTTAAACACTAAAAAAAAAATTATAAGGATGTTAAAAATAGTAAGAAACTGGAAATATTATAACACAACTCATTAAGAAAAAAAATCTTATTTGTAAATTTAATATTCTTTGCTTTTCACTTTTCTTTTCTAAAGAGGTCAGTTATTTCTTTTATATAGAATTTCTTTCTTTACTAAGTCAAATTGGCAAAAACTGTAATAATATTGAATAATCAATTAAGATTTTTTTTATACTATCTGTCTTTTCATTTGAATTTCATCTACTTTCTTGTTTCTTATATCATTTCCTAGTAAAACCTAACAGTCTTCTTTATTAAAAAAAAAAAAAAAAAAAAAATTGTTTTTATCCCTTACTACTGATTTTTCATTAGCACCATTAAGTACTATTTTTACACATCTAGAAATTAGACATCTCCAGTTATCAGAACAAATTTTCATAAAAAGTTACTTAAAAGGGAAAATTAATTATTAATCTATATATGTGCTTCATAATTTTAATAAAATGAAGTATTTGCTGCTATGCAATCAGTTGATCAGTAATGAAACTATTGTTTTTATATAATATTTGATTGTATTTATGACATACATTTTTATACAATTTAAATTAAATATGTTAGAGGATCGCTCAATAGTTAAAAAGGCAAGTGACTGAACAAAAATTATTTATTCTGTCAATGAAACTAATACTACTTTCAAAATAATCACCAGAGTTACATTTAGGTACTTCTCCCATCTTTCTGTGAGCTTTCTTATTCCACTAGTAAAGACTCGTTCACCACCAGTGGACAAGTCCACTGGATTTACTTGTTTCTAAATGTTCCTAAAAGTTTTTTTTTTCATGTTTCTGCTACTATAATAACAAACATTTATTTAATTGAATTTCTAACCTAAAATAATAAGAATATGTTTTAATAAATAAATATTTATTTTAAGTCCTGGAAACTATTTATGTGATTATTTATTTATTCTACATTGGCTTTTATTGTACAGTGTTATTTATATTGCAATATATTTATATAAGTACTTAGTGATTAATAATAATAATAATAATAATATTTACAACAAATTAAATAATTACGAATATATATTTGGCAGGTATAATTATAATCACACTTATTTTTATTTAAAAAAGCCATAAAAAAATCTTAGGCAAATATCAATAAAAAAATAAAAGAATTATTATTAATAAAATAATAAATTTCAATTAAATAACAATTTAAAATAATAACATTTATATACTGGAATTATGTGGTTGTAAAATGTATAAACAATTCATTTTTAAACCAATTCAATAAAGTTTCAACAATTCAGTAAACCAACTAATGTTACTTATCTCAACAGGCATTCAAAATTTAAACAGTTGTCATAGTAAAACCTAAAAAGTATAAAATCTTAGATAAAATACAAAAAAAAAAATTCTATTTAAAAGTGACACTCAATCTGTTTAATATGTGTTGTAGACCGCGTACATCATTTGGAAAATGAGGTTATCTTGTCACTATTACATTCAAAATATTTTCACAAGAAAATAAGATGGAAAACTTGATACACTGTATCATTACACCATTTTTGTGCATTCATTTTCCTATTTTTATCAAAATTGAATAGCTTTGGTGTTATTTTGCAGAGCTTGTTTTATACAGGCAGTGTTTTTTATAGGCCTATCCTTATTTGAAATAAAAACAAAAAATAATTTAAGTAAAATTATCCGTTTTTCAAAACTTCTTTAAATTTTGAAATTCTGAAGTGTCAAATAAAAATTTAGTAAAATATTCATAATTGTTTCTAATTCGGTGTAGACTCTGCTTTGTTGGCAACTAAAATATTCTTTTCTATTCATTTATTGCAGTTGTTTTTTTTAATTTTTTCTTTTTGTTAATCTTATTTGACAAAAACTATATGTTAAGAGACACTTAATTGCGCATAGTAGACTTTTTTTATGAACTATCCAAATAAAGTATAATAATTACACATTTGATAAAGAAAGAAATACATTAAAAAATAGACGTAAAGACATTCTAATTATCAAATTACAATAATAATAATACTTATACAATACTAAATATATCTTATGTAATAAATAAAGTAACACCAGATAAAATTAACATTTGTAATATTTATCAGTAAGAAAATTATAGCTGATTACTGTCATGATTTAACCTACAAATGGCAGGCAAATTATGGATCAATAACACTGATGTTTTAAATCTGATTAATACAACAAATTTTAATGTAAAATTTGTTTTCAAAATTTTTTCCAGTATATAATTAATTTATGGTATAGTATATTTTAATTATGATTTAATGAAAAAAAAAAGAAGTAAACATATTTTCCCCTTAATTTAAAAAATAATAAATTTACCAACAATGAAAAAGATTAGACAAGAAATATCATACTTTTAACACTCTAGATAAAAAAATTCTCATTTTATGATTTCTACAACTCAGAATAACTGATAAAGCAATGGTGATTCCAGTTAAACACATATACATATTATATGTTTACTACATTAAAAATGTTTTGGTTTATTTCTCATAAACAAGCTGTAACTTAATATAGAGTGAATCAATTTTTTTTTTAAGATAAATTATCTTAAAAGAAAAAAAAATTTTAATCTTTAAAAAACAAACAAAAAAGTGTAGGCTAGACTCACATATTTCAGCTCACAGGCAGTATTATATCTTCTCTAATTACAAACAAGGGTATTCATTAATTTAGAATTTTATTTTACAGGAAATGAAGAATCAACAATTTTAAAGGGTTCTATTACCATATTCAGTAATATCATAGCTTAATTTGGCATCATATTTTTAAAAAAATTGGTATACAAAAAAATAATAACAGATTATGGATTTGATTGTAATAACTCTTGATACAAATTCTAGAATGCAGGCCTAATGGAAAATACGCTCTTCAATGCTTTATTAACATTTGTAATATTTATCAGTAAGAAAATTATAGCTGATTACTGTCATGATTTAACCTACAAATGGCAGGCAAATTATGGATCAATAACACTGATGTTTTAAATCTGATTAATACAACAAATTTTAATGTAAAATTTGTTTTCAAAATTTTTTCCAGTATATAATTAATTTATGGTATAGTATATTTTAATTATGATTTAATGAAAAAAAAAAGAAGTAAACATATTTTCCCCTTAATTTAAAAAATAATAAATTTACCAACAATGAAAAAGATTAGACAAGAAATATCATACTTTTAACACTCTAGATAAAAAAATTCTCATTTTATGATTTCTACAACTCAGAATAACTGATAAAGCAATGGTGATTCCAGTTATATACATATTATATGTTTACTACATTAAAAATGTTTTGGTTTATTTCTCATAAACAAGCTGTAACTTAATATAGAGTGAATCAATTTTTTTTTTAAGATAAATTATCTTTTTAAGATAAATTAAATTATCTTAAGATAAATTATCTCATTGTTGGTAAATTTTAATCTTTAAAAAACAAACAAAAAAGTGTAGGCTAGACTCACATATTTCAGCTCACAGGCAGTATTATATCTTCTCTAATTACAAACAAGGGTATTCATTAATTTAGAATTTTATTTTACAGGAAATGAAGAATCAACAATTTTAAAGGGTTCTATTACCATATTCAGTAATATCATAGCTTAATTTGGCATCATATTTTTAAAAAAATTGGTATACAAAAAAATAATAACAGATTATGGATTTGATTGTAATAACTCTTGATACAAATTCTAGAATGCAGGCCTAATGGAAAATACGCTCTTCAATGCTTTCAGATATGCAAAATCATATATGACACAAACAAATAGGACGGACACAACCAAATAGAATGAAAAGATAAAGTATATTAAATCTTATTATGTACATTAATATATTATTAATATTATATTTTATAATATTCAATGCAAAATGAAAAAAAACTTAAGTCATAAATTTTATATTTATTTGGTAAGTATCAGCTTATATATTATTTGGTAAATATCAGCTTATATAATAATAATATTTGAAAGTAACGACAGATGAAGCTGAATTACAACAATTACTACATTATTTTCTTAATGAGGAATAGATATTTTCAGTTTCAAACTGAGATTTGAACCCAGGATGAAAGGCAGAGATTCTACTGTTCCTAAAGAGGTTTGGCGTAATAGAAGTTGGCAAAAATTGGGCAATTTTTTTCATCTCTGTTCATGTTTTTTTAAAAACATGTTTCTTTAATTCAAATTTATATCTCATGGCAAAATATCTTAATTATATATATATATTCTTAAAATATGATGGGTCAATAACTGAAGATTTAAAAAACAAAAATGCATACCAATAGAAACCATTTACTTTATAATTCTGAAGAAATATATTTAACTATTTCTGATTCCTTCAGTAAAAAATACAATAGTAAGCAAATTAGTCGAAACACAAATGTTATTTAATAAAAAAGTAAACTCATTAAAAAAAAAAATCATATCTGTACAATTTGTGAATCTCTAGTAATTAATCTGTCCTCTTTTATTCTTCACATCATGTACATGATTTGGCATCGATTTAACAAGTGTATTACACATTTTTTTTTTATTGCTTCATCGTGAAACTATACCAATATACTGCTTTAATGAGGTTAATTTTTGTGGTATCAGTTTTGAATGAAGGTCTTTGACAATTGCCCAAAATTTTTCAATTGTGTTTAAATCTGGGGCATTGCCTCACCACAGGAGCAATCTGTTTTGTTCTTTGAAAAATCTTTCCACTTTTTTGGCAGTATGGCATAGTGCCAAATCTTGTTGAAACACTACATTTCTTTGTGAGAATTTATTTGAAGATGTCACAACCCTTCCTTCAGAATTTTGATATATCCATCACTTTTCAACGTACCATCCTCCTGGAAGAAACGAACAAGGGTCTTCCAATGTGAAACAGTCCCAAATCATTTTTTCTGAGGATGTTTAACTGACTGTTGAACATGAACTGCTGATGTATTTTTATCTGATGCTTTTCTATGGAATCCTTTGCCTTTGAACATAAAAATGTGACTTTACAAAAACAACATTTTCCCAGTCTACTTTGGTCTGGTTAACATGTTCTTTGGCCACAAGAGCCTTTTATTGCAAATTGCTGATATTAAAAGCTGCTTTTTAGCTGACCAATGAGCTTTCCATCCAGCTGAAAGAATCGGCATCTAACATTTGTCAAGTGTAAATCTGTTCCACTGGCTGCTCATTTTTTATTTAAGTTCAGAATAATTGATTAAGTTTACTTTTTCTCACTAATAACTGATCCTGTGTTTGAGTAGCTTTTCTTGTATGGCCACATTTACCTTTACTCTTGAGATGAAAAAGAACCAGTTTCTTTAAATTATTTTAAAATAGCATTCACTGCCCAAGTCAAACACCAAACTCAGAAACTAATTGTAATTGTGTTTTACTGGTATGCTCAGAAAGAGTAACATTCAAATACTTTTTGGAAATATGCCCATTATTATATATTCAACGCAGAAAAAATTAGAGAATATTGTTTTGTAATAAAAAATGAAAAAACTTTCACAAAACACTATTTTATCATGAAGATTGCTAAATAACCAAAGAACATAGACAATAACCTCATATTACACAGATAACACAAAGAATGGGTGTGGTCAAGCAGTGTAGCCAAGCACAGAAATAAAAATATTTCCCTGTGTTCAGATTAATTTCCACGCTACTGTAACACACATGCACATGCACACACACACGTTTAAATATCAGGTGATTGAAAAAATACTTCACAACTTTAAAAACATATAAAAATTTATTTAGATAACTTACAGATTCGGTTGAGGTCTCATTTAATAGCAAAACACATCAAATTTTGACTCACAAAGTTCATTTGGATGGAATTCAGCCACCAACACTGTTATCACTGTTGTTAAAAATGGATACATTTACTGCTGCAGAACACATTCGCTGTGTGTTTTAGTTTCAAAATTTGCAGTCAGCAACTGCAGTTCAATGAATTTTTGTAAAGAGTACAGTAGGTAATATTTGTAGGAGCCTCTAGTAGACATATAATTTACTCTTGACACTAAACCTTCATTTAGATGGGTTGTTCTGTTAAACATACAATATCATCAGGACACCCACATGTACCTGAAGCTGCTATAAACAACCCAGAGAAAGCTTTGCACATAGTCTGAGAAATCTACTTGACATGTGTGGTTCAACATATTACAGATGATGACAAAGTTGCTCAGCTGCAGTTTTGTGTGGAAATGATGGATAGAATTGCAAACAAAGATACATTTTTAGAAATAATTTTTAGTGATGAGTCAATATTTCACATCAGTGACAAGGTGAACACCCATAACTGCTGAATATTGGGTAGCAAAAACCCTCATGAAACTCTGCAGCACATTCATGATAGCCCTAAGATCAATGTTTTTTGTACCCTAAGCAAAAAAAGACTATACGGCCTGTTCTTCTTCCAGGAGGCAAAATTGTGGAGTTTCATTAAAGATCAGGTTTATGTACCACCTTTGCCTGCTGATCTCATTGAGCTAAGACTTCGAATTAATGGTGCAGCTGCAGAGGTAACGCCTGACTTGCTGGCTGCAGTCTGCAATGAAATCAACTTCAAGTTAGATATATGTTGTATTATAAATGGAAGTCATATAGAAACAAAGTTGGATGACAACTTTGACAAACTTGATGTGTTTTTCGATGAAATGAGACCTCAACTGAATCTGAAAGTTATCTCAATAAACTTTTAAATGCTTTGAAAGTGAAGGCCTTTATGAATCATATGGTAGTAAGTAATCTTTTAAGTACTGGAAAAATTTAAACTGTGACAAGTTCATACAGGAACTACTTAAGAAATATGCTAAATATTCTTAATATTTTTTATCATATCATATAATTAATATAAACTAAATTAACTTAATATTTAATTATATAAGTGGGATGATATATTAAATAATTTCTGAAGATAATTAAATAACTAAAAAGGTAGATAACGAATGAAAAATATAAAAAGATTTTTTTTTTATAAGTATGTACTATGGTCCTTCAGAAATTTCTCAGCCTAATGCAGAGTTGGTGTAAATATGACCAAACGACTATGATACTTATAAAGTATAATCGTTTAATACTGTGAAGTTTCAGGTGTGTGTTTATCTGCTTGTTTGTAGTATCTAGTAATGGAAACAAGTATTGAAATTTTCTGAAAAATGGATAAAATCGAAGTTTAAGTTGCATAAAGTACTTTCTTTTTAAAAGTTTAACCCCCAACATACATTCAAATTTAGTTAAATTTCACTTTAAAGGATTTTTCCCTTTTATTTTTAACATTGAAAAAATGGGCTGCATACTTTAAATGTGGTCTTACACCAATTGAAGTTAATGGGTTCAAATCGTCATCGCAGAGTTTTAAGGGTCAAATCCTAGTAAATGCAGTTACTTTTATACAGATTTGAATACAAGATCGTGGATACCGGTGTTCTTTGGTGGTTGGATTTCAATTAACCAAGCACCTCAGGAACGGTCAACATGAGACCATACAAGACTACACTTCTATAAATTAATATCTATCATCCTCACTGATCCTCTGAAGTAACACCTTATGGTGGTTCTGGAGGCTAAACAGAAAAAGAAAGTTCATGAACGCTCTAGATGTCCAAAAACTGCTATGACTGATGAAATCATCTCAAATATCCAAAATATCATATTTAAATATTCCCTGACTGAAGGTAAGCAAACTTACTGACATCCCAAACATCTTGATAGATCACGTCCATTACACTACCATGTTGGGTGTATGAAAATGTTTCCTGCTTGATAATGCCATGTTTTCTAATAGTTGATCAAAAGCACATTTGACAGATCATTTCTCGAGTATTTAGACTTCTTCAAATGCAATTCCACTGAGTTTCTTCAATGTTTTATAACAGTAGATAAAAAATGGATTCATTATTACACTCTACAATCAAACAGAGAGTGGGAGCAAGTGAAAGTGCACTAAAAAGGTGAAAACTGTTCAATTTGTAGGAGAAGTCATGGTTACAGTTTCTGGTGATTCTTGTGTTACGGTACTCACATACTACCTAAAAAAAGGCAGGATCATCACCAGGAGGGTATACTGCGGTATTAAAAAATTACAAAACTGGTGGTCTAAATATGTTGAATTATAAGGTGAATACATTGAAAAAAAAAAATTTGTTTTTTCTATCAGGCTGAGAACTTTCCAAATGGCCCATGTAAAATAATGTATATAAAATTTTTATTTCTAATTAGCTAAAACAATAATATTTTTTTTTAAAAAGGAAGAATTTCTATATTTCCTAATTAAGAATAATTATATTTCTGTTATGGATTTAGGGAATGCTACTACACGGTACAGTATTTTAAGTATAGTAAATTGTGTTCAATTATTCTGTAGATGTTTTCATTCTGTGTCAGGAAGTCTTAAATATTTATTATAAACAATAAAAAACAATAAATATCAATTTTTTAACAAAAATCAATTAAAAAATTCTGCAATTAAACACTCCACTACCATTAATATCTACATAACACAAATCTGTGATCAGTGAGGTGTAACTAAGAGCATACATGAGAACAATTAAAATGCACAAATTAGCTTACAAATCACAATCATATAATGATTTTTTTTCATCAGTTTTATTGGTTCTATTCATTCTCATTTGTCAGATGGTTCTAAATTGATGAAAATTCATTTTGGCTGGCCTTCCTTCTTCATTATTTTTTTTTTCAGTAACACCTTCAATGAAAACATATAAAGGTCATGTTTTCTTCTTCAATAGAAGTGAGTCAACTAGTCCTTTGTTTCTATCAACATATTTAAATGATTATAATTCCTGAACTCATGGACTGATTTTCTTAATTGAAGTTTGTTTTTTCTTTTAAAGTTGTCTAGTTGTCCATTATGCAATTAATTTATCAAATTAGTCATGTTTTTTTTTGGAATTGTAGAGAGAATGAAAGAGATTTTGATTAATTTAACATCTTTCCAGGTGACCAATATATTTCTACAATATGATTTTCGGCTTTATCAATATGAAAATGGAATCAATTACAATTAAAATTTTATTTAATTTTTATTCTAATTTTTCAAAATTTCAAATTCAATATCTCAATAATATTGGGCCATTTTCATAATCCAAATTTTATTTTTTTAGAATTTTCTGTAGAATAATTTGTTTTTGATTTCATTTTTGTATGTGCTAATTTTAATATTTTCAAATTTTATAGAACGGTAAGAAAAGTTGTTTTAATTAGATAAAAATATCTTTAAGGTATATTTTATCTTTATATCATTTATTTTTTTATATTTTATTTATTTTATTCATATTATTATTATCTTTATACTTCATTGTTTAGTACAGGTCATTTGTTGAACAGGTCATGTTTCTGAACATTGTTATGTATTAAATTTAATACTTTAATATTATTATTATTATACCTTATGCTGCTTCACCATAAGCATATTACATTATCAAAAACGGTAATTTTTCTTTCATTTTAGTAAATTTATTTCTCTTTTTTTCCTATTTATAAAACATAATTTTTAATTCAAATACAATAGTTTCAGATTCATACTTTTCACTAGTCTTTCAGTTTCCTGAGTCTTTGTTCAGTTACTTGGATTCCAGTCATCAAGTAAGTTACCCAGTTATGCTCCAGCCATCATGTAGGGAGGTACAAACGTAAAGTTCAATCACAAATTGATAATAAAACCAACCAGCCAACAGGGCTTTTCTGATCTGATATATAAATGTGCAATGATGGAATAATTCTTTTTTTTTTAAGTATAAAATGATCAGACCTGAGTACAGAATAAGTACCTATTTTATTTGTTTATATATTTTATTTATTTATTTTTTTTCAAAATGGTATTCTTTAAAGTAAGATTATTATAAATTAAACAAATTAAATGTAAATTTCTCAATTTTTTTTTTGATTATATATCTAATCTTAGGAATCTCAAAGGAAAAGCCCACATCCTTCAGCATTATAAAATCATAATTAAAAAATTAATATAATATACATTTCTTTTCTTTTTAAACTTCTAATGAAAATTTTTTATCCTTTTTTATTATTGGAATAATGTGGATTGTAAAGCTAAATGTTCAACAAGATTAATTATGAGTTAAGGAAAAATTCAAGAAAAACATACAGAATGATTCAAAGAAACGGGAAATTTTGAAAGTTGTGTTGGTAGCCGTGGGCGATTGGTACCACTTGATAAGTGGCGCCAACCTCTCTAACCTAACCTGCCATTTAGTTATCATGGATCCTTGGAGTGGTGCGCAACGTGCATTTGCTATCAAAGTGTTTTACAAAAACAATGACAGTGTGGAGGGAGCGCGTAGAGAATTTCGCCGTCACTTTAATCTGGGATGGCACGACCGTTCCATCAGTACATGCAATTAAAACACGGATATCTAATTTTGAGGAAACTGGTTCGGCAATGAAAAAGAAACCGTGAGCGAACCGTCCGTACACCACAGAATGTTCAAGCTTTACAAGATGCTATCACACGAAGTCCACATCGGTCAATCCGTCGTCTCTCAGCATCTTCAATTGCATAGTTCAAGTGTTCGAAGAATGTTAGTGAAGGACTTGCAATTCCATCCATACAAGTTGCAGATCGTCCAGGAACTGAAACCGAACGATGCAGTTGTGCGAGCACAATTCTGTAATGTAATGCTTCAGAAGATAAATGATAACGAAGAGTTTGTTCACGAACTGTGGATGTCAGGCGAAGCGCATTTCCACCTCAGTGAATTTGTTAACAAGCAAAATTTCAGATACTGGGCACAAGAAAATCCTACGCAGCTACACCAGCGTCCATTGCACAGCCAGAAAGTGACCGTGTGGTGTGCTATGTCATCTTACTGTGTTATAGGCCCTTATTTTTTTGAGGATGACAACGGTCTTGCGATTACAGTGACGTCGACTCGTTACGTAGCCATGCTTGAAACCTTTGTTGTGGAACAACAAAAGAGATTTCTACCAATTCTTAACACAGCCTGGTTTCAATAAGATGGAGCAACATCACATACTGCACGAATATCGATGGCAGCTGTACGCCGATTGTTTGGACAACGTGTCATTTTACGAAATGGTGACATTAGATGGCCTCCCAGATTGCCTGATCTCTCAGCTTGCGATTACTTTTTGTGGGGTCACCTTAAAAGCAAAGTGTTCCACAGTGGACCTGCTACAACGGAAGAACTGAAGGCAAAGATCCAAGAAGCAATTGCGGAAATTCCAGTTGAGATGTTATGTCAAACCATGAACAATTTAACGAAGAGATTTCATGAGTGTTTACATAGAAGAGGAGGTCACCTGCAAGATGTCATCTTTAAAAAATAAACTAAAATGTATGTATCCTAAAATGGCAACATTTGTACAATTATATGAAATAAAATTCATTTTCTAAAAAAACCTTTTTCATTAACGTTATTTAATTTTTAAAATTTTCTGTTTCTTTGAATCAACCTGTATAGCAATTTACTTATCTTTCAAATGCATCTGTTAAAAAAAACAATAAATAAAAAAAATCAATATTTTATAAGAACAACTGGATAATGTATAAACTTTATTTCTGAATCCAAATAATTTATTTGCACCTAATTATCGTATCATTTCTATTATCAAATCACAAAATCACTGGCAGTTAAAATTTATATTTTATAACTAACTGTAATATATATAGGTACATTATACATAGAAGATTTGTTAACAAGTTGCAATATACTGGTATGTATTGGAGCTCAATGAGGCAAATTTCAGCTAAGTAATGTGTTATGTTATCCAGTTAACCTTATTTCTCAGACATCTACTGCATACTTGAAAAAATTAAATAATTGTACAGCTTATGAAAGTAAACATGCAAAGATTACTAATCCTTTTTGTTGACTGTCGGACCAGACCAGAATAATTTTTTATTTTGGTGTCTGGCCAGTTATTGGGATCGATAGACATTGTATTCATCAGTCCCATTTACAGGAGGTCACAGTGTTTGTAACATTATACCTCTTGTGCTACTTAGGAGGTGATTTTTTTAACAAAATGTTCAGTGTACAGCAGCCCTACAGCACTAAAAATGTATAGGCTTTACATACATAAACATAGCTTTATTTACTTCAGTTATAATGCCTAATGAAATGTTAGCATGATAATTCTTCTAGCTTACGTGAAAAAGAAGTAATCATATTTTAAGATTTTTTTTATTTTACTTATTTTTTTTATTAAAATGATGTAAATATACTGAAATCAAAATAATACAGTTTTTAATCTAAAAAGTAATAGTTCTTCCTTTAGCATTGAATAACCCTCACTAAAAATAAATAAATCACCTTCTGGGAATCAAACATTTTCTGAAATAACTTTCAAATTTTCTTTTTACCAACTAAAGTTAGAGTAGAAGACAAAACAGGCATTTTAACAAAAGATTATGTCTACTTTAAAAAAAAAAAAATTGTTTGGTGTGATGTAACTGAGTGAGAACTGACGGGGCACTTTGCTACTACCTAATGACTAAAATCGATTTGACATTTTTTCTTCTGAATTTCGGCTTCACAAACACCCCTTTTTTAAACCTGTACATACTGTTCACTTCTTTTGTAACTTTTAAAGGGTTTGGATATCTAGACGCTATTACACATAAAAATTAACTGATAAAGCAGGAATAAATTCATATAAAATATAAAAGGTTGATTGACAATATAGTAGCAATATAATAAAAAAAAATACATGAAAAACTACCTTCAAACATCAGTAAAAATTAATACATTACGAAAAATGTTGTGTAATTAACATAAAAGTATAATAGCAAATTCTTGTGTATAAAATGAGATCTATATAGCTACATTTACGACATAGTATACGGATTTGAAAGATTTATGTCGTAATAATGGTATGTTTAAAAAATATGATAATACCACTAACATCCACATTGTTCTATTCATAGCATTATATTTTTCAGGTCTCTGTAACTCCACATGATAAACAAATGGTTGCGGTACATTTAATTTAAGTGTCTCATATTTAGGAGAATCAGTAGTAGTAGCAGCAGGAATATCAGCTGGATTTGAATCAGATGACATAGCTGAAGAAAGTCTGGGAGTTGCTAAGAATCCTGGATGAAAATAAATAAAAAATTATTGAGTTTTAAACATTTGCAACTGTACATATATCATCTTATGAATCAGGTAATTTTTCTTTTAATGTAAAAATTATTAGTTGAAGATAAATATCTTCAACTAAATATCGATATAACATTGATATAACTAATTAATTATTGATATAACTAATTTATCTAAATTATTTATATCAGCTTAAAAAATAAATTATTCTATCTTTGTTTTATTAAATTATTTCTTATCTACTTATATTTACTTCTATTAAGATCTCTATATTTCTGTTCAAATTCAAAGTAACCACTTTCTAATAATTTTAATACAATCTACAGAATTAAAAGCTTTTTTTTTTTTTTTGTTAAAATCCGTTTGCTACGGTTTAATCGATTTATTCATCACAATATTATAAACATAAGCAACAGGCTGTTTTGTCATTTCACCAGTACCTATACAAGCATTTACTTAAAACTTCTTCACAGATTGCATTAATAAGTAATCTATGACATTGCAGTATTTATAGCTGAAGATAAAGTAATTTTGTTTTTTAATTACATTGAATGAGGGTGTCTTATTTTAATGAATAGTTCTTAAAACTGTGTTGCTCTGTTTGAGTTGGTAGTGCAAAATTGTGATTCTTTCTGAAAATGGAATGTCTACATTAAGGTTTTTTTAAGTCAAAAAAGTTAAGTAAACATTCATGAGGAGTATGAACATTTTTGTTTATTGCTTATTCTTCATTTATTAGTTTATTATAATGTTGACATCAATCAACATGCACATATTGATTAATGTTTAATTTTTTTTATGTGTCAAGTAAACTTCTGTCAGAGTCTTTCAGTAGTTTATTACAGAATGTAGTTCATCTTCTTTATTAAATTGAGGAAGTGTTTGAATGAAAGGAGCTGATCATCTGACTTTTTTTTTGATATGGTTTCTGATTTTCAGCGATTACAATTGGATTTGTTGAGTTTTATTCTATTTTGATATTCATTTTAGATATTCTGTGTGATGAAAAGATACATGAGAAGTATCTGGAAGTCAAGATATGGCACTTATATACCATTATTGGTCATTCTTTTTTTTTTTATGGGCGAAAAATATTTTAACGTTATCGCCTGGAAAACAAAACTATGAAATACAAAAATAAAATATAAAATCTAATAAAACAACAACAAAAATTAAAACAAGACAAAAATTTAAAGTAGATATTTAAAAACAAAGACAAAATAAAAGAATAAAACTAAAATGTTAAACATAAAAACATACAACTACAGTAAAAAAATTTAAGAATACTATTAAAAAGTATGTAAAATAGTAACACCTCGGAGAGATGTAAATATGTAAACGAAATATAAATACAAAATAAAAACTTAAAGTAAAAAGTTAAAAACAAAATCAAAACTAAAATATTAAAAAGAGACAAAATAAAATAATTAAACTGATATGTTACACAAAAACATACAACTATTGTAAAAAAAAAATCTAAAAACACTATTAAAAAGTGTGTAAAATATTAGCACTCTGGAGAAATAAAAACATCTGGTCCAAAATTTCTTTATTATTGCCCAGGATCTGACGAAAATTTCTGGGCAATTTAAATTTACGATGCACGGCCGCATAACATATACATTTCACAAGAATATGGCGCACAGTCAAACGGCAGTTGCATCTTATGCATACTGGTGCATTTACTGTTGACATCAAATACTCGCGAGTAGCTCTCATATGTCCTATCCGCAATTAGCAGAGGACCACTTCCTCACAACAAATTTTCCTGTATGAGGAGTCCCATCACAACACAGAACCTTTAATGTGCTGGAGTTTGTTATCTACTGTAGCCAACCAGTCATCTTGCCACTTTGTGCAAAGAATGAGTTTCACATAATTAATGAAGTCAGATGTAGTAACACAGGTATTGAAGCATGGTTGACCACAAGCGTCTTCAGCAGCGGAATCTGCATGTTCATTACCCGGAATCCCCACGTGGTCATTCTTAGTTTTCCATATCAAGTATTATGGTAGCTCAAAGACTACTTTTGAAAAGGCAAAACTACCCAGGAGACTAGAGGAAAACAGGATAAATATTATCATTGATCAGCTACTTCATCGATTAAAACATTTTACAAGTGGTTCAATAAAAGGGCAAACAATACTAAATGTTGTGGTCAGCCTATTGAGGTTACAACTGCAGAGAATATTGATAAAATCCATAACATGGTGATGGAAAATAGAAGATTGTAAATTCATGAGATCACGAAGACAACAAACATCTCAAATATACAGGTGCATCAAATTTTATATGAATATTTACTTATTCAAAAAATGTCCAAAAAAATTGGTGCCATGATTGCTCACAACTGATAAAAAGCATACGAGTTACTGTGATAAGCATGTTTTTGTTCTGTTTCAATGAAATTGAGAGGAATTTCTGTGCCATTTCATAGCAGCCAATGAAGTAGGATACATTATTATTGACTTAAAACAAAGAATGACTTCAAAAGAATGGATTGTAGTCAAAGAACTCGTTCCAAAACAGGTGAAAACCTTTCCATCAATAAGAAAGTGATGGTCACTGTCTTTTGGGATGCCTGTGGCATAATTTGCATTGATTTTCTGGAGAACAGTAGAATGATAATTGGGCAATTTATGGATCTTCATTGGATTGCCTAAATGAAGAATTAAAGAAAGAAATGACCACATTTGATTAAAAAGTAGTGTCAACAACCGTAACAGCAAAATTGTTTGAATTATGTGGCAAAATTTTTCACATCCCTTACTTGCCAGACTTAGCAGCTTCAGACTACATCTATTTCATAATATAAAGAAGTGGCTTACTGGAAAGATATAAACAAAATGATAAAGTTGATGGTGAAACATCTGCGTATTTTGAAGACTTAGATAAATCATAAAATAAGGATGGATCAAAAAACTTGAGCATCAATGGACTAAGTGTAGGCTTGAAAGGGAATTATAATTTAAGAAAAACTGTATTTCTTTATTGTGTACTAATAAACACCTCTCCTATATTATTATGGAGCTCTTTTGTACCAATGAAAATACAACTATCTCCTTAGTTTGCTTTTACAATAGTAAACATGAGTATTTACACTGAACTTCTTCAGCAGTCTCTGGTTCAACTCAGAGTGAAATATAGCCTCAGACAAACAAATTTTGTAGCCTTTGTAATTAAATAAGAGCACTGTAAATAATTAAAAAATTTAATAACAATTTATCATTAATTTTAACAATGTAATCAATGCATACAAATGCAAATGTATATATGCCATTTGTGCAATAAGTAAATACTATTAATAGTTAAACTTATTATAGTTTAATAGTAAAAAATAGCTCAAGAAATGGAAGATTGTGCTCTATAATGCTAATCTTTGTTTTCAGCATAAGGTTTATGTTTTTCTTGCAGTGAGGAAATGTTTACACAAGCAATAAACAGCATCCATCATGTATATGTAATTCTGAATTTTGTTACTAGTAAGATTTTTTTTACAATATTGCACTCAACAACCAAAAAAAAAAAGAAAGAAAATGCAGGAAACATTTCAAAAACCAGTAAGGGTCAGATTATATGTAATTTTACACTTTATTTAATACAGCCAATGCAAGGCTGTGGTTATGATACCAGTAGCATTGCTCCACTGTAACTAGATATAGTAGCCATGAAGTATTTTCTATATAAATATTTAGTATGTTCTATATCATTTTCCACAAAAAAAGAGGAAAAAAGTAAATTTGACCAGCATCGCATCACCATTCAATACTTGCCACTCACACAACACAATATTTTTTATTACGTGCAATAGAAACATAAAACTGATATGATAATGCATCAACATGTGCTGTTTAAAGTGTATTTCAGCCTGAAACTTTGTTCTCAAAAATTTGTGAATAAAAAATCATTAAATTACAGTTAACAGGAACTATTTAGTTATCATAATTCTACTGATTTTTAGGTTGGATGATAATTCTTAGCATTGTTAACAAAAAATACAATACTCTAAATTAACATTAAAAATTAAACTCTCTCTCTCTTGTGTAGGCATGTGTGTAAGGAAAACTTTAGTATCAATGGATAATAAAAAAAGTTGACAATCTGAATTGCTTCAGGTATAAAAATTCTAACAGTTGCTACATTCATTTTTACTTTCCTGGCTTTAGTTGTATGACTTCTGAACCATCAGATAACTATAATGAGAGAGGATTTGTCACAATTTTGGATATCAGGATTTTTTCAAATGTCATTATTTCAAATCTCCCTTTAGTCCAAGAAAAAATTATAGAAATCTCTGCAACACATTCATATGTGTGTTGATTAATAACATTTTGTGGACTGCCATACCATAAATTCTTTAAAAATGGCTAAAAAAATATCTGTGTGAGGCATTGATAGAGAAAAAAATTGATGACAGAAAAACTTTAGACAAAATTAAAAAAGAGAAGGGGTAGTTTTTGTTATTTTTTAATAATTGAATTTTTGTATGGTGTGGTAGAAAATTGGGCTTTAGGATGATGAAAGTATTTCAATTATTTAAAATTCTTAAGGTTTAAGTTGATCAGACCAAGAGGTGCTGGCATATTTAACACTATTTTGAAATAGCTTTTGCTTCCTCTTGAAAATCCATCCACCAAAAAAAGTGAATTTGGCAAAAATATCTATAGGCAAATATATATCTCCCAATTTTGGCATAATTTTCAATCACAAGAGGGCATTATGGTACCCATTTTTTTTTTTAATAATTAAAATTTTTTTTGTTAAGCTTTTTGAATAATATTGTATCAAACTGTATGGACCTATTGAAGTAAATAATTAAACTTTTAAGCGCCAAAAAACCAAGTAGGTTGAATAGGATTTGTACATAAAATATCCATTTTTTTAAAGTTTAATTTTAAAAACTGAAAATCCAACTGTACCTAATATTTAGTGTAGAGTTCAAGAAAACTTTAAAAAGTGCAAGGGATCTGACTTAATAATTTAAAAAAATATTTAAAATTTTTTATAATCTTTGATACTTTACAAAGGCATAATAATTAATACTTTAAGGTTAGGAATTTTTTTAAGATGCTTCAAAGGCAAACAATGCTGTTCGATTTTGTAATCAATAAAATCAAAATTATTTTCTTAAGAGAATTTGTCATTTGATACCCAGAACTTCCACTTTAATGCTAAGAGAAATACTATTTTTAACATTAATGAGAATTCAGTCCATGTAATTTGTAATTTTATGTCTATCTGGGAAGTATAATGCAACAACAGTTTTATCCATATTTAAAATTAGATGGTTACAATCCGCCTACTGAATAATTGTTTGCACCAATAATGAAATTTACAAGTCCTAACATTTAAGTAAATAAGCGTTAGTTAATAATAATTTTAATAGATTTTTTCATTTTTGTATTTCTACATCATAATTTGTCTGTCATGAAGATTAAACAATATCTTTCTTTTAAATGTTAACAGTATACTGGGGAATGATTTGGCAATGCAGAAGTCCCACTGCCAATAATTCTCCTGCAGAAGTGTAAGACTTACACTCACAAAAGCTTAAGCTCATAAAAGGGTTAATTGGAGAATCTTCCATTACGTAGAAATTCTGTTAACCGGATTTCCAATTCAATCTGGCAAATACTACATTAAAATGTCAGTACTTTATGATAAATCTATGCTGTTCCGTGCGTTAATTATCAAGATTATTATAATTTCTACTTTAACAGAAATATATTACAAATAACCTTGAAAAGATTATGTAACATTAATAAATTATGGACATAAATATCCAAATACTTAACATAAACTTGCGACATTATCAATTGAACTTTGATTCTAAAAAACCAATAAATGAATAACAGGCTAAAATTATGATCTAATAAATTAAATTATTTTTTATAAAGAAACAAAAGAATGGTAATGATTTAACTGGTCATATGTGGTCATAATTATTTTTCCTTAAAATGTATAAAATTTAAAGCATACCGATAAAATTAATCTTTTATATATATATATATATATATATATATGAATGTTTGTTTGTCCCTTATGCGTTCCTATACTATTCATCCAATTGCAATAAAACTTTGGTGAGTTGTGGCGCTGGTGTCGAGATATTTACGAAACAAACAAGCAAATATACAAATAGACTTTCTTCTTCTATATATATATATATATATATATATATATATAAATAAAAGACAATATTTATATGTGTGTCTGCTATAAATTAAAAAACTACTGGACTGATTTACGTGTGGGTAAAAAGGTAGAAAGGGAAAAGTACAAAAGGGAAATAGGGAAAACAGAAAAAATAAAAAAATGAAAAATTGGAAAAAGGAAGGGAATATGAAAAAAGGGAAAATACTGGGGAAAAGGAAATTAAGAAAAGAGAAAATGGGTGAGAGGGAAAGGGAGAAAAGGGATAAAGTGAAAGGTTAAATTTGTTAAATTCTGTAATGTTCAGTTTTTTAATGTTTTATCAAACATTCAAACATTTGTGTTCATTTAATTCTATATATAAAAATCAATGTTTGTTTGTCCTGTATTTGTTCCTATGCCATTCATCCGACTGAGATGAATCTTTGGTAAGTAGTTTCGGGCATGCCCACGAAGGTTTCTGAATTACTTTGAACCTGCTAGGGGGCGCTAGGGTTGAGATATTTCAAAAAATTGTTTATAATCCAATTTGGCTCATACTCAGAATATGTGTTACATGGAAAAAAAATACCTATGCAAAAAATGGACCCGCTAGGTGGCACTGGTGTTAAGATATTAGATATACGAAATGAAACAAATATACATACAGACTTTCTTCTTCTATATATAAATATAAATAAAAAAAGTCAATGTTAATATGTGTGTCCACTGTAGACTAAAAAGGTACTGGACCGATTTACACGTGGGAAAAAGGGAAAGGGAAATGTAGGAGAGGAAAACGGAAAATTGAAAAAGGAAAAGAGCGAAAGAAATATGCAACAGGGAAACAGAGAAATAGGGGAATAAGGAAAAAAGGGAAATGGATAAAAGTGAAAATTAAAATTTTGTGAAGTCCTGTAATGTTTACTTTTATCAAACTTTCAATTGTGTTAATTTAATCTACATAAATATATATATATATATATATATATTCTCAAATCTAACAATATTGAAGCATTACCGGATCAGCTAGTTAAAAAAATAAATAACATAAAACCAATCAATCATGATGTTTATAATAATAATGAAATGACACTAATCTGTGACATTACCTCAAGTCAAAGAAGAATATATAACAAAAACTAAACAAATAATTTTTTTTCTGAAATGTGGTGATAAGTAAATAAGCCAAGGTCACTCAACTGAATACAAAATAAACTCAACATAAAACTTAATAGGTAGGATGCTCATTAAAATGTCTTTTTTTTTTGTCTAAAAACTTCAAACTAATTAATATACCAATATTTAGTAGTAAACTGAACAATCAGATTTAAGAAAAATTAAAAATGGTTATTACTCTATTTATGATGATTTTCTTCTGTATACTTACTTTACAGAGTAAGTTGTGTTTATTCAGTAACAAATTAAGGAACAGTAATAAATTTTTGTAGATACAAAACACAAGGCAAGGACAAATTTAATAATATAATTATCTTAAAAAAATAATTTATAGCTTCATGCAAATACTGTTTGAGGACGAGTAAGATTTTCTTTTATAAAATAATTTAAGACTGACCAATGTTAAAAATTAAACATACATGTTAATTAATTTACATAAGTAATAAACAGTAGTAAAACAACTTAATATTATAATCAATGACTTCAAGAGCATGAAGGACAAGATAACTGAGCAAGGTTTCTTAAATAGGTTTATCTAAATTCTTAAGTAGCAAAGAATATTAGCAAATAAATAATGATTACCATCATATATTTGAAAAATATTTTTAATTTTATTTAACAATTATTGCAAACTGGTTTCAATTTTAAGCAATGAAATAGCTAAACCAGTGCAGGTAATCTTCCTAAACCAATTATGTACAGTAGTAGATTCACCAAAAACATATAAAGGCGCTGTTAATATCAAATTTTAGCATCTTTATAAAGATGTTTCCTTTGTTTTTCACTATATTTTAATTAATATGATAAAAATAAGTTGCAGGATGCAATATAAATAATCAATAAAAAAAAATAAATTATAATATATTAGCTAAGACTGTTAATTTTATCCAGTTTGGCTACGAGTCAGTTTCCCCAACTACTAATATTAAATTAGACCCACCGGGTTGGTCTAGTGGTTAAGTGGTTGGTCTAGTGGTCTTCCCAAATCAGCTGATTTGGAAGTCGAGAGTTACAGCGTTCAAGTCCTAGTAAAGCCAGTTATTTTTAAAGGGATTTGAATACTAGATCATGGATACCGGTGTTCTTTGGTGGTTGGGTTTCAATTAACCACACATCTCAGGAATGGTCGAACTGAGAATGTACAAGACTACACTTCATTTACACTCATACATATCATCCTCATTCATCCTCTGAAGAATTATCTAAACGGTAGTTACCGGAGGCTAAACAGGAAAGAATGAATATTAAATTTAAAAAAATAATGTAAACATAAAATTGCAATATGGCATGTTTAATACAAATCAGAGGAAATATTCATATTGTCATCCTTCTGTCCATATCCATTTGTGGCAAAATTTAATCAACCACACATTTTTTCCCCAATATCGCTTCGTCTGGATTTATAAAATATACTTTTCAATTAACAGCTTCAGGCAGTTCAGATCATTTGATTTGAAGAAAACTATGTTTTTGGTGATTTCCAGAACAAAAAATTCCACAAGGCATTAAATCATACAGAGTGATTCAACTTTTCCTTAGTATCCTATCCACTCAGAAAAAGTTTGATTACAGTAATTTTTAACTTCAAGAACACAGTGAAGAAATACTGCCAACCACAGAAATGGCCAATAACAAATACAATGTTGACATACAATGTATTCATACAAATACAATCTCAATGTATGAATTTCTGTTACACTCTGTAAAAGAAATGAGGTTCTACTGTCCTTTTTTAATCCCAGTTCAAACATCACTCTCTCTCCAACACCTATTCATCCTTTGAAAACATAACCAACACAACACAAAGTAATGGATACTAAACGGGTAATAGTGTTTGACAAGGTTACTTCATATGTTATGTGCAACTAAAACTTTAGTAGTGTTGTCATTTAAGAAATATAATAATGTAAAATTTACCCGTGCAACTAATTCTAATGGATGTACCTTTTCGAAACACTCATTGTGGCTATATTATTATGTTTAAAATATTACTGATAGAAAATTAAGTTTCAAACTGTAATCTACATATAATGAAGTTATAAAACAAAAAAAATATATAGTCAATGAATTAATCTAACAATCCACGAGGTTTATATAATATATGGCCTGTTTTATCACTAACGTTGTACAGGAGGCTGGTGTTACTGAAGACACCAGAACTCTCCCAAATCTCTGCAACAAGGTTTAGGAAACCTTATTTAAAACACATAATAATTCTATATAATAGACCTTTTTTGTATCATTGTATGAAAATCATAAAAATGAATAGGTCAAAATAGCTTTGAAAGAAATCGTATCCTCCAATAAATAAATAATTAAATTATTATAAAACGCCAATAAAAATTAATATTATTCAAATCACCAAATTAAATGCATAAATCTTTTAATAAATAATATATTATTTATTTATAAACTACAAGTTAAGAGAGTCAAATGAAAACATTAAAATCAATTAAAATTACACTACTGTCTTTTTAAGATAGCAACAGTAAAACTCAGGGTTTGAAGAATGGCTGACAGGTGGCAGGATGGGCCCAGAATGAAACATAATGGCGGATTTACCTGCAACATGTGCCAAAGTGGAAGAAATGCCATCATTTGTTTTTTGAGCACTGAAGGGATGAAACTCACCAAAATTCATAGCAAAGTTACAGTTTAGTATGGTGATGCATGTCTGTTGTCGGCCAATGTATTGAGTAGACTAGGAAGTAACTACATGGCATTATTTATGTAACAAACTTTCCGTAGTCTACAAGAATAACAGTAACAATGCCAGACACCTTGAAGCATTTAAACCATGGTAAAGAAAATTGATGAACAGTGAATAAATTATCTCCATGAGTTATGTATGTGATCAGTCAAGGATCATAACAATGTAATTTCTATGATGTTTAGAAGTTCAATAAACTAACTGTATAATGGGTACCATAACAGCCAAAATGCAACTGCATGTAAAGAATGATGAGTTGATGCCTATAAGGAACATTTGCAGCACAAGCTAACGGTGATTACTTTTTGCGAAGAACTGCCACTGCATGTGAAACCCAATATTCAATAATCAACCACCTAATATTCAATATCACAACCAGAAACCAACAGAACAACCAAGGAATGGTGTCATATTATCTAAATATAACTGGAAAAAAAATCACCATACAGCCAAAGACAGTAAGTTTTGTCAACTTTTAGTATGAATGAGAACTGATAATTGTGGAACATTATATATCACCTATGGGAAACACTATCATCACTGTAGCCCATATATTTCAAGAAACACTTGTGTTCCGCAATCAGTTCCAAATGCTCTGAACTTTTGAGTACAGGTGGTTTTGCATTATGATAATGTTTGGTCCATACTTCTTGTTTCATGTTACTATCATCCAAGCAAGATTTTTAAAATGCCTTCTATGACTGCCTTATTTACTAAACTAGGCCTCCAGTAGTTTTCAATCATTGGACTGCTCAAGGAGACAATGAGAACCAATTTTTTAGGTCTGACATCAGGTGAACCAGGTGAGTGGCTATACTCTCAGTTAAAAAACTCTGTTGAGAAGTATTCATGCATTTCCAAAGCACTGGAACACTTATTTTACAGCAAGGAGACTGCATGAGAGAATGATGTACATACTTTTATAATTCAATAAACAATGAAATAAAAAATATTTGATGGTTTTTTCTTTTTTTTTAATTTGACTCTCTTTCATACAGTAAGAACAAATTTTTAAATATTAATAAAATAATGATAATGTTTATATTAAATCAATAAAGATCTTTTATAAGTATATATCGGTTAAAACTTACTACTATAAAAACTTTGGAATAATCTTCTATAGTTAACCAATGGACGAATCATTCTGAAATCAGAATAAGTAAAACCTAATTTTAAAATATGAATGAATGTATTATTTTCTAAAATTAATTTTATAATGTACAATAAATGAATTCTTTGATAGTAGCAATAAAAAATGTTTTCTGGTTTTGTTTAGAAATTTACAAGGGTTAATTAAAACATTTTCATGAAAAAAAATGTTTTTGTCAGTAATTTTCAAAAAACTGACATGGTTCTCTTTTCCTTTCTATTCTTCATTAATCTTTTAGGTTAAATAAAATTTCAATGCTCTTACAGCTTCAGTTTTACTTCTTCACCTTTGTCATATTTCATGTTATATAAGGGACAGCATTGCTATCTTTAATTCATGTCTGACATTCCTCTATATTATAGGCATCCTTTTTTCTTTACCCCATCTCTCTCACAAATCATTTGCTACTTTTTTCATCTAAATTCAGGTCTTCCTTATTCTTTCCCTTACTACTTCCAAATCCTAAATCTTGTTTCCAACATACTGTTCATGCCTTCATTTAATATGTCACAACAATCATGGAGCAATATTCCTACTGTTTTCTGTCAATAACATCCATTCCATCCTTCTAATGTGTACTATTCTTATCTGTCCCTTCTTTTTACTCCTCTCCTCCATCTTAGTATTCTCCTCACCATTACTTAACTCTGTTCACTCGGGATTTATTTCAGAACTAAGCTTCCACTGGCCATGTCTTAGAAGTGTGCCTCGTTGATAGCCTAACCAAAAATTAAAGATTTTCCTATCTTTTTTCCATTTACTTTCTTATCACACAACACTCCTCTTACCTTTCCCAGATTTATTCATCCAAATTGTATAATAAACATTATTTCAAACTTAAGTCAAACATCCTCAATTATTCATTTGTAATCTTCCTTTTTTTTCATTGTTCCTATCCTCAATTACTTTCTTTTCAATAATCAAATTATTTACCTTGGGTGCCTTATTACATGGCACATCACCCTTCTTTTTATCTCACCAGAAACTTCTTCAATCCACCTTATAAAATGCTTCATTCTGCTCTTCTTAAACTCATTTGATTTTCAATGATCTCTTTTAACACCACATTTTGCAAGTCTTGACTGTTTATCTGGTTTTCCTTCTGTCGTTTTAGTAACATAAAGCATGACACATATTAAACTTTTAAAAATTCCTTATAAATACATAAATCGATGCCTGAAATAAAAAACTTCTCCTATAACATGCCAAATTGATTTTGTTGTCTTTTTCCATCCTTGTTTTACTACCTATATAACAAAATTCTACTACTTGTGTTATAGTTCTTTTCTTCAACCTTAATATTTATATCCTCATTTCTCTCTAACCTGTTGTATTTTTCTTTCTAATTTAATATTTTCCCAGCAATGAATTCATAGTAATATTCATTACTTATCATCAGTTTTTTATTTATTACAAATTTAATGTAGTTGTAACATTTTTCATTGTTCAAATGTTGTGTTTAGTTGATGATTTTAAATGCTATAAGTGCGATTCACTGATTTCTATATAACTGGATCGGGAATCCCATGTATTGGAATTGGTAAAATTTGAAGCATAAACTAGCACCACTAAATGAGTGGTAGAGCTAAATAAAATGAAACGGCACGTGCACAGAGGTAAGTGTAAGAGTAGGAATAAAACCATGTTTTAAACCGATGCAGTAGTTCTGATTTTGTATTTTGAATACCGATCTCTACATAACTATTTATCTGAACTCTATATAAGTTTTCTACAACCATTCGTAAATTTCTGCTTGTGTTGCAAAAATGACTGTTCTTTTGATTATCTGACTTGAGTAAAATAAACATCCCTACCATCATGATTATAGTTGCGCAAGCATACAATAGTTTTATTTAGTTTCCGGCCACTCATTCTGCGGTGCTGGAGTATGCTTCAGTATTGAACACTTAATTGTATTTTACGCCGTAAGGTCCCCATCCAGTTATATAAAGATTAGTGGTGCGATTGCACTTGTATGTTGTGGTTAATATCTCTGTATGAGTACACTTTTTCTACAAGACAATTGACATGTAGACACTTAATGACATGTAGAACTTGTACTTGCTGTTGTTTTTTTATATCTGTAGGAAAATAAAGTATCCAGTTTTACCAATTTAGCATTTACTACAGTTGTATAACAATACAAAATAACAAAGCACAAGGCAGTCAATCTAACAACACAAGAGTACACAATTTAAATTACATTAAGTTTAAACAAACATTAAATTTAACAAACACAACATACTAATACACAAACAACATAGACCAAGTATACTATTTAATAAACTATTAACTAAAGTGCTTTCCTAGCCATTTTAAGGTAAAACATAAAATAACAGCTCCATAATAATAGTGGAGAGGATGGGACTACTGTATATTATAGTTCTGAACAGATATTCTACAAATATATTTTTGTATATTTAGAAAGCAAGACAAATATTTTTATCAAATTATAAACCTCATTTCATTGTGCTGATCTACTAACTAATCTACAAATAAAAACATGTTTTGATATGTGCTTGCATGCATGCATACACAAATATATACACATAAAATCCTATTGCACAAGATCGTTAAGCTGGTGGTGATCATTTAGACAAACTCATAAAATCCTAGTTAAAATTAATTGGCAAATAATGTATACAATTATCACAAATGAAATTATATATTGAGATATATGTATTATTTCTATATACATAAAAAATTATAGAAATACATTTTTTTTTTAGTTCGTTTATTAAAATACCACCCCATGAAAAATTTTTAAGATATACAAACAATTTTTATAAAATTACATAAAAATCATTTATCAGTTAAAATATTCAACTTTTTCTAAATAATAATCATCATTATTATTATTACAAACAGATCACAATAAAAATCACCTACTATGCATCTCTATCTACTATGTAACAATAATAAAATTAAAAAATTAAAATTCATAGACCATCTAAATCATAATGAGATTGTTTATATTTATTCTATTAAAATTAAATCCGCTAGTTATAAAAGAAGGAAAACCTCTAAAATAACAAAATTATGGATACTTTACAATAATTTACTTTATGCTACGTTATTTTAATAATAACAATGTATATGGTTTCAACAATAAAAGAACACCAAAAGCAGAGTAAGTAGAATAAATAAATATATAAATATAAGATAAAGTTACTTTTTTCACGGATCTATTTAAAGAAAATATTAATTTTTTATGATCCTATTATAGTACATTAATAATTTAAGCTTGATGTGAGGTACATAATCTCATTAAATTAGGGTTTTTCCTAAATTACCTGTTACTCTAAGATATACTACTAAACCCACTTTAAACTCAGTATCCATTCAATAAACACACTGACAAAATTGAAGTTGTTCTCAGTGTTCAGCAGCTTTTCATTAGCACTTTTACAGTACATATTCATAAATATAAATACAATTTCATTGATCTAGGGCCTAAAGTTTTAACAGAATATTTGACATATTCAAAAAACAACAAATAAAATAAACCGTTTTATAAAACAAATCCTTACTAAAAAAAAATTAAATTTCCCAAATTATTAAAAACCTTTTAGTGTATTATATGCCAATTAAAGCAAGAAAAACATAGTGGTTTGGTTGCTTTAGTCACTCAAAGATGCTGTAAAACATTTTGTAGCTACAGACTAATTGATGCCAGAAAAATAATCTCTTGAGACTCCTGCAAAAGTCAGACTAATTTTCAAGATACAAACATGGGCTCCCATATACATGAATCATGCAGAACAATATTTAGAAATGTTAAATCCCTTGGGTTTATATTTATGAACTTTGCTAAAAGGAATAAGTCACTTAACATTAAAAGAATAATAACAACATCCACTTCTATGAAAATAGACAACTGGACTGTTTTCAAATAACTTAATACAATACTTCAGCTTATGAGAAAGAACCTTATTATGCTTCCATTGCCATTATTCAAAAATTAACAACCATTTAAAAAAATCTTCCCACCAATTTATATACAATACAATACAATACACTATACCATAACAAACAGCACAACTATATAAAATACAGTTAAACAATTTTCTTTTACAAAAAAAACAGTATTCCTTTGTAATAAATTTTTAAATAATACTAATTAAAAAAAAATCACAAATTTTCTCTATTCTGTTCAATATTTACATAAATATATCCTCAGATTCATTAACATCTTCTGATTTTTTAATTATTTTGTAATAATTTTTTACATCTAATATATTTAATAACAATTCAACATTATTTCAAATTTTTACATTTTTAATAATTAATATGAGCTTTAACCCTTTTATTTTATAATTAACTGTATTAATTTTGTGATGTTCCTCTGATCAAGGTTAAAACCTTGATCAGAGGAACAAAGGAACTGGTACCAGTTTTTTATCCATGGAATAGCATATCTACCCATTCCTGATGTGACCCATATAGTGCATTATTATAACCGATCAGAATAAGAAATTTATTTATTTATTCATTCTTCAAAGTCTAAAAATATTCTCTGTTTAACAAAGAAAACTTCATTTTTAATTACAGTAGTGGATCTATTTAACCTCTATAAATACTTGTTGATTATTTTAATGAATTTATTACTTTATGCTAAGATCAAATTTATCCTAATCTTGTTCATCTGGATTAACTGGACCATTCAGCAATAGAGCAATATAATAATACTTAACATTAATTATTTTAAACAAAGCTTTATAATGCTAATTTTTTATTTTTTTTTATATTGGCTCCGTTATTTTGTTTCAAGTCGGTACAGCATTCTGAAATACACATACCAGAATGGATTTAATTTATTAACTTTTATAAATCAGGAATTTAGCTTTATCATAGCTGCTCATCAGTAGATTAGATTACAGATTATGGTCTACTAATCTGATATGTTTGTTTATACATAACAATAAGGTATTGTAATCAAATTAGCACACTACTTGCTCATATCTTGTTCAAAGCATAAGTGAAATAGTGACTGTGTTATAATCCTATCTAATTCAAAAATCTCTCTTACAGTACATAAAGTATGAGTTTATTGTTATGCACAATTAAAACAATTTTAAATATATTCCTATATGTTGGACTTGTGTGATATGATTATGCTATATAATATATGACATTTCCAAATTCAGTGGATTTTCATCATCACCAAACTACATCAATCTAGTCTGAATGAATAGGGTTATAATGTATAATTATTTTATTTCATAAATTTTTTCTTGTTCCACTATCTCACTATGCCTTATATGATTTTTTTTCTGTTTTGAAATTATTTGTACAAAACAATTATGAGAAGATTTTGAGAAAATCCTCACATTAGTTTTTTTTGTAGTCTTGTTTGCTGTTGTTTTTTCTTCTAAACAGATAAGTTTCTATACTGTACATAGCATTACAGCAATTTCAAGCTCACAAAAATGGTTAGCCAGTGTAGGCGTTTCTCTAAATGTACATTTTTGAAGTACTGTAATAATAAAATTGATTGTTTTCACAATGTTTTAAACTAATTAGCTTTTTGAGATGAGAAAACTTTAGTAAATTAACATAACTGTAGATGTAACTTTGTGATAAAAAATTATTAAGTCAAAAAAACAAGATTTAAATAGGATGTTTTGGGCAGGGGTCCTGTCCAAATTTATACCACACTGGGACATTAGGAGAATATATATAGTACTAACCACAAATAAAAAGATCAAACATTTACATAAAGAATGACTAGAATTTAATTTTAACAATAACTAATTACAAAATAATAATAAAATATGGAAACCTACATCAATAAAGTAGGGAAAATTTGTTATCTTTGATGAAAAGTAAAAACAATCCAATTACTGTAATTTATAGAAATGGGAACATGTTATTCTTATCAGATGAAAATTGACAAGTAAATTAGTGAATAATTATATATTATTATATATATATATAATCAGTGTGCATGTGTGTGTGTGACATTTCTGTAGTTATTTTATTTTATGTACACACACCCACATATATGTATATATGTATATATACATATTATAACTTTTTTTTGTGGTTATTTTATCTATAATTATGTTTTAACCTAATGACATCATTAGATCTGAGGTTATCATAGTGTCATTTTTTCTATTTTTTTTTTTTTGTGAATAGTTTGAATACAAGTTACGTACGCCCCATAAGGAGCAGTGTTGGACTTGCCACAGGTTCCGCAAGGTGTTAATTAAAGTGCATATGTGCTCCTGCGCCCTACCAACTAAATCTAAACCCACTTACCAACTCCCCCTGTTCGAGGCTAGACTGGCATTGAAGCATTACGAAGGCCTTGGCAGGAGCCTTTGGACTCAGCGGATCAGAGTCCCCGTACGCCAATACCATCACCGTCCACTCAAACGTATACTAGCAAACAGCTCAGCAGGGAGCTGTCCTTCACACCTTTGTCCTCTGATCGTGCTCTTCTGTCTCTCTCAGAGGACTTTTCCCAGAAACTATCATTTCGCTGGCGGCACTGTAGAAATCCTACTGAGTACCCACCTCAGTCAATCAGCATTCCAGTTCTCTCATCTATTTCCTTTGTACTGAGAATATTTGCTTACTTGATACCAGTTCCCATTGTCTAGTTTTTTCAACATAAATTCTATCATATTTTCCAGTATCAAGCTGGTTAGTTCAGGCGAGACCCTAAAAGCATTCCATCTGCTACAGACAAAGAACACATGTTCCGGAGTATCTTATGCTTCACAATAAATACATTCAAGAGAGGATCTTCTTTTGAGCCTGTTTAGATATTCCCCAAATACCCTGTGGCCTGAGAGGAACTGTGTGAGGAAGTATGACAACCTCCATAACCCCTCCGAGCCCAGGGTTCAAGTCGGGGAATCAGATGCCTGGTCCATGCTCCTTTAGTTGAGGCTTCCCAGGATGCCTGCCATTCTTCCAGCATTATTTGGTTTGCCTGTTTCTTGGGAACTCAATTGAGAATTCTGCAAACCAAATAAATTCTGACACTGATCGATGGTACTCCGGCTATTACTCCGACCGCTGCTCCAGATACTGTTCAGTATGCTATAGCTGACACGATCGCCACTCTACGCTGGAATGATTGTAAAACCCACAGCTCCTCTTAATTTCTCGAACTGACCTCCAGTTCAGGGCTGCATATAACAGTACAGATGGTGTACTGATAAAATAAGCTTCCTTACACCAGTTCTGGATCCAGAATGTTTTTGGATCAGTGAATCAGTTTTGCTAGATCAATCATGGTCCTTTCAGCTTTTGCAACAGCCTCCCTGGCATGGGTTGTAAATTTCCTGGATCTCTCCAAGTATAACCCTAAGTACTTAACTACCCTATCCTCCTTTATTATTTGTCTGTCTACTACAAGAGCCATATCCCTCAATTTCTGTCAGCCAACCATTGGCAATACCACCGTCTTATTGGTAGCCAGCTCCATCCCCCTTTCTCTGAACCAGCCACTCTCTCTTTTTCCTGTTTAGCCTCCGGTAACTACCGTTTAGATAATTCTTCAGAGGATGAATGAGGATGATATGTACGAGTGTAAATGGTGTAGTCTTGTACATTCTCAGTTCGACCATTCCTGAGATGTGTGGTTAATTGAAACCCAACCGCCAAAGAACACCGGTATCCACGATCTAGTATTCAAATCCGTGTAAAAATAACTGGCTTTACTAGAACTTGAACACTGTAACTCTTGATTTCCAAATCAGCTGATTTGGGAAGACGCGTTAACCACTATACCAACCCGGTGGGTTTTGAACCGGCTACTGACTCTCCTTATAGCTTCACTGGCAAACTCTTCAACTTGGTCCTCTGTATTTGCAGCCACAAACAGGATCAAATCGTCGGCGTATGCGACCATCTCGGAGCCCCCTGGTAACTCCATGCGCATAAGGCTGTCATACGCAGCATTCCAAAGTACTGGCCTGAGGACCAAACCTTGTAGAACACCATTAAACATATTAAAAGTCTTCCCATCCTTCCTCTGTATCCACCTGTCGAGTTTGTCATGCAGATACCTGTTGATGACTGCCAACAAGTATCTGCTCACACCTTTTGCTCGCAGTGCATCCAACACCACATACCCCGGAACACTATTAAATGTGTTTTGTATGTCCAGGAAAATTAACAAGGGAATTCGTCTCTTCCTCCTTGTTTCAGCAGCTTGTTTACAGCCCATGGCATCACATAGTTAATAGCATCAACAGTACAGTGCCCTTGGATGAAGCTGTACTGATTGTTTGAGAAACCACTGGAGACCTCTATCTCCTCCCGTAACCATCTAGCAATCGTCTGTTCGTACAGTTTTCCTATTGAATTAATAAGACATATAGGTCTATAATTCTTATTCTCCTGTATCTGGTTTCGGGTTTAGGGACCAGGACTAACCTTGCAACTTTCCAATTTTAGGGGAAGTCTCCCCTTCCATGAGCACCTCCAACAGGGCCCAGGGATGGTCCTGTTGGAGGCCATCTCTGCCAATCTTCTTATTACCGACCCTGGCACCCCCTCTGAACCTGGGCTTTTCTTTTTATTGATTTTTTTCGTTGCCAATTGTAACTCCCCTCGAAAGAACCTGTGAACCTCATCACTGAGAATCTCAGTTTACTCTTTTTCCACAACAAAGAAAAGGGATAATATCATCCTCTTTGTCTGCTCCCTAGACAAGTACGGGAGCCATCTACCCAGCTTCTTAGTTGCTATCTGGAAGCCTCTTCCCCAGGAGTTGGGAGTCCAAGTCAGAAATTAATTTATTCCAAGCATCTGATTTTATTTTTTTTAATGCAACACTTAGTTTTTTCCTAGCTGTTTTATACTCTGCCTCGGCCAAGTCAATATCATCTGATCATTTACCCCTCATCCTCTGTAGCACTCTTCTAGCCCTGTATGTTGCACTCCTCAGCCTAGCAAATTAACAAATTAGAATAACTCTTGATAAAATTAGATTTATCATGTTTTCTCATTCTGCTGATGTAGTTTCATTGAACAAGTATGATTTACTATCACAGTAATTTATGATAAAAATATAAAATGTATAATATATAATATTACTTTTATTTTACAAAGTTAGGGTTTCTTTTCAATTTTTGCTTACAATGACTAACAGAAAATTTAATGGTTAAAAAATCTTCATTATTTTACTAACAGATAGTCATTTTCTATTGATGAAATTGATAATTTTAAATTTGCATTATCATACCTTGCAATAATAATATTTAATATATTAAATATATATATTTATTGAAAAAATATATTATATAATTTTTTATTTTAAATATTATATATTTAATATTATATTAAATATTTTATATATATATATATATATATAATATATTTTCTCTCTGGCTAATAATGCAAGACATCAACAAAATTTCATAAAAAAATATATTCCTGTTATACTGGTTAATATCCTAATATTCTATAACTAAAGCTACTAAAATCCATAAAAAACAATACAAATATCTTCCAAAAATATATAGATAAAAATATTATAAACCTAAACCAGTAGAAGATGAAATTGAGATTTATAAAATAGTACCTTACAATTATATTAATAGTTAAATCACTTAAAATTTAAAGAAATTGATAAAATATTTCAAATAGCATATACCTAAAGGTAAAATAAAACTAATTTTAATAATTTAAATATATTAAATAATTTAGTAAAAACTACAGCATTTATTTATTTGTCAATAATCACAATTACTTTGAGATAAATGTTAAATCTAAAAAGCGTATATTAAAGGGCAATACAAAATTTCACGGAAAAGTTCAAAATTTACAAAAATTAAACAGATAAATATAACCAGAATTTAATAAAAAAATAACTAAATTTTTCTGTCAAACCCACTATTTGACGACAGTATCAGATATTCTTAAACATACAGGTTCTAAATTATAAATTGGTAATGTTCAATGATTTTCTACAATCAGCCACTGTAAAACCTTCCCACAGACTGGTGTTTAAATATTTGCAGGTATAGCAGCAATAAAATTTGCGTGTTAATTCATACCAAAGCATCAGATTGGTAGGAATTTTTTTTGTTGGAAAAATGTATAATTTTTCTAATTCTATTTAAGGAATAAATAAATAAGATCCATGATATTTATCTAGAGAGAAGTGATTATGGATAATTTCATACCTATATCCTAGAGCTAAAAAGAGAGATAGAATGAAAGTGCCTGTTTTTATGAAATTTTAGATTTTACCATAAACATTAGAACATTGCCTCTTTTTCTTTATATTTTTATAATCATCCTGTGATTGATCATATAAAATTGGAAATTTATGTGTATTTTCTATTAAGAATTATTTAAGCAGATTTTAATTAAGAAAACTTTGGTTCATTAATTTATTAAAAATGGTAATGGAGGCATAATTAGGTAGGCGACACGTTCTTGTAAGACAAAGTATTGTGTTGAATTATATGAAAACAACTCTGTTGTTTGGTGTGGTAGAGGTGAATTTGTAATTATTTAAGAATAAGTGACTACTGGTTCTAACAAAGATTGTATATTTATCGATATACAAATAAAAGTAACTAAAATTTTTAATTTTCTAAATATCGATCTACAAGATTCACACTAATTGTACCAAATAATGATTGGAAAGTCCATTTTCATATATTGAAAACTCATTCAGATTTTTTGAGAGGACCCACAACAAATGGTATTAAACATTATTATTTATTTATTACACAATTATTTATTACTGTTAATTCAATTGATATATTTTTTCCTCATTAAACTATTTGGTTTTTGATTCAAAATATGAATTGAGTTTAATCAATTACAATCATTCTAAATAAAAAATCTAGACTACAGAGTCTAAATTTTTTATTTAGGCCAAAATACTCTATTCTTCACGATAATAATATGTATGTTCTTACAATTCCAGTTTTTCCAAAACACAACTTATAAATTAGAAGATTTAAGAATGACAGACACACTAGAACTTCTTGACTAACAACGGTAGTTTCAATTATTATATATAAATGTTTCAAACTATTTTTCCAGTCAGTCTTCTTTAACAATTATAACCATAAACAGATGATACAATGTTTCAAAACTTAACTTCTCTGCACATGATTCAAATCTGATGAGTTGAGAACAAAAAAAAATTAGTTTATCTCAAACCAACTGCCAATCAATCAAGCTTCTTAGTGTTGAAAACAAAAAAAAAGAAAAGATTTTGCAATAACATATATAATTAATTTATTTACTTACTAGCTCAACCCAGGACACCTTCTACTAGTCCATAGAACAGTCTCTTCTTTTATCGGAGCTCAACGGTGTAGTGATCTAAGGCTGTGGAATGATCCAAGGGCCAATCAGCCAATTTGGTTATAGTTGCATAAAATGCTAAAACTAGAAGCTGAGGTACCCTTTTTTCTCTATTTAGCCTCTGGAACCACCATAAAGTATTACTTCAGAGGATGGTATGAATGTAAATGAGGTGTAGTCTTGTGTAGTCTCAGGTTGACCATTTCTGATATATGGTTAATTGAAACCCACAATAAACAAAAACAAAACGAAAGTAATGAAATGTAGCAAAAATAATTAATGTAGATGGACCACTGAATATAAAAATAGGAAGAGACAAGAGTACAGAGGTAGGAGAATTTTGTTATTTGGGAAGTAGAATTACTAAAGATGGACGAAACAGGAGCGATATAAAATACTGAATAGCACAGGCGAAACAAGCCTTTATTCAGAAATATAATTTGTTTACATCAAAAATGAATTTAAACGTCAGGAAAAGATTTTTGAAAGTATATGTTTGGAGCATAGCTTTATAAGGAAGTGAAACTTGGATGATTAGAGTACCTGAGAAGAAAAGATTAGAAGCTTTTGAAATATGGTGCTGTAGGAGAACATTAAAAATCAGATGGGTGGATAAAGTGACAAATGAAGAGGTGCTGCAGCAAACTGATGAAGAAAGAAGCACTTGAAATATAGTTAAAAGAAGAGACAGTCTTATAGGCCACATATTAAGGCATCCTGGAATAGTCGCTTTATTGGAGTTACAGGTAGATGGAAAAAAATGTGCAGGCAGACAACGTTTGGCATATGTAAAAGAAATTGTTAGGGATGAGGATGTAGGAGTATACCGAAATGAAATGACTGGCACTAGATATCTTAGAGCTGCATCAAACCAGTCAAATGACTGAAGACAAAAAAAATGAAAATTTAGCTTCTCCCACTAATTAGTTCAAATAAATGCTTTTGACTCTAAATGAATTGATGAATCATTCTTAAAATTACATTAGAAATCAAGATTTCACTCTTAAAAATGTTTACAAAAAATTTTACTTATCTAAACCTAAGCGGTCACCAGGAGGTTTACATTTATTTATATTTTGCCAAGGATTTATTTCAACACCAGTAATTGGTTACTACAGGTCTTTGCATAAAATTCTTAAAATTAATAAGAAATGATAATAATTTGAAACAGAGCTGTTAAAATTTTAATTATTGTCACGTTTCATCTAGCTGAAAGTTAACAAAATTTTGAAGAGTAAAATTTTTAAACAATTTAATGGGTATTAAATCAATCATGAGGTTGTTCTGATCAACAAAGCAATCAGTAATTTTAAACTGTATAATTTTTAATAAATAAACTGTAAATGTTTCAACTACAAACATGCTTTACGCTATAAGAAAAATCTGTTAGCAATTCTCATGTCAAACAAATAAAAAAAAAAAAAAGTAAAAACATTTCGTTAACCTGAGATTATGGTAATATATAATAAATATGTAATTTCTGCGATTCCTTTAATCAGCAAGTGATGCGAGTTTATAGTAACAAAAACTTAACAGCAAGATAAACAAAATAAAATTTACAGTAATTTGTATCATTTGTGAAATGAAAAAGCTTCAGCAGAAATTATTTAATGAAAGTAACAAACTAAATTTTGCTATAAATAAGTTTTCAAGTCAAGTGCTATCACCAGAAATTATCAATATACTGAATCCATTTCGTTTATTGAAATCCTTGGTTGTGTACTGTGGTATATCTGCAACTATGTATTTGTATGATCAACACTTAACTATTTTCATTGAATTACTACTTCACATTAACATTTAAGGCAAACAATTTCTTAACACCTGAAAACGAAGGAAATTATCAAACTTCAAGTTAAAAATTTTAATGACGAAGAAAGATATCAATACATTTTCTGATCACCAGATTGTCGAATGATGGCATTTAAAAAAAAAATAACATAAAATGTAATTACATAAAAGTATTTCTAGGTTATAATGAATTTGTTTATTAAAAATTATAACAGTTTCTCAAGCTATAACGAATAAAATTAATTAGCATAAAACGATAATAATTACCTGCAAGTCGTACAAGATACAATACAAAATTAAGAAAAAATTAAAAATAACTGCGAATTCATTTCAATAACATCAATTTTTCTCACACAAACCAAGGATCACAGATCGCGAAGTTCGTTGAACTTAACTTATTGGTAACACAATCCATGATTTCAGTTTTAAGAAAATATTTACGAATATCAATTAAAAAGTAAAATATGTTATAAAAAAAGTGAACAAGACAGAAATCCTATTTTTAAAGAGAAATTTAGCAAAATAAATGTGGAATGATGGATTATTTTGTTACGCATGTTGGCTAACCTGACTACTTTCTTATAAATTACAAAGGCGTCTCAGGATTACAGCTGGTTCTTACTCCATGTGTTTCTGCGTTCTTGCACTGTGTTCGTAAGTACGCGTACGCTTGTTCGGCATTAAATTGCTTTAATTCCTGTAACTTGTAGAATTAATTTAAATATTTGTAGTCATTGCTGGTAATTTACCTGTTCTGCTTATTATTGATTATTTTAACTTAACTAGTTACGAGTTTTATTAATTGATATGTTTTTTAATTTTAAATAGATTATTTGGAATTAATAAAACATTTAAAAAAATTACAATTATTACTATTATATTGACTATGGTGTGTATAAATGTTAATTTAATTTTTTCTGTTTAGTTATACGTTGTGAATTTCCCTCTTTTTCAAATTTATGAAATTTGTTAGTTAAAATTCTTGAATTTGTTTTTTTTAAATTATTATCCAAACGAAATTGATTACCTGTAAAATAATAAAAACGTAATAGTACTTATTATTTTAATGCAAACTTTTTTTTAATGTATAAATGCATTTGGGATATTGCAGGATATCATTCTAGTTTTGTGACCAGTTTTATTCAACATTTAATTTCATTACACTGGTATGGGCTGGAAATGTATTTATCTTGTAAAAATATCTGTGTGGACATTTCCTGAAACTGCAATCTCTTTAACAATCTTTTTTAAAAAAAAATCTCTTTTACTATACATTTTACTAAGTATTGTTGTATATAAATGTTGACAAGTTGTGTTCAGGATGTTTTTTTTAAGTGAGATAATGTGGATGTATTGATCATTATGATTTATTAAATCAATTTTTACCGGTTAAGTAGGTAATTTCATGATAGTATCTACCAAAAGTTGTGGAGTCGAAAATCTTTTCCACTTTACATAAAATAAGATTACTCTTAAATATAAAGTACTTATAAATTTCAAAAATGAAGAATTGACACATTAGTTTTATTCTTATGGGACAATTTTGTCGTTTGTTGTTAAATGTCAAAAAACAAACTGATGTTTACTGCAAGCAGTATAATCAAACATTGCTGTCATAGCTTATGGCCATTTACATTTAAAAGCTAGATTGCTACAGTAACACATATTTACTTCACATTCTCTGGTAGCATGCTTGTTTAATTGATTTTTATGTTGATAAACAGGCTTTTTAATTTTTTATACACATAAAATTAATCTGAAAAGAAATTTATTAAATTTAGTCTGTCATTTATGTATTCACCTTATAAGTTTGAATGTGTGCATGGGAATGTTTAATATTCTAGTGGAAAAATCCTTTTTATTTCTAAAGAAGGATGTATAATAATAATATCTTATTATTATTATTGCAATACATTTTCATATCTTTCTAAAAAGACTTCTCTTAAAATTGTAAAAATATAGCTCACCATCAAAGTAAATAATTTTTTCTTTGCTTTTAATTTTCTGAGGTTGAAAACTGATGCATAACTTGTTTTTTTTTATTACAAAACAATTTTGTTTTGTAATATTTAATAAAACATGTGTATAAAATATTGATAAAACACATCTAGGCAGTAATTTTGCAGCTTGTAATATATTAAAGTAATTAATACTTACCAGTTATGAGTATGCATCTTATCCCTTTTTTTTGTAATTTATAAGAAGGAAAATGCAGTGTTTTGAAGCCCTGTTACAACATTTAATTTCTCTATTATAAATATGATTAATCATTAATCATTTTCAAATTGTATAGAAATTGCTTTTCAAAATTATTTTTAGGCTTAAGAGTCTTCCTCAATATGGTAATGTGTTTTAATGATGAATATAAGTTATACTCAATTTATATATTTCATATACAATATATGATCATTTTTCCTACATATAGCATGTGTTACGACAGTAAGAATCTAAAAATGGGAGAAGAGCTGTGAAAAGCATAATTCTTATGTAAAAAGAAGTTAGTTGCATATTTTTAATTTACTACTTTAATTTGTCATTTTATCATAAGAATAATTAGGCAGTGGTAGAAAATGTTTTGAACTATTGTAAAAGAATTCCCAAAGTATGGTTCACTTTTTTAATAATTGGATTTATGCTTACAATAGAACTACTACTGCCATCACATGTTTCTGTGTAGTTTCAGTATTCATTCTTTAAATTGGTCTTTAAATCATCTTAACTGGATTTTATTATGATGATCAATCAATAATTTTTCATGTCCGTGTCGTACAATGTATTTCTTTTTTCCTAGCATTAATAATTTAAAAATTATAATAGTTTTTTTTTTGTTACTTTTCAGTCTTTATTTTTAATAAAAGCCAAATAAAATATTATTGAAAAGTGCACCACTAATAATAGTCTTTATCTTTTTCATATTTTATTTATTTTAATCATACTTTATTTCATCGTAGCTATCTTTTAAAGTGTACCTATAATTTTTTTAATTCCATTTACATTGTTAGTCTTAAGTGTTAATTAGGTTGTCATCTTACACAATATATTTCAAAAGACCTTAAGGAAAGTAAAACATAAGTGATAATAGATCAGGAGGCATGGGAAAGCCATAACCCCTTTGAAATTAAGGATTATATATATATATATATATATATATATATATATATATATATATATATATATATAATTCTATAAAAGAGCAGTAAAATTAGTTATGTCTTCATAAAAATGAATATTTACTTTAGTGTTAAAAAAAATTTGTACAAATAATTTTCTTCTAGAAATGGAGCACCAATTTTTCACTATGATAAGGTGGTTTCTGACACATGCCAGGTGGCTTTCAGCCACGTGGTTTCCTTTTGTTATTATGTGTAATAATGTAGTTTATGTATTGTATAACCATAAGCGTCATTAAATTGAATATTTTTTTATGTAGCATGGTTAACTTTGAATGAACGATTGAAACCACACTTGTACTAATTATTCCATTTAGTTTTATTTTGTTCTTTAAGATCTTAAACGAAATTAATTTTTACAATTTTAATTGTTGTGTTGCTTCTAAAACTCATAAAACAATAGTTTATGATGAAATTTTCTAGAAAACTTAAGCAGTTACATTTTAATTCATCAGTTTCTTCAGCCATTAGCACTGAAGTTTGACTGGAATGCATATTGCTCTACCGAAAAAATTTTACAGTATCAAACAATTATGAGTAACTTTCAACTAAAGGAATGCGTGCTGGGTATGGTATTCCACTTAAATTCAACAAATGATCAGTGTATCACTATTTATGATGATATTTGGTATATGATAACCACCTACCTTGTAGTGGCCAAAAAATATTTTTTTGTATTTTAAAAAAAAAAATTTTTGAGTAATATAGTATTTTCTAACTTGCCGACGGTAAAAATATTCATTTTCGTAATGTTTTCCATGAGCCGTAGCATTCTTATTTTACATCATACACGGGTCAAAAAGAGCTTTTAGGAAAAAGTAAAGATGGAACTTCATCTTAGTGTACTCAAAATTTTGTTGTATTTTTTTTAGAAT
Organism: Lycorma delicatula; assembly: GCF_047948215.1. Lineage (NCBI taxonomy): Eukaryota > Metazoa > Arthropoda > Insecta > Hemiptera > Fulgoridae > Lycorma > Lycorma delicatula. The sequence goes on along the minus strand of NC_134456.1, from coordinate 152,381,618 downwards.
TTTAATTTTTCACATACCACAGATTTTATTCACACTTTTCCCTGCTTCATATTAAAAAAAAACTTATTTACCACTCTCTCTACCATTGTTTTAAAATTACAAAATAATCCTCAAACTATGAGAATTGGTTCAGTGTTGTTTTTTTGTTTTCCTATTCAGTACTTTTACTGCTTTGATTATTTTTTTATTAAAGGATTTTCTTCAAACGATATAATTAAATAATTTTTTTAATTTATTTTTTTATGGTTTTTCTTATTCAATAGTACTTATTAATAGCATTCTTTAGAATGAGGTAATTATGTAATTTAAAAAAATACAAATAGGTATTGAAAAAATGAATTTCAATAAAAAAAAATCAATTGCACAGATTAAATTTAGGGTTATCATTGTTTAATTGATCTACTATTAGATGAACTGATCACATGTATAGCAGTTTACATTGTTCACATGTATATCCATGATTCACATGTCCTTACCATAGTACTTATCATTCACATGGATAGATTAACATATTTATGGTTGTATCAGGCATCTGGTCTTTAGTAATACATCATTTATTATAGTGTGAGGAAGGAGCTGTTTCCACATTGCTAATATATAATTTCATTATTATTATTTACTTCAGTCAGTTTTTTTTTCATAATATGTAAAGAAATATTTAAATCATGGTTTAATCTACCAAATTATTTTTCAATTTAATCTTTTTTAAATCTTGATTTATCTTTTTAACAAATAAAATTTGTTAAAATTTTATTTTATTTTAATTTTAATTAAAAAAATTAATTAAAATATTAATAAATTTAATTTTTTTTTAAATAAAATTTATTAATATTTATATTTATCATGTTTATTGTTTTATTATTTATATGATATTATGATAATAAGTAGTAATTTATTAATTTATTTCTTTTACTAAAAAAAAAAATAATTATTTACTAAGTATACAGAAATAGGTTTTTTAAATGTTATAGTAGCTGTATTTATTATTGATGTAGTTTTTCCCTCATCACAAACATTCTTTGAATGATTGTCTCATATCGGAGCAGCCTCTTATTCCTTTGAATGTTGTTAAATTTTTATTTAATTGTACAAACTATTTTATATATTTAAAAAAAAATTATAAACAAAAAATATATTTAAAAGTTCATTAAAAAATCAGTTCATAGTTGTGTAATGTAAACTATTTTTTATTTTAAAATTAAAATACATTAATAAAATAAATGTGTAATAAATATAGGTTAAGAATAACTAAATTATTAGGATTATATATGTAGTTATACATAGATTTATATATTTATATAGATTTATACATGTAGATTTATATATATAAAGTTATGTTGAAACACAATGATGATGTGTTTTTAGAAAATATTCATTTTATTTAAAAACAATGTATCGTACAATCTTCTTTGATATACCAGCAAATACTAATTGTACCATACAAATGTAAGTTATGCGTACATGCTAGCATTACATAATAAGACAATATAGTATCTAACAAGTTCCTAACTTAAGACTGTGATCCCGTGAGAGTCTGGCTGGATCTCTATGACAGTGTTCATCAAACGAGTCCTGGTGTATAACTAAATAATTATTATTACATTAAGAATATAGAAACAAGTTGCAGCTGCATTACATTCTTTCTCATGGTAGCTTTTCCTGGTAACTAGGGATAGGTAACACATGTGGCTTATGGAATGTAATGCATCATCTATTCTCAGTAATGTAACCCCCTCCCCAAATAAAATTTTGGGGATCATTCAGCAGCCGCAGTTATTTTTATCCTCTTTTTTTTAATATCTTAACACATAATATAACAATAATAATTACAATCAATATACAATACAATATTATAATTCAAATTGATTTATCAGCTGTGACATTATTTTTCCTGAGCATTGACAAATTATTTGTATTTTCTAATTGCAAATTATTTAGATTAATCAATAAGCCTGAATGCTGTACCATTTCCATATTCAATTCATTTACATCAATAAAATATTTATTATATATTACTATTACAATTATTGCTTTAAAGTTTCTGACTTTAATAAATATTTTATTTTAATATATAATTGAAATAGTTATGTGTTTATTATTCTATTTCATTGTACATCTATTGTAATATAATCTTAGTATTTTTATCTGTCACATATTCTGATAGTAGTAACAGTTCTACAAGTGTTAACAAAATATTTTTTTTATACATAGTGTCATATAATATTAAATTCTTTTTTATATATCACATTATAAATATTATTTCACACAACATTATTAAATTACTTCTAGTTAAACATTTCATAATTATATTTTCTAAATTTTTAAGTTCCAGCTAAATTGTTTCATTCAGATTTAGTCCTTTAATAATAATTCATTTAGTAATATATTATTTTATAATTAGTAACATTTAAATCGTGTAATATATCTAGTTTGGTTCAAATTCAATATCAGTACAATTTATGACGTCCATTTTCCTTTACAAATTATGTATAATATTTTAAATAATCCTTATAGTAATGTTTCTTTATGATACATAATAGATTTTACTTTAAAACGTACTGTAAAATACACATAATAATCAACATATATTCTCATATTATTTAAAACATATTTTGGTACTTACATATTAACGCCACCGCAGCTACAGCGTTATTTAAAAACAAAGTAGTCAATCGGATTTCAGTAGAAAATGGGCGATATAAGTTTAACATAGATTCAAAACAGTCTCTTTTTATTTTATAAATATAATTTAACCAAACTTAACCTACGCTCGCTTCGCTCGCTAACCTTGACTAATTAACACTGTAATTTTTTGAGTATTTATTTAATAAATTCAGTAAATTATTGCAATTATTTGTTATTTAAATAGGTAGGTTAAGTTTGGTTAAATTATATTTATAATATAAATAAATATAAATAATAATTTCTTAAAATTAATAAAGAGACTCGATTTTAAATAAAGCTATAGCTTTGGTGGTGTTAATACGTAAGTACCCATATTTTATTATTTGTATTGTTCTACAAAAATGTGTAATCAATTAGTTCATAATTATGTATTTCATTAGCATCACTTTTATCTCATTATTAACTTCATTTATTATTATTTGGCAACCATACTATTTTGCTTATTTTTTATTTCATTTAATATAATTTCATCATTAGCATCCAAATTTCTTGTAACCATTTTTATAATTGAATCTAAGCCATTCATTATACCACATTTTCAATGCCAGTTATTATTATTATTATTATTACCTCTTAACAATATTATTTCATATTTTCACTTATTACTAACGTATGTTATTTAACTTTCTCTGTTATTGACATTATGCAAGTACCAATTCATTGGTACTTAATATTTTAATACAAGTTCATATGCATCATTTTAATTCATTCACATAAATATTATTCAATTCTGTATACTTATTTCAATTCAGTATTACAAAACAACCTATTTTTAACATATAATACCAATTCATAAAATTATGATATGCATTCTGCTCTTAGGAATGGGAAGGACCAGTGACATGATTTAAAATAAGGATTATACTTGTACCATTTTTCTTTATTTTATTTATTTTAGTTATACTTTGTGACTGGAGTTCTTTAACATATACTTCTTGCAGTTATTTCATTTTATATTAAATTCTATTTTAGTAGCATTTCTATTGAAATACCTTTTCCATAATACCACTAGTTAAATAATTATTTTGGGTATTCCTTTATATTTAAATTATTTAATACTCAAATTAAGATTGGAGGTAAAATATTCTTGGTAAAATATTCCAGAGGTAAAATAGTGCCCCGTTCGGATCTCCGGGTGGGGACTACTAAGGAAGGGGTCACCAGAAAATTAAAAAAAAACATTCTACGAGTCGGAGCGTGGAATGTTAGAAGCTTGAAAAAGGTTGGTAGGCTAGAAAATTTAAAAAGGGAAATGGGTAGGACAAATGTGGATATAGTAGGAATAAGTGAGGTTCGGTGGGAAGAGGAAGGCGACTTTTGGTCAGGTGATTTTAGAGTAATTAACTCAGCGTCAAATAATGGGCAGGCAGGAGTAGGTTTCGTGATGAACAAGAAGATAGGGAGGAGAGTGGAGTATTTCAAAACGCATAGCGATAGAATCATTGTAATAAGGATTAAATCAAAACCTAAACTGACAACGATTGTTAATGTCTATATGCCTACAAGCGCCCATGATGATGATGAGGTAGAGTGTGTATACGAAGAGATTGATGAAGCAATTAAACACGTAAAAGGAGATGAAAATTTAATAATAGTTGGAGATTGGAATGCAAGCATTGGAAAAGGCAAGGAAGGAAATATAGTGGGTGAATACGGGCTGGGCAAAAGGAATGAAAGAGGGGACCGACTTATAGAATTTTGCACGAAGTATAATTTAGTAATTGCCAACACCCAATTTAAAAATCATAATAGAAGAATATACACTTGGAAAAAGCCAGGCGATACTGGAAGGTATCAGATAGATTATATCATGGTTAAGCAAAGATTTAGAAATCAACTCGTTGACTGCAAAACTTACCCTGGAGCAGACATTGATAGCGACCATAATTTGGTGATAATGAAATGTAGATTGGGGTTTAAAAACCTGAAGAAAAGGTGTCAGATGAATCGGTGGAATTTAGAGAAGCTTGAGGAAGAGGAGGTAAAGAAGATTTTTGAGGAGGACATCGCAAGAGGTCTGAGTAAAAAAGATAAGGTACAAAATGTAGAAGAAGAATGGGAGAATGTTAAAAAAGAAATTCTTAAATCAGCAGAAGTGAATTTAGGCGGAGCAAAGAGAATGGTAGAAAACCTTGGGTTTCAGACGATATATTGCAGCTGATGGATGAACGTAGAAAATATAAGAATGCTAGTGATGAAGAAAGTAAAAGGAACTATCGGAAATTAAGAAATGCTATGAACAGGAAGTGCAAACTGGTGAAAGAAGAGTGGATTAAAGAAAAGTGTTCAGAAGTGGAAAGAGAAATGAACATTGGTAAAATAGACGGAGCATACAGGAAAGTTAAGGAAAATTTTGGGGTACATAAATTAAAATCTAATAATGTGTTAAACAAAGATGGTACACCAATATATAATACGAAAGGTAAAGTCGATAGATGGGTGGAATATATTGAAGAGTTATACAGAGGAAATGAATTAGAAAATGGTGTTATAGAGGAAGAAGAGGAAGTTGAGGAGGATGAAATGGGAGAAACAATACTGAGATCTGAATTTAAGAGAGCATTAAAAGATTTAAATGGCAGAAAGGCTCCTGGAATAGACGGAATACCTGTAGAATTACTGCGCAGTGCAGGTGAGGAAGCGATTGATAGATTATACAAACTGGTGTGTAATATTTATGAAAATGGGGAATTTCCATCAGACTTCAAAAAAAGTGTTATAGTTATGATACCAAAGAAAGCAGGGGCAGAAAAATGTGAAGAATACAGAACAATTAGTTTAACTAGTCATGCATCAAAAATCTTAACAAGAATTTTATACAGAAGAATTGAGAGGAGAGTGGAAGAAGTGTTAGGAGAAGACCAATTTGGTTTCAGGAAAAGTATAGGGACAAGGGAAGCAATTTTAGGCCTCAGATTAATAGTAGAAGGAAGATTAAAGAAAAACAAACCAACATAGTTGGCGTTTATAGACCTAGAAAAGGCTTTCGATAACGTAGACTGGAATAAAATGTTTAGCATTTTTAAAAATTTAGGGTTCAAATACAGAGATAGAAGAACAATTGCTAACATGTACAGGAACCAAACAGCAACAGTAACAATTGAAGAACATAAGAAAGAAGCCCTAATAAGAAAGGGAGTCCGACAAGGATGTTCCCTATCTCCGTTACTTTTTAATCTTTACATGGAACTAGCAGTTAATGATGTTAAAGAACAATTTAGATTCGGAGTAACAGTACAAGGTGAAAAGATAAAGATGCTACGATTTGCTGATGATATAGTAATTCTAGCCGAGAGTAAAAAGGATTTAGAAGAAACAATGAACGGCATAGATCAAGAACTATCGCATGAAAATAAACAAAAACAAAACAAAAGTAATGAAATGTAGTAGAAATAACAAAGATGGACCGCTGAATGTGAAAATAGGAGGAGAAAAGATTATGGAGGTAGAAGAATTTTGTTATTTGGGATGGACGAAGCAGGAGCGATATAAAATGCCGAATAGCACAAGCTAAACGAGCCTTCAGTAAGAAATATAATTTGTTTACATCAAAAATTAATTTAAATGTCAGGAAAAGATTTTTGAAAGTGTATGTTTGGAGTGTCGCTTTATATGGAAGTGAAACTTGGACAATCGGAGTATCTGAGAAGAAAAGATTAGAAGCTTTTGAAATGTGGTGCTATAGGAGAATGTTAAAAATCAGATGGGTGGATAAAGTGACAAATGAAGAGGTATTGCGGAAAATAGATGAAGAAAGAAGCATTTGGAAAAATATAGTTAAAAGAAGAGACAGACTTATAGGCCACATACTAAGGCATCCTGGAATAGTCGCTTTAATACTGGAAGGACAGGTAGAAGGGAAAAATTGTGTAGGCAGGCCACGTTTGGAGTATGTAAAACAAATTGTTGGGGATGTAGGATGTAGAGGGTATACTGAAATGAAACGACTAGCACTAGATAGGGAATCTTGGAGAGCTGCATCAAACCAGTCAAATGACTGAAGACAAAAAAAAAAAAAAAAAAATTAAGATTAACTCCATTCGTAAAATATTATTAATATTAAATTATTTAATATAATTATTTCGTTTCTCAAACATGTTTCGCATTTATTAATTCAATTTCACACCAGTTCCAGTTTCTTGTATTCCACAGTGATTCATTTTTCCTACATATTATTTATTATTTTCTGTAATTCATCATTATTAACAATATCTAATAATTTATTATTACAGTTAAATGGTTGTAGCTGGCTACCTTAAAATATTCTGCTAATATTAAATTATATAGCTGTATATTTTATTTTATTTTATTTCAGTTATATATACGCATTTACCTACTTCACTTTACTGCACTAGTTATATAATCTCTTTAATGTCAGTTACTTATTTCATAATACATGCAGCTATCCATTTTCTTAGATTATTGGCTTGTAGAGCGAGGCTGTACTTGACTTGCACATGACAACATGCACTTTTATTCATAAAAATATTTTTACTATTGAATTATTTCAAACATCACTTACTATAATATAATTATTTTTAACAATGATATATCATTCACAAAACTATCGTCTAAATACAATCTGTATTTTATTTTTTGTTACAAATACTCTCTGCCAAAAGTAGTTATATGTTCAAATTATTTTCAGATATTTCTAAATTTATTCATGTCTTAGTATTTTTCAAATAATTCTTGTATTTTAACTTTCCTTTTTATGCACTGTGTCATAATGATATCTGTTTGTTTTGAATGCCAGTTATATTATCCTTTACTAAATTAAACATCTGGCATTTACATTTCAATAAATCTATATTAGAGTACTGGTTCAAAGATAACATTTTACATAATTCATAACATTTAAACATTTGCTGTATTCTATAATTTATTTAACTTGAGCTACACTTTTTCAATGTCACCTACAATTATAGCATCATTTCTCTTATTTAAAAATTAATTATTTGTACAACAATTCTTCTGAAAATATACATAATTTTCTTCATTAATAATACATAAAATATTCTCAAATAATCTTCCTAACAGCACTTATTCATACTAATACATTTATTTCAGATAATTATGTTGGATGCATAACATATATATTTTTATTTAGTTCTCGCATTATTATTTTCTAACATATTATATTTATTATATACTGTAAAATGTTTTTTTTCTTAATGTAGCATATAGCCTTGTTAATATTATTGTTTATCCATATGACTTAATGTCTGTCGTACAGCTGTGAAATTATCTCCTCACATATTTTTATTCATCTTTGTAACACAAGTTAAATTAACATAACGTAATAAATAAAATTATTTCACTTCATAATACATAAGATAATTCTACTATGTTTTTTTTTTTTTTTTTATTATAACATTTACTTTTATTTTATTCAAATAATTATTTTATTTCCATATACACAAATTCTTCATAAAATTATTCCTATTATTTCACTAATATTTGACTTTTAAGTATTTGTAAAAACTCAATAATCAATAATACTTCATATTAAGAAGTACATATAATAAAAATTAATAGTTCCTTACTTCAAATTAATATATTTTCTTCACAATTTAATTTTATCAGTTCAATAAAAGTATTTAAAAATTCATTAATTGCTAATAACTCTTCATCATAATTATTTTATTTTCTAATTTTCTTTAATTCGTTAACCAATTAGTTTATTTTCTTACCAGTTGAGTATCCGAAGTTTATTTATTTTGATTATTTCTTCCCTTTCTTCCAATTATTTAGTTTATTTTCTTACCAGTTGAGTATCCGAAGTTTATTTATTTTGATTATTTCTTCCCTTTCTTCCAATTCTTTTGATTGGTCCTAATATCTAACATATTTAAATTCTTCATGTAATTAATCATATTAAAATTATTACTAACATTTTCTTTATGTTTATTTCAAGTCAAATCGGATCATTTTTATTGTTTCAACCATTACAATGTACAGTGCATAACATTTTTATACAAACAGTAAACTTTATTAGGCTCTTAATATATAAAAAAAATAAAAACAGTAAAAAAGCAAAATTAAAATTAACTGAAAGTTTAAAAGAACTAGGTACCTTATTTAGTTATTGCCTGTGTCAAGGTTACCATTACACATAAAAATTAGTAATTGAATTAATGGAGAATTAAGACTAAAGTTATTAAATTAAAACTAGAGTTAAAAAAATTAAACTAGTAATTAATAATTACAGCAGAGCAACAAATAAAAAATGTTTTAAAAAAAAATACCAGCATGAATTCTATAATTTGAGAAAACCTATTGTACAACAACTAGTAATAATAAAGATAAAAGCTATTCTAAAAAAAAATACAAAATTAAATATATAGCATTAGAATACAAATATTAGTGATAAACACTCTTTACACTATACAGTGCTGATAACCAATTTTTCAAATTTCTTTTAAATAATTTAATGTTTAGAGAGTTTTTGATAAATATACGCAATTTATTAAAGATTTTTGGGGAAAAATATGTGTAAAATCTATTAAATGTAGTGAAATTTGATTTTAGCATGTGAAAGTCGTGCCTAGACTTCAACTGTTGTCGGTATATATTTCTTTCTTTTGGTTTGCTGCCACCTCTTTTGTAAAACAAATTTAAAACTTTATATACATACACATGTTGTTGTAGGAAGATATTTAAATTAAAAAAAAATTTGTCTTGAACATTCAGCTTGAGTTTTTTTGCAATTATTCCAATAATTTTTTTTTGTATGTTAGCAATAGGAATTAAGTTTGTCTCAAAAGCCGCTCCATAACAAGTTAATCCATAATCTAATCTACTTTGTACCAAAGAAAAATAAAGCTTTACTGATCTCTTGAGTGCAGAGATTAGTTAGGAAATAAAAAATTCTTGTGGTTTTATTTAACTTTTTCGTTAAGCTGTGTATGTGGAGTTTCCGGAAGAGTTCATCTATTAGAATACCCAAATATTTTGTAGAAAATTCTGTAAGTATGGAGGAACATGTTTGGCATGCACTGCATGAAACGAGACACTGCAGACACATAAGTACTGAGTTAAAAGAGTCTTGAGATTTTCTTAGAGAGAAATTAATGTAATTTATTTTTTGAGTGCTTAGAATCATTTCGTGTTTATAGAACCATAACCTTCATTTGAGTAAATCTTCTTCTATAGCATCTTTATTTTCTAACCAAGATGTACCGTGATAAAATAACACAGTATCATCTGCAAAGAATATTTTTTTACTGTTAAATCTTCCATCACATAAGCTGTTAATATATATGAGAAACAAAATTGGGCCTAACACGGTTCCTTGAGGTACCCCAGTTTTAACAAAACCCCAGTCACTAATCTAATCTGTTTCCTACCTGATAAGCCACTCCTCCAATGTCACAATTCCACATTATTTGTAATAACCTACTGTGATCTTGCATATCAAATGCTCTTGTTATATCGAGAAAAAGGCCACTGACTTTTCATCCTTCATTTAGTCCTTTCACAACTGAAGAAACGAAACAAAAAAGTGCATCTTCCATATTACGCTGTTCTAAAAATCCAAATTGATTTTTACCAAAAAAAGTTTATTTTATTTAAAAATGTTAGGAGTTGAAATTTGATTATTTTTTCAAAAATTTTGGTAAAAGTTGAAACTAAAGAAATAGGTGTGTAAATTAAGTAACTTGTGTCTTGGGCCTTTTTTATGCAATGGAATAACAAGCGTATTTTTTTGATCATCGGGATATTTGCCGGTCTCAAGACTTATATTAATAATGTATGTTAAGACTTCTTTAATATTAATAAACACTTTTTTAATTAAATCAGAATTGATGTTATCTATTCCTGGTGACCTATTTTTCTTTAAGATATAACAGTTTTTCACCAATACAACTTATAACTGGTTGTAAAAAAATTGAGTTGGTTACATTTTTATGATTAAAATATATTTTGTAGTTATTATGGTTAGATGTGTCATTAAGTTACCTTAACTTATCAGCTACGTTTATAAAATAAACATTAAAAAGATTAGCGATTTTAAGGGTATCAATAACAATTTCATTTCAATTTTTGTGTAATCTAAATTTATTCATAATATTATTACTTTTATTTTTCCTAATATTGTATTTATTATCTGGCAAAATTTTATTATTATTAACTTTTTTTTATTAATTTCTTTTCTTATTACCATAATTCCATTTACTGTAATTATCAGTTTTATCTTCTTCATTAATAATATTCGACGACATACACTTATTATTCTTACATTCTTATTTTTTGATGATTTATTCTTAATATTCTTCTTATTATATTTAATGTCTTCTTTATTAACATCATTTTCATTGTCAATTGTTAACTTCATATTCAATAACCTTATTATATTTATTACCATAATCATCATCTTCAATATCATAATCATTTATTTTTTATTTAATGATCTTTAATATTTCCTTCAATATCATTCGGCAGCTTAATAATAATCTTAACTATAGTTTCATTAACTCCATTCTTCATTTTAACATTATCTTCATTATCTCATATTTTTCAGGAACATTTTTCTATTATTACTTATAATCCCATGTATTAAACATTATTCACATCAATAATATAGTTATTAACATTGCTTATTTTCGGCATAGTTTTCCTATTACTTCCGTCATATTTCTTCCTAACACTTCTATTATTTTTTTTGAATATAACCTCATCGGATTTTGGCAAATTTTTTAAAATATCCTTCGTAATTATTTCACTAATATTAGTATTTATTTCAGTACTATCTTTATTGTTATTTGGCAATAAATGATTATTATTAGTTTCTTTTATAGCACTATTATTATTATCATTGTCGTCGTCATCATCATCATCACTATATATTTTCTCAATCAATAATATACTTGTCATATTCAGTTATTTTTGGCAACATTTCAATATTATTTATTTTATTTCCCTTTTTATTTCTATATCTTCTTTTACAATAATTATTAATTACATTATTATCTTCGTCAGTAATATTTTACAATATACAATTATAATTATTCACATTTTGCGACAATTTACATTTATTACTATTATTAACAAATTTTTTTTTTGTCATTGGGCATCGATTGCCAAGATCACTGGCCTTTGTCAGTTCTCAAAACAAAAATTACGAATAAACGATACCATTCACTGAAAAGCATGAAGTAGCTGAAGAAAAAATAAAAGTGCACACACGTTGATAAAGTTTACACACCTGAATGGGTCCCAAAAAAAAAAATTAAAAATAAAACAGAAAAGGAAAATCTAACTATCCGCTCTTGACACAGAGTATATGTCGAAGATATGCCTCCGAAAATTAAATTCAAATACAATAGAAGAGTCCAGCCGTATAAAGAAGAAGCAGAAAGTCTTTAATAGCATATTCCTCATTTCTAAAAATTCTCTTTATTCCTCCTATTTCGAATTGATGACGCAGACCGCGATGTACGATGCAATCCTCCAATAAGTGCTTGACTGTCAACGGTTGCTGACATCCCTCACAAACTGGTTCATTGGCGCCAGTCAGCATATAACTGGTTAGGTTCGTATGTTCTATTCGCAACTGTGTTATAACAACCAGCTCTCTCGTTTTGAACGGAAGTGGAGTGGTCCACTTGCAAGGAGAGTCTTTCACGGCGTTAAGTTTTGTGGTTAACCCACTCCAAACTCTATGCCATTCACGTCTGACAGGCAGACACGTGACACAACATCGCCAGGTCTGACGGGTATAACCCACCGGGTTGGTCTAGTGGTGAACGCGTCTTCCCAAATTAGCTGATTTGGAATTCGAGAGTTCCAGCATTCAAGTCCTAGTAAAACCAGTTATTTTAAACGGATTTGAATACTAGATCGTGGATACCGGTGTTCTTTGGTGGTTGGATTTCAATTAACCACACATCTCAGGAATGGTCGAACTGAGAATGTACAAGACTACACTTCATTTATACTCATACATATCATCCTCTGAAGTATTATCTAAACTGTAGTTTCCGGAGGCTAAACAGGAAAAGAAAGAAAAGGTCTGACGGGTATTCCACTATTTTTGTTATATTTATTATCAACAAACACCACTTAGAGGTGACCATACTTCGTTTTCCATTTTTTTAAAAGGTTTTTAATCACTTTTCTTTTATGGTTTTTAGTCAAGTAACTGGAAGCGGGTGTAGCCAGTTGCGTCGCACATACATTAACAGTGGTTGTGTTGGTTGAGCCACCGCGCTCAACACCCCGTACACTGTCGCACCCCTTAAAATATCAAAATTAAAAAATATAAATAATAGCCGTGGCCCGCGACTTCGTCCGTGTGGAATTTATTCAATCGTTACAAATAGTACTTCATTGTGAAAATTAATTCGCAAAAATTAACGACTATATGATACATAGCTGTAACCCGCGACTTCGTCCGCGTCGGAATCACTTAATTTATTGAATATAGCTGCCCGGCCCGGCTTCGCACGGTTGGTGTACCCATTTAAAAAAATAAGATATTTGTTGCAGTCGTTCAGAGTTATGCGCGTATCTACAGTACAAATATTTTTGTTATATTTGTAATTTTTTTGTGCTTACCTATGGCTACTATTATATACTTACACCTATTTTCATTCTCTCAGTATTTTTGTTTTTTTTTGTTTTATGTATTATTTCGTTTTTTTTAAAATTATTTACATAATACATACACCCTTCTTTTTGCGCTGGAGGTTACTAAAAAAGAGTACATTAGAAGGTTTGGATATAATAAATTTGATGATTATTTTATTATTTGTATCCAGCTACTATTCTATTCACCTATTTTTATTCTCTTAAGTGTTTTTTTTTTTTTGTTTTTTTGTTTTATGTTTATTTTCACATTTTTATTTAGATACATATACATATATACACCACATATACACCCTTATTTTGCATAGGAGGTTACTAAAAAAGAGATACCTAAATAAAAGCTAGGATATTAAAATCTTTTTTGTTACTATTTCAATTAGGTATTTTTAATATTGATTAAATTAAAATTTTTTAATATTAATTAAATTCATTAATTTTCAGTTTCTGATGGAGATTCTCTATCACGACGTATTTTTATTGCCCTAGCTTGTAAATTTCTAGAAAGTTGAGATCTTAATCTTTTGGGCATTTTGAAATGATAAAAAAAACTAAATACTACTTCAACTAATACTAAATTATTTGCTTACATGTTGAATAGGAATTAGCCTGTATATGAAGTGGTGATATTTTGAATTTTTCCTTGAAAAAAATCAAAATATTTTCAAGGAAAAATATTCAATATCGCACACAACCGCTGCGTAGGAAGCCGACCGCGCGAATGAGCCGCGCGGCACTTTATTTTGTGACATTGACTCCCCTCCCGCACCGCAGTGACGCTTAGGTCATGCTGCTGCCTAGCTAGCCGAGCGGTGTATTGACGGGGCTGAGGGTGCAGAGGCAGGCGGTGGTGGGGACGCTAGCGTCAAGAGAGACACGACGACGACGGACAGTTGCTAGTTACTGAATTACAAAGATAGAAAAATTAAAATATGTTGCTTAAATAACGCGGTAAAAAGTAGCCTATGTTCATCAGGGATAATGTCGGCTTCTAATGGAAGAATAATTTTTCAAATCGGTCCAGTAGTTTCGGAGCCTATTCAGTACAAACAAACAAATCTTTCCACTTTATAATATTAGTATAGAAGTATAAATGAACATTATCATTATATTCCCTTTCCTGTCTTTATTACTCTTATAATTATTACTCGGGAATTGTATAAATTTTCCATTATTATTATTATTTATATCTACAGGAATTTTAATGTTACCCGTAGTACGTGCTTCTTTCTTTAATATTATTATTCTTCATTTACTAATAGTTTTACTGTTAACAGCTGTGTGTTCTGTCTTCACTTTATTACTTGTATTAGAATGCTTTATTTCTAATTTAACATTTTTATTTATTAAATTGTTTTTTGTGTTATCCTGCATTTCATTATTTTTAATATAATTTTGTTTTTATTTTTTTGTGAGGAGGGGGAATACCAATTACGTACGCCCCATAAGGAGCAGTGTTAAACTCGCCACAGGTTCCGCAAGGTGTTAATTAAAGTGCATATGTGCTCCTGCGCCCTACCAACTAAATCTAAACCCACTTACCAACTCCCCCTGTTCGAGCCCAGACTGGCATTGAAGCATTACCAAGACCCCAGCGGGAGCCTTCGGACTCAGGGGATTCAGAGTCCCCGTGTGCCAATACCATCACCGTCCACGCAAGCGTGGACCAGCGGACAGCTCAGCGGGAAGCTGTCCTTCATACCTTTGTCCTCCGGTCGTACTCTTCTGCCTCTCTCAGAGGACTTTTCCCAGAAACTATCGTTTCGCTGGCGGCACTGTAGAAATCCTACTGAGTACCCACCTCAGTCAACCAGCATTCCAGTTCTCTCATCTATTTCCTTTGTACTGAGAATATTTGCTAGCAAACTTGATACCAGTTCCCATTGCCTAGTTTCTTTCAACATAAATTCTATCATATTTTCCGGTGTTAAGCTGGTTAGTTCAGACGAGACCCTAAAAGCATTCCATCTGCTACAGACAAAGAACACATGTTCCGGAATATCTTTCGCTCCACAATATATACAGTCAGGTGAGAATCTTCTTTTGAGCCTGTTTAGGTATGCTCCAAATCCCCTGTGGTCCGAGAGGAACTGTGTTGAAGAAGTATGAGAACCCCCACACTCCCTCCGGGCCCAGGGTTCAAGTTGGGAAATCAGATGCCTGGTCCACGCTCCTTTAGTTGAGGCTTCCCAGGACGCCTGCCATTCTTCCAGCATTATTTGGTTTGCCTTGGAACCCTATCGTGAATTCTGCAAATGAAATTAATTCTGAGACTGATCGGTGGCACAGCGGCTATTACTGCCCCGCTTCGACCGCTGCCCCGGATGCTGCTCGGTATGCCGTAGCTGACGCTATCGCCAGTCTACGCTGGAATGACTGTAATAGCTCGCAGCTCCTCTTAATTTCTCGAACTGACCTCCAGGCCGAGGCCGTATATCACAGTACAAATCTATATAAAATAAGTTTCCAACCGCCATCTTATTGGGAGCCAGCTCCATCCTCCTTTCTCTGAGCTAGCCACTGACTCTCCTTATAGCTTCGTTGGCCAACTCTTCATCTCTGTCCTCTGTATTTGCAGCTACCAACTGGGTCAAATCGTCGGCGTACGCGATAATCTCGGAGCCCCCCGGTAACTTCACGCGCAGAAGGCCGTCGTACGCCGCATTCCAAAGTATTGGCTCGAGGACCGATCCCGACACGCTGCTGTAGGAAGCTAACCGAGAGATATGGCTTAAATTAAGGCTCCAAGCGCTTTAATGGTGGACAGGTACTTCCTGGTATTCAGCAAGCCGCCTTTTATCAATAACTTCCTTGAGCTTGTCAGCGGAACCAGATGTCAGGATCTCCCTAAGCACCACCCGATCCGCTCTGGCTGTCTGAATTTGTTTGTCTTCCGTAGATCTTACTCTGGTGATTTCCTCAGCCGGCTAAATCCTTGGCATAACTTTGAAGACGAATCACCGAATCTTTGATCGTCTTCTTGGTTGAAGGATTAGCGTTAATCATGTCCGCTAAGGCCTCGACCTCATTCATTAAGATTTCTAACTCTAGGCTCCGTGTCTGTACTGTCCTTCCTAAGTCGTTTTCTCGTGCCTACATTCGGTTTAGAGGTCTCAATTTATTGCCATGGAAACAACTCCGAGACTTGTAGATGGTGTCACGCTAGGTGACCTAGCCGTCTTCGAGGTTCTTTTGAACACCGCCTCGGTTTCCATCTTTTCTTTTGGAACCGAAAGGTTAAATTCCTGGGTAACACACCCACATAAACAGAGGACTCGTCATCTCAGAAACACTCTGGATTTTTAATTATTTAATTTTTTTAAATAAATTCAAGTTAAATAAGTTATTTACTTACCGATGTTATCTATTAACGTTAATAGTTATATTACCGCTTACTGATATGCTATCTGTTATCGGCTGAAGATAACCGAATAATCACGTATTGCTTGTGGCAATAATAAAAAAAATCACAATAAAAAAATCCGTACGTTAACCAAAATCATAAAAATTTAAAAACACGTCCAGTGAACACTTGTCGTACAATCCCTATCGTCCGATCCAAGAAAAAGCCGAAAAACTAGTCAAAAACACTATAATCGTGGAGCAGCACAACCATACGTCCTCACGGTGCAAGTTCACTTACTCGAAATTAATATCATTATTAAAATTATTTTTCGTTTTCCTAGCGGCCCTATTTTTCCTTTTACGCCTAATTTTATTTTTATAATTTTTTTGTATTATTATTAGTATTATTACTATACATTGGCCAGTTATTATAATCATTTATTGGTTCTGTATCTGTATTAATCTGTTCCGCGGCTCGTATCCCACAAAAAAATTCTTCCCACAAAAAAAAATGTCAAAAATTCTTCATTTAACTCATTTTCGTCCTCTAAATCAACTAAATTCATTAGGGAGATTAATATTATCTGTTAAATAAACGGAATGCGAGGCCGTTTCTTCGTCTGATACATTACCTATACCTAATTAATTATTTTCATCTTCAAAATTGTGGAAAAATTTACTAATCTCAAAATTTCCTAAAATAGTTTTATTTGGCAAATTAAAATTTTCTACTTCATTGTCTTCATCTTCAACATTATCAGCATTAATTCTATTTACTTCAAAAATATTTTTCCTAGGGTCTAACGATTTTTTGTTCCGATTTTTCTTTCCTAAAACCTGGTTTAAATTTACCTGTCTGTTAAATTTTTTATTTTTATCATATTTTTTTTTTTATATGCGCATCGACTTTTAAGGCATCATTAGCCGTCGTCACATTCTTTAAAAGATGTTTAGATTGCTATCAGGTTCGTCATATGTAAGAGTGTAAAGGGCCCTTACGTTTTATTTAAAAACACCAAAATACACAGAACATTTAAACACAAATACTGAAAACACTTACAGGGTGTAAAGGGCCGATAAAATTAAAGGTAAATAAAACACAAAAAATTAAATGAAAAAAATGCCTCCACAATACCAATATTTCCTTTTTTTGCCTCCCTTATTTTATTTAAGCACCCGTAGGGCAACCGGAACCTTCTAAATCACCTTCTTCTACAATCAGTACTCTACCTGGTTCTTATTGTATTAGACAAGTTTTAATATCTGCCACTCGTACAGGAATTACATCCAAGTTATCACAGATTCGCCTGTCTGGCAGCTTCGTCTGCATTTTCATTCCCTGCAATACCAGCATGCCCTGGAGTCCATACAAATACACATCGCTGTCCTCGTTGATTTAAAACGTACAAAATGAATAGATGTGTGCAATAAGGACGTCCTTAATGTTTCGATAATAATTCGTTCGTAATGTCTCGAATTGCAGTCAATGCACTTAGAGAGTTGGAACATTAGCACTCTTTCTTCACAGTATTGTTCCGAGTAGCGAAGCGCTTGCTGTATGGCAATAAGTTCTGCCGTACTGGCCATATCTGGCAGTTTCCAAAAATGGGCTCCATTTACATAAATGGAGCAACCTACACTATGTTTGGTTTTAGAACCGTCAGTATAAATTTTAATGTATTCTTCGTAAGTACTGACGTTTGATAAAAATTCCTGTTGGATTACTGCTGTTTTCTTTTTTATTTCTTCCCGAGAGAGATCCAGTCTTGTGTTTATCGCTGGTAAAAGCCGTGGCGGTATTTCGCTTGTAGTAATTGCTAATGTTTCTAGTAAAGTAATTTCATATTTTCTTGTCAATTTGTGATACCTTATTTCGGCTGGTTCTGGAATAGGTAGCACATTGTTCATATAATGCAGCCAAAGGATGATTGTTGAATATTTTATTATTTATACGGGTAGGAAAGGTCCACATGTTTGCTGCATATCTTACCAATAGGATCTCTCTTCTACAATGTAGTGACTTTAGATACCGCCTTCTGTACAAGTCCGGTGACGGACTTGTACAGAATGTGCCTGTCGCTTATCTTATTCCGGTGTTATGCATTACGTCTAACATTCTTAAATGCGACTTCCTAGCGGATGAATATACAATACATCCGTAGTCGAGTTTCGATTGAACCAATGTTTTATACACCCTCAATAGTATTTCTTCATCTGAGCCCCGGTTGGTGTTGGATAAACATTTAATAATGTTTAGGGCGTTTTGCATCTATCACTCAAGTCCTGTGTGTGTATGTAATCTCAGTGTAAGGGAGTTATCCAGTAACTGACCTAAAAATGTCACATTATCCCTATATTCTATCGGATGGTCGTTGATAGTCACAACGGGATTTCGGTAAGGAATTCTCTTCTTACGTTTTCTCTGGTGAAAATTTGAATCCATTATTCCTCAACTTCATTGAGGGCGTTTATCACTCGTTTCAATTTGCACTTCACCATAGCTGTAGCGTTGCTGGCATACACGATTGCCAGATCATCAACGTAGACACTTTTATTGATTTCTGCTGGAACGGCTAATGTTAGTTTATTGATGGCGATCGTGAACAAGGTACCGCTCAACGGCGAACCTTGTGATATGCCATTTTCCAATATTTTTTCTGATGAATATTCGTTGTTGACGCGTACTTGGAAAGTACGGTCGTTCATATAGTTGTCGAGTAAAATTGGCAGATTGCCACGAATGCCCCATTCGTGGCAATTGACCTGGCGACATGGAAATGTCGCCAGGTCATATCGAATGCCTTCTGCAGATCAAAAAAAACTCTGGCACAATGTTTTCTTGTGATAAAGCTGTTAAATATATATATATATATATATATATATATATATATATATATATATATATATATATATATATATATGATGTTGTCTAAGTCGATCATTTGATCAGTGGTAGAGTGGTATTGTCGAAAATCTGCATGATGTGAGGATAAGATATTTTCTTTTTCTAATATCCAAACGAGTCGATTATTTATCATTTTTTCCAGATATTTTCCCCATAGCGTACATCAAATAAACATGTCGGTAACTATTGGGATCTGTCAAATTTTATATTTCTTTGGAACTAGGACAATATATGCTTTTTCCCCACCGCTGCGGGTGCATTCCATTCCGCCATATTTGATTATATAGTTTCTAACAATCTACGTTTTGCAGTGGTGTTCAGCTGCCTGATCATGTCGTAATGAATTTCATCCGGACCAACAGCTATGTTAACGGCTTTCTCAAACGCTTTCACAAGTTCTATTTTAAAAGGTTTATTATATGAATAATTTATTTCGGTTGTGAAATTAAGTAGACCCTCAAGTTTTGTTTTATGCATTCTAAAATATTCATCGTGGTTACCCATCTTGGCTTCTTCGAAATGATTCGCTAGTAGCTCTACAATAACGTTTTATTTACAAATCGATTATTATTATTGTACTTATTTTAAATTGGAAATTATTAGTTAACGTACTTAATGATTCTAACAAAGAATTAGGATTTTTTTGTTCGCATTTGTGATCCTCTTGGTTCATTTAAGCCTCTTAATATTCCGCTAACATCTTTACATATTAAATTAAAACATTTGCAAATTTATAATTTTTGTGTATGTTCATAAAAATCAAAAGGAGTTTCACTACTCTCCTGTTTTAATTCAGAATTCTAAATTTAACGTGAAACAATCTTATGTTTTATATATGTAAAACCTCCACTGGTCCAAACAGGGGTAAAATTAAAGTAAAGTTATCTTCAACATAAGTTATTAAGTTCGGAATAGTGATGACAAAATCAAATGATTTTAATAATCCAGATATTAGTAATCGAATGATTTAAACAATCGAGTGATTCATTTGAAATATGAATATTACTAATTTTTTTTCACAAGTACAAACATTGAATAATCTTATTAGTTGACTACACTTTAATAGCTGCTAATAGATCATCTCATAAATTATGTTTGTTTACCGGTTACTGGCGCCGCAATTAATCCCTCCCTAAAAATTATTTTCTGCAAATGCACTGATTTTATTTGAATTATTATCTCATTCTCACTCTAATATTTTTCTATCTTTGTTTTTTGTTTATAAATCTTGCGTTAATTCGTATGATGTTATTTGTTATAGTTCATTCAGTGTTAAATAATAGCCCTATTTGAATTTTGTTTTTGGATTCAGTCTACAGAATTTTGTGTTTATTTTAGCATTTTAGGAGTTATTACTTAATAGAATTTATTCATTTAGAGACTATTGAGTCATTATTTTTCGTTTATAATTTAGTCTTTTAGAAACTATCATATTTAATTGTATTTATAGAGTAAAATTATGAAACCGGTGGGAAATCATCAATCATTTGGACATTTTTTTTACTAAAAATGAAGACAAAAAGTGTTTCTTGTAAAATTTGCAAAAAACATTTAAACTTTTCGACAATACTACAAACCTAAAAGAGCACTGAAAACGGAAAAATTACTTACAATTAAATGAAGAATTAGATGATGATGATGATAATAATAATAACGAAAGAGGAAAAACTTCTGAAACTTCTACTTCATCGATTCATCTACCTCACCAACGCACAGTACCGGTAATAGCAAATCCTACTTTTTCCACATCATAAGCCGAAGCACTAGGTAGTAAAATTTCATTTAATAAAGTAAATATAACTCCGCCTAAAAAACATCTACGTTTATTTTGACGTTATGACAAAGAACTATCTGTAGCAGAAAAAACTGCGATTGATAGATGCATCATTAAAATAGTAGCTATTGATTTCCACCCTTTATCATTGGTTGAAAATCCTGGTTTCTTAGAATATGCAAGGAAATTGCAACCGCTGTATACGCCACCTATTAGGAATAACAATGCTTCCACAAATTTACTCTGAAATATCGGAAAAAATGTTAAATTTAATAAAACATATTTCAGTAACTACCGATGACAATAAATCGTTTGTTACAGTGACTAGTCATTTTATACACAATAACAAACTGCATTTGACTGTATTCGCAACTCGCGAAATATTACTTGCTCATACGGGAATGACAATCCGCTCTATCTTAAAAACAATTTTCGAAGAATGGAATATCGCCGACAAAATAGTGACGACAGTAGTTGCAGACAATGGATGTAATATAAAAAATTCGATTAATTAACATTTAAATTTGCATACCATCCGTATGTGGCTCATTCCCTTAATTTATCTGTGTAGGATGCTATTAAAAAGAGCAAAGAGTTCTCAGATTTATTGAAAAAATGCAGGTATCTTGTTTCACATTTTAAACATAGAATTACGGCAACTAACAAATTAAGGGATAAATAAATGACCATTGGATAACCTGTATTAAAACTTAAACAGGATGTCTCTACCAGGTGGAATTCTGTTTTAGTGATGCTGGAAAGACTATTGGAAGTAAAAGATTTATTACTATATTTGTTACTATATCTGAAATTCCAAATGCTCCTCATTATTTGGATGCCTTAGAATGGATACTCGTCACCGATTTAAGCCTGTTCAGCAAATGACTGTAGAGTTATTAGCAGAAAAATATCCGACAATGGCATTAATTGTTTCCTTAGTAAGAGGGTTACATTACATTTTTTAATTCCAAAGACAAATTTTTAAGTAAATTTAAAAGAAAATTTACTTGAAGTTATTGGCAGAAGGCTTGACCATTTGGAAAGTAATAAATTTTTCGCCAAAGCTAATTTTGTTAATCCGAGATTTAAAAAACCGCACATTTGGCGTAGAATAAAATCCAAAAATGGATAACCGATGAGGTTATAAATTTAATTAATTAAATCCAATTAATTAAAATTAATCCAATCACGGGTCCATGATTGAATGACTGCCCACGGACTGCAGGTCGCCCCGGAGAAATCCGAGGCCCTTGTATTCGCTTGCAGAAGGCCGCTTAGAGATGTAAGGCTCAGCATCGATGTAAAGGTTCTTCAACCCACCAAGTTGGTCTAGTGGTGAACATGTCTTCCAAAGTCAGCTGATTTGGAAGTCGAGAGTTCCAGAATTCACGTACTAGTAAAGCCAGTTACTTTTATACGGATTTGAATACTAGATCGTGGGATACCGGTGTTCGTCGGTGGTTAGGATTCAATTAACCACACATCTCAGGAATGGTCGAATTGAGACTACAAAACTACACTTCATTTACACTCATATATATATATATATCATCCTCTGAAGTAATACCTGAACAGTAATTTCTGGTGGCTAAACAGGAAAAATAAAATATAGAAAGGTTCTTTACATCTAATGAAGAAGGTGAAATACCTAGAGGTCTGGGTGGACAGTAATCGTTCATTCAGACACTTTGTGGTGGAGGCAAAGGCCAAGGCTGAATGCCTCTTGTCAGCGGTTTCTAGGTTGATGGCCAACACAGCAGGACCTAAGGAAAAGAAAAGGAAGGTCATCATGACTACGGTGACATCTGACCTTTATGTGGCCCCAGAGTGAAATAGGACTGTGAAAGTACAGAAGTATAAAGGAATGCTGGAGTCCATACATAGGAGACTGCTTCTGCGAACAACTGCTTAGAGGACAGTCTCCTGACGCAATCTGTGTCATCGTGGGATCTCCGCCAGTTAACCTGTTGGTGGAGGAGAGATGCCTCAGGTTTGACGGGGTCTTGAAAGAACGGGTGAAGGCACAGATCATGGACTATTGGCAGGCAAGATGGGAGGGGGGCCAGTGGACCAGGCGTCTAATCCCAAATGTAAAGGAGTGGGTGTGGTGTCGGTATGGAGAGATTGACTACCACCTCACCCAATTGCTCATAGGCCATGGGGAGTTTGGCTGCTACCTGCATAAATTTAAGTGCAGAACATCAGCGGAATGCAGGTATTGCATGGAGGAGGACACAGTCCAGTATAGATGGTTCGACTGTGTCAGGTGGACCGATGCACAAAGAAGAACGATGATCCTGGGGTTGGTTGCACCGAATAACATGATTGGGCACATGGTTCACATGAAGGAAGGATGGTCTGAGGTGGCGAGCTTGGCCCAACACATCTTGGCAACAAAGGCAGTGGAGGAACCTCCTTGAATACATGCATTCCCCGCACCACGAGTTGTAGTAACTGCAGGAAGATAGGACTGTGTGAGCTGCAGGACTGAACATTCAATAGGACTATTGTAGTATAATTATCTTTGTATATTGTATTATATTTTGTCATTGCATTTGTGTATTGCAGATTACATTTCTTGTATATTATATTGAATATTGTTTATTGACATGTGCGGCTGCCCACTAAACCAGTGGGTAGGACACGACACTGATGTTTTCATGACACAATTCTGTGATTATATATATGTATTTATTAGGTAAGTATTTTTATTCCTATGGTGCTGTAATCTTTCATCAATATATGTGATCTGTAGTGTACCGTTAGATGCTATTATTAATGCATTATCCTTACCATGTGTTCTGTGAATTAACATGAATGGCCATACATTATAGTAGCTGGTGGGACATGGCTCTGATGTGTCATGAAGTATAACTCCATACTGTATATTTATATGTTATTAAGTATTATCATAGATATTTTATTATCTTGTAATATTGTATATTTTTTATTAAAGTAGGAAGTGTGTAGTTTACTATTAGAATGTATTGTCTTTTTGTGTTGTTTTGAATTAACATGTGTGGCTACATTGTACAATAGTTGGTGGGATACGGCTCTAATGCTACTGTAGTGTACAACTACATGTTTACAGATTTAAGCATGTATCTGGACTGGGTAGCTAGTGATTATTTTCTTATTTCACGTTGTTGTATATTATTAACATGTGTAAAGTGTAAGTTATTAGATGCTATTATTAATGTATTATCTCTATCATATTGTGTTTATGCTGCAAAGTAGTTGGCAGGATATGACTGACATTGTCGTGATGCGTAACTTTATCTTCATTACTTAATGAGTATTTTTATTATTTCTTGGTGTTTATTATTAATCAACATATATTATGGGTAGTATAGTTGGATGTTACACTTTTTTGCCGTGAATTATACGTATTATGCAGTTAGTATTATGTTCCACATTTTGCTGGTTGTCATGTAATTATTGATGTGTATACTGAAGTATGTAATTTTATCTTGTATGGTTGTATATTAGTATTGTATCATTTAAGTTGTCGCTCAAGGTGGTGTTGGGGGCATGGCCTCAGCACATCAGACGCCAGGTAAGCAGGACCAAAGTATCTAGCCTACTTTGCATGCCAGGCAAAGGGTATATGGTAATGCATTTTGTAATTTGTACATTCTAAAAAAGGGGGAAGAAACATGACGACGTGTAGGGCCAGGGAGATAGCCTCTATGCCTAGGGTGTTTTAGTCCACTCACATGCAAGGGTGGGGGGTCGGAGCTCTCTGATGATGCCATAAAGGACTTGTGAGGAGTTGCAAACAGCAAAGGACATGCGCAGTGCACGTCTGGAGTTTGTAGCGCAGGGCTAGGAAGGGTAGATCTCAAGTGGAGGGGCGCATCGGCTGTGTGGAAGAGAAAGTTGGCATGTTCCTATGAGGCTGGGGGGGACCCTAATGGGAAAGCCCCCTGACGGCGGTAAGACAGGGAGAGCAGAGACTGCTGCCACGACACCCTGAGGTGACTGAGTTATGCCTAAACCCCCCCACCCCCCCAAAGGCAAAAAAAAAGTTATTAACTTTAAATAATTATTGTCACTTTTTTTTAATTATAGTGAAATTTTTTATTTATTTATTTCCGTTATTACTTAGATCCAGATTGTTATAACACAAATATATATTTGTCTGGAATAATTCTAATAATAAAATATTTTCATGCGAAACTTAAAATTAATTTGAATACTTTGACTAAAATAGTTATATTCTTTAACATTACAGAGGCTGAGCTCACACTCAATAGTGGTTCTTGTTTCTCTTCATTGCTTAATAATTATAATTTTTTTTTCATAATTGTTTATTATTTTTAGTTTAATTTTAACAAGATTTAATTTTTTTTTAATTTGTTTTGATTGGTTCTTTTTGTACTAGCAAATTTTTTTGTAGGCTTACTCATACTTAAAATAAAGATTAAACCAAATGATTTTAAAACAAACTGTTTTTAATATTATAAAAGTAACATCAGAAAGTAGATTAAAAATCAAAAATTTACATTGCTATAGAAAGATTATAAATAACAATAATTCAGATTCTTTAAATGTTAGTTTTAAAATTTAACATTAAATTAAGGTATAAATTAGTAATTATTTATTCTTAATCTGGCTTAATTTGTTCTTCAAAAAATTTGAATTTAAATGAGTAGTATGTTATAATGTTTTAAGAAATAGAATACTCATGATGTAGTTTTTTCTTTTAATTTATTTGGTTAATTTCCTATTCTGTACTTTGGTTTTCTTTTCAAGGTTTTACTTTAATCCATTTAAGCAAATTATGGGCTAGTTCCTTTTTTCATCCTGGAGTAGCATAACCCCTATATCTACCCATTTCTGATGAGATCTGTATAATGTATTATTTTCTATGTATTATAATAATAAATTTACTTACTTGCCTCGATGGATAATTCCATTTTAATATTATTCAATTCTTATGATTTATAAAATGTGTTATTTGTAACATTTTTCTTTTGCATAGCATATTTAAATTTTACTGTCATTTTGTGTATTTAATCATTTTGTAATGTTATAAAGAGTTGCTAATTGTCAATAGCACTTAAATTTTGAATCTGTGTTATTTATTAGTACATTTATAAAGAATTTTTGTGAAATAATGCTAAGGTCAATCTGTGATGATACGAAATATAAAAAATAACTAGTGAATAATTCATAAATTACAGATCATTCATAAAAAAATTTATTTGTATACACATTAAACAGGGTGTTCAAAATTTAGGATGTTATTTGATCATAAAATTTAGAATGTTATGGGTGGTAAATATTCAAAGATGGGAATATAATATTAAAGAAAAAGGGTTCAGGATTCTATTACATTTCTTTTCTTTGTTTTGTTATTAATTCATCAAAATTTCCAACCTTTTGTGTGGCAATTAATTATTTAAAATCATTGAATTAATGACACGATCCTTTTCTTACTTTACAGTGTTAAATTTTTCTGAAGTGGAAGCTGTTAACATGCGTCAATCAGTCCAGGAAGATGCTGCACCGCCACTTAATATTCCACTATGCGCAAAGTACATGAGGTTAGCATTTTATTGCTATGCGCCACGCTTTTATTTAACTAAATATTTTCATTACTTTTAATTTAATAATTATTACATTTATTTATTGGTTATTTATTATATAATTTATTTTTTACTTTTCAGCGCATTTTTATATTTGTTAATATATTATATTTTTTGTTTAAAATTCTCAATTTTATTTAATTCTTATTTTTTAGAAGGTTTTTCTAATTTGTTTCCTTTTTTTAAATTAATGTTAATATTAATATTAGTTAAATGCTTTTTTTAAAAATAATTTTTTATATGTAATCAAATATATTTTTGTAATTTTTTTTTATATAGTAGTTATAATCTAAATACAATGTAATTTATCAGAACCAACATTTTACTGAACATTTTGATATGTTTTACTGAACGTTTTACAGCTGATTTTGGTGATGAGTTCTAGACTAATTCATTGGGTTATTAAATTACTTATTACGGTACATAATATTCTCATTCTAGAAAGTAACGCTATAGTACTCTTTACGTTGTTTTCTGCATACTTTTTAGCAAATTTCCAAAGAATCTGGAATTTGCTATTGCATCTGGTCATGTTTATATACATGACCAGATGTACGTAAAATGTACATACATACCAAATGTATGTATGTATGTATGTCAGATATGTAAGATTTTTTGTCTTTTCTACCGAATGCAAATATTAACAGATTTTTATGAAACTTAGTGGGGCCATGTAAACCTTGAAATGGAGCAGCCCCTATTGATTTTCAAGTCAATCGATTTTCAGGAACTGGAATTAAAGCCAAAATCTGGGGTGTTTGGGTTCGTTTTCAAGATTGACTAAAACTGGAAATCCATCCGCCCTTCTTATGCCCTTACCCTTACTGCAACAGGGTTTTTCTTATTTTTATCGTGATGCAAGTTGCTTGAAAACTGCTCTATTTTCGTATGGGTAATTTTATATAACCATACTTATAATAAAAATTAAATAAATTTAAGAAAAATGAAAACTAACTGAAAAAAGAAACAGGACCAAAGACCAAATTACAGTTAAGTAGATGCTTTAAAAAATACTTCATATTTAGACTTTTTAAAGGTGGCAAAAAATTATTTAATTAGTAAATTTTTTACAGTGTTTTTCATTTGATAAACTTCAAAAAGTCAAAATTTGGGAAATTGAACGTTTTTTGTGGTTGTAATTTTTGTTAAAGTTTTATTTTATATGTTATTGAAATTTGTTTATTATGTGAGTATTTATAGTTATTTTTAGTTGTATTTTTAATTTACATAATAATTTTGTACTAGTGAATGTATAGAATTTTATTGAGAAAGGTTTGTGTTTTGTTCACTTTTCCCTCCAGTCCTGTAATTTTTTTACCAGGTGTGTAAATATGAAATCGATATTTCTGATTGGAAAATATATATGTATTGTTTGAAAATGATAAAAAATATTTTATTCAAAATATTGTACATCGCTAGCTATACATTTTTCCCTCTCTCTGACAATGTATGAATGCCACCCAAAAAAAAACTGTTGCTCTTTTGAGGCAAACCAGTCATTAAGCCATTTTTGTAAGAAGTGAAGCGCTGCTCACCAAGTGCGTGTCCCATTGTTGCAAATACATATTAGCTGGATGGAGCCAACTCTGGTGAGTAAGCCACATGTGAAAGTATTTCCGAACTGAATGCCTCAATTGTTTCCTTGACCAGTTTTGCTATGTGTGGTAGTGCATTATCATGAAGCAAAATCACTTTGTGTTGCCTTTTTTGATATTCTGGTCGTTTTTCACACAAATCTTGATTCAAATCGATCATTTGTTGTTGATAGTGTTCAGTATTAATGGTTTTAGCAGCTCATAATAGATCACATTCTTCTGATCCCACCAAACACAGAGCATTGTCTTCTTTCCATAGCGATTTGGCCTTGAAATCAATGTCGATGGTTTGTCTGGAATTACCCATAATCTTTTACGCTTAGGATTCTTGAAATATATCCACTTTTCATCACCTGTCGCAGTTCAATGGAGAAATCACTTTCTTTTGTACCTGGTGAGCAGCATTTTGCAAGTGGTTTTTCAGTTTTCTTGCTGTACTTCATTCATTCCATGTGGAATCCAATTTTCCCTTCTGGTTCTTTCCTGTGGCTTTCAAATGTATAGATACGGCTTCTAGTGTTAGTTACATTTAATTTATCCAGTAGTTTTTGCGTTTGAGCATCATCCTCATCCAACAATGCTTGCAATTTGCTGTGTTGAAACTTTTTCAGCGGTCTTCCACGTTCTTCGTTTCTCACATCAAAATCGCCACTTTTGAATCTTTAGACCAATCAAAGCACTGTGATTTACCAAAAGCATGCTCACTGTAAGCTTTGACAAGCATTCGATGTGATTCTGCAGCAGTTTTCTTTAAATGGTAACAGAAAGTGCTGTCCACAAATCATAGCACAAATGTCGAGTTTACAAAATTCGACATTTTCAATGCTAATTAAAATTATGCTGTTGTATGAAACTTGTATTGTTGTAAGTTGAAAATCTTTGTCAGCTGTCAAAGAAAGAAAATGGCGCCAATGATGCAGCAGCTAGGGCCATCTATGGGCAAATTCTGGTTTCATATTTACACACCTGGTAAACACAGGTGGTAAATGCAGCATAACTATCCTATGACCACAAAAGGTAGAATATCTACAATAACTGTAGAATATCTACAATACATTCAATGGTATTCATAGTAACTTTTTTTTATCACAGCAAGTGCAGTTGGCTTCTGCTTCTCTCCTAACGTTCATCTGTTCAATTCTTCATGGATGTCAGAGTTACCTAACTGTGCTCGTATATTTATAAAAAAGATTTTTGTTATAGGGTATTTTATGAAAAGGATTTTTTTCTTTAAAAATGTTTCATTAAATTTTATTCTTTACAAGTTACATTTTAAAAACTGATTAATGTAGCAATTCGTTTTTTAATCCAACATTTATTAATGAGTAAAATAAATAAATAAATTTAATTGATGACACCAATTATTAATTACTTAGTTGCTTTATTCTGATAAATTATAGGTTGTAAACTAGGTGATTATTCCTTATTAATTTTCAAGGTAAATAGGAGGTAAGATATAGTATGCAATGAGAAGAACAATTTTTTTGTCCTAAATTGTGGATATTTAAGTTCAATGTTTATGATTTATAAAAATTCCTTTTTTACAATCGATGCTAAAATTGTAGTTATTGTTATTTTTTTATATTCAATCTACATTATTTTTTTCTTTTTAATATTTAATAACAACTATGGAAATTTAACTGTTTACAACAGCTGTAGTTTTAGAAATCTGTGCATGCGTGTGTGTGTTTGTCTATAAGAAAGATGAGGTGAAAAAAATAATAAATTAAAAATAAACAGGTCTGGACCTTAAGAATTGAGTAAAGGAAATAGTTACTTTAAGACAATCTAGTTGTCAAGTTGTGAAATTTTATTTCATGTCTATGCTTGGAATAAGTTGGTGATTGTTTAGAATGCCATTAGTGTTACTGTCAGGCTTCAAATGATTTCATATAATTGAAACACTAATTTCTGATACTTAAAAAAAGTACTCTGTACTTTACAGTACTTTTTTCTTGTACAGTAGATGAGTACATCTGTAAATATTGTGTTTAATGAAAAATCAAGATTACTTACTATGATGAGAATTTTATTTTTCATACAGAGTTTTTAAAACTTAGTAATGAATTTTAATTGAAATTGTTTGATGAATAATTTATTAATAAATTTACTTATCATTAGGTCACTGATGATTTTAATTATAATAAAATAATTCAATAGTTTTATTAAATTAGATAAGACTTGAAATATATAAAAAATTACTGATTTTAAAAAATAATAAATTGATTGTTGGTCTTTCTAATTAGCAAGTTCTTTGTTTTCTTTTAGTTATTAATATGAAAAAAAAATACTATTTATATCCAAAGAGGAGATTATTTATATCTATTTATTTATTTTATTTATTGTATAAATGAAAATTAATGATGATGATTTTGTAAAAATTTTGGCCCTTTTTCTTTTTTTAAACATGCAAGGCCATTTCACAGATCACATCTCATCTATCTCACAGTATAAAAAAAAAAGTTGTAATTTGGTCGTTTTTATTACTGTTAGTTTGTGGTGTGGGCCTACCCATAATCCAGTTCATTAAAGAGACATTTGAAGAGAATGCAATTCACACATGTATGTAAAAGAGTAGGTGAAAACTGTCTTAGTGTCCAGTAGTACTATGGGTGGCTGTCAGCTCTCCCAGTGATATGGAAATAATGTTGAAACATTACTGTGTTATCCCATTGTGGTAGGGGGTAGTGCTGGCTCTTGTTCAGAACATGCAGGACTTGCAACGAGCTCTGCTCTGGTTGGGTAAAAAAATTAGTTTTTAATCAATTTTTCCTAAAATAGATATTTAATCCCACTGGAAGATATCTTTGATTTATATGTTGCAAATGGGTTATGAAAATGTTTAATTAAGAAAAAATTAAATGATTTTAAATAGATTTTATAATCCCAGTGGGAAAGTTTTACAAAATCATCATCGCCATCATTCATTAAGTTTCGCAAAAAATACAGTAAATAAATATTTATAAATTTCTGTTTTGGATATAAATAATAATTTTTATTTTTCATATTAATAAGTTTAATTAAATTTTATTAACAGACTGTTTATCTTGATTTTGTCTTAGTCTTACATCTGTGCCCTCACATTACTAGGTCACTTTACAATGGGGTCAGTTGCTCTTTCAGCAGAACTGCTTTGTCTCATTGATGAGTCTGTTGGAACTGGGCTATTGTACCAAGATAGCAACAGCTGTACTAAATATGATGGGGCGTGTTCCAACATACCCATGATAAAACTCTTTTGCTTTGTGGATTAAGCCTGACAAGTTAATTCATAGTCCTCTCTTCCACTGTCCTGAACTTTGGCAGCAGGAATGCTGGTGGAGGAAAGTTGCAAATCTTTTTTCTGCATCCTACTGCTGCATGCTTGTCTACCATGGTGACTTCATTCATCATGTTCGGTATATCCTTATGGAAAGGAAATTGTACTGATGCCATCTTAATTAACTGGACAGGATGTGAGATATGGTTCGATACAGACTTGTAGGTCTACATAAAGATCCATTTGACACTTGTTTACCTTACTGTTGACCATACAGAGAAATCAACAAGCTCATTTTTTAAGTTTGTGGTAAATGTTAAATATAATTAGGAAACAAAAATACCTTGATTAATTATTTTTTAAACAAATTAGGAGGATGTTAAAGTAATTAAAATATTCAACTATGATAAGCAGTTGAATATGTCAACACAGAAAGAGAAATAAATTATTTTTATAATGAAAGAAGTGAAAGACAAAAACCACATGATTTTATGATAGAATGTCTGCCCCAGAAGTGGTATAGTGTTTCACAACTAGTAAATAGTAATAATGTAGTTCTCACAGCATTGAATGCAAGCTCTTCAATTATTTTCTCAAATTATTCTTCTTTAGAATAATTATAATACTTTGTAAATAAATATATTTGCCCGTTAATTTACTGTTTGGTGTTTTAAAATTTTATCATTGGGATTTTGTGTTCTTTATTTTTTGGTAAAGTACATTATTAACAAATCTAGTTTGTATAAAGGTAAATAATTATATTAATATTATCTATATTTGTTTACTTTTTCAGGAGTTTTGCTTATAAAACTATGAAGGATCGACTTCCTATTATTTTAACTAAAATTATTGATGGTTTAGTCAGAGAGAAGGAAAATGTTATATCTTGTCATGGAGAGGTAAATTTAATATTTAATTAAGTTATTGTTTTAATATGTTTCCATCTTCATTTTTTTATTAGTAAATGTTTAATTTCTTACTTTTAATTCAGCAAATGGTTTGAATTAGAAGACAGAAAAGTTGTAAAAATTTTTCAGTAATTTATTTGTAGCACATTTTTGACCTGAATTATTGTAGTTATTTTTTTTTCTAAATTAAAAATTTTTGATAACCCATTTTCAGCATGTAAATCAAAGATATCTTCCCCATTGGGATTAGAACATCTATTTAAAAAAAGTAATTATTTTAATTAGAATAAAGTATATTTAGTTTTATAGTTTTTAAATATATCCAAGAGTAGAGAGTTCTATTCATTATCTATATATATAAAAATGTTAAGTTCGTTTGTGTACGGCTTCAAAAACTCAAAATGTTCTGCACCGGTAGAGCTCAAATTTTAGCACGATATATAACCCGCATCAAAGATTGTTTTCATCTATTTTTAATAAATCTATTTATCTATTTTTAATTTGGAAATGTAAACAAAGGAAAACCAATCAGATCAATGCAAGATGGCCTCTGTCAAACACAACGACCAAATTTCTTTGAATTATATTTAACAGCTAAAACATCTGTATTGTAATAAAATAAAAAAAACACGATAAAAACAAATTTTAGCACGATATATAACCCGCATCAAAGATTGTTTTCATCTATTTTTTATAAATCTATCTATCTATTTTTAATTTGTACAGTTTTTTAATAAATAAGAGGCTAATAAATCAGATGGAAATGTAAACAAAGGAAAACCAATCAGATCAATGCAAGATGGCTGCTGTCAAACACAACGACCAATCACAAAGAGCCCGTATGGCCATTTCAAATGTAAACAAAATCACAACTGATTAAGTAACAAATCTCTTTGAATTATATTTAACAGCTAAAAGTCGTATTTTATTAAAAAAAAAAACACCAAAACAAAAAGAAAAGCCACCAAGAAGGATGACTTACAGTAAATAAATTAAAACACCCAACTTTCTTATAGCCCAGATAGACTTAAGACTATGCAAACAAAAAAAGTCGAAATAACCAAATACACAGAAAATAATATCCCTACATAATGACCAAAAAATTCTTTGTTAGGTTATTTTTTTACATATATATGACCAAACAATCGTTTTTTTGGTCATTTAGCGTTCTTTGCTATGTAAAAGCAAAGAACAAAATTTACAAATAGTAACACTGAAACCACACAACTAAGTATTCGTTTTTTGTTGTTTTTTCTAACCTCTGAAACCACCGTTATGCATTGCTTCAGATGATGATATGAATGATTTATAGCATATGAAATTGCCATGCCTGACCAGGATTCCAACTTTGAACCACCGGAGTCAAGAGACGTTACCACTCGCGCCACGGAGGCCGGCAAACATATTTCTTAGGAGCCGAATAAAAACACGACTTACCAATATGGCATTGTGTGTCAAACCAATTTTTTATGGACTATAATTACTTTTAATACACGAAACCCTTTGCAATGTTTGAACATTAACTTAAACCTCTTCAAAAAATATTCCTTTTGAACTAAGCCACATTTTGATATCATTGTTTTTCTATAACATGGTTGGAATTCTTTTCGTTTAATGATAAGAAGCGTTGTCGAAGACAATAACCGAATTCTCTTCCAAAGGACATAATACACCGCTAAACTATTTCTAAAGAATTCAAATTCGTGTAATTTTTTTAAGAATCGCGTTTTTATCAAAATCTCACCTTTTTCTCAATTGACCTGCGGGGTTTTGTTTTCTTTGGAGACCATAATTCATTAGTAGATTCATACTCGAGAATCAGGTTGTACACTGAAGCAGCACAACTTCTACTTACGTTAGCAGTTTATTAACATCTGAAATCAACGCCGTTTAATTATTCTGTAATTTGTAAGCATTTAAAATGATGTGTTTTTTCGCATGACTTAAGGGCTTTTTTCGCAGCCCACAAATCTTTATATATAAAAATGTTTAGTTCGTTTGTGTACGCTTCAAAAACTCAAAATGTTCTGCACCGATTGAGCTCAAATTGTAGCATGATATATAACCTGCATCAAAGATTGTATTTATCTATTTTTCGCATCAGTCACATACCCGCGACCGCAAGAAAAAAGTTTCTTTAACGGTCAGCTGTGTACCAGTAACCGCACCATCTGCCGGAAGCGAGGGGAACACTCGCCATACTAGCTAACGACAACTGCAGTCACATTGAAACAATACCTGTTCCCAATTACATTGTTAATTAACAAAAAAAAAAAAACGTATCCACTTGCATCTGATTCAGATTATTATACAATCTGAATTAAATATTCACTTTAATCGAGGTACTTTTGTGTGATCGTGTCTTGACTGAGCTGTGCCTTTCACCAAGCTCTGAATTTATTAGAAAACGACCAACAGTGGGATATATGTATTAATGATGCGTGCAACACTGCACATCCAAACCAAATTCGCACATTATTCACAATTATATTGATCGCTTGCTTCCCTTCATCTCCCACAGAGTTATGGGAAAGATATCGATCGCATATGGCTGAGGATATTGTGCATAGAGTACGCCTAGAAAATACCAATATGATAATGGAAATTATAGAAGGCATTTACATCGAAGCATTGATATATATTGAAGACAAGTGCTTAGCTATTGCAAATAAAGTTCTTAGTCAATTGGGAATGCCAGCACCCATCCGAGCTGCGATTGCTTCATTTGATGTGGATTTACGCCGTGAACAGAGTTACAACATTGGTGATCTTCAGTCATATGTCCAATCAAACATTCCCAAATTAACGCGTGAACAGAAAGGCATTTATGATCGCATAATGCAAATGATAAATGACGAAGTTGGGGGACCTTCTTCTTGGATGCGCCAGGAGGAACTGGGAAAACATTCCTCATTAGATTGATTCTAGCAACGGTTCGATCAAAAAATGACAATTATCCTGTTGTAGAATATTAATCAGCCAAAACTCTGCAATGGCACATGACTTGCAGTTAAGAAATTGATGAATAACGTAGTGGAAGGAACGATTTTAACGGGACCTTTCAAAGGTGAAGATGTCCTCATTCCTCGAATGCCCATAATCCCGACCGATACACCATTTTAATTTAAAATATTGCAATTCCCATTTCGATTGGCATTTGCAATCACAATCAATAAAGCTCAAGGTCAATCTTTAGAATTGTGTGGTTTAGATTTAGATGCGGATTGCTTCTCACATGGGCAACTGTATGTTGCGTGTTCCCGAGTCGGCAAACCAGATAGCCTTTATATCTACGCAGACAGTGGAAAAACAAAAAATATTGTATATCCACAAGTATTGCAAAATTAAACTTCTATGAAACTTGCTTTTGAAAATATGCTTTGTTTTGTTTCTCATTTCTCATCCATGCAACCACAATGTGCCACAGCGAAGCGTGGCGGGTAGAACTAGTTTATTTTATAATTTAAAAAATACTATTTCTGCTAAAAAAGACCAATAAATCAGAAACACATTTTTCAGCTAAGTCAGGATTTTCTTTGTACTTCACTAAATGTTTTAACAATCTATTACTGTGTATACCTCCTATGAATCGTGATACCTTGTCGATGGTAAAGGGGCTTTGGTGCTCAGTGATTCAGAGTAGCTGGACTGAAGGTGCAATCATTTCGGAGAGGTATCTGTTGAGAGCCAGACTAAGGAATGATTCCTGAAAGAGGACAGCTACTCTTTCAGTAGTTGTTAAGGGCATAGGTCAAGATGACTTAAATGGCCATATCAGTATCATTCAATCCACGGAGTACTATGCAGCTGAAAGCAATTGAAAACTACCGCTGCTTTTTTCCAACAAAATGTAGTTCTCTGCATTTTCATATAACAAAGATGGAGGCGCCTTCCTTGATAAAATATTCCAGAGGTAAACTAGTCCTCCTTTTTGATCTCCGGGTGGGGACTACTAAGGAAGGGTCACCAGAAAATTAAAAAATACCATTCTACGAGTTGGAGCATGGAATATTAGAAGTCTAAACAAGGTTGGTAGGTTAGAAAATTTAAAGGAGGAAATGGATAGGATAAATGTAGATGTAGTAGGAATTAGTGAGGTTCAGTGGGAATAGGAAAACGACTTTTGGTCAGGTGATATTAGAATAATCAACTCAGCTTCAAAGAATGGGCAGGCAGGAGTAGGTTTCATAGTGAACAAGAAGATAGAAAAGAGAGTAGAGTATTTCAAAGTACATAGCGATAGAATCGTTGTAATAAGGATAAAATCAAAACCTAAACCAATAACAATTGTTAGTCTATATGCCTACAAGCGCCCATGGTAATGATGAGATAGAGTTTGTATATAAAGAAATTGACGAAGCAATTAAACACATAAAAGGGGATGAAAATTTAATAATAGTTGGAGATTGGAATGCAAGCATTGAAAAAGGCAAGGAAGGAAATATAGTGGGTGAATACGGGCTGGACAAAAAGAATGAAAGAGGGGACCAACTTATCGAGTTTTGCACGAAGTATAATTTAGTAATTGCCAAAACTCAGGTAAAAAATCATATTAGAAGAATATACACACAGTAAAAGCTAGACAATACTGCAAAGTATCAGGTAGATTATATCATGGGTAAGCAAAGATTTAGAAATCAACTCATCGACTGCAAAGGTTACCCTGGAGCAGACATTGATAGTGACCATAATTTAGTGATAATGAAATGTAGATTGGGGTTTAAAAACCTGAAGAAAAGTTGTCAGATGAATTGGTGAAAGTTAGAGAAGCATGAGGAAGAGGAAGTAAAGAAGAATTTTGAGGAGGACATCGCAAGAAGGTCTGAGTAAAAAAGATAAAGTAGAAATGTAGAAGAAGAATGGGAGAATGTTAAAAAGGAAATTCTTAAATCAGCAGAAGTGAATTTAGGCGGAGCAAAGAGAATGGTAGAAAACCTTGGACGTCAGAGACTATATTGCAGCTGATGGATGAACGTAGAAAGTATAAGAACACTAGTGATGAAGAAAGTAAAAGGAACTATCGACAATTAAGAAATACCATAAACAATAAGTGCAAATTAGTGAAAAGGGTGGATTCAAGAAAAGTGTACAGAAGTGGAAAGAGAAATGATCATTGGTAAAACAGACGCAGCATACAGGAAAATTAAGGAGAATTTTGTGGTACATAAATTAAAATCTAATAATATGTTAAACAAAGATGGTACACCAATTTATAATACAAAAGTCAAAGTCGATAGGTAGGTGGAATATATTGCAGAGTTATATGGAGGAAATGAATTAGAAAATTATGTTATAGTGGAAGAAAAGGATGAAAGGGGAGAAACAATACCGAGATCTGAATTTAAGAGAGCATTTAAAGATTATAATGGCAGAAAGGCTCCTGGAATAGACGGAATACCTGTAGAATTACTGTGCAGTGCAAGTGAGGAAGCAATTTATAAATTATACAAACTGGGTGTGTAATATTTATGAAAAATGGGAAGTTCCATCAGACTTCAAAAAGAGTGTTATAGTCATAATACCAAAGAAAGCAGGAGCAGAAAAATGTGAATACAGAATTAATTTAACTTAGAATTAATTTAATTATTCTGTAATAATTAACTTAGAGTAATTAACTAGAATTCTGTGCAGAAGAATTGAGAGCAGAGTGGAAGCAATGTTAGGAGAAGACCAATTTGGTTTCAGGAAAAGTATAGGGACAAGGGAAGCAATTTTAACTCTTAGATTAATAGTAGAACGAAGATTAAAGAAAAACAAGCCAACATACTTGGCATTTATAGACCTAGAAATGGCATTCGATAACGTAGACTGGAATAAAATGTTCAGCATTTAAAAAAAAATTAGGATTCAAATACAGAGATAAAAGAATGATTACTAACATTTACAGCAACAGTAATAATTGAAGAACATAAGAAAGGGTGTCTGACAAGGATGTTCCCTATCCCCATTACTTTTTAATCATTAGATAGAACTAGCAGTTAATGATGTTAAAGAACAATTTAGATCTGGAGTAACAGTACAAGATGAAAAGATAAAATGCTCAATTTGCTGATGATACAGTAATTCTAGCTGAGAGTAAAAAAGATTTAGAAGAAACAATGAACGGCATGGATGAAGTCCTACTCAAAAACTACCGCATGAAAATAAACAAGAACAAAATGAAAGTAATGAATTGTAGTAGAAATAATGAAGATGGACCGCTATATGTAAAAGTAGGAAGAGAAAAGATTATGGTGATAAAAAGAATTTTGTTATTTGGGAAGTAGAATTACTGAAGATGGACGAAGCAGGATTGATATAAAATGTCGAATAGCACAGGCAAAATGAGCCTTCAGTCAGAAATAAATTTGTTTACATCAAAAATTAATTTAAACATCAGGAAAACATTTTTGAAAGTATATGTTTGGAGCGTAGCTTTATATGGAAATGAAACTTGGACAATCGGACTACCTGAGAAGAAAAGATTAGAAGCTTTTGAAATGTGGTGCTACAGGAGATTGTTAAAAATCAGATGGGTGAATAAAGTGACAAATATATGATGAAAGAAGTATTTGGAAAAATATAATTAAAAGAAGAGACAGACTTATTGGCCACATATTAAAGCATCATGGAATAGTCGCTTTAATACTGGATGGAAAGGTAGAAGGGAAAAATTGTGCAGGCAGGCAACATTTGGAATATGTAAAACTAATTGTTAGGGATGTAGGATGTAAGGGTTATACTGAAATGAAATGACTAACACTTGATAGGGAATCTTGGAGAGCTGCATCAAACCAATCAAATGACTGAAGACAAAAAAAAAAAACTGGGTATGCATAATTTCATAAAATTGATTTACAGTGAGATGGA
The DNA here is from genome assembly GCF_047948215.1 of Lycorma delicatula. Lineage (NCBI taxonomy): Eukaryota > Metazoa > Arthropoda > Insecta > Hemiptera > Fulgoridae > Lycorma > Lycorma delicatula. The sequence continues at coordinate 152,342,120 of NC_134456.1, read as the reverse complement.
TAAGTGGGTTATGAAGTTAAGAATTTTATTAAAATTTTAGTAATCTCAACTTCCCGTTAAAAAGGAGACCAATCAATTTATATGAGCATGTAAAATGACATACCCCTGAAAAGTACAAATTCTGTCTAACTGTTTTGTTATTAAATGATTACATTCTTCTCTAACAAGCAGCTGAGAATTTCAATAATTTTAGTAGAAATTAATTTCATGGTTTCTTTATCTTTACTGTTTTGAATTTATAGTTGTAGTATTGTTAAAAGACACAATTCAGTTTAAAAAAAATATAACTTTATTAAGATTATTTTAGATCTTAGTAAAGTTAGAATCTTTTTAATTAACTACTATTTTAAGCATTTTTTTTTTTTTTAGATAGCTGTCATATTGAAACTGGCCAGTGAAAAAATGTTTTACTCATAGTTAAAATTCTGTTCTTAAATATACATAAACTAAAACTTTTAAATGAAATTTCTAAATTTAGTTGAATGTTGAAATTACCACTGCTGGCCATGTGCATTTGGAAGAAGATGATCCAGTAAATTGAAACTTTAAAAATTATTGAAAAAGATAAAAATTAACCCCTTACTGGACTATGATAGAATATTCTGACATAGCCAACATGCACAAAAAGTGCCTTTGTCAATATTCCATCATTGAGTTTTTGTCTAATTTTAATTTGCTCTGTATCATAATATTACAGTGATTTTTTTTTCTCATTTTAATTCATCATTATTTTGCAATGATATACAATGCTAGTAGAGTTTTTATCATATGTAAAACAGCTGATATGGCTTGTATGGCGTTTTGTTTTCATCTTGTTCATGAGTGATCTTACGAGTATTCTTTCATGTTTATTTCGGGTTGTAGCTGTTGTTTTGTGATTGCATTTTGTATACACGCTTTATAAATTAATTTAAAAACTTTACCGTATATTTGTAAACTGTACCTATCAGTAGTTTTCGCGCTTTTTTATAATAACTTATAAGTATGTTGTTTTCTTATATTTGAGATGGCATCTACTTTAAAAAATGAATATTTTTACATTTTGACCAGTTACAATCTGATAACGATAGTGATAGTAATAGTTAAGATGATATGTGTGAAGACATATTGTTGTTGTTACCTGATGATGATGGTTATGCTAATGAGGTTGGGGCAGGTGATGCAGATAGGTCTATTCAAAGACATACAAGTAATATCAATTGGGTAAATTACCATCGGTCTCATTCCTTTTATAGGCCCTCCAACTTTACTGGACAATCAGGTATAAATGTTTTTGTTCCTGATGTTTATTCCAAATGATGTATTTAGTATTTTTAACATTTTTATAACTTATGAATTGATTGATATGATTACAAACCAAACAAATATATATGCAGATAATTTTCTGTCAAATAAAGTTGTGAAGCAGTTTTCATGCCTTCAAGGGTGGAAACTAGCAGATAGAAGTAAAACATTTTTACTAATTGCAGTCTACACTTTGCATGGAATGATTTAGAAGCCTGAAATCGATAAATATACAAAAAAACATTATTTGCAACCCCAGGTTTTTTGGCTGTTACGGCACACAAATATTTGAAATTCTTATCTAGATTTTTACATTTTACAGATAATGTTTCACCTCAAAAAAAAAGATTACATAAAATAAACTGTCTTAGAATATGTAAATGAAAAATTTTCTTCTGTTTACACACCAGAGAGGGAAGTAGCTATCGATGAAAGCCTTCTGTTATGGAAAGGTTGGTTGAGTTTCGTCCGGTTTATAAGAATCAAACGAGCTAAATTTGGAACCAAAATCTATGTGTTGCCTGAATCAAAGTCAGGATACATTTATATAACCCACCGGGTTGGTCTAGTGGTGAACGCGTCTTCCCAAATCAGCTGATTTGGAAGTCGAGAATTCCAGCGTTCAAGTCCTAGTAAAGCCAGTTATTTTTACACGGATTTGAATACTAGATCGTGGATACCGGTGTTCTTTGGTGGTTGGGTTTCAATTAACCACACATCTCAGGAATGGTCGAACTGAGAATGTACAAGACTACACTTCATTTACACTCATACATATCATCCTCTGAAGAATTATCTAAACGGTAGTTACCGGAGGCTAAACAGGAAAAAGAAAGAAAAGGATACATTTATATGCTAATTGTATATACCGGAATTGAAACAGAACTAATCCATAACAAAAATTATGGGCATGCAACAAATGTTGTACTTAGATGCATGACTTGCTTCAAAAGGGATATTGTGTGTATTCCAACGATTTCTATTGTAGTCCAGAATTTCCTATTGTTTTGTAACATAAAGTCACTGATGTGATGGGAACAATAAGATGTAATAGAAAAGTTGTTCCTAAGGATTTTGTAAAACAAAAATTGATGAAAATGAATGATAGCATTGAATGAAAAGTTCAGTCAAATGATCCTATTGAAGTGGTGTGATAAAAGAGATGTGCTGTGTTTGTTAACTCAGTACAAAGTTTTTCCAGTTGAGATAGAAGAAAAGGGCAAAATGTCATCATTCCTTCAATTATAAATGATTATAACATTTAGATGGGGTTGTTGGTAAGTGAATCAAATGCTTGAGACATACCCTCTTGAACAAAAAACACAAAACTTGGTACAAAAAGGAATGCAAACACCTCCTAAATATGTGCATATTCAATGCACATATTTTGCGCCAAAATATGGAGGACAGAACACACACTTGTAATTTAAAGAGGCTTTGGTGGAAGCAATTGTTGAAAAACATTTTGTAGCCAACCTGTAAATAGGAGACCATCATTAGAAGAGGATCCTCTGTGGTTGAAGAAAGGGCACTTTCCAGAGTACCCACAAACTGAAAGAGAGTAAATGCTTCAAGAAGATGTGTAATTGTGTTCACACAATAAAGACTCAAAATACCAATATACAGACTGAAATATTTCATACACTAAAAAACTACTAAAAACAATTACAATGCAAAATATACTTTAGTGATATTATTGGAATATAAAATTTTAGCCATTTAAACAAACAAAAAATGTTGCAGATTTAACAAACAGTAAATGTAAATAAAAATAACAAAAGGGAAACAATCACATGTTATGTATCCATGAGCATTCAGCACGCTGTTGAGCTTACACACACACACACTTACATAATATATACTTGTGTGTGTTAGGGGAAAGTTCCTCCCACTGTTGTATATTGATCCATCCCTTACCCTACACATTGACTTGTGTGTTTACGCTTTCTTAACTTTGAAACTTGTAACTTTATATAACTTACAATATTTAGTTTGGTCAGCTGTCATACTAGTTCAAGGCAGTTTTTTTTTTATTGGGTTTGAGAAGGATATTAACACTTTGAACCCTGATTACTTCCTAAAAAACCTGTTTCCTGACATAATGCATTAAAATCTGAACAAATGGCTTAGGACAATGTTTCTCAACCTGTGGGGCACATCCCCCTAGGAGGCGTGATAACATTATATGGGGAGGCACAAGCATATCGAAAAGAAAATATTATTAAAAAAAATTATTTACTGAAAGGAACAAAACAAAATACATTCTGACATAATAAATAATAAAATACACATTTACACTTATAAATAGGATTGTATCAGTACTGCACAATGTTATTTAATAATTAACTTAGTACTAAATTAAAAACTAGTTTAATAATTATTAGTGACTCTCTTGGGCCTGTCTTACAAAGCAAAGTTTTTCGAAGGCAGATTTAATGTTAGAAATAGACACTCTTGAGTTCTTTTTCTGTATTTAGCTAAGATCTGTATTTTGTCTTCAAAGCAGCCACCACAGAAAATCCAGTTTTGCAAAGGTAGGATGTTGAAAATGGTAATAGTATACAAAATGCTCTTGTTTTCAGTACAGAAAACTCATCATCCACCCCTGCCCAAAATTCAGAGTGATTTATTACTAAATTGTCATTTTATTTCTCCACATGCTTTGAAGTCTATGAAGATTTCTTCGGCAGTTGAGAGCCCTCCGGGAGTATTTTGAAATGGCTAAATGATTTTCAGTTGTTGCAAAAAAACTTTCATTTGTTGGTCTTCAGCCTTGCAAGTTTTAATTTATTCATCCATATTTGCAAACGTTTCCAGAATATTTGCTTTAAATTTCTGCTCCACAATTCGAGTTTTCTACAAAAATCATTAACTTTATCACTTGTATCCAACATATGTGTGTTTGCTCCTTGGAATTGAAGATTCAGCGTATTTAATTTCTTGAATATGTCAACCAAGTAGCTCAATTTCATCACAAATGAACCATCTCGAAACTTCTCAACTCAGTTTTCCTCTTCCATAAAAATGGCAATTTCATGTAATTCATAAACATGTTGCAAAAGTTTCCCAAATGACAACCATCTTGCCTCGCAATAAAATAGTAATGCTGAATGTACTTGCACCCATGTCTTTACAAAGTGCAGAAAAGATTCTTGATTTTAGGGGTCTCATTTTTATATAATTTACTACGGTTACATCCACTATTAGCATAATATTCAGACCAGGACTCATTTCTTTGGAATCCAGAGCTTCGTTTCTCTGTGAATCATGCAGTGTGTTCAGACACAGTGGAGATTTTTGTTTCACAAGTGCTTGTGTACTTTGGAATCTTCTAGACATTGAACGAACACCATCAGTGAATATTACAATGCAATTTTTTCACCCTTATGTTCATTTTTTCAGTCTATGCCTTATTTATAAAATCATTTAAGTAAGACTGCAAATAATGCGAGTGCTGTTGCTTTAAGTTCTATTGATTTGCAAAAAAGGAGTTCTACTGCTGACATACCATTACAAAATCAACCATAGGCAATGAAATGAGCATCTGTATTGCTATATGTTGCCTTATCAAGCTGAATTGAAAACAATTTGTTGTACAACTTCTGAAAAGCTGATGCTGTACATCCTCAGCATGCTCACCGTAAGCTTTGACAAGCATTGGATGCGATTCTGCAACAGTTTTCTTTAAATGGTAACAGAAAATCAATGCTGTCTGTAAATCATAGTTTTTCTTTCTTTTTTCTGTTTAGCCTCGGGAATTTCCGTTCAGGTATTACTTCAGAGGATGAATAATGAAGCGCAGTCTTGTACAGTCTCACTTCGACCATTACTGAGATGCGTGGTTAATTGAAACCCAACCACCAAAGAACACCGGTATCCGTGATCTAGTATTCAAATCTGTATAAAAATAACTGCCTTTACTAGGCAGTTATTAACTAGAAATAGACAAAATCTAAAAATATGATTTTTTCTGTATAATATTAACCATCATATTATTTTATGTTATCAGTTAACATAAAACAGTTATGTTATCAGTTGTTATGCATTGGTCAGAATAAAAAATAGATTAGTTCATTTAGTCAAACTTTTATTAAAAATTTATAGATAGATCATGATTTTTTACAAATATTACAAACATGTGATGATGATTTGTTTACTTACATAAATTGATAGAGAGATGTTGTATTTGAAACTGTTGTTAATATGAGGGAGGGTGATGACAGATATATCTTGCTCTGTATTTTGGCATGATTTACTTTACTGTTATATATTGTTTTTATATTGTATTTTTAGAGTACTCAGTTTAATAATAATGCTTTATTGCCATATTTCTTATTGAACAAAATGAACGCATGGTTAATTAAATTTATTTTTTTCAGAAAGCCCGAGAAGAATTAAAAAAAGTGATAGGTTACATTTCCCAGTTAAAAAATGAACTGCAAACAGATAAACCTTTTACAGAATTAAGTTTAATCGGTACAGATGCTGAAATATGGAACAAACACTTGAAAGATAATGCTAAAGAAATAGGAGTTATACCATCTTATTTTCAAACAGACTGGATGTACGCTGAATGCTATATATACAGGAGATTACAAGAGGCTTTTTTAAATACGTAATAATCTGTGTTACTTTATTACTGTTTATTTTTTTATGTTGTTCAGTTGCAATAGTATATTTTCCAGATTAATAATATATTCCTAATAGATTTTCTCATAGAGAAAATTTACAGTGTTATTCTATTTATTAATTTCATGAGCTGTTTGTGATAATGGGTTAAAATTTCTGTTTTAATGTAAAATGAAATTCTGTGAGTTGCAAGTAGTAGAAGATTCTGTGTATATAATTTGAAGAACTGTACATTTCCAGATGGGAATGAACATTATTTGAAATGGATCTCTAAAAATGATGATTTAATTAATTAGGTATTGTATAGTATAATCAGAAAAAATAATTTACAAATTCATTATTATACAAGCACATTGATCTATAGGTTGAAATTGTACCTCATTGTATATTGATAACAACATTGGATCCTGGGTTAGGTAATGAACTCAATCTCCTTATAACATACCATAACATATGGGACTTATGAGATAGTATCAACCAAAAACTGAAGAGTTTGAAATAAGGAAAATTCCAGTCGCTAAAGCCATGTTTAATGGATTGGTTTGATCATCTTACTGAAATTGATTGGAAGCACTTCCTTTGCATGCTGTTATATACGCTATTAGTGAGTATTGATCACTATAGCTAGTGTAACAATATAAACAAAAATAATCCTTTATTATTATTATTATGCTTTTACGGCCAACATGGGACCACTTAAGTCAATTTTAGTTGGATCTTTTCTGAGAAAAGCGTGTTATTTTACTCTTTCGAGCTGCCCAGTATTTCTTCATCCGTTCAGATCTTGCTTTCTTTTCTTCATCCGTAAACACCCTCTTCGTTGTATTTTGTCGTTTGTCTGTCTTTTGTTTAAATCTAATGCTTTTATCTTTTAGCTTTGTAATTTTTCCAGTTTTATTCTGTAGGTCAGTCAGGGAAATTCCCAATTCTTTCATATCTTCTCTAATTTCTTTGATCCATCCTACTTCTAGCTTTTGGAACCAGAGCTTTTCAATGATATTTCTTGACAGTCTTGTTTGCGGTGTCCTTATGAGATGACCGAAGAAAGAGATTCTTTTTTTCCGCATAGTATCAGTAACAGGCTCTATTTCTTGATACACCACCTCATTTGGCACAATCCACCATTGGCCTTCTTTTTGGTGTTTTTTATTGATACACGTTCTGACAATTCTCCTCTCTATTTTCAGAATTTTTTCAATTCGGTTTTTCTGAGTGATTTTGAAAAGAGTCTCGCTTCCGTAGGTGACTTCTGGCTGTACTACAGTTTTATAATGTTTAAGTTTTGTTTTAGCAGAAAGGCATTTTTTGTTATATGTTGACCAAGTTAATTTTTGGGATTTAATAATTTTATTTGTCCTGTTTTGCCATGTCACTTTTTCATTTAAATTATAAGTTATTATTTCCCCTAGATATTTAAATTGTTTTACTATTTTAATTTTCTGATTGTTTACCGTAATGTGCTCTATTACCAGAGGATCTATGGCCATTAGTTCAGTTTTTTCAAAAGAGATATGAAGCCCTATCTTTTGTGCTAGGTTTTGAAGGCTCATGATTTGTGTTTTGGCTTCTTGAATATTATTTGCTAAAAGAGCGAGGTCATCTGCAAATCCTAGGCAATTTAGTGTGATGGAGTTTTTCTTAGTACCCATTTTTATATTTTTGGGATTTATTTCATACCATTTTCTCATGACAAATTCAAGGGCGCAGTTAAAAAGGAGTGGTGAGAGGCCGTCTCCTTGCCTCAATCCAGTTTTTAAGTAGAAGGGTTGAGAGAGTTCACCTCTGAATTTCACTCTGGACTGGGTATTGGTTAAAGTTAATTTTATCATGTTTACGAGTTTAGGGTGAAGGCCAGGTTTCTCAGAATATTCAGCATGGATGGTCGGTGTATACAATCATAGGCCCTTTTAAAGTCGACGAAGGTGATTATTAGTTGTTTTTTCCGTCTTTTATATAAGTCCATCATAAGTTTTAGGGATATTATTTGCTCCGGGCAACCTCTCCATGGCCTAAATCCCCCTTGGTATTCCCCAAGTTCCAGTTCAAGTTGGTCTTTGCATCGGTTGTATATGATTCTCGACAGGATTTTGTATGTGCAATCCAGGAGAGATATGCCTCTGTAGTTTTCAGGATTAGTTTTATCCCCTTTTTTATGTAATGGATGGATGAGGGCTGTGGTCCAGTGTTCTGGAAGTTTTTCTTCATTCCATATTTTCACGAGGCATAGATGTATAGGGAAGTTTTGACTGAATAAACTGATGAGTGTTTCCAGAGTTCTGCGAAAAGCTGGTCTTCTCCGCTTGCTTTGTAGTTTTTTATTTCATTTAAGGCTGCGAGAACTTCTTGAATTGTTGGCGGGTTGATATTTACTGGTGAAGTTTTAACTGGAGTTTCAGTGTCAATCTCAAAAAGCTCTGGGGGGTCGTCACAGTTGAGGAGTCTATTGAAGGTTTCTGCCAAAATTTCAGCATTTTCTTTATTGGTGTGGGCCATATTTCCTTTTTTTCCTCTCAGCATAAGGGTGGGTGGTTCATATCTTTGAAGAGCCTGACCAAAAATTTTATAATAGTCTCGGAAATTAGTTTTCTTGGAACTTTCTTCTATTTGCTGAATCAAGTTTTTGTTGGGCTTGTCGTTTGGTTCCTCTTATAATTTTCTGAGTTATTTTCCTTTGTTTGGTGAATTCATGGTTAGATTCTTCAGTTTTCTGGGTTTGGTGGTTGATCCAAGCCCGGTGTCGGTCTTTGACTGCTTTGTCACATTCTTCATTCCACCATTGGTGTTTTTTTCTTGGGTTAAATAATCCTTTATATATGGAAAGTTTTTTTTGAGTTGCAATATGGTGAAATATTTTCCATTGATTTCTGTCCTGAGAAAAAGAGGAAGCCATACTTGCTTAGGATCCAAATTAAGCAATAAATTTGATATTTTAAATGTTTTCTGACCTGAAAATTTTATTTAAACATGTCCCATAATTATATCTGCAGTAATTAACTAAAAATTGCTGTAAAGCACAAATAATTGAAGTAAAAAATTTTGTTTTGATTTTTCTTAAATTACTTTGTTAGATTACAAACTAAACAAAAAACATTTCTAACAAACTTTGTAGAGGATTTTAATTTTCTAACAAAGTAGACCAAAAATGTGAAGAAAAGCATTAAAAAAAAAAAAAAAATAAAAAAAAAAAAAATTATTTTTGTTTACTAACAGTTTGTAATAACAGCTGGTTTACAATTAATTTTTGAGTATATGTGAATAATTTTGTGAGTTGTTTAGTGAAACTATGGTCATATCATTATTATTTACTATACCATAAATTAACTGCATTTGCATCACCTCTTTCATTATATACAAATTCATGTTGTCTCCCATTACAGATAATAGCAGATAAAAACAATTCTTTACTGTTAATTTAAATAGCAATTAATCATACTTATGAATAATTGCGTAGCTATTTATCTGTTGTTACACAATATTGTTTTTATCTGCTACTTCACATAATAGCAGAAAAAACCATTTTTCATACTTATACATTGTACCTTAAATGTACTAGAACTAAGTGTGAGAAATTAAAAATAGTGGTTACATTCACTGTAGATTACAAATGTGTATTTATGTTGGTTGAAAGTATTACATATTGCAGCAATGTCTTCCATTTAACTTTGATTAAATGTAAAATTTGGTAATAACTGGTTTCTTTTTGTAGTTCTACTAGACAAACAACTTAAAACCAAACTGAGCCATCTTAAACTGCATTTGAGTATGAGTGTCACTTTTAACACAGCTGACACTGCTGCTACTTTTCTTACCACTGTTGGTTGTTTATGTTACTACTCTCATCTTTGTGGTCAATTTTAAACTGTTCATGCTTTAATGCAATATAGTTCCATTCTTTGCATTGTTTTGTTTTTCTAAAATGCCTTATTCAGTCAAGGATAGGGTTGCTGTAGTGGAAGCTATGCCTATTCTGGGTCCTTTTAAATATTCGCTGAAAAATTTCTGAGTCCCAGTAACTCAGAGAAGATAGAGTAAATGATTTGGTTAAAGATAATGTACAATGGGTTGGTTTCAAATGCAAAATGAAATAGGCAACCTTCCATTTGGGCTCCAGAGACAATAGCCGATATTCAATACTTTCTGCTAATCCTAAAAATTCTATACATAATTTATCACTGTAAAGTGATGTAAAATACACATCTTGCTGTAAGATTATTTATGACTTAAATTTGAAACCACATCATGTAACAACTTAAGAGAACAAACAAACTGAAACATCTTAATTATTGTGACTGGCTTCTCAAACACATTGTCAGTATATAGTCATATCAGACCAGGCATGGTTTCATTTATCTGGGCATGTTTATACAACATCAGATATCGAAAGACTGAAAATCCTCACCAGATGTTTGAGCACCCACAGTGAGAAAATTTGTTTATGGTATCCTGTTTGGTAATCATACAGTACGGCCATTATTTTTTAACCACACTGCCAATACAGAACATGTATTATACAATTTTCAAAAAAGTCTACACTCGGTTAACAGATTCTGGAAAAGAATACAGCTACTTTCACAAGACGAAGCAACATGTCACACAAACAATTCATTAGCACACGTTGATGCAGCTTTTTTCAAAACAATTTACTGAACTGTCAGCTGTGGTGGCCTCTGTTTCCCAGATTTGTCTAATTTTGATTTTTTTCCTTGGGGCTGCATAAATTGATTCCCCCTCACTTGATGAACTGAATATTCAACTAGAAATTGCTGGCATTGACAACATTTTGCATCAGGTGATGCTCTTTATGATCACTTGAGCATAAAAGTGGATTGTTGTGCAGGGTGTGCTCACTTCAAACATCTTTTGTAGAAGTATGGTAAATATGTGTAGTTTTGCCAGTGTGTGTACAGAGTTTAATTCACATTTCCATTTTTTCATTTCATTTATAAAATGTTACAAGTTGCAACTGTGTTTAATTTTGTAGTGGTTTGATTTTAAATTTCTCACACTATATTCAAGCTACAGTATTATCAATTTCATTATAATATATTTACATTTTAAATTGGATGACCAATCACTAAATCTGATGTTTCTGTTCAGTGTATAATATATATTTCTATAATTTAAATGTACAGATGTCAGTAAAAAAAAATTACCAAGAAAATGAATTAACAAGTTCTTATAACCATTATTATTAAAACCTATAATTAAACTATATAAGTAAATTTACATCTACACAAACATGTTTTACTTGTTGTTTATATGAAAAAATAGCTTAAGATAGTTTTGTGTGGTTAGACTAATTTGTAGAATGTTGATGAAATTTTGTTGGAAAAGCTTTTTGAAAACATGTTTAGATAATGTTTTTAATTTCTATTGTTAATGATTCATTGGTGAAAATGATTTATGTCCATACAAATTGATTTTTGTTTTTGAAAGTAGTATATTTATTTTCATTGCTTTGGGTAGAATAGATTTTTCTTCTTTTTTTTTACTATATGTAATTGCTATCTTTATTATGAGAAAACTATAATAGTAAAACTGTATTAACCCTATAGGAGTAATTTCAAACAACCTGTTGCCAAAGGAATGGTTTCCAAAATGCAATTGATTAGATTAATTATTGTAGACTTGTATCTATTTATCACTTTATATTGCTTCTATTTATTTTGTCCTAATTTTATAAATAAAATATGTTTTTTTATGCATTTTTACCATATATATGTCTAATTTAATATCAGCGTGCGATAACGGTAGCAATGATGTGAGAGAGTGCACAGTATACGGATGTGTGGATACAAGCATCACTCCCAGCACGCAGTTCTCCCATCATAGCGGTGCTGCAGCCCCACTACTCTCGGGCTCCAATAAAAGAGCATGCATGAGAGTGAATTGGCAATTCGTCATCAACCACCGCCTTGAGAAGACCAAGAAGAAGAAGATGGAAAAAGACAGAAGTTCCCTGGGCAGCTCAACATAGGACCTCCCAGCAGATGCCAACATCTCCGCCAGAGCAGCAGGCCTGGCTGGCCCACTGAGTGAATTGCTGGATGTGGACGCTACCTTCCTACTCCAGCTCACTGGGCTTCAATCGCCCTAGCCAGTGGACTCAGCCAGCCTAGCATGGGATCGCTCATGGAGAACCACCTCGGCCGTGCCGACGAAGGACTGCTGGTGCTGACCCAACACTGTGGGCTCTGGAGGCCACTACTACCATGCTGTAGTAGGGGCCCAACTGCCGCTAAGGGAAAGCCTGGTCGGACTTCAATGAAGGACGAGCTGCAACTCCCCGACCTCGCTGGAGACCAGCTTTCGGACCCAACAGCTCTTCTCAGAGCTAACGCAAAAAACAATTTTTTTCAGGGCCACCATGAGGTTAGTAAGTGCCACGTGCCGCTGAAGCCATTCGGCGACAACATGTATGGGACAAATTTTTCAAATATGTATGATGCAAAAGTAAAAATTAAAGAATGCTTACTAATTAGATATTGACAAAAAGTAGATATACAGGTAGACCATCTTTTCCATGCATGTCAAGGGCTAATCTGTCACTTAATCCCTTAATGTCATCTTTATTTTTTTGTGAATCCCTTTTTGATATCAGTATAGTTAAATATACTGAAAAGTAGCGAAGTATATGGTTTAACTAACAAAAACAAAACTCAAATTCACAAAAATAAAAATATTGATGTTATTTACTGAAGAAAATTAATGTCTGTGAGAAACAAAACTTTCTTTCTCGTGGTAATTAGTCGATTGGTTTCTCCGAGTATTTTGTTTGCAACTATGTATAATTGACCGGTGTAGTTAAAGTGGTATAATGTGATGAAGACTTACTTATTGTTACTTATGTTACTTATTGTTGAAAGTGATAATAAAAGTTATAGAATTAACTTTAATAAAAATAATAGTGATTTAGTTTGCTTACGTACAATAAATAAAAAGATATTTATAAGTAGACTTGATTTTTTTTCCATAATTTACTGATTAATGACAGCTTAAGGTATATAATCTGTACAAATAAAGCTGTTAACAGGAGACTAGCAAAAATAATGCAAATACATTCTTGTTTTCTTTTTTATTTACAGGATTTGGTTGTATATCTTTAGGTATTGCCTTTTACAGTCACTTTTAAATTTTTTATTATCTAAAATATAAATATTTCAATAATATAATTATATTGTTTATGTTTGTAATCTCTTCTTAGTGTCATTTTCTGTCTTCTTTGTTCAGATTGCACTTTTTTTTCAACATTTTGTTTTAACATAGATAATATTATTTTATAATAATCTTTTCTACATGTATGTTCATTTTATGATACAGTATTGTGATTTAAATTTTATTTTGTATTTTTCAGTGAATCGCTTAAGAAATTTGATCCTTTTCATTGGCAGAAGAAAGAGGCATTGGATTCAGCAATGAGACCAATTAAGTCATTAGCAGTTCTTTTAAATAACATTGTTGTGAAAAATTCCAATCATTCAAAGGATGAGATTAAAAATAATTTTATTTGTTTGCTTAAGGTAATTCAAGAAAAATAAATAATGTATTCAAATTTAAATTGCTTTTAACAAAGCATAATTAAAATAGAAATTGTTTAAAATTGGTCTTATAAAATGTATTGCAATATATTTAAATACACAATTCAAAATTGTTTTTGATTAAATAGTTTAAATCTCAGCTTTAAGTGTGGGCTCATTCTGGTTTACTATGGAACATCAAGTTTAAACTGATTATCATTATGTGTTTTGTTTTATACTACGCAATTTTTAACTTACTTTTTTTATAGATTGCATTATGGGGTAACAAATGTGATTTATCCTTGTCTTGTGGTGGAGCAGTATCTGTTGATGATAATCCATTAAGTATGCTCAAACAATATGATCACTACATGCTGGTCGATGATTCTGAGGATGTCTGGAAAACTCTGGCTGATTGTAAAGGTAGCACAGTTGGTGAGTAGATGCTTGTATTAGTTAAATTTTTGAGATGATTAATTAATCTTAATAAAGTTCAATCATATATTCTGGAATTGATTTTTATGAAAATTCATTCAATTTTTTTTTGTAATGTTTTACAAGAGTGTTAATAATCGGTTGGCAGTATCACATTAATAAATTTGTTTGAAAATTTATGTTAATTAGTCTTTTTTATTTTTTGTCTTCAGTCATTTGACTGGTTTGATGCAGCTCTCCAAGATTCCCTATCTAGTGCTAGTCGTTTCATTTCAGTATACCCCCTACATCCTACATCCCTAACAATTTGTTTTACATATTCCAAACGTGGGCTGCCTACACAATTTTTTCCTTCTACCTGTCCTTCCAATATTAAAGCGACTATTCCAGGATGCCTTAGTATGTGGCCTATAAGTCTGTCTCTTCTTTTAACTATATTTTTCCAAATGCTTCTTTCTTCATCTATTTGCCGCAATACCTCTTCATTTGTCACTTTATCCACCCATCTGATTTTTAACATTCTCCTATAGCACCACATTTCAAAAGCTTCTAATCTTTTCTTCTCAGATACTCCGATTGTCCAAGCTTCACTTCCATATAAAGCGACACTCCAAACATATACTTTCAAAAATTTTTTCCTGACATTTAAACTAATTTTTGATGTAAACAAATTATATTTCTGACTGAAGGCTCGTTTTGCTTGTGCTATTCGGCATTTTATATCGCTCCTGCTTCGTCCATCTTTAGTAATTCTACTTCCCAAATAACAAAATTCTTCTACCTCCATGATCTTTTCTTCTCCTATTTTCACATTCATTGGTCCATTTTTGTTTTTTCTAATACATTTCATTACTTTTGTTTTGTACTTGTTTATTTTCATGTGATAGTTCTTGCGTAGGACTTCATCTATGCCATTCATTGTTACTTCTAAATCCTTTTTACTCTCGGCTAGAATTACTATATCATCAGCAAATCGTAGCATCTTTATCTTTTCACCTTGTACTGTTACTCCGAATCTAAATTGTTCTTTAACATCATTAACTGCTAGTTCCATGTAAGGATTAAAAAGTAATGGGGATAGTCTTATAGTCTTCTAATCTAATTAGTCTTATAGTAGTAATAGTTGGATTGGAATAAATAGAAGATACAACATGATCTTCTTCTATGCTACATGCACTTTACTTGTCAGTGGCCATATAAAATTAGTTGATGCTACATTATGTTTGCTGTTGTAATTTACATTTAGTATAAATTTGTCAGATTTTTAAAGAAGTGTCAACACAGATGGATTCCTTCACAATACCTTTTTTCTCTTCTGACTATTAAGGATCATGTTTATGTAGTTTGGACTTCTTTTACTTTTCACAAAAAGGTCCTAATTCTTTCAGTCAGTTGTTTCCTTTCTTCTGTCCACCTATTCAGATATGTACCTTTCTTTTTTCTCTCTGGAATTAATTCTTGTATCAATCTTTAAATTCATCTCTGTTTTCAATCAAATCTTTAGAGATGTTAATATTTTTAAATATTTTTTTCTTTCTTTAAAATATCTGGTATTTGTTGTTCTGTTTTCATATACAAGGTTTGTCCCAAAAGTAAGTGTACTGATTTTTTATATAATAATCTATTGGACTTACTGAAATTACAAGTTATCTCCTTCAAAGTATGACCCTTGAAAGTTACACAGTGATTCCAATGTCTCTTCCACTGTTCATAGCAGTATCTGAAGTTATTTTCCTTAAGGGTGTTAGCTCATCGGTTACAGTTTTTTTATGTTTTCCGTCATCCCAAAATGATGACCCTTCAACTTAGGGAAGAGGTACAAATTGCACGGAGCTAGATCTGGGCTGTAGGGAGGCTGTGGAACTAGGGAATTTTTCTCCTTGCCAGAAATTCTCGAATTGAAAGCAAAGTGTGAGCTGGCGCATTGTCGTGGTACGGCACCCAATCATGTGCAGTATCCATTTGGACTTGCTGGACCTGTTTTCAAAGTTTTTCCAAGACATCTTTGTAAAAGGCGCTATTGACTGTCTGTCCTGGAGATACAAATTCTTTGTGCACAGTACACAGCTCGCACCACTTCTACATTTTCATCGTTTGTTGAGGAGGTTGATCTTCCAGAACAAGGGTCATCTTTAACATTTTCTCGGCCCTGTTTTAAAGCTTTGTACCAGCTAAAAACCATAGTTCTCAATAGAGTGGCACCTCCATAAGCTTTGGTTAAAGAATCAAATGTTTCTGTAGCAGACTTGTTGAGTTTCACACAAAATTTGATTCCCGACGGGGAGTCTTATTCTTTAAGACTTTGGGGGTTGGCGTCCCCACGGCCTTAGCCTCTGCAGCTATTCTTCCCACTATACAGTGAGCTGCAGAACACTTTACATCATACACATATACTACACCAAGAACACTACATAAATTACAACATACACAATTACACAACAACATCCTACACTGATATTTCTTACATTAACACTCGGTGGTGTTGCGACATCTTACGAAACGCAACCGTACCCCAAGGTGGGAACAAATCGTGCCGAAGGGTGAATGGCTCTACGTAGTGAGTCTCGAACGATGTCCTCTGGGCACCAGGGCGAACCCAGTTGTACTTAGCTCTAGCTCCAGTATGCGTGCGCTCTGCTGGAGTGGTCCATTTTTCGCCGGTACTCGTGGGACCAAAATTTCTGTTCCTATATCAAATTCCAAGATGGTTGGTGGTCCATCTGAAAAAACCACCAAATTAAGTCTTGTGAAGAGACCTCAATCAGCTTTGTCTGACGAGGATAAAAGTCCTATGGAAGAGAACTGCAAATCTTTATACTTGAACTCTAAAAATATTCGATTCGTTGTTCTCCGAAATAGTCAGGAAGGTGGCTCCCTCCAAAAGGTTTCACCTTTCCTAATAAACAAAACTGTAACAGGTGCAAGTGGCTCCCCGAAGAACATCAGGAAATTACACGACGGATCGATTCTGGTTGAAACATTCAACGACGAACAGAGTCGATCTATCTTACGTCTCCGTAATATGGGTGGTATAAATATAAGTGCTGAAAGCCACAAAACTTTAAATACGAGCCGGGGTGTAATTTTTTGTCGAGACCTTTTAGATATAGATATCAATGAAATAGTTGACGAGCTTTGGCACCAAGATGTTGTTGAAGTGAAACGTATTATGAAACGGCAGAACGGAACAGAAGAACCGACACCGTTTCTTGTATTAACATTTAATCTCCCTGTTCCACCAGAAAATATTAAAGTGGGTTACCTCTCGGTTCGGGTACGACCATTCATACCCAACCCACGGCGATGTTTCAGATGCCAAGGTTTTGGTCACACTACAACATCTTGTACAAAAACTGAGATCTATGCTCGATGTGCTAAAGAAGGTCACAATGACACTAACTGCGAAGAAAGTGAAAAATGCGCAAACTGCAGTGGTCCACATACAGCCCGCTCCCAAGATTGCCCAATCTTTAAAGAAGAAAAGGCAATTCTCAAAATCTGTACGGAACAAAAGCTATCTTTCCCGGCCGCACGAAGAGAATACAAAAAGTTAAATAATTCAAGGAACCTGGTTAATCCAGATGTATCTTTTGCTACCGCTACATCGAAACAAACTCTTACAAACGTTAATAATCAGCAGTGTGGATCCTGCAATGAACTTAAAAAACTTGTTCAGATGCTCTCTGATCAAGTAGCTTCACTTACAGCCACTATCTCAGAACTGACAAAGATGAATAAAACGTCTTTTGTCGCAGTTAGTGAATCCAACAGTGTGATACACACGAAAGTTCCTGCTGCCAAAGTCGTACCGGCACGAGTAGCGACTATCACAGCTGGCAGTAAGTCGCCTAATAAGCTCCCCGTAAAGGGAACCCACCTAACCACCCCTCTGGGATGTTAACTGCAACATCCCATTCAAATAAATCTCCTCCACCATCACCTCATATACTGGAGGATATGGTTGAAGAACCACCCGACCCTAGGGCATCGGAACTCTTTAAAATAAAAAAAATAATAAAAACCGGATCACATACAACTAATTTTTATATAACTTCCGAAATTTTTTTTTTTTACACTTATGAACATTATTCAGTGGAATGTTAGAGGTATTCGGTCCCGCATTGAAGATATTAGAGTACTAGCGCACACACGTGATCCACTAATCATGTGTTTCCAAGAGACTCACCTTCTACAACATGACCCAATTACACTCAGAGGATACTTCTGTGAGAGATACGACTGCCTAGTAGACAGTAGAGAGAGTGGTGGAGTAGCGATTTTCATGAAGAATGGGGTGTCACTACAAGAATTCAACTAGCCACTGACATTCCTGCTATTGCAGTAAAGGTCTCTATTCCCTTCAAATTGCATATCTGCAATATGTATCTCTCACCGAACACTGAGTTCAGTGCTTTAGATGTCTCAAATCTCCTCACGCAAATACCATCTCCATCGTTAATAGTAGGAGACTTCAATGCACATCATATTTCCTGGGGCTCAACCTTCTGCTCCACTCGAGGAAATATGATAAACAGATTGAGACAAGATTTTGACCTTTGCCTACTGAATAATGGATCACACACATTCATGTCCTTATCAACTGGTATTGTATCTAACCTTGATCTTTCCATATGCTCACCGAATGTGCTCCCTCATTTTAATTGGTCTGTTTGTGATGACTTTCACAGCAGTGATCATAGACCAATTATTGTTGGTTTCGGTGTAGACTGCGAGATTAAAAGAAGGCCACGGAGATGGATTGTTGAAAAGGCAGATTGGAACGGATACCACAAAGCATTCCAATCTCAGTATGACGATGGAGCGAACATCCTCGACCAATATTCTTCTTTTACGTCCATGATACTTGAGAATGCCAAGAAATATATCCCACAAACATCGGGTAATCCTAGACGTCCATTCGTTCCATGGTGGAACGATGATTGCAAATATGCTATTAGGAATCGACGGCAGGCACTACGCAAATTTAATCGTAGGCCTACAACAGAACATCTAAATTTATACCGCAGGGCTGGAGCGGTGTGCCGTCGCGTATTCTTGGACGCTAAGAGGAATTCATGGACGAAATACGTGAGCACTATCTCACGCACTACTCCTACGTCTACTGTATGGAAGAAAATTCGTGCAATTTTCGGATCACCGAAACAATCTATTCTCGGTCTTATTGATGAAGGAGAACTCCTTTCATCACCCTCAGAAGTGGCAAATAGTCTAGCAAAATCTTTCCGCTCGGTGTCTCTCACCTCATCATATAATAACGATTTTCAACGGTACAAGATACAAATAGAAGTATTATCGTTAAACATTGGTGATTCGGTTGGTGAATTAAACACTCCATTCGTATTTAAACAATTGTTACCTGCACTTATTAACTCATGGAACACTTCCCCTGGACCGGACAACATTCGCCTTTCCATTCTTTCACACCTTCCTAATTCGGCACTACAACAACTTTTGAATATTTTCAACGGTTTATTCTCCGAACAAGTCTTCCCACCCGGCTGGTCAGAAGCATTTATTATACCAGTACTAAAACCTGGTAAAGACCAAACCAACCCCTCAAGCTACCGCCCTATTTCATTAACAAGCGTTTTGTGTAAAATAATGGAGAGAATGGTAAACTGCAGACTTAATGGTACTTGGAGAAACATGGCTTTCTGTCTCCAGAACAGTGTGGTTTTCGACAAGGACGATCTTCTATTGACCATTTAGTGTCACTAGAAACAGCCATACAAAACGCTTTCCTAAATCGGCAGCACCTTGTCGCTATCTTCTTCGATATAAAAAAGGCGTATGACACAGCCTGGCGACGTGGTATTCTTAACACTCTCAAAGAATGGGGAATCAAGGGCAATATGCTTGCTTTTATCCGGAGATTCTTAAATCACCGAACGGCTCGTGTTCGTGTGGATGATTCGCTCTCAGATAGTGTCATCTTGGAGAATGGAGTGCCCCAAGGTAGTGTATTAAGTTCCACCTTATTTTCTGTAGCCATAAACGATATTACCAAATGTATGCAGGCTCCTGTCTCATGTTCTCTATTTGCTGACGACTTTGCTATCTATATTGCAAGCCGTTCAACACCTACAACAGAGAGACTACTGCAGAACACTATATCTCACCTTGAAGCTTGGTCCAGGATTACTGGTTTCACATTTTCATCCGAAAAAACAAAATGTGTAGTTTTTCTCGGCTACGAAACCCTTCTATTCCGCAAATATTTCTGATCGGTGAGACTATTACTATCTCTACTTACGTCAAGTTTTTAGGTTTATTTTTTGATAGCCGTCTTACTTGGGTCAAACATTTAAAAGAATTGAAAACAAAATGTTCCAAACTTCTAGATATGATGCGAGTCCTTACTAACACCAACTGGGGAGCCGATAGGTCATGTATGATACGTTTTTACTATTCCTTTGTTCGCTCCCGTTTAGATTATGGTTGTGTCGCCTACTCTTCAGCTCATCAATTCGTGCTTAAAATGCTGGATAGTGTACATCATGCTTTCCTTCGACTTGCCTCAGGCGCGTTTAGATCAAGTCCTGTCGCAAGCTTACATGTAGACTGTGGTGAACCATCACTTTGGGATAGACGAGACCAGCTTTTATTATCTTATTTTGCTCGTCTCAGAGGACAGCCAAATCACCCGGCTCTTGACTCAGTCTTTAGAAATGCTAATCTAGGAAAGTATGAGGACCATCCACGTCGTACTGCACCTGTAGGTATCCGTACGTGGCGTCTGCTGCAGCATATAAATGTTGACACACCGTCATTCTTTCCTATGTATCCTTGCTCATATCCTCCATGGAGAATAAAGCTTATAAATTTTAATTTTGACCTTACGACATACAATAAACAATCAACACCATCTATTGTCTTTCAGCAAATGTTTCAGTGTGTTCTCTCCAAGATGAAACCAGACGTGGTTGTATACACTGATGGATCGAAACAAAACGATACAGTTGGGTGTGCATTTGTTGTCAATGAGAGAACTTATATGTTTGGTCTACCCGGTATTACGAGTGTTTACCGCTGAACTATACGCTATAAATAAGGCTCTAAACATCATTAACCCTAAATATAGAAAAATTCTTATTTGCAGTGACTCGTGTAGTACTCTCCAAGCCTTAAAAAACTTTTATTCCAAACATCCTATCGTCATTGAAATTTACAACGCAATTGCTGAGTTGAATAATCGCAACACAGAATTAAGTTTTTGCTGGGTCCCTAGCCACGTAGGGATTCCAGGTAATGAACATGCAGATTCCGCTGCCAAAGAAGCATGTAACCAGCCTCCTTTCACCACCCGAGTTGCTACTTCTGATTTCATTAACTATGTAAAACAATTACTAAGAGCAAGGTGGCAAGGTGACTGGTCGGCTACCATTGATAATAAACTCCATCAGATTAAAGATTCTGTGTTGCCATGGGACTCCTCATACAGAAAACCCCGGCGTGAGGAAGTAGTTCTCTGTCGATTGCGGATAGGACACACGAGTATCTGTTTACAAGAGGACAAGCACCTCTATGCGCACGATGCAACTGCCGCGTGACTGTGCGCTACATACTCGTGGACTGCATATGTTATGCGGCATTGCGTCGTAAATTTAAACTACTCAGAAACATCCGTGGTATCTTGCGTAATGATAAAGAGTTTTTAAACCGATTGTTTCTGTTTTTGCGTAGTATAGGGTTAATACAAAAAATTTAATTACTCTAGTCCTTTGTATTGTTTTTGTTATCCGAGTAGCGAGTCTTTTACACTCCCTATCGGATTTTTTTTAATATATATATATATTCATATTTTTTTTTTTTTAAATTCGCCTGTGATATTAGTTGTAAGATTTTTGTGATATAAGTTGTAAGTTTTATCTCTTTTTTTAGTTTTAAGTTTTATTTAGTTTTTAACGTAGTTTTAAGTTACATGTTAGTGTTTTTGTTATCCGAGAATGGGCCTTTTATACCCATTCCGGATTTTGTTTCCTGTAATAGTAGTTTTAAGTTTTAATTACTTTTATTTAGTTATTTATTTTCCGGGCGATGATAACGACCAATCGTTTTTCGCCCTAAAAAAAAAAAAACAAAATTTGATAGCATAATGTTTAATATTTTCCTCTATCGCAAATGTAACGAGGTTATAAAACACGATCATACACGAAGAGCAGTAGCACATAACTGACTTAACCATCCATTTGAAACAAGTATGCACATGCAGCCAAGGTCACTATCTAAGCACTGTTTTACATCACGGACATTTTGCATTACCTGTTCGTTCATAGGAAAATCAGTACACTTACTTTTGGGATAAACCTCGTATATCAAATATTTATTTTGTTAATCTGTTTTTGTTCATTCTGTATAAATGTCTAAAAATCTTCATTTTCTTCTTTGGATAAATCCCTAATTTTTACTGTATCTGTAAATATCTTTTTCACTCTTTAATTTGTAAGTTCCATTTTCATATTTTGGTCTGTATATTTTTCTCAAAATTCTTTTCTCTACTTTTGTTGTTTCTTGTTCTTAATAGCACTGTGAACATTCTGAACCATATAGTGATTCTGCTAGTTTTACGATGCCTTAATTTTGAGTTATATGACAGTAATGTTTTGTTGTAAAGTTTCTTTGTGAGATGATAAGCGATTTCCACTTTTTCAATTCTACTTCTCTTGGTATTTTTTAAAATTACATTTTGTGTAATGATTTCTCCCAAATATTTAAATCTTTGGACTCTATTTGTTTCTTTGTTTATAGAAATTTTAATGGTTTGAATTTAATTCACTTTGTCATTGGAAAACCATTCTGTTTTTTCATAGGAAATTTGTATACTAATTTTACTTGTACATATGTCTTGTTTTTGAGTTTCGCTTAACTAGATGAAGATGTTTAAAAAAAATTTCAATACTATCTGCAAAAGTGTAGTTTCTATTTATGAATTTAAGTTTGTGGCCATTTTTATGTTTTCAAGGATGTTTAATTAATTTTTTTTCTCATTCTCTTTCAACTTTTTCTAGAGCACAATTAAAGAGTATTGTGAAAATGTATCTCCTTGTCTGAGTCCAGTTCTAATTTTGTATAATTCTGAAAGTTTTTCAAAAAATTTTACTTTTGATTTTGTCTGTTAATGTTTCTTTTATGTTTATTGTTTTGGGGTCTTTTTAAATTCTTCAAAGATTTTAAACAGTGATTTCCTGAAGGGATAGGCTTTCTTAAAATCTACAAGAATGTTAGCTAATCAACTAATGACTAATCTAATCAACTATTGTTGGCTTTTTAATTTTCTGGTAATATAAGATTTGTTTTAGATTAAAGATTTGTTCAGTGCAACATCTTCCAGGTCTACATCCACTTCTGTATTCTCCAGTTTTTTTTTCTGTTGTTGACTTACTTTGTTATGCACAAAATCTTGTATGGGACTGACAGCAGTGAAATTCATCTGTATTTATTGATGTTTGTCTATTTCCTTTTTTTGTGGAGAGAATGTATTAAAGTGTTTTTCCATTCTGGAATTTTTTCTGTCTTCCAAATCTCTTTAAATATCGTTTCAGGTTTTTTTTTGCATAGTTTGTCGCTTGCATATTTCAACATTTATGCAAATATATTGTTTTTCTCCATACATTTTACTACTTATGAGAATTCTGATCATTTTTCTGGAAGCTAAAAGTTTCTGTAGGGTTGGGGCAGTTTAAAAGGTTTTCAAAATATTTAACTAATTGTTTATTACCTTTGCAGTCTAATATTAGTAAGGAAAAGTAACATTTTTCAAGTAACCAGAAGTGTATTAGGTATACCTTTTTTTAGACTTTCATCAGTAGTGTTATGACCCTCAAAAATGCTTAACAGGTTAATCAATAATTTTTACTGAGCCCTTAAAATCTGTGAGATGACATTCTCTATAATTGAACATATCGGATAGAAAATATAGAACAGCACAGCCTATGTATTCTCCATCATATTCATAATTGCCATTTGGCAATTCATTTTCTTCAGAAAATTTTCCCAAATGATTTGTCAAATTGCCCTTTACTTTTGTACAAACTTTATTCAGAGTGTTCTATGAAAATCATAAAATGCTGAGTGATTTAATTATATCATATGATCAGAGTATATTATTTAATATGAATGTTTTTTTTCATTTAATACAATATACTATAAACATAACTGTACTTACTGATCTGAGTAACCTCTTCTTGTGAACTGAAAATTCACTTGGTGTTTGGCATGGATTAACACTGCTTGACGTCATTGGGTCTTCGATGTCTGTGAAGTAAACAGTAAAGCAGTAACCGCTCAACAGTAAGCTGATAGGGTTAAAAAAGAAATTTAATTGTTGATTGAATTATGACATTTAAAGAAAAAATATGATAAATTTTGGTTTCATCAAGATGATGTTATATCATATACCATGAGAACATCTATGATTATTTTATGAAATGTTTCCTGATAGATCGACTTTTACCCAACTATGTCCATAGGAGGAGTTCATAGAGGGAACAAACAAACATATATTACAGTTAGACTGTAATGTATGTTTGTTTGTTTCTTTCTGTAGCTTCACAGATTCAACCAATTACAACTAACTTTTGGATAATAACAGGTTTTCAGTCTGGAAGTAACATAGGCTCTCTTAAATTGTCTTATCGAAGAGGGAGCAACAACATCTACATTGAAGGACAAAATTACAAAATTTCACTCTTTAAAATTTTAATCATGGTTTTTCATAAAACTATAAAATAAAGACTGTTTGCCTCTTGTGATTTTTTTCAGAAGATTCATTGTTCTCGAGATATAAGTGAATAATGTGCTCAGCAAAAGGAAGTATGAATGCATCGCAACTAGCACAAACATGCGTTATACATATGTCCATTGTCATTAATTAACACTCAAATTTCTATTTAAATAACGTGTTTATAAAAAAAATTTATCATATGTAGATAACTAGTAAATTGAATTGTAAAGTTATGGAAACAATAAAAAAGTGCTAAATAAAATAATCATGTAAATACAAAAACCCAGCTACTAATTGTACACATTCCCTACATTAATTATGAAAAACGAACAAAAAATAGTAAAACAAGTTTTCTTTCTTTTCTTGTAGGCGGTTTTTCAGGAAACAGTAAATTAGTCAGTGATGCGAAATTTAATATCACTTCTACATTTTATGTTGTAGTCAGGTGCCTGTGTAGGCTATATGAGATGGTGACTATATGTAGGTGGTTCAAAAATTACCTTATTCTGCTGCAATCATAACTAATCATTAATATTTTTATTACTAATAATATATTGTATGTAACATTTATTAATATAAAACATATGTACTCTCCTTTTAATCCTTCCAATTTACTTTCCTTTTATATTTATAAAATGTTTGTTTTGGTTTTTTAATTTTTTCCAGATATAATTCTCGATAATGCAGGGTTTGAATTAGTAACGGATCTTTGTTTAGCTGAATACCTTATTGTAAATTGTGACATTGCCAAAGTTAGATTCAGAGCCAAAATGATGCCATGGTATGTTTCTGATGTAATGGTAAAGGATTTTCATTATGTGATAAATACATTAGCTGAACACCAAGAACCTTTTTCTAACATTGGAAATAGATGGTTAAATTACGTAAATCAAGGTATTTATAATTTTTTTATATATCGACATGTACTTTTTATGTTAATTGAATAGAATAGACTCTATTCATTATCAAAGTGATTTTTGTTAAATTCTTTTTAATAAACATAACTGTGTTTATGTTTGTTTTTGTTCTGCAAGTATAATGAATTTCTTCTATATCTTTCTAAATGTACAGTGGGAGAATTTCCTCAGGCTTTTATTGTATGATTATGCAAGTTTTAAAGAGACAATGAGAACTGTTTGAACAATATTTTATAGATACCATCTTAAAATTGATTAATCAAGCTTGTAACAGATTTTATTTATATATTTTTTTAGTTTATTTATTCTCAGAAATTTTATGTGGCTTTAATAATGTATAACTATGTTGTAAAAACAGATTTTAGAAAAAATCTAATTGCATCATTAAAATCTTCAATCTTTTCTGCCTAAAATTTATAAAACAATCTTGTCATTGTTTTCAATTTTCTTTTTACTGGTGTGAGAATAGAAAAAATTACAGTTTTTCTGGAGATTTGAAGAAAAGTAAGTTTGGACAGCTATAAAAAAATAACCGACAGCAATAAAAAAGTTTTTATTATAATATTTTATTCATCTAATCTTTGTTTATCACTTTGTCAAGCACTAATGTAATTATTTTTAAAATGCCTTTGATAGTTTTTGCAAGTCACATTTCAGAATTTGACTGCATTTGTACATAGAATGGCAGCTCTCTCATTCAAGTGCACACAGTTTTAAATGATCACAATACTATAACGTAGTGATGAATTTATGAACAAGTTAATAATAACAAATTACAGCTATGTAATACATTGCAACCAGACTATACTTGAACAAGAAAACTGCCATTTCACTGCAAGCCTTTTTGATTTATGAAGTTTCACATCTTTTCCCATCTTTGCTCGATGGCAGTAATGCTGTCAGTTATATTTTTATAGTTGTCTAAATTTTTATTTTTTAGAAAATTACTAAAAATCTGTTTTACTATTTTCTTACGTACCAAAAGAAAACTGAAAATGATACACAAGTAGTATTTTATATATTTTACACAGAAAAGATTAATAATTTTTATGGTGTAATTAAATTTTTTTTGATTACCCAAACATATCAAAATCTCAACCACAAAGTTATTTGAAGTAAGTCCACTAACTTACTTGAGGCTAATTTAAAATTTGACAATATATTTACATTTAACAATAAGTATAACATGATCTGCATACAAAATTAAATTAACATTACAATTTACAACTGCATGGGAAAAGTCATTAACATTAATATTGAATAAAAGCACGCCAAATTCTGAGGTAATCATTTCAAATAATAGCCAATTTAGAAACGGTAATTTTGATCTTTTCTTTGAATTACAACATAGTTTTATTTTTTCTTTATTAGAGATATAAGTTTTAAACTAGTTTAGTATATAACTATGAATCTCTTATTGAATTAATTTTTTGATGAAACTGTGAAAAATTGTTTTCATCAAATTCATAAATCTTCACTGACATAAAAATAATGATAAAAATTAACATTATAATTATAATTTATATTATTGAATGGGTGATTATTACTCTGTTATAGAAAATTCAAAAAAAGGAATATTAAACAGTAGTGTGTATTCAGACAAAAACAAGAGTTAATGAAAACACGGAGAATTGGGGTACAAGTATTTTACGGGTGTTTTAAGGCATACCTATGCACCCAGACTCTCAGACCCTCTTTTTTTCTGTTTAACTTCCAGAACCACCATAAGGTATTACTTCAGAAGATGATATGTATAAATGTAAATGAAGCGTAGTCTTGTACAGTCTCAGGTTGACCATTCTTGAGATGTGTGGTTAATTGAAATCCATCCACTAAAAAACACTGGTATCTATGATCTAGTATTTAAATCTGTATAAAAGTAACTGCCTTTACTAGGATTTGAACATTAGGACTCTTGATATTGAAATCAGCTGATTTGTGATGAGAGTTCGCCACTAAACCAACCCGTTTCTGAGACCCTTTGGGGAATGCGATCATTGTGGGGAGGAGGTTACTGCAGAACATATGGTGTTTGTGTGTGATCGTTTCCTGCAGCATAGAGAGCCTCCCAAACAGAATTTGGCATGCTTACCGTAGAGAACATCATTGGGAGTATGCTGCAAATTGAATGATCATGCTATGCAGTGTCCACGATGTTGGTTAAGATCATCTGATCGTAGATGGCAGCAGAAGTGCAGGAGCGGTTAATTCCTCCTGAATCTCCCTTGGGGCTGTGTTCACATTAAAACAGGTCCAGCCCCAAGGTTGAGTAAATACAAAAAAAAATTAAAGATGCTCTGCAAAACGGAGTAATGACCAACTGAATCGATTCCTCTAGCTTTCAGCTGTAACTGGTATCAGTTATTGAAATTGTATTGTAAACTCTGCAGTGTTGCTACTTTGCATGATTTATGAAACGCCCTTCGTAAATCAAGGATTGAGTATAATTAAGTTAGATGTTGCTAAATGTATTTTAATCTCTTTGACTTGTTATACTTTTATACTTAATTATAATCTTTGGCGTATTTTTTTGTAGGTAAATTTGAAATACTTGCTGATCAATTTTGGACTCTTCCGCTTAACTATTATCTTATGGAAAAGGTTGATAAAGAGCTATATGATGATTTAAAATCATCTAAATTATTAATATTCAAAGGAGATTTAAATTATAGAAAATTAGTCGGCGATGTAAGTTGGCCAACAACTTGTCCTTTTAAAAATGCACTTAGAGGTTTTCATCCGGCTCCACTCGTCTCACTTCGTACACTTAAAGCTGATGTCGTTGTTGGTCTAAGACCAGGGCAGGCTGAAGAAACTGCAGCTAAAGCATCTGATTGGATGCTTACTGGTGATTTTGCTGTTATACAGTACGATAGTGAAAAACATTTTTCATAATAATCAATATGAATTTTATTCTCTTTTAGACATGGTTGTTTTATTTGGTTGTAGTTATTATTTCCTGTTCTATTATTTTAGAATCTGATAATTTTTGTTATTAAAGTTTGAATTATTTCTTTCTGTTTAATTATGATAAATTGTATATTTTTAAAGTATACCTTACATAAATTGATTGTGATGAAAAATTGCTATCGTGCACAATTATGTTTAGCTCCTTGAGAAATAGCATATATGAATAATTTAAATGTAAATGGTAACTGCATATTTTAATATTGTTTTTCTTAAATACTGCTTCTAAAACAGAAAGCAAATCAATCATGCTCTGCCTTCTGCCACATTTTCACATGTCTGGTAGGTCCTCACTTTAATCCTCTTTGCTTCATGATTCTGTGCCATTTTCTTAATGTTATATCTAATTTATTGATCAGAGTATTTATTTAGTATTGAATTTATGGATCATAATTAAAAATGTTATTATATTGTAGTTTAGTTATACTTGTCATATCTAAAAAGGAGTATAAAATATTTATTTGAGAAAAAAGTAGTAGTAAAACTATATAGTTGAATGTTAAATAAAATCTAAATTTAAAAAGAGATAGGTAAAGATCATTAAAGAAAGATAACTTGTTTTTATAGCACATTTGGTGGCTTTAATTTATTTCTTGACTTAACATTCACTTTCTTTCTTTTTAACTCTTGTATTTTTGTTCACATTAAAAATAATAAGTAAATCCTTCTTAATGAGAATTTTAAATTTATGTTTTTTCTGATTTCTAATTTTGTAATGTATGTACCAAATTAGCTTTATTTTATTTTCAAGTTTTATTTGAAGCATTTAATAAAATTTCATTTTAGTTGTTATTTTTTGGATTATCTATATCATTTAATTGGGTAGTTGTTATCCTGTGTAATATCAACTTTATTATAATTACTACATCTCACATTCATAATTATCTGTTCAAAATTCCAATCTTCCTCTATAAATTTTACTGTCTACATATTTCCTTTATTGCCAAAATAGTTAAACCTGGATATCTTAATTTATGGCTAACTGACACAGTTAATCTCTTTGATATTGTTAAATATTTCTACCTTCTGCTATTCATCTTAAGACTTCTTCATTTCATTCTTTCATCTAATTGTTGAACATCCTCTTAAACTACTGCATTTAAAGGAATCTGCTTTTCTTGTTCTGTTCACTATTATAAGTAGTATCAAACTGCAATTAAATATTTTTTCAGAATTTTGAATTCTTATATCTATAATTGATACTACACATCTTATCTTCTGGATTAAAGTTTCCCTTACCAATGCCAATCTTGTTTTGAATGTTACCTCACTTTATATATCCTTTGTAATTTGAAAACGATTTTAAAGAAATTAAACAATAATTTTTTGTAACACCTGTTATAATATGCTCCCTTAATTTAATATTTAATTTTTCATTATATTTCTTCTATATTCTACTTTTATAAATGATGACAATGGTTCATAATTTGTATATAAAAAAAATTAATCAACAAACTGTGTTACCTTATCTTGTCATATTCTATTATTCTTGTGATATATATTGATAATACTGTACATTTGTAATTATGTATATAAAAGAACATAGATGTTTTAACAAATAGAAAATCATTTAATATATTTTAATGGTTGTCTCAGTTTCATGAAATGTTTATTAAAGTATAAATTTGTAAGTGGAATACAAGTGGTATTTGTAAGTGGAAGGATTGTATAATTTCTTTTTTAATTCAAAATAATTTTATGATTAAAAGTAAGTGTATATTTCTATACATATATCGGTGCTTAATTTTACTGTGTGTGTGTGTGTGTGTGTGTGTGTGTGTGTATTTATATATATATATATATATATATATATATATATACATTTATATTTATTTATTTTGTTAGTATATTTAAGTATTCTATAATTTTGTGGTATTGTTAAACTGTTTTCGTATCATTCTAATTTTGTTGGTAACTAATGTGATATACTTTTAAAAAAAAAATTTATTTACTGTGTAATTATTTGTGTAACTTAAAAAAAGATCTTTGTGTTAAGTGTTACTTAAAAACATATTTATGATAAATACAAATTTAAGTATACTGAAATAGCTATGATTAAAAACTGTAATCTGTGTTTTAAATTAACCTAAAATACTTAGTTCTTCTAATTTAAATTTTAAAAATTCCTTAAACAATGATTGATTGCATTGTTACTGTTTTGAAACTGTCTTTTTGGTCATATAGTTAAGTTTTGAATTAAAAAGCTGTCAACTGTTATATAGATTTACCTTTTATTTATATTTATATATATACCTTTATTTTGTGATTTATATTTTGTGATATACCTTTTATGAATGACTGAAAACTACATAAAAATAAATAATTATTGTTATTAATTTACAGTTTTGTATTTTATTCATGAGTTGAAATTATTTTTTTTTTTAGCAGTAAGAAGTTATTTAATTTTTCTGTTAAGTTATTTTGTGTAGCGAATGTTGAAAGAATAATTGTATAAAATCAATGTTTAAAAAAATTAAACAAACTTAAAAACATTTCTCAAAAAATAAATAAAGAGTACTTTTAATTCTTTTCAAAATTTCAACTTTTGAAGATGTATGATAAAAAAAAAATCAACATTTTATTTGACACATGCGTGAGAAAACCAAATGTTATGAAGAGTTGAAAATTTTTTTTTTTTTAATTAGTTAAAGGTTATTTTATAGTTTTTAAGTTTATTTTATTATAATTTGTTAGTGATATTTTAAATTAAAATATGTGGAGGCTCTAGAAATGCTGCCTAAATGAAAGAGAAGCATTCACAAAAATTCAGTATAAATCGATAAAGTAAGAAACATAAGAAACTCATACTGGACGTGAAATATAGCTCTTTGAAATATTTGTTATTTTATCACCAAAGTTTAAACTAATTTTCTTTGATATTTTTTTTTTTTATACAAAATACTATCAATGTCAGAATGACATTAGTGCATATATATATATTTGTATTTATTTATAATACACCTATGTAAAGTGTATTATTTTATAAATACTTGACAAAATTATGAAGAGTAATATTTTCAAATTTCTGAAAAAACTTTGACAGAATAAAGAGAGGATCATAGAAACCAATTCATTTGGTGTAGAGTAAGGATTGTATATAGATAAAAGTTGTGCATTTCTATTAGATTGAATACCCTCTCAGTCTTTTCTGAAATTTGTTAAAAATTTGCCTATATTTGCAAAAAAGTGTTATAAATGAGGCGACATATTAATTCAAAAAGAGATTCTTATATATAATTTTGAAAGTTTGTTTGCAACAGCATTACATAAGAATTTACTGACCAATCCCATTCAAATTTGCAGGATATATTCGTGTTATCCCAGGAAAAGTTTTAAGCTATAGATCGAGACCTAACTCCCTCAGTTGTGAATTAATTATATTCATTAAGTGGCGACCCGGATACCCCAGAACACATGGTGTTCTGGTGCCCGCAGTGGGTTGATTACTGTCGAACTTGTTTGGTGATAACTGTACTGCCCAGTGTGGAGAACATCATCGTCACTATGTTGCAGATCCCCGAAAGTTTTGATAGCATTGCAGGGTTCATGGCAAGGGTTCTTCAGGAGAAGGATCGGGGGGGCTCGGCGATGAGGGACAGCCCTCACGGAGCTGCCATTCACACGTGCTTGTATGAGTGGGCGGAAGCGATGAGGGACAGGGACTCACGCACCCATGAGTGAAAAAGATCAAGTCCTGGCGGGGATGCCCACTTGGGGTGTCCCTGTTAGAGGCATTGACTGACATAAAGACCAAGTCCCAGCTCCCAGAATGGGGACCCAGGGATGGTATAGCCGAGCCTGGTAGATCCTACTCTGGGGGTTTGAGACGGACCCAAAGTGAGATCCAACTGGCAGGCCAAGACGTGAAGGCCCATTAGAATAAAGGACATGCCCCTGGGCTGTGTAATACTTAACTGCAGAATCCAGTTCGGGGAGAAGAAAAAAAATTAACCTTTTAATTCAATTATATTTCTGTCACCATGGCAACAGAAGTAGGTTGTGGAATTTTCCTTGTCAGAGGTCTATGTACTTTAGTTACCATAGTTATATTACTTTAGCTTTTGTAATTTAGTTTCTTTTTCAGGTTTCTATAAAGCCTGAATACTTTCTGTCTGAAAGTTTTCTATAAAGTTTAAGTTTCTAAAAGTAGTTTAAGTCTATAAAGTATAAGTTTCTATAAAGCCTGAATACTTTGTTATTTATCAGTATTATTTTTACAACCATGAGGTTAATGAACCATGCAGGGGTTCAGGGTCCAGAGCCCTCTGGCTAGATGGAATGGTAAGTGAAGTGAGCTCTGTGGCCCTGCACTCAGCCCCATAATTTTTAGAGGCCCCTGGGATTCTCTTGGGGTACAGGGGGTAGAGTCCTTTGGAGAGATGGTCAAGGTGAGCGAAGCATCCACCAGCTAATTCATTAATGATTAATTTATTAAAGCAAGATTTCACATGGTGAAGTATACAGTCGCCTAATAATAATTTTCAATTAAGTTTTTTCTTTTTACCTTTCTCTGCTAAGTTTTGAAACAATGTGTATAACATATTTTTTTCAGAAAATTAACAGAAGGGTTTAATAAGTTTGTTTTTACACTACATGTCCCAATCTTTTTTGGGACTGTTTTGAATGTAAACACAAATCAGAGTTACTTTTTCTTATTCATTACACATCTAATCCCTGTCCCTGTGAGTGAAGGGCTGCATATTTCTTCAATTCTGCTGGGTTTGGCATGCTTATATATAAAAATATATTTGGTTTGGTGGATTATTTGAGAAAACCACTTTAATTTTTCTAGTATTTGTGCAATTTGATACTTTCTACTCTTGAGAATGATTATATTACTTTTAGAAGAGGCTTTTGCTCCATATCATGTCCCCTACAACTATTACACAGTCTTAAGGTGCCACTTTCCACAAAGAATTTAAAACATTTTTTTAAATATTTTACTCCTTTTGATTTATTTATTTACTATTTTTAATATTAAAGTAACAGTAATAATAATAATTACTAGATATACAAACTAATAAATGTTTTTCAGAACTTTGAGAGGCGAGTCATAAATCACTGTTACTGACTTAACAGATTGGTATTCAGTTACAATTATGATAAATTCATTAAACATAATTTAAATTTAATAAGTTGAAGAAACATAAGTTAAAATATTCTGAAATAAAAGTTGAAATTAAACATAATAAAATTTCAGGGGTTGTCCTTGACCAACATTTAAGTCTCTTAAGCGATCTATTTATCAGAAAAATTGCCTTATCTTCATAGAAGAATTAGATTTTCTTTTTCTTTATATTTGTTTAGTATTAAAATCTTAAAGCATAACAATATACAACCTGTGTCATTCTGATTTTTAAAGTTTTTTTTGAACATCACCTTTGATGTCATAAAAGACTGTCAACACCATCTTTATGTTTGAATGACCATTTTTCTGTATTAGTGACAATTTTCCAACTCACTGCGATGATTGAGACTTATTTCCTCATAATAACTTGTGCACCCATATCTCATTGCTGGTTATTATCATCAATAAGAAAGTTTCATCACCATTTGCACGGTTCAAGAGTTACTGACAGATTGGTATCTGTTGTCTTTCCGCTCTTGACATAACTCTGTTGTGTTGGCTTAATACAAATTCTGTTGGCAGCAACACAATGCATTCCTAATGTTTTGTGATATGAACCCACCAAAATCACACTCTTCTCTTACCTTAGAAATGTGAAACAGTTGATTTGACTTCCCTAAACCATTCAGTCAGGTAATATAGTGCACATTTCTGTAGATATCAATGACCTTCCTTGATGAGCATCATCTTTAATAGATTTTTAACTACTTTTAAAACAACTGAACCATTCATAGCATCATGTGTCCTCAAAGAGTTCTACCCATAAAACTCTTGAATCATTTTTTTGTTTAGGTAAAGTTTTTTCGAAGCTTTACAAAAATTTCACTGCAATTCTTTGTTCATGTAAGTTTTTAATTATAAAAATAACTAAAGGCACCTACTTCAAATGATTGTGAAAAACTAATCATCATAGACGTACATGAGTGGTAATAGATTGTTCCATTACAACCAAGCTGTAAAGTATGCACCAGAGAAAAAAGTTGGGTTATTTTTAAACAGTTTGTGTATAGGAAAAAATTTGAAATTCCTACATTTTGTAAAATCCTTAATAAAGCAGCACTCTTTCATTCTTGGAACTAAAAAAAATATTTAACCTCTTTCTGAAATTTTGCCTTTATATAATGGAAATTAAAAAAAAATGTTGTACCACCAAATTAGTGTGGTTTAAATATAGATGTATATTAAGTACAGGAAAATTATTTTCCAGCCCCACTGGACAGTCTAATACTGCATTACACATTTTTCCTAATAATCAAACTCTTAAATGAATCGCAATGTAGTATAAAACTGTAGTACAAGTTGGTTATAAAGGGATTCAAGGGACTAGCAGTATCTGCTCGTTAAAAATTAATGAGCCTACTCAAATCAGAAAAAATCTTTAAATACAAAGTAAATAACTAATCCCAACATTAAAGAATACAACATTGTTTAAGAAATTTGCCTGAACTTGAAAAAAAAATTGAAATCATATTGCATAAAATTGTAAGTACATACATACTATTATTGTACATGGTTAAAAAATTTTAAACTTACCAAAAATTGGTTATTTTCAAAATAAATTATTGTAACATGTATAACTTATACTTTAATACTATACTTAAACACACTTAAAAAGCATGATCAGTACATGCAATACATTGGTTTACATCAATAAAATATTAAAAATGTTAACCTAACTTAAATTTATCTTTAGTTTGCTTTTTATTTTTATACCTGAAATCCTAAAAACAATTTTTAAACTATTTAATTGTTTTATAAACTCATTACTAACATCATTTCAAAAAATTTTTTAAACCTAAACTGTCTTGAGCTGCATGAACAGAAATGACTGGATTTCTGTCATCGTGTTTTATTTCTTTCTTTCACTTTCAATTTTGCTGTTTTTCACTTCATTGTTTCTTCATCTGCTGTACTTTTGATTATTAACACGGATAATCATCAGCATTCACATAAATATCCATATATCTGTTAAATACGTTTTTGGAATCAATGGTTCGAATTCACTTGGGGAGTGGTAGTTCATCTTCTAGCTCAATCTTTTTTTGTTGCAGCTGCAGCAAGACCAGATTTTTTGAAACTGGTTTGAATTGAAGATACATTATCACATCCTCTGTTCGATCTGATGGCATCCAAAACATTTGGATTACAATTCTTTTTTTTCTTCTGAACAGTCAAGTAATTGTAATACCATTAAATGTCTGAAGTGAACTTTAATAGAGTGAATGTCTTCATCCATCAGTTGTAGGGTTTGGAGACAGAAATATGATTTTTATGTTAGTGAGGTTTTCCAGTACTGGATGTGCTTGACTCAATTTGCAAAAAAAGTTTTCTTTTTTTTCTTCATTCACAATCCTAATTAGGAATTTCAGCTTCAACAAATTTTAGAATGAAATTTTTTAGAAATTCCATATCTTTGTGTTGGCTAGGTGCTTAACTGGGGGTTTTTTAATGTACTACCTGTAAAAACCTCATAAAGTGGTAGAATGGAATTTACCAGAATCCAGACATGGCTTACTACTGCATCTGGGTTTTTTCTTATTAACCAGTTTCACTTTATATATTCAAATGAACTTACAAGCATCACAATTTTTATAATAATTTATGTCAATAAGATTAACAATATTATGTCTATTGCACTTTTTTATCACAAATACAGGTCACAGTGGGTCAGCCATTCCAATGTGTTGGGGGTAAGATCATGGATGTCCTGTAGCAAGCCTCTAAAAGATGCATTTGGATAAATCAGGGCCAGGTGGGCGATCATTTGCTCTTCAGTTGCACATTGATTATATCGTGGGCTTTCTGCAGCTCTTCATTGGGTCAGGGTCCTATTGTAGATACCATGATTTGTGCAAATCCTGTTGATATTGTACTACTGTCTTCTGGGAAGAGTAAATCCTAGTACCCTCAGAGTTGGAGCTGTTACAAGGTTGGAGTTAACAATATTCTGACCTTACCATAGTGATGTCCAGTGATCCTTTGTGTTGAAGTCGATCTGATTGATGGCTGCTACAGGTGGATGTCTGGACTTTAGTCTCAGGTGCTGCTGTTTGAGAAAATCTATATCAGCATGATTAGGTAGAGATAGATGAATTAGAATTATATCTTGATCTCCTGATGAAAACGAGGTAAACCAAACTTTATAACAGTCCTCCTCAGGTACGTTCTGATATTTGGCTCCAGAATAATAGTATGCCAAATCAACATAGAAGGCATCAGCCGCAATAAAAGTGAATATATTAGTAAGTTAGCAATTAAACTTAAACTTGATGTTATCACACTACAGTAAACACAACCAGCTGACAATTGCCAAATTCAATCACGAGGCTATATGCCAAGGTATAATCTCGCTGCAGCAATAAGTCATCCAATATATGAAATTGCTATATATAATAGAAAGAGTATTGATAATGTTTCGATAACCCTCTTATCTTCCTCACTAGATCTTTTTGTACTAGCTGTAAAGGTTGAAGAAATGACAGTCGTCAGTATTTGTAAATCTCCAAGTGCACAGTGGCCTAATAGCATAATCCCTCTTTTTAAACATCCTTCTATGTTTACAGGAGATGTTAACTCACACCACCAAATTTCAGGATGTAATGACAATACACAAGGTGTAACCCTAGAATAATCGGCAGAGAGAAGCAACCTTAACCACTTTGACTTTTATTGAAAAGATCATGACCTCCCTAGTCTAATTGAACAATGGTTTAATAACACTCAGTATTATAAACATATAGTACTGACGACATAAATATTTAATTCCTATACCTGAATTTTTAAGTTCAGATGAAATTTTGCACAATAATTTCTGTATATGGGGCATTGATATCACTTAATTTTTGTGACAATCAGTCGAGCGGGAGAGACATGGACCTTATGGATCCCATATTCCAAACTTCTACTTAGGAATAGGTAGATTATTTCTCATAATTTAATGCCCCTTATGTAGGTAAGACATTTTTTGATGGTATTTGGTATTAGTCAAATGCCTATAAAGAGGTACGGGGCAAAACCCCTTTCTTCTTTTTGTTATTTCTGAACTCAAATAACATTCTTGAACTAATTAGATAACTATTACCATTAATATGTCACTTTGGTTATATATTCAGGCAATTTAATTCAGGATGAGAGATGATAAGCTTTTTTACAGTTACCTTCAGATTGGATTAACCAATTTTTATGAAATTTTATGCAATAACTTCAGAATACTCCAGAAATTGATTGCAATACTTCAGAATTGATACTGTTTAATATTGGCTGAAGAGCAGGCAGATATAATCACCATAGGGCCTGTATTTCAAAATTTCATTTAAAGAACAGAATAATCCTTTATTCAATTAAATATCTCCTAGATGACTCGTACACTTTTGGTTCATGTTGTGTTCTATCAGACCCTAAACTAAATGGGTGTAGGCAAAAAAACTTTACGTAAAAATTTTCTTATTTATTAGCTAAAATAGATCAAATATTTAAGTGAATCGTTGAAGAATGTTGTCTGTTTTTAGGAATAATTAAATATTTTGATAATAGTTTGTAATTAATAATTTTGAAATTCTCTACGGTGTCAAAAATGTAATCAAAGTAATTTTTTTTTTTAGTATGAAAAATAAAGGGGTGAAATAATTTATATACTGGACTAAATGTGTAACTAATTGTGATATGTTATTTAAAGTTGAAATTTCCCAGCTTTGCCAGGGGAGTTATGCAAACCTAGCTTTTTTTTAATATTTTAATTTAATTTTAATAATGTAAAAACTGACTGAACATACGATATTGAAATGTTCTATGGTGTCAACAATGTAATCAAGTAAATTTTTTTGAGTATAAAATACAAGGGGTGAAATAATTTATATACTGGACGAATGTGTATCTAAAAGTGATTTGTTATTTAAAGTTGAAATTTCCCAGCTTTGCCAGGAGAGTTATGCAAGCCTAGCTTTTTTTTTAATATTTTAACTTTATTTTAGTATGTAAAAAACTGATTGAACTCTAATGATATTTAATATTTTAACATTCTAGGCAGAAACCTGGCATTTTTTGCTCTTGCAATGGTTTCCATTTAAAATTTTTTTTTTTTATTTTAGCCTCAACTGTTATGGTCATTAGCAAAGACAGAAAATGTTAACATATGATAAAGAAAGGTTTTACTAGATTATATATTAGAGCATTATACATGTATATTCTTCCAATAAATCACATTATTTATGAGAAAAAAATTTATTCACATTGTCATTCTATCATTATATTTTACAATAATTATGGTATCACAACACATATACAAATAAACTCTAATTATGAATTAATCACATTATTTATGAAAAAATAAAATTATCTATGTTATAAAAACAAAGTAAGAAATTAAACTTTATAAAAGTTTTTGGAAAATTATGGTAGTAAAGTACATGCACTCACTTGCATGCACAGATTATTCCTAATGCATATAGTATTTACAGAACACTAATTTATTCATTAGTCTCTCATTAAGATTTAAAAAATTTCTTGAGTTCTGAACTAGTAATATAATTGATGATCACTGTACTTTTAGTAGTAAAATTATGAAAAAGCATTTCATACAAATTTATTGTAAGACAGACACCCAAATTATATAAATTTATAATGTATTGATTCTCAAGTTATAAAATAAACATTGGTTAATATTGTCAAAAAGTTCTTAATCCTACAAAATCTCAACTTGTAAATAAAAAAACAAATAGTTTTACAAAGATCATTATTTAATACCTTTAAGAAAGAATAGTGTAAACTATATGTAGAAAATTAAATATGGTAAATTATCCCTTTTGTTTTTTTGTGTTCTCATAACTTGGCAGAATACTTCAGCTACAATTTTTACACTTCTGTAACCAATTTAAAAAATTGTTTCACCAGTTTATTTAAAATATAATTAAAAGGTTTTTATTTGCAGAAACAACACTATTCTGTCTAATGAATTTTTAAATAATATTAATAAAAGATTTTAAAAAACCTAATTTTTCTATATTATGTTGAATGTGGACATAGATATGTGCTTAAAATAATTTTCAATAATGTCTTCAGAATTTTGAGTTAGTTTGTTATAATTCTTTATATTTTATGTATTGCCTTAACATTTTATCTGTTTTTATTTTAAATAATTAATTGTACTAAAATTACAACTACTTTTTGTAGTTTATATTTCTATTTATTATTACAAATGTATTATTATTACCGATCAGAATAAAAAAAAGATTTCTTTGTTTGTGACCCTCAATATGTTTCTTCATATTGTTTCTTTACCTTCAATTAATTACTGCATATGTGTAGGACATTTCAACTCTGTGTTTTTTTTTTTTTTTTTTTGCAATTATGCACTCGCTGGTCCCAATTCATAATTGGGCATAACATAAGAGATTAGTCTTTTTCTCCAAAGAAGTCGCAGAATATTAATGTAGTGTCATTTACTTTTTGTATATTTACTATTTTGTTGGGCTTACAGTTTCCTTAATTATGTTGAAATCATGAAATAAAAACTATCACAACCTTGTAGTAACTTACAACTGTAATTGTCCTTACAAAAAAAGAAATCATATAAATTCCAAACTTCTTTAAATTAAAATTATGTTATCGTAATTATGCTGTTTAATGCTTGTATTAATTCCTTTTCCCTCCATCAGACAGTTTTAATGTTTTAAACCTCTCAAAAATATAACCCCACATTTAGTCAATCTAATTTGAAAATGATTCATGGTGGTTTAAAAACGGCTCTAACAAAATTATAAATCATTATTTTGTTTAAGAAAGTTTTATTCTAAACTTTCTTTCTAAATATTTTTACTGTTTAGTTCTTCCTTCTTTTATTTATATTTTTACTGACTTATTGTCATTTATTCTCTTCCTTATTTATTTTCTAAACATTCATTTTTATATCATGTTCTACCATAAGTTCTTATGGTTTTGAAATCTTCTATTGAGTATCCTGAGCCTCATTTTGGAAAAACATGTATGTCTGTGAAACTTATACAGTTATTTTCCTTTCTTCATCTGTTGATTCTAGAATATTTTTAAACATACATATTAAACAATATTGGAACAGGCAACATCATTGCTTGGCTAATCTTCATAGTTGTACAAACTATTCAATTTATACATATTTATTTTAATAATTCTTTTCTGATCAGGTATAATGCTTTAATTAATCTTTATTAGTGTTAAATCATTTATGTTACTAAATTTCTTTCAGTTTGTTATTTTTATAATTAAAATTTCTTTCAGTTTTGTTACTTTTTATAATTAAAATTAAACTTTTTAGTACAAGTAGTTTCTATAAATTAATTACAAAAAAAAAAGTTGTAAAACCAAATATGAACATCTACCAAGTAATTTTATGAGTTTTTTCAAGTATTATGGACATTAGTGAGAAAATCATTATACAATAATATTTATTTTGAATAGACTGTTAAATAATAAATAATGCGTTTTTCATTCTTTTTTCATAATAATGATGAAAAGTTTTTCAATCTTAAAAGTTTTTTAAATAATCTTTTTGGCAAGAATTCTATTTTTTCTGCTTCTGGAATAATTTAATTTGTAAGATTTCAGCTCTTTTCATGTTAATATTTTCTTAATATAGTTAAAAGTAACAAACCATTGTGATCTGTGGCTTTCATGTAGAAGGTTTTGCGTTGAAATTCCTGTTAATATGCATGTTAACAAAATTAATTTCTCAGCATAAAAAAATATATAGTGACATAGTTAAATAGATATAATTAAGGTATAAGTAAATTTAAAGGTTTTTTTTTTAATTTGGTAGCAATGGGCATTATTGAGAAGGTCCTAATTAAAATCCCAGTCAGCTTTGATGTTTTTCATTCACTATAGAATTTTCACATTATATGTTCCTATGCATGGTAAATTAATCTTCTGAAAGAAAAAATTCTCAAGTACAGCAAATTAAAATCTGTTTTTGTCAATGGTAGTCAATAATAATAATAATATTAATTTTAAAATGTACATTTTTTAATAGATCAAATTTTTCCAATAAAATGCTTTATTTTGCTTGATGAATTAATTTACCACATAATTTCAAAGCTTGTGCATGGGAATATGGAAATAGGAATTTTGTAGCGTAAGAAAAACCTAACTGGAATTCGAACCTGGAACCTCTGAATGAAAAGCCTAGACACTACCACTTCGCTTTGGAGATCGACATTTAATAACTTAGTTCAAAGGTTTTAATTTATATTGCGACCATTTTTGGTTACTGGTGCTACTGTTCTCACCTTGGCATCAGCTATGTTACTGTTGGTAAATAGCAGTAACATAGCTGGGGTTAGTATATTGTTATTTTATTACCATCTCATTGGCACAAACCACATTAATAACCCCTATTATATATATATATATATACAAAAAACAATTTTATCATTATACACTTAAAAAGTAAACATAAAAAATATATTAACAGTGTTGTACTAACAAAAAGCATGATTCAAATCGAATAACTTTTTGACCACACTTCAAACACAAGTACGTCTAATTTTAAAAACTGCCAATAGTAAAATCAGCTGATGCCAGGGTGAGAACAGTGCACTAATCACTGAAGGTGGGCAGAAAGACAAGTTAAAGATTTAAAAATATTATTGCTATTAAAAATGTTTTAATATAAACTTTGGTTTGGTGTTACATATTTAAATTATTATAAAAATTAAAAATTGATTTATGCAAAATTGTGATATTTTACTCTCTTTCAATTTATGCCAGTATTATGATCTAAAATCAAAAGATGGTTATTTCTTTATACAGCTTTATACCCTTTAATTTTAATACAAAAGCACATACAAAATGAGTTCTAATTGATCAAAATTATTTAATGAATTTATGATTTAAATTTATCAACAATGAAGTGGAAAAAGCAGACTGACACTTTTAAGATACTATTTAAAACATTAACTTTTCAAAATGTTATTATTTAACTTTTTTCCTCTAACTGTGACAACTTTATAAGGATAAACATTGACTGTTTAGCTTTACTGGGGTTTAGCCCCCTGACAATGAGCATATCTTAAATAATTTGTTGAGTTTAGTAGGACAGAATGCTGATATAAATAAAATAATTATTTGTTCTAGTTAGCTCTAAAATCCTGTTAAATCTGATAATATATTCATTTAAGTTATATATCATGTAGTCATTCTTTGTTATAAATGATATATTAACTTGTTCTCTGTTTGAAAAGTACTGTTATGATATGTGAAACATATAAATTCTTACAATAAAAATAAAGAGTTCATTTAATGATATATTAATATAAGTATAATGATATTAATATAATAAGTATTTTTCTTGCTGAGGTGACTGTCTACTTTTATAATGAGGTGACTGTCTACTTTTATAATGAGGCGACTGTCTACTTTTATAATAGCTGTTGCCTCCCCAATTTGGCCAACTTTGTCTATTAAAACTTAACGGTTGAGAACATATTTCAGAATCTGTGTTTAAATTTGTACAATTACAGTTCAAGTGAATTCTGTATATGATTAACTGTCCTCTATTAATTCTGAGGATATTATCTTCAATATTATTATTTATTAAACCTCTTTCATTGATACATTCTTCTGCTAATGTTTCACGAAGTTCTTCTGTATCTTGAAATTTTGCTGAAAAAAAAATCAGATTTGCAATAATTAATTAATCTGTTTTGAAATATGTTAGAAATTTAATTAAAAAAATTATAATTCAACATTTATAACTGTGGGTAAGTGTACTTGAAGTCTCTATCAGATTTAATAACTAGTGCAATCATTTCAGTTTAATTTTGTAGATTGCCATATTTATAAGTATGATTTTTGAAAATAAAAGATTACTGACAATTTTATTTTTGAAAAATCTCTATAAGAGATCATTAATTTTAAAATTAGTCATTTAATATATAATTTCAAAATAAAACCATCTAATAAGAGACAGTAAATAAGATTTTAAAACTCATAAGTGAAATTTATCTACAGTTTTATGATAACAAAAAATGTAATATAATATTCAGAAGAAATAAATAAATGAGATTAATGTATTCTTTTGAAATTGATGTAGGTGGGGAAGTCAGTGAAAAAGATTAGGTCTGTCTTGTAAATAACTATATATATTAACTGAAATTTGATAAACAAATACATAGTTTTTATAATATTGTCAGATCTGATAAAGTACTAAAACTTCACATTAACTTAGGCGAATGGCTTGACTTACATTAGTTTGAAAATCTTAATTTGATTTTATTATTAATTAAAAAGCAGGTGAAAAATTGTGAAATTTTATCAACGCTGTCCGTTATGTTCAACAAATTTTTAAATTGAAACAGTGTAATAAAATTAACCTGTTAAGCACATTTATTTAATTTTCAATAAAAATTTTAAATATTACATTATTATTTGGCTTTTACAAATGCAAAAATCAAACAATATTTAGTCCAAT
This sequence comes from Lycorma delicatula, assembly GCF_047948215.1. NCBI lineage: Eukaryota > Metazoa > Arthropoda > Insecta > Hemiptera > Fulgoridae > Lycorma > Lycorma delicatula. The sequence continues at coordinate 152,298,058 of NC_134456.1, read as the reverse complement.
ATTAAAAATTGAGAATATTATTATTAATAATAATGAAAATAGTGTGATTTGATTATTGGTTTGGCTGACTGATACAGGAAGTAGATTTGATCACAACTGCAAAAGTTCAAAATATTCAGTAAAAAATTTGGCTCCAATTTTTTTGACCCCTTGATCAAATATGTTGTTACCTCAAAAATTATGCAGTATTAAAGTACAGTTCAGAAAAAAATTAAATTTTCTTAATAAAAAATTTTGGGTTCCAGTCGATCCCCTTGACCTAATGATGATTTTATCATCCAAAGTTATTTTGTAGAGTATAATTGCAAAAAAAAATCAAAACTTTTAGTAAAAATATTTGGGTCCAATTTTATCTCCTTGCTCAACAACTACCTCCTATAACATTTTTAATAACAGTCAAAAATTGAAAAACAATTAAAGTATCAGAAATTATAAAAAAGTTTTAATAGATTTTAAATTTCCAAGTCATGTTCATGGGATCCCCTTTTTAAAAGAATTCCCAAGTTGTCTACACCAAATACCAAATAGAGGTGGATTTTTAGTCTTGAAATTAAAATTTAAAAAATTGATTTTAAGTACAGGTCCCATTCAGCTCTCTTGTTTTTTGGAGTTCAAAAATGTAATTATTGGAGTAATGTTTACTTCAATAAGTCAGTTCAGTTTGATGCAGTGTTATTCAATAAGGCTAAAAAATGATTGTTTATTAAAAAAATGTAGTAATATGATGCACCATTATCTAATGGGGTCTCAAAAATCGGGATAAAGCTGATACATGTAGGCAAATATTTTTACTAAATTTTAGCTTTTTTTTTACAATGGGTTTTTGAGATAGGAGGTAAAAATTGTTTAGAAATAATAATGACCCTCACCACTAAATATGATTAACTTAAAATTTTATACTAAAGCACAATTTTCTATGACTCCTGTGCAAAAAGTCAAAAATTAAAAATGGCAAAATCTATCTCTCCCATTATTAATTTTATCCAAATTTATTACCTGTATTTAAAAAATAGTTTGAAGAATTTATATTGAGGAGATACTAATTAAAATACAGGCTAAATTAAAATACTAACTAACATACGTACATATATCTTCAAGAAATTTCTATACATTTTTTGTGCTTTTTTTTGTAAGATCTCAAAACACTGACCCCACATGTTCTGATTTCCACATGCTAATGGTACTCTTTTTTAGTTTCTTCAGTGACAGATTAAGTATTTAGTTTGTAAGTATCTACTGTTCAGGTCAAATAAAAATGTAAATTAATTAAATTAGTTTTATTTTTATTTGATTTTGTATATAAAAATTAAAGAAATCATTCAGTATATTTAGAACCGATGGTAAGCTTTGTTTTATGTCATTATCGCACATTTCATGATTACCCCAAGAAAATAACAACCAAAGTAATGATTTCCACAGTTAAAATCTACCTTATTTTAATATTTGCAGATGTTTCACCTTGCAGTTTGTATTATGTCTTATAAAGATTAATTATCAAATACAAAATGGATAAAAAAAAATTATTGAACTGAAAAAAGACATTTAAATCCCAGTATTCCTGTATTGAATTCCCCAAACAAAACTACTACTTCTAACTGACCATTTAAAGTCTCTTAATATACATGCCAAAACTGATTATTATTTAACACACTGTTTCACAACTGTCATATAACAAACAAGGAAAATAAAAATTTAAGTGAGTAAATCAGTTATTTATACTGTGCTGTTTATTATAAGCTATAGTTTTAGTGAGACATGCTTTATATTTCATGAAGATTTAAAATACTAATATAGGTTTATTACAAAGAACTTGCTGTTAGCGAAGCATACCATTCATGTAGACATGAATGGCTAGTTTTGATCTTTCTACGCACTATCAAGACACAGTGTTCAGTGTTCTGATAATAGCTAATTATATTCAGTTTTCCTTCTGTATGTTATTTTTATCAGTATACTTTTTATTTTATTTACATTTATATATTTGTAAAGTAAATTAATTGTTACGGTTTTACTACCTGTTTCAGATGTTTTCAGTTTTGTATTGATACACTGTAAATCAGCTGGAGTCAAAAGTATCATATTACGTTCTGAAGCTGGTACCCAATGTGTGGCAAATATAATATCAATTCCATTCATGTTATTTGTGCTTGGAGCCAGTGATGCTAAAAAAAATAAAAAACTAAAAAGAAGAAAATCGATGTAGTATTTATTTATGTTCTATCAATTTAGAAAGATACCAACACCATACATCACATATTACTTACACTTGTAATGACTGCTCAACTAATGGCACTGGCATTGGCTTCATTATTTTTTATACATTTTGTTTCCACAATGTAAATTTATGAATCATCACATTTGTATTTATCTTTTTTTTATAACAGCATCTTAAAATGCATTTTTAAAGTTTGAATTTTGGTATCGTACATTCTTCAGTTTCAACCTCTGGGAGTTAACTATTGTTCTGTTTGATATGAAGATCTTTGTTTTCATGATGTGTTCGAAGAGTAGTGTAAATCAAATTACAGTTGTTCATTTGAATGTTGTTTTTGTGTTAGTATATTATGATTTTGTTGATTTTGACTGTTCAAAGTAAATAATTTCCTGATGCTGTAAACAGAGTGCAAATTTTCATGAAGTAATTAATGCATTTAAGGATTACTTTCTACCTTTAAATTCATTTTCAATAAGTAATTCATTTAAACAAATCAAACATATGAATAAATGTTTAAAATAAATATGTTGAAATGAATGCAACATTCATTTTAAACAATCAGTACTAGATCTAGTGGTTTAACACTCTCACACTCCATTACAAAAAAAATTCATTTTGCTGGCATCGTAAAGTTCTGTTACTCTCACTATAAAATAAAGTTTGCTGTAGTTGATTTAACCATTATTTTATAATGCATTTTCAGTTAATACATATTTATAATAACCATTGTTATGATGTTATTAGATGCAATATTAATAAAGAAACAACTGATTAAAAAAATAAAAGTGCCAATGTAACAGCCTCCTTTGCAGTTCCTTTCAGTCTGCTTTCATTAAAAAATTTTTTTTTAATGTAATATTGTTTCATTCAGTAACTTAATTTCAGTTTCATTTGTAAAATGTAAATGAAAAAAAAATATTCTTCTCTTCCTTGTAGATTGTGTCTGTAAAATAATGATGGGATTGCAAACAATTTTAGTTTTGAAACAGAAACATGATGTACAAATTAAAATGAAGAGAAGTACTCCAAGAATCTTACTTGTTCAGTAGATTTCAATATGCACTTCTTTAGTTACTCTGCAGACATCAAGATGATGTTCAACTTCTTCCCAAATATGACAGAAAACATCCAGTGTAGTAGAGAAAATAGCCATTAGTCATTTATTCTTTTAAATCCAAATGTGGTATTTGATCAGAGAACACTTATGTACATAATCTCACTAATTACTGCAGTGTGAAAATTAATCCGTACACAGATGCAATTTAATAAAAAGTAATTTTATTAAGAAAAAAAAATCATTCTGTGCAATTTGTGAATATCTAGTAATTAATATGTCCTCCTTTATTCTTAATCTTCTCATGTACATGATTTGGCATCAATTCAACAAGGGTACTACATATTTTTTCAATTGTTGGAACCCTCTGTTGCCTTGTGGGAATTTATTTTGCAGTTGTCTCAACCCTTTCCGAGCATTCCGATCATTCAGAGCATTGGGATTTATACACACCCAATGCTTATGTATATATATATATATATACACATATTCCATATGTTAGAAAAGTATCAGATAAAAAAACATCAATGGTTCATATCCAAAAATCAGTTAAACATCTACTGGAGTAATGAACTAGGGCCTTAAAATGTGAAACAGCCCTAAAACTTTCTTTGTGGATGTTTAACTGATCTTTGGACATGAAACACTGATGTTTTTTTATCTGATACTTCTCTAACATATGGAATCCTGTGCACCTGAACATAAAAATGTGACTTGTTGAAAAACATAACATTTTTCCAGTCTTCTTTGGTCCAGTTAGCATGTACTTTGGCCACAATAGTCTTTTTTTGCACGTTGATGGTGATAAAAAGCTACTTTTTAGCTGGCCAATGAGCTTTCTATCCATCTGAAACAAGTCGGCATCTAACAGTTGTCATGTGTAAACTGTTTCACTGACTGCTAATTCTCGATTTAAGTCCACAGCAGATAATTTTAGATCAAGTTTACTCTTTTTCAACAATAACTGAACCTGTGCTGGAGTGGTTCTTCTTTTACAGCCATTACTTTGAGGTGAAAGGGAGCCAGTTTCTTTAAATTGTTTTAAAGTAGCAATCACTATCCTTAGTCCATCACCACACTCTGAAGCTATTTGTCAATGTGTCATACTGTTATGCTCAGAAAGAGAAGAAATTTTTGAATGCTTTCTTGGAGTTGTGTCCATTATTCATACATCTGTGTGTCATATTCAAGACACACAGAACAAAAAATATAAAAATATTATTTTGTAATAAAAAATGAAATAAACTTTCTCAAAACACTATTTTTAAGATAAAAACTGCTAAATAACCAAAGAACAATAACCTCACATTACACAGACAACTTAAAGAATATGTGTGTGATCAAGAAGTGTAGCTGCATCATAGTAATAAACAAAAAAATTCCTGTTGATTAATTTGCACGCTACTTTAAAATCAAATAGAGGTAAGATTTGAAAGTCAGATCTAATGGTGGTCAGCTATCCACCCTTTGTTTCCAGCAAATAGCTAAAGAAATGTTTTGTTTAGATAATCAAATGTGACAGTGTGAAAGGGTCTGTCCAACTGGATATGAAATTCTCCAGTATTTAGGGGGTACTAATTGCTCTTCTAATGTATCCAGGAAGTTATTTCCATTATAGTTTTTCAGCAAAAAAGGAAGGGACTGATCACACTCTCATTTGTTTGCATATTGTATGAGTACATTAGCTTTTGAACTATCATGTTAGTGTTCAATAATGATGCTATATGGACGTTTAGTAATCCCTATTCAAATATATACCAATGTACTTTCCCAAAACATGAAATATAACTTGATCACTGAGCATAAACTCTTTTACAAACTTCTCTTCATGATTTAACCTAACCAGAATGTCTATAGAGAATTCAAATCGTTTAATTTTGTCCTAAGAAAAAATTTTATGTAACACCTGAATTTTATAACAGGTAGACTGTAGTTGTTATTTTTAAATGCTGTGAACAATTGTTTTAGGAATACCCTATTCTAGATAACACTTCCACACTGGTTTTCTTGGGCTATGCAAGTATCATTGTTTGCACAATTTCAATAATCTTATTAGTCAGTGATGGTTATCCTGCTTGTTTCACTGAGATGTCATTCCATCAGTAAACATTATTTTTTGCGAGGTGGTGTTCATTGAATATACGGTTATATTCACACCTAAATATAACTGACTCAAACTTGTGTAACAAAATACATTGAACCTTCCTTTTTTTGTGTTTTACTCATGATGACAAATGAACTTCATGAAACTGACTTGTAATACAGCCCTTGTCATGATATAAGGACTTGTTTACATATTTAAATCTTGGAGAGTTTTAGTTTTACTTCAAGTCTGTTTCATACTTTGTTTCAAATCTATGACTGAAACCCCATCAGTGTATTATGGACATATTGTATTAAGTATTTCTCACTAAAGAATATACTTTGCATTTCTTTGGTGGTAGTATTAAGATTTAATTTTAATAAAGTAGTAGCATCTTTTTAGATCTTCATTAATACTCTTGCTCTGTGCATATAAGAATGCAATATTATTGGATTGTAATCAGATTTTGATACATGATAAATACATAACAAATTAGACAAAAAAGCTATTATTCAGGTTAGGCTTAGCACTTTTTATTTGCTATGAAATTCATCAACAATCAAAAAACTGTGTAAATGGTTGTCAGCCTGTTATTTCTGGAGTAAATAAATAAATGTAATGGTACATCATTGATATTATTTTTATCAATAAATTTGACAATTTTCTTGCATTATTTGTCATATTTTATATAGATGATTTCATGAAAAACAACATTTGATAGATTAGTAAATTTAAAAAATGAAGGATGAATATTTTAAAATTAATATCTTGTCAAATAATTATTTCAATCCTATGTAGGAGAATATTTGTTAAGATTTATGTTTTGTTAACACTGCGAGTAATGTTGTTATCATATAAATTTGTACACTTCATTATAACAGATTCCTAGCTATTAGTCATTGAAATCATACTGTTTAAGATAGACTCTTACCCTGTAAAAAAATGTTCCCTTAACTATAGTAAAGAAAGGCCATAATAACAATCTGATTTCTAAGAAAATCTGATAACAAAAGTTTATCAAATTTACACGATATATAAATTATCTTTAATGCAACAGTTTTGAACAAATTCCCTAGTTTTCTACTGTCATTTTTTGAAATTATAACATTTTGTAGAGAAAATTTACTTTTCAACTAACTATTCAATAACAATGTGTTAATAAGTCAAAGTTTTAAATTAGTGTAACTTAGAAAGAATAAATAATGTAGTCATGAAGCAAGGGCACTAAACTGGAACAAAAATTTCACGATTTTACTTTATAGTTTCTGCTATACATACTAGTAACATCAGGAGTAACACTTGCAATTACTTTTGTATTCCATGTTAAATGGTAGATGACATTGATGGATATTGCGCACATATTTTGCTTTACAAAATTGAAAGTCTACAAAAATAAAAACAGGACACTATGGAGCCCATTGCTTCCGATCCATCATCAAGAAAATGTTTTATTGAGGAAATCATAAACACAGTTTTCCTAGTGCGAAAGAGGACCTTCCTATTGTATAGTATTTTACTTAGTATGCAATATTTATTATGATTTTAACTCACCTGCAGCTGTGACTCTTGGAATTGATAATTTTTTATTCTTATCAGTAATCATCCTTTTTTTTAAGTTATGAAAAATTGTTCGCTTTATCTTTTCACCAGTTTTTATTTGTTTTGTACTATCTTGTTCATGTAATTTATCATTCATCTCTTGCATGCTTTCTCTCTCATCACGGTCTCTATCAGAAACTGGTGGGTTTCTTAAGATATCATCGTTCTCCTCATTGTATGTGTCATACATATCCTGCCCCATTTCGCCAATATTTTTAAATAGTGAAGGTAACAATCTGTATAAAAACTCCAATTTAAAACAAATAAACATTAAGGTTTTTTAAGTATTTTTTAATCTTTTTGATTATAAAGTATAGTCTAACAACGGAATTTTTAAAATGTAAAATAAAATATGTTAATTTTACAACAAAATGTTTATTGTTAATAATTGTAAATCACTGTCATATTTTATTCCATTTACACTCAAGTTTTAAATAATACATTATTACTAATAATAGTAATTACTCTCTAAAATGTTAGTTCCAGAATCCACCTGGACTGCTATGTTAGAGACAAAATGTCTTATTTTCAAATCATCATTATTTATATATTCTTTATAGTCAAGAATTGTGTTGTTTAGAAGGAAACAAGTTTTGTGACACAGTTCAACAAAGTTGAAGCGACTTATTGAGTAACCATACTCTATCATTTTACACTACCAATGTTTGTAAAAACAGTATTAAAAAAAGAATCTGTAACTGACTGTTTGTGTCTTATGTTTAATTGATTTGATAAATTTGCCATTACTTTAATATTGGCTAGAATAAAGTTCAAATTTTTAACTGATAAAACTTTAATAAATTTTTTATTTTATAAAACATAAATTACTCCTATGATGTACAAGGCACATCAAAATAAACATGTAATACCACTCTAGAACATCTTAACAGAAATTATGAACTGACTGATAAATATCATTACTATTCGAGATTAGAATTAAAAATTAAAATTGATTTTTTTTTAAGAATATTAAAAATTAATAACTCATTATCAAATAATATGAAAATTATCTCTTCTTGGACTTCTTTACAGAGGTAATTATGCATATTCATTATCACATGAGTTAATGTTGATACTATGATAAAAATCATTGGTAGAATGCCATTAGTTATTAGTGGCATTAGAATCTACTAGTTTTTTAGCACGTAATTCAAACGAAAAACAAACCCCCTTTTCCCACATTAAAATTAATTCATTAATGATTTAAAAATGCAAACACATTTTGTCATGCTGATCTGAGCTTATTATCTAATTTATCCTCTTTTATTTTGAAGTATTTAAACAAACTGTTAAGTTTGTCATAATTTTAAAATATTTACATTATTATGCTTATGCGCATTCCCACTAGAAGTGCAATATCATACATTGGGTTCCCTAAAAAAAATTACAAAAAATTTTCAAGATACAAAAGTGGGCTGACTGATCATTGTTTGGTGCTTATAAATACGAATCATGTAAATCAATATTTAAAAAGCTGGGAATAAATTGAATAGTTTCCTGGATATGCCAGTCAAATTATGCAATTCATTTTTGGATAAGTTAAGTTTTGCATTATTTCAATTCAATGAATTGAATATACATTTAAATCCATTTTGATTATTTTTAATTTTTGAAGCCAAATTGCACTACAAAATAAATTAGAATCACAATTTCAAAAAATATTTTTTTGACTTTTTGAAAATTTGGGGGCTCATACAACCATTAGGGAGCTTTTTTAATGATTGAAATATTCACTAAAACTGATTTTAAGTAAATTAAAATCAAAATTAAAAAAAAAAAATATTTGATTTTTGTAAAAATTTGGTCTCTCCTACCCGGGAAAGGTAGGGAAAGAAGTTACTTCGGTGATTTTACTGTTCAACAAAATACATTTTGAGCACTAAAAATTTGAAATTGCTTTGAATATATCGATAAAAATTATTTCCAATTTTTCTAAATCTATTTTTTTTGTTAAATTCTTTTTTTTAATGTTAGACATTAAATTTAGTAAATACTCCTATATGTAAATGACATATTTTTCACCTTGAAACCACAATACCTCCCAAGCCATACATGAAGAAACAAATCAAACATTTTAAATGAAAAGTTTAAGGCTAAGATTAATTTTAAGAGCATTGAAAATAAAACGTTTGATCTAAAACACTTTAGGTTACAACCCTAACCAAAATGACGCTCCTTACTGTCTTTCACAGCTAGTTTCAAAAGAAGCCTACTTAAATAACTTCTGCACAGTAACATACTAAAAAAATTAAAATTTAGCAATTGCTTCTACTCAAAACAATCTATATTCTACATGAAACTTGGGATGTACTATAGGCCAATTTTGAAACTGGTAAAAATATTAAATGGCTGCCATTTTGGTTTGGGTTGTAGCCAAAGTTTTTAGATCAAAATGTTCATTTTTCAATGCCTTTTAAGATGGTTGTCACAATTCTACCCTTTCCATTTAACATATTTGAATTGCAACTCATTTGAGGCCCTGGATGGTGGTAACATACCAAAAAATAGATTGTTTTATTTATTTGGAAAAAATGTCATTTTTCTATTTTAATGGCTGAAAACTATTTAAGCATACTTTATGGTGTTATGACTATGCATTAATATGATTTTATTAATATTAATAAAAAATAACCCATGTGAGTCAAGTAATATTATCTGTAGTTATAAATTTATATCATTCACGTGTAAAATTTGTTCCATTTTTAGAAAAAACCATGTTTAATTTTTTTTAAATTTAATTGCATGTTTTATATAAAAAAGTAGTTTTCATAACAAAAAAAACCCTGAAAATCTCAAATAGAATATTCCTATTTATTTAAAACATATTATTAATACAGTTGGTCTAAACTCATTAAACCAAAATTTTTATAGAATCTATGAACCAATAATTGAGTATACACAGGAGCAAAGTTGACTCTTTGGAAAGTAAAAAAAGTCATCTCATAAATTAATACAAAAATTTTATTTTACATCTATAAAATTAATCATGAAAAGTTTGTTACTGAGAGGATGAACATCAAAGATAAGAGAAAACGTGTAAATATCAAAATACAAAATTAGATCATTGATCAACATTGCAATCTAGACACTAATTAAAATAAGGTAATACTAACTACAATATAAATGAAAGATTAAAGTTATACCTTTGACTATTAGTGTCCACACTTCCTCGATAGATATCTCCATTAAATGTTGATGGGTCCAGTAGTGATTCAGGTACTGCAGGCGGCCATTGCCCTTGCATAGTGTCAGCACGATTTTGATAGTAAGGGTAGTTGGGCTGTACTTTATCTAACATAAATTTATAATGTTATCAATATGTCCATTGAAATGAATTCAAAATTAATTAAACTATTAGGTTAGAGGAAAATTCTTGGCCTGATTGGCATTATAAATGACCGTCATATTCACTAAATTTATTGACAAATGGTAATAGAGTTGAATTTTACCTGCCATTGTAGGGATTTGCTCAGGTTTGTCTTTGATTCTTGCTGAAAAAATTCCATTAAGTTCTCCAGCATAATGATGAAATTATAGCATAAATGATTAACTGAAATGCATAATGATGATGAAATCATCATTATGCATTTCAGTTAATTTTTCAGTTTTTTTTTTATCATGATTCTTCCTAGCATTATCATAAATACATAATAATATTTGATCCACCTAATGACTTTTATTTATAACTATCTCTGACAGCCCAGGTGTTTTCCAATACATATTAATATTAACACATTATACATATATACATATTAACCACCTTAAATACATATTTTCACCAAACTTCAAAACTAAACTTCAAATGATTAGATCAGAGCTAAGACAATCGCTTATTTTGCAAAGTTGGATGAATCACATTATATTGAGACTATTAAAAATTAATTGTCATTGTATTAAAAGTTAGATTCACTAGTCTAAATGCATCAAATTGCAATTCCAGGATGACTATGATGAAATTTTTTTTAATCTCTGAAAAATTGTATGTTTTCTTTGGCAGACAGAAAGCTTTCTGAACAACTCTTGTATATTAAAGAAATAACCTATTGCAATAAAATCATACACACTGAATAATAACTAATGCAATAGCTAGAGAAAGTATACGTGATAAAGTTAATGTTGCTTTAATCATTGGTTTTTGTCACGTACATGGTCTAAGGATGTAGAATGGGATAAATAGATATAATAAAAAGAAAAATACAGTTTTTGAAATTTGACAACAAATATTTATGAAAAAATAACATTTTAAAAATTGTAATGACCAGTCAAACTTTAGATTAATACTTACAAAGGAGAACCAAAAATGATTTTTTACAATGACCAGGTTCTAGTTATTTTTTAATTGGTTTCCAGTATTCTTTAAAGTTGTTGATTTCTTAGCATTTTTTTTCAAATTTAATAAGAGGGGTGTTTGATAAGCTCATGAAAAATCCATATGGTGATGAAGGGTAGAAGAGAAAGAATGTGAAGGTTCAAACAAGGTGAAAACTGTCCCATCAGCAGAAAGGGTAATAAGAATATCTTTTAGGATAACTTTCTGGAAAAGGTTAAATGATAGTCAGGTAATATTACACAACTTTACTGGAATATTCAAATGAGGAAATAAAGAAAAACAACCATATTCAACAAAAAAGAAATTTCTTTCCCATCAAGACAATGCACCAGCTTACTCTTCTATAAATTGCAACAGCACAAAATATTAAAATTATATTATAAAATTCTTTTGCATCTCTCCTACTCACCAGACTTAGAACTTTTAGCTATTACTTTTTTCCACATATGAAGAAGTTGCTTGGTGGAAAGAGGTTTACATGAAATGATGTAGTTTTGCCAAAATAAATGCCTATTTTGAAATCTTGGATAAATCTTACTACAAGCATGGGATTGATAAACCTGAGTATCATTGGACAAATGTTTAGGTTTACAAAGATATATTGAAAAATAAAAAAATATTCCTCAAAATTGCCTTCTTTATTTTTACATACACTTAATCAATTATCTGTCATACATTTAAATAAAAATATGTAGAAACACTCTTGTAAAAATAAATTATTTGTAATAAATAGTTAATTTATCATAAAAATAAAACTGAAACCTTCTAAAAATTGAACTTTTATGATATTATTTTACTGTTATAGAGATGAAATTCTTGTTTACTTATCATATCAGCTGGCCAAAAATTAGGAGCTCTCGGAGAACTAGTTATCTAAAAAAAGGTTTGTTAACATTAATTTATTATGAAAATCTACAGTAGTTTTTTTTTTATTTTTTAAAAAAACATACCCTTTAAGTAATTTTGATCTTCCAGTGATGAAAATGAGAGATTCACTATTTATTGAAAAAAGAGCAAAATTAAACTTCAGACAAAAAATTAAGCTACTCTTTAAAGTATGTGGATCAATAAAAATTAGAGATATAGGGATAAATAATTTTTTTCTTTTATCTCAGGGACATCTGCTGGGGGCTCGGTAGTGAGATAATGGTAACTCTTTAAAATATAGGGTGAGAGAAAAACTGAGCATGATCTAATCCTAAACTTTTCTTTTTGTCTTTTACTCCACTTTGGGCTCAGATCTGCTTTAATATGAACAAGCCACAAGTGAGAATCAGGGGAAATTATTCACCTCTGCACTTCTGCCATCTTTTTATGGATGATCTTGACCAACATCATGGTCACTACATGCCACGTATCTCATTTGGTTCATAGCATAGTCCTCATGATGTTATTTGGGCACAGCACACTGCATTCCCTCCAGCATGTTTCCCTATGGTGTAGGAACCAATCACATATGAACACTGTGAGTTCTGCAGTGTCCTCCTCTCTGCAATAGTCACATTTCGCAGAGGGTCTCAACGTTCATTCACATAGGTAGCTTTAAAATGCCCATTACCGGTAAGGAAATGGGTAAACTCATACCCCACTTACCTGTGTTTGCAGTATAGTCGTGTCTGTAGGTCCATATGCTTTTCATCAATTGTTCCCATTTCTCCTGCCATCTGTGAACAAGCAATATCTCTGCATCTACCTCACCCCTCCCATATACATCTGCCTCTTCTGAATAATGAGGTCCAAAAGTATGATCTAATCCTAAACCTACATAAATATTACTTATTACTGGAAAGGGAAAAGAATTTTTCAATGCATTAAAAACTTTTTTTTTCAAATAACAGATTTAACCTTTTAACAAAAAAAAATCACAGGCATTATCAATATCATATGATAATTTCTACTGACCTTCAACAATCTAATATCTAAAACTATTAAGAAATATATCATTTGTTTCAGTTTTGACATGTTGTTATAATGTAAAATAAGTTAACTGATTCATACATTCATATGATAATCAGGATGTATCTGGACTTTTATTGCAGCTTTTTGAATACAGAATCTGAAATATAATTCTGGATTGCCAGGCCAAGTTGTGTTTTTAATTACAACAGAATGTTTAACAGTAACAGAATGGTATTATTTTATATTAATTAAATTAATTGTAGTATAACTTGACTGGCAAATATTAGTTTGTCTACTGATCATTATCTACTGAAAAGTGTTTGGATGTATATTGTTATTTTACCAAATGTTGCTGGGTTCATATCCTGTGGAGGGTATTGCAGTCTACTCTTATGATTAATATTATTATAGTGATAAGAAGGTGGTGCTAGTCCTTTTCGTCTATAGTTGTTTAAAAGTGGTGGAACACTTTGTGAATTTGATTCTAAAAATGTTTGCGTTTCTCCTGCTCTTTCTGTATCATTATGTTCAAAATCCCATTTTAATTCTGTGAACAAAATTAAAACAGCATTTAATAAAATAATAAATAATTATACTGTAGTCTTAAAATATCTTATACTTAAAACATGGCTTGTATTTAACTGCACAGCATAAATTATTGATTTCCTCTGTTACATAATCTGTTTTCCTTGTATATTGTACAATACACGCAGTAGGAGAGACCAGTATAAAAACTGAAAATGCAAGTGCAATGGTATCAGTTCTGTCATGTAACAATATTGAACATACTGTAGACAAAATAAATGCATAGTAAAGTAATGGGCGCACAGTAATTATATTGTATTTCCAGTATTTAATCTAGTGATATTACAAAACAAGCTATATATTTTATGTATAGTATATTCAATTGTACATATGTGTGTGTATATATATATATATATATATATATATACAGAGAGAGAGAGAGAGAGAGAGAGAGATTTAAAATGGTCTATTTAAAATACTTGTTTTGTTAGGGACGGATTTAATAAAGAAATTGTGCTTTTATAATATTTTTTTTCAGTTATATATTACGATATTCTTTCTTAAAACTAAAATTGCTTCAGATAAAATCATAAAACTTATTTACTTGAAATTATTTAATTTTCTGTTCACAAATTCTGGTTTCAAAAATTAAAATCATCTCATAAAAAGAAATTACAGAATTATTTTATTTTCGACTTTAATTATTTCACTCCATGAGCAGCGTTTTTTTTGTTTTGAATGAGCAACTCAATTTTCTTTTTTCTTCTGAGTTTGATTTCACTCATGATGAAGATGCAATAATTTTGAATCTTATTTTCAGTGCCACAATGTCAATTCAATTCATTCCACACATAAAGCACATAAAAATTATAAATATTTAAGTATACAATAGTAAAGCACAAATATTACAATATAATTCCAATAGTAAAATAAAAATTTTAAATATTATGTTATAATAATGTGTTTACAAATCATTTTTTTAATAAAAGTTTTGTTCATTTTCCACTTTATTTAATCTTCTGATAGTTCACATTTCAAATGCTTCCAGTCTTTTTTTCCTCTTCCTCAGTGTCCGTATTTTACATCTGTACAAAATTATACTTCAAACATAACATTTGACAAGATGTTACTTCAATTTTCAGTCACATTTGACCTAAATAAATTACCTGCACTCATTATAAGCTATCCAACTCTCAACTATTCTTCAGTTTTTAAATTATATCAGTATATTACATAAGAGAAAATAATGTGTCATAGAATGAATAATGTTTATATTTTTAATAATGTTTCTTTTAAATCATTCTTATTATAAATATTTAATTTGTTAGCTTAGACATCGTGATTTAAAATATGCTTAATTCTTTGAGATTTAAATTACTAACCAAACAAATAATTCAGCAAATAAATGATTCTATTTTAAGAGCTTAACAATACAAAGCATTGCTAGGTATGAGAGTATACTCTAAGCCTTAGAAAGCTAGACTACCTAATAGTAATTAAACATTCAAATGATGGTTCTGTTAAGCAATTTGGTTTTATTGTACTGAATTGTTGTTAAACAACACAAAATTTTCTTTATATTTATTCCATTGATGCTGTAAAATACATATTCTCAATTATTGTTAAGAAAGCATTAAGCTTGATTAAGCCAAAACAAAAATTAACAAAAGAAAATTCTTCATCCTATTTCGTTGATGTTGAGGCAGAAAGAACTTAATGCTACAGAAAATTAATACCTTACACTGTTCTTGAGTTTTATAGTAGACCCAATTTATTTCCTTCTTAGAAGTATACATTATCAATTACTATTATTTCACTATACAACTGATGATTAATGTATTAAATATATGAATTGACAAAATATATGAGTTGAGTAATTATATGAGTATGTAAGTTGATGTGCCCAAATTCATGGCAGAATTTGATATTTTTGATGAGTAAAGAAATTTGCTAATGTTAAATCTTAGAATTTATTAAAAACTAAAATTTAATAAAAACTATGGAAACTTACTTGTTGAATATAAAAGAACACCTGGAGGCTCCAGATGTTGACTAAGAGCATACAAACGCATTTCAGTTGAAGAATTAAACCGTATTCTACAGAAGTCTGTTCTACTTTGTTCGCGGACATTTGCATTCCCTGAAAGACAAAATAGAGATTCTGTATTGTCTTTTGCAACTTATTATAGTCTTTCAATTTATTAATTTTTCTTATACTGAAGTTGTAATTTTGAATAAAAAAAAGCAGCTATTAAAATCAAGCATAAAACCTGTATTTTTAATGGCAGCAAAAAGAATTATTACTGTAATTTTTTGTAAATTAAAATTGATGGAAGCAAAAGAAAGAATATTGTTGTTTATTACAGATTTTTAGTAGATTCATGGTTAAATTACTCATGTATATAACTTAGAAAAAAAATTTAGTATGATAGTACATGTTTGATTCATTCTTCATCACATTATTTCATCTTATTCTTTGTTGATATCTTTATTTAATCTTATTTATAGCTGATTCAACATAATAATTATTGCATCTAAGCGTCATTGCTTACACCTAATTATCCCTTGTATGTATAATTCTTTTGAATAATTACTTTGCTACATTGCAATAAATAAGTAAATAAATTTTTTATTCTGACTGATGTATAGTAATACAATATACAGATCACATCAGGAATGGATAGATACACTACTACAAGAATAAAAAACAGGAACTACTCCACATTTACCTGGATGGATCAAAGGAAACTGTGGCAAATACCTTGATCAGAGCACCTTCACAAAATACACAATTAATTATAAAATATAAAATACATACGATTTTAGCTTGTACAAATTATTTAAATTATAACACATGAAATAATAATGTTAAAGTAAATAACACTACATAAAAATATTAAACATAAAAAATAATAATTTTTTAATTACTATGGATTAAAAATTCATCAGTTAGGTAATATTCTTTCTGTTAAAGAAAATCGTTAATTGTATTTTAAATACATTGGTTGGAAAATTTTTTAAATGGTTATTATTAAAAGGCAACAGAAGCATAAGATCTTTTCTTCTAAGCCGAAGTATTGTGTTGACTTGCATAAAATAGCAAGTAGTTATTCCTTTTAGGAAAAATTGTACACTCATCAATATAAAAACAAGAATAAGTTTAAAATTTTATTTTTATAAATGTCAGTCTAGGGGGTCATACATATGGACACCAAACTATGTTTTGAAGCCCATTTTTTATTTTAAAAATCTGTTCTGATTTTTTGAGTCAACCTCAAGACATATTATACTTCAGACTGGAGTCTGTGTGAGCAAAATGTTTGGTAATGATGACAAACTTACTGTTTTATTAAGGAGCCTTTAAGCAAAACTGTGTAGTTTGATTTTGTTTGCAACAAAATCAGTTAGTTATCTATTAAAACACCCCAAAAATGTTGATTTATGGGCAATATAGGTACTATTATTTACCATTAATCCATTAATGGGAATTCTATCCATGTGATCAACTAATAGTAAATATATCTCTGTATTTCTTTAAGGTAATTTTCTTTAAAGATTATCATTCTAAAGTTGGTGAAAGCAAAAGCTTTATAAAATATCAGACAACCCTTAGTAAAGATTTTCAAGAATGTATAATATTCTCGGACATGCTTATTTCACTTAAAATTTCGGCAAAATTGTTACACATCTACATCAATTTCTAATTTGTTTTTACTTCTTTTTCTCATCTTTTGGTAAGATTTTGGTAAGCAAAGCTCATGAAACTCTTTGAACAGCTTCAAATAAGAGTTAAAAGAAATCACAAGTTTGATTTCTGCCTCTTATCGTTTAAAAATGTCATGTTGTACAACAATTAACTATATGAATTTTTTTCATTATTAATAAACGATATTACTTTAGCAGTTTTGCTTACTGAAAACAGAGAAAAGTTTGAAGAAGTTATTTATAAGAGGGAGAAGGAACAAAAAGTTTTTAATCAAGTGACGGCAGAGGAAATTAGAAGTACTTACAGAACAGCTGAAAAACAACAAACTGGCAGGACCTAGAGGTTTACCCACTGAGTTAAAGAATGCCCAAGCAGCATTGCTGACTATGTAGCAAAGTTAATTAACAAATGTCTTGATGAATGGAAAGTAGCAAGGATAAGCAATTCACAAAAAAGGAAGTAAGGGAGAGTGCAAATTATAAAGGATTTAGTTTAATGCGAGACAATTAACTCTTGAAGGAGAGATTGGAAAAAGAATAAATGATTTGGAAGTGCTGGTGAATTTTACTATGGTAAATCATGTATGGATAATTTCTTTAGTATTAATAATGTAATTGAAAAGAAGTTAGAGCATGGCAGAAGTCTAAACTTACTATTTTTAAATTTGAGAAATGTTAGTGGAATAAATCCTGCTTTAATTAATTTCATTTAATGTTTTTTAAAAGAAGAAACAATTGCATTAAAATAAAAATTTAGTTGTCAGAGGAGTCTTTTTTTGGATACAAAGTCTTAGGCAAGAGTGTTCTATTTTTCTAACCCTTTTTAACTTATTTTTATTATTTTTTTTTAAGGAAAGTAAGTGTGTGGGTATATGATGGAAAGTAAGGGCGGATTGATGAAGATAATACATATACACTTTTATTTGCTAATGACCACATGGTATTGGCTGAGGATTATGATGATATTACTTTTATAACAGACTGCTTAATTAAGGATGAGAAATGGGGGCGGAAGTAAATGTAATCAAGTCCTAGATTCTGGTTGACAGAATTAGATGTGACTAATTTAGTAACAATGGCTGGGAAGATCAGAGTGTAAATTAATGTATATAAGTAGGAGTATTTTTGATCTCTGATATTATGACGAATTGGTTCGGAGATAAAATCTACATAAAGGGAGCATATTTACAAGAAAACTTCCTAGTATTTTGTGCGATAATAACATCATGAAGGGAACTAAACTTTAGTTTTAATAATTCTTAGATAACCCTTTGTTTTTATGGAATGGAAATTTGGATTGTAAGTGCAAAGATAATCCTGAGTTGAGGTAATGACAATGGGAAATTGGAGATGATTTTTGGCTGACGTTCAGGGATAAAGTGTGAAATGAAAATATTTGAGCACAAATGGAAATAAAAAGAACATCATTTAAAAGTATGGAAGGTGCAGCTGGCTGCATGGTATGGACATCTGAAATGGATATTAGAAAATAGGATATGAAAAAATGAATTGAGTGGGTGTCTTATGAGAGAAGAATGAGAGGACACCAAGGATTTGATAGATACAAGGTGTCAGGGCTGTCGTAGAAAAAAGACAGATTAATCTTGACAGTTAGACGGATAGAGTTAAATGAAAAGCTGAATATGAGAACTGACCATTCAGATTTTATGACTTTGCTTGTAAATAAGTAAGAATGACTTCTACTTATTTATGTTGATTTTATTTTTTTAATCACGCCAAAATATAACATACTTAAAAAAATATTAGGAAGTCGTTAAAAATTAACAATAAACTGGAATAACTTAATTTTTCCTTATTAAAAATTTACATACCTCTGAATATATAATAAGGTTGATCATCATTTTCATGACCAATACATACAGAATGCCAAAACAGAAAGTAATCATTTCCAATACCCTTGTAACTAAGTGTAATGGCTGGTGAATCAACTGCACCTGAACCGATTATAACTTGTTCTAATAGATTCTGACCATTTTCCCCATCCAGTACTGATATCTAAAAAAATTTATTAATGTTGTATATCAATTACTCTTATAATAAGAATAATAGTAACAATAATATTAAAAGTAATGAAAATATTATCAGAATAAATTAGAAATTGCTATAATAATGTTTACAAAGAAATTATGTGTATATCTTTTATTTATCGATTTTTTCTTTTTTTAATTTAATGAACAGAATTATAAAATATAACACTAAAATTATTAGAAATTGTTAATGGGTTGTTTTTCGATTAACAGATATTATTACTCTTCCAAAGGCTTTACAGAGCTAATTGTGGGATTTTCTTCAATAGAGTTTATAGTTGCATTATTTTTATTAGCTCCTTTCTTCCCATCAAGAATTAAAATCAATTGTGTTTGTTAATTTCATATATTGGTTTTATTAAATGTAATGTGATTGTAAATTTCTTATTGTTCAAGTATATGGACATCTTGATTTTATATACTAATGTGTGTATAATTTAAAAGATGTAGTTAATCTCTTTGTGTTTCTTTCCTGTTTCTATATGGTAATTTGCAAAATTTGATTAGGCTTACTCAGTCAAATTTTATTTGGCTATAATGTTTGTATGTGTTCATTGAATAGGAGAATGAATGTGTATCCAGACTGTCTGATGTAGTGTTTAATTCAATCAGTTTAATTTATGCATTATTCATAAGTTATGGGTTGTTGGTGTGTATTTTCTTAGTTTGGTGTTTGATCGTGTGTATTTCATTAGTAGTTTTCAAAATGACAAAGTAACCTTTTTTCTTGAAAATCTTGGGTATTTTTCATGAATGTTGTTTGATAAGTTTGTAATGTATTTTCTGCCACTGATTTTATTTTCTATTTTGTGTAGTAAGTTGTCTATAAGTATAGACTGTAAAAAATTTAATATGGAAAGAAAATTTGTAATATATAAAAAAATTTCCATATTTTATAATAATTCAAACAAAGAACTATTTTTCCTACTTTGTCATAAAGACTGTACCAGACCAAAAAATTATTTTATTACAAAAAAAGACTAATTTATTACCTGTGTGTTATATATACTTAATATATCTGGACCTGCTAGTTGTATAACCAAAATATCTGGTATTAAATCATCATTAAAATATGCTGGTGTTGGAGAACTGAAAAAAAAATTATACATATAAATAAAACTTTAAATTAAGTAAGGTGTAGAAGCTATTATTTTAATTATGCAATTATGAAATAAATATTTTGCTTTTCTTGTCTTCATTTTGATGATTTTTTATTACCTTTTGGCTTAAGTTTATGAAGGCAGTTGGATCTACAACAATATCCTTTTGTCTTTCATCTTGAAAAACTGGCTACTATCAAGCAATAATTATAAATAAAATTAAAACCTTTTGTAATGATGGATTGAACCAAATTGTATAATAATTTTTTTTTTTTAAAACTTACTTTGAAATGTTTTCAGTCATCTTTGAAACCATGACTGTGCCCCACAATGGCATCAGCTGATTTTACTACTGATTGTTTTTTTAGAAGTTTAGACAGACGTGTATTGACAATTTGGTTGAAAACTGTGTTTGATTTGAATCGAGTCCTTTTATTTAGTCTATATTATCACATGTTTTTGAATGTGTATATATCTCTTAATATAGTTTTCAGATGTAGTTATACTTTGTATATTTTTAGAATATAATGGTTGTTGTTAATTTTGGTGGATTTGTATCTATGAAGTGGTTGGCAAAATGTTGAGTCAAGTTTGCTCTGGAGAACTTTTATATGTTCATGGTATCTTTGTTTAAAAAATGTGTACTGTCTGACCAATTAGGTCATTATAGAATTGGAATAGATTAGTTTGTGTAATCCAGGAGCATTTGGAGCATTATATTTATTTGGTGATAGTGTTCTATGTGTAATGATTTGTTTTGATCTTTTTATTGTTCTGAAGGCTACATTGAATTCAGATTTTTTAAATTTCTGAACTATTTTCTCATACTGTTTGTTTATGTATGTAAAAATAATCTATTTTTCTATCATTATTTATTTATTTTGTGCAGAAAATAAATGAGTTTTAAAAAGTTATTCCATTTGTGGTGCTAGTTTAGTTTTTACATGAGATTTAGGTAACATGGATTTGTTGAACAATTTGTGGATTGTACATATAAAAGTTATCGTACATATTAAAAGTATCTAGTATCAAATATTTTTATTTAAACATTTAAAAAGATTAGTAGAACAACTTGAGTTATCCTACTAAAAATATGTATCCTGCATTCCACATTCCAGACAGCCTTAGTTTATATTCAAAAGTGGCTTCTTCATATTGTTACTCTACATTTCTTTTCTTATCAAGTGGCAGCAAGTTTCTTGCATTTCTATTTTTTGTAAGCAGCTTTTTATGGGTAGTGTTTTTCAGTGCCTATTCAAATTTTAAATGAAACAAAATATAATTTCAAAAATAAATATTTTTTTTACAGAATTAAAATTCAGTTCAAAATATCCGCAATAAAAAATTACATTTTCATTTTTTTTTAAATTTTAACTCTTTAGAATTGGCAACAAATTATATGACACTAAACTATTGATAGTAGCTCTTAATCTAGCAACAACTTCTGAAAATCAAAAGTGAAACAAGAATTGGAAAAAGCTGGCGTATAGTTCACAAGTTTTTAGGAAAATGAAGCAACCTGACTACCTAAGGTTTTGCCCTTGAGAAACTACCAGTTAGAAGGCAAATTAAATAAAATGTTCAATTATTTAAGTAAGCAATTAGAGAATAACATAAAAAAATTATTCTACTCTGATTAAAATTTTGAGATATTGGACCCATAAGGTTCATATTTCCTTACCCCCTTGAGCAATTTCAACCGAAATGGCATGCATCAAACCAGATATAGAAATCACTGTTAAATTTCATCTGAATTTGAACATTCAGTTTTGAGATATCAAGGAAAGGATAAGCCAACATACATACACATGCACATAATTTGTTCTGGAATTTTTCAATGTTAAAATTGCATTTTTTGGTTAGAGGGGATCAGGAAATGTCAAGATCTGCAAAAACCTTGACAGACAAAAATTTGACCTGATTAGCATACTTTCTCTTATATTAATAAGTCATCTATATAATTGTATATAGAATGTATATATATATGTATATTTTTCATACAGTATGACTACATACCTGGGAAAGTAAAAGTATTATGTAAAACATTTTTGAAGTTAGTTTTGTACTTTTTTTCGAATATTTATTTTATGCAAAGGTCATTCCAGAACTAATTATGTAATTTCTTTTTATTAGCTATCTTTGGAAAAGTGTGTCATAATGAACAATTTATTTCCCATTATCATTAGTTTTATTTGTGACAAATGATTCTTAAATTAATGATTCTAAATCAATTATTATAGATTCTTAAATTATGTGTAGTTTTAGATATGCTTGTTTATTAAAAATTTGATTTTTGCATTAGTCAGGTAGAAAAAAAATATTTTTACCAACTTTTCAAAGAAAAGTATGGTATTACTTTCAGTCAAATGGTGGGAGTAAAGGTTGAAAATGAATTTTCTTTATGTTTTGAGATACGAGGAATACAAAAATATTATTCACTTAATTTTTGTTTCCTTACATATTTATTTATAAACCTACATATAAAATGTTGTGGCTCAAAAATCTTCAGGACTACAAGATCAATTTCATTGAAATTTAGATATGGTGTAGCAGTGTATCTGATATTCTGCATGAGAAAATTAAATGAAAATTGGTTGATTTGGTTTTGAGTTATGCGCAATTTAGGGTCAAAAAATTAGAGGGAAGCAAGTTAGAAATGTGGTTTGTTATGATGCTGCAAGTTAGAATGTTGACATTTCTATTATTAGCAATATTGTTCGGCATATTCAGGTAGTGTTGTTACCTACTTTGAGGGTCATGATGACTGGGAATGTGTTTGAGCGGGGCAAAAGGAAAAAAGATAACAAAAAGTCAGTCTTCTTGTGCAGAATTGCACAAGAATTTTTATTTGTTTTCAATGATTAAAATTCTGAATAAGGAAGTATTTTAATTTTTATCTTCATTCATGAAATTATAGATAATCTCAAAAAAAGTGGTTTCTTGTTTATTCTAAATTGTAGGTGATTGATTGCTCTTGATCAGAGAATTCTAATTGATTAGAGAACTGAAATTTAGTAGAAATATTTCATCAAAAGAAAACAAAGATTTTAGAAACTTTTGGATGTCTAATTATTGTCCTTATGGATGTGTTCTTATGTTGTTTAGTTTCTTTGTGTTGATGTAATAAACAGCTTTATGAAAAAATTACAAAACAAAGTAATAAAAACAATTTGTTATTTTTAAAGCAAGTTTGTTAAGTATAATTTTTCTTTGTATAATACTAATCCCAAAAATGAATTGATATTAGCAACTTTTAAAGAAATACTTACATGTAAGTATTTAATAAATTTATGTTAGTTGAAGTAACTGACGTGTTCCACAGCTGATTTAATGTTCGACCATCATAAACAGAAATATAAGCTCCATTTGCTGTGACAATGTCTTCAGTACCATCCATGTTCATGTCAACTAGTACTGGACTTACACTGTTACCATTAGAGCTTAATAATATATGCTGCAAAAAATAATAAATTTTGTAAACAATTACATTCTTTTAATACTTCTCAAAGCCCTTCTTTTACAGGAAAAACAGTTTTGAAGTCGATAAAAGAATTTTGTTATTATAATTGATGTATTTTAGTAACATCTTATATGACTTAAGTAAACTTAAGATATTCCATTCAGTTCTTCTATGTATGTCAAAAAGTAGTAAATAATTGGAGAATTCGCTTATTATAAATTTTGTACTTGGCTGGTTCAGAGATTTAATACCAATTGATAAATCTACATCATACTTTTACTGAAATTAGTCAGGTATTATTAATGTAGTAAAATAATGATTATACTGGTCTCTGCAGCAGTGTCTGAAGTGTATTGTTTATAAAAATTTTATTTTGCCTTGTAATTGCCATAGGGTCATTTTCTATGCATGTCACCATTATTATTCAACAAGTAAATAAATAAGTAAAATAATTGTTTTATGTCCTAGTTGTAGATTATAGATCACTTCAGATAATCTTTGTGCTTCCTTATGAATGAAAAAGATATTGCCCCAACATTTACCTGGGTGAATCAAGGAAAGCTATGGTAAAACATGATCACAACTTATTCACTTAAGACACAATTCTATAAAAAAAGTAGAGATTAAAATCCATATTAATATTTAAAAATAAGAAATGTATGAAGTAATAGTAAATCAAGTATGAAAGATAATAAAAAATTTAAATAAATAGAAAAAAATTATAATTCATAAGATGTTAATGAAGCTATTTAAGCACATATAATAGGTACAAAGAATAAAGGGGAAAAGTCCACTTTTAATTTTTTTGTGGAATTAAATTGAAATTCAGAATGTTTTGTTGTTTGGCAGTAAAAGATTTCAGTCAATTTAAAAATAATTTTAAAAGAAAATTAACAAGGGCAATAAGGAGATCAGTCCAACATAAGACTGAAGAACAGTATTAATACAATACAATAGGACATATAGGAATGAGGGTGGGTACTCACACATAAGAGGGGTCAGACAACATATTTGTTTTCCTATAATAAAAAATAAATTTTCTTAAACAAAAAGTTAAAAATATCATAAATACATTTAACAAATACAAGGATCCATTAAGTATAAAAATATAAAGCATAAAACTTCATAGAAACTGTTACAATAACTCAGTCTAAAAACCTGTGTTTTCTAAGGTTTTAAAGACTTGGTTGACTGTTTTGGGTTATACTTACTTTTGTCTTTAAAGAATTATGTTTCAAAGGATTGAGCATTTTTAATTTAATTTAATGTTATTAAAAATATAATAATATGAGTTTTATTATTAAAACTGGGGTAAGTCTTTTTGACTGACCTCTTCATTCTCTTAAATATTACTATTTGAGCCATGTTTTGATAAAATTTTCAATCAGATCTTTTTATTAAATATATATTTGTGAATCATTAAGGTATATAAAGGGATTAGAAAAATTTGAAATTGATTTTATTAAAGTTATATGAAAAATAAAAAAGAAATTGATTAAATTTAGTTATTAATATGATCTTGGAAAAATGATTGAAAGGTAGATTTATCCCCTTTTATTTATTATATCCTTCTTATTATATGAAGTAATAAAGATGCAGAAAATTCATTTTTTAAAACTCATTAGCATGTAGTATTCATTCTGTGAAAGGTAAATCTGGTCAACTGGAGGAAATTCTTTTAAATGATTGTAATTTATTAAAAATGTCAACAAGAATAATACAGCCCTTTATTATACAGAATGGAAGTTGTGCTGAGTTACAAAATTGCTCTGCTTTTAGTCAGGTAGGAGTTGATGTTTTTAATTTTAAAAATAGATGACAATATATAAAGTTTGTCTATTAAACAACAAGACTGATATAATAACTCATCTTTATTTTATAAAGATGAGTTTTAAAGTTGAATTTCAAATATAATGTTGTCCTCTTAAATATGTACCCATTTCCACTTACAGATTGATGCAGTCTAGTTTTCCATTGGTCAAATGGATGAAACAAATTAAATCTTATCAGATGTTTTATCACATCTGTCATTTTCTACTCTCTTGAATCGGTTGACTCAAAATGTGTTCCTTAAAGCAACAATTTCAGTTTAGGAAAAAGAAAAAACTCACATGTTGCCAAATACAGTGAATATGGTGGATGTTCCAGTGTTTGCTTGTTAGCAAAAAACTGCTGTGTTTACAGGGACATTGTCCTGATGATGAACGAAACCTTTTTTCCACAGTTTTCTTTACATTTTTTCTCAGCTTAAACAAAACTTCCGATTGGGAGTGCCGATTCACTATTGTGATTTCTGAAACCCATTCTTCTAAAGTAACGGCCTTGATTTAAAAAAAAAACAAGAAAGGAGTGGCTTTGAATTTGGTTTTATTTTAAAGAGCGGTTTCATTCTTGGTATTGATGGTGTTTTCCAGTCAACTGACAGTCATTTCATCGCAGAATAATTCCAGAAGATCTAGGTTCCATCACATATGATCATTTCTTGAAAAAGGTTGGGGTCATCACAAAGTTGTTGCATCAATTCACACAAGTTTCCTTGGAGCATTTTTTTTTCTGGTATGAGAATTCTAGGGACTATCTTAGTTCAAACTTTTTTTATGTTAAGATCCTCATATATATAATCTTCTACACAGTGTCTTTGTCAATGCTCACAGCTTCTGCTACCACTTGGACACTAAGTTGACAGTCCTATCAAACAATGTGGCTTATTTTTTCACATTTGCTTTGGTTCTTCAAGTTGAAATTTGTCCAGCATGTAATATTAAATTAAAATTCAATAAAAAAATGTAAATGTGTTTATAAAAAATAAATAAATGTAATCAATTAAAAAATATCAACTTAAAAAAGTTATATAGTAAGTACCCTTACAAATAAAAGCTCTCCACCCGTTTTAAATGGAAGAGGCCGACTTCAAACTAGTAAAACTATCAATATGTTCGGTCTATTCATTTAAAATTAACACCGACATTACTACTAATAATGTAATCATACAAGTTAATCAATTGTAGCTTAAACTGTTTCTCATTCTAGAAGGCATTATTTTAAATAACTATATTTGCATAAAAAATCCAAAAATCTTCGCATTATTGTTATCTCATATATCCTACAAAATCACACACGGCTTTCTTAATATTCAGTTTTAAGTTGTGTCGAAACGGCACTGATGATTAAAGCGCTAGCTGCCGTACGGAAGATTGATATAGTTCGTAGATCAGTTATATTTTAATACTAACGGCTCCTCAATTTTTTTGTTGGGTACTAATTAACAACACATACTGGCGTAGCAATTTGTGGATGTAACAAGCTACAAGTACATTCATTACACCAACACAAGACGCAACAACCTCCGAGCTCCAAATCATGAAGGCTGGAACTGTATATCTAGAGATCTTTTGAGTATCAAACGAAAATATCAATCAAACATACATTATTTACTGAATTCCTAAAATAATTTTGAAATATTTAGTAATAATATTTCAGGGTGAAACTAAAACTAACAACCTTCTTCCATGTGATAACCATTTGAGTACAATTATTCATTAATTGATAAAAATATCTGAAGGTAATTATGTGTAGTTATTATCACATTAAATAATTATTGCAGGTTTACGTAATTTTTACCGTATTTTTAATTGATTGGTGACCATTAAATTTTATTAATGATGAATACTGTTAAAGGAAGATTTTATCGAAATGCTCAACCATTGTTAAAAGACGCAGTGTGGGATCAAGAGAAAGTAAATATTGTCAACGATACCGTACATATAAATTGTAGTAAACCAAGTGGATGGAAAATCCTATAGTTATAACTCATAAACCCCGAAAATTTGTATTATTTATTTTAATTATCCAGCATTTCAAATTAAAAAAAAAAAATTATTAACATCTAGAGCTATTCAGTATTTCGCGTGACATTACTATAATTTCTTTGGAAATAGCGGGAAACAGAGATAACTAATTTCTTAGATGAGTCAAGAAAACGGGTTAATACAGTTTTATTTTTCAGTGCTACAAAATTAAGTCTTTACATTCCTATTGGTGCACACATTATAGTGAGTAAACTATTATTTTCTTATCAAACCTTGTTAATTATTCTATATCACTTACTTATAAACATATCTAATGTTTTTCTAATAGCAACATTATTTAAGAATTGCAGTCATCATTACAGCTTACGTTCATTATTATGCGTAATTTTATACATCCGTAGATCGTATGCCCGTTTATTTTTAGCGTTGTACATATTTCTTCAGTTTTATATTTTAAGCATAATGCCTGAAGAAGATGCTAAGCTTGCCATCAATATTAGGTATTATGCTTGTATATATTTCTATCTGAAGTATTATCTCTCTTACCCCCCTGAACAAATTAGGATGAGTTTTTCAAGAAACAAATGGGATATAACATCATTATTTGATGTCCATAACCATGAATCATGTAGACTACAAAATTAAAAATTAAAATTATTCTTAAAAAATAATACCCATCTTTACCAAACCAGGCAACTGAGTGAAATGCTTTTGTATAACTCAACACAATACTTTGTCTTATTAGAAGGTACTTTTGCTGCTATATTTTTAATAAATTACTGAATAATTCTATAAATCTTTCCACCAATTTATTTAAAGTAAATTACTTTTTTTTTATAGAAACAATATTATTCTGTCAGTGATGTTTTAAATAATATTAATTAAAAAACCTTGAATTTTCTGCATCTGTTTGACAAGTTTGTAAATACGTGGTCAAATGAATAATCTTTATTAATGTTTTTTTAGTTAGAAATTAATTTTTATACTTAGTATTAATATGTAAAATTTTATTTTATTGTTTATATTTTAGATTATTAATGTAGCCTTTAAATACATCCATTTTTTATTATTATTATTACTTATGTATTTTGTGATGCTGCCCAGATCATGGTTTTACCATGGTTTCCTTTGATTCATTCTTGATACTCTATTATGTATTTTTTTTAAATGAATAAAATATTTATTTATCTTATTTATTTAATGTAGTTGAGTCATTGATGAAATCTACATGTCATTTTAGTATGACTTATAGGTTTCTATTTTTATATTCTACATTCACAAGTCGCTTGTGTATCAAATATGTAAGATTTAAATTTTATATATGTCTAAAAAATAAATCCTGATTCTTAATTATAAAAAAAAGTCTGTCTTTATTTTACTCTGTCAAATTCAAAGACAGTGATCTACTATTTTAAATTCACATCTCTGAACAGCTACTTTACAAAATTCTTGAAGGTATTCTATTTTTAAATTATATATCCATTTGGATAATTTGCTAATATTTAGCATTTATTTGTTGAAATCATTAATACCATAACATTGGGTATATTATCTATTGAAATTTAACCTTCCGAATATCTGTCATCATAATTACATTGCTACAGTACTATGAATTTATGGATGATAGTGGTAGTTTTTTATAAAGCAAAATAATTTTAAAATATTAAAAAATTACTAGAAATAGATAAATGAAGAATTTGTCATCTAAAATATTTCATGTGCTAAAGGATTTTGCAATAGGTATTTGTAAGTCTTTTGAAATATACAAATACTCTATCCTTAGTAAAATAATGTAGTAGTTTTATGGGTAGAGTTGATGTGGTAAATATGCTTATTTTCTTTTATGGAAAAAACTTTGTATTTTAAAGCTATAGTCATAAACCTATGTTGTTTTTTTTTTTGAAAGTATTAGATATATCTATGTGTAGATATCTGCAAGAGGTTGACTGTAATGAGATTAATGTAAGATAAAGAGGGTGTATTATAATTGCACTGATCACATGTTTTGAACATGTAAATAGAATTGTAAATAACCATTATTATTGCACGAAGGACAAATGTGAATGTAATGTATAGAGTAACATAATTATGTATACGAGAAAAGAATGAAAGTGTTTCTTTAAATCCTACCACACAAATAATAATAATTTGCATAAGGACTGTAATTGAATTATTTAAAAATTATGAACTGTTTTACTTTGTTTTTGTGCTGGTGTGGTTCATTACCATTGGACATATATATTTAAAAAGGATCAAGGGTAAAAACAAAATAAACTTTAATTCAAATTTTTAATAGAATATTAGCCTATTTTCATCTATTTCAGAAAACTGTATGAATTTATAGTGCTCTTTTCTTCATTTAACAACTGCTGCAATAAGAGGACTGTTCCTGACAGTAATGTAAAAGTTATTTCCTTTATAATCCAAGTATATCTTTGTAAGTAAACTGGTAAAATCTAAAATAAATTTATAACTAACAAAATATACTGGTTAATGATTTGTTGGTAATGTTTTGAAAGAAGACATGTTAAGTTAGGTCCTGTCTAGTTCAAATATGGAACTAGAATTTTTTTATTTATGAAATTAAACAAAATGTGTTAGAGCTATTAGTAAAAAAAGCACTGCTCAGAAAGGGATTTAATGAGAAAACTTTTGAAGTATGCTAAATATCATATTATTTTTTTATATTACTTTGAGAAGTAATATAAGTTAATCTCTATTTAATGAATATATAATTGAAGTTTCTAAACTGCTATATGATTTTTGTTTTCATGGTATTTTCTCATTAAATACACACTGAAATAGAAATTTGCGCTCATTATTTTGAATGTGTATGTTTTACTGTGTGTACAAAATTATGTAAGAGCAGCAATACCTATTTTGAAGCCCTTTTGTAAAATACTAAGCTTTTAATTGTTAAATACTTATGCTTACATACATACACTCCTATGTGAACAATAATATTTCTTGGGTCTCACTCAAAGTTAGAACAAATTTTCAAGATACAAAAATGGGTTGTCAGATCATTGTTTGGCAGCTGTAAATATTAATGATGTAGGTCAATACTTAGAAAAAGTAAAAATGCTAACTTTGAGTTTATATTTATCATTGTGCAATCTTTGCTATAAAGAGTACACATATTTAAAAATGACAGTTTCTATTTCTATCAAACCAATCAGCAGAACTAATTTCATGTAAGTCAACACAATACTTTGGCTTATGACAAAGGACCTTATTATGCATCTGCTGCCATTTTTAATAAATTACTGAACCATTTAAAAAATTTTCCCACAAATTTATTTAAAAACAATTAGAGCTAAACAATTTTCTTTTACAGAAGCAATGTTAATCTGTCAATTAATTTTTAAATAATACAAAAAAAGAAAAAACCCTGGATTTTCTATATCCTATTCAATATGTACATAAATATGTATTAACTAATTTTTGTTAACGCCTCCTGATTTATTTCTCATTTTAGTTATTTTTTATGTTAAGTATTTTCATGTTTTTTCATTGAAATTATTTCATGTGTTTATGAATTTTAAACACTTATATTTTATTTTATAATTGTGTATTTTTCATGCTGCTTTGTCAAGGTTTTACAGTAGTTTGGCTTGATCCATGTATGTACATTTTGGAACAGTTCCTTCTTTTTGTTTAAAATTTACACTTACAATACTTAACACTTGATTGAACTTATTTTAGCTAGACGTATCTCTTTAGATGACTGAAATCATAACTGTGTGTTATATCTTTTTTACCAGTGTTTTGTTCTTCTTGACAGATATAGATTTTTGATGTTTAGTTATGCAAAAACCACATAAACAAAAGATAAATATTGAAAATTAAAAAGCACAACTGCCAAAAAACAGTGTTGACAAACATTATTATAACTTTAATATATGCTAATTACTAATATACGATAATTAAAGAGCGTATGGGTGACTATTTTGCATATAGTATTTATATATAGGATAATATTTTTTTTTCAATTTTCTTAAATCTGTTTAAACATATATATATATATATATATATATATATATATATATATATATATACATATTTATATAGCCTATGACACTCCCTCTAATGTAAGGGTTCCAATGCGGGGTGATACATCTAAATCGCTTTAGTCGTTGAGCTGGTACAGTGGAACAAACAAACATAATATGTACAATATAATATATACAAACTAAATCCATTACACTTCTTTTGGGCAGTCGTGTATATAATACTTGTAAAACTGTTTTTAATGATTTATTTACTGGGAATCCATTTTCATGACAAATTTCAGTTTATAAAAAGTAGAGGAAATAAAGTCTTGGACTACACTTTCATAGATGGGGACTACACTTTCGTACACTTTAAAAACTAGGGTTTCCCCAGTTTTTTCTGAAACAAAGAATTTTATACATATAACTTTTTAAACATTACTTTGTTATTTAACATTATCTGTCTTAGTGTCTATTATAGTTATAATTGTAAAGCACCTGAGACAATAAAGTAGAGTGCTCTCTGATAGTAACAGCATTCTCTGCATAGTCAGTCACTGCATGAAGGCTGAACTGGCAGTTGTAGGGTTAAATATTATCTGTATTTGGTGAACTTGCATCCCAATGTTCAACAGTACATTTGATTTTGTGTAGAAGGCAGTTGAAAGTCACTTCAGTTCTCACTTTTCCTATAAAATTGGCCTAATAGGTTGCTGTTTTTACAAATGACTATACCCATGTTGGGAGGGACCTGTACCTCATGTCAGCTTTCTTACAAGTTTCCTGATATAGTAATTAACATATATACTTATTTGTTTGTTAAATATAATACTTTTATGATGTATTAAATAAATAAATAACGTAGTTTGAACTGCTGAAATTTTTTTTACATAATGTTGGTACAATACTGGAAAATATTTTTTTAAACCCTTTTTCTTGTACCTTTTTATGTCCCGTCAGTCGTTCTGAGAACAAATAATTTTGGTTTATCAGCTTTGAAAAAATGTTTACCACTCACCATTATGCTTTCTCAAATTGTCTATATATCCAGTATTTTTGTATGGCTGAGATCAATCCAATAATTATTTTGGTGTCCCATTCTGCATTACAGATTCAAACATACATACACAAAACCAAAAATGTAACCCTCCTTTATGTGACACAGCCAGGTAAAAATTCTTTAATTGTATTTGAGCCAAGATCAATTAGAGTTACAGAATAGCTGTTTTACAACTTATTTGATGAATTCACTATTCGTACAAGGGATTTGAACTACAAAAGAAATTCTAGTTCTAATAAAGTTTTTTTTTTTACCTTGCTCATATTCTCTTTTAATACATCATGAAGATGCACACAATATGTATTTCCATGTGAAGCGACGTCACCCGTTGTAAATACAACTGTTCTTGTCCCATCTGGTGATACCAGTACTTGTGGTGCATCCAATATACTTTGATTTCCTGGTGTTAAAACTTGACTGATAAGTGATTTTGTCTTACCACTGTACACAATTAAATGACCTTCAAATTTTGCTGGATGACCTGCAAATAAGAGGTTTCATAAATCATTAATAACAAATTTTAAATTAATTTAAGTGAAAATATCATTCCTCCAAAATTATTCATTTATATAGAAAGTTTTACAGTCTCATATTTTATTATAATTTATTTAAACTATTCTATAGAAAAAAAATAACTGAAAATAAGATGCTGTGTTTATATTATGGAAAATGAATTTTTAATTTTAAAAGTAAAATTTTCTAAGAATTCTTAACTGTAAAAAATGAAATATGATTAATTTTAAGAAAGATGAAGGTAATTTAAATATGAGGTATTTTAAATACATAGTCATTTTTTTTGTATGTATAAGTTTTGTCAAAGATTATCATAGTCATTATTTATTTGCATGTGGAATGTCATACAGATTTCATGTGGATTTAAACATGTTTAAAATTTTTAGTATTCTGACTTATATATTTGTAAATTACATTACACATTACATTTTCTAAAAAATGGATGTTCAGTGACAAATTACTCCAAGTGTGTTATAGTTTTTAAGAAGCTCTCTTATAAGTTATTAGTAGTTATCTGCCTTATGATTTCCAGGGAGATATTGACAATCTTTTTAAACAATTTCCACATAGCATTCTTATAGTCATTCAAACTGTCTTCAAATTAAATATTTGAAGATAATCTATCTTCCTTTCTTTATCTTAGCATTAGTTACAGTATTATAGCATTATTAGTGAAATCCAATCCGTTTACAATTTACTTTATTTAAGTACTAACAATATGTTCTAGAAGTTTGACCAGTTTAGATTGCCTAGATTTGAAAAAAAAGTGTATTAAAATTTGAAAAATATTTTGAAATTTTAAAACATTTTCTTTTTTTACAATAATTCAAAAGTAAAGAAAATACCTAAAAAATGCTACAGTATAAAAATTCAGTTTTTTTTACTGAAAATTTTGGGATTTTTTTTCTTTCTGTAAACTAAAAATTGATTGAGATATCATCATTAGAAGTTTGCATTCAAGTGCAAGGACCACCTTAAAACTCAAAAATTTCAAAAACGAAGGGCTCAAGGAATCTGAACTTTATATTCTTTGTAGCCCTTGAAATTCCCTGCAAAATATTCTTTTGAGCGATTGGATAGTTTAAAAATTAACAAAGTTTTCACTGAAACTAATTTTTTTGGTGAAATTTTCAGAGCATGTAAATTTTAATCACGAGGTTGGTTTGTAAGGTTTGGGACTTTCAATAAATTATAAATTACATTAACAACTGTAAAAAGTTTATAATTCATTATAAATGCATCCCACCATTAAAACATTTTAATTTGTTTAAAACTAAGTTTTTTTCATCATTAGGGTGGATTCTAACGGTTCCAACATTGTAACATCATAAATTATGTTTCAGAATATGGAACAATTCTACATATTTAAATGATTTTGAGCTACAAAACACATAACATCTATAATTTTAACAATTTTTTTCATAAGGGGGTGGTTATTAAGAGTTGAAACATTGCAATAAATCATAAATTATTATAAACAGTAAAGGGATTTTAATTCGTTATAAATGCATCATTAAAATATTACAAACAGTTGAAAATTATTTTTTTTTTAAATTTCATCATAAGGGGAGTTTCTAAGGGTTGAAACATAGTAAAACATCATAAATTATATTTCACAACATAAAAGAATGTTTATTCTAGATATTTAAACATGATTTCGATCTATGAAATGTTTTAATCTATAGTTTTTTAATTTTTTTTAACAACGGGTAGTTTTCACTTTTGAAGGGGTTAGATAAGATTAATCACAAGTTTTCATGAAAATCTATGTTGTCCGAAAGAATTCTAAGGTAATACTCAATTTTTATTGTCAAACTAGACTAAATATGAATACAAATAATATGGGATTTACAAACATAAAAATATGATCAATTTTCAGACAGCATATGAGGTTGACAGTATTAGGAAAGGTGCAGAAGATGGCATCACCATCTATTTTGATAGAGATGTATAATTTAATATATTTCAGTAAGTATAGTAAAGTAAATTCAGTTAAATAGACAAAATGCACATTTGCTTTAGTTAAAGTTATTTTTATTTGATTTTTAATTTTAATTTGATTTTGTGCTTTGACATCACATTTTTACTACGTAAAAAAAATTTACAATTTAATTTTAATTATTTTTCGATGTTTTTAAATTTTGTTTTTAATTTTATTAAATAAAAGTTTAAATTCTTAAAATAGAAAAAGGTTTTAAACTTTAAATAAAATAAATAAATGAATATGTTATATTTTGTGAAGTTTGTGATGTAATTTGAGATGAATATATGAATGTGTAATGCAGCTGATGATGCGAGTAAATCGCGAAAGCGCACCTGCATATATGGTGAAATAAGTCATCCTACTTGATTAATTTATTCTGTAGTTAGGTTGATCTAGTAAAATAAAATATATTTATTTTTCTAAAATCAATACTTTCAAGACCCAATTTATATTATATTATTTTTATTAAAATAATAATAAACATAAGCATAAGAGACATACAGACGTATGTCTCTTATGCCTTCCCAAACCGTTCACCCGTTGCGATGAAACTTTGGGGAATGGTTGGACGCATGCCAGGGAAGGTTTCTGAATTAGTTTGGACCCGCTAGGTGGCACTGGTGTCAAAATATTTCAAAAAATTGTATTTATGGTTCGATTTGCCTCATATTCAGAAATATTACTTATATGAAAAGAATTATCTGTGCAAAAAATGAACCCACTAGATGGCACTGGGGTTGAGATATTTAGAAAAATTATATTTATGGACCGATTTGGTTCATATTCAGAATATGAATATTAGTTACGTGAAAAGAAATATTTTTGCAAAAACTATACCCGCTAGGTGGGGCCGGTGTCGAGATATTTACGAAACAAACAAATAAACAGACAGACGTTTTTATTCTATATAAAAGGCATGTTTGTATGTGTGTCCACTGAAAACCAAAAAAACTAATGGACCGATTTACGCATGGGCAAAAGTGGAAAATGGAAAAGGTGGAAAGAGAAACGGGAAAGGGTAAAAAGGAAACTGGAAGAGTGATGAGGGAGAAGGGTGAAGGGTAAACACACATTTCTTTATAATATCATCCATATATTTTCTGCAAACGATTTCTTTGGTAAACTGACTGTTATTTTGCATCTTATTAATTTACTTCTCTTATAATATCAGTGTATTTAAAATATTTCAATTTATTCAGCATAGTCATGTTCACCAATAGACTTTTGATTGCTAAGGATGAGGATATGGTGAGCAGGTCACCAGGATGTGGTGTAGGTTGCAGATGATCACTTTATAAACCGTCATTGTAACTAATGAGTAAATACATAGTGAGTGATTGCGATGTAGGTACATTGTTTATATGAAAGCTTAGCTTGATGACTTCAACTATCAAATCTTTTTTGATTTTACATCGCTGCTTTACCTAAACCCAACTCTGTGATTGGTTCACACAAATGCATTTCTTCCTCTAAACTCTTTCTAAAGAAATAATTTTTGCTATAACATAAAATTATAGAAAAATTTTCTTCATTGAGAACAGGATTGATATGCAGATTACAATATGCGATGCATTAATTCAAGTTTGGTTGTTTTCCAGCATCAATATGATGGGGATTTGTCTGGATCAGCTGTGACTTGGGTGAAAAGATAATGATATTCACCCAATTCTTACTGTTCTCTGTTAATTGGGTGTGCAGTCAATCTATGGTTACAGAAGGTACTTCTTAACCACTACATCATTCTGACATCACTAGTTTAATAAATAAATAAATTAAAAATAATTGCTTTGTATTTGAAACATGATGTCACTTTCTTAATACTGTAATCACATAAAAATGCATTGTTTTGTAAATGCATCATGTTTACTCTACTAAGAGATGACTTAATCATGGTGTGCCAATGTTTCAAATAACAATATTTCAGCAGTAATGTGCAGGCTGATCATCTAAGTTCGCCGTTACATGGCTGCTACTGTAAAAGATTACAAACTTTCAGTTGTGATGCAAGAATTTCTGCTTGATTTTTGGATAAATTTAGATCATGTAAGAGACCATTTAATTCTGACTGATTAATTAAGTGTGGTTCAGTATTTGTATTTCCTAAGAACTCTGGGTCTCCTTTGTTAATCATCTGATAAATCTGCACAACCTTCAATATCAACAGCTTCATCTTTGTCCAATTCCCATGTTTTTGGTGGTATTGGAATTGGAAACTATGGACTGTGAGTTACTAGTTTTGTAGCAGAAGAATATCAGGATATTTAACAGTATATCTAGTCTTAGCTGTTATCCCTAATATATTTGTTATACAAAAATAGCAGTCTGTGAAGTGATCTTATGATTCTCTCCAAACCATTTGAATTGCAAATGTCATTTGACAAGATCCATTCAACCAATCAGTCAACAGCATCCCACATGAATTCATCAGATATGAGGAACCCAGAACTTGCCCTGATCACCTAATAAAAAAGTAAAAATATTTCATTTTTACAACTTGTTTTGAAAATCCCTATTGTCATAAAGCAAAAGTAAGGTGTTTTCTTGGGATTATCGAATTGATTTCATTTTCATCAAAATCTAACCATACTATTTTGTTTTGAAGCTTGTCATCGCTATTAAATATTTCTTTGCTTTTGTACATTTCAATCTGAAGTATATCATCTTTTGAAGCTCCTCAAAGAGTTAGAATGAGTTTTCATGATACAAAAATAGATGCCAGATCATTGATGCCTATAAGTATAAATTGTGTACTCTATTTAGGAGATTTTAAATGTTAACGTATTCTTGAGTTTATATTTATAAATATACAATCTTTGCTAAAAATAAATATTCAATTCTTAAAAATAACATCACTACCCAACCAGACAACAGAAATGTTTTCATGTTAGACAATACAATTCTTTGACGTAGAAGAAAGGACCTTCTAACACTTATGTTGCTAATTATAATAAATTCCTGAAACTTTTAAAAAAATCTTCCCACTAATTTATTAACAATACTCGTACAATTTGAAGATTTTCTACAATATTTGCCAATGAATTTTTAAATAATATGAATAAAAATTAATGAATTTTCTGCATCTGTATGCAACGTGTATACAGATATGTGCTTAAATACTTTTCGTTAAAGCCTTCTGAATTGTTTTTCATTTTATAGTTTTTTTTAATGTTTAATATCTTTGTGAATTTATGTTAGCATTATTTCATTTGTTTATATTTTAAATTATTGATGTAATCTCATACTTTTTTTATTTTTTAATTAATTTTGTATTTTGTGATGTTGCTATAATCAAAGTTTTACTACAGTTTTCCTTGATCCATCAAGACAAATGCTGTAGCAGTTTCCTTTTAATTTGTTGAATAGTATACCCATGATCTATATGATGCATTAATCTATGTGTGTACCTGTTACTGCTAGTGTGTTAGAAATGACTTTTTCAATAGTATAGAAAAGGAGGGCAAGTAAAAATAACAAAAATTAAATTGTTATTTTTCAAAATTTTACACATACCAATTTATCTAATAAAAATAAACTGAATTAAAGAGTCTTATGAACCTAGGAATAAAAGTTTATCTACTCTGAGTTTATCTTTAAACTCTGATTTAAGATACAGATCAATAAACTGTTAGAGCATTTTAGTATATTATTACACTTTCATCATACTTTTTTTGTTAATATAAAAAAATTTACTTGGATGGGGACTTTCTATTTTCCCTGACATTTGTAAGAGGCTGGATGGATACCCTATTTATTTTAAGAGAATTTAGTTAACAGCTGGACATCTTGCTTATCTTGGAATACATGAGACAAGCTTTGGATGTCCCTGGGTTATCATGTGCTGTATGGATAAATAATGAACTTGTTAAGGACTTGGAATTTGCTGTATGGTTATATAAGTTTATTAACCAATCAGGGCTTCCTTTGTTCATTTGACTATATAGTCAAGGGGCTCTGCTCCCTTGCCCCCCGGGGCCCGGTGAACCCTGGAGCTGACCCAGGGGCTTCTTGGGGCCATGGGTCTTCCCCAGGGCCGCAGAGCTTGCTTATTCAGCATTACCATCTTATCAGGGGGTCCCGCCCCTTAGACCCCTACAATGTTCATTACCTTCATGGTTGTAAGAATAATACTGATAAATAATAATTTAAGTATTTAGGCTTTATAAAAACCTAAAAAAGAAACTAAATTACATAAGACAGAATAGTAGTAACTTTTTTTTTTTTTTTTTAACCTCCGGGCCGCAGTTAAGCATTACTGTACAGAGGATGAGATGAATGATTTGTAGCGTGTGTGAAAAATGCCATGCCTGACCGGGATTCGAACCCGGGACCTCCGGGTGAAAGGCCGAGACGCAGTAACTAAAGTACACACATTTTGATGATAAAAAATTCATACTTATTTCTGTTGCCATAGTGACAGAAATAAGTTAATGCAATAGAAGGATTAATCTTTTTTCTTTAATGAAGATATTTAATTCATAATTTCACCACCAAGGGGGCCAGGGCCTTGGTCTATGTCTTAAAACCTTCTCTGGGATAAAATGAATGTATCATGCAAATTTGAAAGCTATCAGTCAGTTGGTTTTTGTGTGATGTGAGAATGAACAGACAAACTTTGGCTGTATGTATAAGATTTATTTATTATTTATATATTAAGTATGATTTTAAATGACTAATTGTTTACATTCTAATGGGACTGCTAATTTACTTACTGATTGAGTTTGATGTATGAGCTGCAAGAATGTCAGGTATCCCATCAGAATCAACATCAGATATAAATTGAGCTGTATATACATTGACACCAGTGTCTATATTTACTCCTGCATTTTCATCTGGTTTAATAATCTCCCATATTACATCTCCTGTTTTACCATGTAGTATTTGAAGGATCTGAAAACACAAATAAATTGAGCTGATGAATGAAAAATATCTTTACTGGGTTTATTTGAATGTGTCTCTGTAATTTCTAGTTGAAATGAATCTTGTATTTTTATGTGAATTATAACAGGTTCATATATATTGATTACAGCTGTATTACATACACAACTGTGTAATTGCCATTGAGATTGTACAATGTATGATATTGATATTATTAAGTGTAAAGTAAGTAGAAAAAAATATGTGAGACTGATGGGATCATATCTGTCAGAATCATCTTTTGATAAGATCGTGGTTGGCAATCATAACTTTATTGGTTTTTAAGTTAACTTTACACTTTTGATTGGGATTGCCTAAAATGCCAACATTGGTTTTTTTTTTTACTTTTATTCTGATAATATAGAACAGCTTTTTTTATAGTGAT
Organism: Lycorma delicatula; assembly: GCF_047948215.1. NCBI lineage: Eukaryota > Metazoa > Arthropoda > Insecta > Hemiptera > Fulgoridae > Lycorma > Lycorma delicatula. The sequence goes on along the minus strand of NC_134456.1, from coordinate 152,257,383 downwards.
TCATTTAACTAATATTTGTTATTTTGACTTTTTTGTATTACATTATTTATATATTATTCCTTTATTCATTTATTTAATTTATTTATATACTTTTTCCACGGTACCTATTAGTAATAATTGTTTTAACAAATGAAATGGGGCATCTAATTTTAGATTTTAAATAACATGTTTTGTAAACTGTTTTGAGTGTTTTTTTTTTTTTTTTAATTTTTATTTCCCTCAGTTTTATAATTTCTTTGAATGAATTTTATAAGATTATTGCAAGATGTATTTTTGCAGTTTTAGTTATTCATAGTTTTATTATTAATTGGTTTTAATGATTTTATTTTATTTTAAATCTCAATAGTTTTATTACTAATCTATTAATAAGTAGAAAGATTTTCCTTAAAAGGGTATTTATGAAAAAGACCCTTCTCTTTCAAGGTGTTAACTAAATTCTAAGCAGTTTTTTAAAAGATATTCCATGAACCATTGTTAATTGAATGTTTTTTATTAGAGATGAATGTATCATAGTAGTTAAAGAATTATCATGTTAAATCTTTATTTTAAGCTGTGAGAGAAAAATGATGGAGTGGAGCCATACATCAAACTATTTCATTCTATGCTAGTTCATTGTGGGCGAACCTGTTAAAGATTGAATTGAATAAGATGAAATTTTTACTTGTACATTTGAACTTGTTTGTATTTAAGTAAATTTGTAAGTCTATAGAGAGTAGTCATTTGATACTTGTTTGTGAATACACTTTCATTCCAAATAAAGGGACTTGGCCGTGATGTGATCCAAGGCTCTACAGCTACTGTACTGGGGTTACTTGCAATGATTAGTCACATGGATCTGTGTGTGATATCTTTTGTTTTTGGATCAGTGAAAAACTTTTTAAACATTTTTTTCTTTTATTGCGTTCCCTAATCTTTCTTTAATCAGAAAAATTAATTTTTTCTGATTAGAAAAAAAATTAAAATTGGTGGATTTCAACAATTAGAAAAATAATCATAATAAATCTGAGGGAGTAATATTCTGGAGATAAGGTTATAAAGTAAATGTAGATCACTGATGGTGAAGTTATGTAAAAAACTGGTTTCTGTAAATCATAAAGATTAAACAATGCTGATTGAGATTTCACTACATTCTGCTGGCATTTATTTGAGACTAATGACTAACAGTTGATACTTAAAATTATGATAAATAATAGTAATAAATAAATTGTGTTGGCTGTAGGTAGTGCATGATTATCACACGCTCCTTTGCCCTTACTATAAATGAAGGTTTATGAAAACTGAGTTTTTAATGGAATTGGTTATGAAATGTAATTCAATTTTTCTAATTTTTTAGGAGATGCTTATTGTGATAATCTTGTTTATTTTGTTTACTTTATAGATTTATATATATAAAAGTTTTACATAGGTAAATAAATAGAAGTTTTACATTGACTGGTATATAAAAATACATTTTATAGACAGATCACTTCAGAAATGGATTGGTAGATTACTTTGTGGGTAAGAACAGGAACTGGTCCAGAATATGTCTGGAAGGATTCCCTTGAATAGGTTTGGATCCCTTGATTATATTTATGAGTAACCATAGGTGTCCTATAGGTTGTTCTTGGTGCAAAATAATTTTAATATAAACATCTTTAACAAAATACTGTTTGTTGTTTTAGTTCTGTGTTTAAATAAATATTATTATTTAAATTTCCAATTTTTAAAATTGGAAAGTAGTCGCTGAAAAAATGAGTGATTGATAATTATTTCTGAAATCTTAATTTTTTAGCATAATATTAATGCTTAGTTATATAATGCTCATAATTTTTTTTTAGTATTGTTACACAATTAATGATTGATGGGTTTGAATTTAAAAAAATGTGATCTAATTCAAAGAATTTTGGTTTTATTAAGGACGTATGGAATATAGGTATATAGGTTGTACAAAACTGCAGCATGAAATTTTTGGTTTAGAAATTGATGTAGAGTACTTGTTATTATATTATGTTTAAATGAACTTTTGTATTCTACAAGTGGATGTTTAGTTAATAATTCACTGATAAGAGATAATATTTAATGAACTATTACTACGGAACTATTAGCAAATATACCATCATTATCTGAATAGAAGATTAAAATTCACGGCAGTTTTTTAACACTTCAAATTTTTCTTTTATTGAAAGGAAATATAATTTATACTCACTCCTCCTTTTCCAGAGATAAGACAGTCATTAACATTATCATTTGTAATGTCGGTTGAACAATCTACGTATAATACAGAACGTGTTGTCCAATGTTGCCATAATTTTTCACCGGTTTGACCGTTTAATGCCATCACCCCACCCATACAAGGTTCATTCATTGCATGACCAAAATATTTTTCGCATGATACACCTGTCATTTCAATGTCATCTGCTCCTGTAAACATTGAGATTCATGGTAATAAAAAATGTTTGGATTCTCAGATTATTACAAAAGTATGTAATTTATTCAGATCATAATAATATAATTAAATAATACATTTATCACATCAGAAACTGATAAGAAGAAAGAACTATTACAGAATTTGTTTGAAAGGGTAAAAGAAATATCAAAAGTAATATATCAAAGTAATAGTCAATTGTTCCATATCTATATATAAAACCTTTGTTCCTTGTATTGATTTATGATTTATTCTTGGTACAAAATAGTTTTATTGTGTTTATGAATATTATTTTAAATCCCAATTTTTAAAATTGGAATTTAAAATGAAATTCAAGTATTAAATTAAATTGAAAGTAATTTAAAGTATTGAATTAAATTGCAAAGTAGGTCACTGAAAGAATATATGAGTGATTGATTATTATTTTGGAAATCTTCATGTTTAGTCTAATGATGTAGGAATTTAGCTTTAGAAAGGTTAAAAAATAATTTTTTTATTCAGATGCACATAATACATTCCTTTTAAGTAAAGAAAACTTGGAACATTATATTGATATCTGGTACTGCTATTCTATGCGTAGAAAAAAGGAAATGCCCTAACATGTATCAGCATAGAATAAAGGATACCGTGATAAAACTTTCATCAGAGTAGCATAAAAACATTTATAATTAATTATATTTAAAATGATTTTTTAAAAACCTAATTCAGTTAATGTTCAAATATCACTACTATATAAAGCAGTCTTTTTTTTTTTTCTTTTTAATCGTGAAATTTACTGAACCAATATCATTATGAAATTTTAATTGTAGCTTTCTTATGACTCCTGGAATGTTAACTACACTTCACTGTTATATAAATCATAAATAAAAAGAATATATAATCTGTACCTATAAAGCAACAGTCCTGATTGATTTGACTGACTCATTAAGGCCCAACAAAAACTATTGAAAATAAATTGATGAAAATTTGTATACATGCTATTCCTATGGTATAAGTGCTACTAAGAAAGAATTTTTTTTTAAATTCTGAGTTTAAACAGTTAAAATGGAGTTACAATGAAATTTTTTTTTTTTTAATTTCTCGATAGCAAATGAAGATACCAATTTGATTTTTGGTGTATGTAATCCTCATATGAATATCTAAAAACTAATTTCTAGATTTTTTTAAATTCCAAATTTAAAGGGTTAAAATGAATTTTGATTTTTTTCTTGAAACCGGATAATATTTTTGAATTTCTCAGTAATAAATGAAAATATCAACTTGATTTTTGGTGTGTGTAATTTCCATGTAAATATCTAAAAACTAATTTCTAGATTCTTCAAAATTCAACCTTGAAAAGGGGTGAAGAAAGGTAAACAATGATTGCAAATTTTCCCCATTTTCAACTATATTAAACAAGATATTCGCTAGATTGGGACTTGCAGATACTCTTCAGATAAATATCTAAAAACCATTTTCAGGTTTTTTGAATTTTGACTTTTTAAGGGGTGCGATGGTGTATGGAGCAGTAGCTAAACCAACACAGCCAATGTTACTGTATGTGCAATGTAACTCCAGTTACTTGATCTGCACCTGCGTCCAGTTACTTGACTAAAAACGTAAAATAGTAAATTAAAAGTAATTAAAAAATTAAGAAAAATGAGAAACAAAGTACGGTCATCTCCTAGTGGTGTTTGTCGGGTAATGCAGAACTGGGCAAAATACATTTTTATGCGTATAAATTATTATAAATATCCCCATCATTAGCTAAATATATATATGTATGTAATCCTACCAAATTATTTATTGAGAACCTCAAATACCCTTATACGTATTTAAAATACTTTGTATTTTTGAATAATTACTCAATTTTTGTAATTAAAAAATAAAGCATGGCATTAATCAATTTTTTCTATTCATGTTCTAATTCTGATTATGGATATCATGAGCAAAGCCATGACGGGAAATGCTAGTGAATATATAAAAATAATAAATATATGAACTAACAGTAAATGTTGAAGAGACTAACTATATAAATCACATAAAAAAAATTAAAAATGTTATGGAAATTCTTTGAGCACATATTAAATGAAGATGTAGACAGACTTAGTAGGGAATATATGGGTTATGACACAAAGTATTTTCTCATCGCTTTTTTCACTAAACCAAAAACATGCTAGTTGCTTAGCCCATCAAAGTAGAGGTGATCTTCAGTCCTTCATATGACACCTTTATTCTATTCATTCAGGGACCAGTGGGTAATGAACATCAGTTTTTGTGGCTATGGATCCAAAAGCTTTTGTGGTTGTTTCGGAGCAGTCACTGGAACCTGAACTACTTTGACTTCCTTGGGCTTGGAAGCCAACTTTTCAAAGCCATCTTCCAAAGCAGACAGAACACTCCTAACAAGCCGTAGATGTGGCAATATCCTTCTCTTCACCCCTGTGCTAACGCTGTGGGGTCTTTTGACAAAATCTAGAAGATTATCTATATTCTGCTGCGCTGCAGCCAACAACGTGACAGAACTGCCTGGTACTCTTTGACCAATGGGTCACCTCTAACCTCCCGGGTGGAAGTCCCTTCATCTATCTCCGAGCCTTCACTCTGAACATGAGGGGAATGTAGAAATTTCTTCTCTCTTCCGCCCAGGCCTAACAGCTGGTCCTCTTGCATGGCCAGAGTTACCCTAGCCTCACTGCCATGGGAAGTATTAGAGACATCCCAACCCTGTAGGGGAAGACACCCCTTCTGGTCACCACACCCCCTCCCCGTTCCTAGCCCTAATAGGCTTTAACGGGAGTCATCTTTCGCCCTGTAACTTTTTACATTCACAGTAATAAGCCAGGTCTCGTTGGGATGTCACCGATGTAAATGCCTCGGTAGATGTTTAAATCGGTGATTTTTAAACCCAGCTTCTGCCTTCGCTGTAGACTTCATCCGGACGTCTTGAATGTCTTATATCGTAACCCTATGAACTAGCTAACCGAGTTCGCAGAAACACGAACCCTGCGGCTAGTTCCATTTTTAATGAGCCAATTTCTAGTAAATGTCTCGAAATTCGAGGAAAATTAACAACATACCACCAAAAATGTTTTTTGCAGCAACGATATTTAGTTCTAATTCCCTTAGTGAATTCAACTTTAGTTCATACCCCTGACTCAGGTTAATTTACGGACTGCAGTCTGGTCTACAAGGGAGAAGCGGACAGACCTCCTAATCCCACTCAGCTCGACCGCAGAATCCCGCGTGGCATTTACTTTCTTTCAACCATCGTCGAGACTGCCCTCGGCAGTGCAGTTGCCGTTCCACCGATAGCTAACATTCAAATAATTACAATTTTATTTAAACGTGGCTCGACGCCAATACGCCTACCTCCCGCCAATCAACTGCCCAGGCGGTCCCTAGCCACCCGAGGTACTACTGTACTATGCTCCTTCAGCCGTCTTGCTCAGGGCGAGGAATTGAAGGAAGCCAGCCACAACAGTCCATTCTCTGCGAGTCTTCCAGTTGACACGCAGATCAAAGAAGGAGTCCACTCTCTCGAGTTCCCTAACAACTCTGGTACGTTCAGCCTCGTACCGGGGACAAACATAAAGAACATGGTCCACAGTGTCATCGACCGTACAGTCCGGACACAAGCCGGAGTCAACCAAACCAAATTATTCCTAAAAAGCACCATGTCCCGAAAGGAATTAAGTTGTATACCGATTGGGGGAAACCCAACTAATGGCTCGCAGCTCCCTAACATTTGGAAAGATAGCATGCGTGTATAGACCAGTAGAAGAATCATTCCACCTAGCTTGTCAAGAGTCAAAACCTTGATCTTCAATTTCTCGCATACGTCCAGACGGAAGAAGGCTTCCTTCTTAGAAATGTACCGCTTGCTACATTCCGTATCTAAAATGTCAATGGGTTTAATGCCAGCGATCACAGAGATTGCCTCTCGAGATAGTTCTGCAGCCATCGACAACAGCTAACAATAGAAGACGCTGGGCTCGCAAAAGAATGTCCCTATAACATGGAATTGCAAACAATGAGCCCAGACGGGTGCAGCGTACAACATAATGGCCTCACGGATAACTTTGTAAATAATACGCATGGTACGATAATTCAACCGGGATGGATGACTACGGATACCAAAGAAGGTAACGATGGCCTCTTTTGCAACAAACTGGTGGTGCTCCTTGAATTGAAGCCTCTCATCAAGGATAACACCCAGATACTTCTGAACTGTAACATACCTAATCGGAGGCCGTCCATCAAAATCCGCGGGTAAGACGCGGTTAGACGACCTTTGAGAAGCATCATAGTGTTTTTCTCCGTACTGAAAACCATCTTATGCTGAAGACTCTACAACCTGAGAACCTTATGCGTCTGCGTCGCTCTGAGCTCTATCTCGGTACGTGAGTTGCTCTCGACCAGCAGCAACCCATCGCCGGCATAAGCCACGATGCGGTAGCCACTGGGCATCCGCAACCTATGAGAGAGTCGAACTTAACGACCCAGACGAGTGACTTGACCCTTTCACACTTACCTTTTACACTTTTTTGACAGGGTCTTTCCTACTTCCAAGCCGCCGTCACGAAGGATGACGGTTCTGTCGCCGAAGTTGGTCCAGAGAGTTCGAATCTCATTTAGCGCATTTATCTGCTTTAGTTGAAACAAGGCAGAGGGCCACCATAAGTTATTGAAGACCGCCTCAGTAATATCAGAAGACAAATTCTCAGAGCGAAAACCAACAACTTTCCTGCGAACATGTCGATGATACGAGGTTTCACCATCCTCAGTATCATCTGGAAGCAGATCGTTCATCAGAAGAGTGGGGACACGATCTTTGACTATTACAACTCCAACACAGGTCGAGAGAGCCGACAGAAGAATGTATTTTTTCCGCTTATGACAAAGTACTACTCTATAAACAACTACCCATGGGTCTTTGTTCCCTTGCTCTTGTACAAAAGAGCCAAAGGAATCACGCTTAGAAGACCTAACCTTGTGAAAATACTCGGTCCTCTTCCGACAATAATCCGCTATAAGAACTGCACGCCGATCAGGGTCACCCTTACGCTGTGCGGCTCTCCTGAGCCGGCCCACAGTATGCTTCATCGCGGTCAAGTCCTGAGTCCACCATCCAGCCACTCTGTCTCGACCCGTGCTTCTGGGAATCAACTGTTCAGCGGCTTCAACTACCGCAGAAGTTTTTTCTTCTCTGCCAGGTTGTTTAACGGGATCTCGTCCAGACTTCGAGCAAAAACTCGCAGCCTTGCGCAAGAATATTTAAAAACTTAGGCCAATCCGTACGCCTGTGCAGGAAGCGCCCTTGATGATCACTCTCGCAATCATTGACTACCGACCAGTTAAGAATCCTACCAGTGATATCCTTACCCTCCTTAACATTGTGATATCCTTATCCTTAACATCGATGTTGGTACCATGGAAGGCCCTCCGCAAATTAACTGCACCGGCGAAAGTAGACAATTCGCCGGCTACATTTAAGACATCAAAATGGTGCTGCGCGATGAAAGATGTCCTACCCATCTTTCGAAATGCTGTGCAGTAGGATCCCTGTACTGAAAGTACGAACTAACAACCAGGTCGGTTCAGACCATCTACGGCAAACTGGACAACGACGTGATGTGTGTCAGAGGCCTGCCGTATGAAGACGCTACGTAAAGACTTACTGCACAGTACGGCGGATTTGCTGACACCAACGAAAAACTTCCAACCTGGAAAACCTGGCAGATTACCTCTCACAACGTACGGGTGTTGCAGAAGAACAACATCGAGGCTCCGTCTCTCGGCAACTTCACCTATCTCAACTTGGCCTGCATAGGCACCCTGGGCATCTAGCTGACCGAACCTAACCATCAAGGGAGTTGAAATAAATCTCAACTGCCCTCACACATTTGCCCGCAACAATCACTCTCCTTGCTATTCACGGAGTGTTTATTACTCTTACGCAACATCTTACAGTTGACGCAAGTCGGAGCCTCTTTTTTCTGCGGACAATCGTCACGCTTCACCACAATGCTCACAGAGCGACGCGTACTTACATAATTTGGCCCTATGGCCGAAGCGACAACATTTGAAACATCGATGCACGTCAAGGTTTCTAAATATCTCTACTGTGCAGGGTTTAACTTACCTCGGACAGGTGTCCCTATATCCATTTCAGAAGCATCATCCTTCGACGAGGTCGTAGGAACGGGCTACGGCTTTCTCTTCCGCCTGGATACCTGACTTCTACAAACTCTGACAACGGCCGGAGATTCCCTAGCCTGTCCTGAAATCAACGAAACGAGACGCTCGCTGTCTTTCTCCTACGTGAAAAGTTTGTAAGCCAACCGGCGTGACTACTACCCGCAGGGAGCTACGGACAACTGGAGACTTTCTGTATTCCTCTGTCACTCTTTGTACCTCTTGGCCGCTGCTGGATCGATTTGAAAATTACAGATTACGGCCCTCGTTCTGAAAAGAACGTAAGCATGATTAGGGCGTATTCCCTTGCTTGTTACAGAGACTTACGACCAGGAGTCGTTGCCACCTTTCAGTCACGATGAGGCGGGTAAGCGTTGATAAATCAGACCCTTCCAAAAAGTGGAGATGATGAGTGTTAAAATTAGTGCTGACCGACTACAGCCTAGATCCAAAAAAAAACCTGACACTGCTGGAGTGTACACATACAATCAGACAGCCCGAAAATAGATGAAACTATACAGAGCTCACACACAGACCTCTGGACGCACTTGTGGTGACGCTTCCGGTCGCCACCCCCCCGTTCCTAGCCATGATGGGCTTTAACAGGATAGTATTAGACATCTCGATTCCCTCCCGAGGGGAGAAGATCCCGGCTCGTAGCGTGTCAGGTTGCTACACCACCCCCTCCGTTCCTTGCCAGTAATGGCTTTAACGGAGGACATCTTCTCGGTCTCAAACTTATCACATTCCACAGTGTTCAGTCCGGCCTCGTGAGATGCCACCGATGCAGATGCCTCGAGGGACATCTGCATCGGTAAGTTCACCCCGTTAGTAGATTTTGGTTTTATGCCTTCCAAAGAAGACAACTGACACCTAAAGCTACCACGTCGCCCTCAGGATCTAAGCTAGAAACCTAACCGCACCTAGTTCTAACAATTTAAAGAGCCAATTCCGTGAATGTCTCAAATTCGAGGCAATATAAAGTGTTGATCGCAACAAAATTTAGACCTATTTCCCTTAATAAACCCAGCTAACTTTATAGCTCATACATGAGTGCAAAATTTACCGGAAGTATTAGAGACAGCTGGTCTTGGCATTAAGCAATTTTTTAAGGTGATTGAAGAAATTAGTAGATGAGTTAAAAGGAATGCTAACGGTACATTAATGAGTTGTACAATTAATTTTGTATTAACATATTTTGTAGAGAGAGAAGCTAGACAATTTTTTATGATTAGCAATGGATTAGTTCTACATTGAAAAATTAATTTCTGAATATCTCTTTTCAAATGATGTAAGAATAAGGATTGTTGTGTTACAAGCGACTTTATACGGCATTATATATATCTTTATATCTTCATCCAGTGATGGATGATATATCTCCATCACTGGATGAAGATATATCAGAATTGTAGGATTAGGATAGTGTTGATTTGATTGTTAGCAAGTAGGCAAGTGAGAGATTATGTATCAAAATATAGTCTTCCATTTAGACAATTTCAGTACGCTTCAAGAATTAGGTCTCTCTTTAATATATTAATATAACATTTATATTACCTGTTCCGTATCCAATGATTACATCGTCTATTCCATCTCCATTTACATCCGTTATTTTAATAGGTGCTTCTGATACAAGTTTTGGGAATATTTTTGCCCATACTTCTTGCGTATTGATTTCTGTACAAGGGATTATTGTTTTTTCTTTTTTTGCTGGTCCAACTGTCCAACTTCGAATCCTTTCTAATGGTAGTGGAAACATATTTACTACCATTGTCACTAGCACGATTAGACCTGTAAAAAATGTATTACAATTACTTAAGATGCATATTTAAGCTATCAGTCCAAATACAATTTAATCCTAACATTAAGCATAAAGGGTATAAATGAGATATTATAACACATGAGATAAAACATTAGAAAGCATTAAAAAGCACTTTTGAGGTGGGTTGGTATTAGACAATCCTATAGAATTTAAATGAATCTTTCCAGAAGGTTAAACAACAAAATTAATAAAATAAGAAATCTTTTATTTTGATAGTTATACGTATTAATTCATGTCAGGAATGGGTAAATATATTACTATACTGATGAAGAAAGGAACTGTCTTACATTTGCCTGCACAGTAATATTTACCCATCAGAGCATCATAAAATACATAAATTGTAAGACTAAGGATAGATGTGATTAAAGTTATTTTAACTAAATAATTCACAATTCAGAAGGTATTAAATGAAAACTATTTGAGTATGTATTTATTCACACATTGAATAGATGCAGAAAATTCAGGGTTTTAAAATATTTTAATTAGTATTATTTACAAGTTTCATAGACAAACTAATATTATTTTTGCAAAAGAGGATCTTTTAATTGTATTTTAAATAAATTAGGGAAATTTTTTAAACAGTTCAGTAATGTATTAAAAACTTAATAAAATTTATTGAATGAAATAAATACAATCTTTATTTCTCATATAAAATTGCTTTATATGCTATTTATTTTTATTTAGTTGAAACATTAGTTAGAGAGAATGTGTGAAGATACCTCTTTTGGGTGATTGATTTTACTTTACTTATACTGTATTTTGATCCTTTGATTTATAATAATAGATTAAATAATAATAATTAGATTTTGGGACTGATTTTATCTTTGTAATTAATGATTGAATTTGTAATTAATAATTAATTATTCAAAAAATGAAATCTCTAGTAATATTATCATGAAAAGCGGTCAGGCTAGCATCTTTTTAAATTCACATAAACAAATTTAGTCCAACCATCGGCTGATTTATCTTTTATCTTTGTTGTTTAATATCGATGGATGAAAGTGAATCTTGTTTGGTCTATGTAAATATTACTGCATTAGAGTTTAAAAAGGTGAAAGCAGTTGTATTTATTAATTTAAAACACATTCTTATGAATTTATTTTAAATACAATTAAAATGTTCTCTTTTACTTAAACAATATTACTGTCTATGAAATTAAAAATTTTTAATGCCTTCTAAATTGTGAAATTATAATTATTTTTTAAAAATTTAGTATAACTCATGCGTTTACGTTTTTAATTATTGATATGAGCTTAAATCACTTCTACTTTTTAATTTATAATTAATTATGTATTTTGTTTTGATCTTAATTATAATTAAGGTTTTACTATGCAGGTCTTCCTTTATGCATCCATGTGAACATCCAGCAGTTTTCTTTTTTTATCCATTTGGTAGCATATTTACCCATTGCTGACACGTTATTTGTAATGTATTAATACGTACAGATCAAAATAAAAAATTTAATTATATATTTGGTGTTAAAAAGTTTTTATTGGTAATGCGTTTGGTTTTGTTTTTCGTTTTGTACTGTCATAAGCACTCAGTGCTGTTCTTCACCGCTAGAATACTCATCAACTTTAACTCGTATGAAACCTTTAACTGGTCCATGTAACCTGTATGAAATAATGATTTCTATATTTGAAAAAATATTTTGTGTTACTGTATAAATCGGTGCTATTTAATTTTTTTTTATTTATTTAAAAAAATTTATTTTATTAACCATAAAATACAATTATACTCTTATAATTAGTAAAATAATAATAATTATTATTAGGGAAATTTAACTAAATTTCCCTACTCCCTTACCAGCAAAATCTGAGCGCAGTGAAAAAATCCATGTGTTATAAAAATAAAAAATTGAAAACCAAAAAATTGTAACTCCTATAAATGTAATGATAAATCAGAATAACCAAATATATTTAAAATAAAGTGTATCTTTCATTAAAATAATATTGACTTATTGCTACACTCCTAACATTAATAAATTATTAAGTCTCAGTGCCAATTATTTTCCATTGTTTTATCCCTGTTTTATCGGTATGGGTTTGTTTATAACAGTTTACTGGTATGCTGTCTGATGATGCTCTATAAATGGAAAATCTTTATGTATTTTTTAGTCATTAATAATATATTATTATGATACAATTTATTAATATCTAAATATTCCTTAACTTTTATCTAGAGGTATTACTGCGTCAGCTTTATTTTTCCTGTACATTATTTTTATAATTAATATTTGTGTAGCACTTAAAGATCTGGTATTAATTATAAAAGCAGCACCCGTTCCGCAATGCAGTACCAAAGATGAGACTGTACTGAGGCAAAATAAGTAAGCTTCAGTGTCTTCAAAATTCTTTGTAATGCCACAAATATATAACTCACTTTTCTAAACTTACAGATTTAATTAGTAATATGCTAAACGTATTTAATATTATTGTCAATTGAAATTCATTAGTGTTATACTTTTGATAATTTTTGTAATGCTAAGCGGCTACAAGTTTTAATATTATTGTGACTCCTTGTAAATTTTTCAAAATAGATTTAAAAGTTTGAGGTTTTTTATTCAAAAAGTTATAGAATCTTTAGATTAAAATTTAATCAAATAGAATTAATTTTCTCTTTTGTTTTAATTATTATTATAATTTTAAAACTATTTTTGTTTTTTAATCTGTAGGTGTTTAAAACTATTATTTAATTGAAGAAATATTCGCTTTCATTTTGTTTTTCTTTTTAAAATCTAGTGTAAAGACATATAAATAAACATTATACGAATTATGCAAATCAATTAAATAAAAGATTTTAGTTTGCTTATTTTGTAATTATTATTTTACATTTTTATCTTATTAAAATTCATGTTACGTTTTATCATGTTTACAAATAATTATTACCTTTTATTTTTATTATCGATGTTATAACATAATTACGTGTACTACCAAATATTAGATAAGGAAAGGATACAACTGATTTGGAGTACGATTAAATTAATGAGTCGTTGAAAGAGATATAGCGAGTGATTAAAATAAAATATATATATTGAATTTTTTAATTTGATATAATATAGCGACTGACCTAATAGAGCACAAAGCGCTATAAAACCGTAGCAACAAGGCGCGCAAAACGTACTGCAAGGTGGTTTCTTGCATGTTTCCATATGGAAGTGGTTATTTCCTTTTATTTTTCTTCTAGGTGCCATCAAAGGTCTTTTAACACCCCTTTCTTCATCTACTTTATATCCGTTTCTACCGTCCCGTATAAATACTTCATCGTCCACATCGTCACTGACATCGTCGTCTTCATAATTATCCTTCACAGCAAGTTTCGTCGATAAATATGCCATTTTTTTCTATTTACAAAATTTATCTATTTCAGTCCTTTTATGTATAATTAGGGAAATTATTTTATTAATGAAAAATTAATCCATATTTTGTTTACTCACAGTCAATCCACGTTTATATTTTAATAGATTTAGAAAACAAAGTATTTACGTCATTTCGGTTATATTTTATTATATCATTATTTTAGAATATTATCAGAATAATTCAAAAATTTGGACACGCATTTTAACGGTCTAAAATAATAAATAATAGCGATATTATGAAATTAACAGAATAATATGCAACAGTCTGTTAACGTATTTTTATACTGTAACCTAATACACACTGAGTGGCCGAAATAGATTTTCGTTGACTTGCACATAGCGTACATACGCATGCGTTAATCTATTAAACGTTTTGATTTCTTAAAATCGATTTAAACAGTTTTTTTATTAATTTAAACTGTTCTCATTTTAAATTTTATTTAAAATATTAATGATGTGATGCAGATATTTATTCATAATAATTAGTTTTATATACCGGTAATGAACATTTTTCTCTTAGCGTATATATATATTTATTTATTTATTTATTTTTGCGTATTAAATAACCATTTATGTATTTTTAATTATTAATCTCAATTCATATTTTATTAAAGTAAAATTTATTAAATAATATCGTGAAAAAAGGGAAGGGAAGGGAATTTTACTGAAAAAGCTCCCGAAAATCAATAAAATTATACGTTCTACTTACAACAGTATTACCAACTTTTTCATTTAACGTTGGTGGAAAAATCTAGTTTATATATTTTTGATTCTTTCAAAAATATATAACCTCTTTTTAATTAATTATGATTATTTATTGTTTATAGTTTTATCTGTAACTTGTTCATTTTAAAGTTTTTCCGCTGTAAGTGGAAAGTATAAGGAAAACCTGTTACAATAAATGGTTACCGAAATAAAATAGCACAAATACTCAAAAATTATCTATAAAAAAATCCCTTCGTAAGCATTTCACAGGTGAACTACAGGCTTCGTCAGTAATAATACAAAAAAGTATATATTATTGCGTATGTATACATACGCGCGCGCGCACAGAGCGAGAGAAAGAGAGAGAGATTTGCGACATGTAACATTTTACGAATGAAATGAAAATAAAAATTAAATTAAATTTAAAAAAATTATTCTCCATATTTTTACAAAAGATATTCGAATTGAGCGCCTTGCGCAGTGATGCACTTTTGTGTTCGAACGATCATATTGACTAACCTGACGCAAAATGTATTAATGGTAGGATAGATTTCTTGTTGAATGCTCGCCTTCGGTTCATCTTTCAAATAGCTCCAAAGAAAAAAAATGGTTAATAAATCTGGAACGGAGACCACCCTCTACTGACAGTTCATTATTCTGTAAAATTGTAAGAACGCGTGGTAATGAATCGTTTGATGTGTGACACGTTGTTCCGTCTTCTTTGAAGAAGCCGTACTCTTTTACGGCCCCGATAAACCGGCCCGCAATGCAGCCGCGTAGGTATGCGGAGGTGGTTAGGGGTGGACGTGAAACCAGCGAGTCCAAGAAACCTGAGGTTGCGTTTGTCAGCAGAGCGGAGGGCTCGACTGTGTCCAGCAGTCAGGTTGCCCTTCGGGGTGATCGGAAAGGACTTAAAATCAGGAGCATCAAAGAGACCGGTAAGGGATTAGTTGTGGTAGTGGATGATACAGAGACCATTCAGGCGATTAGAGATTCCACGGAGGTAAGCGATTGAATGTAAAAATAGACCCGAAGAGAACGCGTAGGCCCCGTAAGATACTGACTGTAACCTTACTGATGAAGATGTCTTGTCCTTCATTAGGTAGCAGAACACTGATTTGGATGAAGCCGCCTTCCGGCGGGACTACAGGTTGGTCTTTAAAACGGGTAGGCGCGATACCCAGAAATATCACGGAGTCTTTGAAGCAAATTCTGGTCTCTTTCAAAACATTTAAGTCTGCAGGCAGATTATTTATCTTGGCATTATGTATTCAGGCAGATTTAGGATCCTGCCGAGTAAAAACTACGTGAATGTCCAAAGATGTTTCAAGTGCTGCAGATATGGTCATACGGCTAAATTTTGTAAGTTTTCCTTGGTGTGTGCCCATTGTGGCGAGGACAATTGTTCGCATAGGTCCGAGGCTCCTCCTGTGCTAACTGTAACAGATTGCAGTAACGTCGTTGAAAAGCGGAGCCTCGATGTTTTACTTCTACAACACCCGTACGTTGTCAAGGGTGACCTGCCAGGTCTTCAGGCTGGAATAAATTCCATGTTGGTGAAAGTAAATCCGCCGTACTGTGCAGGAAGTCTATAGATAGTGTCTTTATACGGCAAGCCTCTGACACGCATCACGTCGTTGTTAAGCTTGCTGTGGATGGTTTCGACCTAGTTGTGGTTAGTCGTACTTTCAGTACAGAGATCCCACTGACTTACACTTGGAAAGATGGGATAGAATTATCAAGCTGATAGCGGGTCGTCCTGTTCTTATAGGAGTTGATGCGAACGCCAAATCGCTTCTTTGGCACAGAGGGATCACAGATGACGGCGGTGAACTGCTAGAAGGCTTCATCGCGCAGCACCGTTTTGAAGTGTTCAATGTCGCCGGCGAGTTGGCTACTTTCGCCGGCGCGGTGGGATTGCTGAGGACCTTCCTAGGTACCAACACTGATGTTACCATAGGTAAGGATATCCCTGGTAGGATTCTGAACTGGTCTGTAGTCGATCATTGCGAAAGCGATTATCGGCTCATAGTTTTTGATTGGATAGGTGGGCTGCGCGATGCCTTTAGGGCGGACGCCCCTGTTCAGCAGGGGCGCTTCTTGCACAGGCGGACGGATTGGCCCAAGTTTTCTAACATTCTTGCGGCCAGGATGCGGGTGTTCACTCGTACCCTGGACGAGGTCCCTCTACATAACCTGGCAGAGAATTTCTCTTCTGCGGTGGTTGAAGCCGCAGAACTCTCAATCCCTCGGAGTACGGGTCGAGCGAGAGTAGCTGGTTGGTGGTCTCGGGACTTGACTGCGATAAAGCAGGCCGTGGGCCGACTCAGGAAAGCCGCACAGCGTGCGCGTGATCCTGACCGGCGCGAGGTCTTGTTTGCGGAGTATCGTCAGAAAAGGAACGAGTATTTTCATAGAATTAGGACTTCGAAGCGAGATTCCTGGCGCTATTTTGTTTAAGAGCAGGGTAATAAGGACCCTTGGGATGTTGTTTATCGAGTACTTGGTCACAAGCGGAAAAAGGACAATCTTCTGTCGGCTCTCTCGACCCAAGACGGCGTTGTAGTTGAGAAAGATCGTGTTCTGTCTCTTCTGATGGACGATCTGCTCCCCGATGATACCGAGGTTGGTGAGACCTCGTATCACTGGAGAGTTCGAGCGGCGGTTGTGGATTTCAACACAGACTATGTGTCTTCGGAGATTACTGAGGCGGAAGTCCGCCAAGTAATCTGTAGCCTGGCTAGGAACAAAGCCCCCGGATATGATGGTATTACGGTGGAGCTCCTTGTTCGCACCCTGCCTGTAATTCTTGGCCCATTAACTAGGGTGTTCAATCGGTGTTTATTGGCCGGGTGTTTCCCGGCTTGTTGGAAGCGTGGTATTTTGAAGTTATTATTCAAAGGTGGCGACAAGGACCCCACCGTCAGTTCTTCTTACCGTCCTCTGACGCTCTTGCCAGTTGTTGGAAAGGTTTTCGAGAAGGTACTTTACCTCCGCATCATAGTAGGCTGATTTTGAATCACATGCTGATGGACGACCAGTATGGCTTTAGACCCGGTAAGAGTACAGAGGACGCAATTCTTAGGGTCCTGGATCTGGCTTCAGGCAGTGAGTACAAATATGTACTCGGTGTCTTCTTGGACATATCCGGGGCATTTAATAACTTGTGGTGGCCCTCTGCCTTGTTTCAATTGCAGAAGCGTGGTTGCACGCGGGATGAAATTAGGACTCTCTCGAGTTATTTCAGCGAAAGAACTGTTGTCCGTGACGGCAGTTCGCAAGTATGAAAGACCCTGTCAAAAGGATGTCCACAGGGCAGTGTATTAGGTCCACTCGTCTGGACCATCGAGTTTGATTCTCTCATGCGGCTACGTTTGCCCGGTGGCTGTCGCGTTGTGGCTTATGCCGACGATGGGCTGCTGCTGGTTGAGAGTGGTTCGCATGCTGAGATTGTGCTCAGAGCGGCACAGGCATGTAGGGTTTTGCGGTTGTGGAGTCTTCAGCATAAGATGGTTTTCAGTGCGGATAAAACCACTATGATGTTTTTGAAGGGCCGTTTAGCTGCAACTCGCCATCTGCGGGTTGTGATGGACGGTCGTTCAGTTAGGTATGTCACTCTTCAAAAGTATCTGGGTGTTATCCTTGATGAGAGGCTTCTCTTCAAGGAGCACCTGCAGTATGTGGCGAAGAAGGCAGTTGATGCTTTCTTCGGCGTCCGTAGAGTGGGCCATCCCGATTGGGGGTTGAATTTCCGTACCATTCGGATTCTTTACAAAGGTGTTTGCGAGGCCATTATGTTATACGCTGCGCCCGTCTGGGCTCATCGTTTGCGGTACCAATGTTATAGGGACATTCTATTACGAGACCAGCGTCTTCTTTTATTAGCGGTTGTCGGCGGTTACAGGACTGTCTCGCGAGAGGCAGTTACTGTGATCGCGGGCATTAAACCTGTGGATATTTCGGCTACGGAACGTAGCCAGCGGTATATTGCAAAGAAGGGAGGCCTTCTTACTTCTGGGGGTATGCGTGAGATTGAAGAGCAAGGTTTTGACTCTTGGCAAGATAGGTGGAATACTTCTTTAACAGGTCGCTATACGCATGGTATATTCCCCAATGTTACAGTGTTGCGAGCGGTTAGCTGGGTATCCCCCAATCGGCACACGACACAGTTCCTCTCCGGACATGGTGCCTTTAGGGATAAATTGGCTAGGTTCAGGTTGGTTGATTCCGGCTTCTGTCCGGACTGTAGGGTCGATGACACCGTGGACCATGTCCTACACATATGTCCCCGGTACGAAGCTGAGCGTTCCGGAGTTACTAGGGAACTCGAGAGAGTAAACTCTGTTTTGGATCTACGAGTCAACTGGAGGACTCGTAGAGAGGCTGCTGGCTTCCTTCGTTTCCTCGCCCTGAGCAGGACTGCCGAAGGGATTTAGTAGGTGATAGGAACCTGGGTGGCTAGGGACCGCCTGGGCAGTTGACTGGCCGAAGGAAGGCGCCTAAGGCAGCGTGCCTCGGTTAGAATAATTGGTGTTATTTTGTTGGAGTAAAGGTGTCGGCGGAGTTGCGGCCGCTGTCAACGGGCATGGTTATCTTTGTCCCGGGGGGTGCGGTCGCGCTTCGACGGAGGCATTTTGTGAGCTAACGACACTGTCGGCGGGGAGTCTCTGGGTGCCGCTTCGGTGGTATGCAGCGGCGTTTCGGCGGCGGTTACGAAAGATGGTGAATGTCACGCGGGACTCCGCGATAGAGCTGTGTGGGAGTAGGCGTTAATTCTCCTCTCCCGGGCAGACCGGAGCGGAGTCAGTAAGAAACTCTTTCGAGTAATAAGCAGGGTTCTTAAGGGAACAAGATCTAAATTTCGCTGTGTTAAACTTTAGTGGGAAAGTCTTGTTATAGTGGTAGTTTGCTCGGATCTGAGATATTCGATAATTGGCTCAATAAAGTTAGTGCTTGGCGCGGCGTCTTCATTCCGCGGTTAGGCTTCTAGCTTAGTTCCTGAGGGCGACGTGGTAGCTGCAGGTGTCCGTTGTCTTCTTTCTGAAGGCATAAACACATAAAACTATCTCGGGGTGAACTTTACCGATGCAGATGTCCCTCGGGGCATCTGCATCGGTGGCATCTCTGCGGGACCTGAACTGAAAGCTGTGGTGCGCAATCAGTTTGAGGGCGAGAAGATGTCCTCCGTTAAAGCCACTACTGGCTAGGACCGGAGGGGGTGGTGTAGCGACCGGACACGCTACGAGGTGGGATCTTCTCCCCTCCGGGGGGGGGGGGGATCGAGATGTAACAGATTGCACAAGAATCATGAGCACCCAGTTGCTAGTAAGGAGTGTGGCTATTACGTAAGGGCCGTTGCGCTGTACTTTAATTCCTTAGATAGTTAGGGTTTTTTAACTAAATGCCCAGGGTGCTTATGGTTGAGTTAGGTGAGATTGTAGAGAGACGAAGCTTTGATGTTGTCCTTTTGCAGCAACCATATGTAATTAGGGGTGCCGGGCTCTCATAGCTGGAAAAGGTTTTGTGTAGGGCATACCTATATGTCTGCCATTCTGTGGAGGAAGTCGCTAGAGTTTTTATACGGCAGGTTTCTGACGCGCATCATGTTGTGGTCAGATTTGCCATTCGCGGACAGAACCTTACAGTTGTTAGTTCATATTTCCAATACAGGGACAACACTGAGGAACATCTAGCGAGATGGGATGATCCTTTGTATTATGGATATTGTCGCTTTTCTGGCACAGTGGGATCACTGATCATGTTGGCTTAATTGACAGTTTGATCGCGCAGCACAATTTTGAGTTCTTTAATTTACAGACCAGTTGGCCACTTACGTCGGTACGGTTAACGGATGAAGGGCCTTTTCTGGTACAAATATTGACATCACCATTGGTAGGGACATCCCTGGCAGGTTCCTTGACTGTTCTGTGGTCGCCAACTGTTCTAGTGATCATCGGTTGATAATTTTTGAAATAGCGGATGAGCTGCGCGA
The DNA here is from genome assembly GCF_047948215.1 of Lycorma delicatula. Taxonomy (NCBI): domain Eukaryota; kingdom Metazoa; phylum Arthropoda; class Insecta; order Hemiptera; family Fulgoridae; genus Lycorma; species Lycorma delicatula. The sequence continues at coordinate 152,236,928 of NC_134456.1, read as the reverse complement.
TGGGCATGAGGGACACTTTCCTGTTCACAGAGGGCGCTTCCTGTATAGGAAGGTGGACTGGCCGAAATTCTCCTCTTTGTTGGAGTCCAGACTGGAGATTTTTTCTCGAGACCTTGACGGCCTGCCATTAGATGTCCTGGTAGAAAACTTCACTTCTGCGGTGGAGGCGGCCTCTAGAGGCACTGGCCGGGAACGTATGTGGTTGGTGGTCTCAGAATATTGACAGCAATGAAGCAGTCTGACTCAGAAGGGCTGCGCAACGAGAGGGTGATCCCGATCGGCGTGCGGCCCTAACTGCGGATTATCGCAGAAGGAGGGCTAGGTACTTTCATAGTATTAGGTCCTCCAAGCGTAATTCCTAGCGCTCCTTTGTTCAGGAGCAAGGGAATGGAAATTCTTGGGGCGTTATGTATAGAACCCTTGGACATAAGCGCAGGAAAGATGACCTCTTGTCGGCTTTGTCAACCGTGACAAGTGAAGGTGTGGTAATTGATAAGGACTGTGTCCTTTATATTTTGCTGAATGATTTGCTCCCGAATGACACTATGGTGGGTGAAGTTTCATACCACCGGCGTGTCAGGCTGGAATTCGCGATTTTCGAGACAGACAAATCACCTGGCGCACCTCCGCCAGGTGATATGTAGTATGGCACGGCACAAGGCCCCTCGGATATGATTATAACACAGTGGAGCCCCTCGTCCGAGCGCTTCCAGTAGTGCTTGGTCCTCTAATTAGAATATGTAATAGGTTGCTCTTCGTAGGCCACTTTCTGGCGTGTTGGAAGCGTGGAGACTTGGTGTTGTTGTTCAAAGGTGGTGACAAAGATCCTACTACTGTTAGTTCTTACCGTCCACTAACGTTCTTGCCCGTGATTGGCAAGGTTATTGAGGAGGTCCTATATTTGCGTATTAATGTTAGACTGGCCGCTCATCATTTGCTAATGGACAACCAGTATGGTTTCCGACCGGGCATGAGCATTGAGGATGCCATACTAAGGTAGTGGATACAGCTTCTAGTCCACGTAAATATGTATTAGGGATTTTTCTGGACATATCCGGGGCATTTAAGTTATGGTAGCCTTCAGCCCTGTTTCAGATGCAGAAGGGTAAGTATACACGAAATGAATTAGAAGTGCTCTCAAGTTATTTAAGTCATCGGACCGTTTTCCTGCCTGATGGCGGCTCGGAGGTTCGTAAGACCGTAACTAAAGGATGCCTTCAGGACAGTGTTCTGAGTCCCCTTCTTTGGATCACAGAATTCGATTCAATGTTGCGTTTAAGGTTGCCATGTGGTTGTTGGTATTGTCGCTTATGCTGACGACGCGCTGTTACTGATTGAAGGGGATTCGCGTAACGAGGTTGAGTTCCGAGCCGCTCATGCTTGTGAAACACTCCGACTATGGAGTCTACACATAAGATGATTTTCAGTCCAGAGAAAACCACAATAATGTTGCTTAAGGGCCGATTGGCTGCTTCCCGACGAATCCGGGTTCGGATGGCTGATCTCTCCATTCGGTACGTTACGGCTCAAAAATACCTGGGTGTTATCCTTTATGAAAATTTTTGGTTCAAGGAACATCTACAGTATGTAGCAAAAATTGCCGCTGATGCTTTTTATGGAATCATCCATCATTAGTCATTCATCCCGATTGGGGATTGAATTAATTACCGTACCATGAGTATCCTTTACAAGGGTATCAGCGAAGCTATTATGCTGTATTCTGCGCCTGTCTGGGCTCACCGCATGGCTTTTAGGTATTGCGCGAACATTTTGCTGCGGGCTCAACGACTCCTCCTGCTGGCTGTTGTAGAACAGTCTCGCGGAAGGCAGTCTGTGTTATAGCCTGACTCAAACCAATAGATATCTTGGCTAATGAGCGTAAGGAATGCTAAATTTTCAAGATAAATAATCTATTGACGTCAGAATGAAAGGAGGAGGAGCATTGCCATCGTGCCACGGTTATTTTGCTATTGTTTGTGATTCGATTTGGGGCTCCCGTTGGTGGGGATGGTCGCGCCGCCGGGGCGTGGCTTTCCTCCGCCGGTGGCGGTCCTGATCGTGACTTTGAATACCATGCGAGAGACCATGATGAGACCGGGTGGTGGTGCGGGGTTTTCCCCCGCACGGACCGGAATGAGTTCCCCTTGTTAGGTGACCTAAATTGGTCGACTTATTTGAGTGTTTGTTTGAATTTATTTGTTGCATAAGGTATAATTTTGATTGGTATGAGTGTAGCACTGATTTAACTGGTTCGTTTTCTGAGGCATTCACAGTCACGAACGGTGCAATCAAACCTGGACTAGGAGCGGGGTTCGCGGACTTGGAACGGAGGTGGTGGTGTAGCGACCGGTAACGTCACAAGGTGGGTGTCTTCCCCTTACGGGCGTTGGGATGTTGTGCAAATTAACATGTCCAGGTAAATAATACAGTAGCTGGTATTAGTACAAAAATAGCGGTATCGCTCCATGAACCAATAGATGAATCCGCCACAATCTTGGAATTTGCTTTTTTCCCTGTGGAAGATTTCCTTTTCCTCATAGTGTTGTAATTGTATTTTACAACAGCACATCAGCTGTTGCAGTCAGCTAATTTTTGCTGTCACAAACGAGCGGGAGAATTGAATAAATATTTAAAGTGTAAAAGATAACTGTAGGTTTCGAACCGGGTCACTCAGTAACTCGGGATACTGGTACTTTTAAGATTCAGATAAAAGGACTCAAGGCTCATATATAAAAGGACTTCATAAGACTCATATACAAAGACAAAAAAGACTCATAGTTTAATAAAGTATTTATTATATATTAAAATAGAATATTGTCAATTTCTAAAATTATAGAAAGCCTTCACTTAACGAAGGCGAACAATAGCTATTTAGCTTGTGTGTGTAAATGAAATATAGACGTACCTCAAGGATGATCTCGTTGCAGCCGCTGCTCTAGGAAGCATCGCTCATACGCAAGAGTAGGACGACGTCGTGTCACCATTTGTTCACTAGGAGGTGGGGCTTACGCGTTTGTGCGTCAAGGAAGCAGCGAGGATGTTAACGGTATGAGTTATGCGCGACTGAAGAACATGTTCTAACCTTGCATCATAACCGGCAGACCGTTACAGCTTTACGCGCGCAATGCCACGCCCTTCCATTCATGCACTGCTTTATCAAACGGGTGCATTTGGAACTAGCGCATGCGCACTATCCAATCCGTTTCATTTTACCTGTGCAAAAGCCACACCCAGTATGTTTAAACCAAAAGTTAGTTACATTTTACAGTCTTGATTTCGTGTTCGAACCGATCACAATCAGCTACACCCGACTAGGACTAGGATTTGCCCTAGTAAACCGCTACATTAAATAGTATTGGCTCATCCTATGCCTTCTTGATTTCGTGTTCGAACCGGTCAAATATAGCTTCCCTCTCAGTTTGTTTCAGTTTAGTATAGTGTTATTTCATACATACTTAATTTAAAAAAAAAAATATTTTAATTTAAATGAATGGTTGTTTAGTTTCTTTGTGTAGTTGAATAGCGTCGAGTTGAGTAATAGTGCTCGTACAAGGAATACATGTATAGTTTTGTGCTCTGCATTTTCTGCTTTTTTGACCAGTTTTTGGGTTCTTTTTGAACATTCTTTTAATTCTTTCTGTGATCGTCCTTATTGTTAGTCGAAATATTGTCGAGATTCGATTGTTTCAGTGCTTAACGAGTTTGCACAGAAAAGACAGTTGTTTACTTTAATTCAAGAGCGAAGGTAACGTCATCTCTGACACAGGTAACGGAGATATCATTCATGGCATAAGTTCGACTTAGAAAAATTTACGAAAATCCAGATGAGACTCATCATTTCAAGTCCGATTATAAGGGGAATCTTTTCTTCCCTCGCAGCTCCTTTGTTCTTCCTTATATAATCGTTTCCTCTTGTTTCTTTGCTGATCCCGGTCCCCTCTTTCTTTTAATCCGATCCCGGATTTGGAGGATACATTCTACCCACTCCCCCACCACCGTTATTCAGGCGTGTGGGGCTCAAAATAAACAAAATCTAACACTTAGCGTCCAGCTCAGAAGTACTGGTCTCTAGGCAATGTCACAGCATGGGGATTACTCAGCATTAAGCGAGAAATTAAGAACCTCAGTTGCAATCTTTGTTCATTGAAGGCGGACTTCCTCGAATTTATGGAGCCTCCCCAACTTCCTGAGATTTCAACGGCAACCCAGATAGAGTCATGCCGCGAAAAGGACTAGTTTCGTGCCGTGGAGAAGTTAAAAGAGGGAGACTTATCAGACGAATAACTCCTGAACTTAGTTGACCGACGTTGCCCGCTCTGATATGTTGAGGACTACTAAAGTTACAAGGAACCCTGGACTGACGCTGAAGAACAGATTTTTCAGATTGACTTATTGGGTAAACAGAGTAAGGATACTTGGAGGCAGTTTCTTGGCCTCTTCTCTGCTGAGGTTCTATACCGTCTTTACACCGGGCAATGACAATGGACTTGCCATTGAGTGACATAAAGACAGCTGAGAATTTTAAAACTGTGCTTCGAAACAAGGCGGAAGGCTTTAAGGTTAGCATTCATCTAGGGCTAATCGGCAAACCGTATTCTGTGACATCGACGCCACAACAGATGAGAAAAAAACGATACGTGATTGTGTGGCAGTGGTCTTAGGCGGCGAGGAGTTTAAGGTGACGTCTATTCGCCCTGCATACGGTTCTACACAGAAGGTGACTAATGATATCGCATAGGGCAGCTAGGACGCTGACCGAACGTCAGGTGCACAACAGGTGGGTGCAGTGCAGAGCTACCATTAGGTAAACATAACACCGCTGCTACAGATGTTGGCAGGTCGGCCACATGCTCCGGCATCGACCGTTCGGCCAGCTGCTTTAATAGCGGTAAAAGAACCTGTGCCTTATGCGGGCCAGAGAAACATAGCTCGCTGAGAGGTCTGTGCCAAGAGGTCAGCTAAGACTGTAGCTCAAAACTAAGTATCAGAGAAATATTATAGAAGAATCAATGAAGACCAGATAAATACATGACGTTGATGTACCGGGTCAATAAGGACGAGAGAAAGTAACCTTGCTGTAATAAGAACGAATTAGATTATCCGAGGAGATTACCCGCGTTAATTCCCTATATATATATATATATATATATATATATATATATATATATATATATATATATCAGTTGTAATTAAGCAAACTGAATATACACATTTCTAAAGAGACAAGATACATAAAGAAGACGAGACTGTAGTTAAATTTATTTATAAGAAATAAATATTGAACTATCTCTTCGTCTTATAAACTAAAAAAAAATCTTAGAAATATATTTTATATTAATATGGTTACAGATTAATAAATGCCTTTCATTTTCTTGCTTTCATATAAGGTCTGACAAAAACAAATATGACTTAAATATGTAAAACCAAAATAATGGAGATAAATTTTAGCGGGCCTAAAATTATAAAATAAAAACACGTGACGTGTCAAATTTTTGTCTTGCAATCAAAACCACACGAAGAGGAAACTGTTATTTGAAGACGAATAACAATATGTGAGAAATTAAGATTAAGATACGCTTAGTCAAGAGTGCGTGTTTGACCTTTACAAGTACATTTTTTCTCGTGCACTGAGCAGTTGGCGTGAAAGAATGTGAATCTTTTGATATAAATTTTAATCGATCGTGATTACATGTACAATTTGTGGTTTATACCATTATTATTATTTGTTATTATGATTGTGGGGTTATACAGAACAATCTTTACCGTACCGAAAAGCTTAAAGTGAATGGATCTGTGTGTTAAACAGGCCTATTTACAGATACATTATAAATTCTAATTAGACAAATTATAAATTAACTATCATTCTTTTTTATACAGAAATTCTTTGTTTTGCACGAACATGAAACTGAAAAACGTTTACATACGATTAATTACAATTGTACTATTTATACCTTTATCCATTAATGTATTATAAATATAAATAATATTGACTTATATTAACTTAAATTAGTTTACTTAGAATAAGAAACTGATTTATAAGTTTAATTGATTTATAAGTTTAAACTGATTTATAAACTTAATTTAAGTACATCTGCATAAGGAAAGGAAGTTATAAAAATAACATCAATGTGTAAAAGAGGGGTTTCTGGATGCGTATCCTCAAGTCAGCCATGAAAAAATGTTTTCACATAAATAAAGGACGTTTTCCTTTTTTTTTTGCTGCAATGCTTGTAAGTAAATCGAATAATATAATCAATTGTATGAAATGGGAACACATCCAGTGATATTCCTCGAAAAAACTATTTGTATGTATCGCATGCCTCGAAATGTAATAAATCAATTAAACAATAGATAAATTACAATATAATCATTTCTTAGGGGAAGACACAGACTTGTGACGATTCCAGTCACTACGCCGCACTCTTCGAGTCTAGTCCTGACGAGCTCCACCGGAGGGCGTCTGTTAAGATCCTCTAGACCGCCGTCTGTCATTGTTGTTTTGGCAGAAAATGCCTCGGAAGACATTTCCATCAGTGTATTTAATAGCTTACTAAAATCGCTTTTGTGTGGTTTCTTCCAACCACGATCACGGAGCTCCACCGCAGCTCTATTAGAGTTTTCAACACATTCATTCTCATCCTAACAGCGAACATCTCAACTAACCGGAGCTCGATGCCAAAAGCCTATTATGGCGAAATATATTCCTTGTTATTCCACACGAACCTGGGCGGTTCCGTTGAGGCAGTTAGTATTCTGGAACCGCTGGATATCCTCGACGTTACATGTTGTACCTTCAGTTGATTGCCATAGATCCATATTGGTTACTAGAATACCTTATACGAGGTGTGTGAGAAAATTAATGAAACTGACTGACTTTTACTTACCAAAGTTTTTATTTTTTTCAAACAACAATATTATCCCCTTCAAAGTAGTTTCCTTGGGCAGCTATTCACTGGACGGAGTCGTTCTTCCCACTCCTGGTAGCAGCGCCGGAAGGCTTCAACTGGTAGGGCTTTTAACTTGTCGGTCACAGTCTTTTGAGTGTTTTCCAGAGTTCCAAAATGATGTCCTTTTTAAGATATGTTTCAATTTCAGGAAGAGGAAAAAGTCACAAGGACTCAAATTTGAGGTCAAAAATTCCCTGATGGAAATGGCTGTGTGACGCGGGGCATTGTCATGATGAAGCATCCACTTGTCTGCAATGTCTGGTTTCACGCGAATCACTCTTTTCCTGAGCCTTTCAAGAACACCTTTGTAAAACACTTGATTGATAGTTTGTCCTGGAGGAACAAATTCTTTATGCACGATACCCCTACTGTCAAAAAAGCAAATCAGCATGGTTTCTTTGATTTGCTCATTCGACATTTTTTCGGTCGAGGAAATGACCGGAGTGTGCCACTCTTCGCGTTGCCGCTTTGTTTCAGGATCCTCTCAAGAAGATCAACGCACACGTTTCGATTGTCCTTCTGTTCCTTTGTGAGGTATTTCGGTACCAATTTCGCACAAACCTTTCGCATCTTCAAATCGTCTGTCAAAATTTGATGTACGGTGAAAGTGTTTAAATTTAACAGTTCAGTTATCATCCTTATTGTTTATTATCCTTAACGACGGTCTGATCTCACAAGAACCCTCACACGCTCGACGTTTTCGTCAGATTTTGAAGTTGAAGGTCTCCCTGAGCGAGGTTGATCTTCAACGTGTTCTCGGCCTTCCAAAAATGATTTGTGGCAGCAGAAAACTTGTGCTCTCGATAACCAATGTTCCCCATAGGCCTGTTTCAACTTCAAAGGTCACACTCACGGATTCCCCAAGTTTAACACAAAACTTGATTGCACAACGTTGCTCTTAATTCCGATGCTCTAACTCGTACTGAGCATGTGAAAGGAATGAACAAACCGGTCTAGCACAGACCGGTAGACACAGCGCTGCCAGATCGCTCGCAGTGTTACCAATCTCATTACTTTTCTCACACACCTCATATAACATACTCTGATAGAGACAACTGCAACCTTTTGTCCAGTAACCAGTACAACCGTTTAAACCTAATGTTTAGTCGCTCTCCTTTTTTCTTTCGTCCTATCCCCATGCAATACAGCGATTCGGGTGCAAACCTAGGTACGATACACTGTTGGTTTGTAGAATAGTGACTTTATCCAGGTGGAATCGTGGGCAGTCTCCTCTCCTCTTTGCGAATGTCACGTGATTCGACTTTGCAGCCTTTATCCAGCGGGCATTGTAGTTTGCCCTAGGTTATAGTCGGGCCATTAACCGCTAAATTTTCTTAGTTATCCGCAAATGATGTAACTGACGTATTCCGGACTAGGACGATCTGCAGTGTGAAGATCAGGTGTAAAACTGGTCAAAAACAACCTTGTTGAAATTCTGATCGTTCAACAAAGACTGCTGATTATATCTAATAAAAAAAAAAACTTGTTTATACTTTTGCAGAGATTTAAATTTTTTTCAGATGTAATTAGTGGCATAATTCTGATAGGTCAGACTGCAAATGAAAAATCATTACAAATTTATTTTATATTTGATATAAATATAAAATGAGATTTGTTGGTTCGTTAATGAGAAAGTTGGTTCTTTCTTTTGTAATCGATTCTGTCTGGTAAAGAGTCTGGTGAATTACACAATTGCATGACAACTAGTAATTGTCAGAATTTAAGAATCAGTAACCTGGTAGCTACAAAGTTATGAAATCTATAGTGGCACCAAGGAAACAAAAGTTAATTATAATTGTATTATTTCAGTACATATATTCCTTTATAATAATACTGACTATTTTGTAATATCTATCTCCAGATTTAAAAAAAAAATAAATCTACTGAAAAAAATTCTATACTTTTTTGTATTTTACTACCCGGGCTAATATTTTCCTAGAATCTATCTTCATTTGCTTTCAGTAAAAGCTCTACATGCCTAAGAGTATCTTGAATTGTAGTCAGTGTATGGCAAATTTTTTTGTATCTCTCATCCCATAACTTTTTTGTGTAATATCTCTTTTCTACATGAGAAATATAACATGTTATTCGCATAAAAAGAAAATCTATTATAATTTAAAAAACTAAATAATTCAGACTGAATATACAATGCACTCATAGTTTAGATTTTATTAACTAATTAGAAATACATGAAAATTTAAATTTAAATTATAATTATGTAGGTAAAATAAAAAACACATTTGGGAGAGATAAATTTCAACATATTTTCAACATGCAAATATGTTGAAATTTAGAATACATTAAAAAATATTTAAACGTTTATTAATAACTAGAGTATAAATCACAGCAAGTAGGTTTTTAAAGTAAATAAAAATAAAATAAAATAATTTGAGCTCGAAAAAAATAAACTATTTTAAAATTATTTAATTTATTTTTAATTTAATTTAATCTATTTTAATCTTATTGAAAAGAACAATCCTCATAATCTGGTTAAATAGAAATTGAATTTTTAAATGCAATCACTCCCTTGACTGATTGCATACGCTGAGCATATGAATACACGCTGATGCTCTGGTGTGTACCTTTTTAAACATGTTGAAACGTGTTCAGGCATTCTTGTAGGCAAATGATGGCCATATTATTGTGCACCTTGTGAATAAAAATTCATTGTAAGTATTATTCCTGTTTCTAACATTTTTATTTGAATATAATAAATTAAATGTTTGTAAATATTGGTGCACTGTTTCATTTGGTGCAGATTAATACTTTATGTAATTTCAAAATGAGACGAGGCATCTGCAATAAAATCAGTAAAAATCTCAATTTAATTATAGTAATAAAAAACAAATGATTAAGGCAAAGAATAAAGGCGAATAGAAGGTATCCTATAGAACTTTATAACAGAAATGGTAGAGTGCTGGAGGTAAAACCAGAATTATTAAATTTTAATTGAGAAAGATTAAAACAAGTCAAGATTATTAATTATTAAAGTCAGATGACCCACTTTAATGTTGTCAGAATCAGAGGGCCAACTGTAGTTGATCATAAAGAGCTCAGGAAAAAAATTGTAAAATAGGAAAAACGAAAGTAATGAGGTGTGTGAAATACATATCAAAATGAAGAGAAAATACTTACCTGTTAAGTAGATTTCGATATGCGGTCTTCTCTGTCCTGCAGACATGTCAATATTCAACTTCTTACCATACTCAAGAGAGAACATCTGATGTGCTAGAAGAAACGATTTCAGTAATCCGTTCATTTAAACAAATCCAGATCCCTTAGAGATTTCCAGCATTCAAGTCCTAGTAAAGGCAGTTAGTTGTTACTTTTATATGGATTTGAATACTAGATCATGGATACCGGTGTTAGTTGGTGGTTGGATTTCTCACTTAACCTCGCATCTCAGAATGGTCGAACTTAACTGTACAAGACTACACTTCATTTACACACTTCATCCTCTGAAGTAATACCAGACTGACTTCCTTGAGGCTAAACTGGGAAAAAAAATCTCTTAACAGAACTCACCAGGTTGTTCTAGTGGTGAACTCTTGATTTCAAAGTCAAGAGTTCTAAGGTTCAAGGCAATTACTTTTATATGGATTTGAATACTAGATCATGGATACCAGTATTCTTTGGGGGTTGGGTTTCAATTAACCACACATGTCAGGAATAGTTGCCCTGAGACTATTCATGAAGACTACACTTCATTTATACTTACTCATACATATCATCCTCTGAAGTAATATCTTACGTGGTTCCAGAGGGTAAACAGAAAAAGAAAAGATCTCTTAAGAGAACAGATCTGTCTACATAATCCTATAATTAAATATCAATAGGGGGCAAGATATGGAGACCATGGATGCCAGGCTATCCCTTCTTCCCATCCAACCCATCGCTGAGAAATGTTTCATTTATGTAATCCCATGAATGTGGCAAAATGTGAGCTCAGTCTATTTGTACAGCATTATCCGTATTTGGAGTATTGAATACCCTTTTAATATATCCAGAAAGTAATTTCCCGTTATAGATTTTGTTTCAGCAAAAAAAGAAGGCACTGATAACACTGTCTCGTGTGACCTCTCTTAACTTTTGTGCTTAACACCACTCAAATTTTGGGCTGTCATGTTATCCTGAAACACGAAGTAGCTTTGTCACTGAAAATAACTCTACCATGATCAAACCTATTCAGAATATCATTATAGTGTATGTAATATCTGAAGGCAGGTCCGTAGTACAGAATGTAGTTTGGTATCTATTTTGCTGATATCTTAAAAAAACAAAGCAGTTAAAAAAAAAATAATAAAATTTAGAGTGTAAGAGAAAAAAGAAAGAAAAAGATTTGTACAACAAAGTAAACTGAAATAACACAATTTAAAATAAGGTTTATTTGAAAAGTAACATTTTTTATAATTAAGAGAACACTTATACTTGTGTGCAACTAAAAAAAAAAAATAGAATTTTGCAGGATTAAAGATCAGTATAATATGTTAACTTGCGGAGTTAATTATGTACTAAAAGGTAACACAGATTGTAAAAACAGTAAAAGAAGACTAATACAACTTACGCTCACATTCTTTCTTACGTGATATCGTAGGGTGCTGACCACACACTTGGTTGTCTGAGCCACAAACGGCTACTGAGCTGACCTAGAGTTAACAGTTAACTAGCTCCTAGAGCTAACCTTAAAAGCGTGAGCAGAATAAGCATGGCATCATACACCACTTGCTTGCGTTTCCCATTGCCCGCTTGTCATATATCACTAAAATGGGTAGGCACCATTTAATTATCAATAATTAAATTTATCTTGTCAAAGACAGCAATTTGCTGCCACACTTAGGCAGCTGAATGCCAGCAAATACCTGTCCACCATTAAAGCACTTGAAGCCTTAAACTGGCTGGTACTGGCTCTCGGTTAGCTTCCTACAACAGTGTGGTAGGAGTCTTTTCCCTTAGGTAAACTACTGATGTTGGTTGAACAAAGCAACAACATCAAGGAACTCGCACACGGTCCGACAGTGCAGCTCTCGCCACATTGATAAGTGGCAAGAGCCATTAAATATGTACATTAACTTTTTTTCTGTTTAGCCTCCAGAACCACTATCAGGATTACTAAATGGCATGATATATGAGTGTAAATGAAGTGTAGTCTTGTACAGTCTTGAGACTGTGTGGTTAATTGAAACCCAACCATCAAAGAACATCAGGTATCCATGATCTAGTATTCAAATCTGTATAAAACTGCCTTTACTAGGATTTGAAGTTAAAAAATAAATTATGTAGTGTGTTGTGTTTTTGTTTTGTTGTTTGGCTCGTCATTTTTCCTTTGATAATAATATGGATGCGTTTATCTGTACATTCACATGGTATATCCATTATTATGATGTAAAAATTACAGAATGTTTTGAAAATGTTATAAGTACGATCAAGCAAATTGTGAATTTCAAGTAAGCTGTGCATCATTTTTACAACTATTCTTTAAATGGAATACAGTTTAAAAAAGGAATTTAGTAGTAGAATACGTAAATTTACTTGTGAAAATCTTAGTTTCATTTTATGCTGCATTCTCAGCACTGCTGAGCGTGAACTGTCAAGTAGTGGTTTATAAAACAATTTTCATTCATGAATACAAAACCACAGATAAGTAACACAGAAAACATTAATAAATTATATTCTGCCTAAAAAATTTATGTTATGAAACCAAATTTTTAGGTAACTAATAACTAATTCTTTTAGGCTAATTCTTTAGGTTAATTTTCAGAAAATTATGATTGAAATTTACAGTTGATATTCATAATTCGTATTCTTCTAGTTTATGGATGTACCTATTGCAGTCAAAAACGAAAGTGATAAGAGTAATTGAAAATATTTTCATTTTCAATTAAATGAGCCCATCTTCAATTACTGATGAATTTGGTCTATACCTAAGTAAAACCGTTGGTAATAATACTAGCTGATGCCAGGGTGTTACCAATAGCTTAATGTTAATCAAAAGCTTATGTTATGTCAAATGTAAGTTGTAATGTTTGTTGTCTATTTTGCATGAAAGTTCACAAAACAATTTTTATTTTTGGTTAGACATTCTTGATCTTTCAGTACATTTTGGATATTTACATTGAATAGCTAAGACATCTAGCTCATGGCATATAAGGTGACTTACACCATCAAACTGCACTTCAAGAGAACTGAACTTTGCGAACTTTTTCATCACTAAAAATTTCAGTTATACAACACGTGGTCCTAATCTAAAAAGTTTTAAATGAAATCCTAATATATATAATATGAATATTTTTATTCCTCATGGGTTGGGTTTATTTTTCATTTACTATTTAGATACCACTGCCTGTTATTCACATCCTCAATATCTTTCAGTTGAGACAAATTTCCTACAAATATATTAAATAATTGATCTGAATTTTCAACAAAATTTGTCCTTTTGTTACACCAAAACCAGCAAGGTATGAGTAAAAAATAGTCTATTTATTTGATGTAATAAAAGGACAAATTTTGCTGAAAATTCAGATGAATTATTAAATATATTTGTAGGAAATTTGTCTCAACTGAGTGATGTTGAGGATGTGAATGACAGGCAGTGGTACCTAAACAGTACATGAAAAATACACCCAACCCATGAGGAATAAAAATTTTCTTATTATAAAAATTATTTCTTATTATTTTCTTATTATATGCTGGTTTGGTCCATATTAATAAACAGTCAAAACCACAAGATACTGAGGGTCTCATCCTCATCCCCTTGACCTTTTTAGTTGAAAATTTAATGGCATCAGTGCTCCATACATATAAGTAATCATATAAGTAGTTCTGGAGATGAGTGCAAGACCAGACTTATACGGAAATTTCCACCTGGTTTTTTTTTTAGTTCCTTAAGTGTCAAAAGTCAAGATCTGATGAAAACTGTATATGTCCAGATTGGACAGATTACAATACTTTCCCAAGTAAAAATGAAATATTCCAACAATTTTTAAAAATGCCCCTTCTCAATTAACAATAACCTAAACATAGTAATATTTAATTCATTCTTTTCAATAGTTTTTTCTTCAAAAAAAGAATTTAAATTCAATTTCAATTTACTATTTTGTGAGTGAGGTCTGTCTATTACCTTCCCAGAAATCCTAAGTCCCTTGGACCAACAGTGCACTTTCTGTGTATTCTTTATTAAAGCCAGTAAAACTATTTCGTGAGCAAGGTCTATTGCCTGCCTAGGAACCGTCCCTTGCATTCTTCATTAAGAGAAATTAAAATTCTTTTACAGTCAAAGTTATTTTCTACCTGGATACAATTTTTTAGACAAACCTAAATGATGTCAGAATTAGAGATTATTTGTCACCCTAATCCTTAACATAAAATCAGTATCTATAAAATGAATAATTACTGAACGTTATACATATACATATAAATTAATAAAACCTTTTATGAAAAGGTCATTCCTCATCAAATAATTTTCAACTGATTATTCCTGTGCAAAATAAAATTTGTAAAAATAGTATTTAATTATAAAATTTTTAGTGAAAATAGTTTTTAGTGCTTATACTACCACTTAGTAATAATTCTATTATTACTTACGATTTCATCTTTAACATGAAATGTTCCATGCTTGAAATGTTCTTTACTTGCAAAGTTTAATAAAGTCTTAAAGCCACCATTAGTTTAAGCTAAAAGAGAAAATAAAAATAAAAAAAGAATACAGATTCACTTTTTTATAAAAGAAAATTTAGTAATTCTGTTTTATAATGTCTTTGTTCAGTAATTATGAAAAAAAATTGGGCCTAAAAATAAAGAGTACAATAACAGGCTTATGCCCTCTTACAGTTACTAGATAATTGACAGTTTTGTCAATAAGCTCAGTGCTGTGTTCTTCCAGTTGAAAAGACTAAATCACTTTATAGAATATAGAAGCAACAATGGCAGGTTCCATGCTTCATCAATTCCTGCTAGTATTCAATATAATTGTATGAGCATGCAGTGAAGTTTTAGATGCAAATTAAGAGTAAAATCAGAAAAATCTAATTGTGAGAAAAATAAATTGATATATGTATATATATATATATATATATATGTATAGTGATAAACATAAATTAAACTAAACTAATTTAGTTTACAATTCAGTTATTTTGTGAATTAAATCAGATTCATGAAAAATGATTTATTTAGAATATACATTTTTCAAAGCTGTACAGCATTATAATTCAAAATTTTGTAGAAAATGCTGCATGATGCTATTCTGCAGGTTATTTACTATATTTATTCAGCGATCAGAATGAATAAATCTGATTAAAACCTTAAAGACCTTCAAAACTAAGCTCATAACCTTAATAGAAACTTATACCTCATACTATAAGTATATTTTTAGATATTAAAAAAAATCTGCAGTATTTTAGTAATATCATATCCCTACACCAAGGGAAAATAGTGGCATAATTTCTTGCAATCTTCAAACTACACTGCAATTCTTATCTCTTTACAAAACTGTTTTATATGCTTCATTACAAACATGTGTATCCATATCATCTAACAACTATAATTAACTCAAATACATACTTCAATTAGCATCACTCATTTTTGTAACAAACTAGTTTTATGAAAAGTTTTACATCATATGGTAAAAATAGACTAAAAATATTAAAACCTAATATAAATCAGCTGTTCATATAACCATATGTTTACTAGTAACTTTAGTGTTGCTAGTAAGACTAATAGTGTCTCTGGGTTAGGACCAAGTTAGGAGCAACTGAAAGATTTAGTGATGAAAAAGGTCACCGATTGTACTTTGACTTTCTTTAAGACAAATGAAACTTATGGCCACATGCACTGTATGGTCAAACAGAAAATGGGTTGACAGTGTGTTACCACTGCTTCAAATTTTTATAGTAATTCACTTAATGAATAATAATATCCCTTAACAGTTAGTGAATGAAATAACATATCAAAGCTGCAGCAATTAATATTAGTATAGAGACCTTGGGAACAAAAATATTCATCCAAGTGACTGGGGATGGATGAATAATGAAGGCTCTTTACTACAAATTAAAATGCAGAAAATGCCTGCACTGAAAGAACTGCTCCAAATGATATTTTGTAATTGCAATAAAGGATGTAGCACTATTTGTGGCTGCAGAAAAGCTCGACTTTTTTGTAACCCTACATGTGGAAAATGCTCCGGTGGCGATTGCCAAAATTGTCCTCCAATTACAGACCAAGAGGAGGAAGTCATGACAGTTCTATGACGTGCTATTATAATGTATGACGTGCTATTATAATGTACATAAACTTTTTAAGTCTCTCCTTACTCATTTTATAATTTTAGTTTTTAAGTTTTTTTTTTGTCTTCAGACATTTGACTGGTTTGATGCAGCTCTCCAAGATTCCCTATCTAGTGCTAGTCGTTTCATTTCAGTATACCCTCTACATCCTACATCTCTAACAATTTGTTTTACATATTCCAAAGGTGGCCTGCCTACACAATTTTTCCCTTCTACCTGTCCTTCCAATATTAAAGCGACTATTCCAGGATGCCTTAGTATGTGGCCTATTAAGTCTGTCTCTTCTTTTAACTATATTTTTCCAAATGCTTCTTTCTTCATCTATTTGCCGCAATACCTCTTCATTTGTCACTTTATCCACCCATCTGATTTTTAACATTCTCCTATAGCACCACATTTCAAAAGCTTCTAATCTTTTCTTCTCAGATACTCCGATCGTCCAAATTTCACTTCCATATAAAGCGACACTCCAAACATACACTTTCAAAAATCTTTTCCTGACATTTAAATTAATTTTTGATGTAAACAAATTATATTTCTTACTGAAGGCTCGTTTAGCTTGTGCTATTCGGCATTTTATATCGCTCCTGCTTCGTCCATCTTTAGTAATTCTACTTCCCAAATAACAAAATTCTTCTACCTCCATAATCTTTTCTCCTCCTATTTTCACATTCAGTGGTCCATCTTTGTTATTTCTACTACATTTCATTACTTTTGTTTTGTTCTTGTTTATTTTCATGCGATAGTTCTTGCGTAGGACTTCATCTATGCCGTTCATTGTTTCTTCTAAATCCTTTTTACTCTCGGCTAGAATTACTATATCATCAGCAAATCGTAGCATCTTTATCTTTTCACCTTGTACTGTTACTCCGAATCTAAATTGTTCTTTAACATCATTAACTGCTAGTTCCATTTAAAGATTAGTTCCATGTTTTGAAAGTAAACATTATTAACCACAAGGCTGGTATTATGACTAATCAACTTTATTCTAGTTTACTTAACAGAAAAATACAGTAAATATACAGTATTGATTCTCTTTAGGTTCATCTGATTTTGTGTATTCTAAATACATAAATAAAATTCAGCACAATCAACCAAAATAAAGAATCAATAAGAGTTCTGTATTGATCAAAAACCTATTCAGGCTTCTCTTACAGATCACATTTTGAAATCTGCTGGTATTTGCAAATATATGTATTTTATATGTATATTATATGATATGTATGTATATTATAAATATTCACTATTTTAGAAGATATGTCAGGAATTATAAACAGTTACATCACCCAGGAAAAAATTAATGTTAAGTTTATTACAAAGCAGCTGGAGCGTGAAAAAAATTTGTACAAGCAGCTTGTGCAAATCGGCAAAAAGAAACCCAGTCGTGTAATTTAAATTATGTAACAATTTAAAAATTGGTTTTACAAAATTTGCCGATTTAAGATCTAAATTTTGTGTTCTGGCTGGTGGTTCTGTGTGTATCACCTACCGAAATGTAAAATTAAATTTGATTATAAATTTTCCTTTCAATATAGAAGATGGAACATGCATGCAGTCACAGTGTGAAAAATGCCCAGGAACTAATTAAGTGCTCAGTTTACTTGAGAGCTGGGATGATTTCGATCTGAAATTATCTTCCAACAGTGGGTTTTTGTTGACCGTTGTGAACTAAGTACTCAAATTCTTCCATTTCAAGAGTACTTATAATAACTTGCTGAAAATTATTAATCTAAGTAGGCATTTTGTTGTAAAGAAACAAGCTAATTTTCTCAACATTAGAAAGGAAAACTAGTTGGACGGTGAATGTATTGTAACGGGAGACTTCTCTTACATAACTATTTACTCATAAGATTCTCATAACTTCCATTAGCAGGAGTAAATTAAGGTAAAAGTGAATTGAACAACTTGGTAATGTATTTGAATTGGTTTTATCATTTTGTAATTGTTCTGTAATTGACTATAAATTACATAATTATTATCTGAAAATTACATAACAGTATTCTTGGATGTTTACAGTTTGAAGGAACAGTGTTTTTATTGGTTTTGTTGGCTAAATTTATTTTGTTACCCTTTTGAGCAACAAAATAAGTTAAGTTTTATATGGTTTTAATGTAAATCAGTTATATTCAATAAAAAAACTTATCAAAAACCAAAACTTTTACTATGTTAGTAAAAAACCAAAAGATTAAAAAAAAATTGTATAACATTTTGATATACTGGATTCACTGTGACTTATCTCCCCACGTCTTTGACCATTTGTAATTTTCAAGTAACTGTACAAAAAAGTAGAAAATCAGACATTCTCTGCTTCTGAATGAAATCATCCGAACATATATTCAAAGTGATATACTAAGGTAATGAATTCATCCTTTATGGGGGGGCTTTGACTAGACCAAACATCATTACAAAGTATTTTAACTACATAATAGAGACATTAAATTACGGTAGGCTTCTCTACCTTTCATACGGTCCTGGGTTTGAATCCCAGTCAAGTGTGACATTTTTCATACGCTACAAAATTTCATTTCCATATCCCACGGATAAGTTTCAAGCTTATGTGGCGAGATCATCAAAGCAAAGAAAATCTTACCGATCTTTTGAATAAAATCTTGAGATCCCATTACCCCAAAATTAATTATATTTTAGTTTTTTAATTTCCATGAGATTTTTTTTCAGTTACAGGTTAATTTCTAAGATTAGAAATTATACAGAATATTCATTAAGTATGGGCGACCTCTAGACAACTTTTCAACCTTCATTATAATAAATGTCATCTACTTGAAATGACCATCAAGATCCCGACTCATGGGAGGCAACTAACATTTTTGTAAACTGTAGGGGTTTGGGACAAGGGGCATTGAAAAACAAATATATTGACTCGAAGTACGAAGATCCTGATTAAGATGGCGGTCTATTATTTTTTTTTTTTTTTACAGCTAGTTCTAAATGCAGATTACAGTACCTTTTTTACTGCTCAACCGTGAAAAAAAAAAAATAAATGACCGCCATCTTAGTCAGGGTTTTCGTTACTTCGAAAGTCGATATATTTGTTTTTCACTGCCCTATGTCACAAACTTAACGTTTCATTTAAAATGTTTCATTTAAACCATTAAATATTAAAAAATTAAATTTAGCAAGTGCTCTACTTCAAAATTATCTTACTACTCAGTGTATTGTAGGCAAGTTTTAAAACCAGCTGTTGACCGCCATTTTTGTTAGTAGTGTATCCCGATAATTCCCAAAATTTTTTTTCTATATCTTTTAAAAATATCTGTCAATCCTACTCTCATTTAAACTTGAGTTGCTCTTCCCCCATACGGTTAAGCGGTTTCATACCGAAAAAACATATCTTTTTGAGATCTGTTTTCAGTTTTTACGTGTAAGTAATTTAAGGATTGCCATAATTTATTAATATGTATAAATTAGTTAGGGCGATTGCGTTTTTTAAATTTTGAATTTCTTTAATATTCTTTTCAAACCGAAATCCAAAGTGTGAACATAGTACACACTTATGTACTATAGTTGATCTACATCATGTTGTACTATATGTTGATCGTGCAATATTATAAAAATAATGTATCTTATATAGTATAGTATAATAAATCAAATTTAAGAAATTTTAATAATTTTTTATTAAAATTATTATTTTAAGAAATAAAGTAATTTAATAAACTAATTTTATTTTGATCGGTAAATAATAACGCATTGTTATGCCACGAATGAGTCGTTACGTTATTTCATGAAAAGGAACTTGCCCTAGCATTTGCCTGGATTTATAAAGGGAACCGTTGTAAAACTGATCAGAGCAGCATTGCAAAATACACAATTTTAAAATAAAATTGTATACTAATATGTATTATTAAGTAAGTTCATAATATATGTAGATTATGTACTTAATATAAAAAAAATAACTACAGCGTAACGCAGATAATCCGGATCGACCTCTGTAAAGCTGAATCTGGATATTAAAAAAAGGTTTATTCGTGTTGGACATACCACATTCTATTGTTTAATGGATGACAAATATATGAGAAAATTTATTTCATTAAAATTCAAAAGATACTCGGAACGTACGTACAACGAATAAAAAAAAATATAACCCGTTATAAAATTGAGCAGAAATTTACTAATAAAAGAATCAATTATTGTATTATTTACATTATTGGTTGAAACTGATTAGAAATAACAGGATTGTTTTAATAGTTGGTCTTCTATGTTTATATTAAAGTCTATTTTCGTAGAAATATAGTTGTCGCATACAATGGGTTGCTTCTTTGCATTATAAGACTGAGTTATTATTTAAACTATTCTTTAAAGTTATTTAAACTAGAAGTAGAGAGTTTCAAATCTCTAGATTTTGAAATACAACATCGAACAGCAGTTTTAACAAACATTCTTATAAGGCCATCAAGATTTTCTTCCAATATATTAAATGAGGATTACAGGCAATGTTAAATTTACCACACTGAATTCTCTATCAACTTCCTGTTGGCTATCAAACTTGTATAACCTAATTCTGATATTTTCTTTTCTTATGAATAAAATCCTTTATATCATTATAATTACAGCCACTAACATTATTATCTTTACAATCATTGTGTCATTTATAGGTTGTATTTACCCTTTTTGTTAAATTGTTATAGTGATAAACCTTAAGTTAGTAATATACATCAATAACAATGTAAATACAATAAATCACATAAAATAAATCACCTAAATCAAAACAATAGTAATTAAATATAAAATTTACAATAATTTACTTTCCTGATGTAAAAGATATCCATTTACCTTTTTTTATATCAACACTGGTTCACATATACTAAAAACACAATTAGTCGTATTTTTATTATCCATTACTTATGTACGTGTAATATTTTTAGGCGTTACTGTTTGTTTCCTGTGTAGTTTCATGTCTAAAGAATTATTAATTGAAACAATAATATATATTAACATAATATATATAAATAGCTGGATAACCACACCAGCAACATAACAAACTTGTTTCTATTTATAGAAAAGAATAGTAAACATTAATATTGAAAATAAAGTGGAGAGGAAAACATACGGAACTGAAAAAAATTAAACGCTATTTTGTGGGAGGAAGGTATTTTATATCCCAGCCCACGTATGCATTAAGAAAATATTATGAGAAAAAGTGAAATATTAATAAATTTTACTTAGCTTTTTGTTCTTGTAAAGGTTAAAGGTTAATAAATCTCTGGTAAAAAAAAAATCCCAACTGTAATTACTCGCAGAAACGGTAGCATCTGTTTAATGTAGCTTGTTAAAAAAAAAAAAAATCTTTTTTTGTTATGAAAGAGCGGGCATCAACAGCTATGGTCATTAGCCCGTTAATTAAAAATGAAATGCCAATTATTTTATTGTCTTCTAAAGGATTTGAAGTCGATATAAACTGATCGGTTTTCAATTAGATGATTGATGCCCGATGATGATAAAACAGTTATTTGTTGATTTCTTTACGCAATACTTTTAAGTTGTAGTTGAATTTAAATACGGTTCTTATGTTTAAACTATCATTATTAGTTTGCTTTTTTCTTACTTAGTTAAATAAATTGATCAAGTAATTTTTAAGTGTGTGTATACATTATCATTATATTAATTTTTTTTAAATATTATTAAATTGTTTTTTATTGTTATCCACACACGTTATCTTATTTTAAACAAGCCTCCTGTACCCGGTTCAAAGAAAGGTAATTGATTTCATTCTCATTAAAGGTCAAAGATCATGTTATATTTTAGTTTTATGTGAAAATTACTATTTGTTTTATTTATTCATAATTTTTGTACTCGTCGATGTATATTTATTTCATAAAGCTTTATAATCCGTCGGTTGTATTCGGACGTTAGATTGCATTTTAATTGTATAGGTATTATAGCTTTTGAAATTAAGTTTGTCGTAAAGACAATGAAATATAATTGAATAATGATTGGGGCGAGACGCGCATGCGTTTTTTAAGCGTTAGGTCGCTCGCGGTCGTGGGGTGGGGTGTGGTGGTGGAGGTTGGTTCAGGGTGGATCGTAGGAAGGAGTTATATCGCTTGTGGCGCTAGAGTCGAGGGTCCTGCCCGGCCAGACGAGGTGTCTGATGGAGGCAAGATGGTGACCCGCTCCGTTTATCTCGTGCTAGTGCTGCAAGCGGGTTTGGTATTTACTTGGAATTCGCTTGCAGGACTGCGTTGCGGTTTTGAAGAATTGTGCGCCTGGAGATACAATTCATCGTTCAGAGTCGCTCCTGCATCAGAAAAACCTTTTGATAATTATTCTTCGGCACCCCGGGTGGATGGAAGTTATAGTCCGAACGGTATGTTAACTTGTATTCATATCGATGTGATGTAATTTATTTATTGTATAACAATTTTGTTACAAAGGTCTTTTTAATAATTCGTTTTGTAAAAAAATTTTAAACTTAAACTCTTCCGTGAATTTTTTTACGAATTGTGTTTAACATCGTTAACGCTAGATAAAATTTTCGTTAAATTGAAACCTAATTTATGATCTGTGCGATATAAAATAATCAATCGATATACGTAAATTAAATCGAACCGATAATTTCAAAGAATATTTTGGTTAGAATACTGCAATATGAATTTTATATTTTCCGACTACGTCAGAATTTAAAATAAAAAACAACATACAATAGGAAATAAATTATACCTTCAAATAATTTATTTACTAATAATACATTTTAATTTGATAAAATAATTTTATTATTATGAATAAAAACGGGTTAATGCATTTATACTTAATGTAATTTAAAATTACTAGACAGTTAAGTAAATAATATTAAATAACGGTACTGAAGATGGAATCTGTTAGAAAAAAATAAATTTTGGGGTTTTAAGCGCTGGTTTTAATCAATATTTTTCAGTGTAACCTTTATCATTGAAATGTGTGCATGCGCATGCACACACACTTTGTTTATATATAACAATAATAATCTACGTATTTAATACATATACATTCGTTGTTAATATTTGTATGGACTTTAAAAAAAAAAAAGAACTAATTATAGATAATAGATAATTTTATAAAATTTTTATTCAATTTTTAATTTTTGCATCTCATTTAGTTTTTAATTTATTAAAACAAAAAACCTGGTAATTGTAATTAAACTTTATACAAAAATTAAACTTTTTGAAAATAGATAACGAAGTTATGGTAATGGGAGTATTTTAATTGTTTTACATTATGACGTCATATGGCAATGTTTGTATATTATTTGTAAATAATTGTTTTTTCGTAATAGAAAATAGTGTTTTTATAATTGTAAAGATATGTATTTAAAAAAATTGTAATTACTATTAAAAAGAAACAAAAACAAAAGATCTACTTTATTTTACTTAGAAATGGAGAAATTTATGTTAAGAAAAATTACTGAATACCGTATAATTTTTAATATCTGATGGGTCTGTATAAAGAAAAAACTTATTAAGAGTTTCTTTTTTGTAAATTTGCACGTTTTTAGTGTGTGTGTGTGCGCGCGCACGCTCTTCGAATGGAAATATATTTTGTTATTATCGGTTATTCAAAGTTATTTAAAAGTTCATTGTTATGTATATCAGAATCTATCACAAGATTTATTTATGTATAAAAAATATAAAACCTCTTTATGAATTACTTTTGATTTGATTGGCCAAAGGATGGATTAGTCATAAAAAGGTTAAACAAATTTCAGCTTTATCATTATTTAATTTTTTTTATACGCTTTTCTATTGTAATATGAACTGAAACATACTCCTAAAACGGTATAGCTATTCTCATAAACAACAAACATCCCAAATGACAGGAGTAAAAAGGAAGAGTGATAAATGAAGAAGGTATTTCCCGTTTGTCTTCTTCGGTTATCTCTGGATATACTGTTGCATATTAACGTAGCAAATTCATTTAAATGCAGTTGATATATTCAGTCCTAAAAGTGTGTGTATGTGGTACCTTCAATCTCTTCACAAGGATCGGTTGTATTCTGAATATGATTACCGCTGGAGAAAGAATTTAAGTTCAGTTTGTATTGAAGCATTTCTTCACATGCGTCAGAATTATGATAAATTGACTAAACAAGATAATTATAAATTATCTTTTCACCGTTGTAATTTGCTCGGTTTTGATTTTTATACCTTAATGATGTCATTCTAATATTTAAAAGTATTTCTGCATGAAAATTTAAATTTGAGTGTAGGTTTTTTTCTAAATGTAAATGTTACAGGATCCCCAAATCCTTTAAAAATTGATAAAAATTCCAGAAAGATGTATGTATGTAAACACGTATCTGTGATTGTATTTTGATTAGTACTTCTGGATCGGCTCAAAATAAATGGGAATTGGTAGGATTGAATTGTGGGAAAAATTAAAAAGAGGACAGGTAGTTACCGCTATTTTGAATTATCTGTTTCTTGTATAGTAGTTGTAGGAAATTGAGCTTTAGTACGATAAAAGAATCATAAAGTTATTAAAATTTCTAAGTCTTAAAGCGATCTGATTTAATGTTGGGAGCATATTCAAATTTATCTCTACACCTTTTTTGTTTTATATCTCGAAAACCCATCGATCAAAGTGGAAATTTAGCACTATATTTGGCTGCATATAAATATATATATGCAATATATGTAGGTTTGGTCTTTGTTTTTTTTTTTATGGAGTGCAATATGCATTTGTCTCAGTAAAGAAGGAAACGGGAAACCACTTCATAACTCAGGTACTGGCACAGGATGTTTGTTAATCAGTTTAAAAAATAACAAGCATTTTATTTTTGAAATAAAACGTATTAATTAGTGTATACAGTTAAAAATTTAGTTAATTATAATCTGTTTTAAAACATAAAACAGAAGCATTAAAAATTATCCGATTTTGTGCCTTACCACAACACAAATTTGTGCAGTTGTTTTTGTTAATGCTCACTTCTTTTTTCGATTTTGGCCGACTGAAGGACTGCCTACCGATTTTTATTTAGCTTTATTTTATTATCCGTTAATGTTTTCCCAGATTTTTTTTCTTTCTGAGCGTTTTCTGTTCTTTCTTGTGTGAATTTTGTTTCTCCTTTTTTGGAGGGAATTATTCCAGAATCCTTTTTAATTTATTTTTTTTTAATTTTTTTATTTTTAATATCTTTTGCGGTTATTTCTTCTTTTAAATCTTTAGAGATTTCTGCAAACCATTTTAGTTCCACTTTTATTTACGAATTGATCGATTATTTTCTTTGTTAATCTTTTATTATTATTTATTCTTTAAAGGTGGCCTTAAAATTGAAGCTTTTCCTTTTTATTGCATTAAAGAATTTCTCAGTTTTTCGTCGGGCTGTATTTTCCAGATCCTTTTTTCTGCTTTTATAGATTGGAAGACTTTCTGCAAGATTTTTCTTTCGTACTTTTCTATTTTTCTACTAAACCTTTAGCTTTTTTAAGGAGAGGCAAGCATTCTTAGGCATTTAAATTTTCTGGTTTTAACAAGTATTACAGAATTCCAATTTTGCATTTCTGGGTAAGGATTTCTAAATTATTTTATTAAAACAAAAATACTGTATTTTGATGATCCGATCTTTCAGTTGATCTGATTATTTGATTATTTAAAATCTTAGTTTTATCACTTACAAATTAAAATTAAATTAACTTATTTACATTAACAGCATTTTATATATTTATCATATTTTTAGAAAAGATGTTCGAAATGAGCGCCCTGCCGATTGATGAGATATGAATGAGCATTTTGAGAGTCACCTGACGCAAAACATCGTTGTCAATGCCGTGATTTCTTATAAGCTGCATGAATGCGTTTCAGTGAATCCTTTGATATACTATCAAAAGACTAGTGAATATTTTGTGACACCTTTGCTCCGTCTGTTAACAATCTGACTGCCATGCCGACTTTTCGAGCCCTTTTTTTAACTGGCTGTGAGATCCTAATTGGGGCATACTATCAACATCTATCTGGCTGCATTAATTTGCAGGATACGGAGACTCAGTATGGCATCACATTTTTCGTTGTATTTTGATAGCATCTTTTTCTGTAAATAATTATTAATTTTTTTCTGTCGATAAAGCTTAACTGTGTTTTTACGCAAGTACTCTATTTTTTTGGAAAAACTGAACAGTTAAAATGATTTTCGTAGACCTTTTGAACCCAATTTTATACCGTAGAATTCTGTAGAGATTGAAACAAACCGTAGTTTGTGGATGGAAATCAGGACTAAGCGGTGGATGCATCAAAGCTTTCCGGTCAAACTCTCTCAATTTTCAACGAGTCATCAAATATGTGTGGGGTCAAGCGTTGTCTTGACTGTATACGACATCTTTCCTATCGATCGATTCTGATCGCTTGGTTTAATCTTTCCAGTTGTTGACAGTGTAGGTTAGAATAAATCGATTCCTTTTCGATCCCACCACACATACGGCATCACTTTTCTTGGCGTCAATCTTGGATTTACCACTGTTTAAGGCGTTTCATAACTATTCGATTTCATTTCGTTTTAGCAACCTTTCGCAGAAGAAAATTCGATCCATTGAAATTTCATTATTAAATTATGCGGCCCCATTTTTGTATCACACCTTCTTCAAACGGTTTAAAACTGTTTTATGGTAATGTCCAGATTAAAAACGTTTGAACCAGCTTTGTTCCACACTACTGATACCACATCAGATCCATAAACATCACAATTTTTTTAGTAGCCTGAGTTGCAGACTTCCCATTTTTTGTAATAAAATTAAAAAATTTATCGAATTTTTTTCTTTATTTTCACTCGTTTGTAATATTCAATAATATTTAAATTAATTAATTAATTTAATCTTAACCTTTCTAAAAATACTCCCAGTTTTAGGAGAATATAAAAAAAGTTTTCCCCAACCTCAATATTAAGTACTTAATTACATTTTTTAACGTAATTTTTATTATTGTAGCTTAATACAAGAATAAATAAATAAATAAAATAACAACTACTTACATTAAAAAAAGAGAAGCAAATCTATACATTTATGATATATTTTTTCGGTTAATTTAGAGTGAACTGGCGCCAGATCAATCGATCATCATAATGATGAATGATGATGTACGTGACAAAAGTGATAATGTTGTAACAACTTAACTTGATTATTTACAAATTTCATACATATAATCATTAATGTAAATTCTATTTCTCAAATCTGTGTTGTAAATAATAAAAAAAATAGTATAAATTTTGGCATACTAATAAAATGACCAACAAGGAATATAAATTAAGGTTTTTTCATAATTATAAGAAAAATAATTCGTTTAAAAAAAATTTCGTCGAATAAGTAAAATGAAAAAAAAACTTTCCTCGGTATATCAATACACCCTTGACAATTTTTTTTTTTCATTTTACTTTCCCGGGTGTATAGATGTACTACTGTATAGCTACTTGGTGTAGTGTATAAGGTACAGTGTGGTAATCAGATGAAATTTTGTGTGTTGGGGGTTTTCACATCTGGACGTTTCATTTCCGGAAGAATGTATGTACTGTTGAGCCAAACTATATGCGCGCGCGGCCGTACCGTTAACCTAACCGAAAACATCATTCTCATTTCTATCGGCTGACACCTGTAGTACGGCTAATGTGAACTGCTAAACTAACATTCATCAAAATTAAACTATTTGATAATACACCTCATTAATATATAATTTAGAAATAATTATTACGAACTCGTTAAAGAAATACCTTCACTTTTTCATTCAAGGGGCTCAATCCCGCTCATGTCATCTGAGTCTTCATCACTGCTCTCGGAGTCAGAATCGCTCTCCAGTGAGATGAACTATTCAACGAGGTTGTCGATCTCACTTTCCTTTGATAAGTACTCTTCTTCAATTTTTTTTTACGTGGCGCACTTCCTTACCCGGTCTTCTTGGCCCATGCTAGTTTTCTTCTCTTCGGTTAGCGCTTGAACTCGAGGAAAACTACAAGATGTATTTTTACTAGCGACGTAGCTTTTAACATCAGCCAATATGAGTTAAGTTGGGTTGAGGTTCGAATGATATGGCTACTGTCTTTAGACATCATAACTCTTCTCTTGAACAACTTCATCAAGGATGTAGCGGCAAAATCTAGGTTTGTGCAGTTTTACCAGTTTGTATAGTTCGGGCACATACATAACATCGGTGAAAGGATTGTTATGTTTCACAAGGCAATCTTTCATATCTTGTTTTCTGCTCATTGAGTTCGGGGCTTTATCGATTTCAATATTATGGTAAGGAGCGTTGTCTTTAACTAAAACACTCCTTGGCTCCAAATGTGGCAGCAATTTTTCTTTCATTCATTTCATAAACATATCACTGTTTACATTATCGCGATAGTCCGCAGTTTGATTTGTCGCTTTCCACGTTGTCAAGGTATTTCAGACGAAACCTTTTTCACTGCCAGCATGAATAATTATTAATCTGTACCCTTTTGGACGTCGGACACCATTGTTGAAATTGTCTGATCACAATTGATTTCTAAGGTGATTGCTAAGTATGCACGATTCATCGAGATAAATTATGGACCGTCCTTGATTTCTGAAACGCTTCATTACCCTCAGATAAAATATTCTTTGTTTTCGAGAGTCTGGCGTTTCAACTAATAGTTTCTGTTATTTTGGGCCCTTCTGTTTGAAGTACATTCTGAAGAATGTACTTCAAACTGCTTTGCTGCCCTTGAAAGTTAATACTCTTTCGTAAGTATTGTAATAGAATTTTCACTGTAGGAACGCAATGTTTTTGCAGGTAAAAATTATAAACTGTTCGTCTTACCATACGTCTATCAAAGTCGTCCAGTCCTGAGATATGCCTTTTAGAAGTTGGTCGGTTACCTGGCGTTAAAACATGTTTTGTTTCATTGTCATCACTATCTGTTATTTGCTACTGTGTGTTAACATTAGTTATCGCTCAGTAAATTCTTAGATAGAAATTAGTGTTAATACGATGACGTAATAATAATACGATAGACATAATAATATGGTGAGTCTTTGCTTATATGATTCGAATAGACACTCTCGTACTGACAGTCAACACGATGTTTTTGGAAGAGAGGCCCCTTCCCCCGCCTTCCAGTCAGTCGGCCGTACATACGTATTTATTATGTGTATATGTTGGCCTATTTTTTGTTTAATATCTACAGACAGGATAAACCGGATCGGATGAAACCTGGTTTTATGATTTCTGTGTATGGGGCATTGATACAATTTAATTTTAGTTACAAATGGTCAAGTGGGGAGAGTAAAGCAGACCTTATGTCCTTCGTCAGGAATCGTTTTGCTTGATATCTTTGGATAAAATAATTTATCGTTTGATAACACACACACATCGATCTAAAATAATAAGTTTATCATTTTTCCGTTTATCTGTTGACTATTGCTTAGTAACGGCAACACCATTTCAATCAAAACTTACAGGTT
The DNA here is from genome assembly GCF_047948215.1 of Lycorma delicatula. Lineage (NCBI taxonomy): Eukaryota > Metazoa > Arthropoda > Insecta > Hemiptera > Fulgoridae > Lycorma > Lycorma delicatula. The sequence continues at coordinate 152,207,309 of NC_134456.1, read as the reverse complement.
TATTTCAACTTTATCATAAATTTTTGCATGATGATTTCTGTGTAGAGATATTGCTGCTGTTTAATCTTGGTCACAGCCGATCAAGAGGACAGTGAAATACAAATCTCCAGAGTTCCGTATCTCAAAATTTTACTCAAAGGCTGGGTAAATTCTTTTTACATAATTTTATGCTTCTTAGGTAGCTTAGATAGTTTCTGTTAGTATTCGGTCTTATTTATTCTACCCCTTTTATAGGGGTGGGGGCAAATTTCTTTCTTATTTTTTATCGTTTCTTGGCTTAAAAGCGATAGTTATGTACTAATTAAATGATTCCGTTACATTATTATGCCACTTCGGCTATATATTTGGGCAATTTAATTCAGGAGTGGAAAGATAAATAAACCTATATATTTTTTCTTTTTTTGTCAGTTTTTCTGGTTTTTTCAGATTGGATATACAGATTTTTGATGAAATTCGTACGAGCTTTTAATACGAATCATTTGTGACATTTAATTTTGTTTGTAATTTAAGTTTACAAAAAAAGGAAGGGAGGGAATCACCACGGGTACCGTTTCTCAAACATTTACTCAAAGAATTGAATAATCTTTTTATGTAATTCAATTCAAAATAAAAGTTTTAATAAGATCGATTTTTTTTTACAAACTCTAGAAATATCTTTCAAAACCAGTATAGGTAGTAATTAATGAAACTACTTCTACTAATTAAACTACCCTTCTCACAAAATTATGACATCTCTGTAGAATAAATACTCCGCTTAACGTTTTCCGTTAAAAGCAGAATATGCAACCATTGCCGACTTTTTTTGAAAGCATTGTCAATAATGAAATATTATTTCACATTATTTATTATTATGAAACAAATTAGTAAAGATTCAAGTCACAGGCAAAGGCGTACCGTGCTATTTTAGATAATAATACGGGTAATTGTTTGTTTACGTTTTTATAGTTCGATTCTTAAGAGTACGAGAGTAAAACATATAATCTAATTTTATTTTTATTATTCCTGGTTTTCTAATTGATAGCTGTTAAGTACTTCGATTAGGCTTATTTTATGCGGATGCGCGCGCGCGCGCGCGTGTTTGTAAGTAATAAGGTAGATACATTTAATTAATGTTCCGTGGACTAAACGATTACTAAAAATAAGTATAAATATCCTGGCACAGTTGGCTCTGATCGTAGTATACTTTGCTAACTCTTACGCATTAGGTTTAAACACTTACAGTCACGTACTCGATTCAGTGACGCTGAATTTGTTTTTATCAGTAAAAGAAAAACGTAAATATTTATTGAAAGTTATACGCTGAGTTCTACTTATTTAGGTTATATTTAATTAATTAAAAATATTAATGGGTTTTGAAGTTGTATTAATTACTTTGTTTTTGAAGTTTGCAATTTTCAGTAGAGAATATTGTTTTATAGAGAAGTCATATAAGATAAATCAATTAGAAGAACAAACGATTGCGTAAAAGAAGCGAATTAATAATATACGATTCGTACTAGTACACGAATTCGTCGTTCTTTCAAAAAGTATATGTAACGTTGCTATTGGAAACATCTGAGATATTCTTGAACATACGGTTTGCTAATTTTTGATCGGCTTCATAATTCAATTATTTAATTGGAAGCATATTTAATGCTTCATTTTCAATTAAGCTTTGCGTAATTAACTTGTTATAGTTTGTTACAATTTTACCGTTATTATTATTATTATTAAATGTGTTTGTACGTTTTTAGTTTCTAATTGGTAAATTTAATTTTTATGTAAATAATGTTTGTAAATTTAAAAAGACTGCATTATTATTATTAATAATAATAATGTAAATATTAATAATGTAATATTACGAAATTAATGTACTTTTGTAAACTTTTTGTAAATAGTGACTTAAACATTAATTATTATTTCCAATGTTGTAAATTTATAATTTGTTTTATTATTGTATACTGATATTTATGTATTTAATTATTGTATTTTCAACTTATGTATGAATTGTTACTTATAACTGTTTATAGATATTGTAACTATTGTATATATTTTCATGTAATACTGTGCAACATATGAAGGCTTTGTAAAGCTGTTCTGTTGCACAAAAAACAAAATAAATAAATAATAATATGTAGAAGAGCACTATTATCTTTATAAGGGCTGCTGCTCTGATTTAAAAAGGAACTTCGCTAGCATTTACCTGGATGGATAAAGGGAAACCTGTGGTGAAACCTAAAACAATACATTTAATAGTTATCGATAATAATTATTTAAAATATAAACACGTGATATAATATTAAGATAAATATGAAAATACAAAATTAAAAAATTACTACGAAATAATTGACAATTCGAAAGTTAACCGCATAATTCAAAAATTATTTAATCGCATATTTATGTACATGTTGATAGGAGATGTAGAAAATTCAGAATTTTTTAAGTGTTATTTCGTAGACAACTTTTTATTAATAAAAATTCATCGACAATGTAATGTTATTTAATTGTATTTTAAATAAATTAACGGGAAGATTTTTTAAATGTTTAGGTTATTATTAATAATGATTACAGAATCGTAATAAGACTTTTTCTTGTAAGCCGAAGTTTTGTGTTGAGTTACACGATAACTTTCTGCTGTCCGGTTTAACAGAGGTGGGTATTGCTCATTTTTAAGAATAAGCGACTGATTATTTAAGCGACTCTTTAGCAAAGATTGCACATTCATGGATATAAACACAAAGATAAGTTAACAATATTTTTAGTTTTATAAATATCGACCTACGCGATTCATACATATGGGCGTCCATAATTTCGTAATGATACAAAAATAACCTGACGCCCGTTTGAAAACTTGTTACGTTTTGAGACATTTTGGGACTATATTAATAAGTATTTTGTAGCATATACCAGTTACTGGGAGGAGGTTCTGCATTTCTAGCTTCCATGTTTATTTTTACTTTTGCTGCTAGATAATTGAATTGAAAGATCTTCATTGTTTTTTGTTTTTTTTATAAACATTAATTCGAATTTGATCGCCCAAGATGTATTGGGACTGTGTCTTTTTTCATATGGTTTATACATTTTTTCGCATAACGTGATTATACCTTCATAATTTATCTTCTTTAATTTTATTTAATCTCGATGCTTTCCAAGACTTTCATACACCTATTCATTCTTAATTTTGTTCAGCGATATACAAGCCCTTCGTAAAATTTCCATCTCCGATGAGTGAAATAATCGATTTTCATAATTTTCTTTTTTATTCTTCTTTTCCCGATCCATACGTTATGAATGTCTAACATCAGGCTTTAAAGGAGATCTCTGAGTACGGACAGATTAGGTGATGCCATTATATTATTATATCACTGGTATTTAGGCGATTTCATTCTTAGATAGAAGGGGATAATCTTAAGGAAGATAACAAGCCTAATCGTTTTTGTCGATTACCATTCTGTCTGATATCTTCAGACTGGACTAACAGATTTTTATGAAATTTTGTAAGATGACTTCTGAGTACGGGTCATTGATATATTTAATTTTGGTTACCATCGGTTAAGAAGAGAGGGAGTTCATGGTTAAGGAGAGGGAGAGGGGTTCATGAGTCTCGCATTTCAAAATTGTACTTAAATAGTAGAATCGTTTTTTTACATACTTGTTTATTTGTATAATATTTAATGTTCCACTTAATTTTCTTCTAAGTAATAGTTTATCGAATGGAATCCTTCTTGCAGATAGAATTGACATCCGGTGAAGCTGGTAAATTTATTCAAGTCTTCGCCGGCTTTTTTGTTATTTATCTTTTTTCATAATAAATATTTTATTAATTCGTTGAAAAATGCTTGGACATAATTTTCTTAAGTTCTTTTAGGATATATTTATGATGCATTTTAGGATGTATGTAGCATTTACGATAACCTTTTACTGTGTTTATATTTTGTGATAATTCATTATTTAAACAATGTTTGTCTAACCATTCAGTAATATCTTAATACACAGACACAGAAAAGTTGGTTTGTATCTCTCTGTGCGTGCGCGCGCGCTCGTATTTAGGATTTATTTGTGAGATCAGTTTTTTCAATGAAGGTTTTTTTAAGCTGATACTGTTTAAAAGAAGAGCTGACAAGTTTCAGATTTTTCTCTTTGAGGTAATTTAAAAGGGAAAGTTTACTTAAGAAGATCCCCCTGTAACTCGGTAATAGCGTCTTAGTTAATGATAGAACACCCTAATAGTCTACTCTTTTCCTGTTTCTTTGAGTTGATTTAACATTTTTAAAAGGATTTTTTTTTGTATAAGCTTTTATAATTTTATAGAACTGAACTTGTTCGCCATAAAATCTGCTAATATATATGTGTGTGTGTTATTTTTATTTCTAAGTAAAATAAATCGATAAACTTAAAAATCTTACGTAATAAACATTTTTTTATTTGATAATGTAGAGAGATTTGCTTGAAACTTGAATTAAAAAATGTAAAATAAAAGCGGTAATTTCAAATTCGATGCTTTAACCTTAAATCTCTGTGGCGGAGTGGTAACGTCTCGGCTTTTCATCCGGAAGTCCCGGGTTTGAATCCCGGTCCGGCATGGCGTTTTTCATACGCTACAAAATTCCATTTTCATATCCCACACACAAGCTGAAAAAATTACTAGTGAATCGAACGGTTGCATGAATAATGAGATTTATCGGTTTATAAAACTGAGATTTTAATGGACACTGAACTAAAAAAGATTACCTTTTTTTTGAGACGAGCATCGACTTGCTTTTGTCATTTTGCTCTATGAGAATGGAAATTTGTAGCGTATGAAAAATGCCATGCCTGATTGGGATCGAACCCAGGAACTCCGGATGAAAGGCATAGACGCTACCCCTCCGCTACAGAGTTTGCCATCTATTTAAAAAAAACAAAAAAAAAAAACACGGAAGACGTTCAGAATTTTATTACTTGTCAGAGGTAAAATTTTTATTTCAATTTGATAGGCAGTACTGGTTATTGAGCTGATTATTCATTTTTTACTTTCTCAGGAAATTTTATTCCTATAAATTTATGTTTATTTACTAAAACCTAGAGGTTAAGATGGATTCTGTTATCAGCTGATATGATCGACGATGGGACGTCTGATTGTGAAGATTATCTGATATCATCAATCAAGAAACTTGGTTTATCTATTAACGTCGTCGAATAGAGATCCCAGGAGGGTAAGGATGATGGAGCCTTTAATGTTGTGATTAGGAACCTGCACCACTCGATCCCACTGGAGATGATCAGGGAAGAAATCGAAAGCCACGGACAGAGGGTGAGGGAAGTAGTAAATGCACGCCACGGAATATCCAAAGAGCCAACATCAACATTTTTCGTGAACCTAGAGTCGTAGGAGACCAATGAAAGTATACTTGAGCTATAATACATTGCGAATTGTAACGTTTTGTTGGAAACATTGCGGAAACCAATAGGCCTCGTGCAGTGCATGAGGTGTCAACAGTACTTTCACACCAAAAAGGATTGCACGAGACCCTTCCACTGTGTAAAGTGTGGGGAAGGCCACCGAATAGGCGATTGTAACAGGAAGGACAGGACAAAGTACTGTCCTTCCCGTGACTTTTTCTGCAACTTGTTGCTTTAGGCCAATTCGACCATCCGGCAAACTATCGATCGAGGTTGTAGGTTGTTTTCTCTTTAATAAGAAATATTAAAGAGAAAACAAATGCAAAAGGCAAATCGGGGCTCACATCTTACTCAAAGCGTCAAATCCACTAGCCGAAGGACAATAGGCCTCACGTTTGATGATAATATACATGATAATATACGTTGGGGCGAAGCCTGAATTTCTCCACCAGACTCCGCAGAACATATGCTGCGGCAGCTGGCCGAAACGGGGAGAATACTGTAGACAGGCTTTCTTAAAATATAGATTTACTAGTTTAACAGGTTGGAAGTCTGATTTGCTTACTCTCGAAAATCTGTTAATGACAACGTTTCTCCGGATCTTTACATAGAACATTACCGGCCTACTTTCTAGGCGAACAACTAAAAACTATGGAAATTACAGAGTTATAAATTAGGAAAACGAAATTTTCAGTTAAAATACTATAAAAAAGTTTTTATTTTAAGTTATAAATGCGGGACAGGTTATTATATATATTATATACGGTTGCAAAAAACTAAACTACACCAATATCGGTGACAGTAAAAAGAATTTTTACGTTTTAAGTAATTTTAAGTTTTAAGTAGAATTTTAGCATTATCTTAATATGGTGTGAAAAATTAAAAACACCGTTGAATGGACCTTAAGGAAATAAAATAATTTTGAATAAAATAGAATTTTATTACGTTTTTTCGACGTTAACCTGTCTTATATCAAAGGCATCGGAGTGTAAAATTTCCTTTTCTAATCCACCAAAACTTTAAATCGGTTGTACGTACAAGCACACATAATCAGAATATTAAATATAACAAGATTAAAAAAAATAAATGATTCCGAATTGTTTGTTTTTCATCTTCAAATTTTTCTTGTTCTTTTATCCTAGATGTATAAATTAAATTAATATTAAATGGACCAATTTTTATCATAGAATAAAATTGATAGAAAATTTAAACTAATAACATCTTTTATACAAAACACAAAAATGAAATTAGTGTATATTATTTGCTACTATAGTGTCGAACCTGTTACACGTTTGCCTTCGGCGCAAATTAAAAAAAAAGAAGTTATTTATTAAAATGTTGTTACTAAGTTTTGCTTTAAATCTGGACTACAGTTTATTTTTTATTAACGTCAATATTAAATGGATTTAATATCAATAAAATATAGACTGTAGTCCGGATTTAAAGCCAAACCATAGCAACAATATTTTAATAAATAAAATATTTTTTTTACGACAATGATAATAAAAAAAAAATAATTTTTGGTTGTATGTAGGAGGCTCGCTTTTTTTCGTGGGTGAAAAACATTTCGTGTTATCATCGCCCGAACACGATGTATTGGTTTTAAAACAAATATACCATTAGAAATCAATTAAAAATTAAAAACCCAGAAATGCAAACATACATGTTCAATGTAAAAAGCCTGTAGCGCATGCTAAAAGCGAAATAAAAATATAAAAATAATAAAATTATAAAATTACCGTCTGATTCATGGCAAATATGTGTGTTCCATTGGAACACACTGCGCAAATTTATATAAACTGATTGCCCTAAGAGATCGTAAAACATAAGATAACATTTCATTATCCCTTAGAATAGTGTGCATTTTATCCCCTAGCTTAAACTTCCGTTTTTGCATGTTTGAAAATTGCATGGCGTTTATTAAAATGAGCATAGCAGTTCACCTACTACAAAACCTGTTTGATTAATTGTGCCTTGGATTAAACCTAAGTCTATACGTAATCTCCGTGCCAAGGAGTACGGTTGTGGTCACCCTACTCCCCGGCAGTGTCAAGTCTCTCACCAAGAGTAGTTTATCAATGCCAACTGAAGAAGATGATAATGATCGAGCAGATAACGTTGAGTCCCAGAATTCTACTGTTGATGTTGACCAAATTACATTTAAACATGATGTCTCTTCTGTTCTGTGCGTAATCCAATCATTATTACAGGATGCTGCAATTGAGCTTATAAATAATATGCAGTGTTAAGTATCACAAGTTAAAGCTGAAGCTGAAGAACATTCGCTTCAAAAAGAAAATTTGCATGCGAAGCGTGTGATTTGTGAGGTAATCGCTACTGTTAAGGGATCTTCGCCTAGATCGCCGATTCTTGTTGGTGCCTCAGCTAACATCTTCAGTACTGTGCCACTAATGTTGTGGCTAATAAACATTCAAAATCATATTCTTCAAACGGAACAAAAATATGGCCTGCCTTGAAAAGCGGTGAAAAAAGTAATCCTAAGCGTTATAATTGTAATCATATTGACTTTGATGGTATGATCCACGAGATTTCAATTATTTACACCAATTTTACTAATGATAATGACGACGTTCCTTCAAGAAACAAAACATCTGACGAATTCTCGGAAAAAACCGAAATGGAAATTAACCGAAATTTATCAACTTCTTGGGCTCTTGTAGTAAATAGGAAAAATAAGATCAAGAGCATCCAAGGTAATACTAAAGTTACCTAAAGTTCGATAGAACATCGAGACCTAAGAATGTTGATTGTGGGAATCGCCACTTCAAGTCTGGCAAACGATCTAAGAAAAAAGACGTTAAGTTTGGTAAATCTAATACTAATATTAAACCCATCAAATTGGTCTAGTGGTGAACTCGTCATCGCAAATCAGCTGATTTCAAAGTCGAGAGTTCTGAGGTTCAAATCCTAGTAAAGGAAGTTGTTTTTATACGGATTTGAATACTAGATGTGGATAGCAGTGTTCTTTGGTGGCTGGGTTTCAATTACCTCACTTCTCAGAAATGGTTGATCTGAGACTGTACAAGACTTTTTACATTCATACACATCCTCATTCATCATTTAAAGTAATACCTTACGGTGGTTCCGGTGGCTAAACAGGAAAAGAAAAAAAACGTACTAATATTAATCTCATATCATGACATAGAAAGAACGCGGTTTTTGCGACAAAGATTTACTACATTTATGTCAGAAAAGATATTAATTCGCTCTTGGATTCTTTAGCCTTAAGTTTTTTCAAATCACAAAATTCAATACTAGATTCTATACTTATAATTCCTTTTACGTCGAAGTCCTGGCTTCTACGTAAAATAAAGTAGATATTCCTGATATATGACCAATATGGCATTGACTGCGCCATTTTTTGGAACTTTTAAACAGTGAAGATTTATGTGAAATTTATACAAGTACTTGTATATTTGAATCTTCCAGACATTGAACGAGCACCATCGGTGCTTATTCCGACGCAATTTTTCCACTTTATGTTTGCTTCGTTTATAAAATCATTTAAGATAGCAAATAATGCGAGTGCTGATGCTTTGAGTTCTATTGATTATCATTTGTGTGAGGCTTTTCTCATTTTTCTATATTATAAAAACGTTGTAAAAGGCAAGAAACCTTTGTCATTCTCAAAGTTTTTTTTAAAAATTATGTTTGCTTTTCATATGATTTTCATTGATTTTGAATTCGAAGAATTCTTGGGGTTTGTTAACGTACTCGCAACGAAGCATTTCCAAATGTCGTTTAGGTGTATTAGGTTTCATGCTGTCTGCTGCTAAACGTTTTGAACAAATGACGCACGGGGGGGGGGGGACTTTCTTTTCATTTACTTCAGCGCTGGTAAATACAAAATTTTAGAATTTTTGTCTCGCTTATGCCTACTTAAAAATTTATCCATGATACTGAATAAATCTACTGCCATGAATATTTAATACCTTGTTTCAGTTGACACGGAAATTACAACATACACATTCACAATAGATTCAATAGCGATAGAAGGATCGAATCGACTGAGATTGGTTGGTGGGAACGAGGTGCAGCATTTATACTCGTTTGCGCAAGACGGTCGAGCCGACGTTCCAGAATATTAAGAGACAAATCGGAACTTCTCGCAAAGCCGCGAGTATGTCCGATATGGTGGACGTAAGACAGAGAGCAATAGAGAGGCATCGATTCTGGTATTGTTAATGCAGGGGGTCGGTGATGCCAAATTTACTTGTTCTTATTAATTTGTAAGGCTTGTAATTAAGATCGTAGTGTAGCTATAGAGTCAAAATACTATTTTGACGCACTATTATTAAAATGCACTATTATTGTATACATTGTTATACAATGAGAGGGATAGCGCGATGAAAATTATGATTGAAAACTGGGTCGCAATAGAAACGCTGATATTGATGCCATTTAAATTTGAATAGACTAAGGATGGGATTATGAATTAAGATTTGTATGTATACAGTAGAATAGAATGTGTCTTTTGAGGAACCAATATAATTTTTCAGCAGCGTCGAGACCGTCAGCAAACAGCGAAATCAGTCGTGAATCGGTTCATTGATTAGGAAAAAATTTATGACCCCAATAAAAGGTACTCCTTGTGTGCAACAACCTACACTGATTAACATTCTTTGTGAGAAAATCAGCGAGTAATGGGATTCCATAAACACCTAACAAAATTAATTGTATGCCGAAGCAAATCTACGAGGTGTTAAGTAAAGGCTTATTTATAATATTTTCCTAAGCAGTAGACTATCCAGGGCAAACGCCCCTCGTTTACTAGAGTGTTCTGCCGGTTTTTTTAATTATACTATTAGTTTATACATGAAATTTTAGGTAGGATAATTATTCCTGTGAAACTATAAATTTAGGAAACTTCTTTGTTACGGTATTACGAATATTGCGTTTTTTTTCTATTTAACTTACTATGCATCTTTAAAAAAAATCATATATAAATAGCTGAACAGGTTGTCTTCTACGAAATCCGATTCTGGGTCAAGTTATATGCATGGCCGAGCTTTGAGACCCGTTTTGATGTCTTAGTGCAACAGTGGATTACCAACCGGTAAGTTTTTTTCTCATTTTCAAGAACAAAAATGTCACATTGTAGTAGAGCAAATTACGACAATCCAGTGATTTAATTTTCTTATTTAGGTAATTTTATAAGCAATTTTTTTTTATTTAGGTCGGCAAATACGTTAAAACAGAATGCCAGGAATGTGCTACGCAAACGTGTTAGGATTTTTTTTTCTAATCACTAATTAATCGAAATAATTATAGGTAAATCAAAACAACTTGTAAATAATGAAAATATTTTTGTTTAAATATTTAAAAAAAAAAATCTTCTATTCTTGTATTTACGTATTTAAATTTATGTATCTTTCGTTTAATTTGTTTTAATGAAACACTAAATTGCGTCCCATTCTTAAATGCTTCGAAGCCCAAATTTATTTATAATTATACAAAATTTAGCATAGAACGTAATTCTTTATAGAAAATGTATAGATTGAAAAGAACAAAATTTGGGGGAAAATATTTTGAAGCAATGTAGTGAGTATTGCTGTTTCGGGTATAGCAGTCAACCTGCTAAAAAAAGATGTGACGTAATTGTTGTTATACTTTCCGGGCATCAGTTATTTTTTCTTATATTGTAGAAAAAATAATTTAAATATACCTTTTTTAAACTTTGATCGACTTCTTTGTCTCCAATCTTGCCCCCAAAGTATTTTTTTGGGGTCAGTTGCACTATTACTATGCTTAGGAAGATAAAAAAATTCGGTTAAAATTTGCAATTAATAAAATGATTAAAGATTAAAATAGGATTTTTCCTATATTTGGCTAAGGAAAGAATGCGGCGGAAAATTCTTTTTTAAATGGTAGATAAGCATGTACGCATATACCGACCTTAATATAAACCGGAGTTATTTGACTGATTACCATACTTTTGTTACAGCTATAAAATCAGGAAAGAAAAAACTGAAAATATAGATTTTATGACATTTAATGTCAGCAAAGAAAGTGTTAGAATTGATTATTTGCTTTTAATTTTTTATACAATATTTTTTACAAAAAAAACTAGTTGGTTCATTGCAACCACAAATATTTTGTTTGCTATAAAAAAACGACTAGAAAAAAAGATTGTTTCAACACAACTTTTTTTTTGTTTTTGTATGTGTTTTTTAGCTACTGGTGGGGATATTAAATAAACTTTTTAATTGTATAAAGCTATTAAATTAAATGTGTTACTTATTGGTCGTCGTATAGATTTTGAATCATATTATTTTAATCATATTTTCAACTGATATCCAATAAATGAATACACATTTTGTGTCAATTTAATGCTTTATTGCTGGTAGTTTTGTAAAATACGATGGAAGCATTTTAGTACGTCGAATAGGTTGGCTGTTTCAGAGGTGGTATATCGATGGAGTACTTGTGTGGGTATTGGAAGCGGTGGGGATTGCTGGGTCGTGCACTTCCACTGAAAAGTACGCCTCCGCAAAATCCCTGTGATATGATGAACTGGAAAACTGTAAAAGGTCAGCGGTTTACACAGGCACCTTTATTTAAAGTAACAAGTTTTAATATCTGTTTATTTAATTTTGATATGTAATATCAAAATATTATATATTTTGATATTTTTCATATTTTGATATGTAATATCTTTAGTGACATTTAAATATTTTAAATATGTAATTATATGGGATAAATATTTCAATTTTTTTATTATCTGGAAAAAATTTGCGTCGTATGAATTTTCAATTAGAAATATTGTTTTATTAACATAACATAGGTTGTAAAATGAGTGTATTTTATAGGGTGTATTTTATAACTTTTTAAAATTGGAAATATTGTAATGGCGAAGGATACCGCAAAACAAATTTCATAGACAAAAATAAAAAAAAATTGCAAAATAGTACATATAACCCTGATCACTCGACTAAACGGGATCAGACATTGTGCGGTTGCATGAAAATCCGAATTAATCAGAAACTTCTTATACCGCTTTGATGTCAAAACAATTGAGAATATCAATTAGATTATAATATAAATAATAGATTATTATAATAATTGATATTAGGTTATAATATCAAGTAAATAGATTATAAGGTTGAATAATTCTAAAACAACACAATCACTATGCTCACATTTCTTTAAACGAAGGATGGCCGAATTAAAATTGCTGTAAATCAAATAAATATGGAAAATCTCAGTTATTCGATAAAAAAAATATTAAAACTGCTTGATTGTGTCTATTTCATGTAATACTATATCCACTGTAAATTATACTCCCTTTAGTAATTTTTCATCGGATCAAAATTACGAAAGAAATGAAGTCTGAAGTTTCAAAAAAAAAATTAATGAATATTTTTTAAATATTTTAATGCTGGATCGATTAGAATTGTTCGGATGATCGAAGTTCTACATAATTGCGTTACGTGTAGTATAATAAATTCACAGTTATTTTTACATAAAGTAAAAATGAGATTCGCTATTAACAGTATACTTTATAGTAAACATTCAAAAACCGTTCACAAATAAATAAAATAATGTATAACCAAATGCGCATTTCGACTGTTATCATGATATCTGTTTTGACTGTCAACAAATCATATTTACAAGGCTTAAATAAACATTAAAAAAATTCCTAAATAAATTTAAAAAAATAAGTAAATAAAAACTATTTAGCTTTCTCAGACGACCTTCTAATCCTCTCAGAAGATCTCGAATAGGCAAGAGTACAAACTAACATTTTACATAAAGTAAATATCTAATAAAACGACTAAATAAAAAAATAACATTAACATTAAAAACATATATAGAGGAATTAGAAAAATAGAAGTAATAAAAGAATTTACATAAAAAGATGAACTTACCCAAAGAAATGAATTGAAAAAAATTAGCATTCAAAATAGAATTTTAAAAATACACTTTTTTTTTGGTTTAACCTTCGGGTTCACAGTTAGGCATGCTTCAGAGGATGAGATGAATGATTTGTGGCGTGTGTGAAAATACCATGCCTGACCGGAATTCGAAAGGCCGTGACGCTATCACTCGAGCCACGGAGGCCGGCGAAAAAAATCAGACATTACAGTACAGTAACCAACGAGTTTATATGCGTGTGGATGCTTTAAATGAACGCAAATGTGGAAAATATAGAAAAAAAGGAAGTGATCCCGTAAAGGAAAGACATTTAAACTAAGACGCAACAATGAAATGTATCAAAATAAAAGAAAAATTAGCGGCCACAATGAAGGAGTGAAGATTGATGTTCATTGTCATCTTGTGAGAGTAAGTAAAACAAATTAACTAAGAAAATCTTTGATGTATTCTGTAATAGGAGAAAAAATATAAACCGAAAGTTAATTTTTAACATTTAAAAATGCAATAAGAAAAAGATTAAAAATATATAAATCTTTAAAACCAACATTATTTAAAACCAGGAAAAAAATCCGAAAATGAAATGGTCGGAAGAACGCAAAGAGCAACATGTGGAGAGAATAAACAGAATTGGTTTGCTTGGCATTTCTCCCGCCACCACCCCATTCGGTCGCCCTAAAGGATAAGACCGAATGTCTGTGCCACAAACGGCTACTCAGCCTCGAACAGTTTAGCGACCAGTATCGTAACATAGTTCCTAGATCTTATTTAACATCGTGAGCGGACTAAGCGTGTCCATTCACCATTGGTTACGTGTCCCAACAGCTCACTTGTCATATATTTGCAAAAATGGGTAGGCGCACCCCATCAACTACTAAAAATATATATGACATCCATAATAAAATTTATTTCGCCTAGACAGCAATTCGCTGCCTCGTCTAGGTCGCTGAATGCCAGCAAGTACCTGTCCACCATTTTATAGCACTTGAAACCATAATTTCTGGTGGTCAGCCATACTCAGGATTAGTTTCCCACGGCAATGTGGTAAGAGTCTATTCCTGAAGCAAACTACGGATGCCGGATGAACAAAGCAACCGCATCTAGGAACTCCCACACGGTGTGACAATGCCGCTCTGTTGACTCGCCACTTGTGAGTGGCCAATTTCCCCCTTGTCCTCTACGTTCTAGGATGGCCCTGTCACTGGGAACCCCCCCCCCCCCCCCAAGAGAGAATGAAGAGATACTGGAAAGAGAGAAAAGAGTGGCCAAACATTAGTTGGAAAAGTGCTGGCAACAGTCTTTTGGGACCGGAAAGGCTTATAGCTCGTCGATTTTCTTTACGAACTCGTACTGAGAATTCTGCGTACTACTGCCAGCTCTTGAACAAAGTGAAAACCACCTACAGAAACAAAAGGCGTCGTCAGCCAGTCTGAGATGGATTCTCCTTCACGTCAACGCCAGGCCTCATACATCCGTTAGGACTTTGAGTAAACTGGATAAAATTTACTGAAAAACTTTATAACATTTCCCGTACAATTCAGCTTTATCCCCCTGAATAAAGCTGATTTCTTTTTTATTGATGGAAAAGGACATGGACAAGCTTCTGACACGTTGGGGAAAATGTGTAGGACATCAGGGAGACTTTGTGGAAAAGCAGTAAATTTATTTTTAATTTTTATTCTGTATTATTAAATGTTATTCCTGTTTGTATGTGACTGACCCTAATATTTCTCATTGACTCCCGGGGATTACCTCATAATAAGGCAATATCATCGGCAAATGCTACAAGAGATCCTTCAAATCTATCAGAATATAAATTGTTTACGTAAATAAGGAACAAAGTCTGTTTACTTTTGATCCTTGTGGAATTATTAATCTTTTAGCATTGATCAGTATTTAAGCTGCTAAGTACTAAATATATGTCCTAAATCGATCTTCTGAAATCTGCCTGATTGTATTTCAGTAACTGTTTACAGAACCTTTTCGTTTGTAATATTTCTAAAAGAAAAAACTTTGAAATCGCAAGATTTTTTTTGCATGGTTGTCGAATTGAATTCCAGTCGTTTATAATATATTTCAGCTATCTTTCCGTTTTCGATTCGGATTATCAAAAAGGATTATTGAGTTATTTTTTCAACAATATTTTCTTCTTTTAGTTTCTTCATTTTGAATGTATACTAATTACCTGATGTTTCTTATTAGCCGAAATGGCTGTCTTGTTTTAATTACCTTTTTTCGGAATTTGAACGATTTTTTATATTTATTCCAGTAACCGTTGCGGTTGTTTTTTCTTTCTTATAATCTATTCAGAATGAAGATAAAATATAATTTCCGAACAGATAAATTGAGCAGATTTATTTTTAATTATAAAAATTTCGCATACTCTCTCGAGAGATTTTTTAAAGAGATTTTTTTTTATAAGTACAGTTTTATAATAAGTAGCTATTTGTTGTCATATAATAAACCCTAAATACTCAGAAAATTAGCTCTTTATGAATACTCCAAAGGTTTTTTGTCATTATGATTATTATTATTATTTCCTGTGTAATTTCCACCTTAATCGTTATTTAATATTAAATTTCTGAATTGGCTGTTAACTGCGATAGGAATGAATGAACGTTTTTCAAACCGTCTGTTCATTTTTTTTCGGTTGAAGCACCCTGTTTCCACAATAATAAATGCTTCATACATTATTCTTATTGGTAATACTATTTAAATTATTATTTCGCTATTTTTAATAATCGGACAGAATAAATGAAATATAATTTTATTGCTAGTAAATTATACAAGGTTAGTATTGTAAAAACTATAATTATTGTAAAAGGTCAATTAATTTTATAAAATCGAGTCGTTCTGTTATGTTAAATTAATTATTCTAAATTAATTCTTAAAAATAACGCTGAAAGTAAAATTGCCTGAATTGAAACTAGCGGTAGAATTAACATAGGACTATTGCATACATTTCTGTGGTTCTCGGGCTACGTTTGTTGAAAAATGTTTTTGCCCTTTACGACTTATCACGCATTCATTTTTACTTTACTTCCTTGTACGAAGTAAAGGATTGCGATCGCGATAAATTTCGGTTTTCAGATTTCAACAGAAATATCCATTTTGACCGTCCCTGAATCCATTTTGACTAGTTTCAGCGTGAGGTCTGTACATACGTACGTATGTGCGTATGTATCGTGGATAACTCGAAAATGATTAGCCTTAGGTTGATGAGATTTTGGATTTAGGACTGTTATCTGGTTGTGCCCCTCCCCTTTTGTTTGCGATCGACTCCAAAAGTGTCCAAAAAAGCCCCAAATACAAAAAATTTGGATTGCAGTACAAGCCCTCATTGAGATCTTTTCAACGATATAACATAAGCGGTACTTATTTTCATGGGTTCCAGTTATAAATCATAAATTACTGAATGTTTCAATCAACTGTCCAATATTCATGTTTATTAATAGTATTATGAATGTAGTATATAAATAAAGTAAGTATAGACGATAATAAAATACTTGAAAAATACAAATTTATTTAGGGGAAAAATAATCCTAGGACACAAGTTATTAAGGTAGTGAAAACCAAAAAAATTTGGTCGGTAACAGATTCTATTTTCACTGTTCTCACACTATCAGCGTGTGTATATACTGAGTAAACTACCTTACTGTTACGGACCGGTTTGAACATGTCGATTATAAAACAAAATAATGAATAATAAAAAAAAAACAAAATAATTATTTTAGTGGATGTATTATATAATTTTTCAAAATGAGTGCTATCTGTCTACATTATATGTAATAAAGCTTATGGCTTTTATTTTCTAGTTATTTTTATGTTTATACAAGATTAAAACACATGGATGACTGTTATTAAGGCTGGTGATCCTCAGATAAAAAGTATAAAGTTCATCTACTTCTATTTAGAAAGGATAAAAATAGTTCACTCGTCTATTGGCGGACCGTATCGTTGAACGTACTGAAAATTGGGAGCACGCTGCATGTCTAAGTTATTAGATTACACTTATAAAGCTAACGTTACGTTAACATTGAATATTTTATTTATAAGACAACCTTTCACTGTAGTGAATAGTCAGAAGAAAATACGTTCTCTCGGCTGCTGCAAATGTGGTTTTACTACAGACTTTGATTTGGAACGGTTTGGTTACGTCAGTTCTAAATAAATGTGATTGGATTATAGAAATGTATAAACGTACCATTAGACAAATATCCGCTGCTGTTCATGGTATTTTT
This sequence comes from Lycorma delicatula, assembly GCF_047948215.1. NCBI lineage: Eukaryota > Metazoa > Arthropoda > Insecta > Hemiptera > Fulgoridae > Lycorma > Lycorma delicatula. The sequence goes on along the minus strand of NC_134456.1, from coordinate 152,189,814 downwards.
CAGTTAATACCTTTATCGATAATCTCCTGACGTCTTCTTTTTGGGCATTTAATAGGATTCAATCCACGAATTGACCTACAAAAAATCTCCACTCTCCTCTTGTTTTTTAGCATCCTTTTCATTTTAAGACTGTAGTCCTTGGTACTTTTCCATCCATACACAATTTAAGTGAGATCTTATTTGTTAGAATATATCCTGTTAACGTTATATATATATATATATATATATATATATATATATACTTCTAATATTAAACTCTTCTGTTTTATAAACATTTTTCATCCGAAATCCTCAACACGTTTTTACAGCACCATTATTCAAATAATAATTCTCTTTTTTGAGTAAAAGTTTCACATCTACTCAGAAAAACTAAGTTTTTAATAATATATTATTTCTCATTCAACTGATGTTATCAAATGTTTCACTTCTTATTTATTTATACTTTTATTTTAATTTGCTTCCTAATTACACCTACTTACATTGTTTAACAGTTTCCATTCAATATATATATACATTTTTTTTTATTTTGATACACATACTTTAATCATCATCAAAGGCAATAGATTTTCCATACGTTAAGGAAAGCGAATCTGATTGATATTCTGCAGGTAATTATTTTAAAGTCATTTATTAAAATGTTTATCTTTATTAATAAAAATTAATAAACATAATAAAAATGTTTGCTTTCATTTTTTGATAAAATTGACTATTTTCACGATATAAAAGTTCAAATTAAAAGAAATTTCTTGTTTGTAGCTATTTTTTCCCGAGTCTATAAGTATTTAATTCTTTTTTCTTTATGTTTTCAGTCTTTATCTAATAAATTATAAAATGAGTTGCGCACCATTCCTTTATGATTTTTATAAATTTTATAGGAATTTATTATTATAAAATTTTTTGGAAATTTACATTAATGCACCATATGACTTATACCATTTGCACCATTTTTTATATGATCCATATATACATATTTTAAAAAGCCATAGTTTTTGCGGTTATAGAAAAATATTTGAACGTCTTATAAGGTGTGACATTACGAGTTCTATTGTTACATCCAGAAACCATACAGCGCGGTCGTTTTTGTGTAAAAAAGAATCAATTTAGCATTTTTTATGAAGTTAACATTCATTACTGTTTCTTTATCTTTCTATTGCAATCTATGGATCTCTTTTTCATATTTAAAAGTAATTATTTTAAACCAATATTTTATCAAATGCCGATGTTTATTTTATAAATTTCTACATAGCTGATTTTTACTTTATGCCAATTTTGGAGCAAGTTTCCTTTAATTTTTATAAATCTTATGTATTTTTTGAAGTGAAAAATACTTTTAGCAAAAGACATCTTCCAATCTCAATGCCTCAGTCAGGATGCCACCGATGCGAGTGCCACAAATGACATTCCGATCCGTTTACTACACTAACGTAAGTAAAGCTATTCAATAGTCTTCAGAACGACCATACAGATTGAGCTGAATTACTCAAACCGGTATAAAGGGGCGATTTCCAACACGCAACACCGATCGAGAATCAATAAAAATAAACCAAGAAAATATAAATCAATAAAATAAAAAAATAAAAACACCAAGCAAAGAAAACAGAAACAACTAATACTAAGACTAAAACCAACAAACCAAAACCACAAGACCAAAAATAAAAATATACATACACCTAAACATAAACAAAACATTACACAGAGAGAAAAACCAAAAACATGAACTGTAAGAACACTAATCAACAACTACGTAAAACGCAGAGAAACATTCAATATTAATCTATAAAACACCGTAAACAAACGAACACTTAAACCGACAATAGCAATCGACGTCAAGAAGTTAAAACTATCTTAAAAAAACAAAAATTACTAACGCTTAAATTCCATAACCTATAAAAAATTAACCAAAATATAGTCACAAAGATAAAAGTATACATAACCCGAACATAAACACTAAAGTGAAAAAAAACCAGACCAGAATACATAAAAAAAAACTGTAAATGAACCTATACACCACAAAAAGTTTTAAATAATTCAAACACAATCATATATATATATAAATCATTAAACAATTTAAAAGAAAACTAAAACAAAACTCAAGGAACATTAAAACAATCAAATACCTAAATTAACCAAAACAAAACGAGAAAATGGTATAGATGTATATTATACTTCCGACGACAAAGAATTACTTGCGCACCCTTACGCATGACACTCATTTTACCTGACCCGACCCGACCCGCCTGATATGGAAACAATATTAAATTTATACTAATAAAACTTCTTCTTTGAATGTAATCGACGATGTTCTTGATCGACGATCGTCTTGATCACATTTACCCAAATATTCCTTTCATTTAATCTTCCATCGACTTTGTGTTTTGCTGAGAAACCATCTGGTAAAAAAGGATTGTTAATAAAATATATATCTATGTACGTATACAACAAATTAATATAATACTTCTTATTTTCTATTACTAAAATAATATTTTTTATGAAATTTAGATAAATTTAACATTAAAGTAATGTTGGTTAAGGAGTACGTGTTTACTAATGGCAGGAAAATAACAGTCGTTAACTACCACCTCCTTTTGTACAATTGTTTAAGAAACTAGATGGTTGCATCTCCAGTACTTTTATACAGTTTTTCTTTCAAGATCATTCTAGATTCAAAATTTTCAATTTAAACTTATACACAGAAAAATAAGATGATGCAATAGAAGGGAGGATAACTACTATGTTATACACAGATATATACAAGAGGTATTTATATGTTAAGATAGTACGTAATATTAGAAATTGCATGATTTACTGTTTTAGGTTCTAAAACAAAGGAAGTACGAAATAAAGAGGATATCAACAGTAGAACTCGACAAATTGGAAAAGCTGATGTGCGGATAAGAGACAAATTTAGAAATCAAACATGTCTTAATCATATTTATTATGTATCTATTTTGCTCGTATGTTGAAAAAAACAAGCACATATAAAAAAAAATAGTATAATGTAGATGGTAAGAGAAAATAGAAAGAAAAAGATTTGTACAACAAAGTAAACTTTGAGAAGAAAAATCTGCTTATTGTTAAACACTAAGTTAAAAATAAGTTTTATTTGAAAAACATTTTTTTTAAATTACGGTGTTAAAGAGAACACTTATAATTGTGTGCAACTAAAAAAAAGAAAAATGATTTTTCAGGATTAAAGAACTTCACAAAAAGAATCAGTAAAATACGGTGACTTGTGGAGTTAATTATGTACCACAAGGTAACGCAGATTGTAAAAACAGTAAAAGAAGACTAATACATTAGCTAGCTTTATGCGCACATTCTCTCTTACGTGATATCGTAGGGTACTCTTATTCTGCGAAAGGTCTGTTTAAATGCAGTTCAGGTTAGGATTGTTTTTAAAACTTCTAATGTTCTTAATTTGCTTCGTATTTAGTCGTGCATCACTGATATGGATATATCACTTGAAATCCATAGATAACAATCATTAAATCTTATTACTTGCAATTAATCCTAACATCATATTCATTTCTGAAGGTCATACTATTACGTTTTGAAAGCGGGCCTAAAATTATAAAATAAAAACTCTTGAGAAGTGTCAAACTTTTCTGTAATTTCATTACCTTAGAGAAAAAAAAATCTTTCTAAGGTTTTTCTTACTTATACAAAGCCTCACAATAAAGAGGAAACTTTGTTACTTGAAGACGAACAACGATGTATGTGAGAAATTAGGATATTCGAAGTAAAGAGTGCGTGTAACAAAGTTTAATAGATCGTGATTACACGTACAATTTATGGTTTATACCGTTATTATTATTTGTTATTATGATGTGGGGTTATACAGAACAATCTTTACCGTACGGAAAAGTTTAAATAAATGGATCTGTGTTTTAAGCAGGCATATTTACAGAATTCGTAAACTTTGTAATTGATAACCATGAATAATGTAAACGCAAACGCATTTGACACTATAAGAGTGTTCAAATGATTAATCATTAAAATAATAGATACATTATAAATTCAAATAAGACAAATTATATAAATTAACAGCTTACTTACCATTCTTTATACGTATGGGAATATGACTTATACTTTGCCGGAGCACGAGACTGAAAAAAGTTTACATACGAGTAATTGCAATTGTACTATTTATACGTTTATCCATTAATATATTATAAATATAAATAATATTGACTTAAAAATATGAGTTTCTTATTCCAAGTAAACTAATTTAATCTGCTTAAGGAAAGGATGTTTATAAAAATAACATCAATATATTAGGTGTAAAACAGGGGTTCTGGATGCGTATCCTCAAGTCAAACCATGAGAAAATGTTTTCACCTAAATAAAAGACGTTTACTTTTTTTTTTTGCTGTAATGCCTTATTTATAATCGATCGAAAACATAAGTAAATCGAATAATAAACAATTATATGAATTGGGAACACATCCAGAGATATTCCTCGAAAAACCTATTTGTATGTATCGCATGCCTCGAAATGTTATAAATATAATCAATCATTTCTTAGGGGAAGACTCCTTATGACGATTTCGGTCATTATACCACACCCTCAAATCATAGCCCTGACGAGCTTCACCGGAGGCCGTCTGTTAGGCCCGCTAAAAACTTGGCCTTTGTTAGACTCTCTAAACTTGATAACAGACCGCAGTATGTCAGTGTTGCCTCTGTTAAAATGCTACCGATGAAAATGCCTCGGCAGACATTTTCATCAGTGTATTAATTACACAGCTTATAAAAATCGCCCTTGTGTGGCTTCTTCCAACCACAACCACGGAGCTGCACCCAGCTCCATAACAGAGTTTTCAATACATTCATTCTCACCCTAACAGTGAAGATTTCAACTAACCGGAGCTCGATTCCAAAAGCCTATTTTGGCAAAATACGATTCCCCAGCATTATTTTCCATTATTATTTCTCATTATTCCATACGAACCTAGGCGATTCCGTTGTGGTCGTTTTTTTCCGGAGCCGTTAGACATCCTCGACGTTACTGTTCCGTGTTGTACCAATAGTTGTATGCCATAGATCCACATCGGTTGCTAGAATACCTTATATAACAATACTCTGCTTGATAGAGGCAACTGACCTTCTGTCCAGTAATCAGTACATCCGTTCAAACTTAAATGTTTAGTCGCTTTATTTTTTCCTCTAACCTACTATCCCCATGCCATACGGCGATTCCGGTGCAAAGCTAGGTATGGTACACTGTTGGTTTGTAGAATAGCGACTTTATCCAGGTAGAATCATAAGCAGTCTCCTCTACTCGTCGCAAATGTCACGTGATACGACTTTGCCGGATTAACCTTTATCCTCTGTTTACGTAGGCACACGCTTAGGAAGGTCTGCAGTGAAATTCAGGGATAAAACTGGTCACAAAACAACCTTGTGGAACTCCTGACCGTTCAACAAAATTAGACAACTCTTGATTATATCTAATGTTTTTGAATTTAAAAACAATTGTCTGTATTTAAAAGTCTTCATTTCAAAACCAAACGTTAACTTTTGCAGCAGTTATAGATTTAAAATTTAATTTTTTTAGGATAGTTCTTGAGGGTGGTTTACTTTCTATTTAAATACACTTTTTATGTAATTAGTGGCATATAATTCTGATAGGTCAAACTTCAAATGAAAAGAATTGAATAATCATTACAAATTTATTTTATATTATTTCATATAAATAAAAAATTAAATTTGTTAGATCGTTATAAGAGAAAACTTATATGATCACTTTTATGATTTTATTTTTTTTGTGAGCCTATTACCATGGTAGAAGTTATCGTTAATTTGGTTTCTTTTAAAAATAGCGGGGTATTTTCACTAATACCCGGCTATTTTCATGGGTAACTTGTACTTCTTTCTTCAAAGTGTTCTATGAATATTTTTATTTACACTTTTTTGGTAAATAATTTTAATTCACTTCAAAACTTACACACACACGTGCGCGTACACACACACACACACATATATATATCTATATATATATATATATATATATATATATATATATATATATATTTGACACTTTGTATCCGAAAAAGAACATCACTGTTCTAAATTAAATTTACTTTTTATTACATTTAGAATTACAAACATATGTGTTAGCATTCTAGTTCATAACTACTGCATTTCATATATCATGCATATAGAAATTAATTTAAAATAAATACGAATTGAAAACAAGATAAATAAAATAAAACATTAATAAAATCTGAAAAATATTTTCCTTTCTCTATTTTTATTCAAATACTGTTTGGATTAATACTAAAGATTATTTAACAATAAAATGCATACATTTTTATTTTTATGATTTTTTTTTAGCCTTTCCTCTTTTGTACTTAACTGATCATGTAGTTCTTTTTTTTTGTAACCGATTCTATCTGGTAAAGATTATGGTGAATTACAGAATTCAGATTGCGTGACAAGGTAAATTAAATCTGACCAACTGGTAATTTGTCAGAATTTAAGAAATCAGTAACCCGGTAGCTACAAAGTCATGAAATCTGTAGTAGTACAGAGGAAACAAAGTAAAAAAAGTGTATTAAATAGTTCTTTAATATAAATTTAGCATATGTAATATCTATCTGCAGATAGTTTTTTATTCTTTATTTATTTTTAAAAAAAATAAATTACTGGAAAAAAATTGTATACTTTTTTGTATTTTACTACCTGTTGGTTGAATATTTTTCTCGCAACTCTACCTTCCTTTACTTTCAATAACGCTTCTACATTCATCAGTCTTTCTTCAATGGTTTTAAGAGTATGGCGAATCCTATCATATCTTTCATCCCATATTTTCATTGTCGGGTATATCTTTCCTACGTGAGAAATACATGTTATTCGCATAAAAAAATATTTTATTTTAATTTAAAAAAATAAATAATTAAGACTAATTAATATACAATGCACTCATAGTCTAGATTTTAGAAATATATGAAACATTTCATTTAAATTATAATTATGTAGGTAAAATAAAAACCACGTTTTTATGTTCTTCGTTATGTTTTGATAGAAGATAACTATGACTTTTTTGTAGTACAATTTTTATCGATACCGTTTTATAACTCAATTTTTATACAGTATTATTAAAGAACAAACATTAGTAGGAGAAATAATTCATAATAATTGTACTTTTCTAACCGGTCATAATGACAATATAATCGTCCACGAGGGAAAAGAAAGCGATAGTCGAAGGGAGAAGGAGAGAATGTCAGCAAGTTAGGTGGGAGAACGAGATAGAGTTATTGAGAGAAATAGTTGGGAGAGATAACAAACAGAGTTATAAATAAAGAAACTTTAAACAAAATTTTCAGTTAAAATACTATAAAAAGTTTTTCTTTGAAATTATAAATGCGGTACAGGTTATATACGGTACCTAAAGATAAAACTACACGAATAATGGTGACAGTAAAAATATACACTTTGTTAAAATGTATGTTTAAAATGTACTTGTTTACATAAAAAAAGTTAAGTATTTTAAAAATACAAGTAAGCGGAATTTTCGCATTATCTTAATATGATGTGAAAAGTACAAAAATATAAAATACAAAAATACAAAAGAATGTATCTTAAAAAAGAGTAAGAGGAAATCAAATATAAAATGGGATTACAAAAAATTTTCTTTAAAAGGAAATGATCACTTTTGCAGAGGCTTCTCTATGTAGTCGCGTATCAGTTACTTCGTCTCTCTGTCTCTCACCCCTGTTTTTTATAATTTACTGGAGTTACTGATATTTCAGCGTTAACTTTGTATGCTAATTTCATTATTATTTTTCATAATTTTGTTTAATTTATGGCTTTTGTTCCACTATTTTGGGTCTGTTTATAAATTAATTTTTAAAAAATAATCCAACAAAACAGCTGGTTTTGTATTTAGTACTGATTTTATTTTATTTACGAGTATGTGTTCCCATTATACAATCTTTACCGGTTATTTTTAGCTGTAGACAATCTTTAAATATCGTAATTTATCTGCATATTAGGTCAAAATTGATAACCCACCGGTTTGGTCTAGTGGTTAACGCGTCTTCCCAAATCAGTTGATTTGGAAGTCGAGAGTTACAGCGTTCAAGTCCTAGTAAAGCCAGTTATTTTTACACGGATTTGAATACTAGATCGTGGATACCGGTGTTCTTTGGTGGTTGGGTTTCAATTAACCACACATCTCAGGAATGGTCGAACTGAGAATGTACAAGACTATACTTCATTTACACTCATACATATAATCCTCATTCATCCTCTGAAGAATTATCTAAACAGTAGTTACCGGAAGCTAAACAGGAAAAAGAAAGAAAAAGAGAAGGTCAAAATTGATCCCTTGATATCTTCCTGATCCATTGAGAACGGCAAGAAAAGATCCTGAATGAATTAATCGTATTTCATCATACTTAATTGTTTTTCGGAAACTTATTTTCGCCTACTAGCCATCCCACTGCAAAAGGTAATTTTCCTTTCTCCGGAGGACATGAGTGACATAGTCCTCCACCCTCTGTTTTTCTGTCATCTCCAACCATAAAAGCTTACACATTACGTGCGGACAGGAAACTCAGCTGTAAACCCAGCCGCAACGCAGCCCACCTCTCACAACCAAAGGAAGTGTGATCCGGGAATTCACTTTCCCCATAGTAGACAATTGGCGAAGTTCCGCCTTAACTATTATTTAGTTACTCACAGGTGCAAATAGCGCAATTTATTTGCTTATTTTAATGGTTTTTAAAAAACGTTTTTCAAGTTTGTTATGGCTTTGAAATAATTAAAAGAATTTTTGTTAATAATCAGCAATCGGCAACAAGAGCGATTGCACGAAATAATTTATTTAGGTCTGGTCAGTGCAAAACTTATCAAAGGAACATAAACACCATCGATACAAGATTCAATTAGAACAATAACTTATTGCAGATTTTTATAGGAGGTTTGAATACAGCTTCAACATTTCTTCAACATAATTTCAAACATTATTTCTTGCTTCAACATAAAAATGAAGCCTTATTTCCTTTTACAGTGATGGTGGTAGGTACTGGTACTAAGAAAACTCTCACTGGTATCGTGAAAGTCGTATCCAGCATCTAAGCGGTTAAATGTTGTCGGCTGGAATAATAGGTAACACACTTCTTGGGCCATCTGCCAATGGTAACTTATATGGTGATTTGTACTACGTTTCTCTCAACGAGCAGATAATTCCAGCTCATTGACCAAACGAACAATCTGTATTCAAAAGAGAAGGTTGATTTTTCCAGACAGTGGTTCTCCGCACTGCGCTCGCAACGTGAGAAATGCGTTGATCAGCAGTTTCCAAATCGTTGAATAGTTCGAAGCGATAGTATTGAACGACCGACCCAGGTCACCTGTCATGAATACCTTGATTTTTCCCTGTGGGTGCATTTAAAATCAACCGTTTATAGTTCACAGCCGACTTCTCTCGAAGAATTAAGGAAACGCATAGAGATAGAATGTAGAAAGATTTTTTTACTACGCGAGAGCTTTTGAGCAGCGTTTGATATTACGTCATGAGGGAACAGGGAGGACAGTTTGAACATTTAATAAGAGGTGAGAAGCAATGACAACTGAAATATCAGGCACTATTTTTAATTCATGAGATTATAAAACTTTTTTTTTAAATAAAAGAATTAGACATGAAAAAGTAATTGCCCACTAATTTACTAATTAAATAAATTCGTTAACATAAGTTTCATTAAAATAATTATTTGAAAAATTTTAATTACTTTCAATAATAAAATTTGAATAGCGACAACAGATGTCATAGTTGTCACTATTAACATATGTTGTCGCTATTTTGATTTAAAGAGTAAATTTTAAATTGACTTTTGACAATTTAAAATTTTTAAAATAATTTTGCTTGTCTTGCAAAGACCTTTAAAATACGGTTATCACATTATTGTATGTTTCATTTAAAGCTTTTGAGCCGTCCTTGCCATCTGGCCCCCTTAACGCAGAGTACTGTAAATTGGAGCTTACTGAGTTAGCCTTACTCTTAAGGAAGAATACCGCATACTACTGCATGCAGTTCTCAATTAAAGCTAGAGTGAGTTTTTTTTAATAAATTAAACCACAAAAAAAAATTGCACATATTTATTATTTTCAATAATAAACATTGAAAACTACATTTATTATTTTAATAATTGTAACATTTGTAGATTTACTTAATCTACAAACTTAATTCATTTTAACGTGATCCCTAGATGGCCTTAATGAAAAAAAAATTGAATTTGTTACTAGATATTTTCCTATATTGAAATAATATAACCATAAGAAAGTTATATAACCGGATAAACGAACTTTTTCAGGTGGTTATATGAACTCTTTTTTATTTCCATTCTTAAAACATGACCTGAAATTATTTCTATTTCATCGTGAGTAATATCACTCGCACACACGTACGCATGGAAGAAAGAGAAACAGTATAAATCAGCTTACCATCAATTACCACGTACGAGCGTTTTCAGACCTCAAGTTAATGGCACGATGAATATCATTACAGTGATCTCTATGAAATAATATTTGGCTAGGATTATTTTTAATGACATTACACTTACCACTTGACATATGACTTTCTTTTTCTTTCATACCAGATTGTATCTGCTGCCGCTATAGACACTACTATTCCCAACATGGTTGCATGATTAAAAAAAAAAACGTAATAAAAATTAATTGAGCTTAAACTTTGTTTTATAAAAAATGTGATTATAAACTTATATATTAGTTATGTATAAAAAAATATGAATTAAAATTTAAAAACTCGTAAAACTAGGTACTGTTTATTTTTCAATATTTTAAGGAATTAAGTTATTTTTCTACATATTACTTTTTTACATCATATTCTGTAGTAAAAATGTTTAAATCGCTTACCTAGTTGAAAATACAGAGCTCCTAGGGCTCTTGTCTTTCCAAGCCTGCGTTATTTCTTCGAATTCAGTTTCTAACTAAGCAGATGATATGCTCGATATCAAAATTATCTGTTGATAAACAGTTACATTTTTGATTGATCGGTCCGTTTCCCGTGTGTTACGCTACATTCATGAGCTATTGTGAACTTCTATTAAAAAATGCCATTTTCCAAGAATAACATTTTTTAAAAATATTCACTAAAGACGGATTATCAGAGTTGTACTTTATGGGGTTTCACTTCAAAAAATACACAAGATTTATAAAAGTAAATAGAAATTCTGGCATAAAGTAAAAACCTGGCATAAAGTAATCACCAGTTATAAAGAAATGTGTAAAATAAAACATCTGCGTTTAATAAAATATTCTTTTTAAATGACCCTATTAAATATGAAAAAGAAACATCCACATACTATAATAGAAAGATAAAGAATATTAACTTCATAAAATATGCTACATTATGATTCTTTTTTACATAAAAACGACCGCGCTGTATGGTTTCAGGATGTAACAATAAACTCGAAATACCACAGCTTACAAGAAATTCAAATATCTCTTTATAACTGCAAAAGCATGGCCTTTTTAATAATATTTCTATGCGTCGTATAACAAAATGAAGGTAAATTAATGCAATTTGTAAACAAATTTTATAAAAATATGTAAAAATAAAATCCCGTAAATTTTATAAAAACCACATAAGGTTTTTTGAGCTTCTAAATAACGCTTTCCTTGCAAAACCCATTTTATAATTTATAAAATAAAGACGGTTAACAAAAAGGTAAAAAATGAAATATTTATAAACTTACGAAAATCTACAAAAATTTGAAACAAGAAACCTCTTTTAACTTGAACTTTTATGTCGAAAACATAAAGGATCAATTTTGTCAAAAAATGTAAGCAAACATTTTTAATAATATTTTATTAACATGTTTATTAATTTTTATTAATAAAGATAACCTTTTTAATAAATTTCGTTTAAAACATATGTGCAAAATTTGAATCAAATTCGCTTTCCTTACATATGGATAATGAATTTATTGTCTTATGATGATGGCAAAAAAAGAGAAGTGTATCACACATAAAATAAAAATAATATTGATAATATTTGGAGAAATGTTAAATAAAGTAAATAGTTGTAATTAGTTAGGAAGCAAAAGAAAAATAAATAAGGGAAAAGTGAAAGATTTGTATTACTCCAAGCTATGATTAATCGGAATAATGCTAAGCGAAATCTCGGACTTATAAAATGGATATCCAGACCTTTCCAAGAGATCTCTACATGTTTGCTACTGCAAAGCGGATGTCGGATGTCAGTTGTTGTAGGTCAACAATCTACAACAACTGGAATAGAGCACGCGTTTACAGCGATGCGGATATTGAGGGCGTCTAGAATAATTTCATATCATGGTTGCGTCATAAATTCGCGGTTAATCATCTTACTACTGATGATATTCGACTTCAATATAAGTTTGCTTTTATCTGGAAGAAAAGAATTCAACGACGCGCTACTGTGTTACAACAGCAGCAGTGGGTGCTTCATCGAAATATCAGCCTCAGAAAACCGAACAGAAGTTTGCGCAACCTTTGTCCTCTGGTTGTCCCGATGTAAAGATCGCTCGCTCCAGATGGAAGGTATTTGAGTACTGCGTCTCCATTATGGAACGATATTGATTTCTTCGAACGAGATCAAAATATTCTCAAGAGTAATCGGAAGAGAATCTTACTCTAACTTCGACTTTTCTTGTCATTTGACGGCGTCGCTTCGTTTTTTAGGCGATCTTTTGTTGTTGGGTTTTTTCTCATTTTTTTCTTTTCTTACCGTGTTGTACTAGTAGCCTCGGCTGTTTACTGTATGTAAATTCCCTGTGTTACTTCCTGCTACCTGCCTTTTTCTCACCATCTAGTGTTGTAAGGGGTGATAGAGGCGCATAATAAAAAAAATATATTATAAACTCGGCTAACGTAGCAAGTGGAATACGAACATGGGTTATTTAAAAGGTAGCTGTTAGGTTTTTCGTGTCTTCAAAATTTATTGTCTTACAATTTTTTGGTCCATATTTATGTCCGTTAAGAGTTATTTAATTTTTTTATGAACACTGTAGCGTGTGAAAAATGCCATGCCTAACCGAGATTCGAACCCGCAGTCTTCTGGTTGAAAGGTACTACATACCTTTGTATGTACGTATATCAAATAAAAATAGCTTTATGTAGTATGTATTTGAATTTTTTAAATGACGAATTGTGTAAAATCTACTTCACTGTTAAAACAATAAAATAAAACGTAAACCTTTCACTTCTGAAATTTTTCTTTTCTTTTTACTTCTATTTGTGAAGTAAAAAAATGTGGCCGTTACTTTCCTTCGTAAGTAACGGCCATAATCTCCTTTGACTTTTCATTTAAAACTTATACTCTTAAATATAACATATTACGCAAATATTGGCAAATTACGTAGTAATAGTAGGTAACTGCTGTAATCGAATTATAGTTAATTCATTTAGTAAAATTCCATCTAGCATATTTTAGCATGATTAACAGCTTTTTTAAGCGTTTTAATTATACTATTAATATTAAATATCGATCGGTGCCAGGACATGCACAAACCTAATTGCTTACTGATATTTATGTACAGTAGGAATAATTTAGGCTACGAATAAGGCAGGCCTAAGACCCGCCGCATCCTGAACATTTTTAACTGTTCCTTGAGTTCTGATTTTTCAACACAGCTCTAACCCCAATGTTTTCCTTTTTTATCCCCAAAGCACAAATATAATTTTAGATAAATCGTTCGAATGAATAAATCGTTCATGCGCTGTACGCAGCCGCCTGGCTTACTACCATTGGTCCATTCTGCGCCAATATCAGCTAACATAAAAATGTGAGTACATACAACAAACCCACGCACCATCCTTTTTACTTCCTTGTACGAAGTAAAGGAAGTATTGTGATCGCGAAACATTTCGGTATTCAGATTTTAACGGAAATATTCATTTTGACCATCCCTGAATCCATTTTGACTAGTTTTGGCTGTACGTATGAATGTACGTATCTCGTATAACTAAAAAATGATTATCTGTAGGATGATGAAATTTTGGATTTTGGACTGTTGTAACATCTAGTTGTGCACCTCCCCCTTTTGACTAACCGACTGAACAAAAAGTGTCCAAAAAAGCCTAAAATCAAAAAACAATTTGGATCTTTTCTTAACTACAGTAATAAGCTCTCGTGGAGAGCTTTTCAACTATGTATCATAAGTGGTCTTTATTTTCATTGGTTCCAGAGTTTTAGCCAAATGAAATTTTAATTAATGAAATATTTGGATCTTAGGGCGCATCGGTTCGAATCAGACTTCATCTCTTTTTTTTAACCTTTTTTTTAATTAAAAATATTGATTTATTTATTATTAACCTCTCATTGTAAAAAAAAAAATTATGATGCGTACTAATTCAATAACAGAAAAAAAGCAAAAATATCAGAAGTTTTTAACGAAATAAACTTGTATGTACTTTTCATTTTAAAAAAAATTGTGTAATGTAATTTAATAGACCTACAAGGAAGTCATGTTTTGTTCATATCAGATTTTTTATGGAGAGTGATTGATTGGAATAGATGCCGCAACTTGCGAAAATTTAACTCCGTAGATTTGAGTTTTACTCTCGTGAATTGGTGTTGTAACTTTTATAATGAAAATATATACTAACGATGTGATAAAATAAAATTACGTGACCAACAAGATATAAAGTTTACCATTTCACGCGGTCAGATATTAATCTCTTTATTTTTAATGCGAGGAGCAAATGTGTCGTCAGTTATACTGAGCATTATCTACGTAAAACGAATAAAATAAGTCTTTTAGTTTTCCGTTTTATTATTTTTTCGAACCCTTTATATTTATTCTCTGCCAGTTTGATTAAACGATTTTCAAAATACGAATTTTTCAAAAGAAGAGCATTGCAGGTAATCGAGACGTTTTGAGATAAAAATTGTACTCGGAGAACACGAATGCAACTATAACAATTTAAAATCGAAATAAAATGATGTAGACGTATGATGGACGTAAATTTGAAACTATTTTATGAATTAAAAAGGCGTGCGTGGAACGGAAGTTCTCTAGTTCAAGTCCAATAGCCGGTTACAATGCATTACGTAGTTGCAATTTATTATTAACTTGTTTAAAAATTTGTCACAACGTTATATTATTGTTCTCTCGATTATTGTTCAACTATATTATTGTGTACTGTGTGTACTTGAACGAAGCGAACTACCCTTCCACGCTAACCCATTTAATTCACAAAATAGTCTTCAATCTACGTCCATCGCACGTCTCTATTAGTTTATTTGGATTTCAAATTGTTATAGCCGAATTCGTGTTGCTCTGTTGATTCTAACGATACCATATTTGTAGCAAATTGCCTGTTAGATCCCGGAGCGCTTCTTTTGCAAAAAAGAAAAGGCACGGACGTTTTAAAAATCATTTAACGGTCTGGTACTCGACAGATTGATAAATAGGGTTAGATGAAGAAAATGTTAGAATATTACCTTTTTTTTTTGCCGTCGGTTATTTTTTTACAGCAGTCTAAGTATTATTATTTTTCCGAAAAATATGTTTTTTCTATTTTCACTCTTATAAAAATAAAACGGAAAAAGTTGCGCAAATGTTGTTTTATACATTTTTTTTGCAGAAAATATTAATGATTTTAATGTTCTAATTAAATTTTTTCACTTTTTTTTTTCTCACAACACAGTAATACGATAAAATCATCCGCTAGGTTAAACGGCATGTAGTAGTATACTTGTGTTTCTTAAAATAAATAAATGTATTACCGATCGTGAAAACATTTAGTTTTCACATTTTAGTTATCATCATATCATTAGTATTGTAGTTTAAGATATTAGTTCTGTTTTTAATAGCTTACTCTTACTTTGCAGTTTTTTTCGTTACAGCCTGCTATGACTATGTTAAGTATGATTTTTTTTTTTAAAGTTCATTTTTCTCTTTCCAGTCCCTTCATCCTCATCCTCTCGGATCGAGAGTTTTTCGTTTTCTGACCAGGTGTTAAATTCTGTTTTCATTTTCTTTGGTAGTTTTAGAACCATTTGTTACTTTTTACCATTCCTTTGTACCTTTGTTGTTGATATTACTTCCGGTCGAATGTTTTGTTCTTTCATGTCTACTATCTCCTTGTACCAGTTTTTTGTAGCTTTCTATGAATTCAAGTATACTTTTAGCTAACTTCTCCGTGGAAATTTTCTTGATGCGGTCATAGAAACATACTCTTCTTTTTCTAAAGATGGTTGTGAGTTTTTTGTCTGGTAGAACTCTTCATTAGATGTTAATCTTTATTCTTTCTGATCTCTTTATTTCATTTTAGGATCTTTCTGATGATTTTCCGTTCCTTATTCTCTAGTTCTTCTAGCAGTCTTTCATCATTCAAGGAAATACATTCTATCGTGTACGTGTAGTAGATGCATATTGTTGTACATGTTATTAATACGAATACATTTAATTTTTAATTCGGCCAAAGATAAATACTGAAATTAGTTCTGCATAATAGGCAAGCCTATATTTAAAAAATAAAAATAAAAGAAGATTTTTTTTCAAAAACGGTTTGTACTATTTTGATAAAACTTTACAATATTGTTGTAACTAAAATATGGTATTATGTTTTGCTAAAAAGAAATAAAAAATTTATTTTTGGTATTTAAACCTGCCAGCAATTTACATATAATAATTATTATAATCTTTTTATGTGACATCGAATGATACGTATATTAAAAACCAACAACTGATCAAAAAGTACAGCTATACCTAATATCGTTTAACTTCGATAATCTACCAGACAAACCGTTTGCTAGAAATTAAGTAAACTAGCTTACTGCGTATCTTCCATTTTATAAAATTTTATTCCCTGAAACTAAAGATGTTTGCAAAAACGTAAATTTTGGCCCATTGTGTGTGTGTGTTTTTTTTTTCATTAAAAATGTATTATAACTACGGGGTAAGATACATTAATGAAATTTGGTGTACATATATCCAACAAGAAATTAGATTCTACAAATTAGATTCGTTTGAAAATGTTACTTTTGAAAATTAAAAAACGGCAACCGTTTAAATCTTTTGATTATTAATAGTTCCGTAAATATTAATTTTATGAAATTATGTGTTATTGATAATATTTTAGGCCTTTAATTGTGAACAAAATGACACCGTTTATTCAGTTCTATTGACCAACAACAGAACTATTATCAATTCTATTGATAACAGTAATTGTTATTTATCTATTTAATAGGTGACGGCAGTAAATTTTTATCTGAAAAACAAAATGACGAACGAGGATTACATAAACAGAGGTAGGATTCAAATAATAAAATGTTTAAAATAATAAAATGTAGTGTTTGATGGAAAAAGAAATTAATTGAAATATATAAATCGAAACAGTGGCGGTGACTTTTTGAATAGAGTTTTCAGAACTTAAAATGTTTTCAAGTGTAGATTAAATTTGTTTTTAAATAAATTTGTGTTTGTTGTTAAATATATTTTTACCCACTTTTCGATAAAAAAGTACAGTATTAATTTCGGTTGCACGGTGGGAGTGGGGGATGAAAATGGATTTTCTTTACGTCTTGATGTATGAAGTGTAAGAAAATACCATTCACTTAAATCGGGGTTGGGGTTTGCTTGTATGTTTATATATATATTTATAGGCCTATGTATGGAATTTTGTAGCTCAAAAATTTCCAAAACTTCTAGATTAATCGTCGAAATTTAGATGTGCTCTACGAACGTATATGCAGTTTTCCATTTCAAAATTTGATGAAAATTGGTCTAGCTGTTTTGGAGTTACGTTCAATTTAAGGTCGAAAAAATTTGAGGGGGGCATGTGAGAAGCGTGGTTAGTTATGATGCTGCAACTTGTAACGTTGACGTTTCTTTATCTGCGGTATCTGTTGATAGCAATATTAAACTGAATTTTAAAAAAATAACATGTTAAAACCAAATTTAATTAACAAAAAGTGGTCTTGCGCAGAACTTTCAAATTACTGATTATTTACTGAATTATTTACTGTATAATTAGAAACGAATTAATGTCAGTCACATGATTTGTCGATTCACATAGTGGTTGAATTGAGTACCAACTTTGTTTTTCGAAGCTGATCAAAAGATAATAATTTCTCCTCCATTTTTAAACTTGCTTTATTATTTTATTTCTTAACATACTTGTCTATTTGCTTTTTCTCTTAGTTCTGTAATCTTGTACTCATGTATCCTTTATATATACATAATTTTTTTTTTGAGAAAGAGTGTCTTCTTGAATGATTATATTTAAAATTGGAAAACCGTTAACCATTATTTATAATTAGATTTGGATGGTAATAAACCTCGGTCATTCCTTTTATAATCAACATAATCATAGTTTAATCAAAATCAAACGCTTATTAATAATTGTTAATATAGGTATGTATGTACAGACACTATTGAATAAATTTCAGTCCCAAAATATGTTAACTGTTCTGTTGTATTAAAAAAAAAAGTCTGTGAGAAATATAGATTATTTTATTAAATTTTGAAGTATTTTAGTAGTTTTAAGTCGGTGTATTTTTTAACGCTTAGATTTTAATGATATCCTTTTTTAAATGTCAGAAATTATGAATACTTTTTTCTTAAGTAAAAAAAAAAAAAAAAAAAAAAACAAAACGTAATGATTATAAAAACAGGACTTATTAGTAGTACAGTGCAGGGAAATGTAGTCAGAGTTATTTTTTTCCTTTCGTAGTTTCTTAGCATTTGTTTGTTTTTACGCTTTGTATGTGTACATAATGACAGGAGTAAAGTAGAAGGCTTTATGTACGCCAACTCTTTCAATTTTTGTTTTGTTTGTTTAGAAACGTTTTGTTTTTTTAAAGCCGATTATATTAATGTGAGAATATAGTGATATTTTATATCCGAAGTAAAAAAAAATCATTTATAAGAATTAATTTTTCAAAAATAGATAATAAATTATTTATATAAGTTTATTTTTTCATTATCATTTTATGAAATAGTTTTAATAATAAAATTTAAATAAGCCTTCTTACCTAATAATTATAATCGTATATTAATATTATGCAAAATAAGTTGTTTATAAATCTAATCGTTTACAAATTAATGAAATAAAAATTAAAATAAATTATTTTTATAAGGAATCTCACCCACACACTTTTCCCTTTTTTTTAATGAAAGTTTCATTTTATTACAAAGCAGTATTTTTGAAATGAAATCAAAAATAGGAAACGTTGTAAACTATTAAGAAAATGAAAAAATATCCAAAATTAACTAAACCATTTAGTCTATTTCGTTTAATTAATTAGCCATCAGCAGATATCGGGGTATCACCGAAATCAAATATAAATATAAAAAAGGGAACATGGTGTTCCTCTGTTATCTTCCCTACATTTATTTTGTGCGTATTTTTCTGGCAGGAAATTGCACCAGCATTTCCGGGGAAATATTTTAAAAATTCCTAGATTGTTACTGCAAACTTTTAATAAAAAATATGCAAATAAATTAATGCGCAAAAAATGTTCAAAAATCTTTTGGACATTAATTACGCGTATGTACGAGCATATTTAAAAAATAATAATTTTAAATTTAATGTTTGCAGCAGATGATCGTTCTGTATTATTTAAAGATTCTTTTAAACATTAATTTTCAAGATTGAAATCCCAGCTGTATCTAATATTAGCGTAGACGATATGAAAACTTTTTCAGAAAAGGAGATTCCATGGAACCGACTTAAGAATTAAAAAAAAATAATATTTTTTTTTTATAATTGGTTATATTTTATTTGTTTTTCAAATTTTAGGTTTCATTAAAAATACGAGGAGCTATTATAAAGAGTCAAGTGGGATCCAGATTTTTTACTAAAAGGATATGATTTTTTTAAAACCGTATTTCTAAATATAATATAATTTTGGTGATAAAAACGTCATTAGCTCGAGGGGGGCCCAAACTTGTTTATCATATTAATATATTATTAATCAAAATTCACGCCAACATCTGTATGTTCGTTCATACATCCATCTTTCGGAAATTTCTATAACTGTTTTTGTGTTTTTTTACCAAGAGGGTTCTTGAAAAGTCGACATTTAAAAAAACTCCGGCACTCAAAATTTTTTTGGCGAGCAGCGGCAGCAGCAGTAAAGCAATAGCGGCAAAGTAAAAACAATAAGTATTATTAAAAATAAGAGAGTAAAGTAATTCTATTGAATTAATAAATCCTATTCTTACAAGTTCACAATTACAGAATTAAATTGATTTCAAAAGTTTTACTTCTCTTTTTTTGCTCTGATGAAGTACTTACTTTTTCCCAATGATTATCTTTTTGGTTAAACCCAAATGTCTTCACATGTTCGTAGTTTCAATATCCATGTCCCCAGTTGTTATACTAACGTAATTATTTTTACAAAAGTCAACTACGTGTACGGAACGTAATGGCATGTAAACTTTGGTCCCTTGTATTTGATATTTAAATTTTAAATATTTTTGTGTAATCTTTTTTAAATAAATAATTTTTTCAACTGCCTTTTATTAGCATTATCAATAAATTTAATAATTTACGGTAAAAATAGTATTGTAGTTATTTCTTTGCTCTAGTATACAATATTTATTTTTGTAGTTTTTATTTGCTCTATTAAAACTACAAAATAAAGGAAAAATTAAAAATAAATAAACAAAAATGTTTTGTTAATAAATCAGTAGGCTAAATACACTTAAAATGAGGCTACTACCTTTCCCTCTTATTTTCATAAAACTCTACTATAAATTAAAAGGCAGATTCAGCGTAGTCATTGAGAGTAAGTGGAAACTTTGAGTGGAATAGGGGAAAAAGTGAAGTACAATTGTCTGACATTATATTACAGGAAATAAAGTGTTAAAAATATATGTATGATAAAACTTTTTCATCAGATAGAGTTCTAGAAAAAAAAATTAATTTCAAGTTAATTATTTTTTTTTCCTTTGAAGAAAATCTTATGTGAATACTAACTAGAATTGCAGCTGGTTTATTTCTTTATAATTAACATATTTATATATTTGCAATCTGTTAAGTCTTTTTTTTTCGGAGAATAAATTTTCAAACGTGGAAATATGTAAAATGTCTGTATTCTTGAATTATTACTTAATAAATTAGAAATTATTTTACTTAATAATTATTGAGTCATTTCTTTTATGCAAAATTCTTGTACAAGAACTTTTTTTAATACTTTTTTATTTATAGTCGCATAACAATTAAAGTTATTAGCGACTTACTAGGGTAATGTAACTGTACCAGTAAATGTGTAGTCTTGAACAAACTCGGCTGACCATTCCTGAGACGTGTGGCTAGTATTCGAATCAAAATCTAGTATCCAAATCCGAATAAGAGCAACTAGCCTTATTAGGATTTAAACCAGAGGTTCGACTTTGAAATCAGCTGATTTACGGCGACGAGTTAACCACTAGATTAATCCGGTGGGTTAAGAACATTTGTTTTTTTGATAAGAATTAAATAATTATAATACAAAGATTTCTAAAAAATGCCGGCAATGAAATGTATATCTTTCCTGTTTACGCCGGCCATGTTATGGAATTAATTTTTCGTCAGTTCAACCATTTTTAGCTCTATTTATCTTTATGATGAATAAATCCTTTTTATTGAAAAACCGTCATGCGTGACCCGTAGACTACATAGATAAGCTTTTTTCGGGTAAGTCGGATAAATGCCATTTACGCACGCTCTATAAATCGGTTAGCGACGGAATCGCACAGGTTCTGCTAGATGTTACTAATGAGCGTATGTATACCTGTACCTACTGACTAAAATTCCTCTCTTACCGATCCTCACCATAAGACAACTGGCACCCGCCGTTAGGAACTGCATAGTCGTCTCGGAGTGTCGTGGCAGCAGTCTCTGGCCTCCCTGTCTCGTCCCCTCCGAGGGGCTTCTCGTAGGGGTCTTCCCAGCTTCATTGAGACACGCCGGCCCCCTCTTCTGGGCGTCCGACGCACAACTCAGCTGGAGCTACTCTCCCAGGCCCTACTCGACAAGCTCCAGACATCATTGTGCACTTCTTTCGCTTTCCGCGAAACCATCTCACACTTCGAGAGTCCTCTATACCATCATCGAGGTGCTTCGACCCCCCGCTCCACTCTTGCGTGTAGGCAGACCAAAACACTCTGTGCATAAAGGCTATCTCCCTGGCCCTACATGCCGCCACGCTTCAACCCCAGATTTCCTGATTTTTTAAGTTTCCCCATTTTTTTAAATTTTCTCCTCCAATTCACCGTTCTCCATTCACACCATATTATGTAGTTACTTTCCTGGAGGAATGAGAAATATCACCTTAACCTAACCTTACAATTACAAATACACACACAAAATGACGTAAATTTGTCACAATGCTTCATATGACACTCCTCAATGCAGTAAGTGACAGTTTCTAACCTAACATGATATTACAGCAAGAATAATAATACAATAAAAATTCATACCAATACTACTAGACAGTCAATATAGAATATATTTACATAATGTAAGTCAAATCACCTTACAGCAATATTAAATGTTTTGCTCAACACCAGATCCACACAATTAGAAGATGATCCCTAGCCTAACATGACCATACGTTCGTTGATTGTATGGACACGGGGTCTCCTTCGCGTGCCGATAATTGCATAGGAAGAAATACATGATACAAATTAAACAATATTATACGTAATACAACTACAAAAAGGAATACATTATGAAATAACACCATTTCTCCATAAGCTTATGTAGCGCAGCTTAGTTTACACGTTGATAATGTCAGTACACTAAGGCAATGCTAGTCACAATACATGCTCGTCCGTATATCAAATGCGCAATACCACACCAGATAATGCGACAGATAGACCCTCGCGTAACAAAATAAAAGAATGTTTGTACTTCCTCGCGTCCTTAAAGATCAACCATAGAAATAAACTTTAGTTATTTTATATATCATAGTCACGCACGACAGTTAATCAAAATCTTAAATTTTATTGTCTTAAAAAGAAAAAAGCAATATTACAATGTCACAGAGAATTGTAACGTAACAATACAGCTATTTTTTTATTTATTACTTTTTAAAAATTAGTAGGCCTGTGCTCAACACTTGTACGTTTGTAAGCTGATGGAGATGATAATGATAAAAGTTTACTTTACTTGACCAGCACAAATTATTTAATAATCCACGCAATAATGTAGCCTTTCTGGAGTTAGAAAGATTTAGAAACATTCAAAAACCGTTTTGAATGCAGCGCCTACATTATGGACATGTTTTACGGTTGTAGGCCACCAGGCCTAAAACCGTAATCACGTGATCTGATGTGATATCTATGTAATGCAAAGAACCGCATCGCAATCGGTCCAGTAATTTTTGAGGAAAATAGTAACTGACACACACACACACACACACACGCACACACACACACACACACACACACACACACACACACACACACACACACACACACACACACACAACTTCTTACCCCAAATGGATAAACTGTCTCCGTTCCGTCGTAAGTAAAATATAGAAAATCATTTTTTTAAGGAGGAGTAAATATTAATAAAAAAGTTTGGTAATTTGTGATCTTGATAAAAAAACTTCATCTTCTATAACAAAAATATTTTTCTGAAGTGCTCCAGTAAAAATTTGAAATTTTATTTTGACCAAAACAAACCCGTTCCTAATTCCAATTTTGTAAAAGTTTGATTTCTCCCGAAGGTAGTACCAAGTTTTAAGAAAATCGATCAACGGGGGTCCAGAGTTATAAAAGCAAATACAGTTCAACGCATGCACAAACGTTTTTCAGCTGAAAATAGATTTTTTGACATAGAAGCATCGGAATAAATATTCTTTTTCTCAAATTATTTACAGTTAATTTAAATCTTTTTTTTTTTTTGTTAAAAACAAAAATTCCGACGCACAAAATTAAAAAAATACCGATTGTTTTAGATTTTCTTTTTTTATTTATCTATCTATGTATTTTCCAATTTAGCTATAGCTTCCCTAGCAGGAAATATCGCTATAACCTGAAAAGTAATACTATGCTTAATTTTCTACTGTTTACTTCATTAGCTGACCTTACTTATGTCTTAAAACTTAACCGGATGTCTAGTCTATGTTAGTCCATTAATTAGCTTAATATGTCAGTAGTATTTGCAAAAGTAATTTAATTCCTTTATTGAATACAGAATAATGTTAAAAAATTATCATTATTTTAAAACTAATCAAACAAAAAGCACTCGTGAAACTTTCCATGTATAAATTTAAAAATTCCATAAAAATACATTACCTATTTAGGTTTAGATATTCATCAAGACAGGATAAAAGTCAGTAAAGAGTTGCATACATTTACAGTAAAAACAGAACAGGTTAGTTGCACCATATCAACTCTGCATTTCTGTAACCGAGAGTTTCGCTTTGGACAGACTACTACTTAAAAGGAAAATTAATCGCAACGTTAATGTATGTAACTATGTAAGAATTATGTAAAGAAATTATTATTCTACTCTTCGAGTAAAATTTTGAGATACGGAATCAATGGTGATCATATCTCCCCCTCCCCTTGACCAGTTGTAACCAAAATAAATAGCATCGATGAACCTATTCAGAAATCGTAAAAAATTCCATAAACTGGCTAGTTCGGTCTAAACGTATCATGCAAAACTGTAAATGACGAAAAAAGTAAAGTAGGTATATTATCCCTCATCTCTGAATGAAAATTAATAATTTTAATTTTCGTTCAGATTAAACTAATGATTATTAATTATAATTTAATCATTAAAATTAATGATTAAAACTAATATATTTTAATCATTAATTACTGCAAAAATGTGATTTTGAATCCAGAAACGAAAAAAAGAAAACTATTTTTTGCTTCCATTCTTTTATGGTGGTTAAAATAAGACCAAATACCATTAGAAATTATCTTAACTTCCCAAGGGGTATTAAATTTTGTGAAAAAGTTTATATAACCTTCAGTAAACTTCCGAATTACGGAGATGATAAGGTGTACATCTCTACGTCCCTTAGCCGATTGTGACAAAAATTAAATTACATCAATGTTCCACATACAGAAAACATCCTGCCAAATTTCATTCAAATCAGTAAATCCAGTTTTGGGATATCAAATGAAAAACAGGCCGGCATATGATGTGAAAAAATCCAGGCATTTAAAATTTGATCCGATTAGTACGCTTTCCCTTGCATAGTGTATTGTTAAGTACAGCGTAAGTACATAGGCGGGGAAGTAGACATTTCAAAAGTGGGCGCAAACAACTGAATGTAAAATCTATATAACATTTTTGGCTTCTGAGTATAATCTAAGTTTCACTTTACATAATAAACGTTACAAACTAATTTGAACAAGCAACAGGTTGCGGGACATGTTAGACCATTCAGACCGGGACACACGTATACAAGGGGGGGAAATATAGACACACACAGACATATATATATATATATATATATATATATATATATATATATATATACATATATATACATATAGGTACTAACAAAGTATGTTATCCAGAAATAACCTTTCTATAGTTAACATAGAAAAATAAAATTTTCAAATATGCTTCTCCCTCAAAACGATCTTATTTTCGGTAAGAGACTCATTCCCAAATCACCAGAAAGTCTCCACTATAGAGCAGTTGAAAACTCTTAAATGGAAAGGGTAGGTTTGGGATACAGCATTTTAAAGGGTATTGAAAAACAAAACTCTAATGAAAAAACGTTCAGGCTATAATACTTCTAAGATGGCAGACATTTCAAAAGTGGACTATAGTAAAACCCCATGTACTGTAATTGGGATTTATGAATAATAGTAATAATCGTTAGTAGTGTTTCATAATAGGTATTTCAAATAAGGTTTTGAAAACAAGTAAAAAATTAACGACTGCTGTCATTTTAAGTAATTCCAATTTTCCATAAAGCGTAAATTGAGGTTAAAAACGTTTAGTAGTGAAACATCCAACCTAGATCGCTCGTCATGGCCAAATGCTGCTCGCTTCTTATGTAGGTTGGACAGATAAAAATTCATGCAAAAAAATCTGATGTGGACATAACATGACTTCCTTGTACGCCTATTAAATTACATACACATATTTTTTGCTGGGCTTCATTTAAACTTATTTCATTTGAAAGTGACATACAGTCCTCCAATTTTTTAATAAAGTGAACAGTTACACAATTTCTGAAATATTTTTTATTAAAATCAAATATTTATTCTATTATTAATTCAATATTAGGATAGAAGTACAATATTAGGATAAAGTAGAAGTGAAATATTAGAATAGAGTAAAAGTTCCTTTATTACTCGCATTAGTAGATCAATGTTATTCGTATTTTCGTGAGTTGCTGATTAACAAAAGTTTCAGATTTCTGATGAATTGTATAAATAAAATTTAATAATAATTAAACTATTTCGTTTAGTGAACTTCTGTATACTGGCTAAAAATGTTAATTTTCACCTTACGGTGTAAAATATTCAGGTTTTATTATTGGATTATTTGGTGAATAATCAAAAATTAAGAAGAAACAATCATACAGGAAAAAGAAAGTAACATGAAGAAATATATCTCAAAAAAGAGGAAGAAAATGTTGTAAAGAAAAAATAAAAACATTAAGAGATGATAAATATAAACAGAAAGAAAATTTTAAAACCAAAGAAAAAGTAAAAAGATTAAGAGAACATGATAAATACAAACAGGAAGAAAACGTTTAAGACCAAGGAAAGAATAGAAAGATTATGAGAGGATGATGAATATAGAGAGAAAATTTGGCAACTGGAAAACGTGTGCATATATTAAGATCAGAAGAATTATATTAAACAAATTAATCAAAGAGCGATTAAATGATTGGCAACAAAAAACATAAACTAAATGATGATTAACTCCGTCTTAAGGAGATTATTATCCGACAATATCGAAGGAGTAATGAACTAAAAGATAAGAATTTTTTTGCAATTTATTAAAGATCGGGCATGTATGCCTCAGGGTATATGTTCTTGTGAGGGTCTATTTTTTAGTCACTCTGCAGTTAACTATAATGTAGATAAAATTAACCAGAAATTCCAGAGTAACTAAATAAAATTAAACAGCAATTAAACTAGAAAATAAAAAAAAAACAATAAATAATATAAAACTTTATAAAGTTTATAAAATATAATAAATTATAATTTTCAATTAATATTAAATATATTTCACCAAATCATTTACATATACTCGTAGTAATGCCTTTTATTTTTTTTGTTTATCTTTTATATCCCCTCCCCTGAGCTGCCCACAATTAAGTATAACGCAGTCCAAGGGAGTGTCCTTGGAATCTAACAGGCCTTACCGTCCACCAGCGGCAAGGCAGGTCGGCCCGCCGGTTGGATCTTTTACTTTATGCCTGTCTGTAACCCTCAGCGAGGAGACTCCAGATCCAGCAATGCCGTAACCTTATCCCCACCCCAGGGGCCGAGTTTCGGTGTTTTGAGTGCCTTATGCCTCAAACGGGGAGCCCCAAGGGAATCCCCCACCGAGACTTTAGTCTTGACTCCCCCCTAAAAGATGTCAGGTCCCCAGATGATCATCGTCACAGCAGAAAGGGTCAGATTTCACACGTGGAGACCCAAGCTGATCATCGGAGCCAGCAAACCAGGGCTACCGGTCCTCACAGCTGGGGCTGTCCAACACCTCCCGTTAGAAGCCCCTTCCTCCCTTTCTCATCATCTTTGGCTCGAAGCACCGTCCGAGAAGAGAGGCTGAACCCATCCTAGCAAGCTGCAGAAACGATGATATAAGATAGCAGGGACGCAGGTGACAAGCCAGTAATTTCCGCACGAGCCCTTTGTTCCTCCCATTCAGGGCACTGAAACAGGGTGCGTTCGACGGTGTCACATTCCGTGCAGTATATACATTTGGGAGTATCACATGTAATAATGCTTACTAAATTACACATATACATTTTTAAAAGTACATAAAATTTTATTTCACTAATAACTTCTGATTATTTTCATAATTATTTTTTTTATTGTTATTATTGAATAATTATTTATTGCAAAAATCTTTTTGCAATCACGGGCTAATAATTATTAATAAATCAATATATTTAATTT
The DNA here is from genome assembly GCF_047948215.1 of Lycorma delicatula. Taxonomy (NCBI): domain Eukaryota; kingdom Metazoa; phylum Arthropoda; class Insecta; order Hemiptera; family Fulgoridae; genus Lycorma; species Lycorma delicatula. The sequence continues at coordinate 152,161,747 of NC_134456.1, read as the reverse complement.
TCGAACATGGCAGCGTTTGGTATGATAACTATTATTTATAATTTTAAAAGAACATAATATTAAAATAGATAATAAATATAATAAAAAAATAGCTGTGAATTAATAAATATTCTTTATAATATCAATATAAACAAAAATACTAAACTAATGACACTTGATATAAATGTTATGTATACAAGTATTGATATAAATATAATTAATACTATTTCGTCTAAATTGAAATTAAAAACCAATTTGATATGTGAAATAAATTGTTTTATTAAAATTATGCCTTAAATTTAATTATTTTAAATCCAATAATAAATTCTATCTACAGGAGAAAGGGCTTGCCATGGGATCACCACTTTCGGAAATTCTGGCATACATTTTTATGATTACTTCCCTGCGGCCGGCATACGGGCAATCGCAGAATGCGGCTGTGGTCCTTTCTTGGCGGACGGCCAATTTCCTGTTTGATAGAGGCAGACGATTGCGGCTGTTGTGACGATTGTGAGTATTGTGGCTCTGCTGATACATCACACCATGGAATCAATCTGGACCACACCTGGTTCTAGTGCGATAGGATTATCTTTCGGTCTCGGCTCTCGGCGGTGATCGTGCCTGATATGGTCGTAGGCCACATGCTTCGCTCTCGGGAAGTATGGACCGAAGTGGCTAAGTTAGCTGCTTTCATACTAACCCGGAAGGGTTATTGGCGTGAGCCGCATTGTCGGACCGTGTGGGAGTTCCTTGGTGCCGTTGCTTTGTTCAACCGGAATCAATAGTTTAAGGGTCCCAAGGGTCCCCAAGTATCCCTTAAACTACTGTCCCTAATCAACAAAGGGGACCCTTGGGGTGTGAGTAAGGGGAAGGGCATGCATAACGCATGCCTGGATTCTAGTAGGATAGGAACGGGGACGGGAGGCCCTGCTGAGGAGAGGCATCTTGGCTAGAAGAGGCAGTCGAGGCGTTCTTGCGATCCAGGGGGGACCCCGGTGGGTGGCCTCTGGGTTGGGCCAGCTCGGGTGGGCAGGCTGCTTCCACGACACCCCGAGGCAACATCCCGAGTTATGTCTAACCGGCGGGGACCACTGCATTGGGAGTGTTTAAAAAAAAAAAAAAGATATAACAATTAATAAAAATTTCAATAATAATTAATTGGACATAAACATATATAGGAAGCCAACCCAACAAGATACCATAATATACTGTAATTCTTTTCATCCATGGAATCAGAAAATACCCACTTTCAATTCATTAATTTACAGAGCAATTAAATAACTCGAACATAATACAATAAAATTAAATAATATTTTTTAATTAAATACATTACCACATCGAATGGATATAATAATAATTTAATAGATAAATTGTACTTCAAATTAAAAAATAAATTATATATAAGAGAAAAAACTAAAACTAAAAGATAACTGTGGAAACGATTATGTAAAAATGGAATATAATTTAAATTATAGAAAATTTAATAAAATATATAAATAATTTAACCTAAAAACAGCACTAATAATAATAAAATCTTAAATTATATTAATATAGAGATCCAACTAAAACTCAAATAAATGGTAATAAATATAATTTGAACGTACAGTGAGTGTGTAACGTGAATGTGAAGATTGCAAATTACGATATATTGGTATGACCAATCGATCATTTTTAATTATAACTAAGGAACATATTAACTGTATAAGTACCGCTTATGATACATCGTTGAAAAACTCTCCATGAGGGCTTATTACTGCAGTTAAGAAAAAGTCCAAAATCCAGATTGTTTTTTTATTTTGGGCTTTTTTGAATACTTTTGGTTCAGTTGATTGTAATCAAAAGGGGGGTATACAACTAGATGTTACAACAGTCCTAAATCCAAAATTTCAACGTCCTACGGCTAATCGTTTTTGAGTTATGCGAGATACATACGTACGTACATACAGACATCACGCCGAAACTTGTCATTGTGTTCAGGGATGATCAAAATGAATATTTACATTGAAATCTGAAAACTGAAATTTTTCGTGATCATAATACTTCTTTACTTCGTAAGTTAAAAAGATAGAATGAGAAAAATTACGGTACGTTTAATCGAATAAGACTTAGTGACAATCGGTAATCTAAACTTACTTTTAAAGGTATTATTTCATCTAAAATAAAATCTGTAATCCTACTTTCTTTTAATGTTGATCTTCGTTTATGAGCAGCAAGATCACGTAATCGTTTTAAACACAGAACCTGTGTAGAATCGCATTAGATTTTCTGTATGACGTCCCTAAATGCTAATCATTACTGTACGTACATCATAGTTCGACCGATTAATTTATTTCTACCTATCTTATAAGTTAATTATTAATTTAAAATTGATCTAAATTGTCGTATGTTTTATGGTATACGAATTACAAAAAAGTCAGATAAGAAAAACGGTTGAAACAATGTTGGATGAAAATTAATTTCCAGTTGCAGCAAGTATTTATTTGAATAATAATTTAGATTTTTTTTAATTACTTATTGCGGATGTAAGCAGTCGGATAATTAAAAATCGGCGTTCCGCTATATTTTTACCCGTACTCTCTCCGAATCTTTAAAAAAAAGAATTTTTTTTGCTGGATTAGTTAAATTTTTTTTTTGTCTTCAGTCATTTGACTGGTTTGATGCAGCTCTCCAAGATTCCCTATCTAGTGCTAGTCGTTTCATTTCAGTATACCCTCTACATCCTACATCCCCAACAATTTGTTTTACATACTCCAAACGTGGCCTGACCACTCCAAACTTTATCCACCCATCTGATTTTTAACATTCTCCTATAGCACCACATTTCAAAAGCTTCTAATCTTTTCTTCTCAGATACTCCGATTGTCCAAGTTTCACTTCCATATAAAGCGACACTCCAAACATACACTTTCAAAAATCTTTTCCTGACATTTAAATTAATTTTTGATGTAAACAAATTATATTTCTTACTGAAGGCTCGTTTAGCTTGTGCTATTCGGCATTTTATATCGCTCCTGCTTCGTCCATCTTTAGTAATTTTACTTCCCAAATAACAAAATTCTTCTACCTCCATAATCTTTTCTCCTACTATTTTCACATTCAGTGGTCCATGTTTGTTATTTCTACTACATTTCATTACTTTTGTTTTGTTCTTGTTTATTTTCACGCGATAGTTCTTGCGTAGGACTTCATCTATGCCGTTCATTGTTTCTTCTAAATCCTTTTTACTCTCGGCTAGAATTACTACATCATCAGCAAATCGTAGCATCTTTATCTTTTCACCTTGTACTGTTACTCCGAATCTAAATTGTTCTTTAACATCATTAACTGCTAGTTCCATGTAAAAAGTAACGGAGATAGGGTACATCCTTGTCGGACTCCCTTTCTTATTAGGGCTTCTTTCTTATGTTCTTCAATTGTTATTGTTGCTGTTTGGTTCCTGTACATGTTAGCAATTGTTCTTCTATCTCTGTATTTGAACCCTAATTTTTTTAAAATGCTGAACATTTTATTCCAGTCTACGTTATCGAAAGCCTTTTCTAGGTCTATAAACGCCAAGTATGTTGGTTTGTTTTTCTTTAAATTTTCTTAAATTTTTTATCGAACCTTTTTTTATCTTGTCAATAGGCAAAATTATGTAGAAGTACTGCCGAATTCAATGGTTTTGACACAGAAACCATATACGAAGTTATGGGGTAATATCAGTGGTTTAGATGTTAATATTAACTTTTCCATTGGAATTTCCTAAAATAAAATTAGTTTGCATTTTTTTAAATTTATTTTATAAACGCTGTTAAAGTTTCCTTTAAACCGTGTTTTATAATGTTTCTTAAGAATTTTTTTACGTTTTATACTATTATTTCTGCATTTTCAACTGTTGATGACTGACATTCAAAATGGAAAACTATATATTTTTTTTTAACAGATATCGAGCGTTTTCTTTTATCCAATTTAAATTAATTGTTTGTCAGTTTTATTTATGACATTTACGTGTTCGAGCTTCAAGTCGTAAAAAATATTAATAATGAAAGGTTGCGTGCTTAAGACTTTTAATTCAACGGTAATAAAAGTCCAGTATTCCGGTAATAATTCATGAGACTGTTGCCTGATATCTGGTAGCATAATAATTTATGTTTTAAAATGGTTTTTCCTTTATTTTATTGTTATAGGCGTAAAACTTAACTATGTTTGAATCTAGTAAAGGCAGTTACTTTTATACGGTTTTGAATACTAGATCGTGGATACCGGTGTTCTTTGGTGGTTGGGTTTCAATTAACCACACATCTCAGAAATGGTCGACCTGAGACTTTACAAGACTACACTTTATTTACACTCTTACATATCATCCACTGAAGTAATCCTGACGGCGGTTACGGAGACTAAACAGAAAAACGTACCTCAATTTTTTTTTTAAACTATTTTACCGTTTTCTTAATCGAAACCGGCTGTACAATCTTGTTGATACTTTTTTATTACTACTGGCTGAATTATTTCACATTTCATGCATTGCTATTATACTGCTGTAATTTCTCTTCCTGTTACGTCTTTAATATGCGGTTTATTTATCTAAGCGGTTCAGTATGGACAAATCAGTTGTTACACATTCCGCTCACGATTCGGTTCATATATTCGTTATTAATTAATTGATTCATTCATACTTCAACGCTTTACAAACACGCGGTTAGATACAATGCAGACATAACTTCGTTTTCTCTTGAATAGTCCAGCATTTGTGTATTTTGAATCTTAATCTTCAAATTTAACTTATCTATTTATGGACTTTACAAATTTATCAGAATTGATTATGTTGTTTGTAAATTTAGTGGCTTATAATTTATCTATAAAAATATTTGATTATTTTTTTTGTATTATCAAAAAAAATTATATTATATTTCATAATGTGTAGGATAAAGATTTTCATTCGGTAGGTCTCTAAACTTTATTACTTACACTATTGTAATGATAATATGTTCTTACCTCTGTTGTTAGCATTTGTAAATTTTTATATTTTTTATAAATAACAATTTTTTTTATCTGAATAAAATAAACGTTAAAAAAGCGGCAAAGAGTTACGTAATTTTCCCGGCTTTTCCCTGGACAAATTTTTATTTCAAATAGGATATAGGAGTTTAAAATATTAATGAGTACGAAAATTCAATATTTAGGGTACAATTGCGAAAGATTGTACTAAAAATTATCAAAATCTTGAGTTAAAAAAAATTTGGTTTCGATTTTATCTCCTTAATCAGATAATTTAATTTAATTATGTAGTATTCAAATTATAATCGAGAACAAAATTCTTAGTGAAATATTTTGGGTCCCGGTTGACCTCTAAACCCAATGAACTTTTTATCACCAAAGCTACACTGCATTTAGCGCATAATTGCTACTAAAAAAACTTTTTTAACACAAATATGGGTTCCGTTTGACCTCCTTAACGGAGTTTACCTCATTAAACAATCACAATTTGAAAAAATCATTTTAAATTCTTAAGTCAGGAATTTTTAATCCTGAAACCCTTTTTTTAAATGTTACCATGTCTACATTAATGCTAGGTACAGTTGGATTTTCAGTCTTGAAAATAAAAGTTAAAAAAAAAAATGTTTTAAATACGGGTTCGTTCCATTCAATTCCTTTGTTTTTTGGAGTATAAATTTTGTTTACTTCAATATAGTTGGTTCAGTCTGGTGCAATGTATAAACAATACTAAGAGAATTACAGTCTACTTAAGATAAAATAATGCTACTTTAATACTCCTTGTCCGATTGGTTTGGATCAGGCCAAAGCTGGGATATATATATATAAAATAATAACTAAACTCTATTCTTTGGTTAGACAAATATAAAAAACTAAATAAGTTAGAAAATTTTCTAATGCAATTCAATAGGTCAACAACCAAACAAACAAAAAAAAACAAAAGCAGAAAACCTCATCAAGAAAAGCCACAATTTATTTTTGATTTTGTGGTTTGTCTTGATAAAGTCCTACATCTTGGATGAAACGTCAAGGTTTTCTGCTTGACTGATAATTGATTGATAATTTAATTGAATAATATGATATAGTTGATAACATGATTGAAAATATTAATTTAACCAGTATAAATTATTTTAATAAAAAAAAAGTAATATATTTATTTATTTATTTCTCTCTCTCTCTCTCTCTCTCTCTCTATATATATATATATATATATATATATATAGAGTGAGAGAGAAAGAGAGAGAGAGCGCCAAATGTTCGTGCAAAATTTCAACTTTTTGGTCAATGGGTTTTCAATCTGTGTGGCAATAACTGTTTAGAAATAATGTTGAGTATCTCCCTATCCTCTGAATCCCATTGACTTAAAACGTTGGAATTTTAAATAACTTATTAAGGACTTTTATCGTACTAAGTGGCGAAAACTACCCCACTCCTTTCTAAATGTTATCGAAAATCGAATGCCATTTCCCATATATGAAAATATTTTTTGAGCCGTTACAAAGGATTTTTGTTAATCCAACCCGGAGATATTAAACAAAATGTATGTCAGTACACGTACGTATTTATAACAAACATCTTCGAAAAATTTATACATTCTTTGTTCTTTTTTTAGTGCTAAGGGGGTGTTGAAACATCGACATCTGCATAATCCCCGTCACCAAAAATTTTAGCTGACTGCTTTACTACTTTTTACAGATATGCTGTTGCAGTAAAAATAGAACTATAGTGTGGAAAGTAAAAAACTGCAGAGACTGTAGCCTAGATATCTTCAACTGTATTGTAAAGAATAATTAATTTTTGCAAAAAAAGGTTTCCTTATTTTTTATGCAGTAAAAGTAATGTATATGTATGTGGTTATATAATTCAAAACGTTTACTATTTTTTCATCTTTTACGTAATTTTATGTATTACCGATTAATAAAATATCTACAATATTTAGCTTTTTTAATGTCTCTAAAAATATCCGAATTGCTACAATTAACAATTTGATAGAGACAAAAATTATTGTTACGTTTTGTTTTTTTAAAATAAAAATAAATATTTTTAGTTTAGTTATTAGTTATAGTATAGTTATTTTTTTATTTAACTTATTATTAGTTAGTTATTTTTTAGTTCAGTTCTTTTTAAAATCGACATTTTGAAGTAAAATATTGACATTATGAAGTAAAATAAGGGATTAGTAAGTTTACAAATATATTTTATTTGAGGTCGAATTTAAAGAATTGAAAAAATATTAATTTTATTTTGTTTTGTAGTTTTTGTTTTGTTTGATATTAAATTTTTAGGTTATTTGATACAAATTAGTTATAAAATAAATAATATTATTATTAATTATGCATTGCAATATTGATTGATAATTTAATTGAATAATATGATATAATCGATAACATGATTGAAAATATAAATTTAACCAGAATAAACTATTTTAATAAAAAAACACGCTTTTATCATCTCCCATTATCTTCATATATCTTTAACTAATGTTAATCTGAAAAATACACTTCATTTTATTGTAGTGTTAAATCAGATTAATTTATTGGCTGCTCTTGAAGATTATATTTTTTGAATTATAAAAATCAGAAATTTGATTCGTTGGAGTTATATTAATAAAGTTTTGTTTGTTTTTATTTGAAACAATATTTAATGAAATATTTATAAATAATTATATATCCTCTTAGGAATTGTTAAAACTTGAACTTGTAAAATTGTGATAAACGGTAAAAGTAGAAACAAAAAACCCATTAGACATTCAAATCTAAATAAAAAAAGTTGTACGTCCCTTGTTCTTCTCCTTCTTATTCTTATTAATTTAAGAAACAGTTTTTGGTGTGTAAACAAAAAAGAAAATGATTCTTTAAAATATAACAATAATTTTGAAACCAATCCAATACCAAAATAGACAAAACGTACAACAATTTAATTAAAATGTTATAGTCCATGGTTATTTATAGAAAAAAGTTAAAAGACAAAGAAATATTAAATATATAGATTATTTTCTGTAATTCTCTAAATTTTAACTCTAAATTTAAATAATCTAATTATTTAATAATTATTGAATAGTTTATTGATGTATTATTATTATTATTATTATTATTACTATTACTATTTTCAGTAAATTTGTCTTATATTACATTTTAATTGATAATAATCTTTTTTTTGCCAATGGATGTTAAAAATTATATTGTATGATCAGAAAATTTGTTTTATATAAAATCCCTTCAATTTTTAACAATAAAATTTTTTTTTATACATTTAATTAAAAAAAACTACAAAATAATAAACTAATTATTTATTACCACATGTATTAGGTTTTTCTCTTAGGGAATTTTACGAGGTAAATTTTTTGAAGTAAGAATCATTCTGTCATGAATTTAAAACTTACTGTTCTCAGTTTTTTTTTTTGTTTTTATAATAAAAATATATGTACAACTATTTTTCAACGTAATCCCTACTGACAATTAAGCATTTTTTAGATCGGGAGATTAGTTGAAAATTCCCTTGAACTCTACATACTGTTTCCCTTGAACTCTACAGACTGTTTCTTAAATCAGTTAACACGATCATTCTGTACATGCTTTCCGCTCAGAAATTTATTTAATTTTAGGAAAAGTTGAAAATCGGAGGGTGTTTCGGATAGGTGATGCGATTCCGTGCATAAAAAGTTTTGTGAAATTTCTGTTCATTTTGCGATGATTCTATGTAATGTAAGTGTCTCTCCGGTTCCGTTGCTATCTGTTTCATAAATAAAGATATTTTTGTTTGAACCTTTTACGTTCGGTCGGAGAATACGAGAGGCTGTCATTCAAGAAACCTTTGTTTAATTTTAGGTATGTAGTGAGATAGTCACGCCTCATCTCTTGTTATTATGCGATCCAAAAATTCTTACCCTTCGGTCCGGTAACGATAGAAAAATGCAGTCGGGTTAACTTTGATAAGTACCGACCGATGCATTCGAGAGTTTAGAGCTAAACGATAGTGTCGTGGACATTTTTAGATTCGTTCAAGACCAAGTTGTTTTTTTAATACATGCAAACAAATCTTATTTTAAAATGCCCTTTATGTGTATACGGTAGAAGATATTTTATGTACTGATCGGTCAGTTTGCAAAAAAAAAAGTTCGCAAGAAACATTAAAAGGGACAAACTTGGATCTTGAAAATAATGACAAGGTATCCATAGAAATGACATAGGGTGACTACTTTAAGGAGGGTTTAAAGGGAGGGTGTAGGGTTTTTTAAATTTTTTTTTTCTAAACTTCATTAAAACGTAAGGTGAAAAGAGTTTTAAATAAAATTTGATATCGTTTTTAAATCCTACTTTACAAATTTAAAGCACATTAACCCAAATTGTTATTTTTCGTTAAGCTAAATATCTAAGTACTAAAAAATGATCGCAAAAATTAAAAAAAAAAAATGAATTTCACACAACATATTTAAGCTTTGTAATTTTTCGTCTTAACATCTTTTTTTAATTTTTATTTTGTAGTTATTTTGAAGAAATTTTCATCGGGACCACCAAATTTGAAAGAAGTTAAAAAAAAAAAACATTTACTGGTCAAAATTAAAATCTCACTTTTTTAAATTAAATTTTTAAAAAACAAAAAATTTCAAAGTTGATATCATCGAATAAATACATATACCCTTGAAAAGTTAAGATCGACAAGTTGGCGAAGAGAACTTTTACGCTCGATTAAAAACGTTGTCAATAGTTCTTATTGAAAGGGTGTTTGTAAAATATTTATTGGTATAGATTTTACATTTGATAACTATCATAGATACGAGTACAGCTTACGCATAGAAATTCCTTGATTGCCGTACTTCAAAATAAGTTCTGTTCGACTTGAACTCTAGAGACTGTCACATTACAACGGAAGTTATTGAGCTGTCATCTGAAATTGAGATTAAATACGTCGATAATAATTTTAATATTAAATTTAAAAAAAATTGTCTGCAGGGTTTATAAATTATTCAATATCATTATAATCCATCCTGATGATGTAGGATGGATCAATATCAATATCATGTTTTAACAGTATTGTTAAAATCGTGATATTCATAATCAGTGTATATATATATATATATATATATATATATATCTATTTGTGCTAGATTAATTAGTTTTCTTTTACTTTTCCTGCTATATAAATAAGGAAAAGTATTCGTGATTAATCAAAAAAATCACCCAACGGGTTTTCTAATAATTTTGTTTGTTAGAACATTAACATCAATAGTGGTATAAAAAACATATCTATTTCATCCCAAAAGGAGTTCATTATGAACAACAACACAGACATCATACCGGATGGAAGTATACTACTTAGTTGTATGCATTTATGTCGCTTTTGCTAAATATCTTCAGATCGTTGAACCGATTTTATTCAAACATGGTCACTAAGTATCTAGATATGTGGGGTATTTATCGTATTGACATTTTATGTAGATTTTTTGAAGGGTTGTGAAAATTTTCGAATTTTACTTAAGTAGTATAAAGAGAATTTTCTTTCCAAGAGATATGGTATGGTATATAGACTTTTAACAAGAAATGTTGGAAAATGTTTGCAAATAAACAATTTTCGTGATTAGAATATTTCAGCTGGAAGTTGCAATACGTTTAAAATAATCACACAAGGACAGTTTTAGTACAATTGCCTATCAGACATGTCTACGGATTTTTAAAAAATAAATTTTTATCTATATTCTTTAAATCACAGTTGAAATGAAAACAGTTAGCTGTAAGGGAAAATCTTAAAATTGTTCTAGAAACCAGTTTTGAAAATACAGCTTCAGTTTTGCAATGTCGGTAAAGTATAACAACTCCGTTTTAGATGTGCAATTTGATTAATTTAATCTACTCTGCGAGTGCGCTGGGGTGTTTCTATACAGAGTTTCTTTGTAAACTATTGTTTAATTAATTTTTCTATTTAAATGTGTTGATCGCTTCGCAAATTAAATTTAATACTGTTAATTAAAATCTGAAAAGAGATGTTTTGAATTTGTTTAAATTGAATTTCAGTATTTTGTCATAGGTTTAATTTTCAATTACATGTATGTTTTTAATAATTTTATCTGTTATAAAAATGTATGCAAATGATTGTATACGATGTTCTCATCCGATACATATTATTCATAATAGTAATCTTGTAATAACAAATTAAATTCTACAAGAATGATAAAATCTATTTATCGAGACGCTAAAATATAATAATACAGTGTTCATGAAGTCAAGCATTCCACTTGTAAAATTATACTGAAAACTAAACAGACCATTTTTTTATTTTTTTTATTTACCCTTACATCCCTCAATAAATATTCAAAATGTTCACCTTGAGGTTGAAGCAAATGTAAACTCATTTTTCCATCTTTGTGTAACTTTCCTTGGAGTCGCTGCATAGATTTTAGAAATACTGTTTTCGATATTCTCTTTCGATCAAACGGTTTGGTGTTCTCGAAAACAATACTTTTTTGTTGACATCATAAAAAAATGTGGTGGTTAGAGAGCGTGAAGGTCGTAGTTTGCGGGAAAGTAGATGGCTATCAAAAAACTTCATATAACAACTCCGTAGTCAAGTCTAGAAGTGCGGCCTGTAATAATGTCTACTGAAGATCAAAACCGTTGGTTTCGCTTTTCAGCTTCAAGCGAGGGTAAAAAATTTCCAATAATTTCTGAATATGGTTCTGTAATTAATGAATTTTTTTTGGAAATTTTAATAACATATTCTATTACTTTTTAGCCTGTAGTGTATCCAGGAAAATAAAATAAAGTTTCATCTGAATAAAAAACTTAGTCCTACACTCTCTCACACACACACACACACACACACACACACACACACACACACACACACACACACACACACACACACACATACATACACACACACACCACACCTCGAATGAAATGTTTGAACCGCCTACAGTACTGAAGTGATTTATTAAGGTCAGGTTTTCCGAGTTACTCGAATTCGATACGGGCACAACTCGAGTCTTTTTGTAACCTTGTGAACAACCCCGATGGTACGTCCAGTCTGTTGAGAGAGTTTTCCGAGTTACTTTCCCGAAGAACGTAAAAACGAGACTAATGTTATCCAAACTGCCAATATGTAACACTGATAAACGACCGCTACATTTTCTTATCAAAAAATTATAATGTTTACATTTTAAATGCAATGGGCAACTTGCGAAATGGGTTTAAATTTAAAATAAATTTAAAAAACGTTTTTTAAATAAAAAAATATTTTTTGTTATGACTATTGGAGTGGGAGAGGCAAAAACGTTTTATAGGGGTTGATGGCCTACCAATGTAGAAAGCATAGATGCAAATAACTTCCAATTATTCTATCTGAAGTAAGATATAGCTAAAAAAAATATATGATCATTTTGTGAGAAGGGATGAATATTATATAAATATTAAATCATTGGTAATTTGTGATCTCGATTAAAAAAATTCAACCTTTGTAAGAAAAATATTTTACTAGTGTCCCAGTAATGACTTGAAATTTTATTTAGGCCAAAACTCCTAACCTCATTTTCCAATTTTTGCGAAAATGTATTACATTCTTTCACCACGAAGGTCTATCAAGTTTGAAAAAAATCGGTTGACGGGGTCCAAAGTTATAAAGTCAAATACATATGTACATTCCCACAAAAGTCCGTCTTATAAAAACAGGTTTTTTGGACTTGGGAGCATTAGAATAAAAATCTTTTTTCCTAGATTATATACAATTAATTTAAATCTATTTTTTTGTTAATTAAAAAAAAATGGTTTTTTAGGGCACAAAATTTTTAAGATTTTTTTTTTACCGATTTATATACTTTTCCGTTATAGCTATAGCAGCATATATCGCTGCAGCCGGAAAAGTAATAACCGTAAAAACATTCGATTCAGAATAATACCGTCATGTATTAAATTAAGATATATACCTCTCCAGGAATCCTGTTACAGCAAACTTAGTCCAGACCGGCGTCCGTCTGGATTACATCCCTTATGTTCGCTCTGTACTTTTGAAATTCTTTGTTAAAATTTTACTTTAGAAGTCTTGAACATGATTCGGTTATATGATATGTCACGATAGGTATCCACAAGTATCATGATAGGTTTCCACTTATAAAAATCTGCCAGATCCTTCATTGAAAACCTGTGATAAATGGCCTAAATAAAAAAAATATATATGCATATATATATCCGAGGAGAGAGAGAGAGATATTCAGCTATATAATATTTCATGAAATACATTACTGCACAAGTAGATTGCACTCAGCTGTTTCCATATAACAGCAGGTGCCTAATATTAGTGCTCTGTACAAGATACTGTGGTTAGGTCTGCTATTTCAGCTATAGTTAGGGATGTTAATACGTTAATAAATAAATGTAGGTATACTTACATAGTACGTTCTTTTACTAAAAAAAAAAAAAAATTATACCAAAGTTTAAATAAATTAAAAGGCAACAATATTTAAAATTAAAACGTATTATAAAGAATAAAAACTTGTATTGAGCGAAGGAAAAATAACAAAAATTTTCAATAAAACGTAAAAAATCATGAGTTTTTGTTAAATAAAAAAATAAATAAATAAATAAATAGCCATGCTAAAATCTACCCGGTATTAAGAATATAAAACAATTAGAAAATTCTTATATTTGATTTATTTTTCAGAACGAAAGGCAATTCTAAAAACTACAAAAAAAAAGAAGACGATTACGAAAAAAGCTCCATGTTAGACGTCTGATTTTTTTTTAACAAACTTCAAAATCTACAGTAGTTTATATTTTTTTGTATATTTGATGTCTGTTCAAAGAAAATTCTAATTAAATAAATCGAACTCGAGTTTTTTTGTAGTAAAACATTTAGAGTGTTTGGTTTTTGTCGTTTATATCAATTTTACTTTGTGTGTGTGCTTGCGCACGTGTGCGCGTTTTCAACATATTAACTGATTTCGATGATCCTTTTTCTTTATTTATTTTGTAAAGGAAGTTATCGTCATATAGAGATAATTTTGTCTCCACTGAATTTGGATATTGAACGTAAGCACAGAAATTGATAATGCGTAAATAGGACAGAAACACAAATGAACAAAAATAATGTAGGAAAACACAAATCAGAATTGTAGGTCAAAAACTTAAATTACTCACCAGAAGATATCAACATTGAATTTAAAAGAAAATTTTATATATCTCTTTGAGTGGTTTTACGGCCGAGGATTGTAATATATCGTTGGCTGCAGAACCGTTGTTATATTCGTAATATCGTTGTTATATTCGTAATATAATCGTACTATTTTTGCCTCACTTTCGCCATTTCCGTTTTTCTTTTGGAGCCAGTGATTTTATTTCATTATTGATTCTTACATGCGATTCACTTTTTAACTCTTTAAAATGTTCAAGAATTATACAAATAGGTGGGTTTGGGTTTTTTGATTGGAATATTGATTTGAAATACCGAAGAAAAGTTTCAGCCCCGTTTGTTGTTCTCGGGGGCCTCATCTGCAGGCTCACTGGTCCATACATTATGAGGGAAATTGGAGGTATATCTGTCTACATACATTGTAATCCGAGAAATTAGTAATGCATTTGTCATTTGATGGGGTTAGACTAATTCCGTATAAGCATCCGGTACTTCTGCAGGTGGTAGAAAAGGTAATCCGAATAACGATTTCAACCGGTCACTCTTTTCGTTATTGTGGTAGCAATAGATATCGCGCAGACCTAGATTTACACTTTCTTTGTACCAAGATTATTCCAAATGAAATCTCAACCCGAGAACTTGGGATGTCGGGAAACAGATTTAACTGCAAGATGCCACTGAACTCAAAATCTAAAATCACTGTGTTAGGATTTAATTGATTTTCACAAACTTTATGAATAAAAGACCACATATTTTTATAACGCTCTGAGCTTTTCATTGCAAAAGAGCAAATGTTACTTGAAAGTGTCTTCCCCTTTTGTAAACGTGAACTGTGTATGATTGATGAAATAGTTTTGAACAAACAAAACTACCAGCTATCGTCGGCTAAAGTCACTTGGTTTTTTTTGGAGAAATTTGATGTTAGTATTACAAGTTAATAGTTTATACAGTTTTATGTTGGTCATCAATATGAACAACATTTTCATTTTTTCTCGTTTTCAACTAAGGTTTTCTCAGTTTCTGCACGGCTTCTACAATGATTATTGATTGGTTCTGGTCTCATACGCTTCCGCCGTCGTCTGTAAATGGCTTACGTACATTTGTCAAGTCATTGTGAACCAAGTTATTATCGTTATTCATTTCAGAAAGTTCCCGTGTAATTATTTTCTGGCCTTTCAGATATACATTTTGTCGCTTTTTGTTTGTAGTTTTTTTCTTTTTATCTTCGGGACCACCGTTCAAGTATTGCTTCAGAGGATGAGATGGATATAAATTTTTGTACCGTGTGAAAAATGCCACACCTGACCGGGATTCAAATTCGGGATCTGCGGATGAAAGGCCGAGACGCTACCACTCGCGCCACGGAGGCCGGCTCGTTTGCAGTCTTTTTTTATTTTTCCTGTTTAGCTTTCGGTAATTACCGTTCAGATAATACTTCAGAGGATGATATGTATGAATGTAAATGAAGTGTTCGACCGTTCCTGAGATGTGTGGTTAATTGAAACCCAACCACCAAAGAACATCGGTATCCACGATCTAGTATTCAAATCCGTGTAAAAATAATTGACTTTACTAGGACTTGAACGCTGAAACTCTCGACTTCCAAATCAGCTGATCTGGTAAGACGCGTTCACCACTCGACCAACCCGGTGTGGGTTTCGTTTGCAGTCTACACGTGTGAGATCGCACCCGATGTGTCTGTCTGACTTATTCCGATCATGCTTGTCATTGTTATTAACTATTTTCGTTACATTTATGTCCGTTTTCAGTATTACACAACAAATCCTGACTTTGCACCTCCAGAAAATATTTCCGTTAGCCAAAATTCTTACTACCCTTATTGTTTGCAAAATTCGGGTTCTTTTGTTCGTAATGCTTGTAATAAATTCTGTATTAAACCCGTATTAAATGATATTATTAAGTAAGATTAAATTATTTCTACTTACATATGACGCACTCGCATTAAATCCATAAATTAATCGAGCCGGTGACGAACACAGTTAAAAGCCAAATTCCCACTATAACTTAAATAGCAGTTGAGTATGTTCGGTATAGCTAAGAAGTTTACGTCAATATTTTATCTTAATCATTGCAATGTTAAATGATTTTAATTATATTTTACTTTTAAGTAAATATGAAATATTTTATTTACAACGTTGCCAAATTTTATCACTCTTTATTCTCCTTGTTCATCCCGATTTGAATATGCCCAAAAGCACAAATAATTTGTGCATTTACCTTTTACATCCTATCAGAATTTGTATTTTTTCCGTCAGCGATGAATTTTTAGACGCAATTATGTTGTTTCCATAGACAATCTGAAGAAACGTTTTTTTTTTTTTTTTTGTTTGTACTTACTATTTTCACCCAACGATTTCATTTTGATGTTTGACTTATTTTCGCATAAAAATTCAAGAAAATTACTTGAAAACTTAAGAGTAAGAAAAAATACGTATCCCAGCGTCGCAGAGATCGCACACCTAGAATCGCGTCATTTTTCTTTATTTCTTATCTTTTTACTTCCTTGTACGAAATAAAGGAAGTATTGTGATCCCGAAATATTTCGGTTTTCAGATTTCAACTGAAATATCCATTTTGAACATCCCTGAATACATTTTGACTAGTTTTGGCGTGACGTCTGTACGCACGTATCTATCTATGTACGACTGTATCTCGCATAAATCAATAACGATTAGTCGTATGATGTTGAAATTTTGTATTTAGGACTGTTGTAACATCTAGTTGTGTACTTCCCCTTTTGATTGCGTTCAACTAAACCAAAACATTCAAAAAAGCCCAAAATAAAAAAAACAATTTGGATTTTGGACTTTTTCTTAAAAGCAGTAATAAGCCCTCATGAAGATCTTTTCAACGATAAAAGCATAAGCGATCATAAGCGGTACTTATTTTCATTGGTTCCAGAACAAATATTTTAGCCTTCAGTATCTGAACCGTTTTTTGGTAGACAAATATTTTAATTAATGAAATATTTGGATCTTAGAAGGGGAAAGCACACCGGTTCGAATCAGACTTCATCTCCTTTTTTTTAAGTTTTTTATTTAAATATATTGATTTATTAATAATTTTGTTAACCTCTCATTGTAAAAAAAAACCAGACATTTTACGATAAATTATAATCCAATAATAACAATAAAAAAATATATATGAAAAAATATCAGAAGTTATTAATGAAATGAAATTTTATATACCTTTCATTATAAAAACATATGTATATGTAATTTAACAGGGGTGTGACTTTGTCAAGTTGTAGGTCTCTCCTTTCAATTCTTGGAAATGTTTTTGTTACATACGACCTATCGATACTTAGTTGAATATAGATATTTTTAAATAAAAATTGAGATTTGTTTGTCCAAAAACCAGTATATTTACATCGACTCCTTAAGTGGAACCATAAATAAATCGTTTGATAAGAAGCAAATGATAAGGGGTTCTGAAGGAACTCCCATAATAAGTAATTCATAATAATAGTTATCAGCAAGCAATAATCTTAAAGGCAATTATAAAAAATATTTCTGCCAACACTTTATAGTTCATATAAACAAAATTTTAATAAATAAATAAAAAAATACAATAAACAAATAAGTAGTCAAATCAAAGGAAAATAAAGAAATAAAGTAAACAACAATAAAATCACTAGATTTGGCATTTTTATTTATCAAACTGTCTCACTCAGTAACTTCTAAATCAAGCACATGAAGACTTATCAACCTGCGGACGTCCCTGCTGTTATCAAGCAGATTGATTGAAGTGGTTGACGTGATTTTTAAGTCGTTGTTGGTATTTAACCCTGCTCTTCTCACAATCTCACGAACTATCGGAAGCTCTACATACATATTCATGAATCTCATCATTCCGTGTGAACCGTGGTGACTCTGCAATTGCTGTCGTTACTTTGTTTTGAAGCATTGTAGGATATCTATGTTTTGCTTTTTTTGTTTTTTTTTTATCTACTCCCCTGAGCTGGACCCACAGCTAAGTATAACTCAGCCCAGGAGAGTGTCCTTTAACGGGTCTTGCCGCCCACCAGCTGTACGTCCGGCAAGGCAGGTCGGCCCGCCCGTTGGATCTTTTTTATTGTGCCAGCCTCTAACCCTCAGCGAGGAGACTCCGAATCCAGCTAAGCTGCAACCTTTATCCCTACGCCGAAGGCCGGGTCTCGGTCTAGTCTGTGCCATATGCCTCAAATGAGGGGTCCCCAAGAGGATCCCTCACCGCGCCTCTGGTCTTAACACCCCCCCCCCCTTCCAGTGTATAAAAGGTTCTGAAGATCATCACAACAGGGAACTGTCATAGCGGTAGACGTCATCTACGGAACCCCCAACTGATCATCGGAGCCGGCACACCAAGGCGTACCAGTCCTCATAGCTGAGGCTGTCCAACGCCCCCCGCATAAGCCTCTTCTCCGCTCCATATCATCTTAGCTCAAAGTACCGTCCGGAAAAAGAGGCTGAACGCATCCCAACGAGCTTCAGAAACAATTATGTGAGTCAATAAGGATGCAGGTGTCAAGCCGGGAATCCCTGCACGACCCTATGTTCCTCCCATTCAGGGCACTGAAACAAGGTGTTCGATAGTGTCGTACTCTGTACAGAACATACAGTTGTGGTTGTCACGCCTTCCAATTCGATGTAGATAGCTTCCAAAGTTCCCATGGCCTGTGAATATTTGCGTAGTGTAGCAGTCGAGATCACCAAACTTTCTTAAACACCACAGTCGCTGGTCCGGCATCAGGATCCTCGTCCAGGCTTCTGCCACCCCAGCCAGCCACCTATCTTTTCAGACAGTGTAGGTCACATTCCGAACCAAGTTAGCCGATATTCCAGCATACCTGTCCGTCCTCTCCTTAACTAGCTGATCAATGGGTGGGACACCAGATAACACACAGGCAGCATCATATGATGTGCTCATATATGCTGCAATGATTCTCAGCAGCGATTGTCTGTGCAGGCTGGGAAGTCTAGCGAGGTTTTTTTTAATCTGTAATATTGAGCCCCAAACTTGAGCAGCATATAGAATGATGGATATAACGGTAGACATGATGACCCTCCGTTTCGACGCTCGAGGTACCATCTGGCTCGAGAGGAGTCGTTTTAGGGCAGTAAGTGTGTTCTCTGCCCGCTCGCAGACCGCGATGATGTGGTTGCAGAATCTACACGACCGGTCAGTAGTCACCCCGAGATATAGGACAGTGGCTTTGGACGGGATCAGATGTTCTCCGATGCGTAGATCTATCCGGCCCACCTTCCTCCGACCTTAGAACGATGTATTCACTCTTTGAGTAGTCCGTGAACCGTCAACCGTGTCTCTATTCTAGTAAGGGCCTCGTTGTCAAAAGGCTCTGATGATAAGCAATGCTTATTAAGGCGCTTCTAAAAAAAATACAGTTTGATTTTGGTGCAAAACAATAAATTTATCGACCCTTTGAACAAAAGCTTGAGATCGGGAACTTTAAGATCTTCCCCTTAACTGCTTACGATCAAAATTAAACGAGATCAACGTAATGTATAAAAAATCATTTTGCCAAATTTCATTCGAATCATTCTATCCAGTCTGGAGATACTAAGTAGAAAACAGCCTGATTTGTATACTTGTTTGTGCTTTTATATATATATATATTATTTAAATTTATTTGTCGCATTAATGAAAATACTTGTAAAATAACTGTTTACTTACACAAAATACATCCTTTCGAAACTTTTCAATACTAAAATTGTGTTTTTTTGGTAAATGTGGTTCATGAAACGTGAAGATCTGTAAAATTCCCAATATGCAAAATTTGACCCGATTAACATACTTTCCCTTATAAGGATACCGTTTTGTTACAGTAAACAAATAATTCTGAAGTCGATATAAAATTTGTTTTCAAAATTTTATAAAAATCGTAAACCAATAATAAAATTATAATGAAATTTTATTTGTGTACATACATTCGATCGGGATTTTTTGTTTTCTCCGAATGGTTTTCCAGCTGCAGCCGGATCTGGATGTGTGTACATAAACAAATGCAATTATTTCTAACGACTTGCTAGGCTTGATGTAACTGCAATGTAAGTGTAAATGTATCAGTAAACGTGTAGTCTGGAACAGACTCAGGTCGACCGCTCCCGACCACCAAACAACACCGGTATCCACAGTCTGATCGGTTGTATTTTAATAATTACTTATTGTATTTTTAAAGAACTTTAAAACGTGTTATAGATGTGATGCTTGCGTCGAAAAATATTATTGTTTTTTAAATAATTTTTAAATTCTAAAAAAATGCATAAAGTTTCTACTAAAGATGTCAGCATAAAGGTAAAACAGTTTTTTCTTAAATGTTATTATTTATAGTTATCAATTTTAATAACGGTTACCTTAAATAGGTTAAAATTAAATTATATATATTTATTATATTATTATGTATTTTGTGATATTTTAATCTGTTTCCCTTGATTCGTTCTACCAAATGCTTCGGTTGTCTATTTTTTCCCTGTGGATTAGATTATCTTCCCGTTCTTGTAATTTTTGAAATGTGTGTATCGATTTACATAAAATATAAATTTAATTACTTAATGCAATTTATATAACTTAAATATTTTTAAAGAAGGGTAGATGCTAAATATTTATTTTATTATAATATTTTTATTCCTTGTTTTATTTCAAAACAAGTGAAGAGAAGGGAGAGAGAGATAGAGAGAGACTGAGTGAGTAGTCTCAGTATAGTGAAGTTGTTTTGTGTTGATGGTATTATGTTGTGTTCGCACAAGTTAAATTAAGATTGACAATGTAGCAGGTGTTCCTTTTTAAGTTTAAACTTACTGTTCAGTGACTGGTCGTTTTCTTGGTTGCTTTATTGCTGTTTGGCTGGATGGCAGTCGCAGTAGACTTGTCGGTTCCTCTGGCGGCCAAATTTATTTTAAACTTTCATTTGGCTTCTACTTATAATCACAATAAAACCGACACACATTTCCTTCCCTTCTTTTTTCTCAATATTTCTTTTTACATATATATATATTGCATTTATTTATAATATCATCATTTTTTTTCATTTTATCTTTATTTATGGTCATATTACCTTTGGTGATTGTATTATTATTATTATCATTTTTATTATTATTATAACAATGTAAAGAACATTTTATTTTATATCTTTATTTCTCTTGATACTTATTTGTTGTATTAATAATGTAAATAATTCTATTATTTTAATAATACAAATATGGTGTCTACAAAGTAGATATTTTATTTTATTCTCAATTTAAAATAAATAGTGCGAAAATTATATTTTTTGTTATTATTTATGACATATTAATTGTCCAAAATTACTGATTTATTAATATATCTGTATAACCACGTGTATTTCGGATTTGCTTTGATGTAGTTAGGAAAATCTTTAAAAATACAAAAATTAACGGTTCTGATCAAGAACCGTTAATCTTATTATTGTCAAAATTTTTAACAAAAATCTTGTTGATCAGAATAGCATCAGAAAATACATAAAAACTACAAAAGAAACCATTTATCAATAAAACTCTAGTAAGACTTTCCCGAACTAAAATTATTGTTATAATTATTGTTGTTATTATTATTATTATCTGTTCTCTAGTTATTAATTGATACAATTTAAAGGTTTCGAATTTTTCTAATTCTAAATCAAAATATTTTTTTTTAATTTGCAGTTGATGCAAAGAGTTTATGATTTTAATAGATCTATTGGGGTCCTATATAAGCTAAGTTAATATAATTTATTTCTCTTGTGTGTTTTGGCGTTTTTATGCTTTTTTTAATTATTAAAAAATTAGCCTTTCCGCCATTTTGGCGGTCTTAAACTTGATTTACAAAATTGATATTTATATATTTTATGCGTTTTAGTGAACCTTACATTAGCACGTTTGAACCAACTTGATAGCTTGCACCGTTATTGCCTATTGACTATTATTAAATGTTAATTTTGTCGGCGATTTTGAGGTGAATCCGACAGCCGATCGCGGCCATTCATGTATTTATATAATCAAATCCGAGAGAGAAAGTGTTAACACACGTGCATATTGAATTCAATAACAATCTGTTCGTTTGTTGAAAATAGATTTGGTTAAATTCCACATTAATTATTTAAAATATAACGTGAAATATAAGATATTAAATATAAAAGTAATTAAAAAATAGGTCATAATTCAGAAAGTGTTAATAAAAATTATTTGTTCATTTATATTTATGTACTCGTTGAACAGGATGCAAATTAATCAGAGTATTTTAAAATATTTTAATTAATATTATTTATGTAAATGTTCGTTGGTTCAAAATCTTAAATCTCCGAAACTTCTTCACCGATTGCTTTGAAATTTTGACACAACGTTGCATTCGAATACGCGCGTGTTTTTATATACCTACTATTTATATACCTAATAAGTCATACCTGTGACAGATAAAGATATGCTTTTTTTGAAAAACAGCGCTATCTGTTGGTAGCAACACACCCTATACTAAATAGTTTACGATTCCCTGTTCAGTGTTTCCGATATATGTGTTTGGTATAGACTAAAAAACTACTGGACAAATTTTCGCGCGGGGGAAAATGGAGAAAGAGAAAAATCTGGAAAGGGAAAAGGGGAAATGTAAAAAAGAAAAAGGGGTAAAGGAAATGGAAAGGGGGAAAGAGAAATAAGAGAAAGATAAATGGGGTAGGAAAGGGAAAAAGGGAAATGGGACAGGGAAAGGGAATGCGATCAAAATGAAAATAGGAAAAGGGGAAGGGGAAAAGGAAAAATTAGACTTTTGTAAAATTCGGTAATGCTCATTTTGTTAATGTTTTATCAAAAACGTTCAATTGTGTGTTCATTTAATATATATATATATATATATATATACACACTCAAATCTAGCTATAGCGAAGCATTGCCGGATCTGCTAGTTATGTAAAATAAGATCTTTTGATTAAATACATTTGTAGAAGATCTTTGTAAACCTTTTTGTATATTATTAAACCATAACAACGCTCTTCATCTTAAGTCTAAATATTGTGCTAAATTATACGAAAACAGTTTTGTTGTCTAGATCTATAAAGGTGATAGTTTTTTTTATAACAATAATTAGTGACTATTCTTTTTAGCAAAGATAATACATTTATAAATAAAAACAATTTAACATATTTAATTCTCTAATTATCGGTCTAACCCACCCCAGGTTGGTCTAGTTGTTAACTCATCATCGCAAGTCAGCTGATTTCGAAGTTGAGAGTTCTAAGGTTTAAATTCTAGTAAAGGCAGTTTCTTTTATACGGATTTGAATATTAGATCGTGGATGCTGGTTTTCTTTGGTGGTGGTTGGGTTTCAATTAACCACACATCTCAGAAATGGTTGACTTGAGACTGTACAAGACTACAATTCATTTACACTCATACATATCATTCTTCATTCTGAAGTAATACCTGAACGGTAATTTCCGGAGGCTAAACAGGAAAATAAAAAGAAAATGGTATACATCACGTACAACTACGTTGAGTTGCGCCGTTTATGGATCATTTATACACTATGTTCATCTTTGTTGATGTTCTTTTTGCATAACTAACTCCTTTAGATGTATCTCTAACCATCTCGATTAACTTTATATATCTTACTAATATAATATGCATGGATGAATGAATTAAAAAAACTAAAACGTACATTTTCACATTTAAACCAGGAACAATAGTGGCATCAGAAAAGTCGGTTGTGAAATTAACAAGTAACTCGACGAATGTGTCGACATAATGCTCAGCAACTATTACGGTTGAATATAAAAACGAACTGGCCCCTAGTTCATTATTATTTTAAATCATACTCATCTGCGTCACGCGATTTTCTTTATTTTTTCAAGATATTTTCTTTAAAATTAGACATCGGTCGAAATGCTGCTTGTATTGCTAATGACTTACAGTATAACTATTGAGTAGTTTCGTTTGAAAAAAATATCGTTCTGTATGATTGATTAACTGTTTTTATTGTTCTATGAGAATAACTTTTGGATTAAATCTCCTTATAATTCTATCCTAACTCGTTATGTAAGATTTTCTTTAAACGTGCTCACGTCTTAATTTGTAATGCAATTTTTCGTGTAATAATAATTTGAGTCTTTGACTAAATTTATATATATATATTATTTCTGTTTGTTTATATTATTGATTTTCTGCTTGTTGTATTTTATATTTATATTATTTAAATATATATATTATTTCTGCTTGTATAATTTTAATAATTCAACTACATTGTCTCATTTAGATTTTTTATCTTTTCTAAAAATTTAGCTAAGTGATTCTCCCAGTTGAAATTTTGAAAATACTGTAGATTAAAATCTATTTTGGAACCGTTCACGTTAACTGTTTATAATATCCAAAGATTTCATACTAATGTATTCTTCTATTCGTTCAAAGATAATAATTTAGCGTAATTTTTTGTATCGGTTGACATATACGCATATAATGCGTGCAGAAAGTTCATTAAGTATGACACAGATAACTGTTTTACCGTTAAAACCGACAACCGTTAACCGACCTCGAAATGCTCTATTTCACGGTATGGTCCAGCACATCCCATGAATCCAAGGGGAAATATCTGAAACATTTAAAGGTTTTGTGGCATGATTAGCTATATCATTTTAATGATCATTGAAAATAAAATTTGATGTAAAAATCTTCCGACTATGACAAACCTAACCAAAATAGTGGTATTTAATGTTTTTCCACAGCTATATCAAAAGTGGCCTTCAATATCTCTCAAAATAATTGCTTATAAAATAAGATTTAGAAGATTTTAACTTAAATTAATATTTTTATTTTATTACATGGGAGCTTGAGAATGTGGTGGTCTCATCGATATGAGACTCAGACCACAATCTCAGTTTTTATTAAAAAAATAGATCATTTTGACGTGACAGAATTTGCATGTGGAAAAATCAAAAGACAATTTAGTAATAAATCACTCTTTGAATTTTGGGCAGGAGTGGATGATGAGTTTTCTGCGCTTAAAACAAGAGCATTTCGTATACTATTACCATTTCAATATCCTACGTTTGCGAAAACGGATTTCCTGCTGTGGCTGCATTGAAGACAAAATATAGGTCTCAGCTAAATATAGAAAATGAACTAGGGTGTCTATTTCTAATATTAAACCTTTCTTCCGGTTCGAATCCCGTTCAGACATGGCATTTTGACACGCTACTTGTCATTCATCTCATCTTCTATAATAATAATAATATTTTCTTTTCGATATGCTCGCGTCCCCCATTTAGTTTTATCACCCTACAGGTTGAGAAATACACTGATTTACATAATCATACTTTTGGGCGGCAAACATTGCTCTTACGGTACATTTTCTACCTTGAAAACCCTTTCTGAGTTTTTGAGGTAGCCCTAAGAGATAAATTTTTGAGTATATGTAGGCAAAATGTTTTTTTTTCTTTTTAGCAAGATTAGCGATCTATTAAGGCTGTTTAAGACAAAATATTATTGCTTGAGTTTGTTACAAACGAAATTTTGATCATCCCAAGAAAATTTCTTATCTAATAAAACAGCACTTTATGGGTAACAGAAATAATATTTTTTTATTAATGGGAAATTTATCCACATGATAGAAAATTAATAAAAAATAATAAAGAAAATGTATGTAATAAATTTAAAGTAGACGTACATCCGTTTTCGTTGCATTTCTAGAAAATGGAGAAACAGAAATATACCTTCGGTTCTTTGTGTAATGGGAGAGGTCGGATGAGTTAGGCGTAATGAGAGGTAGAGTCTTTGTTTAGAGTAACAAGGATGTTGAAAGTTATGTTCGTTTCATTGGTGCATTTTTCAAGTTTTCATAGTGTTTGTTCTGCGCTTACTTGAATCGACCGTGTTAATTTTTAACCGCCGGTCTGCATTTTATAGAAATTCTTCATTTTCTTACAACCTTTAACCCTTTCATTGTCGTTATTTATTGAGATTATGAAACGAAGTACTGTAAGAGTATTCATCAAATATACTGTTCATTGAAAAAATATCCACCTTTAACGAGACCTTAAATAGCAATTAAAAAAATGGTCGCCAAATTGCAGAAAATTTTAAATAAATATTTAAACAAAAGATGAAATATTATCTTAAATATCTTAGATTAAATATTTATTCACGAATTTTATTTTCTGCAATTTTTTTAATGTAAATAATTAATCAAGTTATTAAACTCAGATTTTTCAACCGGAAAAATTGGCAGAAAAATGATTATAGTTTATTAATAATCATCTGTCATCCATTCAAGTTTTCTTTAAATAAATTGAAGAAAACAGTAGTAAAACAGATTTAGAATATGATTTCTTTTAAGTGTTTCTAAAGACGAAAATGTTCAAAAATTTTCCTTTTCTTCTGACGCATGCGATAAATATATATATATTTTAAAATTTAATAGTACTTTTATTGGATATGAATAGTTATAATCGACGTACAGACTGGAGAGACATTTTTTTCGATTATTATTATTTTCAGTGCTGATAGTCGAAGAGTTTATTAGCTAAACATGGATATAATAAAGCGTGTTTTATTAGGGATAGGGAGGAAACTCCGAATGATACATACTGTGATACAGCCTATAATATGTACAACACGATAAAATACACCCTGCCAATAACATTTAAAATTAATTTTCTTGATCTTTACTTTCCCGACTGTAGTTCTATTCTGCTGTACCAGTAAAGAATAACGATCGGCCAAAATTTTGGTTATCAGGGTTTTTGAAATTGTCGACTTTTCTAAGACATTTTAGTTAAAAAAAAAAAACTAAAACATCTTAGGAATTTCTATGTTTATATGCACGTACGTGTTTTGGCCTGTATATTGATTAATATCTCTGTTCTGGCTGAACATAAATTCTTCGAAAATAGCTAAAAAAATTCTATAAATGAGGTATTGATGCATTAAATTGTGAACAAAATTTTTAAAAGGAGCGGTAGTTTCGCTATTTAAGTTTTTGACTTTTTATACAGTGGTCATAGAAAATTCAGCTTTAATACAACGAAAGTTGTTTAAAATTTCAAGTTTAAGTCGATTAGATTTAGGGGTGCGGGATAATCAAAATTATTTTTAAAAAGTTGCCTCATATCTTGAAAATTCATTAATTAAAAACGTTGAAATATGATAGAAACAATTGGCTCTCTCTCTCTCTCTCTCTCTCTCTCTCTATATATATATATATATATATATATGGTTATTTGCGTTTTCCGTCGTTGTCAATTTTTTATCTTATTTTATGTTTTTAGTCAAGTAACTGGAGGCAGGTGCAGCCAGTTGTGTCGCACATGTAGTAACAGTGGCTGTGGCTGTGTTGGTTGAGTCGCCGCGCCGTACACTTTCAGTCGCACTCCTTAAAAAAAAATCGGAAATCGAAAAAAAAAGTTTTTTAGATATTCATCTAAAGAGTATTTACAAATCCATATCGAGTGAATATTAGAGTGATATTAAAAAAATAGTCGGTTTCAAACAAAATTCAAAATCCGTTTTAACTCTTTTGACTCGGAATTTTAAAAATTCTGTAAATTAATTTTTATATATTCACATAAAGATTACACACAGTAAAATTCAAGTTGATACTATCTCTACATTTGTTACAGGAAAAAAAAATAGTGAATTTCATTGTCTCTCCATTTTAACCTTTTGTACTCGGAATTTCAAAAAATTCTTTCTCAGTGCGTACTTACACCGTAAGAAGAAAACGTTTACAAATTTTCATTAATTTAATTTCAGTAGTTTTTTCTGGTCGTTAATGAATCAGTCAGGACGAGTTGCTTTATAGGTACAGATATGTATTGGTTTATTTTCGATACCATCGGACAGCAAACCATCATAGTACCCGTATATAAATATATTTAGTAAATTATAATTTTTAAGCTTTGTTGAATAAATATCACCAAACCGGGCTCGAACTTGAAGTAAATAAGATTTTAAGCCCAAAAAACAAGGAGTGTGAATGGTACTCGTACTTAAAATATCATCAGTTTCTTTTTTAATTAAATTTTCTAGATTAAAGATAAAACTGTAACTAGTGGTACAGTTAAAAAAAGGTGGATCTTTGGTACCGGAATAAAGAGTTAAAAAGATTTTTTTAATCTTTTATTAAACTGTGACTGCTGAATGAGGTCTCAAACTTAATATCTACTACGTTCAATAAATAAGAAAATTTCCTATCAGAATCTGTAGGATCTTCGATTATTTTTTTTATAGCTGTATGGGCAAGATGTTTATCACTTGCTTCTTTTTCAAAAAATAAAAAACCTTACACATTAGTTATAGAATTTGATGTTAAAAGTCCCCCAAACAATTTTAAACTACCATATTGCAGCCAATTTTAAAGATAAAATATCTAGAGAGGATGCTTATATTAAGATATTAAATGACCTACATCTTTGATTTTAAACATGATTTATAATTATTAATTAAAAAAAAAAAAACAGGAGCATAAGCAAAACCATTTGCTACCAAAACATAAGCAAAACCAAACTAACGGAGGAAAGTACAATTTAACTTTCAAACTACCATAACCGGTTAATTTTGGTTATAAAGAGTCGAAGAAAAACAAACTTTTAAGAATTGAAAACGGTACAATTTTAATTTGAAATATTTTCTGTTTTAAGGGTGTTTAAAACTTATGATAAACAAGAGCGAAATTTTGATCTATTTTCAAAGGTTAAAAATTATCTCGTTTTCCTGAATTTCCACTGCGGCTCTAATTAGTGCTTTGTTAAACTTCTATTTTTATTGTTACAATCTATCAGTTCAATTGTATTCGTTCACAGAGAAAGCCGTGTAAGTGCTTTCAACAATTGCAGATTAGCGACAATCTAATAATTTTTAGTTTATTATTACTTAAACAAGCAGACGTCTATTCTTCCACCGTGCAGACTGATAAAATGTTTTACAGAGCGTCTATTATCGTCAACTCCAAACTAAAAAAATCACTTTTCTGGATGCAAGAACACCAGCAGCGCCTGAAACCAGTCTTGTACTTCGCACCCTTAAGTAATAACAGGTATAACTTTCAATGATACGCGATAATTCTCTAATTCAATCGGAGCGCTAGCACGACCGGCTATCTCTTTTGTCTGATTTCTACATTTTTAATCCTTTAAATACTACGGCATTTAAAAAAATTATAAATTTAATGTGTAAAAATGATAAAATTAGTATATTTTTGGTCACTTTAAGGTAAATAAAGTGTTTTGTCCCTTATTTTAAGAGAAAATTGTGCATATACTCGTTTTTTGCGCTACCAAAAATTGTTTTTGTTTATTTATTGTAAGAAGTGTTGTCGCAGGATACGGGTTAAACCGTTGGTAAGGCAAAAATAGAAATTTGCACACAGTTAAATTTGTTGTAAAATCATCAACTATTATTAGGTACCACAAGTGGATAAATTAAATATTATTTTTAGTATCACAAAGATGGAAAACATGATACGAAATATTTTTATGTAAAAATATCTTAAGCCCTTAGTTTTTATTCTTTACTTTGCAGTTTTCCATCGATAGCTGCAAATTTTTTTCTATATACAATCTTGTCGAAGGGAGATTAAATACATAATCGCTTTAATTTACGTTGTTCTTTCTAAAGAGCATATTATTATTGGTCCGTTACAAAATAGATATTGCCTTCGTAATCTACAGTTTTATTACGAGGCCTCTTAACTTTGTTTGAAAGGTCTCTCTTTCTTTCTCTTTCCCAACCTCTTAGAAAGAAAGAAAGAATATAAAATAGAATAAGAATTCTGTACATTGTAGATAGAAATTAGATTCGAGATAAGTTAATTTAGATAGCAGTTTACTTTTACACTAATGTTTGAAGCAGTATGTGACTACGAATTTGGACTATGAATTTGGAATGGGATCGAACATAGATAGATCGGAAAAGTTTTGTTCAAAAAAATATTACGAAATTTATTGATTAATGAGAAAAAATTACGGACGTTGCCGTTACAGAGGAATCTCCTTATTTTACGGAAAACAATATTTTATGCATTTTTTGAAACGACATATCTTGAAACGAAGTATCTTTGGTTCTTTCGTAATTGGATTATTTTTTTATTGCATGAATGGATGCATGAAGCGCATCCCGATCGGTTAATGTGTTTATTGGCTACATTATGTGTACAGAGTAACACAGAAATATATTTATACACAACACCTTTCTTTTCGACAAATGTTTTTGGCACAAATTTATTTACGTTTTAAAATTAATAAGGAGGTAAATGCGCCTGTTATGATAATAATTTAACTGTGACCCTTTAAATATAATGATGTTCATTCTGTGTACACATTAACCATGATTTTGTGTGTGTGTGACATGAACGCGAGTTTAATTTATACATATAGATATCGTTAAAAAAGACCACCCGTACAGTAAAGTTGTGGATAATTAGTTTCCTGACTTTTAGACACCTAACCTTAAATAAATTAATTTATGGTAAATAGTGTTATACAATTTTGGGTAGCGGGTTTTTTTTAAATTTCAAGTTTAAAAACTCATAAAAAAAAAGTTACCGAAATTTTCAGAAGATAATACGTAGGAAGATAGTTCGTACATACTTAGTAAATACGGTACAGACTTTCTATAGTAAATAGAAAGTACAGTTATTTAAAATACCAAAGATTTAAGTCGATCGAATTTATGGAAAGGGAATTATTTTTCTAAAGAGAAACATAATTTCTAGAGAGTTATATACCAGAAACCTTTCGGTCTAAAAAGTAGAAACTCGGCAAAAATATTTGCCGTTACATTTCTTAGATCTGACCTGATTTTCGATCCCATCGGTTAGGGAACCGAGCCGATGTTTTCTCTTTTTTTTTAATAACTATAATTTTTGTTAGCCTTGTTGAATAACACTGCACTACATCGGGCCCACTTATTGAATTAAGTAGATGTTCACCTACAGAAATAAAAAAATAATAAAGATTGAACACAACTGGAAAAAAGTTAAGAAATAACATAGGGATGAGTGTATGTATTTAAATTTAAAAAAAAAGTTTTGTAAATAAAAACAAAGCGAACAAATGAAGTATTGGAAGATCAGGAGAGAAAAAGCTCCAAAAAGGGAATTTAGTACATAATACATCTTCTGTGGTCTCAATCGGCTGAAACTGGGAGAAAAGAATTAAAAGGATACTTTTAAAAACAATGTAAGAAGCAGGTTTTTCGTACGTCCAACTTTTGGAATGCTTATATCAGCAGCAGGTAATTTAAAAAAATCTAAAATACTATTAGAATACATTTTTTCTTCAACGGGAAATGTATTTTATCGATCTTTGTTTTTGTTGGATTTTTTAATGGCTTTTTGCGGTTAGTAAAACACAAAACAAAACGTAAATTCAGTCCTGTGTTTAGCTAATTATAAAATAAATTTCTGAAAAGATTGATTAAAATAAAAAATTAATGGACAAGCGTGATTTCCAAATGTTAGTCCATTTTACAACCGATGGATCAAGGGGTTATCGTTTCCTTGAAACGCCGTTACCGCAAAGAATTTACTGAAAGGAATATTTTTGACTGAAACGTAGATGTAAACGGTACGATTTAGTATTTCATTAATTTGAAATACTGCTGTGGCTGATGCATGAAATTCTGTCAAAAACGTGATATCGGGAAAAACGTGGAATAACATTTTAAATAAATCAATGCTCGGCGAGACTGATAAATGCGACATGAAGATGTCAAAAATATAAAGAAATTTGTGGAAGAGACGTCAGGCTCTATTGAGTGCGACTTTGTAATTGTGGAGAAACAGATCATCGGCGACGATCACGATCAAGGGTACTAAATTTTAAGCGAAGACAAGATCATCGAGACTGTAATAGAAGATGAGAACTAACAGCTGAAGAAGACGATTTGCAATCCAGCTGTCGCACAAAAAAGCTCATGAATGTCTATCGCTGTAGGCTATTTGAAGCGATGAAAAGAATGCGATTTTACATTGATTCTTTATTTAAATATATTACGCGATCTCGCAGCTCATAAACGAAGATCGACAAACATTAAAGCGAGTTCCAGTTCTTTTTTCTTAAGGAATAGTATTTTTAAAGGCTTTTTTTATTAACTATCAGTAAGTTTTATTCTATTAAACATTTGTAATTTTTTCGATTTATGTAACTTTTAAGAAACGGTATTTTTTTAAGATACAATATCTTAACTAATTCTCATTTTTTTATTAGCAAATTTATATTCGTTGAAATTTTATAACATATTTCTGTATGTTTTTTTATTATAATTTGTTCGAGGATCCTTTTAATTTTACTGAAATACATTTATTTTTTTATTAAGTACGATGTATCCGTAAATATTAAAATGATTTATCCAGTGCGATTGATAAATCTTATTTAATTTTCCAGCTAGCCGGACAATTGACGATAATAATCGGTGTTCCACTGTACCATATATTTGTACTTAATAATTTCAGAAACGTACGAATAAATTTAGGGAATTAAAAAATTAACTTATTCTTTAGTTTATATTTATGAATAATGTTTGCTAAAAAGAATAGTTACTTATCCGTAAAAAATAACTGTGTAACTCTACCGAACCAGACAATAGAATTAGAATCGCTTTCGTTTGACCTGACACTATAATCGGCTTACGAGACAGTGCGTTATTACGCTTCTATTGCTAAATTAGTGTTAATAAATTACCAAACCGTTTATAAAATCTCCCTACCGGTTTATTTAAAATACAACTAAAAAATGTTGTTTTAGGAGAAACAATATTTCTCTGTTGATGAATCATTACACAATTATAAACAAATATGCGAACACACAAATATTCTTAAGTGTAGTATATAAAAAGATAAATTCTCCGAGTGTAGTCGTTAAAGAAATTTAAACTGTATAATTTTGAGTTAAAAGGTTTCATTTATAGATATTTATTTATGTATGGAAGAATACATTCTAACTATTTTTATAATCTGGTACAATAAATGACGTGCTTGTTAAATATTGTGTAGACCATAATGTATTTTTTACACGTGCATGGAAATCGCGTTTGTTTTCTCCATTGTATTCTTTTTATTACGTATTAAAATAAAAATTAAAAATATAATTTTTTTTAATCGCGTTCTAACATGTATTTTAAATCGTTCTTATATTACAAAATAAAAATAAAAAGATGGATAGATATACTTTTGTATTTCTGTGTTCATTTAATATTATTTTTTATGTTTTATTTGCTGCCTTTTGTAGTGTATTTTTTTCTTAGTAGATTTTTTTTTTTTAAATTTCACATGTTTTGCGATAAGGCAAATGAACATCGGAATAGATTTTAAAGGGTTTGAGTCGAACGTTGATGGTAGGTCGTTCAAAAAAAAAAAAAATAGGAAGGGAAGGTAGACGGGAATACAGTAGCGTTCGTTTGATACTCGGTAGCAGGGAGGCTGTTCTGTGTCGTCTAACTAGGTAAAGGTCGCTCAGTAGTCTGTCTGTTGTATCGCCGGTAGAAAAGGGAGACCGTCGAGAGCTGCGATGGGCTATCGAGAGAAGGAGCGGTAAACGTTAGGTCGGTAGGGGATGAGGCGGTGGAAACTGTAGAACAGATAGCGATGACAGGGCGGGACGTTCGGAGCAAGGTCTCGCGCTGCACTACTCCTCCGCGGGCCGAGAGCGACTTCAGTGCGCCGTCTGCTATATTGATTACAGATAGCCCGGGGGTCGAGGGGAAATACGGTGAAAGAGGGGTTCGGGGCGGTAAGCACACAGACTCTATGGAACAAAAGTAGTACCGATTAATGTTCGACTGATATTTATAATGATGTACCTTCTCGTTCGCTGACGTAACCGGCATTTTTTCACCTCGGCTTATAAACGAGTTATATCTTGTAACGATAAAATATGTTAAATTGTCGATAACGGATCGAAGTTACTATAACGTTTTTACGAATGCTGAATTTATAACGCTCATAAAATATTACAATTTGTTGTGTTGTCAAAATTCGGTACCTTCTGTTGAAAATATTTACGGCTATTACGACCGATATTTCATCCGTTACAACCGGAACTACTCGGTGTTCGTCAGGTACATCTTATTACCCCCAGGAGAACTCACGATCATAATTTAAAAAAAAAATTCTAATTTTTTTACTTTAATTCTTGTTCCCTGAAATCGTTTAATAAAATTCTTCTCTTACGTGTAAATCGCAAATAAACCTTATTTTCGCAAGGGAAAAAATTTCTGATTACAATTTCAAAATATTTCTCTAGTAGTTGCATGGAGTTCTTTGTTTAAATTTTACTTGGTTAAAAATGTTTGTCCAATATCCTATAGTACTCTGGGCTAGTAAACTATAAAAAAGGTTTTTCGTAATTTTAGAGAGCCGGTATATGTTTCAAATGAAAAAATAATATTTTAATCTTTATGTCATTAATAAGAGAGGTTACTAAATTTTAATGTAACATAGGAAATATCTATTTTTTGGTACGAGACTACCATCATACCCCGAGCACCCGGAAGATGTCCTGATGGAAGAAATTCAAAAATGTTAAACGGATAGGATAGGGTTGTGACTCGTTTAAAGGGCATTGAAAAATTAAAATGATTAAATCCTATTTTTGATGTTTAATAGTTGAAGTTATTTAAGGATTACCTAAAATTCTGTATGCGTTATATTAAATGAATATTTTTTTTGGCAGATTCATTTCATTTCGAGCTTTACTAACATATAAAATATAATTTGAGGTATCTAGAACATTTCATGGCTATCGGATCATGAATTCTTCTAAAATTATCATTTAAATGGTCGGACAGATAGGTCGACACACTTTCAAATTTATAGTATTCTACCTTTTTGAACGTACAACATTTTTTAAAAGAAATTACTGTTACTGACTTTTATCGTAAAAATTATTAATTTGATTTATTTACTTTGTTTTGTTTGTCCTTCATAATTTATTTTATTAGTAACAAAGAGCTTCGTCAAGGATATCGGATAAAATAATTTAGACAAAAATCACGTTTGAAAATTGAAAAGAAGAATAATATTCGACGTGTCTAATCGAACAGCCACGTAAATAAAAATTCATATGTTTCCAGAGACTCTTAGTGATTGCTTTTTTTCCTTTTTTTAATCAAATTTTTATTAGTAAATTTAGAAAATGACAAGATTGGAGTCGTAACGGTATCAGGAGAACGTTAGATATATCTTCATAGTTTTTGTTGATGCATCATTTGCGAACTCATTGACGAATAGTTCAGAAAGTAATGTTGTACTAATATTGTGTTGTAATATTCGATCTAACAACAAGATGGAACCTTGTATAGTTTAAGATGTAAAACTAGAAAAACTATTGGTTTTATTATATTTTCAAGTTATATAGAATGTGATACATACATTTGTCCGGAAACGGAGACTGGAACTCAAGAAGTATAAAATGTCTCGTCCGTTGTAACCATATCATATACAGTTCGAATACTATCACTCCCACTTCGGATTAAAATTATTACTTTGTCAGATTACAGTCAGATTAGGTTTATCCATTCGGTAGCAAACATTTTAACTGGCATGTTAAATGTTTAATCATTCAGTTTGTCATCATGTCACATGTCTGATGTTATTTCCTTTATTACAAGAACTTTGTATTGAAATATATGTATATGTAAACGTGTACAGTTTTGATTCGATGTTGCTTTAGTTTATATAACATCACTTGTCGTTGACATATTTTACCACTTATGAATTCAGTAAATATTAAAGTAAATGGTTTAATTCACCCCCATATTTTATATGAATATATGAACGTGGGTTTGTCAGTCGATCAGAAGTTTATAAATTTATTGTGACGGGTGTCAAACAAAATCTATGAATAAATTTTTCTAATAATTCAGATTTTTCTAGGACAGATTTTATATTATATAGATTCATTTTTACTTTTCTGGCTATGTAGACCTTCTATATAAAGGAACGTATGCTAATCTATCCAAATTTTATATTTGGGGATTTTACACACCGTGCTTCATGATTCCCTCTAACCTAACTAACATAATACAAAACATATACCGAGAGATATTTAAGTATGGAAACAGCTTTATACTGCATATCCGAGAGCTATTTAGAGGTAGAAAGAAATAGGGTTTTACATATAATTTTAAAAAAATCTGCATTATGCTGGATTTTTAATTTTTGTCCACCATCATAGATCCGCCATATTGAATCAAATACAATTTTTTTTTAAATACGAAACGTGACTTCGATTTAAAACTTTACAAGAAAAATGATGGTGAACCCGTTTTTCTATTATCTTCGTTATCTAGTTATAAGCATTCAAATTTGCAATGACGAAAAAACCATGTTAACAATAAAACGAGGTAAAACGCGCTGCATGAACAATTTTATTGCATTTTACATTCATAATGCATGCAACAACGAACTTTAAAAAGTGTTTTAAAATTGATTATATCGTAAGCCGAAGTATGGGTTAAACGAAAAAAATCTGTTTTCGATCTTACAATAATAATCAAAACGTAAACGAACAAAAAAAAAAAATAGCAGTAAAATTAGGATTATTATCCTTCACTCCTGAATGAAATTGCCTAAATGACATACTAATGTAATGATGTCATTTAATTCAAGAATATGATTTCAAACAAGAATATGATTTTTGCTGTTTCTGATCCAGAAACGACAAAAATGGCTTCTTCCATCCCTTTGTGAGGGTTTGTATCAGGCCAGACACAAAAATAGAAAGTATTTGAGCTACCTGATAAGCGTTAAATTATTTTTGTTAAATAGATGTTAAATAAATATTTTCTTTGCCCTTTGGGTTAAAATATTGAGATACGGGACCCATAAAATGGTGATGATTTTCCTACTTCCCTGACCGATTGTGACCAAAATTAAATAGCATTTCTACATATAGAGACTTTGATACTTTTTTTATCAATTGCTATGGTCGTTATCCTGATGGAAATTTGTAGTGTATGAAAAATGTCATGCCCGTCCCGGATTCGAATCCCGGTGAGGGATTCGAACATAGCAGTTGATGCCCGTAATAAAAAAAACAGTGTCTATACAGAAATCATTATGCTAAATAGGTCGGCTCAGCCTGGATATCAAGATAAAGACATGTCAACCTCCAAACAACCTTCCAGAATTTTTCAAAAATGTTTTTTTTCCATAAACTGGTTAATGAGGCGTGAAGATCTGCCAAAATCCTGAACTACAGATTTTACCCGATTAGCATACTTTCCCTTCTGCAGTATTCTGTATAGTTGTTTAGTATAACTATATATAATAATATTATTACTCCAGGAAAGTTTTAAAAATTTCTTTTTGCTTTCTAGAGAGTCAAGTTTAAACCCACCGGGTTGGTCTAGTGGTGAACTCGTCTTCCCAAATCAGCTGATTTGGAAGTCGCGAGTTCCAGCGTTCAAGTCCTAGTAAAGTCAGTTATTTTTACACGGATTTGGATACTAGATCGTGGATGACGGTGTTCTTTGTTGGTTGCGTTTCAATTAACCACATATCTCAGGAATGGTCGAACTGTGAGACTATACTTCATTTACACTCATACATATCATCCTCATTCATCCTCTGAATTATTATCTGAAAGGTAATTACCGGAGGCTAAACAGGAAAAAAAATAAAAAAATGAGAGTCAAGTTTAATTGCAATAGAAGTCTTCTTGCATCATTTTTGAGCAATAAACCTTTGTTTATAAATATCAATCCCGAGCCTGATCAATTGTTTTTCCTTTTGTAAAACTAACTATATTTTAAATAAAAGTAATATAAAAAAAAATAAATGGATAAAAAATCTTCTCATAAACATCATCATTACAAAGTAAAAAATCGTTTTTTAATTTTTCAAATTTAGATATTTTAAGTTACCTTTTTATTGATGACTGATTTATTTTCAATTTCGCGCAGTTTTTAAAAAAACACAATTTAAAGAATTGTAAAAGTATAAATTTTTTGTTTAGTTTTTATTCCGTTTTATTTCCTTGAACGAAGTAAAGGAAGTATTATAATCACGAAAAATTTGGTTTTCAGATTTCAACGGAAATATCCATTTTGACCATCCCTGAATCCATTTTGAATCCATACGTACGTATTTATCTCGCATAACTCAAAACGTCATAAAAACGATTATCCTACGGATAATCGTTTTTATTTAGGACTGTTGTAAATTTGGAAATTTTTTATTTAGGACTGTTGTAACATCTAGTTGTGCACCTCCCTTTTTGACTGCAATCGACTGAACCAAAGGTTTCCAAAAAAGCCCAAAATTCCCAAAAATTTGGATTTTGGACTTTTTCTTAACTGCAGTAACAAGCCTTGAGAGCTTTTTAACGATATGCAATAATTAGTACTTATTTTCATTGTTTCTAGACTTATCGCCAAATGAAATTTTAATTAATGTCAATATTTGAATCTTAGAAGAAGGCACATCGGATCCAATCAACTTTTTTTTAAATTTAAATGTATGATTTATTAATCTCTAATAATTGTAAAAAACATTTTACGATAAATAATAATTCTATAATAACAATAAAATTGAAATAAAAAATATGAAAAAAATATCATTAGTTATTAATGAAATAAAATTTTATATACTTTTCATTTTAAAAACGTCTATATGTAATTTAATAGGCATACAAGGAAGTCATATGGTGCCTACATCAGATTTTTTGAGGTTGCTTTTTAAAAGGTTATATTTTAATTCTGGTATTGAATTCTACAAATCGAAAATCATAAACAAGGATTTTCAAACATAATTCTATTCCTACGTAATCTTGTTTATCAATCTACCGGAACTACTTACAGAGACTGAATTTTCTGTAATTTTTTTCCTTCAGATTTTATTTATTAAGGTCAGTAGTAATCTCAGTAGGTTAAACTTAATATGGTGTGTTCAGTGCTGTTTGCGTTTAGGTTATCAGCAAGAAAAAGGGAGATATTGCCATTCCTCCCTTCTAGTTTTTTTAGAAAAGCGGAATAGAATTGTTAAAAGGGGTCGCTTCCTCCTCCCCCCACTGGAAGTGGAACTTCTGGTCACGTAAATGTGTTTGGTGAATGTTTATGTAAATAACATATACATAATAATCGGTTTGACCTTCTCCTTCCCACTCTTTTTCTCCTGTGACCATATATCAAAACATTTTCCGGAATTAGAATATTATGCAGTTTTTGCAGTCATTAATATTTTTTCCTTTAGTTTAATCAGATTTTATATTTTCTATATTTTTACATTTTCAGCTATTTAATTATAACTGTATAACTATAAGATATATAATTCTGTTAATCGAATTAAATTTTGGATGTCGAGGTTTTTGTACACCCTGACGATTCATGAACTCCTTGAATCAAAAAATGTATTTATTCATTGAAAAATTCCGAAAGGTTGTTCGGTTTTTGGCATGTTTTTTGATTTATATTCGGTAGTTGCATAACTTTCCTGACTTTGCTGGGAAAGTTACTCAGTCCTTTACATGTAACTGAGAATTAAAATGTATTTAATCGACGAATTAATAGCTTATTATTATTATTTTTTTCTAATTTTTGTGTACGGATCAAAGCTGTGGGATTGCTTCATCGGCAAGGAATGCATTATGTAAAAACATGTAAGAATTATCAGTGGTGTTCTCTTCACTTATCATCTTTATTTCAGTTTCAAATAACCATTACCCTTCATTCGCTCTTACTTTTTCTTTCTCTATTATCTTATATAAGTTGCTCACTCATCTGAAACAACCGAACTGCTACAAACAAAACATAATTAATATTTAATATTTTATGAATGAAATGAAAACGTAAATTAAATTAGCAAAAGTTTAAATATTTACAATTTTTTTGCAAAAGGTGTTCCAAGTGAGCGCCCTGCACAGCGATGCAGGTTTTTGTGCTTGAGTCATTCATTCATATTGAGAGTCATTTGACGGAAAATGTTATTATTAATGCAGTAAAATTCTTATTAATCGTAAATTTCTTGTGAAAGTGAACGAACCTTCACTTCATTAGTGTGGAATTTGATTCAAAAACTGTTAACCTTCAAATAGTCCCGAAGGAGAAAATCACAACTAGACTGATCTGGTTAACGCGGAGCCCACTGTTTTCTATTGTCAGTTCGTTCTTCTACAAACGTCTCATTAATACGTGCTAGTGAATCGTTTGATGTGCGGGACACATTGCTTCATCTTGTTGGAAGATGCCGTACCATTTCACGATCTGTTAATCGTTAATTGAACGTAGAATTCTTTTAAAATTGAACGGTAACACTTCTATAGTTACAGTTCGGTCAAAAAATATTGTTCCTGCTGTACAATAAATACAAACACCACATTATTAGTAGATTTTCTCATCTTGAAGCGGATGCTCAAGTCATCCGATATCTTGTGTTAACTCGAATTACCTCTCCGCAGGTAATTATGTCCGTGCCTCGTCTGACATCATCAGTACACCATCAGGTCTATTTGTCAATCGACCGTGTTTTTGAGAAGCTAGTCACAGTAATTAAGACGTTTCGGTTTGTTCTGTTATGTTTTTGCACGTTTAAATTGTGATAAAGCTTACGTCAAAATGTTTATTTTATGCCGCTTTGTTGTGATAACTAAGTGTAGATTTTTTCAGACCGGCAGAAATATTTTTTTTACTATCACCTTTGAAGTCCTAAAGGATAGCCGCCTATTTCCTTTTGCATTAGAAACCGACCTTGTACGTCATTTTTTAATCGAATCATCATGCTAATTTTTGTAGGGATACTGATATTCGGAAATGTTTCTAGAAAGGCTCGAGAACGCACGTAAGCTTAGAAACTCTTTTTTCGATCGAATAATACACTTTAGAAAAATAAGTGCAAAGAATGAAACTATACTGTATCGAAACTTAAAGATTTTACAATCGAAAAAAATAGATGAGAGAAGTAATACACACAACCGAATGTAGCGCTAGTGGAAGCAGCGTTAATGATGACCGCAAATAACTGCAGTTCGAGCCGAGTCGGATCGGTTTTAATTTGTTCCCCATAACTATTGTTATTGTTTGATTTAATTACATTATTTTTATCTATATTTTGTGTATTAAGTATTTTTAAAAGGTTTGTTGGACTTAAATGTAATTTTCGTCAGTGTATAAGTAATGCTGATGTAAAATTGTAAATAATATGATTTTTTTCAACGTATTGTAAAATGGATAAAATTTAATGTCGTTTTTTATAAAGATAAGGGTTGAAATTTAAAACCAAACAATAAAAAATAAAATGTTAAAATAGTCTGTGTATACATTTTTTTAAATTTAAAGTACTTCCTTTTAAATTATCTGGAAAAAACTTATTTCTCTAACACTAGACGTACTTACTAAATAAAATAAAACAGAAATAATCGAAATCAGTACATTTGATAAAGAGTAAGGTTTTAATATATTTATTTAAAAAAGTATGAATCTTCCTTCTCTTTTTAAATCTATTAAAAAGAAGTGTTAGATTTAAATGCCAGAAGGTGAATTTTATATATATGTTTATTTTAGAATTAAACTATAATTAAAAAAAAAGTAGGGATACGATCTTTCATAATTATAAAAAAAATAGAGTTCATCGTTTAAACGTTTTTCTTGCCTGCGAGTTTCTTGTAGTAAGAGAAATTCCTGAAATTATACTTTATAAATAAATCCTTCAGATGTCTTGATTTCTAAACAAAAATTTATAGGACCTTAAATCTTATTACAAATGTGTATGTTTGTGTTTTTTTTCTTCTCACACTTTTGGAATGGAAATTGGTAAGAAGGATTTACTAGTTTGTGTTAATTTTAAAATCTAAATATCTCAATAACTTTTACCGCTCTGCTCTCTGTTTTATATTATTTTTATTCAGTGTTTATTTTTAGATTAGCGCTTGTTTCTTAGTACAAATAATAAGTATTTGAATTTATTATCCTTGCGGTTTGATTATTATTTTATTTTTGTAGTTCTTCTACGGTTTGCTTATTTTTGAATTATATATAAATATATATTACTTAGAATTTTTATTTTTAACTTGTTCTTATATTATTAATAATATATTATTAATGTGTTCCTATAATAATAGTAATTATTATTGTTATTATATTATTATTAATAATATTATTAGTCAGTTTATAATGAAAAAGAAGTATTCTAACGCTACGTACAATTTAAATCGTAATTAAGGTTAATCATTATATTTCGCAGTGTAAATAAATATTATTATTTTGTTGGATACTGTGTACTAGTGGATTCTGTGGATCGAGGCTTTTGAGTTTTGAGATTCAAGTACGGAGAAGGATGGAGCAAATAAGATGGACGAATAAGGTGAGGAATGAGGAAGACAGGATTAAAGAAGAAGAATTGTGGGAAGTACACAAAAGAAAAAAAGAAGATCGGTTCAGACGTGCGGTTAGAGGAAGTGGAATATTGACAGCTGCATTAGAAGGGTCAGTAAAAGGAGGAAGGAAGGTAGGAAGAAGAAGGACGAAGTTAATAGATGAAGGGAAGATTGGAAGCTGAAGAAGAGTAGGGACAGAAATGGACTGAAACAGAGATGTATTCTTAGATAAAATCTATCTTAAGATTAATATTTTAATTTACTTATTACATTACTGGCTGCGTAGGCTATGTAAAGGAAAGTATCATAATCGTATCAAATTTTGCAGATCTTTTTGTTTCATGACCCTCCCCTTTAACAAAAAAGATTAAGGAAGGATGTATGTATGTTTTTCGTTTGATATCTTCATCCTGGGCGGACCGATTTGAATAAAATTTGATTGACAAAATGATTCCTGTAACGGTGCATTGATGTTATTTCATTTTTGGGCATGATAATACCTTTATGAGTACAGAGATCTTATGGGTCTCTGTATCTCAAAATTTTTTTCAGAAAGTAAGTAATTTTTTCAAATAGTTTTAGCTACTCCTTAGGTAGTACTCCTTTGGTCTTATTCAAACCTTCATTAATGAGTGGGAGCAAAAACTTCCTTTTTTTAATTCTTAACTTAAAGTCACATTATTAAATTAATTAGTTGATTTCATCGCATCAGTATGTACCTTTGATTATGCACTGAAGCAATTGCATTCAGGGGTGGATTAATAAGCGTATTTTTACCCCCTTTTTACATTCAGTTATCGTTTTGCTTGATATTCAGACCGGATTAACAGATTTTTATGAAATTTTGTACAATGACTTTCTGATTGTGTTTAATGTTATTCAAACTTCCATAAATGGAGGAGGGTAAAAAATACTTTTTCCTTTTTTTTCGTTTCTAAACTCTTAAGTCAAAAGTTTCATTCTTATGTTAATTATTCAATTCTATTACAATATTATGTGTCAGGTATTCGGGTAATCTGATTCAGTAGTAGGGGGTAATAAGCGTAATTGCTTTTTCCTTCAGTTTTCGTTTTGTTTGATATCTTCAGTTTGGATTAACTGATATTTATGAAATTTTGTACATTGACCTCTGAATATATTACATTGATGCCATTTAATATTGGTTACAATCAATTAAGGGATGAAAAGATTTACAGAGTAAGTAAAACCTATCTTAAAAAAAGATAAAGGCAATATGAACCTTAAAACAACCAAAGAAACATCTTTCCTTTTAAACAAAATTTAAGGGAGAGGTTAAGGTTTAATGTTCTTATGATTTAAAAATGTAAAAAAAAATTTTTTTAATAAATTGTAAAATTATAAAAGATTTTATATTGTTTCTCTGTCGCATAACAATGAAGTTTCTATATCATAATTGATAAATAAAAATTTGTTGAACTTATGTTGGTTATCCATTGACCACGGCTGCCCCGATGCACAATTTTCCCCTTTCGAAGAGCGCTGTTGTTTAAGAACGAATTTATTTTAATTAAGAATGAAACAATGAAAACATCCATTTCTCGCTTAAGCGATTGAATCGAAACCATTTCATTGTTAGTTATAGACTATTAAAAGACATAACATTTGAACTGTTTTGATAGCAAAATAAAAAATTTTAGCCGAATGACGAGACACAACTTCAATACGTTGTATTCATCGACTGTAAACGTGCAAAGAAAATGAACATTATCCTTTATAATCTTAGAAAATGATACATAGAAGACTTTCAGCTATAACATTTAAGATTATTTGCCGCTTGTATACAACTACAAAAGCTTGCAATACCTTTACCGTTACATTAACTGTCTTCGCGAAGAAATCTATTGCGATAATTAGGTAATTTTCAGTTGCACAGCAACCATCTCAAGCAATAGACTTGAATTAATAATGTTCACTTTTTGTTATCTATTTCCTGCCACGCTGTGAACAAGAAAAACTCGTTGCAATTGTCTAAACTG
This sequence comes from Lycorma delicatula, assembly GCF_047948215.1. Taxonomy (NCBI): domain Eukaryota; kingdom Metazoa; phylum Arthropoda; class Insecta; order Hemiptera; family Fulgoridae; genus Lycorma; species Lycorma delicatula. The sequence goes on along the minus strand of NC_134456.1, from coordinate 152,117,374 downwards.
ACACATTTATTCTTTTTAACTACTTAAAAAACGACGAGTGATTCGCCCTCACTATAAGTTCAAATTGAACAATGGCGTGTTGAAAAGTATCACAAAATCGTTTTTAAAAAAATTATAAATTTAAAATTCTAAAAAGTGGAATTTTTTACATGATTATTGAAAATGTTTTTTTTTTTTTAATCACTGGATGGTTTTGCGCAAAATTTTATCGGCATATATTTATTATTAGGAAAGCAGTAATATTTAACATTGTGTCGTATTTGGAGTAATTTTTCTTATAAAAATGTTTAGATTTGCTTACTACTAAATCATATAATTAATGTGGTTCCGAAAAATGAAATTTAGAAGATTTATTTAATTCTGTTTTTAGTAATTCGTTTATAAAAATCGGAAGCAGTTGGTACATTTTATTATTATTATTTTTTTTAGATAGGTGCCTGACACCTTTTTTTGTAGCTAGCCACATATGTGCAAAGTATCGCTTTTTTATAGATTGATAAGAACAAGGTTTTATTTTTATTCAAGTTTGTGTTTCACAAAAAGAAAAACTTTAAATAAAAACCCATTCTTTTCAAATGATCATTAGCCTATTTGAATTTTTGTTTTGTTTTTCAGTTTGAAAGCGATTATTCGTGAACGGAAAAACATTTTTTAAGATAATCTCCACAGCGGATTAATTTAACCAGAAGTTAAATTTACCTAATAAAAATTTAAGCTGTCTATTATGCACGTCTAATTGAATGCTTTAACATTCGACTTAGAAATAGGTAAAGAATACTTTACTTAAAGTAGCCAAAAAAAAAAAGAAAAAAAAAATAGGACTAAAAATTAAATCTATTACCTCTTTTTTGATTTTTTTTATAATATATTACACAGATCACGTCGTTATAATAAATTATAAATACAAAAACATAGATTATAAGATATTGATGGGATTTAAATTCATATTAATTATTTACAAATAATTTTAAGGTAAATACATTAAATGTAAAAAGCTACTACAAAATAATTCAAAATTCAGAAGCCACTATTGAGAATTATTTTGAACATGTATTTATGTATACTCTAACAAGACCGGTATATAACGGACCTGGGTAACGGATTCCTCCAATTAAGAAGAAAGTATAAGAAAATATTTATGAAAAGGAATCCAGAAGGGTACTAAAAGGGATCCTGTCTCAACAGCTGTTATTCGACGAGAAGGGTTATGGAATCGTGATAGGAATTCGTGGGAAAATGTAAGGACGATGAGAATTCTCAGGCTTCAACAGGGTATATATGTAAACACTGCTCGGACCAGTGTTTAGGGGGCGGTCAGTAGGAAGCGAGATTAAGCGAGTAATGCTACAGGTCGTGTTCGACACGATTGTGAGACGTCGTTATCAGTTAGCGTTTAGTAGCAACTAGTAAAGTTACGTCACAAGCATTCCAGTGTTTTCAGGGGGAATTGCAGCGAGTTGTTTGGTGAGTTATTCTTTAACAGTTGTGAAAGCGACAGTATTAAATTCATTCATGAAGTGTAGGGTAGTTTTATTTGTAAACAGCAAAGGTATGTGAAGAGAATGGAATTGAAAACTTGGGAGTTGTCTCATCTTGTTATTAATGCAGTATTAGGTGTTAATATTAGCGATTATTATAATGTCTTTAGTCAATGGAACTGTATTATGATATTTATGATTTAATAACTACCTTTAAATAAATCCTGTCCTTATTAAAAACGCTATTTTTTGTTTAATTTATTCACTATTATTATTCATTACTATTTCTATTGTTTCGGAAAAATATTTACTTCACCAGGAACACTGTAACAACAAACTTACGAGTTTACATAATGTTATATTAAAAATAAAAAAAATATAATGTTTTAGTAGATAGCTTGTAATTTAAATTTACTCTTTGAATTTGCAAACAAGTTAGTTTTTCAGAAGGTTTTTAAAAATAAATTATATTTTTAAAATTTTAATCAAATAGCTTTTGAATAACGATTAAAATATTTAATATCTATTTGGTTAGTTAAAAAAAAATCATTTAATTCCTTCATTATTATCTTACTGTCGGATACATAATCTGTATTCTATGCCGTGAAATGTGGGTTTAATATTTGATGGAAATACTGAATAACGCTTCTAAAGATTAAATCTGGGATTATGATGAAATTTCACCTCAGAATTTATGAACGCCACATCATTGTATGTATGGTGTACCGCTTCCTAATTTTAGTACTGTTTAATCTAGCTAGACTCGATCTATATATTTGTTTATTATATTAACGATTAGATTGTGCGGATAGTATTTTTTCCGACCCTGTAAAATTTCGTTAAAATAGTGTTATAATGTGGTTTTAACAAAGTTCAATAAATGGGGTAGGGTGATACTCAAATCAAATCGTTTTGATTTTTACTTTTTGGGTTTTAGCTGTATAGCAGCAGCATAGCTGTAATGGGAAAGTACAGCCAAAATTTTGGATATCGGGGCTTTTGCAAACGTCGAATTTTCAAGACCGCCTTAATCCAAAAAATATAAAAATGTTATACAAATCTCCGGAGTACGTATGTGTGTTGGGTTGTATTTTGATTAATATCTTCGGACTGGCTTAACATAAATCTTTTGAAGACGGTTCAAAAAATTTCTATATGTGGGGGATTATTAATATTAAACTTTGGAAAAAGATAAAAAAGCGTGATATTTAACCCATTTTTAATGAATGAATTTTTGTATAGTGGTCGTAGAAACTTGAGTTTTAGCAACATGAAGTACTTTTTATTATTATTAAACTATTTTATTATTTAATATTCTAACGTTTTTACGTTGATTTAGAAGCGGGAGATATTTAATGTTATTACTAAATAGTTTTCCCTTGTATTTTGAAAACCAGCTGATCAATGAAGTTGAAATTTGGCGCAAATATTTGGCTGTAAGTATATCCCAGCTTTAGTATGATTTTCGACTCCATCGGAAAAGGAAGCAACACGGAACTCATACGTGAACCAATATGCTTTACAGCCTTGTTGAGTAACACTGCACAAGTCAAACCTTTTAACTCTTCCAAAAACAAGGAGGCGGAATGCTACTGCCTTTAAAATATCAATATTTTAAAATTTAATTTTTCAAGATTGAAAATCCATCTAAACATAGTATTTATGTAGACGCAATGGGAATGTTTTCCCGGACCCGGGTTAAGAGTTTAAATCATTTTTTGTAATTTCTGATACTTTATATGTTTTTCAAGTCGTTGCTGTTAGTAAAAAGTTTATTTGAAATGTAGAATACAAGTCGAACAAGGGGGAGGATCATATGAGATCCATATGTTTTTACTAAAAATTTGATTTTTCTTAATTATACTTTTAGTACTGCTTAAATTTTAAGGTGAAAACTTGTTTTATGAAGAGAGTCAAAAATACCCAAATTTTTTTATTTATATTTTTCACAATTGTTGACCAACTCTTCTTCCTCCATCCGGTCCACTATTAAAACATTACTTTCACTATTATTATTATTATTTTTATTATCAATAATCTATTAATTAATTAGAAGTTGATGGTTTCTGTAAATAAAGATTTTAATAAAAAAATAGATAGTTTATTTTTATGTAATTCTTTACTTGCACACTTACAAACTTTATGTTCCACTTAATTTTCCTGAGTAGCAGTCTGGCATTAATTCATAATTTTTTGGCTTGGCTGGGAAAATTAGGAAAGTTTTCCTGTCTTTTTTTGTTCTATTGCAACAATTATTATTCTATTTTTTTATAATAAATCTAATCGATTAGATTATAGAATCTATATAACAACATGTATTTTTAAATTTTAAATTATGTATCGATTACTTTTCAAGGTAGTAAAAAGTTACCTGATGAAAATTTTAATGATACTAGATGCTTTTAATTGATAATAAATAATCAGTGTATTAATTAGAAAAAAATAAAAAGCTTTATTAAAATTATTCAATCGTTTTTTAATGATTTGTTCTTTTTCTTTAAATAAATGTAGTAAAGACAGTATATTTTTAGTGAAGATGAGCATTGGCTTGAATCTTAATAACGGAGAAGGGTTGTTGCTTTCATGTAAATCTATAAAAATTCATACGACGATTTTACTAATAAAAACAATGCTTTTATTTGTTACGAAAATAAGATTCATTAACATGTTTTTTAGGCTGCATGAAAAAATATCGGTGAACCTAAGAAAAAATGTTTATCACTAATAATAATTATTTTCTTTTATTATATGGGATTTAATCCATCTAATTGACTACTCTCTTTTTGATTGATGTAATAAAGTGATTGGAGAGAGTGGTTGATCGATTACTTTTATTGTACTGCTGCTTCAACTTTTTAATTCAACAGACGCAAACAAATTAAAAATATTTAAAAGACAATAAAAAAATTTAATTTAAAAGTAAATTGACAAAATAATCAAAAACTAAAATGGATATTTTTTTTTGTTTTACAATTTCCCAACATTTTCTGTTTTCTCTCACCCGAATATATATCGATAAAATAACTCAGCCGATCAACCATACTGGCCTTTTGTTAACAATTTAATAAAAAGTTGAAAGTATGGTTTAAAACAAGGAAAACTTAATTGAAATAATATTGCACTGAAACAGCTGAAAAAATATTGACGTAGGTGTCTTATCAGGAGTACACCCGCAAGTATTTACCAAGTACAACTGTCTGTAGATTGAACTCTAAACAGGTTACATTTTAATTTAGAAATACTTTTGCTAAAAATCAACGCAGACTGATTTTTGTGTTACATGTTTGATAAATCAATAAACGATTAAAAACATCGCAAGCCTTGCCAAATTCATCTTTGAAGAACATATTTTACTGAGATCATTTAGTATTGAACTCGTGTTCTCATCGTCTTGAGACAAATCTAACATTTTGCATCATTTTATCTGTTATTACTGTCGACTGACAACGTATGAGATCTACTCGGTGGTGCAATGCTCTAATTCGTCTAGTCAACGTGAGTAGCACCTTTCTCAATTTGTCTTGTGATCTATTCTCGTCTGCTGGTTTCCTTTATTTGATTGTATTTATTATGTATTATATTATTGTTTATTGTGTGTTGTATTCCATTTCGCAATATACAACTTATGCCACTTCTTGATAATGAATATATATTTAAACATATATATACTCGTATATACGCTATATATTTTATGTAAAACTTACGTAAAACTATATATTATATACGAATTATCTTATGTAGCAAGACTGTTTTTATTTTATTTGTTAAAAATAATGTGTACAACTAACTAATTAACTGAGCTATTAGTATTTAAATTTTTTAACAATTTTTTATCTTTTTTTTACGTGTTACGGGGAAACTCGTTATTAGTAAACATACTCTTTGAATATAGAATTAAAATGGTAACTCTTGAGTTGGCTGTAATTCAAAGTTATATAGGCCAAGAGAAATAAATCTTGTTTTAAATAGAAAAAACCGTAGGCCTGGAGAAAAAAAGAAAGAAATAGTAAATGATATAATGACGTCAAACCAGCGATGATTATTTATTATCTTTAACGACTATTCTTTATTAATTATTCATTAAGAGTAAATTTTTGTACAGTTTTTCATACAACTTCTATAATATTACTATTTTATTGATTTTTATCTTATTATTTTTCTTTTTGTTGAGTGCATCATTTCTTATACCCCCCCCCCCAGGATCCGGACACATAACTAAGCCTTAACACAGCTCCAGGGGGTGCCTTCGCCTCAAACTGCCTCGTTGAAAACTAATGTTCCCCCCAGGCAGCCGGGACTCGGTCTTTTGGTGATATGCCATTCCTCTATGAGGGGACCCCAAGGGGGTCTCTCTACCAGGACTCCGGTCTTTACGCCTTGCCACTAGTGAGGAAGCCTCGGAGGGATCCTCCACCGGGACTACAGTCTTACTTTATTCCCAAAATCCGAAGCCACAGGGAATCCCCGCCCAATTATCGACAGTGATTCACCTAGGCGGCCCACCCCTCCGGGACAGGGCTGTCCCAACTCTAAATTCATTATTAAGAGTGAAGACGACAGGATTTATTTCCGGGCGCCGGCCCTGCAGCCACGGCTTCTCCAAGAGCGTGCCCACGGGCGTTGCAGTGCGAACACTTAGTCTCCGTTGGACAGTCTTTACGGAGTGCCCTTCACTCCGGAATTGAATCATCGCTTCCTTCAGTCAGGATTTACCTATACAGACTTCCGATTGGCAGTCTCTAATTGCCGAGCTACCGACCGGCGTTGTGTTTCACTGCCGCAGCTCGACTTACTATCAGTATCGCTGTCCCCCGAAAGGATCTCAAGAAGAATTTTACCCAAGAATTTGAACTTTCATCGTATAAAATGATGGTGGTGCAAGATCTAAGTGAGCGTGTCAAAGCAAATGTGGTTACATTTTGTGCTAGTTTTATTAACTTGTTTGCGATGATCCTGCTAATAAGCGATGAAGCGTATTTTCATTTATCGAGCGCAGTGAACAATCCAAATTTTTGTTACAGGTCTGAAATCTGTGTGTATCGTATTCTCGGGCAAGTTTTGGAATCGTAGGCCCTTAATTCTTTGAAGAGAAAGGATACGTGTTGACAATCATACTGACCGGTTTACAACGACGTTACAATATTTCCTTACCTCTGAATTTCTTCGTCGGATCGACTTAAATGCGGTACGATTGCCGCAGAATGGAGCAACAGTCCACACCTACCGAGCATCCATAGCTGTGGTTTGAAAGATGTCTTGAGGCCATGTGATTTCCAAAAGAGGAGATGTTGCATAGCCGGCACGTTCTCCAAATACGTCAGTATGAGACTATTTTTTCTCGGGGTATCTATAAAGAGTAAAATGTTGTCAGTAAACCTAATAACATTAACGAACATAAAGCTTCCGTTTAAAAAGTAATCAAAACAATCCCATACAACGTGGTGCAAAACAGCGATCCAAAATCTGCAGTATAAACTAAACAGTGTATAGAAAGTAGTAGAGGACATTTTTCTCATATGTTTCTTGGACCCGTATGTGAAGGTCTTCTCCCTGACCTCTGCGTGCCATTAAGGGTTCACCTCATCCGTCGACACAGTGTCACCGTTCGGAGAATGTCATGTATGATCGTCCCGCTTCCTTCAGCACCACAGTTGCGGTTTATATGAATCTCGTATGTTATTTTAAATGACGTTACGCCAATAAATTAGATTATATTTGTTTTTAGATGTTAAAACATTTAGGTAAATTATATTTTCTATTTCATTTTTAAAATCGTCGACTCCTTAAGATCATGTGAAAATTTTATTATATTTATTAGTATAATAAAACCTTTGAAGTGTTGCAATAAAATAAAACTTTTACAAAGTATAACTAAACATAGTGTTGCAGATTTTGGAAGCGATTAGGCTAATGATTCTTTGTAATACTATTATACTATATTCTGTATATTTTTGTTAATAGTTTTTCTTATTTTATAATGACGTTCTATATTCATTTAACTACAATAAAAAAGTAACAATGATTTATTATAAGAACCGTTTAGAATAAAAACCGTTTTATTAGGCTTAAAAGATGGTTTTGTGTGAATTGTAAAAGCGTACTGCTTTTGTTGAAATATCATGTGTCGTAAAGCTGATATCTACCGTCATTTGTCGTAAAGCTTCACAGGTGGCAATAGTCTACAGCCATGGCTTACACCTGCTATTGGGGAGTCGTAAATACGTTTTATTTTTATAACTATTTTAGTCATTGTGAATTTTTAAAACATTTTATTTCTGGTAAAAAAAAAAAAAAAATTGTCACTGAAATCATTGATTCACTAACTGAATATACTAACACCAACATGTTTCTGCTTAAAATACATTCCTTTAATTAGTTTTCAGGTTTTTTATTGTCGTTATTTTTACCGTTTTGTGTTTATACCGTCTTTATTAATGATTTATTTATTGATTGTTTAAATATCGTTGAAAACATGTTCTGGAAACTACAAGCAAATAATATAGAAATACGATTAATTATTCTCTTAAAATTGCGGATGTTTTGTCGCTTGAAGCGGAAAGCGTATTTATCTTTGTAAAGTATTAAACGGTTATGTTCTGTATTAATTCATTCTAAACTGGAGTAAAAGTTAACATTTTGGGAAACATTTATATTTTAACAATACAAGACTTTTGTGACATTACAAATAAAATTCTTTAGTCTGATAATCGTTTGCTATCTGTCATACCCGTTATTATTTTTTTTATGAAAGAATCTTGCCAATTAAACGCGCGTAAATAACCTATTTATCTCAAGAAAATAATGGAAAAAGTACATGTTCGATTATATATATGTCCTAAAATGCTATGTTTGCGAGTTACGGCTACTTAAAGATTTCGCTCGAATTTCAGCTACACCGGTGAAATGAAGCCGTACTGAAATTGTTAGGACGTTAATTAAGGAGCAGAATCAGTGATTTATTATGATTTTTAAATTGAAAAATGTAATAAAATAGGTCTCAGAACCGCATCTGCAGGAGTGTTTGAGAAATCTGAGGTGAAAACCAATAAGTTGGGGTAAAAAAACCCCGGTTTTTTTATGTTTGACGCACAATAACTTTGTTAAATGGGCAATAAACAGACAAGAAATTAAAACAGACTTGTAAAGATTTTAATTCTGAACAAAGTGGATTAAGATAAGTTGAAAACAAAGAAAAGGTAGAAAAATTCAAATTTCATTCAGAAACAATACATTACTACATTTCTCAGAAAAGTACTTATTTAGCGTAAACAAAAAACAAATATTTTTGATGATGTAAAAAATTTGTAAAAATACATATAATTCATCTTGGTTTAGTATATTGTTTCTAAATAAAATTCTAATTTTTTTATTTTTTGTTTTCTTTAACTTATGTTACAACAGTTTATTCATAATTAGATTCTCTACAATTTTTGTTTTTAAGTTTTATCAGTTTATACGCATTTAATAAAGTTATTGTACGTCATATATAAAAACAGGGATTTTTACCCCAGCTTATTGGTTTTCACCTCAGATTTTTCAAACACTTCTGCAGATGCGGTTATGGGGCCTATTTTATTCGACTTTTCAGTTTAAAACCCATAAGAAATCACTAATTCTGCCCCTTAATTAACGTCCTAAAAATTTCAGTACGACTTCATTTCACTGGGGTAGCTGAAATCCGAGCGAAATCTTTCACTAGCCGTAACACGCAAACAAAGCATTTTAGGACATGTTTTTACGAATTTTTCCATTATTTTCACGAGTAGAATAAGTTATGTAAGTCCCGGGAGAACTTCATGATACACTCTGCATACAGAAAGTTTCTCTAATGGTTATAGGCGTATTTGTCTCATCAAAATAATGGGAAAAAGTTTATATAAGAAAAGTATATAGAAATGCTTTGTTTTCAAGTTACGCTTAGGAAAATATTTCTGTTCTAAATGTCAAAAAATGCTGTAACGTTAACAAAGATCATTGACTGAAATAAATTGTTTATACGCAATCTTCCATGAAAAACTAGAAATGTTCTAGAATTTCGTCTCCAGTAGTTTTCGAGAAAATAGTGCTTAAATTCAAAAAAAGTATGTAGGCAAAATATACACTTTTTTTTTTAGTTTTGCCGAAAATTTACTTTATTAAATTGTTAATAGCCAAATAAAAATTTAAGATAAAATTTGTAGATAATAATTAATCGGAGAAAATTTATGAAAATAAAGGGAATAAACTTCAACAAATATTTACTACAAAATTATGCTATAGATCTTCCTTTAAAAGTCAATATTTTTTTTGATTTTACAATTTTGTCGGGAAATACAGGAAGTACTTTTCTAGAACCCAAATTTTTCAGTTTTTCATGTAAAACGTAAGTTTTCTGAATAATTTGTGTTCATAGATTTTATTTTAGTATTATCATGATCGTGTACAGATGATTTTTACCTCCTGACATTTAAACCACGCCTCGTCCACTAGTCATTAACCGAAAAAAAGTGTTTCCAGACATATTTGTATGAAATGTTTTCATTATTTCGTTGAAAGTCCTGTAAAGTATGGCAGAAGCTTCCTAAAACAACTGATATATTATACAGGACCCCTGGAGGTATCGGCCAAACTTAAAGATATTTTTAGAACATCAAAATAAACAAAAAAAGGTTCATGTGGGCAAATTTTCTTTCTGTCTGCCATTTGTGTTTTTTTTTTTCAATAAAGATTTACTACATATTTAGAAAGAATGAAGAATTTTAATGAAATTTGTTATACATGCACCCAATAACGACTTTTACAAAATAAATAAGTTAAAAATTCCAAAACGGGGGCCATTTATATTACTTACCTGTTTTTCACTTCCTTCACCAATTGAATTAAAAATAATTGTTATTATTACTATTTATTATTAAAAATCGTTCAAGGAAACGAAACAAATTATTTTGAGCTCTTATCTCCGTTTATGGAATTTACAGTTTTTTAGGTACAGTTCCTTGAAAAATTTGTTCTTGTTATATGTATTTTTATTTTGTGTTTGCACAGCTTTTTTCTTTTTCTGTTTACCCTTCGGAACCAGTGTAAGGTATTATACTTCAGAGAATGAATGAGGATGATATTTATGATTTAAATGAAGTGTAATCTTGTACAGTCTCAAGTCGACCATTCCTGAGATGTGTGGTTAATTGAAACCTAACCACCTAGGAACACCGGTATCCACAATTCAGTAATCAAATTCGTATAAAAGTAACTGCCTTTACTAGGATTTGAACCTAAGAACTCTCGACTTCGAAATCAGCTGAATTGTGATGATGAGTTAACCGCTTGACCAGCCCGGTGAACACTAGACCAGCAAGTAGATGTTTACACATCTACTTCTATTATAAATCCTAACCGCTACAGATTTAACACAGTTACGATATTTAATATTCATGAAAACGTAAATTAAATCTTGTATTCACATTAGCAAAAATTTATATGTTTATTATATTTTTACAAAACATGTTCTAAGTGAGCTCCCTGCGTATTGATTCAATATAAGTGATCGTACTGAAAGTCATCTGACGCTTAATGTCGTCACTGCCGTCGATTTCTTGTTAAATGTTCGCCTTCAGATCATTGATAAGGTGGAAATTCGATTTGTAAATCTATCCTTCAAATAGCCCCAAAGATAAGATCATAACTAGATGAATCTGGGAGGTTACCGCCAAATGAAAGTCGGAGGCCACCGCCACGGATCGTTCTTCTGTAAAACCTGCATGAAACGCGTTCAAGGGAATCGTTTAATGTGCGACATGATGCTCCGTCTTATTACAAAAAGGAGTTGTCTTTTTCACGATGTGTTAACTGACCGTAGAAGTTTTCGAAAATTTTACGGTTAACCTTTCTGTTTTTTTAGTCCGGTTAAAATATAATGGCCCCCTCTACGGTTACTAGAAACAGCACACTTTACATTGATTTTCTCATCTTGAAATGGACGCTCAAACACCCGATGTGAATTTCAAGTAATCCGATACCTGGTTTTCTGCGAATTAAGATGACCAGATAAATGAAACCTTGTATCATCTGACATCAAATACATCATCGGGTGTATCTGTCCATCGACAATGTTTCTGAGAAGCAAGTCGCAATAAAGACGATTCGATTTGTTTGTTCTCTTTTTTTGTTGCACAGTTACAAGATACTGTTTCAAATTTAAATCGCAAAGAATTTTACGGCAAAATGTTTATTTTATAACGCCTTGTTATGATAACTAACGTTTAGGTTTTTGAAGAATCGGCAAAAAGCCTTGAACATCAGCCGTGGTCGCTTGTCCTAACGGAAGGACGCGTAGTTTTAACCGCATATGCTACTCTTTTCAGGGGTACTGACATTCGATGATTTTTCCGCGAATATTTGACGCGTTTGTAGAAAGGATCCATAACGCACGCACATAAGCTTCAACTAGAAATCCATTCCTCGATCGAATAAGACCTTTAGAAAAAATCAGCTGCAAAGGAGGAAATTATACTGCATTGAAGCATGAAAAGTTTACAACTGACAATAGACGAGGGGTAATAATTAAAGACAACTGATAGCGGCACTAGTAATAGCACCCGTTAAAAGTGACTCTAGGATAACTGTTTTTCTAGCCGATTTAGTTCGGTTAAAAGTTGCTCAGTTATTATAAATAACCTGTTCTGTTCTCTATATGGCTGAATAGGTTCTGGATTCGAATCTCGGTTTGATTCAGTATTTTTCACATACTACAAAATGTAATCGTTCATTTTTCATTAAAGGTAACTGTAATGGTATAAAATATGCAGTTACTTAAATCTATAAAATGAATAAACATAAATAATTAATTATTATTGTAACAGCGTTCTGCTAGTGTAACAATTTCCATTATCTAAGTTTTGTTTTAATATAAATTTCAGAAAAAAAAATTGTTAATTTGTTGTTTTTTTTTACGATTTTCATGTTTATTTTTATAATATTTTTTATTAGTTGGATTGTGATTGAAATTTGTAACCTTTGTTTTTGAATGTAAGAGTGATGTTGCATAAAAGAATTCATTAATTCAGCTGCGTCTTCAATCGTGTTTTCCTGAATCTTGAACTGAAATTCGACATTAAGCTAAGCGTTGTTTTCCTCAATTTTTTGACTATATAGCAAAAATGAATGTTTACACAATATTTTGCAATATTAAGATGGAAAGAAGAAGAAAAGGGCGAGAAAATGACATAAATTATAGTAAAAGGTTATTCGAAAAGAGCAACCAATAAAAGATGTCCAGATCATAATGGATGAATGATTTTTGAAAAATAATTTAAAATAAACGGTTGAAAGAGCCTGATGTAAGAAAAGGAAATGAACAAAAACCAATGAAAGAATATCTTTAAGGACCTGTCGGCCATGCAATTTGTTGAGGAGCAGGATGATTGCGAACGTTCAATTTGATCGGAACAGCCTTCTCCTGTAGCTCTCGGGAGCTGCACCCCGTTACTGCTATAACAAAGAAGATATTAAACGATGTAGAGTACTGTTATGTGGAGAATGAGAGGTGTGTGTTAGTATTTAATGTTGACTATTTTCTGTTTCTCTTCTTTTATATTGATGTAATGAATCAGAATATCAACCAAATATTTTCTCGTAGAACAAACTGAAAACAACAGGTGATTTTTAATGTAAACGCTAAAATATCATAGTTAAAAGTGGTGTTTTTTCCCTTTTTTATTACCTTCGTTTTGAATTATGTTTTTATTGAACAATTAGAATTAATAATTTTTTTTTGTTTCCCCATATAATATTATAAGAGTTACAGCTGTCTATTAGTTGCGAGTTACTTTTTGCACATTTTAACAATTTTTGTTAACTCTAGAAATTGTTGAAGTTTTACATTTCCAGCAGCTGCCTAGCATAGCATAGCATAGCATGTTGCAGCAGCATAGCTTAAGAGGAAAGTGGAATTATCGTCCTAAATTTTGCATTTCGTTTGGTTTTAGCAAATGTTTTATTTCATTAATATCTCCGGACTGGCTCAACATAGATTCTTGCAAAATAGCTCAAAAATTTGAAAAATTTGATAGGGCATTAATGAGATTAGATTTTAGACAAAATTAAAAAAAGCGATAAGGGTAGTTTTCACAATTTTGAATTTGTTACCTTTTTTTTTAGTGGTCGTAGAAAATTGAGCTAAGTACGATGAAAGTACTACTTATTAAGTTGTTTGAAATTTCATAGTTTTATGTCGATCGGATTTAGGGATGGAGAATATCCATCAATTATTTTTAAGCAATTTTTACTTAATATCTCAAAAACCCGTTGACCAAATAAGTTGAAATTCCCAAAAAAACATTTGGCTTATTTTCGCAAAAATAATTACTCCAATAAACTCACTCAAAAAATAATAAGGAGGCTGAATTGGACCCGTAATTAAAAAAATATATTTTTTTAAACTTAATTTTCAAACTAGAAACCCAACTAGTATTATTGTAAAGGACATAGAAAGAATTTTTTTTTTTTTTTTTTAAGGATTCCTATGGAAGCCGACTTAAGAGTTAAAAAAATTTTCCGATTTTTTTATATATTCTAATACTTAATCTGTTTTTAAATCGTAGCTGTTATTAAAATTGTTTACATGTAATATCTGTCAAGTAACGATATTGAATGGCTCGAATTTCTTGAGTTTTCTATTGATAAAAACTGAATAATAACATCTATAATTTTTAATTAAAGTTTATATAATATTACATAACAGCTTAATTTTATTATTTCTATTATAAAGCTTTTCACATTATGGACGTCGTGGGCTAAATTTTACAATCTTCTATCGGTTTCTTTTTTATTTTTTAACTTATAATTGCCAATCCTACAAACAAATTTCCTCGACGAGAGATAAAAATTGTAATAGAAACGCATTCGTAGTCATAATACTAATTTTCGAAACAATTTTTTTTTCTATTTTTAATTGAAAAATTAATTGCAATTTTATTTTAGAATTGCTTTTTTTCCAACCGGTAAAATAAATCCTGGTTTTATATGCTAAAATGCGTATAAACAATTTAATTTTTATCTCGTGTCTCATCCGTAGTTAACGAAAACCTTTGAATAGATTTTAATGAAATTTGCTGTCTAATTTCTACTTTAATGAAGCTATGAATTAATTTTAATCACCGTTTGATCAAACAGTGTTAGTATTTCTTGAATTTTAGTTTCGTCTATTTGTCTATTGGCAGTATGAAGACGACAGGTGAAGTGCGCTTGCGTTACGTATTAGAGGTACTACTTATATTACAAGAATTAATCAACTTCTGATTAATGCCATGTGCAGAGCAATATATTGCGATCGGTCGCTTATCTAATTTATTTAGTCCAGTTAGTGGGCAACTGTAAATATTAATGACATGTCTAGTAAAGCATTACTAATATAAAAGTACTCTTTCCACAATAGTATCGACATAGTCTTTCTACCTCTTTAGAACTGGAAATAGACCGGTGTAACTCGAGTACCATTCGTAACGTTAATTAGAATTAATAAATTAGACATTATACTTTCTTACTGTCCGGTAATTACCGATTTTGTTGGTGGATAACCACTTTAAAAAGTATATTACAAAACCCCTACTTAGTTTTCTCGCCTGAAAGCTATTGGAAAGTAGTTATAACTGGATCAACATTGATTCAAAATAGGACAGGAATATGAGAAATGATTAGTTTTCGAACAATTCATAAAGATTTTTTTTTAACTTTTTTTTTGTTTCAGAGGTGGGTAAAATCAAGTAACGTGGAAAAAGCAGTTCAAAAAGTACTTTTCTTTAATTCCTTTGTTCCGAATCGAATTTCATCTTGAAATAATATTGTGTTCATTTAAAGAAATTTGATGGGAAAACAAAACCGTTCTCAATTTTTTCCAATGTTACGAAACGAATAATTAATCTTCAAGTTGTTAAGATATGACGGAAGGGATATAGAAAGTTTTTCTTTATCAAACATGTTTATTTTAAAATAGAAACTATGCATATATTTTTGAACGCTGGAAGTCGAGAGTTCCAGCGTTCAAGCACTAGTAAAGTCAGTTACTTTTATACGGATTTGAATACTAGATCGTGGTGTTCGTTGATGCCTGGGTTTCAATTAACGACACATCTTAGGAATGGTTGAACAGACTATACAAGACTACACTTCATCTACAATCATACATATCATCCTCTCTGAAGTAATACCTGAACTGTAATTCCCGGAGGCTTAACAGGAAAAAGAAAAGAAAAAGGTATAATATATTTTGTACAACTACGTTGAGTTACGCCGTTTATGGATCATTTATACACTATGTTCATCTTTGTTGTTCTCCCTTTTGCATAACTAACACCTTTAGATGTATCGGTAACCGTTTTCGATTTATCTTTATATATCTTACTAATATAATATGCACGGATAAATGAATTAAAAAAATTAAAACGCAAATTTTCACATTTAAACCAGGAACAATAGTGACATCAGAAAAAGTGATGAGTCAGTCGGTTGTGATATTAACAAGTAACTCGACGAACGTGTCGACATAATGTTCAGTAATTATTATGGTTGAATATAAAAAGGAACTGGCCTCTAGTTGTTCATTATTATTTTAAATCACACTCATCTGCGTCACATGATTCTCTTTATTTTTTTAAGATTTTTTTCTTTAAAATTAGACATCGGTCGAATTGCTGCTCGTTTATGGGTAATGGACTTACAGTATAACTATTGAGTATATCCTTATATAAGACTAGGGATAGCGAATGAAAAAATAAAAATAATTTCAGGATACGTTCTGTTGGTCAAAAAAATTAAAAAAATGTTCATGTAAATACAGATTCGGAAACGCTTTTTGTACTGTTTACTGGAATCGAAGCGAAATATTTTGCACTGATTTCTACTCTAGCGGTGACATGCTGCTACATTGAAATTATGGGGAAAAATAATGATTAATTTTTTTTGTCTGAACCGTTAATATATCCCAGAGCTGTACCTCCGGTTGTTATTAAAAAAATTGTTGTATAACTCAAAGTAGTGAAATCGAAACGTGTACTGTTTTTTTATACTCGGCGTAAGTTTACTTAGTTAAATAGCCAGTAACCATAAAAATGTTTGGAGTTTTTTTTTTTTTAAAGCTTTACTTATATTTAATTTTAATTATTCTTTTACCGCTTTTTGAAGAAAAGTACGATATTATCACTTTCGGTCACATGATGGGTTTTGGGGTGAAATTAAATTTTCTTTACGTTTTGTGGTATGAGAAGTAGGAAAATACCATTTACTTAAAATTTAATTTACTTTTATATATGTATATAAAAGCTGGCAACACAGTATAGGACTTACAACTGTGACCTAAGTCCTACAACTGTGGGTTGTTTCTGATGCATGCCATACAAACACACACAACTTATTTAAAAATATCTATTATTTTATTTAGATGTAATATTTTTTCGTTTATTTAATTCAATGATTCCAACTAAAGCGCGCGCGCATACCGTATTTAATTCGCGTATGTGTGACGGTACTAGCGGTGATCGTCAGCGCTAATTAAATTAATGTAATTTCACAACTTACATGAAATAAATTTCGCTTGTACGGTTGGCAAACTGATGTAACCGCGAAGCTTAACGCACTAGGTACCGAGTCAACCGGGCAATCGAGTTCGAGACCCAGTCAGACCGGTTTCTGTTTTACACTTTAAATATTATTCATTTATTTAACTCTACCGCTCACCTGTGACGTCACAAAATAGCAGTTAATTTAGAACATTTTTTGGAATGGCGGGGGGGGGGTGATTTTTTAAAAATTGTTTTTTTGCAAATATCTTTATTTTTAATTGTTAAAAAATGTGCCTAAGGAAAATATAAGGCGTCTTATATTAGGCGCGATCTGGAGATACTGAGGGTAACCTAGCTCTACAGCCTCACCCCCTTGACCTTTTAAGTTGAAAATATAATGTTATCAATCCCTCATATATAGAATTATTCTGACTAAGTTTGGTCAAACTCAGTTCAGTAGTTCTGGAGATATAAGGTCATTTAGAGCCAGCACCTTAATCATTAACATCCGGAAAATTTTCATCCGTTTTTTTTGGGTTTCTTAGGTGTGAAAACGTCTAGATCCAGTGAAAACGGCATATACCTAAATCACAGAAATTTCCCTTTCAGCGCTTTAGCTCTGCTATAGCGCCAGACGACGGGAAAATTATATATATATAATTATTTTACGTAGGCACATATATATATATATATATATATATATATATATATATATGTGCCTATGTACAAAATTGGTGACTTGAAAATCTCCAAAACTAATAGATCAATTTCTCTGAAGTTGTGCATGTGAGAATTTGATAAAGATTGGTCGAGTTGTTCAGTTTCAATCAATTTAAGGTTGACAACAATAACATAACCTCAATTTGAGATTATGTTGACTTTGTATATTTTTCATACTTGCTTATGCAGTGAGTCACAGTGGTGAGTGAGTAAAGAAAAAATATATTTTAATATTAAATTTTAAAAAATTATAGCTCCTTTAGCGTTCTCATTTAATTTATGTTTTTTTTATATTTCTTTGGCAAAAAAATTATACAAGATAAAATAACGAAAAGTCGGTCTTCTTGCACAGAACTGCGAAAGAAGTTTTAAAATTTGAAATTTTTTTGTTTATCTAATAAAATTTATGTTAAACTAAAATCGATTTATTCAGTTTTCTGGGCTGTATATAAATTTTCTCTGTAGCTATTGCTCATACCATTTTATGATAGATTTTTTTTAACATTTGAGGGGACAAATATATAAAATCACCAACATTTCCTCATCATTTATATTCTAAAAATTTCAGTATTACTTTATTTTACTGTTTCAGAAGAAATCAGGAAACTCTACAAAGCGTTTCAAGATCTATATTTTTTAATTATGAATTTTTTTATTTATTTTACAATTAAAACAGCCTGAAACTACTTCCGTTTCTTCATGAAACTTCATAAACGATTCTATACATTTTATAATCGTAATAAAATAGTATTATTTTTAATAAAAATGAAAATTCCTCTTATGCTCAGTTTCTTTACCTTCATAAATTTTCGCAGAATTAAATTCTCTACAAATTTTGTATTCTACATTTATATTTATTTATTAGAAATTTAACTAAGTTATTTTACGTCAAACCTAAAAATTGTGTTTTCTCGAAAACAATTATTTTTTTATAATAATGTTATTAATTATACTAAATACAGTTCTGGGACCTTTTTTATTTAATTTTTTAATCCAAAACCATATTCAACTATTAAATTTATTCCAATTTAATTTTTAAAGATTTCATTCAGTATTGTTTCATTTTACTTAGTCTTTGAGCAGAAATTTGGACAAACTGTTTTGAAAACGAAGCGTTACCGGACATATGTTTACATGGATTTTTTTATATTCACTTTTAGAGCAAGACCTGAAATTATCTTATTTTAATGAGATACGCTGTATAAGATGGCAAGAGTAATTGTATTTGCGTACAACTCAATGTAAAAAATTTATCATTAAAATTGTTTGTGATGTATAATAAACAATCTCTGACGTAAATTACTGTGTTTATAATATTTAAATTACCTTATAAAACTCCAGAGAAACATTAACTGAAGTTAAGTAAGTAGCGCATTCAACTAATTTGTTTTGTCCGTAATCTGTTCAATAAAAACAACCCTACGCAATCACTCAATTTAATATATGTATTATAATAATAACATTGGCTAGTAAGTAGTGAGTAAGGGAGAGGGGGAGGGTGTGTGTTAGTGCGCGTGCATGAATAGTTACAGGACACACTGACACCATATTATTGTGCCCAATTATCTTTTGCTCTGGTCAGCCTGCCCTGAAAAATCTCTGATTGCAAAGTTGATATATCAGTCCATTCCAAATCTTAAATTTTTATGTGGATTTTACTTTATTTTTGTTTCTTCTGTTAACTGCTGAAATCGTTATTACACATATTTTATACGGATGACTCTGCCTGTACCTACACAAAAAAATTACTGACCCTAAATTTCCGATTCACCTTCTCCCGTTCCAACAAAATCCCCTTTCCGATCGATTATTCATAGATTTAATGAATTGACAAAAATTTAAGTAATTAATGTTTAATTTCCTACTATTTATGTGGTTTTAATTATAAATATAATGATTTTTTTATGCTAATTGCAGTTTAGCTTGAATCTATTCTTGCTTAACTCCTTATGGTATTGAAATAAATTTTTGAGAAAGATAATTGGTAATTTTAAGATAAGAATGAAATGGAAAACTTATTTTCAATTAGGGATTATCTATATAGATGTCTTTGAGTTCGATGATTACGATTCCATTAAAATTTATATATCGTAAGATGTATACAAATTTAAGGTTGAGGTTAAACTATTGGAAAATACATTAAATTGCTATAAAATCACTGCAGATCAAACCAGTAGAAGAAATCAAACCGGATGATTTGAAGAAAGTATCACTTCAGAATCGACCATAGTTCTTAAATTTTTATAAAGAATTTGTCCAACATATATACAGACTAATATATTCGTCAAAGAAATTAGGTGCGAAATAATAAATGCACATTGATGAGAGTTAAATTACGCTTGTGACGTAGTGTATATCTCTACCTCTACTATAGATAGACAAGGAATAAAATAGGGCACCAATAAATTATAAAATAAATTATTTTCATACAAAATATAGAAGTTTTTTAATCTCAGATACTTTTATTTACGTTGTTAAAGGGGAATATAATGCGCAGTAGTCGGGATTTTCAGTTTCTTAAATATTACTTATCGTATTATACTGGTAACTGGCAGACGTTAACCGGCATGTTTGACTGATAATAAAAATTGTGATATCTTGAAAAGATTTAAATTGCCTGCTTCGCGATTGCATGATATGTTAGACCAGCAACGATCTAAAACGTTAAATAGGTTCAGATATTTATGAAAGAAATTCACCTCTGTAATATTTAACCATCACAGGTCCATTTAGAGTGATTTAAAAATTGCAGAAGCGAACTGATAGCTAGTCGGTTCGATATTAAATAAGCAGTTTATAATTTTTTTTTTTTTTTTAATAGGGCGGTAGCAGAATTATGTACATAGAATTTCAAATCCGTTTGCGATTATAAAAATTACATCAAGTTGTCGTTTTATCATAAAATTTGGCGTTTTCAGAATGGGCGGTAAAAATAATGGAGAGTTTACGGTTGCGTAACACGATTGCCTCTGTATACCTAGTACTTTGTCGTATATATACGTTTTTTTATGTTTTGCGTCAGTCGTATTTTGTTAAATTTTATTGTATTCTGGTTATTGTTAATAGAAAAAATCGAAGTCGAAAGACAATAATCTACCCCCTTGACGTCGGATAGATCCTGACGACAGCTGGAGGAAATGTGATGTAAGAAGACTTGTTGAGTGGCGGTTGCCGATGTCTGTTACCGTTGTGTGTACCGAACCGAACGATGGATGTTGTCTATGTGTGGGTCGATGCGGCCTCGCCGTACCGATCGATACGATGGCGCAAGCTCCCAGCTAACTTCATTTCCCTCGGGAAATCCCATCCTCCCGTATGATACTTCCATACAAATTTCCTTAATGCCTTCCCTATCGTTTACAAACTCGATTCCATTTCGAGTCTTTTCTTTCTTCGCATTTATCTTTTCATTTTTCGATGTAACAATTATTTTCCATTATTTATACATCGCCGTTTTCCTTACGATAATAATTACACTACCCTTAAATTAAAAAAGGAATTTTAAAACAAACCGTGCTGTTAGATCCAGGAGTACAGGAATCATTATCGACTTCAATAAAACTTACATACATATTTTTTCTATATCTTATAAAGGGAAGAATAATACAGTAAATATTGTTAGAAGGATGAAGTATAATTATTTTTAATGCGGACCATAAGTTATTGCATCTCCTATATGAAGGAAGGTACATCTTGAAGCCGTGGTGATATAAAATAGCTTTCTGGGAAATTATTTTATTCTTTCGTATTTTAACATATAATAATTATATTTTATTTATTTTGAAGTTAAACTTATAACCTTTTTTTTGTCGATTAATTTCTTAAGTTTTTTCATTATTACAAAATGTTGGTCGGCTGTACGAAAATCTCTTAAGTTGTAGCTGAAACAGCTGAAAAAAAAATCCATTGCTCGTAAAATTCATAAGTTCGACTTCGGCCGGCCTTAGTAGATAAACTCTCCTCTGTAAGAAGTGTGATAATTTGGCACAGGTCAGATTTCAAATTATCTTGATGTTTTTATAAAGTAACTTTCTTTTGAGGGTTAATAATTATCGTGTTATTATTGCATCTTTGTTTAATTCACATTTCTATACTGTATTCAGTCAGCTTATAGAGTGAAGAATAAACAAACGTTGCGTTTGTGTGAGTGAGTTTTTCATGATTCTGCTGATTCACGTCCAGTATATCATGCCGATTCACAACGCGGTCATATCTATACACAACAATAAAATTATTACTCATATATAGTTACCGTACAATTAGTCATATAGTAATCACATAATCAAACGTTTATATGTTATGTCTTATCAGTTCTATTAAAACCCTTGTGATCTTTTCATAAGATCACTTTTTTGTTCTCGTGTTCAATTTTTGTGTTTCTGTTATTTATTTACTTTAATGTTACTTAAAGTTAATATAATGCAATATTTACTGGAACGTGAATGTAATTTATTCCTAGATTTGTGTCTGTACGACTTGAGTTATATCATTCTTTTGACACCATGTCAACCGATTCAGATGATAATAGTGAACGATTATTGATATCCCTTTCGAAAAAATGCCATGAGAAAAGTCTTAGGTCGTGCGGAAACACATTTTAAATGCTTAGAAAAGCGAATTACAGAATAATCCAAAGCGTTGATTTCGGATGTCGTTATTAAAACTGCTACATAAATGGAAGTTGTGCTGCTTCAGTGTACAATGAATGTGATTTGTGACTTTAAATCTACTAATCAATTGCGGTTTCCTAAGTTAAAGAAAACCCTGAAGGTCAATTGAAGAAAAAGTTGACCATTTTGATAAAAACGCGATTCGTAAAAAGTACACAATTCTTTTCGAAATGAACTGCCGACAACGAGAACATGTATATGTATATTTTAGTTCTCGTTATTTAGCTTATGTTTTAATCAGGGCCAAGATCCGACCGACCAACGAAAATTATCGGGAAAAATTGTAAAAAACAGAAAGTAAAATTTACTTCATATGGCTTTTATCCAATGATATATTTAAAAAAGAAGTTAAATAGAAAAGATAGAAGGTT
Source organism: Lycorma delicatula (assembly GCF_047948215.1). Lineage (NCBI taxonomy): Eukaryota > Metazoa > Arthropoda > Insecta > Hemiptera > Fulgoridae > Lycorma > Lycorma delicatula. Next base: position 152,094,602 of record NC_134456.1, on the reverse strand, counting down.
TTTGTTCCACAAAACAACTAATTGTTTAACATTTATTATTATTTAAAAAAATTAATAAAATTGATTTTAAACTTTTTGAAGTTTACAACAAATTAAACGCAATTTACTGACATTTAATTTGGCGTTAAATTTTTTAAAAAATCAGAAATTTATTTAATGAATTGAAAAACTTTTCTATTTTTTCAACCCGTGGAAATATAAGAAAGTAGGAATGAAATTCACCGGGTTGGTCTAGTGGTTAACGCGTCTTCCCAAATCAGCTGATTTGGAAGTCGAAAGTTACAGCGTTTCAAGTCCTAGTAAAGCCAGATATTTTTACATGGATTTGAATACTAGATCGTGGATACCGGTGTTCTTTGGTGGTTGGGTTTCAATTAACCACACATCTCAGGAACGGTCGAACTGAGAATGTACAAGACTAACACTTCATTTACACTCATACATATCATCCTCATTCATCCTCTGAAGAATTATCTAAACGGTAGTTACCGGAGGCTAAACAGGAAAAAGAAGAAGAGGAATGAAATTAATAATATTTCTTAAACAGTTTCTATTTACTGTGCTAATCAAATACTCAAAATATATAATCATGTTTTTTTCTATATATTTTCATTTGTATTATTTTTTTTTAAATAGGGTGTTCGAGAGGAAAATTCTAAAAAATAACTTTATAAAAAATGTCTATAAGTAACGTAAGATTAGTTATTTATTTGTGTACTGAGGTAAGCAGATGCTATACAGAACTAGGAGAACAGTCTCAGAGGCAAACGTCAGGATTAAAGACTATTAAAAAGCGATTGAGTAAAGTATCTATGTTTAGCCGTTAAGAAATAGTCTGAGAACGGTGTATAACGAAAGGAATGAAGTGAGATTACGTGTTGATGGCTGATGATGGAGACTTTCCCTTTCACCATAACTCTTTCATCCCTTGTCTACGACAAGTGGCAGTTGTCGTTTTGAAACGAAAATTTTGTGACATTGTATCTACGTCATTCTGTTTAAGGATATTTTTTTCTTAGAACCCATTTACTGAAATTTACATAAGATATTAGCGGTATTATAATAACAGACTGTACTTACATTATGATCTGAAAAGAAGGTTTTTGTGTTTAATGTTGATTTGTCTAGTAGCCAGAAGTAGATGTCCGCCATTATTCGTTCAAACATACGTCTGGTTGCATCTCTGTCAAATGAATTCATTCGTATAAATATGACTTCAGTAACGTGGCGTTTGTTCCGTACTCAAGCCTTTATCGTAATTTAACGAAAACACTGTTTACGTGCTTTCATAGTTTACAGCGGTCCGCACAGTTTACATGCAGATCCCCGTTACGGGGTCAAAAAATTAAGCTTACGAATGACAGACTAATGCTAAAATCGCATACCGATAAGTTAGGAATATCAACGTACGCTTTTCACTAATCCGACACAGTTGTATTGGTTGGTCGAATGGAGGGTCTTAAGTCTTGTACGTGTTACCCGAACGGTCGGGTATTGAATTTTAAAAAAATATTCATTTGTTTCTCTAAATTTCCCGTTAAGTGCCTATTGCTGTGAATAGATTTTGCCTGTTTTTATCTTTCATCTGGAGAAAAGAAATTTATCAGTTTCAAAGATTTGGCCGAGCCCAGCTAATATTATTGGATTATTGTAAATTTGTTCGAATAAAGTTCATGTAAATAATTTTTATAGTCCTTAACCACATCGCAAAATATTTCCAGTTAATCGCTGCACCACTTTGTAAATGTATATTCCTTCCCTTTGACAAATAAAGAAAACTATAGTATTTAACTATAGTCTGCTGCCGTTCAACCATGTGTTTTTTGCGAGCCAATCTCTGTTCTGCTCTTCCGTGAATTACACCACTATCCGGCTAATCTATCTTGTAATTCCAATTTCATCACACGACTGTTTGAGCATTGTCAATTTTTATACATTACATTCTTCTGTTATTAAAATTCTACCTGTTTCTCTTCACCACCCACGGGTTGAAAGAGCAACTTTTTAATGTAATATAGTATTACACTAAAAAAAAAAAAAAATATATATGATATGATATCACCAGCAGTTAAAAGTAGAATTAATGTAGAATCTTGCCAGTAAAATAGGCAAGTTACAGACAACTTACAATATCGATAAAAATGTAAATGACAGTTTCGTTGTAGATGTCGCGTTATCTTATCAGTAGGTTTCAGTGGTGAGGCTGTAAGAGAAAAATTCCTATCTACCAGCGAGGAACTTTACTGCAAAATTTCATAAAAAATCGGAACGTGCATTTGTCTGTGTCTACTACAAGAACCATGAACGAAACGGACTCTCTTCGTCAATGTATAAAGAATACTGACGATTAAAAAATATCTAATGAAAACTTTTACTCAGTTTTCTTATTTTCTAATTAAATCTTGTTTGTGTTCTTATGTAAATTGATTGTAATATATGTTATAATTAGTGATGTAACATATTTCAAATCCGTATTTATTATACTACTGACAATTCCTTTGCATTCTTGTTTTATATTTTTAATTTATTTTTTGTTTGGCCAACTACTGACCACGGTGAAGCAACATTTTGCGTAATTTCTTTTTCTTCTGCTTATTTTCTATTTTCTGAGATATTAGTCCTAGGATTTTCCTCAAAATTTTCCTTTTTTTCCTGTTGCATTTATTTCACCTGGTTCCATTCTGATAGGTACAGACGTTCTGTTTGATAACGGTTTTGTCATGCCTGTTTTTTGCTTTATTGAGGTGCTCTATTGTTAGCTGGTAGGCCAGTTCCATTTTCCTCATTCTTGTTTGATCGGTTTATTTATCTAAACCATTAATTTGATTATTTCTCCCAGATATTAAATTTATTGACTTTCTTGAATTTTCCACGTTTCGTATTTAGAAACTTGAACGAATCTTTGATGTTATTGGTGGTTGTCATAAAGTAATTTGTGGTTGTCTTGTTTTGCTATCGTTTGGAGATTCTCCAGTTAATAACAATTCTTTTCAATATGGACCCAGTTTTAATTTGGTGGTGTTTTCCAATTTCTTTCTTCTTTTCTCTTATTAGTTTCTCTTTCTGGTTTAGAAAAAAAATCTTTTACCTATTAATTATTTTTCTCACTATAACAGAAGAAACTTTTTATCACCAAGGAAATGCAAATTTTAATAAGTTTGTGATTGTGTGAAACTGAGACGATAAAGTTTTGAAAAAATATTCATAAAAATTATAATTTATCCGACATACTTATTTGAAAAGTACGGTATTTCAATACCTTTTCACATATCGAGTACATTTTATTACAACTAATTGTAGTCTTGACTCTTTTTGCTGTAGTAATAGCTTAAAATTTTAGGTTCAGTTTAAGGATTCGAAGGAAAGATTTACTTTCAAATCCTACAAATATCGGAACGTTTATTATTGTATTCATTTCAATATCGGTACAGTGTAAACGTTCATAAGCTCTTATCGCTTCGAAATGAACATTTTTCTAGCTGTTTATTTTCGAAGGAAAAAAGAGAAGAAAAACTTATAAGTTTATCTTAAATATTGCTATTACTACTTATGTTACGTTGACTGACATTTTCATATCTTAACAATTTTTTATCAAAATAACATCTTTTATACGCAAAATGTTTTTTTTTTCTTTGAATAAAATTTATTAAAAAAATGATTATAAAATAAAACCATATAAATTATATATTTATAAGTAATCATTATTTTTTCATTAATTTATATTCTAAGAATTTGCGGTATATACGAGTAATATAAACTTTTAATAAATATATTGACTTAAAAAAAAGAATTAGACCAAAAAAGATACGAAATAATGATTTTTTAGTTATTTTTAAAAATGTTATCTTTTAAAGTAGGGGCTGAATTAAAAAGAAGAAATTATATAAAGGAACTTGCATTCCATGCAAGCTTTTTTTAAGTCATTAAGTAGTTTGAACCTACCGTTATTCACGCTTCTCCATTATTACACGACTGTCCAAAAAGGAGTGTAATGTATTTAGGGTTATGTATGTTTGTTTCATAGTAGCAGCTCAACGGCTGCACCGAAGTAGATTTATGACCCGCTTTGAAATCCTAACATTACCGGTAGTGTCATAGGATATATATTAATATAACTTAATATTTATACTTTAATATATAGCTCTGAACCGTGGCCCTTTTATTACTGTTTGAGCTGGGCTTGAACTGAATGATTCAAATCAAACGAATGAATAATATAGAATTAAATTTACGGTAAATAAAATAAAATAGTATAAAATAAATTTATTTTTAATAAAAATTTCTGTTTAGTAATAATGGGTTTCCCGTGGTGACTGTGTGTGAGGTTAGAGTGGTGAGGTGATGCTACCCCCTCTTACGCGGCTATACCAATCGGTACCATGAACTGGTAACAAACAGTATGCTGCTGGCGCGCTTTTTTGGAAGGTACAGTGGGGTGCTCTGATAATATCGCTGAAAATAATTGTCCGATTTTCAGAATTCAAATGTGGTATTTGTTAGTAGGTTGAAGGCTAACTTTTTCACGCATCAGGTACTCTCTGTCTGACAGATCACGATTATTCGGAGATGTTATACCTTCGTAACCGATCTTCCGGTTTTCTAAATTCAAACGTGGTACTTGCTAGAGCAATGCAAAATCACGATGGAACCAAACCAGAAGAAAAGCAGTGTTTGTCAGCAATTTTTTTGTCGGCAGTCGTGTTTTTTTTAATTTTTAATATTTATCTCTTGTTTTATTTCGATTTTAATTTGTTATAATCGAATTCGAATTTCCCTACAATTCCAGAGATATCAGATTTATTTCAAAACGCCTATTAAATCCCAGAATATACTTCTTTTGCAAAAAAAAAAAACAGCTAAGGAGTCTTTTAAAAATCGTTTAATTGAACTGGTACTGGAGGCAAAATGATGAAAAAGGGTTAGATGAACAATTTATTAAAACATCAAATTTTTGTCGCCGTCGATTAGTACTTTTTTATAGCTTTAAATTTTACTTTTCCGAAAGTAAAACTGTTAATGACACGTAAGCATTGTTTTTTAATTTTACGCGGAAAAGACTAGCGGTTCTAATGGTGTAATTATATTTTTCTACTATGTATATTTCTTGTTTTTTTTACGACGAATAAAGTAAAACGCTGGCAAAGGGTTATACATAACTTTCCTTGCTTTTCTCTTGAAAAAGTTTTATTTCAACGAGTTAATTATGCAACAAAATTATAAGAAGAAAAAATTATAAAAGAGAATAATTGGGTAAAGGATGAAAAAATTCGGTAAAAATAATTTGGGTCACTTTGAACCCCTTGATCAAATGAAGTTTTTGCCTTAAAAATTATGCAGAACTAAAATTGTAACTAAGAAATTAATAAAAAATCTTAGTAAAATATTTTGGTTTCTCATCGATCTCCTTTGACCGAATGACGGTTTCATCATGAAATTAAACTGAATTAGAGTAAAATTATTAAAGAATTTTAGTAAAAACATTTAGATTCAATTTGGCCATCTTGCTCGAGAACTACCTCATTTAACATCTTTAAAAGTCACAACTTGAAAAATAAATAAATTATCAGAAATTAAAATTGATTTTTAATTTTTAAGTCGACCTTCGTAGGACACTTTTTTTAAAAAAAAAGTTCCTATGTTGCCTAAATCAATTAGGTTTTCAATTTTAAAAATTGATGTTAAAAAATGGTTTAAAGTACGTGTCTCATTCAGCCCCTTGATTTTGGGGCTTAAAAATTATTTTATTGTAGTAATAATATACTTTTATACGTCGGCCCGATTTAGTGCAATTTTAGGCAGGTAGGCTTAAAACAACTTCATCATCATCATCTGTATCAGTCCCATACACTATCTCTGTCTTCATCTACTTCTCCCCAAGCGTTCACCATCGTCCACTTGTAGTTTCCAGTCTTCATTTCATCTATTAGCAGCTATACAGTATAACCATAGTGGAATGCCGATTAATCGGATCAGTAGTCTTTCCTAGATCGAATCCAAATAACCGGAAAATTAAAAAAGGTTTTTTCATACGTACAGTAATCATTTTAATGTTTTAATGGGTATGACATGTTATAAAAAGATAAAAATATAATCAAAAGCAAATACATTTCAGTAACATTAAAAATGTACTCAGAACTTAAGTACACAATATAATAAAAAACAGATACAGTAATACGTTACAAAAAATCTAATGTTTAGAAATTTCCTAATAAAAGAGTCAGAGTTTACAAAAATTGTCGGAAACAAATAAAAATTTCCTACCCTATTATTTATAAAAATGTTATTTAAAAAAGATTTAAAAAATCTAAAGGGCGTATTGAAGAGAAATTTAGTTAAGCTACTTATGGATTATAAAACTTAAAACTTCGAAAAAACTCGAAATAAATTGTTGTACGTTTAATAGAATAAAAACTTACTGAAAGTTAATAATGAACATATGTTTAAAAACGTTATTTTTTACTTCCTTGTACGAAGTAAAGGAAGTATTGTGATCGCGGAACATTTAGGTTTTCAGATCTCAACGGAAATATCCATTTTCACCATACCTGAATCCATTTTGACTAGTTTCGGCGTGACGTCTGTACGTACGTATAGGCGTATGTATCGCATAACTCAAAATCGATTAGCCGTAGGATGTTGAAATTTTGGATTTAGTACAGTTGTAACATCTAGTTTTGCACCCCCCCTTTTTGATTGCAATGGAAATTATAATTAGAATTTTAATTAATGAAACATTTGGATCTCAAAGAAAGGCACTCGGTTTGAATTAGACTTCATCTCCTTTTGTTTTTGTTTTTTTAACTTTTCTTTTTTTCAGTTTAAATATAGAGTCGTATTATTTTTGGATTTTCTAGTTTAATTTCTGTTTATTTTTATTTAATTATTCTGGAATTTCTGTTTAATTTTATCTACATTAAAGTTAATTACAGAGTGACTAAATTCAGACCCTCACAAAAACAACATATATACTGAGGCATACATGCGTGCTCTTTAATATAAATTGCAAAAAATTCTTATCTTTTAGTTCATTACTCCTCTGATGTTGTCGGACAATATTCTCCCTAAGTCGGAATTGAGCATCATTTCGTTTGTTTTTTGTTGCCTATTATTTAATCGCTCGTTGGTTTGATATAATTCTTCTGACCTTAATTTGTGTACACGTTCTCTAGTTTTCAAATTTTCTCTCCCTTTATATCTTCATCATCTTCTCTTAATCGTTTTGTTCTTTCTTTGCTTTTAACATTTTCTTCTCTTTATATTTATCATCTTCTGTAAAATTTTTTATTCTTCCCTTGTTCTTAACATTTTCTTTTTCTTCATATTTATCTTCTTGTCATTTTTTTGAGATATATTTCTTCATGTTATGTTTCCTTTTCCTGTATGATTGTTTCTTTTTTATTTTTGATTATTCACCAAATAATCCAATAATAAAAACTGAATATTTTACACCGTAAAATTAACATTTGTGACCAGTATACAGGAGTTCACTAAGCGGAATAGTTTAATTATTATTAACTTTTATTTATACGATACACCAGAAAGCTAAACATTTGTTAATCAGCAAATCACGAAGATACGAATAATATCTAGTAATACGAGTAATAAAGGGACTTTTACTGTATCCTAATATTTCTTGTAAGATTGTTGAATTAATAATTGTATAAATAATTGATGTTAATAGAAACGTATTTCAGCAATTTCGTAGCTGTCCACTTTATTAAAGAATTTATATTTTTTTTTATCTTTACATCCCCGGGCCGGTCATTCCATTAAGTATACTCGTCCCGGGGACGTGTCCGTTAACTCAAAGGAGGCCTCCCCTTTATTAAAGAAGTGGAGAATCTCACTTTGAAATGAAATGTAGCAAGAAATGTGTATATATAATTTAATAGGGGTACAAGGAAGTCATGTGGTGTCAACATCAGATTTTTCTTAAAAAGAGCTTCAGTATCACTTAATAGTTTAAACAAAGAATCTGCATAGAATCGCATCCTTTTATTCGCTCCAACCATTCCATAACGACAGACATTCATGAGATTTTCAAGTGACGGCTTTGGAGGCAAATCATTACATTATTACATCATAGCACATGCTTAATCAATTAATGTGTCTTCATCAATCGTTTTGGAATTTATTTTTATAATTGGTTTAAGAAAGGCGTAAATTTACATATGTTTTGTGCTATACGAATTGCAAAAAAAGTCAAGAAAAACGTAAGATGGAAAAAATAAATTTCTTATTGAAGGAAAACTGTATTTTAATAATATTTTTAATTTTTAAAAATATATTAGTGCGATATTCAGATAATCGGCGCCGGCGTTCCACTGTATATAGCCGGGATAATAAAAATTATTATTATTTCTATCCGACCATTTTGTGATACGACTTTTCAGAAGTTAAAATGTAAAAAGAATTTTCACTTATTCTTTTAGTAAACACTGAAATAAGAAGAATTTTTATAATTAGTAAAATAATGTCGAGCCTGACCGAGAATCGAACCAAAAACTCTGGTTTAAATCTCGGGATGACTGTTTTTGATGTGTCTATTAACTATAATGTTCTACATAAAATAAAATAAATCTATCCAAAATAATGGTTGTTCCTATTTAAAAAGTTAAAGATTTTGTAGTTAACAATTTTTATTACTTATTATAAGTAAATATTTTTTTTCTTATTGAATTTAATGTTACAAAAAAAATTAATTTTTTTAAAGTTAATTAGATCTATCTCTTTTTGTGAGAATAATTTAAGTATGATTTTAAAAAAAATATCACGGTGCTCTTGAATTATTATCTCACTTCATAACACTTTTTTTCTACTTTTACTTCTACTCGTATTATAATTATTATCTTCATGATAGTGGCATTTAAAAGTGCATAACAAGCTGCTTTTAATGAAGACCTACCCTGAACCACAATACATCATCATTATCATCATTTTCTTCATAATAATCATGTTTAACACTTCAGTTCTTTTCTTTATCAAACCCTAACCTCTACCCTTATTTTATCTAACCCTTTTCACTAATTTTACATTTTATTTAAGAAATTACGCGTAATATTTAATGATGTAATATCTTTCATAACTTTCATTCGTTTTGTCTACTTGTGCTTATTTGTTAATTTTAAATAAATTTACGTTAATTAGGTTTTCAAAATGATCAAATACCATGAACTAACCCAGTTTTCCGATATATATTAGATCTTATTTATTACCTGAAATAGAATATATTGACGATAAAAAATTAATTCTAGAAAAATGAACTTTTTAACGATAACTGTCACAAATGTTACTTTTTTAATACGTAGTTACCACTTTAAAATCGTCTAATAAAATTCATCCATTTTGTATGAATCATTTAAAAAAAGCTGCCTTTAAAATATGATAGAAGAAACACCATCCAAAATTAACAAAAGGTTTGTTAAAGTTGTCGTTATCAACTGGTTCTATTTGGCGCAGAACCCTTACGCCACTGCTGTTTCCATCCGTTTGTAGTTTTCCATTCCCTGTAGTTTCCAATCTTCACCTCATCTGTTAATTTAATCCTTCTTCCTCACTTTCTTTCTTCTATTGCTGATCTTCCTAATCTGTTTTTTCCGCATAAGTGCTCTTTCTTCTTTTATCCTGTTTATTTCCTTATTCATCCTCTTATTTTCTCCATCCTTCTCTACATCTATATTATCTCAAAAGTCTCAATCCAAGTTTCTCTCTTTCTCATCGTCCATCCTTCACTTCCATACATCAAAACATTTGGCTAACTTTTTCCTTAACTAAGTCCAGACATCTACTGCATAATAATTAAATCTTCTTACAGAAGGCTTCCTTTGCCATCGTTATCTTTCCTTTTACTTTCTTTGCACTCTCCCAGCCCTTTTTCACCATAGCCTTCAAATATCTAATTTTTTACTTATTTTATCGTTCCTTTACGTGTCATCACCACTTCTCTTTGTTGTTTACCTCCATTACTTTAGTTTTTTATTTACTTATTTTCATTCCTTCCTGCAGGACTCTTAATCTTTAAGCGCGTTTGTACCATCAGCAGTTAACCATGTCATCAGTATTACTATATCATCTTTAAACCTTAGCATCTTATTTTTCGTCCTTCTACACTTATTCCTTCTCTTTCTGCTAATACATTTCTAATTAGACTTATTAGGTAAAGTTGTAACCGATTCTAATTATTTGTTTTAATTTTCACCGCTTGGATTTTTTTCTATGCAGGATTCATCAGTAAAAATAGTTCTTCCAAAAGAATTTCCCATGCGTAAAAAAAAGAGGTCGGGTAAGCTTTTTGTCTTATTAATTTTAGTTCAATGGTTTTATAGCTGTATATTGTAGCATTTATTCCTAGGAAGCTAAGATATCTCTGATGATGTGTTGGTCTTATTCAAACCTTTATAAAGGGGTAAGAGCAAATACATCTTTGTTTTTTATCATTTCTGAATTCAAAGTCATATTGTTGTTCTAATTTGATGATTCCATTATATTACTATGTCATTTTGTTTATGTAATTGGGTAATTTCATTCAAGGATAAAGGATAATAAGCCTAATTTTGTTTCCTTTTTTTTGCTCTTATCGATTACTTCTGAATACTACCCATTTATGCCAATTAATTTTGGTTGCAATTGATCAAGCGGATGGAGATATACTCTTCCTATTTAAAAACCTTATTCAGGCTCAATTAAAATATTAACACTTGTGACTGTAAATGCCTCAAACATCGACTAAGTAACAAGTCAAACGCTATGCCAAACTCACACCACTCAAAAATTTGTTACACATAACAACAAAATTCAGACCTACATTCCATCACTCACTACAACATACACAAATTAACCGATGTAAAAATGGTTTCCAATCTGGTCCATAAGGGAGTCGAGGACAGACCTCTTACTCTCACCCAGCTCCATGTCAGAGTCCCGCGTGATTTACTTTATCACACTCGAAAACCGATCTCGGCATGACAGTACCACACCTCACGGCTCGGTTGCATGGACTACCACGCCTTCAGTAGTGTGGTCACGCCCCCTGCTGACAGCGGTTCTGTCACTCGTCTTTAACAATTACTGCTCTAACCAAACTAACCGAAGCTCGCTGCCAGTACACCTATTTCTGACCAATCAAATGTCCCGGCCGAAATCCTAGCCACACAGGAACCTCTTTCGTTTAAACACCTTCAGCCGATCTACGTAATGCAAGAAAACGGAAGAAATCAGCCAGTGTTCAGATTCATTTGTTTTCTTTGTCCTCTTGTTTAATGTAAACAATTCCTGTCATCTACTTTCTTCTTATTTGTTAATGAACCTGCTGGTCTTATTCATTATTAGAATTATTAATTGTACGTATTTGACTCTTTCCTTTAAAATGTTGAAGAAATAACTAAGAACGTTGGACTAAAAACGTTAAAATGTTGAAGAACTAAGTTCTTTATCTGTCCTAGCTAGACAGCATATTTAATATATATTTAAAAATGTGAACTTAACTAAAAGTATGAAACTATTGTTACAATGTAATGATTAATTCAATTTAAAGTAAATAAAGGAACTGCTTAAAAATACTTGGTTATCCGGCAATTAGTTAATGTATACAGTTTACACAACCAATTACTCCGTGGCTGGAATTGTTGTACGTTATTTTTGGCCCTCCATGCTGGATTATTAAAAAAATATGGATAAGAGCGGATAATTTTCGAAATACCAGCTATTTGTGAAATTCTAATATTCTTATATATATATATAAATACATTGCAGCTTGGCAAATTCAATTTCCATTGCTGATCTTCAATAATAATAATAATAATTAAATTATGATTGAACGAAAATCTTATTTTGTAGTTTCTTCACTACATTGAAACTGGGTTCATAATTTATGTTACCTTACACCATTTATATATTATTATTTTTTAATTTAGTTTTTCTTTTTTTTGCCATATTAGTTACTGTAATCATTATGGATAAAGAATGAAATTATTATGACAAAGAAAGTCAATTAAGGCCTCCATTACAAGAATTGGATTATTAACAGATAAATAGTTGGCATAGAGTAAATAATCAAGAACATTCTGTAAACACAACTATTAAACAATTACAATTGCAACCTATCTATTTACCATTGTTTAAAAGTGACATTCTTGAATTGCCTCACTTTTTTAATATATTTAATGATTTAATCACACTTGAAAAGATTTAAAAAATATTCAAAAATTACATTATTTACATTCGTAGCCGAATTATTTTTAAAATAATTTTTTTAAAAAGAGAGTCATTAGATCTTCTATCTAAATTCATTAATGACATTTCTTCATTTGTCAACTCACTTGAAGCAATGCAACTTCCAGTTAACATATTCGAATTCATTGTAATTCAATTTTTAACAACGAGGCTGGATTATAATACTGCCAGATTACGGAAGGAAATATTATGAAATAAGGGCTGTCCAAACTTTCAAAAGTTTCTAGAATTTCTTGAGAGCAGACGACACATCCTGAAAAATCTTAGTTTACGTTCTACAAACTCACGATTCAGTCATTGGAAATGTTAAAGGACAACATTACAACAATACATTTAAATTTCATCGTAAACATCCTACTTCAAACCTTAACAAGACTCATAAACAACATAATGTTAGTTAGTATTGTAGACCTAACTTTAATTTAGATCTAACAAACAAAACATTGTTTTGTAATTTCAATCATCAATTACAAAAATGCAAAGAATTTTTAAATTTATCCGATGATGAAAGAAGAGACATTTTAGAACATAATTGTTGTCTCATATGTTTTCACTAAGTTCATAGTAATAATCGATGTTACTCAAATAAATTATGTGATTTTTGTCAATAAAGACACAGCACACTCATTCATACTGATAAAATTGTTTCTAAATTAAGCAATGATAAATTCAATAATAATGACTATTGTTCAGAACTAAACAAAAATGTAATTTTGTCTATTGCTGCATATAATATAGATGATGTTTTCGGTCATTCTCATATGTATAGAATCTTGTTAGACTAAGGCAGTCAATTAAACTTTTGTACATATAAGTTTGCTCGCAAATTGTGACTAACTCAAAGAAGATTTTCCTATTTCAGCCATAAATAATGCATTAGCCAAATCTGATTATAGTGTACTACTTCCATTGCATCTATTGCATAGTCAGATATAACTAATAACTTTCTATTATATACATTGAAACTTTTCATCTTAATCTACCTTAAAATCTATTCTTTGCAGATACTAAATTTAATATATCAAATAATATTGATATTTTAATCAAAGCCCAGTTTTATTTAGATCTTACTTTACCTCGTAAATTTATTCGAAATTCAAGATATCCTATTATTCAAGATACTAATCTAGGATATATTCTTAGTGGTTGTCTTCCTAATAAATTTAAACATAAGAATTACATCCCTTTTTAAAAGCAGCAATAACTTAGATCATTCTACTATACTTGAAAAGTTTTTAAAAATTCATGAAATTGATTCTGATGTTTCATTTAATGAAACTTCTACATGTGAAACACACTTACAACTTCATACCACTAGGAACAATCAAGGCAGATTTATCGTTTCAGTACTACATAAATCCGATAAACTCCGGCTAGGTGATTATTTCATTAACGCTAAAAATATTCTTATATCTGGAACGAAGATTATGCAACAATTCTAATCTGAAAAGGGAATATTCCTCCTTTATGCAAGAATACTTAAGATTAGGTGAGAAAGTTCTTAAACATCAAAAGGTCATACGATCAGCCCAAACAGGCGCAGCGTACAACACAATAGTCTCACTGACACCCTTGTAAAGGATACGCATGGTACGGAAATTCAACCCCCAAACGGGATGGATAACTTTAAGAATTCCAAAAAAGGCACCAACGGCCTACTTGGCAACGTATTGAAGGTGCTTCTTGAATCGAAGATTCTCATCAAGGATTACACCCAAGTATTTGTGATCAGAAACATATCTGATAGGAAGGCCGGCCATTGAAACTCGCGTTCGACGCGAATTGGCCTGCTGACCTTTCAGCAACATCATCGTGGTTTTTTCCGGACAGAAAATCATCTTATGCTGGAGACTTTACAACCTGAGAATCTCACATGCATGAACAGCTCTAAATTCTATCTCATTCCGCGAATCCCCCTCAACCAACAATAGCCTATCATCTGCATAAGCAATGATGCGGCGGCCACTAGTCAACCTTAACCGCAATATAGAATCGAACTCAATAATCCAAAGAAGGAGACTCAGTACACTGACTGCGGGCATCCTTTGAACAGGGTCTTCCCTACTTCTGAGCTGCCATTACGAAGGCCTACAGTCCGATGGCTGAAATAAGTTGAGAGCGTTTCTAATTCATTCCATGTACAACCAAGCTTATGCTTTTGAAACAACTCAGAAGTTATTACAAGCCTCGGATATAACCAGAAAATCACCTAGCACATATTTACATACACTGGAAGAGGCAACTTTCATTACCCTCAGTGTAGCGTTTTCCGTGCTTTTGCCAGGCCGGAAGCCATATTGGCTGTTCATCAACAAACGCTCAAAAGTTAACTGCGTGCAATAAAAATAGGTCAGTTAGAACTATCAAAATACAGTTCATATTTTACCGAACACACTACAATAGCTAATACAAATTAACAGGAAATTATAACAGTAAGATAACAATTACAAAATCAACAATTCACTTTATGCGACAATTATATACTTTTAATGTTTACAAAAGGAAAATCGCTTACACTTTTATAAATGAGTAATGTCACTTGGTCTCCTGTTAACGTTGAACTCATCGTAAACGTACTTAATCAGAGACAATAACATTTTCCAAAGAGGGAATACTCATGACGCACTCTTTTCTGGTTTGATACCGTTCACTCACTTCGAATGCTCTTTCACATTGATCGCATTTGGAGATGAGATTGCGTTCCGGTCCTTCGTAGATCGGGGTTTAAAATGTTTTTTAACTTGGGTTATTCTTTGGGAGATTAGCAAGGTGTTTGCGTCTTTCTCCCACGCGATTCCTTTTCAGTCTGTCCATTGAAGACCTTTCGGTGCTGGTACCTTACGGTCCAGCAGGAGTGCGCCCGAAGAGGCCGTAATTGTTGGAGGGTGCCATGCATTCCCGTTGCGGAGGGACTCGTATGAGCTGTCGGTAGGCCAATAATTGTAAGATGAGGGAAGGATGATGAATCTAGGTTTTATAGATTCTTCTTCTTTCTCTTCATCTTTTTCCTCTTCTTCTTCTTCGGCTTACCTTCTTACAACAGCTGAGTTTGGATTGAGCCGAGATCGCTGTAGTGGAATTTTTTCTTGAGTCTTTTTCTTTTTGTCTGACCCCGTGTTTTGTAGTTGTTGTACAATGCACCATTGTAAAAGCTCCGTTGAGAGATTCTACCTATCGGGAAAATGGCCGCGGGAACTTGGATATTAAAAAATAGTGCTGTAGTCAGATTGGAAGTTGAGAGATATTTTCTACAGAAGAGCAGAGGATAGTAGTTATTATGTGCTATTACGCTATTATGAGAGCAGACGAAGCTTTGCCACCCCTGGATCTGAAAGATGCGCAGTGCGCGACCCGTGTACAAAAATACTCCCGAGAATACCAGAATCACGGCTTGGGAAAGTAGAGCTCCACAGACGGTGGAAACAGATAGACCTGCAGTATAGCAGTCGATACCCCTAAAACTCTAAAAAAATTAAAATAAAACAATATATAAATAAAGAATAATAATAATAATGGAAGTAATACGGTACAGCCTTATGAAGAAGGATGTCAGACACAAGATGGTGGGAAAGTTGGATGTGAGCTCTGCATATGGGCATTGATGTTATAGTATTCTCTAAGTGTAACGTCCGTTGTCTAGCATAGAACCATCGGAGCGGAAAATCCCTGTTCACAATTTCTCTTTCTAGTAATCGGAGTGGAACAGATTAGTAGATTGCTAGGTAGGTAGGTAAGTGAATGCCGTCGTTACGCTCGACGCGGTTTATCAGTGCAATAATCAAAGCAAAGCAAACCTGTCTTCCCAACGTTCCTTACCTTCATCTTTTAACAACCTTGCTAGAAATGCTCCTGGTAGAAATCGGTCGGAGGGTTATACCGTTTGTTACATCAAACGTCATTACTGTTGGATAATATGATAAAAAATAAAATTGATCCAGAAAAGAAAATAAATCCTAAAACAAATGATTTTTAAAAAAGTGAATACACGGAAAACTAGTCGGCTAGATTATTTTTTTATTTAAAAAGTGATATTAATTATTTATTCAAAGTTAAAAAAAATCAGTCGATGGGTTAAAATAAAACACTCGCTCTCCTTACAATTCGAATACGTTGAAGATAGATCCAAAGAAACGTTTACGACATTGTCGCATCATAAAGACCAACTCAAACAACAAAAGCCCTCGCAGAGTACTTTAGAATGCCTCATTATGTATCCAATTTATTGCTAACTAAAATAAATGTTTATCTAAATAAAAAATAGCAAGATACTCATGAAGACGAGCGATACTACTGAGAGAGTGGGTAGCTGTTAGTTAAATTAAAATTTTAACCTCGTTTGTGTAAGTTCGGAGTATCATGCGCATAATAGTAATTTAGGAATTCATGTTTTTGTTGAAACACCCTGTTTCCACAATAATAAATGCTTTAAATATTATTCTTATTGGTAACACTATTTAAATTATTATTACGCTATTTTTAATAATCGGAACAGAATAAATGAAGAAATATGATTTTATCGCTCGTAAATATATGTTAGTTTTGTAAAAACTATAAAATCAATTAATTTTTATAAAATCGAGTCGTTCTGTTATGTTAAATTAATTCTTAAAAATAACGCTGAAAGTTAAAATTGCCTTAATTGCTACTGGCGCTTGACTAGCGGTAGAATTAACATAGGACTGTTGCATACATTTCTGTGGTTCCAACGGATCGGGCTACGTTTGTTGAGAAATGTTTTTGACCTTTATAACTTATCACGCATTCATTTTTACCTTACTTCCTTGTACGAAGTAAAGGAAGTATTGCGATCGCGATAAATTTCGGTTTTCAGATTTCAACAGAAATATTCATTTTGACTGTCCCTGAATCCATTTTGACTAGTTTCGGCGTGACGTATGTGCGTATGTATCGCGGATAACTCGAAAATAATTAGCCTTAGGATGATGAAATTTTGGATTTAGGACTGTTGTCATCTGGTTGTGCACCTCTCCTTTTGATTGCGATCGACTCCAAAAGTGTCCAAAAAAGCCCCAAATCCAAAAAATTTGGATTGCAGTGTAATCCCTCATTGAGATCTTTTCAACGATATATCATAAGCGGTACTTATTTTCATTGGTTCCAGAGTTATAAATCATAAATTACTGGATGTTTCAATCAACTGTCCAACATTCATATTTATTAATAGTATTATGAATGTAGTATATAAATAAAGTAAGTATATACGATAATAAAATACATGAAAAATACAAGTTTATTTAGGGGGAAAAATAATCCTTGCACACAGTTATTAAAGTAGTGAAAACCAAAAATGTGGTCGGCAACTAATTCTACACTGTTCTCACACTACCAGAGTACTGAATAAACTACCGTACTCTGTACCGTATTGTTACGGACCGGTTTGAAAATATCGATTATAAAACAAAATGATATTTTTTATCACAGAACTGGTGGAATTTTACTGTACTATAAGAACGCATTGCTACTTTGAATAAACCGTTACCCGGTGTACAAAAACAAAGTTTAAGTCACATCGACAATGATCAGTCATTCCCAGGTGACTCCCAGGATCCACTACTAACACATCAACAAAACAATTTTTTTTTTTAGATCGAAGTAGTTTCCTACTCTAAGCAAAATAAAAGGATTTAATCATTTAAAAAGTTACTGATCCTAGAAAAAATTATTTATTTGTATTCTCATTCTACTAAAATTTACTTAAAAGTGGCATCATAATGATCAAAATAATATGAATCGTTTTCCAGAAATTAATTTTTTGTACTTTCCCTGAGTAATGGCTGTATATCCCTACCAAGCAACAATAGTACCTCTATGCTTACAGTTTAGACCAGTTATTTGTCGTTAACAGAATAATCATATTAATAAAATTAAAATGAGAATAATTAGAATTAGAATAATGAGATTATTGAAATAGTTTTGTTCTAAAATCACTTAATATTTTCAATTTTATACATATTACCACAAAGTCGTATCGTTAAATAAGTCAATATTCATAAATAAATCACAATGTCTGAGTGTATGTATTTAATGGTATATCCATCACTCCACCGACCATCCTATCGAAAAGGTAACGTCTTTGTTTTTCACTTGAAAATTTCGGTGTTCGAAATCAATAATCCTTGGCATTTTTTCACACGCTAAAACATTTATCTCTTATCATAAAAAAAGAACTTAAGGTGTGTAATCTGGCGCACGCCTCTAGTTATCGTAATGTATCCACCGATGTTCCCTTAAAACTGAAAAACCGCTGGTTCGATTTGAATTATTTTCTTTACCGATACATTTATGAGTTTTTAGGCGTAAATCTATCCAGCCAGCCCCATCATCAGATGAATAATAATTCCTAAAGAGAGATTGCGATATTTTCTTTATTAAAATTTTAAGCCGTTGATTAAATCACATTCTGTTAATAGATAAAAAATATTTTTTTATTCTGATAGGTTCATAATAAAACACTATACAAAACATATCAGAAATAAATACATATGCTACTCGTCGAATAAATAAAAAGAACTGTTCACACGCTTGGCTGAATCGATCAAGAGACAACTTTGTAAAACCTTGATTAGAGCAACATCACAAAAATGTATAATTAAGTAGAAGGTGAAATATATATGCGTGCTTTAAGTTCATATAAATAATTTAAAATATAAGCTCACGAAATAATAATAAAATTAATACACTCCTTGTTAAATATAAAAAACAACTACGAAATAAATCACAATTCAGAAGATTAATGGAAATTATTTGAGCGCATATGCATGCACACGTTGACTGGAAATGCAGATAGTATTATTTAAAAAGCAATCGACAGAATAATATTATTTCCGTAAAAAAATCATTTAATTTTATTTAAAATAGATTATTGAAAAGTTCTTTTAAACTTTCGGTAATTTATTAAAAACGGTAACGGAGTAACAACTACTAAGACGCTTCAAAGTAAAACAGTACGCTTTGGTTTTACTGCAAACGAAATCAATTTTATCTTCTAACATAATTAATTTTTAATCAAATAAAACACCCGAAGTTTCTCAAAAAGGGCAACAAAATATTATACGTACTGTTTATCGATAGCTGCACGGTCCCCGTAAATAAATTTTAGAGAATTTTGTCTCGGAGTTTCTTTTATTAAAACTTATTAAAAAGTAGTTGAGATATCAACTGTTTAACGGAGTATTTTACTGTACTGTTATTTTAGTGGACGTATTATATAATTTTTCAAAACGAGTGCTATCTGTGTACATTATATGTAATAAAGGTTATGGCTCTTGTTTTCTAGTTATGTTTATACAAGATGAAAATACATGGACAACTGTTATTAGGGCTAGTGATCCTCAGAAAAAAAGTATAAAGTTCATCCACTTCTATTTAGAAAGGATAAAAATAACTCATGTCTATTGACGGGCCGTATCCTTGAACGTACTTAAAATTGGTAGCACGCTGCAAGTCTAAGTTAGATTATACGTATAATAAAGCTAAAGTTACGTTTAACATTGAATATTTTATTTATAAGACAACCTTTCACTGTAGTATAGTCAGAGAAGAAATTCCGTTCTCTCTGCTGCTACAAAAGTGGTTTTACTACAGACTTTGATTTGGAACGGTTTGATTACGTCAGTTCTAAACAAATAGGAATGGATTATAGAAATGTATAAACTTGCCATTAGACAAATATCCGCTGCTGTTCGCGGTATTTTTCAGTTAATACCTTTATCGATAATCTCCTAACGTCTTCTTCTTGGGCGTTTAATAGGATTCAATACACGGATTGACCTACAAGAAATCTCCACTCTCCTCTTGTTTATTAGCATCTTCTTCATTTTAACATTTGGTATTCCTTGGTACTTTTTCCATCCATACACAATTTAAGTGAGATCTTATTTCTTAGAATATATCCTGTTAACGTTATATATATATACTTCTTCTAATATTATTAAACTCTTCTGTTTTCTAATACATTTTTCATTCGTAATTCTGCCTCTTCAAAAAATTCTCAACACGTTTTTACAGCACCATTATTCAAATAATACTTCTCTTTTGGATTACTCTAATTCAAGTTTCACATCTACTCAGAAAAACTACAATTATAAGTTTTTAATAATATATTACTTCTCATTCAACTGATGTTATCAAATGTTTCACTTCTTATTTATTTATTGAATTTTTTTAAATTTTCTTCCTAATTACACCTACTTACTTTGTTTAACAGTTTTCCATTCAATATAGTTTCTTTTTTATTCTGATACACATATTTTAATCATCATCATCATAAGGCAATAGATTTTCCATATGAAAGGATAGCGAATTTGTTTGATATTCTACAGGTAATTATTTTAACGTCATTTATTAAAATTTTTACCTTTACTAATACAAATTAATAAACATGTTAATAAAAATGTTTGCTTTCATTTTTTGATAATTTTTTTTTTCAGAGTACACTCACCCCTCGTACATTTTTTTGACCCAAAGTGCGAATGAGGTTCTAAATAAATATTTATGCGGGCAGGTTTCCTTTGCTCGCAATGATGGTCGAAGATTTAGATCCTTAGATTTATTTTTGGAAAGATTATTCTACTGGGCACTCGTAAGATATGTGTACAAATTTTCCTCCATGTCTTAATAGGTAATCAAGTACTTGTAAGAACGCCGCTCCTCGAATGGTTACGTCTTATGTTACACAGTAGCACCATGTACTCAAGATCCTGGTCCGCTTTGACAACCTCTTTAAGGATGCTGCTAATCCAGGATAACGCAGCTAAACTAAAAGTCATTGTGAAGTAACTAAACGAGTGTCAGCAAGTAACTAAACGAACGTATACTAAAGCAGGTGAATATAACTAAACGAGTTTTAGTAAGTAACTAAACGAATGAATGTAGACTAAAACAAGTGAATAAGTATTTTTCGTAGGAATTTACTGCCACCCGCAACCGGTGCCCTTCAAATTGTTTATCTAATACGCAGCCAGTCGACCTTGAACATGTTTATCCCAGCTACGTCTAAAAGAAATTTATCAGCCAGTATCATATCACACAACGGTATTCATCAAATAAATTAAAAAAAGGAACGTAAACAAACGTAAATGATCACCCTGATCCCGAAAGGGAAGAACCCTCCCCTCCATGGCGGTTGCGGTCGCCACTTCACCTCCTCCGTACCTAGCCTTTAGGGGCTTTATCAGAGGTTCTTTTCAACACTTCAGCAAAAGACATCCCCAATCTCAATGCCTCAGTCAGGATGCCACCGATGCGAGTGCCACAAATGGCATTCCGATTCGTTTACTACACTAACGTAAAGCTATTCAGTAATCTTCAGGACGACTATACCGATTGAGCTGAATTACTCAAACCGGTATAAAGTGGCGATCCCAACACGCAACACCGATCGAGAATCAATAAAAAATAAACCAAGAAAATATAAATCAATAAAATAAATTTAAAAAAAACACCAAGCAAAGAAAACAAAAACAACTAACACTAAGACTACAAACAACAAACCAAAACCACAAGACCGAAAATAAAAATATACATACACCTAAACATAAACAAAACCTAACACAAAGACGACAACCAAAAACATAAACGAACTGTGAGAAGAACACTAAACAATAACTACGTAAAACACAGAGAAACATTCAACATTAATCTATAAAACACCGTAAACAAAGGAACACTTAAACCGACAACAGCAATCGAACGTCAAGAAGAAACAAACATCGTAAAAAAACAAAAATTACTACCTCTTAAATTCCATAACCTACAAAAAATTAATCAAAATATAATCACAAAGATAAAGGTATACATAAGCCGATTATAAACACTAAAGTGAAAAAAAAACAGACCAGAATACATAAAAAAACTGTAAATAAACCCATAAACCACAAAAAGTTTTAAATAACTCATATACAGTCATATATATAAATAATTAAACCATTGAAAAGAAAATAAAACAAAACTCAACGAACATTAAAACAATCACATACCTAAATTAACCAAAACAAAACGAGAAAACAGTAAAAATTTAGATGTATATATTATACATCTATCCGACGACAAAGAATGACTTGCGCACCCTTACGTAGGACACTCATCCGATCGGCAGTCGAGCTCGGCCGATTTCCCGACATGGAAAAAATTAGGACACGTGACTGAACCCCCTTCTTTTTTGACTAAGCATTTTTAGCATGATGGCCCTCTTTCCCACAAAAGGAGCACAACGTCTTTTCTTTACATGTTTTTCCACGTCTCCCAACCCAAAACAACGATAACATCGACTTACTTTAATATAATCTTTGACCCTACGTGATGTGAAGTCCACAAAAACTAGACCTTTCTCTACAAATAACCTCCGCAATTCCTTTTCACATTCAATACGTAGTGAAAATCAGAACTATCTACTTCCAGCACGAAATATAATCTTAAAAATGGCTTTAGACATATCCAGACGTATATTTCGTGTTCTGGACACGAACAGCATCCACAAAACCTGCTTCATCCAGCTCTCGCGGAACGATCATTAAACAAACATGAAATGAACATAAATATTAATTTTAATACAAGTCCATCCGAAAATTTTGACGTCATAACCATCAGATCCGGTTGTTTATCCGTTATCTACTGTACGCATCCCGTCAACCTTGACATGTTTATCTCAACCGCTACTAAGAAACTAATCAGTTATTAATTACACTGAATACAATAAAATCAAATTAAAAAAAAAAAAAAAACAGCTGATAAAAACACAAAATATCATTAAACAAAAATGATAAAAACATTAAACACAAAATAAAGCCGGGTCTCATCTAATAAATATGTTAAAATTTCCACACCACCCACGGGAGATATTTAATGCGTCGAGACTTTTTTAACGAGTGAAATCTCCTTACAGTAGGTCTACAAAACACTCGAAGCAATGGTTTTACAAACTCACTTTTATATCATCAGTGATTCCATCGTCTTTCTTACCGTAATAAGTTAAATTCATCGAATGATATCTTACAACTCATATTTCGTCTTCTGTAAATCTATTCCTATATATTTTTGGTAAATAGAGCTTTTTTTTTTTTTTTTTTTTTTTTTTTATATATATTCCCACCTACTCCTCTGGAACGGATCTACAATCAAGTTTGACTCGCGCCAGAGGAGTGTCCTTTACTCTAGCTCGCCTCCCCGCCCGCCGGCTGTATGTCCGGCACGGCAGGTCAGTTCACCGGTTAGCTCTTTTATTTCGTAGGTGGAAATTCCACCTACGACAAGCCGTCATCAGCGAGCGGTTTCTTCTTGACGAGCTTCCTCATCTTTCTTCTTTATAACTGCGGTTATAAACGACGAGATCACATTAAAGTTATCCTCGTTAAGTAGCATTTTATCCACCACATTCTCCGTAGATAATGGCCCTATACGTCTTACACAGGATTGCCTGCTTTCAGTCCAACGGTTACATTCAAATACTACATGTTCAGAGGAATCATAAGCCCCACTTGACAGTTGTTGTTATCTACCCTTAGTCTCGCACATAAATAGGACCTGAACGACCCATGCCCTGTAAAAAATTGCGTTATCCAGTAATTTATGTCCCCGAACTTCCTTTCTATCCATGGTCGGATCAAAGGTATCAAACGATGTGTCCATCGTCCCGTGTTGGCTGCATCCCAACGATGTTGCCAATTACGCAGCATCTCTTCATATGCTTCTTTAGAAGGTTGTCCACATGCTATACTCACTCGCATCTCCGCCAGTTGTTTAAGCGGAGGAACTCCTGCAATTACGAGTACTGCCTCGGTGGAGACTGAAGAATATGCGCATATCACTCTTAAGCCCATGCGCCGTTGAATTCCTTCAAGGGCTCTTCTGTTCTTGTCGGCACGCAGAGCTCTTTCCCAGACTTGTATACCGAAAAGTAAGATGGAATTAACTACGTGAGCGTAAATCTTACGCTTCGCAGTTCTGGATCCTGTCATATTACCGAGTAATCTGCTAAGATTTTTGACCGTGCATTCAGCTCGTTTACGTATTTCATTCACGTGTGCCGTAAAACTCCTCCTCTTGTCAAGCCAGATTCCTAAATATTTGGCTGACGTCTGTTGCTGGACAAGATTACCCCCTACTCGAATTAGGATGTCAGATATTCTCCTACGACCTGTCATGACTACGTATTTTGTTTTACCATGCGAAAGTTTTAAGCCTTTAGTAGACATCCAGACTTCTGCCATTCGTATCGCTGCGTTTGCCTTCTCCGATACCTCTACTTCAGTTTTTCCAGTAACAACCAAGACCAGGTCGTCAGCAAAAGCCACTGGGAAAACACCCAGAGGATAACTCAGCCCGAGAATTCCGTCATAGACCAGATTCCAAAGGAGTGGCCCCAAGACAGAGCCTTGAGGCACTCCACACGTTACTTTGAAGCGGAAGCAGGATCTACCCTGGTGACAAACAACAAACCTATCCTGTAGGTAATTCTGGATAATTCTTCTTAGGTATCCAGGAATATCCTTATCTCAAATCGCTTCTCGGCCTCTTGGCTAAGATCAAAGTGTAGTAAATAGAGCTGAACGCAACCATCCTATCGGTGTCGTACAAGATGGTGCAAATACGACTCACCGTATCGTAAATACTTTTCTCATATCCAACAATACATAATCTATTCCAACATGAAGACCGACTAACTGCTTACATGATAGTTTCTTGAGAAAACGATCTTCATCGTAGAAAACGTTAACGAATGATAAGGCATCCATCATCACAGTCACAGTACACAAACTGGAATGATTGACGATCGGTTAGGTGTAGATATCTCCCTTTCCATCACCACAACCACCACCACACCCCTCGGAAATTTTACAAAATAACCGATAAAGTTCATTGTCGCTGATAATTGTACAGGTTTCCCCGTAACAATTAATATTTATTTTCACAAACCATAGCGCTTATTTTTTTTCACATTTTCAATAATTGATTCGCACGTGCACAAGTTTTCGGGTAGTTCGCGACCGCAATAGCTGAATTTCTTACAATCAATTGCATGACTTTCATCACAATGAACAGAGTGTGAGGTGACAAGCATCATGAAACGTATGTACGGTGCAATCAACCTCAGTTCGTTAACCGATTCGATAAAACTCTTCTTGATCACAATTACCGTTTCAAATTTGATAACCTTTTCCATGTCCTTGTACTCATTCAATGCATTTTTTTTTTTGGTCAATTATACCATTAAGTTTTTATAACTTTTTCTCCAATAATATAGCTATATTACACTCGTTCACAACGACCCAGTCGATTAATTTCGGAAACTTGGCTTTGATATCTTGAATATGTATGCGATACGGTATAACAAACGATACGGTATTGAGTGCAGTGTCAATCACCTCGATTATTGAATTCGGAAACTATTGACTCGACCATGTTCCATATGGCATTACCCTTGTTCCGGGTAGACCTTTTTTCTTTATTTTTGTTTTACGTCAGAGGAGTGAAAATCTGGAACCAGACGCCCAGCAGCCCGTACTACTGGGTTGTGGGGTTTCCTGCCGAAGCAGGGACCCACTAAAAACCCTCCCTCTCACACATCATGGGGATGGGATCGCTTGTTCCGGGTAGACCTGACCCGACCCGACACGACCTGAACCTACCCGACACGACCCGACCCGACCTGATATGGAAACAATATTAAATTTATACTAATAAACCTTAATATTGTTAATTTTTATTACTATACGTTTAATATTGTGTACTTAAGAACATACTTAATAGTTAATTTATTAATTGATATTAGATTTTTAAAAATACGCTTAGTGATTTCAATCTACGTACTTCTTGAACACATTTAATCATTAAAAGCTTCTTTGTTATCAAATCATTAAAAAACCCAGTTACGCAAAAATACATGTTCAAAGTAAAAAGCCTGTAACGCATGCTAAAAGCGAAATAAAAACATAAAAATAATAATAAAATTATAGAATTACCATCTGCTTTGCCGCTGATAGCATGAATAGTTCGAACACATTACAGAAATTTATATATTTGAATATAAACTGATTGCCCGAAGTAGTCGTAAAATATAAGATAACATTTCATTATTCCCTATAATAGTGTGCATCCTAGCCCCTAGTTTAAACTTGCGTTTTTGCACCTGTTTAAAATTGCATGGCGTATATTAAAATGCGCATACCTGTTCACCTACTGAAAAACCTGCTTGATTAATTGTGCCTTGGATTAAACCTAAGTCTATACGTAATCTCCGAGCCGAGGAGTACGGTTGCGGTCACCGAACTCCCCGGCAGCCAGCGGGGAGACCCTCTTTCGTCAGACACACATTTTTCAAACTTTAATTTAATTTCTTTTAGTTATTGACTTAAGTTAGGTCAGATTTAGGATTCTTAGGTACCCGTTTGGCAATGACATGTGTCTCAGCTGCGGCAAAATTTTTTCCGGAACTCATTTTCCTCACCCATTTATGGGGATAAGAACAAATGCAATCAGAAAATTTTTAACTGACTAGGGGAATTTAAATTTTGTTGATTATAATTTTGAGATACAGGATCCATGAGGTCCGTAATTCCCTACCTACTTAAATTATTGTAACCAAAATTTAATGACATCAATGCCCTGCTTAAATAAACAAACCTTTTATTCCGATCGGAATGTAATAATTATATTACATATATTAAATTACAAATTTAATATTAATATATTAAATTATAAATATAACTTATATTACATTATATAAATCGCATCAATAAATTACAAATTTAAAAAAAAAAAAGATAAAAAATAGAAGTGTTAAAAGTTCATATTAATTATTTAAATCCAAACACGACATAACGTTAAGGTGAACAGATTAATTATTAAAAAAATTACTACAAAATAATTTGGTATTCACAAGTTGCTATTGAACATTAATTTAAGTACATATTTAGCTACACATTGAAAGTAATGCAAATAAATCATTTTTTTTTTTTAATTAGTACTGTTTAAAAGTTAATCACAGTAATATTGTTATCGTAAAACTTTACGAAAATATTTTAATTGTATTTTAAATAAATTGGTGTGAAGAATTTTCAAGTTTTTGGCAATTTAATAAAAATGGCAGCGGAAGCATAACAAGGCTCTTTCATGTTAGCCGAAGTATTGTGCTAACTTATACGAAAACCTGAGGAGCTGGAAGCAGCAGTCCAGGAGGCCTGCCACCTTGAACTTCAAGAAGCAAGACGCCCCAAGAAGGTTTATTGGTGGACCGCTGAAGTCAGGGAAGTAGACGGCGTCGTGCAATGAGCACGTCGCCGTCTACAGAAGAGTAGGGCGCTGGATAGAAATGACGTAGAAGAGCTGACCCAACAGCTCCGAGAGTCTAGGAAAAATCTGAGGCGAGAGATTTGGAGAGCGAAGAGTGAGTCGTGGAAGCGTCTCCTTGACCAGCTGCAAGAAGATCCTTGGGGACAAGCGTATAAGCTTGTCACCAAAAAGCTGGGAAGGAGTCTACCAGTCATCGCAGGAGAGCAAATCAACGGAATAGTGGAATCACTCTTCCCCAGACTACCGACCGTCGAGTGCCAGACGACGCCAATAGGAGAGCCAAGGCGGATCTCGCTTCAGGAGCTGGAGGGAGCAGCGGCAGCGCTCAACCTCAAGAAAAGTCCGGGACCGGATAGAATTCCAGGGGAGGTGGCCAAGATGGTGGTGGGGGCATTCCCGTGGACGGTGCTGGACTGTTTTAACCAGGCCTTCACGCGGGGTGCTTTCCCATCATGCTGGAAGAAGGCACGCTTGGTACTTCTACCCAAGCCGGGGAGGAATCCAGACCAGCCAGGATCTTTCCGTCCAGTGTGCTTACTCAGTACACTGGGCAAGATGTATGAACGTGTCGTGGAAAGGCGTCTCTTGGCAGAGGTACAGGAGCAAGGGGGACTCTTCCCTCGTCAATTTGGATTCCGGAAGGGCATGTCAGCGGTCCACGGAATTCGTGAGGTGATGTACTCTGTCGACGCAGCAGCAAATGGTACGCGGCGGACAAGAGCGATTCCGGCCTTGATACTGTTGGATGTCCGGAACGCCTTCAACAGCCTGCCATGGGAGGTCATCGGGCAGGCGTTGAGGGCGAAAGGAGTCTCCGGACAACTTCAAGCGATCATTAGTAACTACTTAAATGACAGGGAAGTGTGCACGTTCACGGATACTGGCGAACGGGTGTTTCAGATGCTAGCGGGGGTCCCGCAATGCTCTGTGCTGGGCCCTCTCTTGTGGAACACCACATATGATATGCCAGGCTTATCCGGAGGGGGTTGAAGTCTTCGGATTCGCCGACGACCTGGCCTTACTGATCATAGGAATGGATGAGAGGCAGGTGGAAGCCAAGGGAAACATTGCCTTAGCAATGGTGCACCATTGGATGGTGAGTCACGGTCTGCAAATAGCACCAGAAAAGTCGGAGGCGCTGGTGCTTGCAGGTCGATTCCAGCTAAGGAAGATGCGCCTCACCATCGATGGTGCAGAGATAAGCCAAGTCTCGAGGGCCAAATACCTCGGGGTCTGGATGGACAAGCGTCGTTCATTCGGACCTCATGTAGAGGAAGCAATAAAAAAGGCAGAACAACAGCTGTGGGCTATCTCGAGGCTGATGGCGAACACAGTAGGGCCACGAGAGAAACGTCGACGAGTCTTAGCTGCAACCGTGTCATCAGTCCTATTATATGCGGCCCCTGCATGGAAAAGGGCAGTGGCGGTTCAGAAGTACAGGAGGAAGCTGGAGGCCACTCATAGGAGGCTGCTTCTGCGGGTGACATGTGCCTACATGGTCTCCTATGACGCGAGTTGCGTCATTGCGGGAACGCCGCCAATAGACCTATTGGTTGAGGAACGATGCTTGCGGCTTGAAGGTGTAAACAAAGAGAATGCAAGGGCGCAGATCATGGCCATCTGGTAGAAACGGTGGGAGGCGAGCCAGGTAGGACGGTGGACTATGCGTCTGATTCCAGACGTGAGTGCTTGGGTGGGACGTAAGCATGGTGAAGTTGGATACTACCTCACTCAACTACTTTCGGGCCATGGGAACTTTGATAGCTATCTGCATCTCTTCAAGAGGAGGAGAACTGCGGGTTGCAGGTACTGTGCGACAGCTGACACAGCCGAACACACCTGGTTCGACTGTGCCAGGTGAGAGAACGAGAGACATCACATTCCGGTGGTCTTAACACCAGATAACGTCGTCAGACACATGCTCCAGAGTGAGAATGGATGGAGGGAGGTAGAGAGAGTGGCTCGTCTCGTACTAACAGCGAAGAGGCAGGAGGAACCCCCTTGACGTGCACACGGCCCTCGATGTCAAAAGAGGCGTCGAAATGTGTTTTGTTTTTGTATTTGTTAATGTACTTTGCTAGGTTAGGAATTTATGATTGTACTATGTGTCTTTGCTCATGTTGTTGTTGGATTATGCTGCCGGATATACCGATGGACATGGAGTGGGGGGATATTGTGTGCGGTGCTCTACCGCTGACGGCGAGGGAGACATGGCGCAACAAGTAATGAGGGGTCATGGGAATGCGTGGGGGATCGAGGACAGGTACAAGTCCATCTTGATGCGTGTAGGGGCCAGGGAGGCAGCCTCTATGCCTAGGGTGTTCGGGCCTACTCACGCGCAAGAGTGGGTGGGTTGGAGCTCCCCGATGATGGCATGGGGAACCCTCAAGGTGTGCATGGAGGGACGCATAACTGTGAAGGGCAAACTGTCTTGATCAGGTACAATAGGGACTGAAAGGATGCTTTCCTGCGGAGAAAAATTCTGATCACCGGAAGAGGCGATTAGTATGTTTTCGAGGAGGCACGGGAAACCCCGATGGGATGTCCGAGTTCGGACGAGCTAGGGAGGGCAGACTGCGCTCCCAGCTCGTCCGGGGCTCGTCAGGGTTTCATGCGCTGCCATGTAACCCTGAGCCGACTGTGTTAAGCTTTTTAGCGTGGGCTGGTCGTCTTGGGGGAGTTAAAAAAAAAAAAAAAAACTTATACAAAAACAGTTCCGTTTTCTGTTCTGGGAGACATGGGTATTGTTATTTTTTACGAAGAAGGGACTATACTTTTTATCAAAAATTGATACAGAATCTTCTTCCACGATGACTCAAAAATCACTGAACTAAATTTCATTCAAATCGGTCCATCTAGTCTGGTGATATCAAACTGTAAAGCCGGAAAAGTAAGAAAAAAAACAACAAAAAAATTAATTACTTCTACAGTCATTTAAACGATAAGTTATTATACGAACTATTTTTGGAGCTTATAGTTTAAATTTTTTATAACACGTCGTTGGCTAAAAGTAAACATAGAGATTGTTAAAAATAAATCTTCGACTAAAAATGAAACCTATTCATTGAATTTTTAAGCAGATGTTTGAGCACGTGTATTCATTAATAGTTCATATGGATAGATCCTTAATAGATTGATGAATTCAAAAAATTCCTTCATGTTTTTAAAAAAAATACTGATCTGGATTTTTTAAGAAATTTATTTAACTAAAGAAATGTGGAATCTGACGTTATTAGGAAATAATGAACAATAATAGAAAAATTGTAAAAAGTACTATTTATAAAGCCAAAAACTAACATTATAAATATATAAAAAAGGAATAATATACCGAGCTAGTTTAAAACGCATAACTTTGCGGAAATTCAAAGAATACTTTGAATATTTATTTTATTTTAGTACAAATATTTTCAGACGCTTTAAGGCTAGAATTATTTTTAATATACCTAAAAAAACAGGTTTGTTGGACCCGTATTATTTTTTTCAATGTATTTTAAAGCTTTACTCCCTGCAGACGTATTAATACATAATTTTTTTTATTTTCTGAAAGAATTTACTTCCGATATTCCGTTGTAAGTTCTTCCCATGTAATCTTAAGCGAAAGATTTTTTTTTTTAATTATATAATCTAAATCAGTGTTTCTCAAGCTGTGGGGCGCGTCCCACTAGGGGGCGCGAGCATGTCGAAATAAAATATTTAAAAAATTAGTTAATTTACTGAAAAGAAAGCAAAACAAAATACATTCTGACATAATAAATAATAAAATACACATTTAAACTGATAAATAGGATACAAATACACTTATAAGTAGGATTGTATCAGTGCTGCACAATGTATTTAATATCAATGTATTTAATTAAAATATCAGTACTAAATTAAAAAGAAGTTTAATAATTATTAGTGACTCCCTTGGGCCTGTCTTGCAGAGCCAAGTTTTTGGAAGGAAAGTTTAATATTGGAAATAGACACTGAATTCTTTTTCTATTATAATTAGCCGAGATTTGTATTTTATCTTCAAACCAGCCACCGCAGAAAATCCGGTTTCGCAAAGGTAGGATGTTGAAAATGGTAATAGTATACGAAATGCTCTGTCTTCAGTGCAAAAATCCATTATCCACCCCTGCCCAAAAATAAAAGAGTGATTTATTACTAAACTGTCTTGATTTCGCCACTTGTGAATTCTATGAAGATTTCTTCTTCGGCAGTTGACAGTCCTTCGGGAGTATTTTGAAATGGAGGCCCTAACTTGCTACAAAGTTGTCAGCTAGAAAATACATTTTAAGCTGACAAAATTCTTTGCCAACATGGCTAAATTATTTTCAGTGGTTACAAAAACAACTTCCTCATGTTGTTTCTTCACCCTTGTGGTTTAAACACATTTATCGACATTTGCAAACATTTCTTGGTTTTTCTTTGCTTTAAATTACTGCCCACGATTCCAATTTCAACAAAATCATTAACTTTATCACTCGTATCCAACATATGTGTATTTGCTGTTTGGAGTTGAAGATTCAAGGTATTTAATTTTTGGAATATGTCGATCAAGTAGCTCAATTCTATCATAAATCAACTATCTCGAAACTTCTCGGTTTCCGGTCGGTTTTTCTCTTCTAGAAACATTGCGATTTCATCTCATAATTCATAAACACGTTGGAAAAATTCCCCACATGCTAACCATCTTGCCCTGCAATAAGGTAGCTGAATGTACTGCACCCACGTCTTTACAAACTGCAGAAAATATTCTTGAATTTTGGGGTCTCATTTTTATACATTTACTACGGTTACAATTGGTATTACAGCAATATTCAGACCCGGTCTCATTTCTTTAGAAGCCAGAGCTTTTCTGTGGATATGCAGTGTGTCCAGACACACTGGATATTTTTGTTTCACAAGTACTTGTATACTTTGGAACCTTCCAGACATTGAACGAGCATCATCGGTGCATATTCCGACGCAATTTTTACACTTTATGTTTTCCTCGTTTATAAAATCATTTATGATAGCAAATAATGCGAGTGCTGTTGCTTTGAGTTCTATTGGTTTGCAGAAAAGTAGTTCTTTCACTGCTGACATATAATTACAAAATCGAACATAGGCAATGAATTGAGCATCTTTATTGCTATCTGTTACCTCATCAAACTGAATTGTAAACAATTTGTCACTTAACTTCCCGAAATACTGATGCTGTACATCTTCACCTATGACACCAATTCAACAGTATCATTTGATAGAGGTGAACTGCAATTGTTTGGTAAAATTATCTCCTGACATAGGTTGTACAATCTCACTTACAACTGGCAAAATAAGCTTATCACCAGTGGTGTGAGGCTTTTTACATCTGGCTATGTTATAAAAACTTTGTAAGAGCACGTAAAGCTTTATCATTCACAAAGTTTTTTAAAAATTATGTTTGCTCTGGAACGTCGGTGCGACCGTCGCGCCGACGTTCCAGAATGTTTGAGACATATCGGAACTTCTCGCGAAGCCGCGAGTATGTCCGATATGGTGGACGTAAGACAGAGAGCAATAGAGAGGCATCGATTCTGGTATTGTTAATGCAGGGGGTCGGTGATGCCAAATTTACTTGTTCTTAGTAATTTGTAAGATTTGTAATTAAGATCGTAGTGTAGCTATAGCGTCAAAATACTATTTTGACGCACTATTATTAAAATGCACTATTATTGTATACATTGTTATACAATGAGAGGAAAAGCGCGATGAAAATTATGATTGAAAACTGGGTCGCAATAGAAACGCTGATATTGATGCCATAATTTTGAATAGACTAAAGATGGGATTATGAATTAAAATTTGTATGTATACAGTATAATAGAATGTGTCTTTTGAGGAACCAATAGAATTTTTCAGCAGCGTCGAGATCGACAGCAAACAGCGAAATCACTCGTGAATCGGTTCATTGATTATGAAAAAATTTATGATCCCCAAAAAAGGTACTCCTTGTGCGGAGCGACCTACACTAGTTAACATTCTTTGTAAGAAAATCAGCGAGCAATGGGATTCCATAAACACCTAACAAAATTAATTAAAGTACGTCGAAGAAAATCTACCAAGTTGTAAGTAAGGGCTTATTAATAATTTTTTCCTAAGTAGTAGACTACCCAAGGCAAACGCCCCTCGTTTGCTAGAGTTGTTCTGCCGGCTTTTTTAGTTGTACTATTCATTCATGAAATTTGAGGTAGGAAATTATTTCTCTGATACTTTAAATTCAGGAAACTTCTTTGTTACGGTATTACGAATATTGCGCTTTTTTCTATTTATCTTACTTTCTATATATCTTTTTTCAAAATCATAGTATAAGTAGTTGAACATGTTGTCTTCTATGAAATCCGTTTCTGGGTCTTAAGTTTTATGTATGGCCGAGCTTTGAGACCCGTTTTGATGTCTTAGCGCAATAGCGGAGTTCCAACTGGTAAGCTTTTTTCTCATTTTCAAGAACAAAAATGTCATACTGTAATAGAGCAAATTACGACAGTCCAGTGATATAATTTCTTGGTTTCTGTTTTAATAGTTCAATAATTAATTTTCTTATTTAGGTAATTTTGTTTTATTTAGGTCGGCAAATACGTTAAAACAGAATGCCAGGGATGTGCTACTCACACGTGTTAGGATTTTTTTTCTAATCACTATTAAATCGAAATAATTATAGGTAAATAAAATAAACTTGTAATAATGAAAATAAGTTTGTTAAATGTTTTTAAAAAATCTTCTATTTTTGTATTTATGTATTTAAATGTAGGTATCTTTCGTTGAATTTTTTTTAATGCGACACTAAATTGCGTCTCATTCTTAAATGATTTGAAGCCCAGATTTATGACTCATTTTTTAATTATAATTATACAAAATTTAGCACGGAACGAAATTCTTAATAGAAAATGTATAGATTGAAAAGAACAAAATTTGGGGGAAAATATTTTGAAGCAATGTAGTGAGTATTGCTGTTTCGGGTATAGAAATCAACCTGCTAAAAAGATCTGACATAATTGTTGTTAATCGACCTTTTTTGAACATTGATCGGCTTCTTCATCTCCAATCTTGCCTCCAAAGTATTTTTTGGGGGTCACTTGCACTATTACTTTGCTTAGGAAGATAAAAAAAATTCGGAATTTGCAATTCAAAAAAGCTTTTTCCTTTTTTTTGGATAAGGAAAGAATGTGGCGGAAAATTCTTTTTTTAAATGGTAGAATAGCATGTACGCATATACCGAGCTTAATATAAACCGAAGTTATTTGACTGATTACCATACTTTTCTTCTTACAGCTATAAAACCAGGAAAGGAAAAACTGAAAATATATATTTTATGACATTTAATGTCAGCAAAACCTCTTTAAAAGTAATTGTTAGAATTGATTGTTTGCCTTTAATTTTTTACGCAATATTTTTTACAAAAAAAAAAAAAAACAAGTTGGTTCATTGCAACCACAAGTTGGTTTTTTGCTTGCTATAAAAAAAGACTAGAAAAAAAATTGTTTCAACACAACTTTTTTTTATTTTGTGGGTGTTTTTTTATCCACCAGTGGGGATATTAAATAAACTTTTTAATTGTATAAACCTATTAAATATATAATTAAATGTGTTCCTTATTGGTCGTCGTATAGATTTTAATCATATTTTCAACTGATATCCAATAAATGAATAAAGATAAAAACACATTTTGTGTCAATTAAATGCTTTATTACTGGTAGTTTTGTAAAATACAATGGAAGCATTTTGGTACGTCGAGTAGGTTGGCTGTTTGAGAGGTGGTATATCGATGGAGTACTTGTGTGGGTATTGGAAGCGGTGGGGATTGCTGGGTCGTGCACTTCCACTGAAAAGTACGCCTCCGCAAACTCCCTGTGATATGATGAACTGGAAAACTGTAAAAGGTCAGCGGTTTACACAGGTACCTTTATTTAAAGTAACAAGTTTTAATATATGTTTATTTATTTAATTTTTGATATGCTATATTATCTATCTTTAGTGACATTTAAATATATAATTATATGGTATTAATGAAATCTTTAATTGTTTTTGTCTGGAAAAAATTTTCGCAATATGAATTTTCAATTAGAAATATTGTTTTATTAACATAACATTGGTTGTAAAAAATGAGATAGGATGTATTTTATAATTTTTTAAAATTGGAAATATATTGTAATGACGAAGGATACCGCAAAACAAATTACTTAATAAACAAAAATGTTAAAAACTGCAAAATAGTACATATAACCCTGATCATCCGACTAAACGGGATCAGACAAGTCCGGTTTAATGAAAATCCGAATTAATCAGAAACTTCTTATACCGCTTTGATGTCAAAACAATTGTGAATATCAATTTTAAAGTAAATAGATTATAAAATTGAATAATTCTAAAACAACACAAACCTTACTACGTCTCACATTTCTTTAAACGAAGATGGCGGACTTAAAATTGCTGTTGCACAGTTTATGCTAATATAAGGATGGATGATTATAACTTACAGGTCTATATTCAATAATATTTTTAACAAATAAATATGGAAAATCTCAGTTAGTCGATAAAGAAATAATTAAAACTACGTGATTGTGTCTATTTTATATAATACTGTACCCAGTATAAATTATGCCCCTTTCGTAATTTTTTTATTGGATTAAAATTACGAAAGAAATGAACTTTTGTAAAAAAAACAAAACATTAATGAATGTTTTTTTAAAATATTTTAATGCTGGATCGATTTGAATAGTTCGGTTGAACGAAGTTCTACATAATTGCGTTACGTATAATATAATAATATATTTAATATATTATTAAATATGATAATATAATAAATTTTTACTTAAAGTAAAAATGAGATTTGCTATTAACAGTACTTTATAATAAACATTCAAAAACCTTTCACAAATAAATAAATAAAATAATCTTTACCAAATGTGCATTTCGACTGTTATCATGATAATTGTTTGACTGTCAACAATCATCATCATATTTACAAGGCTTAGGTAAACATTAAAAAAATTCTTAAATAAATTTTAAAAGATAAGTAAAAAAAAAAATTGTTTAGCTTTCTCAGA
Source organism: Lycorma delicatula (assembly GCF_047948215.1). Taxonomy (NCBI): domain Eukaryota; kingdom Metazoa; phylum Arthropoda; class Insecta; order Hemiptera; family Fulgoridae; genus Lycorma; species Lycorma delicatula. Next base: position 152,058,012 of record NC_134456.1, on the reverse strand, counting down.
TGACCTAATCCTCTCAGAAGATCTTCTATATATATATATATACTATATACATATACTATATATGTTTTTAACTAACATTAAAAACATATATAGAGGAATTAGAAAAATAGAAGTAATAAAAGAATTTACAGAAAAAGATGAACGAACTTATCCAAAGAAATGGATTGAAAAAAAATTAGCAATTCAAAGTAGAATTTTAAAAATAGAAAACCTTACGGATTAATAAAAAACATGTGTAATAAACAATGTTACCAAAAATCAGATATTTTTTTTTTTTGTTTAACCTCTGGGACCACCATTAGGAATGCTTCAGAGGATATGAATGATTAGTAGCGTGTGTGAAAATGCCATGCCTGACCGGGATTCGAACCCGGGACCTCCGGATGAAAGGCCGAGACACTACCACCCGTGCCACGGAGGCCAGCGAAAAAACTCAGACATTACAGTACAGTAACCAGCGAGTTTATATGCGTGTGGATGGGTGCTTGGAAATATGGAAATGTAGAAAATATGGAAAAAAATGAAAAGATATTAATTATAAAAACATTAGGTCCCGTAAAGGAAAGAAACATTTAAACTCAGAAGCAACAATGAAATGTACCAAAATAAAAAAAAAAATAACGGCCACAATGAAAGAGTGAAGAAATCATCTTGTGAGAATGATTAAAAGAAATTAATTTAGAAAATCTTTGATGTATTCTGTAATAGGAGAAAAAATATAAACTGAACGTTAAAACATACTTAAAATTTAAAAATGTAATAATAAAAATATACAAATCTTTTAAACCAAAATTATGTTGTTAGAGTGTTTCCAAGAAGAAAAAAATCAGGAAAGAAAATCCGAAAATGAAATGGTCGTAAGAACGCAAAGAGCAACATGCGGAAAGAATAAAGAGATTTGGTTTGCTTGGCGTTTCTCCCGCCACCACCCTATTCGGTCGCCCTAAAGCATAAGACCGAATATCTGTGCCGCAAACGGCTACTCAGCCTCGAACAGTTTAATGACCAGTATTCTGATAGATCCTAGAGCTTACCTAACAGCGTGAGCGGACTAAGCGTGGTGCCATACACCATTGGCTTACGTGTCCCAACCGCTCACTTGTCATATGCTTGCTAAAATGGGTAGGCGCACCCCGTCAACTACTAAAAATATATATGACATCCATAATAAAATTTATTTCGCCTAGGCAGAAATTCGCTTCCTCGTCTAGGTCGCTGAATGCCAACAAGTACCTATCAACTATATTATAGTGCTTGGTGCTATATTTAACCGATAGCCTGCCATTTCTCGAGGATAGCTTCCTACGCCAAGTGGTAGGAGTCTTATATCCCTTAAACTACTGATGCCGGTTGAACAAAGCAACGGAATCAAGTAACTCCCACACGGTCCGACAATGCGGCTCACGCCATATTGACTCGCTGCTGATGAGTGGCCAATTTTCCCCTTTACCTCTAAGTTCTATGGTAGCCTGAGTGAGAATGAAGAGATACTGGAAAGAGAGAAAAGAGCAACTAAAGACGTAGAGGTAGGAGGAGCATGGTTCTTAAGTGGCCAAACGTCAGTTGGAAAAGTCCTGGCAACCGTCTTTTGGGACCGGAAAGGCGTGTTCCTCTTGAACAAACTGAAAACCACCTACATAAACAAAAGGCTGAGTCATCCAATCGAAGATGGATTCGCTTTCACGACAAACGCTAGGCTTCATACATCCGTTAGGACTTGGCGTAAACTGGATAAAATTTACTGACAAACATTTCCCGTACAATTCAGATTTATCCTCCTGCTATTTCCTTTTGTTTCATCTCTTTTTTATTGAAGGAAAAGGACATGGACAAGCTTCAGACACGTTGGGAAAAATATGTAGAACTTCAGGAAGACTATGTAGAAAACCAGTCAATTTGTTTTGTATTTTTACTCTTTATTATTAAATGTTAAAAACCGATCTTATTATTAAAACCTAAACCGATCTTCTGAAATCTGCCTGAATTTATTTCAGTAACTGTTTACAGAACCTTTTCGTTTGTACTATTACTAAAAGAAAATACTTTGAAATCGCAAGATTTTTTTTGCATGGTTGTCGAATGAAAATTCCGTTTAGAATAAATTTAAGCTATCTTTCCGTTTTCGATTGGGATTATCCAAAAGGATAATTCAGAGTTATTATTTTTTCATCAAGATTTTCTTCTTTTAAGTATCTTCATTTTGAATGTTTACTAATTACTTGATGATTTTTTATTAGTCGAAATGGCTGTTTTGTTTTAATTACATTTATTACGGAATTTGAGCATTTTTTAATATTTATTCCAGTAACCGTTTGCGATTGTTTTTTCTTTGCTATAAAAAAGCGTTATTTTCTCTATTTAGAATGAACAAGATAAAATAAGAATTTCCGTAAAAATAATAATTTTAAAAATTTCGCATACAGTCTTAAGAGATTTTTTTTATAAGTACAGTTTATGATTAAGTCATAGCAATTTGTTATCAACATATAATAAACTCTAAATGTTTAATTTGATCTATTTTCAAAAACATAACCCTTCTTTTTAGAAAAAAAGACTTTCAGAAAATCAGTTCCTTATGATACATTCTGAAATGTCAAATTTTTTGTTATATTAAAGGATAAGAAATTACAAATTTTGAAGTGACTAATAATAAATTACTTCAAAGGTTTTTTGTCATTATGATTATTATTATTATTATTTCCTGTATAATTTACACTTTAATCGTTATTTAATATTAAATTCCTGAATTGGCTTTTAACTGCGATGGGAATGAATGAATTCATTTTTTTTTTTTTGTTATCGTTGTTGCGGAGAAAGACCATTTACGTAAACCCCACACAAGTGCGGGAGTGTCGGACTCGCCCGGGTTCGGCTACATGTTGCTAAGAGCCTATGTGTGCCCGCACCCTACCGACTAAAACTCCTACTTCACCTTTCCTCTCCACCCGGGGCCGGTTTTGCATTTAACTATAGCACAACTCTGGGGGTGTCAGAGCAGGAAGGCTTAGGAGTCCCACAGCTTGATCACCGCCGCCCACCCGCTCAAGCACGGACAGACGACGACTCCACTGAGGGCTGTCTCTCAATTCCCCGGTGCTAACAATTGACTTCTTCTTACTTCAATGGATTACTTCTCAAACTATTTTATCTTCTAATTCACTAATTAACAGTTTACTTTAACCAACACGCTAGACAACTAAAAAACTGACTACTCACCTTGAATTATATTTAGTCATTACAAATATTGCCAACTCTTCATCTTGGAGCATTCGTGTTTCGCTTCGAGAGCTCAGGGATTACCGGAGTTCCCCCGCTTCAGCGTCACAGACCATCCGTTTGAACACAAACGAACCGTGACTCCACGAGGAGCTGTCGTTCATCCCCTCCCTTCTTTTTTTTTCTTCAACACCTTGGTCACATAATTAGCAGTGAGTTAAATTTGTCTGCTCCCGTTAGTATCACTTGCACCACGATATCCACTCTAAGCTGAATCGTAACTGCCTCGCATTCCCTGCACCCGTTATCCCACCTACAGCATTCGAAGAACACTTATTCCGTAGTATCACATTACATTACATCACATTACAATACACATATTCAGGACTGTTAGTTCTATTTTTCGCGTGGAGGTAAGCCCTGAAAGAGCCGTGGCCATTCAGGAATTGGGTAAGCCAAAAACTCAGCTTACCGAACTCCCTCCCGAGCCACCGTCTGATCTCGCTTAACAGCCTTCTTGTCCATTGACCTTAACTCGAGTCACTCCACCTGTCTTGCCATTCATCTAATATTTCTTGGTTGGCATCTTCTTTGCTCATCCCACTAGCTATGTTTCGTCTGGCTCTGGCCAGCTGTTTGATTTGCGGAACTCCGGTCACCACGAAGATAGTCTCAGTGGACACCGAGGAATACGCAGATGCAATTCGTATAACCAGTTTTCGTTGGACACTTTCTAGTTGTTTTTTATTTCTACCCACTTCCTACGCTCTGTGGCATACAGTCACTCCATATAATAACACAGAATTAATTACATGTGCATATATTCTTATAGAAGCTCTAGGACCGGATTCATTCTTCAACACATTTAAGCTTTTAATGATTTGTTCCGCCTTCGTTCTGATCTGTTCATGGTACGTTAAAGACGCCTGTGGTCAAGCCACATTCCCAAGTACTTGATATATTTGACCGACTGGATGAGCCCCTCCACCGTCCGGACAGGGTTAGCCTTTATTCTTTGTCTACCCGTCATCAGTACCATTAATGTCTTATTGTTTGATAATCGTAACTTTCTGGTCCCCATCCAGTCACACACCATCCTAAGCGCGGTGTTCGCCACCGTTGCCACTTCCTTTGCTTTTCTCGCCATAACCACGAGCGCCAAGTCGTCAGCAAATGCTATAGTCCTAACTTCTTCCGGATATGACAAGTTGAGAACCTCGTCAATGACGAGGTTCCAAAGGATGGGGCCCAGTACCGTTCCCTGTGGCACCCCGCTAGAGACTGTGAATCTTAAGTCACCACCACCCGTCTTATAAATCAGCTCTTTCTTCTATACATACCGCTGTATCATACGTCATACATAGTCCGGAACTTCACGTTGTTTTAGCGCATCAAAAATTGCTTCCCAAGTAAGAGAGTAACCGCGTTCTTTACATCAACTAAAATGACTAGCGGTATACTACGGGTTCTCCATCCAAGTCCCCTTAGCAGCGTTGTCGACCAGTCTCATAACCTCGTTGGCGGCATCAGCAGTTGATCTGCCGGGTCGGAACCCATATTGTCTGGGGCTGAACCCTCCTTTTTCAACGATACATTCTTTTAGTCTCGCCGCTACCAGTCGCTCAAATAACTTACATAAATTATTTATCAAGCATATTGGTCTGTAGGAGGCTGGACCCTCCGGTGCGGTGTCCCCGAATTTTCTTTATTAACACCAACCTGGAGGTCTTTCACGTCTTGGGTATAATGTCGTTCATCAGCATATCGTTGAAAACATCAAGTAAAGTAACAGGGACTTTTTCTAGTTGTATTCTAATTATCTCTATGGGCAGACCATTAATGAAGTAGAGAAAGAGTCCAGGGCCTGCCCTGGGGACTCTTTCTCTAATTCATCCTTTACAGGCCTCTATTAGTTCCTGCGCTGTGAACTACCGTATATTTTCTGCCACTATTTCTTCTCTGACCGGGTCTTCTCTCACTGAGAATAACAATGCCACTTGCTCTCACACTGTGTCATTGTCAATCACTAGTTTCCCGGTAACTAATTTATAACCCCTTCACCAGGATCATTATCTATATCATTACAGAGATCATTCCAGTATTTATATTTTGCTTTCTTAATCGTTGCAGTGTATGTCACCCTGGCCACCACACAACCTTGTCTAGCAGTCTCTCTACTTACTAAACAATTCTTTCTATCGGCCCGTTGTAATCTCCTTTTTGCCGACCATGCTTTTTTCTTTAGGATCTTCAAGTCTGAGTCTCACCAGTATGCGTGACGTCTATCAGGGACCGTAATCATTACTTTCGCTCTTACACATTTCTCTTTAACGAATTCTACTAACTCTTTAAGATCGGTGACATTTGCTAGTCTCTCCTTTACTGTTTCCGCAAACCGCAGTGCACCCAACCGACTCATATATGGGATTCAACTAACTTCATCGCCGTTCTATATGTCGTTATTATAGTTGCGTTTTTGTTCTCCCCATACGCAGGTCTAACTGAAGACACTTGAAAGTCATCAAGATCACCAATAACTTGGGCTATAGCGTCCCTTATCCGTCGTGAAATTTTCAGCTTTCTCTATGCCTTTCACCCAACACATAGTTCGTTATTGACTCCTTTTCTCATCGACAAAACCTCGCCTACCTCTTCTCTGGTCACTGTTTGCTTCACCGTCCGGGGATCAGGATCGGTATAAATACCAAAGGGTTCGGAAGGATTCGGCGGGGTTACAAAGATATGTGAGAAAAAAGATTCCCCCCTATAAGACAGCGTTTTACCGTGAATCGCAGAACATTTTCGGACTCCTACTATCGTCACTATGTAGTAAACAACTTACAGTCATGTTCGAACTCGTACAGCTTGAAAACAAGCCTCTATAGTCCCTATTACTAACAGCAATAAGGAGTATCTCTGAAAAAGCTTAATAAAAAGTATGAATCGTTAATTCTTTGAAAACACATTCACTACACTTTAACCAACTATTGCTTATGCGCGTAAAAAAAAACAAAAAAAAAAACAATAAAAATGCCAAAAAACGCGGAGCAATTTGACACACGTCCTACTTGTACGAAGTCTCTTACTCAACTCGTCTTTTCATTTCCAATTTATCAAATAGAACTAAATAAGAGAACACGACATGAGGGTGTATTGAGTTAAAGATGCAATGAGCATTTGTTAGCAACCGCTGCGATAATCTTCAGTACCTGTGTCACCTGCTATTGCTAACACATGTTCCTTGTGTTATATATTAATTTCGTTACATTTTTACCTATAAATTTGAACTTTAATAGATTGTTTAAAAATAATGATAGAAAAATTTTGGTAGATCTTATTTTATATTTTATGGTTACATTTGTAATTTAATATCATTAATTTTGTCTTAAAATAATTAAGTATAGAAGTATTCGAAATGTATGTACGTACCTAATTATCCTGCATTTTGATTAATAATGTCGGACAGTTCAAAATAAACGCTTCAAAAATGGATCAAATATTTCTATGTATGGGCCATTTTTGACATTCGGTTTTGAATAAAATGTAAAACGGAAGAGGCAGTTTACCATTTTTACTTCTTGTACGGTGGTTGTAGCTTTAGTAAGATAAAGTAAGTTATGATATTATTTAAAATTCAAAATTTTTAAGTCGATCAATTTAGGAATGGAGATATTCAACATAATTTCTCATATTAGTTTTTACCTCATATCTCGTTCACAAGTTAAGCTGAAATTTGATACACATTTGGTTACATTATGGTTATAAGATTGTATTGAGGGCGTAATAGAAAAGGTAGTTTTTTCTTTTGTAGTTTTTTTTTTTAATTTTAAAATATAAAAATATAAGTAGAACGTGAACTTTCTGGAATCGTAAGTAAATTCGAGTATCGAGAATTTAGGATTATTTGAAAGAAATCCCTGATATTTTTCGTCTCATCTTCATTTAAAGATCTCAAAATATTTTTGATTTCTGTATCCGTTTAGGTCGAAATCAATACATCTTATCGAATTCCAATTTACATCGCGATCGGGAAGTCCGTTTTTGATATGGATATTATTAGTTTACTGAACGAACAGAAAATAAAATTTCTTGGTAATTTTATAAAATTATAGTTGCTCTTTTATATTGTACATGAAATGTGTATATGTGGGTAGATATGGTGTTTGTTTATTACTTTTTTTTAAATTCCTTTGCTGATATTTTAAGAACAAAAATATATATTTATTTTTTATTAACTCGCTGGAGTGCTATTTATGTTTGTCTTTCTATAAACATACCGAGTTCATTTTCTGTAGATTTTATGTTTATAAATAAATAAATTTTATAATGTTGTTTATTTGCGTTTATTAATCTTTTTAGATTATATCTGTTTACGTTATTAGAAGTATTATAAAATATTACGATTATTAAAATGATATTTATTAATATATTATAAAAATCATATTACGATTATTTATGGATAATACCGGTTGTAATTTGTTCTACTTTTTTATTTTTTTAAGAGACAAGTTAAGTGCGCCATTTTCATTCTAAAATTTACTGAGCTTAGTTTAAAAACAGAGGGTGCTGGCAACCTCTACTGACATCGACCTAGCAAGGCTAACGCTTAAAATAACTTCATTACCGTAATTTACATTACAACTACTGTCAACTTACGCGTAATAGTAACATAAATCTGTGTTTGATTCTGGAAAAATAACTTTACTTAATTTTTTCTGATTATGTAATTTTATATTCTAAGTCCATAGTAATGCCATCCTATGTAAAACTACACAAATAATAAGTTTCTTTTGACTTGTAAATTACCCTTCCCTCACTAGTACAGTTTAAGTAGTTTAATAAGGAAAATTATTAGCTGGCATTGTTGCTAGAAATCATTATCGTTTTATTTAGCCCAACCGTTTATTAAAGAGTATCTTCTCCGATCTTTTTTCCAATTATATAAACAACTTAATAGCATTATCGCTCCTTATAAATAAGTCATTGTAACAAATTTCACGCTTCACCCATTCCAAAGATAAATAGATACTCACATTTTCGTATACACGTATATTTTTATAGTTTTATTAAGATATGGAAACCCTTAAATATTTTTTCAAAGATTAAACATAGAAAGATTAAATTTGTCAGAACCTCTATTTCAAAACGATCGATTATTTAGTGGAAGACAACTAATCCAGAGAGGCGCCATGGGGAGTGGAGTGAACTAAACCCGTTTTAATGGGAAAGCTAGAATTGTGACAAATCATTTTAAGAACATTAAAAAACAAAAGTTTTGACGTAAAAAATATCGAGCTACAACAATCCTAATTGAAATGGCGGCCCTTTAATATTCTCTCTCAGCTAGTTTCATAAGTGCCTACATCTCCGATCTATAAAAGAATTTGTCCACATTCACTCATCAACGCACAACCCACATAGCTAGATCCAGAAACTTGAAATTTTGAATCCAGCTTCCTATAGGGGTGTAAGCACTCACTGACGAAGGATTTTTTGAAATTCCTTCCCCTAAATGATTGAAAAAGGGGTTACATCCTCTACAGACGGGATTATTAATTCTCCCAGTTACCATGGTAACAGAAATATAATGAAGGAAAGTGACTAATTTTTTTTCTTTAATGAATATCTTTAATATCGTTTGCTTTAAATTTAAAATTATCTAATTAAATTTTACACGAAATAAAAATGGTTGTCGAGAGCTTAGAAGTTGATGAAAACATGGTTCCTCACGAAATGTCCACATTCCGGTCGATGGAGCTTGCCTGTTCCGATCCATATCTTTTCTAATGTATGGAACAGTTGCGGTGGCTCAGAATGTTCGAGCCCTTATTGTAAAGTACGTCCATGATAATTGGAATAAAGAGTTTCAGTTAATGTCGCATAAGCCAAAGTGACAATTACACGGATGGAAAAGCTTATTTCCCCGACATGATTCAACTTATAACTTATTATGGTCTTTCTGAGTTTACAGCTGTTGGAAAACTCTATGAATTCAAATTTGAAGATATCTTTATTGACCAATTATTTCAGAATTTCGAAACTGATAGTTATCTCGTAAGAGGTTAAAATTTACAACCTACCTTGCGGGCATTTTGATACTTGTTTGACTCCTAACGAGCGAAAACCATCTACACAGCGCCATTTCTGTAATGGTCAAGGAAGATTGCAATATGAATACCTCAATGGAGGTCGATGTTGTTTTACCAGTTGAGGACTCGTGAAGTGTCAAAGCAGTTGATTTCTAAGAAAAACGCAAACACCGAGCTAGTTTTACTGATGCGACAAGTTAGAAGCAACTTTAAGATCCAACTAAAACACATACAAAAAACTCTTGTTAACCAAGCTACTGTCGCCAAGTATTCTCAAACACATCTTGAGGTGAATAGGGCTGCTATGGCCAAGCACACCTAAGAGCAACCTGAGGTACATAGAGCGTCCTCCAAGAGGTAGTGAAAAAATTCTCAAGTGAATTACGATTCAGCTGCTAGATATGATCCGACTGTCGAAAAACGAGCGACTCGGCAGTCACTTCCTTGGAAGTCTAAAACAAATTCAGGATCAAAATATATTCCTGAATTCAATTATGAGTCAGACAAAATCCGGAAGTATGACAAACATCTGCATATGGTGCAAAGCGTTCAAGTGGAAAGAGGAATCTACTGGTATATATTGCAGTTCTGGTAAACTCCAGCTCTCCTCGTTTTAGTCCTAACCGTGCCCTTGAGCAAACTCATATCAGGTGATCACCCTAAACATTCTCACTTTATGGACCGAGTTCTGAAGTATCATAGCTGTTTCCAAATGACGTCCTTTGAAGCTAAACACATTGCAGAAGGCGGTTTTATGCCAACATTCAAAATACAGGGTCAGGTTATCATAAGGTGGGAAGTTTGCTTTCATCGTCAGAAGAAGACGGTAAGTTTCTTCAGATTTATTTTATAGGTGAGGACAACAGAGAAGTGAAGCTGAGATGTCGTAACTTATTTCTAAGTTGAGAGTTCTATGGTTCAAATCCTAGTAAAGGCAGTTACTTTTATGCGGATTTAAGTTAGTTAACCACAACTCTCATGAGCGGTCGACCTGAATCATTTCCAGACTACAATTTTACCGGTAGATTTACACTTACATCTGCAGCTACATCAGGCCTGGCAATCCTGTAGCAGTGATTGCAGTTGGCTATACATACACACACACCCAGTCCTGGCAAGATAATAAATATCAGCTTGCTGATATTTAGAACCCAGGTGCCACGTACATAAGAACACCACTTTTCAAATTATACTTGCTTTTGGTTTTTAGTAATAATTATAATATTTTCAACATAAACATTTTAAATTTATACAAATTATGACGGCAAAGTATTTTTCGTCAGAGATTTTTATTTTAATTCTAAATATGTAATAGAGTTGTTTGTCACTTTGTGTTCTGAATATGTAATATGTACTACTATTATAATTTTTTGTTCAAATATGTAATCTATTACAGAGTTTTCAATTAAATTTGTTTTATAAATATCATAAGTTATATTTTTTAGTAAATTATAATATTCTCGACTTAGATAGTTTAAACTTGCATAAAAATTATGAAAGCAAAGTGTTTTTGTCATAGATCTGTAATTTATCGTAAATATGTAATAGGTTTTTTGCTATTTATTTTATGTTCTAATATGTATTATTTTATATTTTACACATTTAATCAATCTTGGAGTTTACAAGTACAGTTGTTTTCTAAACACCATAATTTTTTTCTTTCTAATAATATTATAATTTTGCAATTTAAATAGTTAAAAGTTATATTAAAATTTGTGTTTTACTTTGTTTTACACAACCCCAACTGCAATAAATTTCATTTTTTTTAAAAATTGGAACTAAAAAAATTCTCGTGGATTACAACAGTATTCCGCGCGACCAACCGCATATTGATGAACCGCACGACCACTGCAGAGTTAACCACACGTCTGAGGAATGGTCGACCGGAGACTGTACAAGACTACACTTCATTTACATTCATACATATTTTCCTCATTTATCCTCTGAAGTAATACCTTATGGTGGTTCCGGAGACTAAACAGGAAAAAAATAGTACAAAAAATAGAGAAGTGGTACAAAAATTTCCTGATGTAAAAAAAAATACTTGCAACTGTTTGGCGTAATGTAGCTTAACATTGACCGGCCTTCGTGGCGCGAATGGTAGCGTCTTTACCTTTCATCTGGAGGTCCCGTGTTCGAATCCCGGTCAGGCATAGGATTTTCATACACGCTACAAATCATTCATCTCATCCTCTAAAGCAATACCTAACTGTGGTCCCGGAGGTTAAATAAAAAAAAATATCCCAAAAGTTCTGAGAGGTTTGGAATACTAGCGAGAGACAAACTTTGATACAAATGCTTTGGCGCTCATGGTTCAGAACAACGAGGCGTGTACAACAAACTTGCAACGTGTTATGTACGATTCAGTTGTTGGTAGAATTGAATCAGGTGTAAGGAAAATCTTTTTGGACGCTTCAGGCGATAATGATAGCACTTTTGTTACTAATTTGGTACTGGCATAATTAAGAAGTGCAGATAAGGTCACCTTAGCAATCGTATCTTCAGGATTGCAGCAACTTTGAAGGTGATAAGACAATACATGCGGTATTCAAACTCCCTCTTAATCTTCTTCGGGGACACCCATATGTAACATTACAAAACAAAGTAACATGGTTAAAGTCTTAAAGGACTGTAATTTAATTGTGTGGTATGAAAGTACGTTGGCACTTAAAATGGTGTCTTTAAAAATCTTAAAAGAATCTTGAAGATAATCGGGGAATAATGATTATCATGAGAAGAGTTACAGTTCTTTTGGCCGGGATTTTCGTCAAACGCTCCCCATAATAAGGGTAACTCGAGTTGACGAGGTCAAGGCGTGTATCAAGCCTTCTTTATGGCCACAAATAACGAAGTTGTACTTCAGCAAGAACATGAGAGTGCATTTAGGAGAAAAATGTCTCTGCTCAAGAGTTCTCCTCAGTGCTTCATTGCTAATATGTGACGGAAATTTCTGTGGGACCGACGGAAAAATTATAATTCCGACAAATATCTGATTTGTTGTAATACTTTGACGGATCTCACTGCTAAAATATACTACGAGTATGATATAGAACGTAACAGAGGAAAGTCTATGAACTGGTAATATGAACAAGCTATTGTTACTCCAGGAAACAATAAGGTTTCTAAAATCATTTTATAGTATACAGGTAGAATGTAAGTTTGTTGATTGTGTTTTAGATCCAGGGCTGTCCTCTATCTCCTGTAATTTCTGAATATTTAGATCCACCTGGTTTGCCAGCTTAAAGACTGCTCCTCAAAGTGTGAACTGCTGTGACGTTCTTCGAAATCTTAAATCCACCAGAATTGTGCAATGGGACGAGACACCAAGTGAAAGCCCTTCGCAGAAATGTGATAGAGGCGACCGTGTTCACCGGCTGTGCTAAGGGGAAGTCTGTTTTCATCCCTCGAATTCCACTCATCCTATCGGACTGCCAAATTCCTTTTAAGAGATTACAGTTCCTCTTAAGTTGTACTTTCCCATCAACGAGTCTTAGTGAGAACCATTGAAGTTAACAGACTTTAACTTAAGAGAGGCAACTGTTATGGCTTTTTCGCACCGGCAACTGTTATGACTTGATCGAGAGTGAGCATATCTTGCACTCTGATACTAATAGCACCTGACAGTAAAACTACAAAAGTCTACAAAGAAGTTTTAAAATAATATAACTAAAAAACCAGACAAATTTAATAAATCTGAATATTGTATTATCTAAAATAAATTTGACTTTGACAATAAGTTTGACTGATTTACTAGTTTTATCTTCATTAAACAGAATTATAATGTTTTCTTATATAGCTAATTCGTTTATTATGCATATCTGTTTGATTCTAACAATAAATTTATACTGTAAGTGCTTCATGCATGGTTTCCAATAAATAGTAAAGCATGAATGGCAACGGCACTGCAAAATATTTTATAAGTTTATTATTATTATTATTAGCTTAAATAAGCACATTTAGCAAACTTTTAGGAGTTTTGATTGTTTATTTTGGCTGTCGAAATTGGATTATCGAAAGTTAAATAATCTGATGTGGACACCACATGACTTCCTTATAGGCCTATTAAATTACACATATTTTGCTGAACTTCATTTAAACTTATTTCATTTGAAAGTGAGATACGATCCTCCAATTCTTTAATAAAGTGGGCAGTTACATAATGTCATTGTGGTGGACACCACATTGCATCACATTTTTTGTGGTGTCCTTATTAGCATTTTATATTAGTTTATATATTAATTTTGTTTTTCAGTCGCTCAAGTTATGTGGTGTAAGTGAGAACGTGTCGGATCCGTAACATGCACACATCGAATCAAATCCGACTTTATATACATACATATTTTTTAACTTTTTTTAAAAATTTAAATACATTTATTTATTAATAATTATTAAGGTCTCTGTAAAACGTTTTTAATTAAAATGCAAAATACATAACATTTTATTTCATTAATAACTTCTCATTCTTTTCATATTTTTTTTTTTTATTGATATTATTGAATTATTATTTATTGTAACTTTTTTTTATAATCAGATGTTAATTAATAAATCAATATATTTAAAGTAAAAAAAAAAATATGTATATGAAGTAGGATTCAAACCGATGTGCTTTCCCCTTGTGAGAGTCAAATATTTCATTAATTAAAATCTTACTTGGCTGTTACTCTGGAACCAATGAAAATAAGTGACACTTATGAGATATATCGTTGAAAAGCTCTCAATGAGGGTTGCTATTACTGCAGTTATGAAAAAATCCAAATCTTTTGGATTTTGGTCTTTTTTAGACAGTTTTTTCCCAGTCGATTGCAATCAAAAGGGGAGGTGCACAACTAGACGTTACAACAGTTGTAAATCCAAAATCACAACATCCTACGGATAATCGTTTTTGAGTTATGCGAGGTATATACATTAGTACGTACAGACGTCACGCCGAAACTATTCAAAATGGATCCAGGGATGCTTAAAATGGATATTTCCGTTGAAATCTGTAAACCGAAATCTTTCGCGATCACAATACTTTTTACTTCGTACAAGGAAGTAAAAAGCTGACAACACAATTGTAGGACTTTCCCGCCACGCGGCTTTTTTTCTGATCCACGGCTGACACACACATACACACAAAACTTTATTTGAAATATTTATAATTTTATTTAAATATATTAATTTTTATTTATTTAATTTAAAACGCGCGCGTTTATTAATATTTATTTAAAACGCGCGCGCATACCGTATTTCATTCGCGCGGGTGGGTGGCCGCACTTGCGGCCACTTTAAATATCTTTTTACACTTAAAATATTATTCATTTATATATTTCTACGCTCACCTGTGACGTTACAACATAGAAGACCGCTACAACAGCTGTACATCAGTGCTACACTTGTACACTGCTGTGAGAGCAGTGTTAGAGAGGGGGTTCTAATGACACACTTTATCCCCTTAGCCACTAGTTTTTTAGGACACTTTTTGGGGTGGGATACGATTTTGCAAAAACCTTTTTTTTGGAATTTTTTTTTTTTAATTGTTAATAAATGTGCCTAAGAAAAATAAGACCTTAATTAGGCGAAATCTCGAGATACTGAGGGTAACCTTGCTCTACAGCCTCACCCATTGGCCTTTTAAGTTGAAAATTTAATGGTATCAATCCTCCATGTGTAGATATAATCTGCCCAAGTTTGGTCAGAATCGGTCGAGTAGTTCTGATAATATAACGGGGTTTAGCGTGCGACCCCTAACACCATACATACGAATATCAGAAAAATTTCTTTCCTTTTTTTTTGGGTTCCTTAGATTTGAAAATGTAAAGATTCGGTGAAATCCGCATATGCCCAAATTTGACCAATTACCATAATTACCCTTCTCTAGCTATAGCGCTAGGCGGGTGTAGTAAAAATTATGCCTCAAGAAAGAGAAGTAACCTTTTCTTATTATTGAAAATCTGCTAAAAGAATGAGAGTATTTCGGTGCTGTGAAACAGCAGAAGTGCGTGATTCTCGGTTAGGTGCTGACCGATAACGCTACGTCCAGACTCGAGCTGTACCTTCGTCAACAGCAGGAGTGTATAACAGCCTGTATTTCAAGAACGAGGGAAATGGAGGAAAGGGAGCTATAATTGCTATTTATCAGTATTATTTTCACAACCATGAGAATAACCAGCCAGCGGGGGACCAGCGAAGGTAGGAGTTTTTTTTGTGTTTCACTAACGAGCAGGTACTCTGCTCGTTAGTGAAACACAAAAAAAGGAACGGTAAATCACTTTTAAAACTAGTTGTGTGAAAAAATTTTAACGGGCAACATTTTGGTTAAAATTGTCGTAGAAAGTTTTTTAGGTAATGGTTTGGTTTTTCAATGCTTTTTAAAATATTTCTGTGTTATTGGTTCGTATTTTCTATATTGAGATCTCAGTGGGGAACATTTAGAAAAGTGGGAGAGAATTCTTCGTCTTGTTGGTAACTTGTTACTATATTGTACTATATTTAGCACTCATAGCTAAGTGCTGATATAAATGCTTAGTCGCTTCTTTGGTTATGTGGAGTCACAGATGATAGTGGTGAATTAGTTGAAGATTTTGTTGTGCAGTATGAAAGAGAGGTCTTTAATGTTTTCGGTGTGTTACCAACGTATGATGGAATGGTATATTGAAGGAGATTGTTTGCTGGAACAAATATTAATATTACTTATGTTCGGAATAAATAAAGGGGTTGATGCTTTGTCTGTTGTTGATGATAGTTCTGATCATCGATTAATTATCTTTGAGTTGGTTAGGGAGTTGCCAGACGCTTCCAGATGCTTCTTCGTTCTCCAAAAAAATCTCTTCGAAAACTTTCTAACCAGAAAGTGGCTATCTTACAGAAGTGTTCATAAGACTGATAAAGTTCTAAAATTACATCCGTACCAGATTAACGAAAGTCATCAGCTCCAAGAATCATATAAGGAGAAACCTAATGCAGTATTGTCGGTGGTTTAGACGTTTCATTCGAAAAGACATATCTGGTTGTAGACAAGGTTTTTTTCAGCGATGAAGCTTGGTTTCAGCTTATCGAATATGTTAATTGTCAAAATTACATAATATGGTCTTCAGAGAACCCATATGTGTTCCATGAACAACCATTACATTCGCAAGAAATTGGGGTGTGGTGTATCTCGTCGGAAAATTGTCGGCCTTATCTTTTTTTCGAAACCATCACAGCTCAACGGTGTGAAGAAATAATCATGCAGTATATAGCTTTGCTACATGCTGATGAGTGTGATTTCTGGCTACAACAAGACGGAGCAACTGTACACAGGCGAACAGTAGTACTCAATTTCTTCGATGACCGGATAATTTCTTGTTGTCTATGGCCTCCTCGTTCATCGGACCAGAGTCCGGTAAAAGAGGAGAATTCTTATCTGTGGGGCTTTTGGAAAAAAATGTGTACTCAAATAACCCGCATACACTTGCTGAACTTAAACAAAATAATGAGGACTATATGTCAAATATCACTGCTGCTACACTGAAAAAGATCGCATATAATCTAAGAAAACGCGTTTATGCATGCATTGAAACTCTTGATGGATATTTCCAGCACTTATTATAAACTTGTAAGTAATACTTTTGTAAATGTTAATATTATTTTGGAAATTAATAAAACGGCTTTCTAAAACGCAATTTGTCATTTGGATTCCGCGACTTTTCCGATCATCCGTTAGAAGGCTTTCTTTGAGTATTTTATTAGCAAATATAACATCCTGAAACAACTGCCGATCGCTAAGGGTATTAAGCTCCAGAAACCATATTAGGCCTTGTAATCAGAAGACGCTTTACCAAAACTCCTTTCTATCAAAAATTAAAAAGTACTGAAAAGGAATGAAATAGGTTTAAAAAAAGGGCTACATTTGCACCAATTTATAAAAGTAAAGTCCATAAATGTGATCAACTAACCCATCAAGCAACTACCGATCCATACCTTACCCATTTGTTCTTCTGATGGGAGGAATTCTATTTACGAACTAAGTGTTGGGCTCGCTAACAGGTTCCAGAAGATCTTGTTAATGTGTATACCTTTTTCCCCTACACCCCTTAATTGGATCAGCAGTTAAGCATGGCTCAATGCAGGGGCGTGTCCTTTAAACTCAAACGGGTCTTTCCGTCTACAGGCTTTACGTCCGGCATGACGGGTCGGGCCGCTGGTTGGATGTTTTGTTGTTTTATTGCCCACAAACAGGGGATACCATTACTGGGGCTCCTGCCGGTCTGGGTCTTTTCATTGACCAGTCAAATAGGAGGTGCCAGCACTGGCTCCCTGCCGATTCGGGTCTTTTCATAGCCTTCTCTAACAAGGTTTACCATTTCTAGGTCCCTGCCGGTAATAGTCTTTATTTTTACCCCAGGTGTTGTTTTCTCCGAAGTTTTAGGATGCGAGAGGAACCGGAGTCTCCCCACTTCCTCGCTGCCGCCCACCCAAGCAGCCCAGGCGAAGGACGACTCCATAAAGTTTATTCCTCACTTCCTCGCCTCCTCCTGCCAGGAGGAGTGCCCAGATCCTACTGCGTAATTACTGTAACTCTACGTTCCACCAATATGTGTCGGTCAGTATTTATATCCCTTAGTAGAATATACTGCCAGGAGATGTGCTGGGAACGACTGGTTTCTGTGACGGTACGTCGGCAGATCATTTAAGGATGGATGCATCGGAAAAGAAGCCGGCGGGACCGCCCACAGCCATGGTCGTGGTGAAGGCGGAGGTCCTATGTGGACCTCCTCCGACAGGTCAAGAGCTGTGTGTCGCCGGGAGAAATTGGGGTTCTATCGGCTCGTCGGGGCCAAGGGGAGGACCTCCATATTCGGGTGCTGGTAAAAGGGGGCGTTGCCGAAAAACTCAGTCGAGAAATTTCGGAGTAGGTTGAGGGTGTCTCAACATCGCTGGCGGGGAGGGGAGGTCGGCGAGTCCACATCCTAGTGAAGGATGTGGATGTCCACTTCTCAAGAGGAATTTATAACAGACCTTCGTCGGATAACGGGGGAGGCGGTGACGCTCGATGTATTGTCTATGCGGCCGGCCTACGGAACGACACAAGTGGTGACGGTGGCTGTGCCACCATCCTCGCCGACAAGTTGTTGGCTAATGGTCGGGTGCGTTAGGATGGGTTACCTGCCGAGTAGTGCAGCGATCCCTGGAGGACCGCTGCTTTCGCTGCTGGCGTCCGGGGCATAGGGCAAAGGTGTGTAGTAGCCCGGACCGTACCGGCCACTGTTTTAATTTTGGAGAGGCTGGCCACATCAGGAAGGACCGGTCTGGGACAGCCCCAGACCGGTAGGGGTGGGATGCTCTAGCGTCTTACTTTCGATGATCGGGCGGTGACTCCTTCCGGAGCCGCCGGGGGAAAAATTAAGACCATAGTCCCGGTGGAGGATCTCTTCAGGGGTTCCCCATTTAGGCGAGGTAACGTAAAGACCGGAGTCCCGGTGAGGGTACCCCCTCAGAGGGTCTCCTTATTTGAGGCATGGCAAGAAAAGACCGAGTCCCGGCTGCTTAGGTGTGATTTTGGAAACGGTATAGGCGGGCCCAGGAGGTTTGAGGCAATGACACTCCCCAGAGCTGAGTTTCTGTTTGAGTATGTGTCCGTCTCTGGGGGGCGGGACAAATAAAAAATGGGAAACAGTAACATGCAGTAGTCTTCAGAATCTTGTTTAAGCCTATTATTATTTAATACGTACTTATATAAATGACATTACAAATTTACATGGTCAATTTATATTAATTGCGAATAATACAGTATTTGTTATTAAAACAGGCAAGGGCGTATTTTCTAAAACCAATAACGATTTAAATAGTATTAAAGATTGGCTGCTTGCCAACAAACTGTCGTTAAATATATAAGTAAAACAGAATTTATATTTTTTTCTGTACATCAAAACGATGAGAGAATTTTAAATACTCGTAATAATTACGATTGTGACCTCGTCAAGAATTAGGCCTGCCAAACAATTAAGGCTGTCGACTCCAACAAATAATGATGTTCCTATAAATTTTATAACAAAATAATTATCTTTAAGTTACTTGTAAGAAATGTAATTAATTAAAAACCTACCTAAAAGACCTAAAACCTAGTTAAAAGACTTTAAATGTAGTAAAAGGAGGTAGTGTTTAAAAATTGAGTGTATTTTTGCTTTAATGCAATGCTATGTTGTATGCTATAAAAACATGTGGAAACGCAAATTTATCACCGTTTTGCAATTATAGGAAAGTATTGCTATAAAATGTAACATTCATAAAGTAATATCAGTAGATTAGTTATATATATAAATTTTCTCTTACCTTTTGTGTTGTGGCTTTCATACATATATGAAAGCCTCAACACAAAGGTAAAACTAAATTATTTTAGTTTCACTATTTTATATAAAATATTTATTATTTTAGAGGAAAACTAAATTAAATTATAGAAAAATTATACTGGTCAACATTATATTTTGTCTCATGAGTACCAATAGGTGTACTTAATGCAGTTTTTTATTCTATTTTCAAACTTGTATTCGGAGTTTCTCCATCACCCACAGGTCTTTGTTAGTTTTATTTTTTTTTTGTAATATTTTAAAACGTTTTTTGTCCATTGTCAATCAAAAAAAATCCGTATCGTTCCTACCGTCTTATCTTCACCGTTCCTACCGTCCACTGTCGTAACTTTCACTTATTTTTTTTGCAAAAGATTTTGTAATTTTCTGTTTCGTATCCTTTAATCCGAGTTCATTTTGAAACACCTTTACTTCATTGAATTTCTTTACCGTATCCATATATATGCTTTTTCAGAAACGATGAGGGGTGTTAGGATTCTTTCAAAATAAAGAATTTCTCTTATTAACATAGACTTATCAACAAACACCTGTCTGGACCAAAGCCTCAAACGTATCACATGCAGTTTTGAAACGTTCTTCTCTTCTTCTTCTTCTTCTAAATAAAACGTTAAATTAATTTAGACATATCCTCTAAAACGTCTAAGTTTTGAGATTTATGAGGTAATAATTTTTTTAAACAGCCTGAAAATCTAACAAATGCAGTTAAAGTAGTATTTTTATAAAATTTATATATAACATATAAAAAATTTCAATATATATATTTCTATAAATGTCCTACTCTTAAAAAATCTTCTAAACTGTTAATTTCCTTTTACTTTATATTCTTTGAATCAACAAGAATTAAAAATTAGACAATTTTTCAACAAAGTGTATCTAAAAATCCATCTAAAATTAGTCAAACTTTCTTTTGACTATGTGTGTTTGTTTAATTAGGAAAAACGATCAGAAAAAGTTTTGTTTCTTTTTTAAAAAAATATTTTTTTATGTTTCCACAAAATATAACGCGGGATCTTAATAGATACATACACCAATGAAAATTTACGTTTTAATATTCCACTTTTCACCTTAAAAAAACTATTTTATATCATTATTTTTAATTGGATAAACGGTTCTATTACTAGGCTAAAAAACAATGAATAAATTACTTGGTTACAGGTAAAAAAAATCTAATGGATCAACTTTTAGATAAGTTATTTTTTAGTTGTTTATTTTTACAAAATAAAATACCTATTTTATTCTTAAAAATTATTCTTAGTAAAAAAAAATGTACAATATAAAGTTACAATACTCAAAAATTATTAAATTTCATGGAAATTAATTTAAAAATCTATTTACATTTGAGATTTCAGAAATGTAATATTACAGAAAAAATATAAAATTCCAAACATTGTATTTATTTTATTGTATGAATATCGCAAAATATTACTTACTGTAAGGAGGTTTTGAATGACAGCGTAAGAGATGCTGAAAATCTTTGAGCAGTCTTTTATTGGACAAAAGATAATTAGAACAGCTCGCGTTACGTTATCAATTGTAATTACATGCATTCCATTTGAAAATATTACTCGTAACAGAAAATACTAATCCAAAAGAATTTCGTTGTCGACGTAATAAATAACTCGCAAATAATTACACACACAATAATCGTTACGTAACTTCTTTTCATTACGGGTCGGAAAAAAGACGCAAACTATAACAGTAAATTCAATGTATAAAAAAATTAAATAATTTCTACTAAATACAATAATTCTATTTAAAAAAAATTCTTCTCTTTCAAAAAAATCACTTGTAAAGAAGAATAAATTGATTATAATACTATTTTAATACTCTTTTTTAGTATTAAAATTTAACTGGTATACTGCACTCGTTTTCTCCAGATAAGAAAGTTTTTTTTTTGTTTTTCCAAAAGTGAAATATACCATTCGCATTTATGAAACAACAAATCAAAAGTAGAAGAAGTTCTACTGTAGAAATCCTATAGAAGTTCTTTTTGTGAAAATACTTGTCTCCTTTTTTGCATCTACATAAAATGTAAATTTAGAAAGGTCCAGTCGCAACTTAACTAATTCCGTAAAGACACACATAAAAATATTTTTACGTATTTTATCTAATTTGTCTAAATAAGGAATAATTTGCAATTATTAACCATATACAGGAGTATCAAAAAGAATGACCCGATTTCAAACAGATATATATTTTAATAAAAATGTGCTACAGTTACAAGAAAAATTACAAACTATTCAAAAATGTTTAAAATTTCAGTTACCGAGTTCTAAATGTTCTATATGCTCTCCATCTGCTGCGCGGTTAACATCAAGACGATAGTTGAATTCTTTCGCAACGCGTTGTAGACGGTCTTCTACTAGAGAAGTTATTGCAGATGTAATCCGGGTTTTCAGCTTATCTTATCAGCAGGTAATAGTGGGACATAAACACTTTTTTCACAGATCCCCACAAGAAAAAGTCACAAGGTGAAACGTTTGCGGATCTGTGGGGCCAAGATTGTAGCGCCAAGCCTTGGGTTCTCGTACCCCCTACACAGTGTCGAGGCGATGTTTCATTTAGAAACCGACAAACTAGGTTGTGCCGGTGCGGCAGGGTCCAGTCTTGCTGAAAAATGAATTCTTCAAAGACTTCATTTAGCAGGGGAAATTCCTGCAGTATCTCGAGATAAGAATGCCCTGTTACTGTTTCTTTCTATAAAGAAAGGACCATAAATTTTTGTAAACGAAACCGTACAAATACCATTAACTTTTTGTGAATACTGCTCCTGCTGTACAATCTCCTGCAGATTCGCAACTTCTCATATGCGAGCAATGTCACGCGAAATTACCGCTTAAATGAAGTGTTGCTTTATCATTTAAAATTAACCACCGTCTTAATCTAAGTACCTATCGTCTTTCGTATTACTAAGAGCAAATCACAAACAGTTACGTTTTATTTTGTCTCTAACAGGAAGAACTTGCACCAATTGTAGCTGAAATGTTATGTCTTACAAAAGCCGAAAACTTACGATACCTCATATGAATTTTTGGCTTTTGTTAAAATATAACATTTCAGTTACAACCGGTACAAATCTTCCTCTAAGAGACAAAAGAAAACGAAGATCGCAAATTTTCGGCTAGTGCGACAGTGGACTTTTTCGGGCTCTCTGAAAGCCTCTTGAATTCGTTGTACATTTTCATCTGAAATACATCGTCGCCCTGGACTCTTTCACTTACTTTAACACTCCGATTCTTCAACATTTTTATACCAGCAACGAATGTTAGCCGATAGCGGATCGATCCTGAAGCGCTAAGTCGAAACACGCGCTGAATCGTTGTTACGGACTCTTTGCTAAATTTTAAAACAAACGCCTTCTGTTCCATAGAGGTCATGTTGTTTACGACTGAAGTTAAAGTACGTTTGAGCGCTTGTATTATAATGTGCCGGCCGGTGCGTGTTTGAAACTCTTAAGACCGTGAGTAGTTTCATATATATTTAGTACAATTTTGTGTAATGAATTTTCGCGCATTTTCTGCCTTTTCTTTGAAATGTATTTTATTGATAAGAAAAAAGTAAGTTTTAAAATTATTTTCGACTTAACTTTGGGAGTTTTTAAACTCCCAAAAGTATTACCACTGTTCCTTTCAACTGAAAACTTTACCTCAAAAAGATATTAACTACAAGATGTTCCTTTAAAATGGAAGATGCTCCTTTATTTGTCTTAAAATCTAATTTTTTTTAAAATCAATTTTCTAGACGGTAGAATTAAGTCTTTCCATAGAAAGATTTAAAATTGGATTCAATATTTTCTTATCAATATTCTAATTTCTAAATCTGTCTTAATAAATTACAAAAGTCTTAAAGATAATAAAAAGAAATAAAAAAAAAACCTAAACTAATCCAACTGGCTTCGACTTCTTCTTCGAAAGTTTTTTTTAAAGTTACACTTTTCTTTTTTCTAAAAAAATTCGAGTAAGACACTGAATTCATGTAAATTAACACTTAACAGATATCTCTTTAAAACAGCCTAACATGATTTTAATAACTTAAAAGCGATAAAAATTTAAAAAAAAATTATAAAATCCTTATTATTCACACATTGCAATTTCTTTTCTAGATTTACATTTACGTGTTTCCTTTATAAATTACTAGTAAATATAGTCAATCTTCCAACTCGGATAAAGAAACCAAATCATTCCAGCAGAACGAAAGAAAGAATTTATATCTACCAGAATAAAAAAAAAAATTAACCCCCTTTTCCTTTTTTCGTTCTTTATCCTTACAGGTGTTTCGCTATATACATTTTATTTCTTATTAATCTCGAGTAGTTATATTTTAATATGGATGTAAATGTAGAGAATAGTTTTAAAACTTACTTATTTTCTTTACCAACAAAAAGAAAAGATTTCAAATAAAAAGCAGAAAATGCGCGTAGATTCATTCCCAAAAATTGTACTAATATAATTTTGTAGTTTATAATTTAAATATAAACACATAGAAACATTTTCTTCCTAGACTTGTTTGGGAAAATACGGTAATAAGTTAATGGAACTGTCAAAAATAAGAAACAGGAAAAAATAAAGGTTTCTCTTAAAAGGTTAAAAAATAATTACGGAAAATTTATGGAAATTGGAAATTTTAGATTAAAAAAGATAATGAATAGTTATAATTTTCTTCTAATAGATAAAGAAAATCAAACAGAACCGCATGGCTGTAGATATTTAGAAATAGTTTTTTATGAAAACAACCATTTTTTCAGAAAAATGATTCAAGTAAAATTTTGTTACACTGTTTATTTTTTTTGTTCTTATATTATTATAAAAAACGCCTTTATTTTTTCAAAACAGATAATTATGAAGATATGAAAAATATAAATAATTAATTAATTTAAAATTTACAAAACGTTGAAATTGGAGTGTTTAAGATAAAACACATTGTGTTTTTGTTTTTTTGTTTGTCGCCGTTGTTTTTATTGGGAATTTACGAGTATAATTAAATTTATAGATTTTGGATGATTCTTCCAGTTTTTTTAAAAATTTAATAAAAAATTAATTTCTCTAATTATTTTCATCTTTTGCTACAAAAAAAAAGATAACATGCAATTTTTTTTAATATTCTACACTTTTAAAGATATAATTAATTCGTTTTTTCTCCTAAATTTTTCATTTCTACAACATTTGTAAATATATAATCTTCTGGAATTTTCAATAGCCAAAGTCTCCTTTTTTTTACTTCTTAAATTGTAATTTGTTAACCACTTTAACATCGCTCGTTGTAAAATTAACAGTTTTTGGTAATACATGGTTATGACTCTGGTAATACTCTTTGGTAATATTCTGGTTATGAGATCCGTGCCTCAAAAATATCCTACTATTTATTACATTTCTCTGTTGTAATGTGAAAGCGTAATCCAACAACTTTTTTTTTGTAACTTTTTTACTTTTCCAGATGAAGATTTAACCTCTGTTCTTTAAAATAAGGTCATACTATATTTGAATCTTTATTTTGCAAAAACGCCCTATTATTACATTCTGTGTTTTCTTTGTTTTTATCATTTTTAATCTTTTCAGATCAGGAAACCAGTAAAGTGGCTCCGTGCGGTGACAAGTTTTAAAACGCTGTTACAAAATCATTTTATATGGGATCCAAGTCGGTGATTTTTTTTATATTCACAAAGGAATCTGTTTTATTTGGACAAGAAAGAATATGACCATTTTTTTCTCAGAAATGTGCTTGTGTGTGTGTGACTAGTGTATTATAATTGCTATGAGGGTTACGGATTTATTTAGTATTTACAAAACTAGCTTATTATATTAGCAACATAACGATGTATTGAAACACATAATAAGTTATGTTATACGGCACACACAAAAAAAAAAAAGAAATTTGTGGTCATAAATGTGTCACTTTTATTTGAGGCCTAATAAATCTTTTCTGACAAAAGATATCGGCATCAATGAAACACATACCGATTCGTAATGAATAACAGTATACAGTAAAAATTGTTTTTTGTCAATCTGAATAGCCTTTTAAGTGGTGGGGATTTTTATAAAACGTAGTTTTCTGAATCTCTTTCATTTATACTAACATATGTTACTTTATTGTGTGAGTGCACGCAAATGTATTACATGCGTACAACTGCAGTAAGTAACTTACTATCGCATACCGGCGTTCCATTGGTAATATATTATTTCATTATTTTTTTCAAAATTACATCGGTTTTTTTTTTTATTCAGTGCGATTTTTTTTCACATATTGGGCGTTTTTTTTAAATTTGTGATTTTTTTTTATTTGCCGTAATTTTTTTTTATCGAGACAATGAATGACGAACAGATTAGGTTTGCTCTTGACGAAGAACTTTCAGATTATGACGAAAATGACAGTGATGACCTTGAGGGCTTGGACGACATCAAAAATACTGAAATTAGGGGTATCGATTTTTCGGAACCGCATCTCCTGAATTTTAGTAGCGACGATGATGATCCAGGTCATTCGATTAGTGATACTGACACGGAACAGAAAATAAATGTAGCCGGTTCAGTTCTACAACCACATGCTGAAGGAAACGGTAATATATTTCATGAAATCCATTATCGTTCTCCAGTGCAGTTGGATGTTGAAATGCAACCAGCTGTTGAGTTTCCTCTCCAAGATGAGGAACTTGACACGGCAGAGTTACAAGAAATTCAACTGACCGGGCCCAAAATGACGAAACAGTTACAGATGACGAAGGTTACGAGTTGGAAGGTCGTCTGCCGGTTCTTGAAAATCCCTGGTTAGTTTGTACTATAGGTGTAAATATGACACACTAAACAGTTTGCCTTTTACGGGTCCGGAACCAGGTGCATTTGTAAGGAATCCCGACCTTTTGGCTAAATCCGCTCCTCGTAAGAGAGGTCGGCCTAAGAAGCGTCGTAGGAATTTACAGAATGTGCCTGAATATATTCCTGATCCCCGTATTCATGGGCAGACGCCGTTTGCCGTATCTATGTTGTTTTTTGGGGCTATCCTTGAAAAAGTAACATCACAAACTAATTTGTATTTTCAAAGCCGTAGACCTGATAGACCATTACCTAAGGGCAGAATTCAAGGTGACGTTAGTCTTGACCAGATGAAACGTTTCTTTGCAATCATCCTGGAAATGGGTCATACTGTAAGACACACTTTACAAGAATACTGGTCAACTGACGATGTTTCCCATATCGCTTGGTTTGGGAATACATTACCGAGAACTGTCTTTCTTCATTTTTTGAAGTATTTACACTTCACTAACCAGGATCCACCAATAGAATCAGAAATGCAAACTGGTAACTATGACCGTCTCTGGAGAGTACGCGAAATATTTGAAATTGCAAGTCAGAAATCTCGTGAACTCTGTAATCCACGACAACAAATTGTAGTTGATGAGGTTTTATGCGCCTACAAGGGTAGAGTCTTGTTTCGGCAGTATATACCTAGTAAACGAAAGCGCTTTGGGATAAAGGTTTACAGACTTTGCGATAATTCTGGGTACACATTCGATATGAGTGTATATCTTGGGAGACAACGAGAGGAACTAAATGTAAACGAAACGATTACTGAGCGTACAGTTATCAATCTAATTGCAGGTTATGAAAATTGTGGATATCATTTGTATATGGACAATTTTTTTTCATCCCTGCAATTATATCGACGACTGAAAGATGTGGGAATTCTAGCTTGTGAACAGCTCGATCCAATCGTGCTGGAATGCCAGCTGAATTCACACGAAACAGACGTAAACAATTAGGTTTGATCAGACACCGGTTAGCCTGTCGTACGACACTGGATGGAATATCTTGTATTCTATTCAATGACAAGCGAATGGTAACACTTCTGTCTTCTATTTATGGGCCTGCTGAAGAGGGTAAATACAGTGTAACAATTCGCGGTACAGAAAATGTCGTGAGACCTGTAATGATTGTAGATTACAATAATTACATGGGGGCTGTTGATCTATCTGATCGTCTGTCTTCAAGCTATTACTTACATAGGCGCATGACAAAATGGACGAAAAAACTTTTTTTTCCACATTTTTGATATGCTCCTTGTCAATGCTTATACGGCTTACAAGTCAGTCAATAAGATGGAGAAAAACCAATCCTTCAGATGGTTTCGAAATGAGGTTTTGAAAGGGCTTGTTTCATCATCTCCGACGAGATTTTCTGCACGAGGATCTTATGTAAGAAATCGTGAATTGTTACGTCTTGAAAGTTGTGAAGCAAGACATTTTCCTAAACGTGAGGGAACAAACAGTTTTAGACAATGCGTTTCGTGCTCGGGAAACGGCATTCGCGTAAGATCAGTCTGGAGGTGTGTGGCTTGTGAGGTACCACTCTGTATAGACGGATGCTTTCTCGTGTATCACACACGCCAAAATATCACCAACTAGGGGTAAGAGCTTTTTATTTATAAATTTATTACTTCATTTTATTTGTTTAGGTTATTTATTATTTGTCATCTATTTCATTCTTTTGTTTTTTTGGGGAATCTCCCATATTGCGATTTATATGTTGGTGTAAAAACTAGTGCGCGCTCGTAATTTCTTATTTTATATATTATATATATATAATATATATTGCGATTTTATATACATAGTAACATAGAAAATACCTGTTGTTTGTACCGAATAGCTTGTAATTACTGGGGTAATTATTATGCGTTTCATGAACTCTATTCCCCCCCCCCCCCCGGCATGTAACAGCAATACTCTGTTGTAAAAAAAGTTTTTTTACGTAATAAATGCTCTTAGGAAGTATTATAATTTTTAAAATAAATTTTACATTGTATGTAACGCTAAGAAAAAATAAATAACCATAAAAATTTCTCGAAACTGATATGCTAATTAATCTGTGGTTTATGACACGGGTTTTTCATCATATTTTGCCCAACTTTCAACCGATTTGCTTGAAAGTATTTTTTTTTAAATCAGCAAACTATGTTTCATAAACACAAATCAAAAAAAAAAATTTCGCTAATAAAAAACGCGGTAGAAATGCGAAAAAAAAATTCTGCAATTAAATTATCGTAATTTTTGTACGGTTTCAATTTTGTTGTTGTTACAGGCATAAAAAATACCCAATCGTAAGGTTTTTTTTTGTCAGAATCTGTTAAATCTCGTTAATATACAGTAATTTTTTGAAATTTTTTTCACAAGAGGGTAGCATAAGACTATGAAGGGAGGCAATCAGATACCAACATATTTTTGCTTAGCGCTAAGAAGCGCGGAGCATTGTGATGGGAAAAGGTTTTAACTAAAGTTATTATAGATATAATTAGATTATTTTTTGTCCTTTTTTTAATTCTGGTTTTAAAAATGTCATTATCATCTCTATTTTCTAAAACTGCAGAAACTACCTCCATTTACTTTCCACGTTATTTTCGTAACTTAATATATAGTTTTTCCTTCTGTTAAACTAATTTTAATGACTAAAAACTAACTTTTTTGTTAGTGCACAATTCTTGATATTTATCTCGCCGATGAGATTTAAGAAATTCTTGAAATCCTCTCATTCCCACTTTTTTTACGCAGTATTTAAAAAGTGTAAAAAGATAATTTAACCTTGTGATCTTTCTTTCTATTTTAACAGGTAAGTTAGTTTCAAAAAAAAAAAATGCCTTTTGGATATTCAGGTATTATATGCGCTGTCGTAGATAAACCTACTTTTTATAAATTTATTTTAACATTTTTAAAACTTGTAAATTTACAAGACTTAAGACTTCTGGATTTTTTTTTAATATACAGGGTCATTCACGGGAACCGGATGTTTTTAAAATAATCATAAAAAATTTAATATTTACTTTAAAAAAGTGTTATTGGTACTGAAACACTTGTTAAATCAAAGCATTTGTTACTTACTCATGAACGAAAAATTATGTCCAGCAAGTGATGTCCATTTTGAGCAATACATTGTTGTAGCCTTTCACGGTAACTGGCCTCAATTCTTTGCAGCATGTCTACATCTGGGTGACGTGATGACGAATTTCGATCTTTAGGTCCTCCAATGTACGCGGTTTATTGCCGTACACACGCGATTTCAGAAACCCCCACAGAAAAAAAATCACAACTACTCAAGTCGGGAGACCGAGGGGGCCAAGGAATGTTGCCGAATCTGGAAACGATCCGTCCCGGAAACAAGTTACGGAGAACAGCCATCGTTGTCCTCGCTGTGTGCGCTGTAGCTCCATCCTGCTGGAATAACACATTTTGAAAATCGATTCCCCGGTTTCGTAACTCAGGGATGAAAAACGTATTCAACATCGCAATGTGACGATCAGCTGTTACAGTTATGGCAGCGTCATTTTCTTCAAAAAAATATGGTCCAATAACACCGACCTCTTCTATTGCATACCAGACAGTCACCTTTGGGCTATGAAGTGGTCTCTTGTGAAGCTGATGTGGGTTTCTTTCTGCCCAATACCGGCAATTCTGTTTGTTGACGAAGCCATTCAGATGAAAATGGGCTTTGTCACTCATTAACAATAACAAATTTTCATTTTCTTCAAAAATGGTAAGCATTTGTCGACAAAATTGTAATCGCTGCGTGAAATCTTGCTCGTTTAACTGCTGCACGACGGCTATCTTGTAAGGATGGAAATGCAGGTATGTATGCAGAATTCGTCTTACCGTACTTGTGCTCATTTGAAGCGCTGCTGAATGCCTCTGAATAGAGCGGCGTGGGCTTCTGACAATGGCTTCCCTTACTCGTTTGATGTTCTCTGGAGCGCTAGCAGTTCGTCAGGGACCCGGTGGTTTTTTCTTCAATATTGAACCACTTGTTCGAAGGTTGTTTACCCATCGCAATATTGTGTTACGAGAAGGGACACTTGCATTACGATGGATATTAAACTGACGGCGGAAATCACGCTGAACAGCAGTTACGGATTCATCATTTCGCACAAAACTGTCCTACGCGTACAGGCGTTGGTTTTGCGTCCACGGCTCCATCTCAACAACTAAAATGTAAATGCTATGAACAAAGGAAACGTCAGACACCAGCCACGTGCCCCTCCCACCACGAACGCCCGAGTACAGCCCACTTCAAAAACATCCGGTTCCCGGAGAATGACCCTGTATAATTAAATATGTTTATGATTTAAATATAGTGAATTTTCTGCATCTTCAAATACTTCTACCTTGAAGATCGATTTTTAATTTAATTCAAACGCTTTTATAAAATATTCTATGTGTTTTTGACTTTCGCTTCTACACATATCTGATTTTATCGGAAAACTTAATCAAGTAATTTGATTTGTTAGAAAATTACACCGATATCTATAACTATACGATTAGAATATAAAATAAAAAATAATCTCTTAAAAATATCATCGTAAAATCGTCTTAAAAATCTAACAGAATATACGGGTAAATTATCTTTTTCTTTACATAATAAGATTTCTCCAAAAATTTATTTTTCTTATCGCATCATCTACAGGATAGAAAAAGTCCTTTTTATAAAAAATTAGATCTTGCAAATGACAGTTGTCACAGTAATCTAAATTTACCTTGTATCTTGAATAATTACAAACAATCAGCAGAAATTTATAATTTTCTAATTATGAAATGAAAAACGTTATCTAAATAAGAATTGCCGATTAAAAATACGTAATCCATTTTATATAAAAGTAAAATTATTAAAAAGTATTATTAATCGGTTTAAGAAGAAGAATAGCTTTAAAAATAGTGTATAATTTTATCTGAAAGGATTACAGCATTCTATTTACATTATTCTACAGACAGGTGATTCTGACGCGTTCCTTGACGTCAGACTAAAGTTTGCGTGACGTCAAACTTTTTAGGTTAACTTGTGGAAAAAAATCTGTTGCATTTCTTACACACTATTTGTCGCATAAATATTTCATCCGTCGGGACTGTATTTTCAGCTATTCTGAAAAATAACGTAACATTTTTATTTTACTCGTGTTGTAACTTTTTATTTACTGCTGAAGTGAATCATTTGTTAGTAAAAACTAAGTGAGGGTTTAAATTGCATAACATTTTTAACACTTGTAATGTTGTTTCTTCGTTTCATAATCGATTATCCTCCTTTCGTTAAGTAATTGTTAAAAATTAATTACTTTCTCCATTAATAGTATATTTTTTAGATTTGATTTTTTCCGCATTTTTTTTTTTTTTTTTTTTAATTAATCTTTCTGAATATTCTGATTTTATTTACAGTTTATATATTAGCTGATATCATTTTTCAGCTTTGATTTTGAATTTACATGGCGATTTTTGTGTTCGAGGATTTTAAAGTCAGTATGGAATTACATTCATAGATTATATCTAAAAACAAAAGCAACCTTTTCCCCCTTATTTGATCCTGGGTCTTTGAGCTTTTAACGCATTTTTTTTTAATTATAAATTAGCAAATATTAATAATAATAAAGCTATTGAATTCATCCGGTAATTGTTTTATAAATTAAATAAATATACGTAAATACTAAGTATGTTTCCTTAATTACCGATTACTAGGACAATCGCTATATTATTATATGAGCTGAACTACCCAGTGATATTTCGAATCCAAAATCGTATTTATTACCTGTAAGGAGATTCTTATTCAAGTTACAAAATAAGATTCAAAATTTCTGTACAAACGGGTTAATTACGTCGTAAATGTATACGTAATCCCGTAAAAACGTAAAAAAATTAGTTAATGGGTACAAATTGAAATAAAAATATTTTAGAAAGAAAAAACCCTATTTCTTTATAAATTATACGGTACTCAAAGATAAATAAAATATACCTTAGCAGTTATGTACGAAGTTATCGTTAGTTTATTCTTGTATATTCATTGACTAGCCGGCCCGTCTAGCCAGAACCTGGACCCTCAGGGCCCAGGTAAACACCGGAGCAAACTTAGGGGCTCCTCGGGGCCACGAGGCCTAGCCCAGGACCGCAGAGCTTGCTTCGCTCGCCATTACCGTGTTGCAGGGGGATGGCACCTTGTACAACCGCAGAACTCGCTTTGGTCGCTATTCCATTTTATTCAGAGGGCTCCGCCTCCTGGATCCCCGTATTATTCGTTATTGTCATGATTGTGAAAATAATACTGATAAATAACAATTAAAGTATTCAGGCTTTATAGAAACCTTAAAAAGAAATTAAATTACAAGATAGAATACTAGTAATTATATCAACTAAAGTACACACAACTTTGACGACAAAAAATTCATAACTTATTTCTTTGCCAAAGAAATGGAGGCAGAAATATAATAATGAATTAAAAGGATTAGTCTTTTTTTTCCATAATGAATATCTTTAATTTACAATTTCACCCTCCTTGGGGGTAAAGAAATAATGGAAATTTTTAATATTTTAACCTTCAAGGGAGCTAGGGCCTCGGTTTGTGGCTTAAAACCTTCCACGATACAATATTGGGATTTTAAAACTATTTAATATCTTTTAATTATGACTTACTAGCCAAATAAAATGAAAGAGTAACTATTACAGATTTTCCCTGCAAGTGTTCAATGCGGGCACCTTTTGTCACATATCACAAATCCAACCGAAGGAGAGTTCGTTCGATACTTTAATTGGCGTGTCTGTAGTAATGGAAGCGACAGTTGCTTCAATCCTGTCACTCAAATCGGGTAGCTCAGTAGATAGTGGGGGTACAATCCTTTGTAAAACCACATTGGAAAAAATTACATGCGGTGAGATCGTAAGACCTTGGAGGCAACCGCAAACCAGCTCTGTCATCGGATCCAACGGTCAGGGAAAACGTCATTCAACGTTCCCGTTCACAGTTATGGACGCATATGTAAGCGTTCCCGTAAAATATTATACACTCATTACCATCATATGTAATTCGCGGCTGGCCTTTTAAAAAAGATTTTTTAGATCTACGCATAAAAGGTTTTCTGTCGAGTTCAATATTTTCTTTAGATATTTCCGGTCGTCCGGTACTCTTCCCTTTATGCAGATATCTTATCGTTTCAAACTGATTATGCTATCGACGAATGTTATTGTGCTGGGAGAATCACAATTAAATCCTCTACTGAACTCACGCCCAACTGTAACTACAGATTCAGTTTTAACAAATTGCAAGAGACAGAGGCCCATCTTCTGTTCAGGAGTCGCCGTCTTTGCTAGTGGCGCTGTCAATCGGAAAGATAGTGAATCGATCTACGGCTGTGCGAGCAATTATAACTATTCTTTTTTCTCTTTGATTCTAGCCCTAAATTAACACTTTGCACCTCATCCAAGACTTATTATAACAAATTAAAGCCTTAATATTCTTTTTTCTGCATTCGGTATTACTTGTACTATGTGAAAAATAAACCTGTATTATACGACTAGCTGTCTCTTTTTAAGCTTTACTACTAACCCGGTGTATATGACTATTTATCTTCATCAATTTGTACTAACTTAAAGTTTAACGATAGATTATCGGTAAAAGAATTACTCAGATCGGCTCAGCAGTTTTTGAACTTTATGTGATTTGATGGTGTTTGGTCTTCATATACCAACAAAAAGTATCTTAATCGACTAAATTAAATTATGTGAAGAAATTTATCTACCCTTTGAATAAAAGAAAATCTTTTAAATGAATTTGTAGAAAACTGTTTAACGGGTCGGTATTTTATTTTAAAAAAGGAAATGGAAACTTAATAAGGCCCTTTCTCGTATACTGAAATATTGTGTTGAATCGCTCTAAAACAGTTATCTGCTTTAATAATCGATGTTATTATTATTATTATTATTTAGGATTAACTGACTACTTTTTAACAAGGTTAGTGTATGTTTAAATATAAAAATGTACGAATAGTGTAAAATTTTTAATTTACCTAGGTAAGTTTACATGATATATCAACGACCATAGACGATGATCTGAGAAGTATATTTTGAAAATTCGTTTCGATTTTTTGTACAAGCCTCAAGAAATAATATTATTACCGGTTACCAAACGTTACGGAAATAAATATTTAATAACAATAAGATTAATGTTTTGTATCTTTTGTAAATGCTTCAAAGCGAAACAGTAATCTGTTACAATATCCCCATTAAAATATTAGCAATCTGTCAACGGAGTTACTAAACTTTCCCGGCACTGAGAAACTGAAGCTGTATTTCAAAAATTGATTTCTCAGCTTTTATGATATGATTTCAAGCTTTTCACTTACAACTGTTTTCATTTAAAGTATTAGTTACAGAAAGTAATTAAAAATCTGTTAAATGATATTAGAAGAAAAATAATAAATGTGAAATCGGGCACCGTCTGTCGGCTTGTCTGTAGGGATGCAGACTGGAAATTATGCAGTCTGACAGTTTTATGTCTGTTTTCACGCATAATTTTTGCTTTACTGTTTAACAATTTCACTCCTAACGCAGCTGTTTATCAACCAATTTGAATAAACGAGGTGTCATATTGCTCTCAATAAAAAGACTTAACAATTTATTTTGTAAAAGATTATTCAATAAAACTAATATTTGCTTCCTTAGTTGTTCTGCAGTGCAGTTAAAAATAAAAACAATTTTGTTTCAAAAAGCTAAATATGAAGTACAAAATTTTCCTGATTTCAAAAAATGAGTTGAGGAAAATTTTTTTCTTTTTCTTTGTAGGGGTTGAGGAAAAATTTTCTTCTTATTTTCCCAACACTGAAGCAGTATTTTAGGATCGTATAACTTTGGTAATTTAATCAAATCGGGCAACACTTGTGTGCTTTTGAAAGATGACATACTAATTAGTATTTTTAGAAAGGTTTTGATTATATTAATTAATCCAAAAGTTTTTACATCTTAAAAATGATGAAAATAAAGAAGAAATTTGATAAATTTTAACATTTTATTTTAAAAAAGAGAAAAATGAGACCCAAGCTGCACAAAAAATTGAAATATTTATGCATTTTATGGAGTATCCATATGAGTGGTACAATGGAATAAGCGTTTTCAACTGGAAATTTAGATGCCGATGATGCACTTCGCTCTGATCGGTCTATGACTGAAAAAATCAATGAAATTATTGAAACTTGAGCAAGATGGCACATTAACGGTGGTTATATCTGTAATGAACTTTAACAAAACAGTTTGAAGAAGGCTTTGTACCATGATTTAATAATAAAAATTTAATGGATAAAATTTCATCTGCAAATAGTTGCCAAAACGGAATGAAATTGAACCGTTTTGAAACAGCTAATTATGGCTCGATAAAGGTGAAACACTAATTTTAGATCCGATAACTTCATTTTTAATTAGAATTCTGTAAAGAAGAATTGAGAGTGGAAGAAGTGTTAGGAGTAGACCACTTTGGTTTCAGGAAAAGTATAGGGACATGGGACAATTTTAGCAATCAGATTAA
The DNA here is from genome assembly GCF_047948215.1 of Lycorma delicatula. NCBI lineage: Eukaryota > Metazoa > Arthropoda > Insecta > Hemiptera > Fulgoridae > Lycorma > Lycorma delicatula. The sequence goes on along the minus strand of NC_134456.1, from coordinate 152,022,072 downwards.
TAATATAAGAAAGATTAAAGAAAAAGAAACCAACATACTTGGCATTTATAGACCTTGAAAAGTGATTCAATAACATAGACTGAAATAAAATGTTCAGCATTTTAAAAAATTAGGGTTCAGTGATAGAAAAACAATTGCTAACATTTACAGGAGCTGCATCAAACCATTCAAATGACTGAAGACAAAAAAAAATTCATTCTATTTCTAGATTTTCCAACTGGACAGTTAATAGAATTTTTTTGCTGAAAAAAAAATCAATATTATTTTTATTTTCTGAGTTTTCATGTTTTATTCTTTTAAAAGTAAAATTTTTGAATAAATATTTTCAAAAATGCTCATAAAACTTTGTACTAATGAAAAATAAAATCAACCATTTATCTCGCATAGTCCTGGAATGCTCTTTAGTTAGTATTTAGTCCGCAAATGCAAAATTACCATCATAATATAACAGAAATGTCGCTTAAGTCTTTTGTAAATTTAGAACACAAAAATTACAAGAATTATTTGTATTTCATATGAAAGTTTGTGGACATTCAGCAATGTATTGGATGGCATTAAAACATCAAAAATGAAATTTTTATTCTGGGTCTGCAGTTGCATAACTACATTCTTATATATTGTACATATTGAACAAAAACGCATATCCTCATCCACTTAAATAAAATTAGGTGAAATTTGATATTATAGAATAAAAGAATATTAATATATAAAATAAGTATTGAAGTGTGAAAAATGTTCGTTATTGTAACAATTTATCATTAAATTATTTTTATTTCTATTGGTGAAGTTGTAGTCACTTGTTTCTACTGCTTTACTGTGACAGATATCAACATAGTATTTTATATTGTGCAATGAGTAAAAGTGTGTGTTAATTCTTGTGTGTGTGCGTGCGCTAGTAGTTTATTTTTGTTACTTTTAACCACATGGTGTTATAAAGATTGGAAGGATCATTATGGATTCCATCCATCCATCCACTACATTAAACTATTAATATTACCACCTTGCATATAAATATGATGTTTTTTTTTAATGATTTGTTGCATTTTTCTTCTAAAAAAAAAACTAAACATTTTACCAATCCCTACATTTTTTAGTTTTTTCTTAATGCAGTTATATTTATTGTTTTAAGTATAACTCTTAAAGATTTTTTTCAGAATTTGAAATTTATTTTATTATTAATAATAATTGGCTTTTTCATACATATCCATAAAAAATAAAATCATATGTAGCTTTGTTATAAGTTACCTTTTCTTTTTCCTGTTTAGCCTCTGATATTTGCCATTCAGATAATACTTCAAAGGATGAATGAGGATAATATGTATGAGTGTAAATGAAGTGTAGTCTTTTACAGCCTCAGTTCGACCATTCCTGAGATGTGTGGTTAATTGAAACCCAACCACCAAAGAACACCGGTATCCCTGATCTAGTATTCAAATCTGTGTAAATATAACTGACTTTACTAGGACTTGAACGCTGGAACTCTTGACTTCCAAATCAGCTGATTTGGGAAGACGCATTCACCACTAGACCAACCCGGCGGGTTTATTATAAGTTACCTAGTACTCTTTCTTCACAACCAATATAAACCTAATACAGTTCAATACACCATTAATAATTAAGCATTAACCATTAACCATTAACCATTATTAATTAATAATAATAATACACCATTCAGTAATTAATCTTTTCTAATATAAAAAAAATTTTATATAATGCTCTTAATTAAATACCAAAAATCCTAGTAAAACAGACATTTATATCTGCTTAAAAAAAACTTAATTTTTTACTTCATCAATAAATAGGTATTTTATTCATTTTATTTTATAATAATACTTTATATGCATCACTTAGGAATGAGTAGGCATGCTACAATACAACTAAAAAAAAGAAATTCCATAGTATTTGCCTTGATGGGTAAATGCTGGAGCAGTCCTAGCAAAAACTGTGATCAGAGAAGAATCAGAAAATATGAAATTATAATTAAAAATTATTTGCAATTAAAGTCCATATTAATTGTTTTGAATTTAAACACAAAATAAATTTTAAGAGAGATTAAATATAAAAAATAACTACAACCACAGTTTAGAAGGGTTAATGAAAATTATTTGATTACTTCTGTTTTTTACATATAGAAGAAAATTCATGTAATTAAGTTTTTTTATTTTTTTTATTCTATGAAGTATTGTTTAAACTTCATTGACAACAAATATTTTTGCTTTAAAAGAAAATATTTTAATTTTATTTTAGATAAATTGGTTGGAAGATTTGTTTAAATTGTTCAGTAATTTTTATTATAAATGATAATAGAAAGATGATAAGGTCCTTTCTGGTAAACCAAAGTATTGCGTTAGGTTACACAAAAACAGATCTGTTGTCTAATTTAATAGAGGTGGATATTTTTATTTATTGATTGCTTATTATTTTTTTTTTTTTTTTTTTAAGAATAAGTGGTTATCTTTTTATCAAAGATAGTAAATTTGCACAAGGAAATTTTTACACAAGAATAACATTTTTACCATAAACCATTTTCTTATAATGAGTCATATAAACAATTATACTACAATATAACAAAATATCATATAAAGTGATTTACATTATGTTAACTAGTTACAGAATCAATAACATGATATAGGGTAGGACCGTATTGAATAATACAACACTTAATGAACACATTAAGGTTAGAATGTGATTGAGTATGTTTTTTTTCTTTACTCATTGATATATCTGAGAACTATTACTGACCTCGTAACCTTCTTTATTTATGTATTTATTTACTGACTTCCTTAACTAATAAAAAACCAATTGTAGAACAATTTGTTAACGAACTAAATAGTTACAATTTTTTTTTTAATTTACCTTCTCCCTCCATTAGGCGCAATAGGAGATTAAGGGAAGGGCTGCTTCCTCAGCTTTTCATGTATATTTTTCTACTTGAAATGTTGAGAAATTTAAAACCCTGATTATTCTAATTAATTTTTTTTTTTTCATTTGGAATGAGGAGAGAAGAAAATTAAAACAATTTTTCAATAGTTGTTGATTATATGTTATATAAAAACATCACCTTTTTTGGAAGGTACTGACAAAATAGCAAATGATTTTCCTACATGATTGAGCACTTCTTATTTTTCTGAAGAAGCTAGAAATTATTTGAATATAATTTATTCAAATAATTAGTTTAGTGTGATGGATCAATAAATTAGATTCCAGTGAACACCTGACCTTACACCAACAAACCATCTGTGGGATCATAGAAAACATATATGAGCAAAGAGCTAATAGAAAAAAAAGAGTTGGTGATAAGGATTTTATGATACCATTAAAGTTATATGAAATAACTCTGATATAGTACAATGTGTTAAAATAAATTCAAATTGAGTGAAGTGACAGAGGAGATTTTTAATAATTTACATAATTAAAAAATTGTATTATTTTTTTTCTTTTGCAGTATCAAAAGGTTTTGCTATCATTAAAAATATTATGTTTTTCTGCTCCTTCTGATTTCTTTTAAATTTTATAATTAAATTTCTTGAATCTTTATTTATTTTCAGTAAACTTTATTTAAATTCTTTACAGATTATGTAGTTTTATTTGTCTAATGTTAATTTAACAAATTTAAACAAAATTAAAGTCTAATTTTCAATTATAATTTTTTGGGTTTTACTACTATTTTGTTGAAAATTAATGGAGATGTATTATTATGACTCATTTGTTTTTTACATACGACATATAAAATATAAAAACGTATACAATAAAACAAATAAGATAAGTAATTTTACTCCATAATTTGTATCCCAACTATTTCTCTGGAGTTTAATTTTATTATTTTTAAGCATGGTTGGGATAAAAAGTCTAATGAAAATAAAAGTACTCATGTTAAATTCATTATTAAAACAAACATCTGCTCACTGTTACAATTAATAACATTCAGTCTGCAAAATACTTGAGTATTCATCTTGACAAAAGACCCACATGGAAAACTCATTTGGACAAACAGGAAACAACTGAATATTTTGTCAAATGTATTGAATTCTAAACAGAAGCACAAAATTATCTTTGAAAGACGAATTAATTTATAAAGCCATTCTTAAACTGATCTGGACCTATGGTATCCCGTTTGGGGAGCTACAGAAAAAATTCAGATATATTACAACATTTTCAATCCATTTTTTATACACCGTCAAGATTCTCTTTGTTAAAATACAAATAACGTGTAATCAGGGCCTTAACTTACTTACAGTTGCATCAATGTATCATTCAAGACTCAGTAACTGTCGAAATGGTCTGGCAATTAACTTCTTGCATGTAATGTTTATATAATTCGACTCTTATGGGATTTACATCCCACTCACTCTTTTCTAAAATTAAAAATACCGGAGTTAATTGCTCTTGCGCTTTTCTACTTCATGATCATTCACCTCATCTAGTCATTATGGTGGAACAGATTACAGATATCTAGTTGTGTTAAAACGAAAAAATTTTTCATTAACTATAACTGAAAAACTGATTTTTGTACCAATAATCGCATGACGTTTTACTTATTTTACCAGAAGAATACATTCTGAAATTATTTTGAATTGGCACCAATATATGTATTTCAATTTTTAATTAGTAACATTGATTTAAAATAATTAATATGATTATAATGAAAGTATATTTTCATACCTTGATAAAATTTGTTGCTAATTCTATAAAAGCATAAATGAATTACTCTAGAGAAATTGTAAAATACAAAAAGGAGGTATTGAGATTGGGTTTTATTCATTTCTTGTTATTAGATGAAGGATGGATGGGTAGATTGATTGATTGAATAAAAGAAAGAGGAAATAACTCCAGTTAAAAAGTTAAAATTCAATAAGGATTTAAAAATAATAAAGTTAATAAAACATCCATAACACTCGTTGCAATTTAAGAAAAAGAGAAAGTGGAAAACGTATTATTTATTTTTATTTAAAAAGTTCTAATTAATTTCTGATTATTTCTAATATTCTTTAAAAATAATCTGATGTGGACAACACATGACATCCTTGTTCACCTATTAAATTACAATTACACATTTTTAAAAATGAAAAGTACATAAAATTTTATTTCGTTAAAAATATCTAATATTTTTTCATATCTTTTTTTATTATTGAATTATTGTTCATCGTAAAACTTTATTAGAATGACAGGTTAATAATTATTAATATATCAATATATTTAAATTAGAAAAAAGTTAAAAACAGGAGATGAAGTCTTATTCGAACCTATGTGCCTTTCCCTAAGATCCAAATATTTCATTAATTAAAATTTTATTTGGCTATAACTCTGGAACCAATGAAAATAAGTACCCCATATGATATATCGTTGAAAAGGGGCTACTTATATAGTCTACCATATCGTCTCAATGAGGGCTACTTATTATTACAGTTAAGGAAAAGTCCAAAATCCATTTTTTTTTAATTTTGGGCTTTTTTGGACACTTTTGGGTCAGTCGATTGCACTCAAAAGGGGAGGTGCTCAACTAAATGTTACAACAGTCCTATATCCGAAATTTCAACATCTTACGGCTAATCGTTTTTGAGTTATGCGAGATACATACGCATATACGTACGTACAGATGTCACGCCGAAACTAGTCAAAATGGATTCACGGATTGTCAAAATGGATATTTCAGTTGAAATCTGGAAACCGACATTTTTCGCGATCACAACACTTCCTTTAACTTACTTCGTACAAGGAAGTAAGAAGAATATGTAGAAGTAACTTTTTTCTGTAAGTTATAAATTTCTGTGATCATGATCACCAAGTTGTCAGGCATCAAAAGTAAACCTATAAATAAATATATTTTCCATTATTATCATTAAATATACGTTATATCTATACTATTATATAAAGAAAAGGGGTTTTTTTTTGTTCGGGATAAACAAAAAACTACCCGATTAATCGCAACCAAATTTTTACCCATGTTTCTTGGCATAACTGAGAAGGTTTATAGATATATTCCATCTCGAGAAAATATTAAAAACAACAATTAAAAAAAGACATTATAAAGATAATCCTTCACTGCTATCATAATAGTATGTTGATTGTCTACTAGGCGGTGGATATGTTGTGCTCAAACAACTTTTTATGTAGTATATTGGCTCTCCGCTAGGTGGCGAACATGTTTTTCCCTACACCCCTGCATTGGATCTGCAATTAAGCATGGCTCTATGCAGGGGCGTTTCCTTTAAACTCAAACAGGTCTTTCCGCCTACAGGCTGTACGTCCGGCATGACGGGTCGGGCCGCTGGTTGGATCTTTTATTGTTTTATTGCTCACTCAAGCAGGGGATACCATTACTGGCTTCTCACCGGTCTGGTCTTTACATTGCCTACTCAAACAGGAGTTGCCAGCACTGACCCTCCTGCCAGTTCCGGTCCATCAGGTTTCAGAAGTAAAATATTTGGGTATATGGATAAACAGATGTAGGACCTTTTCAACTCATGTCAAATGCTCCTCTACAGTGCACCAATCTGGCCTAAAGCATTAGATGTCAAACGTTGCAGAAGTATGGAAGAGGTGAACGGCGGATGACCCTACGGCGTCCGCATATTCTTCAGTCTCAACGGAAGCTTCACTGATTATAGCAAGAATACACCCATTGAACAGTTCGCCAGGATGAGGAAAAGGGTGGCTGTGGAGCAAAGAGGAGCACGGCATGAAATGACATGATCGGGGAGTAGTAAGCTAGATAGGAAGTCACAAGTAAAGGGAGATGGACGTATCGACTGATGAAAATGATAGGACCTTGGACCGGGAGGGAATTTAGGGAGCTCAGTTCCCCAAATAGGGAACTGGGTAAGTTTTGAATTACCCAGTTCCTGGCCGGTCACGGGCGGTTCAGAACGTACCTGTTTGCGAGATATAGAGCTGAGAACGAAGAATGCATATATTGTGGATAGGTTGATACCCCCGAATATGTCATTTTCCAGTGCCACAGGTGGGCGATTCAGAGGAGAGAGATAGGAGGCATAGTAGGCCTGATAGGTGCAGAAAATCTTGTGTATAGGTTGTTGACTGGCGAAAAAAAATTCCAGGAGGGATAGCCCCTTATGGAGTCGTCATCCATCTGGGCTTGCTTGGGAGGGTATGGTGGCGAGGAAGTGGAGGGACTCCGGATCCTCTCGCATCCGAGAGGATTGTATCAGTCGATACGTCTTTGGCTCTTTAGCCAAAGAGACATGTTGGAAACAACTTTGTGTCAACATAGATGACGATCCCTGGTGCCGGGTTATAAGATCGTGACTGGCAAGCTAGGAAGGAGACCTCCAGCAATGACAGAGAATCAAGTGCGAGAGTGTCTGAAAGAATTGTTTCCTGAAGGTAAAGACCCGATGAAGAAAGAGCTAATAACCGATGGAGTGGTGTCATTCAGAATAGAGAAACTCACTGGGGCTTGGAGGAAGGAGGATGTGAGGTGTGCTTGTGACACATGTGGTGCTGAGCTTGAGCCTTTATGTCAGTTTCAGCACGACATTGCTTGAGGGAGTGGTTTTTAGTAGGTCCCACTGCAATAGGTGGTAATCTCCACACACACCCAGTATGTATGGGCCACTGTGCGTGTAGTTTAGGTAAATTTTCCTACTTCCGACGTAAAAAAAAAAGTTGTATTTGATTAATTATTGTATTTGAATTACCTTCTTGATTAGATGGTTTTTGATTATTATTACAGTTTATTAACTGTTGTAATTTACACTCCATAGTACACAAGTCTTCCTCAACTTGTTCACAATCCAGTGATAAAACATCATCGTCAAAATTCATTTCAAGTTTTGATTGAATGATGTCATATTTGCCTTGTAAATCAAGAACATTTCTTAATTTAATATGCAAACTGTGACTATCATCTTGTGAAGGATCATATTTGTCAGTAAATGTGCCAATTCTTGTTTTAGAGGCCTTTACTGACCCTCTTCATAATTATGTGCTATGGTTTTAAATCATTTTAACACTCAATCTGATGAAGTATTTAAAAATTTAAATTGTTAAAATGAAGAATCAGAAGGATTAGTTTCAAGAAATTGTATAACCATTCGAGGTAGAGGGAGAAAGCAGAAAAGGCCATGACAGTAAGGATGGGGAGTGGAAGGAGCTTAACATCACTATTTATTTTATGATCCCAGCTCAAGAAGACTCAGTACTAAAAGGTTTTGAAATTGGAAGTACTGCAAAACACGTCAATTACGAATGTTAGACTGACAATACTAAGAAAGGCAGAAAATAACATTCAAATCAATTACAATAATCCTAGCGGAAATATGAAATATTGTGAAAATTTGTCATTATTATTAAATATTTACTGTGCCTACATATATTCTAGAATAAAGTATAATCTATTGAAGCTTTCTCAAAAAGTCAGAACAAGTTTTTAAGGTACGAAAATGAGTTGTTAGATCATTATCTGGTACCTGTATGTATGAATCCTGCAATCCTATTTTTAGAAGATTAAATATGTTAACTTATCCTTATGTTTATATTTATGAATATGCAACCTTTGATAAAAAGAATGGTCACTTATTCTTAAAATATAATAATAATAATATCCACCTTTACCAAAGCAGACAACAGAACTATTTTTGTATAACTCAACAGAATTCTTCAGCTTAAGGGAAAAGATCTTATTATTCTATCATTACCATTTTTTAATAAATTGCTGAAGCATTTGAAAAATCTTACCACAAATTTATTTAAAATAAAAGTAAAAGATTTTCTTTTACAGAAAGAATATTATTCTGCAGTTGAATTTTTAAATATACTAATTAAAAACATGATTTATGTGCATCCCTTTTAATGTGTTCATAAATATGTACTCCAAATGATTTTCAATAGGGGCATCTGAAATATGGATTACTTTGTAGTAATGTTTTATGTATTTACTTCAGCATTTATTTCATGTGTTTGTATTTAAATAGTTTATATGGACTTTAAACATACCTATTTTTTTCTTATAATTAGTTTTATATTTATAATTTTATCTTTTACTGATTTGTCTATATAAATATTTTTATGTAGCAAACAGAATAAAAACTTATTTATTTATATTCAGAAGACCTGAGTTAAACAGAATGACTCAATTCTGTGACCTTTTCTCTGCTACTACATGCTTCACTATAAGTACTAATTTTGCACTGCAATTTTCTTTTTTAATGTACAACCAGTAGCATCCAAATATTTGGCATGGATGGATGATACAGGACAGTTGCAGTGAATACTTAATTGACTTTGAAACTCATGTTGAATCTTCAGAAACCTGTTATCTCTGTAAACATATTTAACCAAAAATCACTAGACAAACACATTTATCCTCAATTACATTACAACTGAGTGTTTTACAGTGATTTTTATTTTTCTTCTTTTTTTCGTGCATAGTACACATTTTCCATGTTTGTTTTGTTATCTTCAAAAATATATTAGCTTGTATTCAAATTATTTTCTTATTTATGAGTATTTATATTATTTACTTTTTCATTCCAGGGAGTTACTTGATGTTACTGATGAAGAGTCCTGGACCCAAACAGATGTTAATGTGGAGCCCAAAATATGCCAGTACAGGAGAACAGTGTCGGCTCAAAGTTATGCTGCACATGGGAAATATGGTTAATGGTAGTTTCAAAGTACTTGTTGAAATAGTACACAATAAAACATCCTGGGTTGTCAGTGAAAAAAATGGCACAGATTCAAATCAGTAAGTATTTCAACTTGATAAATTAAATTTATATTGTTTATTACTTTTTTTTATATTTATTTGTTATGTTTGTATATATAGTGATTTTTGTAAAGTGAATACTTATAATGCCCATAATCCTCTGTACCATTTTTTTTTTTTAGAATTAAAATTAAAAGATTAAAATTACTATCATTTATACAAAACATGAAGTCAACTACATAAAATAATTACATATATTTAAATGACATAAATTAAGAATTAAAAATTAAAATTAAATTTAAAAATAAAATAATTAGAAAATTTATACCATGTAACCTGGCCAGCCGATGTTACATTACTCTTGATTATAAAATATATATATAATGTCTGTTGCTTGCAGGCCACAAATTTGCTTGTAGTTTTCAAGAAAACTGTGTGTGTGTGTGTGTGTGTGTGTGTATTGCATGGACACTATTTTTTATTCAGAACTTCTGTTTTAATGTTCCTATAAATTTTGTGTGGTTATATTTTAAAATGATAGTGTGTCAGAATAGCATGGATGGTTAGCACAGCCCTTCTCAAACTGTAGGTTTAAGGCCTTACCTAAAAACCAGATATATTTTCAATCCTTATTATTTCTTGATTATATCTCTGGTTACCTTTGTTGAATACTAATTAACAACAATTCCTGGCTTGGTAATTCATGGATGTAACTGTCAGAAGTACATTCACTGTATGAATAAGAGATACAATTGCTTATTGGTCCAAATCAGGAAAGCTGCTTCAAATAGTATGAATCAGTTGAAAACAAAAAAAAAACTATTGAGTTATGTCAATAGTTTTTTCTGAAAAATTGTATTCTTCTGATCAAAAACAGCTCCTATATTAGTTATAATTCTCCCTTTACCTTCCATTTTCCTTATCTTTTATTGCTTCTTTCTTGGATTAGTCAGTTAGGTCAGTTGCTGTTTCACTTCCATCTATGGCTTCAAGTTGCCACCTTTTAGCTGCTGAGGCAACAACAACTTATTTATTGAGATAGTGACTCTCTATGACCTATTGAACTTCAGTGACTGTTCTTCTGTTCGGGGATTGCACACAAAGCCAAAACACTAGCTGGGATATTACATGGTAATGCCAGATTTTTTATTTTGCATAAAATCTTTTTACTAAGTTAATAACTTTGTCGTGATGTAGGCAGTTTTTCCATATTATAGTTAGTATAAGTAGGATGTTTGTAAAGTGTGTTCAAATAGTAACTATACACCTGTTAGGGTACTATTACAAAAATACATAACATTAACTTACATTACAGTAATTATTGGAAATAGTCCCCAAAAAGATCCAAATCTGTGCTCATTTTTTCTTGTACTCAAAGACTCTCATAAGTTTTTCATCAGGAATATTCTTGGTGAAATAACAAATAACAGTTTGAAGTTCCGGATGCTGTAGGGTTTCCTCAAGAAATATTACTTTTTGCATTATCCCAGAAGTAAAAATTTGGTGCACTTAATTCTGGAGAATAAGGTGGCCACAAGCCCTTATAAATGGTCTCTGAAACCGTCTTGCAGAAAATTCATGGACCGACTGACGTGTGTTCACACTGTCTTGTTGAATCCAAGCATTATCAATGTTGTCATCAGTTAGCTGTCATAGGAACTGATGAATAATTTCACAATAACAAGTTGAATTTATTTTTTCTGCAAATAATATTGGGCCAATTACTTTTCTTCTGGATATTGCAATCACAGTCTTCTGGTCGTGTAAAGGAATGGCATGTGGGTTGCTGGCAGACCATAAGTGTGGGTTCTGTGTGTGCATATGCTGTGACAAATGGAGTCATGTCTCATGGTATAGAAAACAGTCCAAAGTATCATCATAATTATCCACTAAATACTGTTCAAACCATTCATAGTATTGAATTCACTTTCCACAGTCTGGGCAATAATTTTGAACTGCTTTCACTTTATGTGATGAAACTCGGCTTCTTACGAACCACCGAATGTGCAATTGTAACATCATGTTTTTTTGTTAGGCTGACTTTTTCACAGACTTTTTGGAACAATGTTGCATAGCAGCTGGTAATCTTACAGTTTTTTCATAAGTACTGATAATCTACTCTTTTGTTCATAGTCCATCTCCATTTCCGTTTCCCTAAATTTTTTGATTAGCTCTCTTATATTATGTCGATAAGGAACTAGTGTACCTGGAGATCTAATGAAACACTGATCTTTCATTCTGTGCGTACTCATCATGCTCATGGATGATTGTCTAACAAGAAATATTTGTTGTTCTAAAGTTTTCACCTTTCTAAGCAAAATGAAAAGAAACAGTCTCAATCATTTAATAGTGATGAACATGCACTGAACAACAAAGAAAAGATATACTTTCTTATCTCATGATCACCAGCTTGACCCGCTTGCAACATACAGAATACAACATACAATGTATAATTGTGTTTATATAGGTGTATAGATACTTTTCGCATATATATATATATATATATATATATATATATATATATATATATATATACATGCGATCAATATCACAGTATATATATATATACTGTGTTGTATATTTTATATGATCTGTGTAATATTATTGTGTTAAGAGAATAAAATATCTGTTTATATGTTTCTTGTTTCTGTTAAATAATCTCTGAAGATGGGTTTTATCTTTAAACATAAACTGGAATGACTGATACACAAAACAGGCAGAAAAAATAACATTCGACCAAAGATATAAACAACCAAATTTTTATAAAACCAAATAAAAAAGTACGACAGAATTGTTTCTTTTCAACAAAAAAAAACTTTTTTTTAAACTATTTAACTGATACTAAACACATGTGCCAAGATAGCAACGATGACATTGAAATATTTCACTTGACTTAATATACCTTATTAAACCTCAAACCAGTACACTGGAAGATCATCCTATGATATGGCATGGACATTATCATTCCCTTGTTCAAAGTGTCTTTTAAAAACAAACTTTTGTTATTTAATGTTAATATTGTTCTTGAAAAAACATTCCTGTTGATATACTTGTCTGTCCCAGTTGGTGATGATATTAATTTCAAATTTGTACTTACGTAATGATTATCCAAAACAAATTGTCTAATAAAAAATTTGTCTAATAAAACCTTTTTTGTAATAAACCTTACTTGAAAGCATTTTCAGTCATCTTTTTCAACCTTCCTCAGTGGCCAGTGCTGCTGTTTTTCATTGGCAGCTGATATTGCAATTGGCAATTTCTCTTTAATTAGGTAGACAGCTATTAATCCTGGAACCCCACACTTATTTTCTAAGAGCACTAACCTACACTGAGGTACTGGATGACCCAAGAATAAAAAGACAGATTTACATATTAGAAACCCATATTTATTGAAATAAATATAAAAACTGGTTAGTTTGATTTGCTTAAAGTTACTTAAAAGTTATTTTACATTCTACTTTAACATTTTACATTAATGAAAAAAAAAAGCCGACAACACAGTTGTTTCTGATGCTTGGCTTACACACACAACTTAATTTAAAATATTTATCATTTTATTTAATTATAATGTTTTTTTTCGTTTATTTAATTCAATGATTCTAACTAAAGTGAGTGTGCATACCGTATTTAATTCGCACAGGTGTGGCGGTACTAGCAGCGACAATCGGCACTAACTAAACTAATGTAATTTCTTAACTTTCATAGAACAAATTTTGCTTGACGGTCGGCAGACTGGTGTAACCGTGAGGCTTAATGCACCAGGTACCAAATCAATTGGATGATCGAGTTCGAGACTCAGCCAGACCGAGTTACTTTTTTAAATTTTAAATATTATTCATTTATTTAATTCTATTGCTCCACCTGTACATCCCAACTTAGCAGTCGACTTCAAAAGCTGTATGTCAGTGCTACCAACCTTTGAAATAATAACTAAGTAAAATAAATAATTAATATTTAAAGTGTAAAAAATAATTTGGTTGGCAACTGTGTGGAATTAAAAATTTCCCGGTCCAAGAGGACAATGGAAAAGGGAATTTCTCAGAGGGAAAAAGAGAAATTCCAAGATGGCGGACTGCAACACTTGCGCTCCTTGTGGTGGCAGGAGATACTGTTGATGCAGTATGCCCACTTAGCCACTAATTTAGAGCTTTTTTGGGTTGGGGATACAATTTTCCAAAAACTTTTTATTGCAAGTATTGTTATTTTTTAATTGTTAACAAATGTGCCTAAGAAAAATGTGACCTTAATTGGGTGAAATCTGGAGAGACTGAGGATGATCTTGCTCTACAGTCCTCACCCCGTTAACCTTTTAATTTGGAAATTTAATGGTGACAATTTAATATATAGAGATAATTTGACCAAGTTTGGTCAAAATCGGTCCAGTAGTTCTGGAAATATAAGGTGATTTAGAGGCCAAATCGAACACACACATGTATGAACATTAACATTTGGAAAATTTCCATCCGTTTTTTTGGGTTCCTTAGGTGTCAAAATACCAAAATATGGTGAAAACCGATTACAATACTTTCCCTTCTAGAATATTAGAGTATTATGTAGACGGGAAAGTAGTAATATTGAAAAACTTACATTTCTTGACAAACTTTTACAATGTCTTACTTTTTAAGTTTTTTTTTATAATTTTCATTTCCACAATTGGCACAAATTGATATGGCATGACTTTTGCATACAAATTGTCTGTGAACCAAGGTCATGAAAACCATTATTAAATGTGTTGAGTATAAGATGATGTAACATCTTCCAGCCCTCTAATTGTTTGCTTCTGGCTGTAATTGATATTTGGAAACTGAGTTGTTCCATTACAAGTTACAGTCTGCTGCAATTCATTTCCCTCTTCTTCACTTTCTGACATGGCTAGTTCTGTATTATAAGTCCCAGGCTGTAAATTGTCTAACATAATCCTTCTTCATTTTTGTATGCGAATTAAATTTCTTTATGGTACGGTTTCTTCATCTTCATCTTCTGAAGCATTGGAAGTAAAATTATCTGGCAAAACATCATCTTCTTCAACTATATCAGTTTTGCCTTTGCCCACAAAATCATCAGTTTTTGTTTTCTTCATAAAAACAATTTCTCTGATTAGAACAGAATCTGGCTGTGATCAGCATAGTTCAACCTCAATTTTATCATCATTGAGTACTTTTTCCATTATTGTCACATGAAGTCTAACAAAATTAAATACGCTGCTAAAAAATTACAAAAACAAAAAATACACAATCCACAAAAAAACTTACATTAACACTACACTTGGGTACCCAATGCCTCAAAACCGGTTTATAGCAAATGGGCAGTGCATTACAACTGTGACTAACATGGCAACTGAAAGACTATGAAGGAACAAAGAAAAGTCGTGGCAGCTGCAGACAGTAAGGGTTGCCAACACAAACAGCAAAACGAAAATTTTCTGGGGCCCCAGTGTACGGTTCCAGGGTTAAAATATGGTCAACAAGTATGTGTCTGTGATTTGAACTCTGTCTTTTCATGTAATATATTGCCATTGTGTGTTTTTATATGTATATATTCATTTCAAAATGTAAAAATCTGTTAAGATGTGATCCTATTTTGTGTGTGTATGTTGTCTCTCTCCCTCTCTCTCTCTTTTTCTCTTTCTCTCTCTCTCAAGATTATTGTCTATTTATGATTTGTGTATATGAAATGATTAGCAAATAATGATTGTTAAAAAAATGCTGTAGAATGAATGCTTTTAAATGCTCATTTTATTATTTTTTTATAACTCCATTCCACTGACCAATGAAGAATACTGTTATACAACTAATATTTTATAATTATTGTTATTATACAATTTTTTTCATTGTGTCTTAATGAAGTTTAAATTTCAAATTTAATTTATGGTTTAATAAAAGATAACTTTTTAAACAGTATTGTTTTTATAATTAGTAGTAACAGGGCTTCAATTATCCTGTGGATGATTTTGAGTACAAGTTATCTTGTGTCCTTTAATTGTTGCTGTTAAAATCAGAATAGATATCTAGTCCAAATATTTGGCCAGCGTCACTGCCTCCTCACATAAGATGAATTCAAAATCCTCCATTTTTCCATTGTTTATATTTCATTAATGTAACATTATTTTCTAAAGTAAAAAATATTTAAACTTAATAAATATACAATTACATTCAGTTTCTTCACTGAAAATTACTTATGTTTGTTATAAAAATCAATTTTCACCTCTGATCATTATTAAATGTTTTTAAAGTTATAGTCCAAAAATTAGTTTCAAGTTTTGTTGCTGCTTATTGCTTTCCAGTTGGCAGCAAGTTGTATAGCTCCAGTCAAATTAATTATTACACCATTTTACTTAGCTGCAAATACTAAAGTTAAAAAATTTTCTTCAGTTTCTTAAAAAATGTGATCATTTAAAATTAATAATGATTATTAAATGACTTACATTCAAATAATTGGAATTTATTCTTCCAAAGATTTTCCAGGCTAATAATCTACATCTTCAAAAGTATAGTGTTTCCGATAGGACTGTTGTTCCATCCTATTGTCACATTAAAAATAGCTCTGTAATTAATAAGATCACACAGAAAACTGATAAAATACATTCAAAGCAACCATGATCATATAATTAAAAAATTATTATCATATTACTAAATACTACAGATCATTGACACACTTTCACTGTAAATAATAGGAACCCTTATGGTCACAAATACAAACAACAGGAATCAACTTTTTTAAATCACCTCATATAAACACGTGTGAACTACTGCGTGTAAATTTTATAAACAGAGACGAATGAGAAACCCACACTTAAACGATACAATATTTACAGACACTAAATCTGATAAAAACAGTATAATAACTGATTAAGCATAACAAACATCAAATATATTTTATTACTTATTTGATGGGTTTCCTAATCTTGTAACAGGTTATATCATTAACAAAAGAGTTCTGGGTAAAACGGTAAACCATTCTGATCTAAGCCAACTATCATTCTTTCTTACACCATTCTATTATCCTAAGCTGTAATTAATAATTTTATTTTTTTTTTTTAGGTGGGAAGAATATAATGTTAAAATTGGTCGACTTAGACAAGAATTTAATCTAGTTTTAGAAGTAACACCTAGTGAAAGATATCCATCTCATGTAGCATTAGATAATATTAAATTAACTGACTGTTTTAATGGTTTGTATTATATTTAATTAATTAACTCTGTATTTTATCATTATTTTCTATTAATGAATAAAATTATTTAAGAATAGAATAATAAAATAATATAATAATAATATTAGAATAATAATAATAATAATAGAATATAAAATATTTATTGTTATCATTTAAATTCTTTAATTATCTATGTTAGAAATTTAACATTTGTAATATTTTTGATTAAAAAATGTGTAAAAAGAATCATTCACATTCTGACTAAATTATGCTTCCAGAAGAAATTTGTCTAATATATGCTAGTGATGCGTTAATAAAAGAAGGGAATAAAACTCCAAAATGTTCCTCGTTCTTTTCCACATACATAAAAAAGGAGGTGTATATTTCAATTTGTTTTTATTCTTTTGCATAACATCAATTTGTCTTATAAACACTTTATCACTTTAATCAATCCGTATTTTATCTAAGATAAGTAAGAAATGTATACTTCATTGTATCTTATTTTTGCTTTTATACACTTTGTCACAATAATCTTTTGAAAATAAATTATGCTGTGTATGATTATAGGTCTAACTTCTGTTTATGGAAACTTGTCTCTCCGAAATATATAGTTCTTATGGACTATTTGTCGAAAATCTCACAATAAAAATTATATTTTAAAATTAAAACACTAAAGTGGTGAAAGTTTGATAAGTATATCTACAGAATTAAATTGATTATACTTACTTATTTTAATTCTAATCTTTCAGGGATTTTTAGTGCTATAAAAAAATCAGTAAACTTATAAAATGGAAATTACCACTGCTTTTTTTCATATAACTAAAGCCGTATGTTTTACTAAATGAATCAGTTTTGATAATTCATTTTTATTTTATTGAAAAGATTTCTCTAGTGATACTGTACTGATTTTAATAGATAATTTCACTGATAGAATTTTTTATTTGATGGCAGTCGAGTGCAAGATAATATTTTTTATTTGTTTGTAGTTATCATTACCTAATACTGGATTTTCATAACATAATGATTCTTAGTCTAAAGTTATCAAAATAAAAGTTATTCAAAAGACCGAGTGGAGTAGCTTAAAACCAAATCCCTACAGACTAAACACAGTTATAACATATAAAATTTTATGAATCAAATAAAAATGCAAATTAAATTTTGTATTTGCATTAGCAAAGTTTACATATTTAACTTATTTTTAAAAGAAATGTTCGAAGTGAGCGCCCTGCTCAGTAATACACTTTGGTGCTCCAGTGATCATATTAATAGCTACGTGACACAAAAGGTTGTTGTCACTGCCATTGATTTCTTATAGAATGTTTCAGATAACAAGAGCAGTAACAGTAACAAGAGCAGCATCAGGTCTATTTGTCCATCAACAGTACTTTAAAGAAGCCAATCACAATAATTAAGAATTTTCAGTTTGTCTATTCTCTTTTGGTGTGTAACAATTATTGTTGCACAATATGGTTTCAAATTTAAATCATGAAGAATCTTATATCAAGATGTTTATTTTATATCGTTTTTTTTGTCATAACTTATGTGTAAATTTCTTTGGATCACCATAAATTCTTTGAATATCAGCAATGGCTTCTGGAGTCATAATGGAAATTCACCTACTAGTGTTTTCAAAATCTATCCCTTTGTTCACCATCTTTTAACCAAATTGTGTGTGCTAGATTATTTTATCTATTTGTTTCTAGAATATTTGATGAATTTCTTGAAAGGATCCAGAACATACATAAGCTTCCACTATAGTAACTCACTTCTCAATCAAATAAGGCATTTTAGAAAAACACATCTGCAAAGAACAAAACTACTCTACACTGAAGCACAAACAAACAGTTTACAACTAAGTAGTAATACACACAATTGTTAGTGGCACTAGTATTAGCAACAGAGTTAAAGGTGATATCCAAACAACTGCAGTTTGAGTTCTTTGGTTCGAGTTTAATGTGCTCACCTGATATTTTAAAACAAAACTTCAAGAAAATCAGTTGTAAAAATTCAAGTAAAATAATGTGACACATTCTAGATAGCTGTAACTCATGATCAATAATAGTTTCTTAATGTTACTCAGTTTTTCTTTACTTTTAATAATACATAGGTTTCCTGCCTTTTTTGGTTTTTGCAAATGGATTTTTTAATATGGGTGACACTTTATTAGTCCACTAATATTTCAAATAAAAGTTATAAATTTTAAATAAATAAATAAACTTAAAATAAAATTTTAAAATATTGTTTTTAAAAATGCACTAAATTAAAAAAAAAATTGTATTACTATTTTTTTAAATTTTTGTTGAATTGAGAGTCAGTTTGTACTGTATTGTATCAGGAAGACTAGCTTTATACAAATAAGCACCTCAGTCTCAGATCAGGCACTTCTTATATTCAGCAAATAGGAAATAAAAGACGCTGGATAGGTCTAAAGGCAGAAATGTCCCATTAAACAACACAATTGCTGAGATCATAGTACTTCAAAGACATACTCTTATACTCAGATTCATTGGGCTTTTAGCAACCCACAGAAAGCTACCAGGGGAAAATCATTGAGGATAAATGAAAAGATTCTGATAAAAGGGAATTTTTTCCAAAAAAAGTGTCTATAGTTTATGAGTATCCAAATGAGCACCTCAGATCCTCTCCAGGCAGCAAGCTCTATCCTGCTCAATTTCTCTTGAAAGACAGGTTATCTTTATCCAGGATGATAGAAATAGATTACTGACAAATGTTTTTATTGAGTAACTCCAGTCTAAAATAAATGGTGTAGTGAACTGCTTCTTCTCTAGATTCTAAATAGTCACTTGAGTGAGATTTAGGGTTTCTTAATGAAAATCTTATATTCAAAACTTTGTGGGAATGGAAGTATCCAACTAAATTACATTATTCATTCAGTCATATCCTCCCCTGATGATTTGCAAACTGTTTGAAGTTGTTTGTTTTTAATTTAATACTGGTATCAAAAAGTACAAATTTAGAGAATTGAAAAACCTTTTTAATTTTAATTTTTTTATTTAAAAAAAAATAGTTTTCTTACTTTTTATTTAAGTTTTTCAAGTAAATTTTATTTTAAATCGATATTATATAACACAAATTTTTAATTATGAATCATATGATGTCAGGTGTCAAAATTAATTCTGCATTTAATTTCTTTTTTAATATTTATCATTCAATCTGTCAATCTGCCTATTATTCTAAACTCAGCATAATAATCCCTCCTACTTCAAATGAATAAAATTTGTACACACAATTTCTTTAAGCATTTTACATAATTCTGTTCTTGTAATATGTTTGATCTAGAAACAGATTGTATTAAAAAAAAAAATAAAAATCTTTAATGTTATTCTATCATTAGATATAATTTTCTGTAAAATTTGAAACTTAATTTTTTCTGTTCATTAATACCAATTTTTTTGATTTAAATAAGAGGAATTTGACAAAACTGTCAATAATTTTCAAGAGTTGAAACTAATTACTAATTATTTTATGACTAAATAAAATTAAATATATTTAGTTATGTAGAAGAAATAATTGTTTAATTATTATTTACATATACTTTGCTTTTTTTCTTTGTTATTTAGTACCTCTTCCAAGCTATCTAAACTGTTCACCGACACAGTATCAATGTCGGAATGGTACATGCATCGACAAGTTAGATGTGTGTGATTTGACGATAGATTGTGCTGATAAAGATGATGAGCAACAAGATTGTGGTAAGTTTTAATAAATTTAACTTAAAATTTAAACTTATTTACTTTTATTATATTTAAATTAATTGTATAAAAATAATAATTATATCTTTAATTAAACTGTTCAAATGTTTTTTTTTTTTTTGTTTATATTATTATTTAATTATTTTTTTGTGATATTTATACTGAAATATCTATCATAAATTAAAATGAGACTTTTTGAGTTTTAGTGATTCACTTTATTTTCAAATTTGTATTAATTTTTTTTTTTGAGTGTTAAGGACATTGTCTACAATGGCTATCAACCCTTTTCCAAAAAAATAAAAAATAAAAGGAATATTTCCATTCTATTAAAAAACACAATTGACTTAGTCAGAAGACTAGTCGTGTTAAAAAATCCTTTAGAAAAAGACTTGTAAAAGTAGATTAAAACGAAAAAGAAACACAAAATGACAATGATTTAAAATGCCCATGTCACTTAAAAACAATAAACCATTTCCTAAGAAATGTCAAAAACTATCAAAACAGCTTTGACGTCATACAAAAATTAAAGAACACAAATTAAAAACTGAAAAAGAAACACAAGATGACAAGGGTGTAAGGAGCTCTTGCCAGTTAAAAACACACAAAACATCTCTCACAAAGCATTGTGAGAAAATTAAAATTAAATTATGGAGGATGTCTTGCTGCTGGCATTAGATGGTGCAGTTAGTAATGCATCACAGTCAAGACTTGATGCATTCCCCACTAAAGCTTGTAGGGTGACTAAAGTGTTCAACCTCTTATCTAAAGGCCTCCTTGCTTTTGGAGGCTCAATTGTTGGTCATTTGAAATATTTTTCTAATATCTATACTTCTGGCTTCGCAGGTTTCTGAGTGAGAATTTTTTAATGTGCACTTTAGTTTTAGTTTTCTTCATTTTAGTTTCACTTTTCTTCACAGTTTAACTGGTCAAAGGCTCATTCCTTGGTTGTGTAACAATCTTTTGTGTTGAAACATTTGATTTTTTCTGTGTCGGCTTTGGAATAATTTCCCTAATTGGTTGAATTCTTTGTAATCGATGATGCATTCAGCCATGTTTGCTAACGCTGTTGCCAGTTCAGAGATTATATCCTTTGGTTTAAAGGAAGCTGCAGGGTCCATAGCATCTGAAATAGGACACAACCTTTGGTGATCTGCTGAGCACAATTTTTCTGGCTTCGAAGTAGCTGACTTTTAAATGGTCTATATCTCCTGTAATGCTACTTCCTTATCAATTGGACAATCTTTCAATCTGGTAGAATGATGGCCATGACAGTTGACACAAACTGGCG
The DNA here is from genome assembly GCF_047948215.1 of Lycorma delicatula. Taxonomy (NCBI): domain Eukaryota; kingdom Metazoa; phylum Arthropoda; class Insecta; order Hemiptera; family Fulgoridae; genus Lycorma; species Lycorma delicatula. Next base: position 152,000,254 of record NC_134456.1, on the reverse strand, counting down.
GATCCTTGCCATGTGTTCCTTATTGCACCTTGCTGCTGTATGTCTGAATATTTGACATCCAAAACACCACAGTGGAGTCAGGATGAAAGGATGAACATCCAATCTATGAAAGCCAGCTTTAATTTTTTCAGGGCATTTGGGTTTGTTAAAGTCAAAACATGCATCACAGAGGGTACAACTTCTCCATTTTATCAGGTGTTCAATTTTTGACACGCAACAACTCCTTGTTCTTGAAGCTCCTCAATCAGTTTTTCTTCTGTGCAGTTTAGCAAGTCCCTATTAACCCTTGAAGGTATTTAGCATGCCATTGGTACAACCTCAATGTGAATGAGTCATATCTTCTTAGCTTTCAGAAGCCTGAGAGCTAAGTAGCTCTCTGGCTATGTCCTATTCATATGATGACTAGGACATTGGACAATGGTCTCGACAAACAAACCCATAGTAGTCTTCTTAATCTCTTTAACAGGTTCTCAGCAATTTCCAGGATCCCACGAGCAATCTTGAAAGGACTTATTTTAGAAATATCCCCAGATACTTTGGAATTGGTCCAGAACTCTTAGGTCGAAACATAGTTTGATTATTCTTCTTTGTGTCACTAAACTTGACACTTTTCCTTCTTTTCACTTCAGAAGCCAAAGGTTCTCCTGGACAAGAGTTTTTATGTAGACCCTCTGCCACAGAAACTGTGGAGGTTGAAGTTTCCATTTAAAAATCTTTGTCAGTCAATATATTATATAAGGTGCAGGCAGAGAGATGCTTGGGCATGACGTAGATCATTGATCCTACCTAGGTTTTCCCAGGCAGTCACCTCTCACAGACTTTACCTGGGCTGGGGAGTTAGGTACTGCCTGACCCACTATACCAACATCCCAGGGTTAGACTGAAACCCTACCCTTCTACCACAGAGATCAGCAATAATTGCTAATATTGTGTAAAATTTGTTCAAGTAGGTTTACATCAGAATAAATATGATGGTCCCATAGAAATTCACATAATTAGTTGTTCAACATGGCATTTGCCATGCCATTTTTATGTTTGTGTTAAGATTTGACAGACCGCCACAGACTTTCAGTGGTTTGTGTACATTGACCAGAAGTTGGATCAATAAAATGTTCACTGTGATTAAGGGTAAAATTGCAATATTGATTGTGATTATTTTTGTTATTATAAGTTCGTCACTTATTGGACACACTATTGTTGTACCCAGTGCTAATGCTAATTGAAAATGACTGGAATTAATGTACCTCAGCTACAATCTGGAACCACAAATAAGAAATATTTCCTTGATTGCTTATTATTTTGCTGATTATCCATTGCTGAACCGGTAAACTTCTCATATTATACTTTCTTTTTATGAATAGTGGCTTATTTATATCAACAAGTTCACCCAGACCTTTAATTACTACAGGACATACTAAAAATTTAGATGCATAAACCTCATATAAATAATTGTTTCAGTCTACAATCATGTACAATTGAGAGAGGCAAGATCTCTTTCACAGAATTCAATAGTTGACAGTTTGAAGGACCACGAACATATAAATTTTTAAATTATTGACTATGGCAATCTTGATCGTTAAAACTATAAATTGAATGCAATCGCACATCAGTAAGATATGTAATTTATAACGTTTCCAATATTCTTCGTTTTCTTCTACAGCTAATGTTATTTCATGAGTTTTATTTATTTCTTTGTTTGTAATAAAATATCGAACAAACAGACAACATTTTGGAATGTAGAAAAAATTGTTATGGATGTAGGATGTAGGGGGTATACTGAAATGAAACGACTAGCACTAGATCAGGAATCTTGGAGAGCTGCATCAAACCAGTCAAATGAACGAAGACAAAAAAAAATAAATTCTTTACTATACTCTTAATTACAAGTAAACAGCATATAATGTACTTATCTTACTGTATAGAATAAGCCTCCTAAATTTGTTTTTCAATTAAATAGATAAGATTTCTATTTTAAACAGTAAATACATAACATTCATTACATGAAGTTGCTTGTCTGTTGCTGTAAATAATTGTATGTTATAGTATTACTTACCCAAAACTCTAAAGTTTTACTATAACAATACTAACAAAAAAATAAACAAAAAATTTATCTAAACATTATTCTGTACTTTATCTTTAAGTTCAAAACCTGTATGCACCATGACTTTTAAAGGGTTTCCTTTTATGAAAACTCTAGAGGGAGTGCAAGTGGATACTTTTAAAATAAAATGATTGAAATTTGATTTAGTGAGTTACACATTATTTTAAATTTCAGTTGGGTGCGAAATTCAATTTCTTAATATTTTTGTTTTCCTTAAAGCAGATCCAAAAGATTACAGGTAGATATTTTTGAAAAAAAAAGTACCATTCTGATCAGAAGTTTTGTTTTGTGTCTTAACATTGAAATACATAACGTTAGATCCAGAATCAAATCTCATCAGTATGATTTATTTCCTGTTACATATGACCAGAAAGATGCAGCTCGTTAATGAAAGTTTATTTTAATTTTTTTTTTAATGAATACAGTTTAATTGTGATCAGCAATTCCATTAAAAACCCCAAAAATGTATGATGGGGCTGTGTTTGACAAGGTTTATCGTTGTTAATAATAACCATTTTTCTACTTGCTACAGCATCCAATTTATGACTTTTTATTAACAGCTACCTTAAAAGGTCGCTATTCCAACATGCTTTGTTTCTACTGCTGAGATATGAAATCACATCTCACTGTAGTCAGTGGCTGGAGCTTTCACTTGCTGGCAAATCATCTTTCTGATCCTTTTTTAGTGGTCATATTTATCTTTGCTTTGAAATGCAATTTTAAAATTCATCATATACCGGGTGTACAAAAACAAATATCAGGGTTTTCATTTATTATAATATATCTTGGATTAGGTGTATAGTATTGATTTAAGGCTAGAACCAAAGATCAAAAAAGACAGTTTTAGTTGTGCTCATAGATGTAAATTGATTCCTTACCTTTCCACAGGACAGCACCATTAGCAAAAGTGGTGACTCCTAAACAGAAGACTTCTGTGTTTTGCTATTTGCTAAATGTGATTCTATAGTTGCAGTTGAATGTGCATTCCATAGAAAGTTTAGTTGTGATCCTTCAGGTAACAACAGCACGACCCACTGGATTGATCTAGTGGTGAACTCATAATCGCAAATCTGCTAATTACAAAGTCAAGAGTTCTATGGTTCAAATCCTAGTAAAAGCAGTTACTTTTATACAGATCTGAATACTAGATTGTGGATACCAGTGTTCTTTGGTGGTTGTGTTTCAATCAACCACACATCTCAAGAATGGCCAGCCTGAGACTGTACAAGAGTACACTTCATTTACCATTCATACATATCATCTTCATTCATCCTCTGAAGTAATACTTTGTGGTGGTTCTGGAGGCTAAATACAAAAAGAAAGAGAAGGTAACAACATTTTTATGGGATAATCAGTTTGAAACTACCGGATATCTGTGTAAAGAAAAAAGTACAGGATGACCAAGGGTATCTGAAGAAAATGTTGAACATGTTAGGGAGTCTTTTCTGTATAGTCCAGAAAATCTCTTAAGAAGGCCGGTCGCCAGGTGATGACAGTGTATAATGTTTTAAGGAAACATTTACATATGTGTCCATGATGTGTGTGTTGCATATGTGAAATTTCTGATGGCAAGTTTATGGGCCATTATATTTGCTGAAACAGCCAAAACTAGAGTTCCTTATTTGGATATGCTGCATATTTGGTTCTTTCCTCGCCTGTAAGATATATCAACAAATTTTTTTAGGCAAGATGGTAAGCCTCCTCACTGGCATAATTTTGTTCAGGATCAGTTGAATGATGTTTCCACTAGCTGCTGGATCGGTGCCTGATCTGATGACAGAAGTTGTTTGCAGGACCTCCAAAGTCACCCCATGTGATTTTTTTCTCTTGGGGTTTTATAAAGTATCTTGTGTATGTGTGTCCTTTACCTATCTACTTATCTATCCACTATGAGGCACAAGATTAAAGCAGCTGCCCCTTCCATTACTCCAGACATGCTGGTTAAAGTATGGAAAAACTCTCCTACTGGTTGGATGGGTACTACGTGTTGGAAGGTGCTCACATTGAACACTTGGTGGAAAAAAACTGTAAGAGTTATTCTGTCATTTTTTTCACGTCCTGTAAATTAACATAGATGAAAATTCTATTCCATTTTGAAATGTCACCTAGATTAAATTACGATGAACTAAATTTAGAGCCTCTTACATCAGGAATGTTATAATACATGCAATCTTTGAATATATTTAATAATTTCTTTTTTGGATTTTAGATAAAGTACCTGCTTTTGCAAGATGCACATTTGAAGATGGCCAGTGCGGTTGGAAATTCTATTCTGATCCAGATATGAGAGACTCAGTCGATTCTTCATCTAGTGGTTCTTACAAGAATCAAATATCATGGAAATTACAAACAGGCCCTGGACCAAACAGTGAAAATTCAGGTCCCAATGTCGATCACACCTATCAGAATATATCAGGTATTTATGTACTTAATTTGGACTCTATTTTCAAATTTAATGTTCTGTTTCTTCAAATGATTATTTTCATTAAATTATATTTTTATATTATAAGTAAACTGATTTTTATTTAAAAAAAGTTTAATAATTTGAAAAATATTAAGCTTTCTTATATTGGAAGAAAATCAATTTTTATTTAAATTATAGTGACTATTTTCTTCAAATTACAAAATATTTTGTTTTTATTGAAGTTAATACAAAAATCTCTGGAAAAACCAACAGACTGGTAATCTCATCATTTATATATACTCACAGTATTTTATTTCTTAATAAATAAAATAAATAACTATACTTCTTTTGAAAATTATAATACTTAATATGTCTATATTTTTAATTTTTTAAGTTTTAGGCTCATATATGCATGTAAATATGGTGGAAGGAAATATGGGTGCTACAGCAATTCTGCGAAGTCCAGTTATAAATCCACCTCCGTGGTACCACAATGATTCATCATCATCGTATTTTAATTCGTGCTATGTAAGTTCTTAAGATGAGTTCATATTACATTGCAACATTTTGTAAGTTTTACATACTCTGTAACTGAAAAACCGTACAACATAGAAAGTTGAAATTTTGTATACTTAGCCAAAATTGCATGCAAATGTGTCAAATGACATTATAAAATAAATAACAAAAATTATTTTTGTCTCAAAAAACAATGCAGTCCAAATTACACAGTTATGCAGCTGTTACTTGTTTTATGATCAGAACTGATATTTAGATACTACTGCCAATTTAAATCTTCTATACTGCTAAATAATAGGCATTTTTGTATTAAAATAATTTTTATTTAAAATTATTTTTTATACATTACCCAAAAATGTAAAAAAGTAGACTGGTTTATTAAAAAAATATATATTTTTAGATTAAACAAACTTTAGTAGCAATTGTTACTTTATAAAGTAATGATAAGAGAGGTAACTGAATTTAAGTAAACAATAAAAATGCTTCCTATTTTTCAAGTAAAAATATAAAACTTAAGTGTAATTGTGAAATTTACTCTTTTTAATGGATAAAAAATTCACTGCATAGTAACAACTATTATTTTTTGAAATAATTCAGTACATTAAAGAATGAATTGATTTCGTGTAGAAAATAATTTTCTATGCAAAATATACTACTTTATAAAAAAAATCTAGAACTTTAAATGAAAATCCTGTTAAAATACATATTTTTTCATAAAGAATTAAGATATAGATATGTTATTTTAAAACATATCTTAGTTCTGCATTGAGTTTCAACTCTGAGAAAGCTACTGTATGAATACGACTTTTCATTTGATGATGCCTCTGTTTAAAAACTTTCAACAAATCATAATAAGATTAATGAGATGTAATTGAACTTTTTTTAAATTATTTCAACTCAACATCCTAAAATGAACAAAATTTATTTATTACTTTTTATTAAGGTTCATAATTCTTTTCTTCCTGAAAAAAATGCTGACTACAACCTTAATTAGAGAAGTTCACGAAATAAATCGATAAATCCCTTCTGTCAGCTCAAAAATGGTGAGTCAGTTTAAATTATGTAGTGGTTATAATGAAAGCCTAGTTCAAAGTGGATTATGTTTTAAAGATTTATGAAATGTATTTATTCTTTCATTTTTATAAATACAAACTGAATAAAAGTTTGCATTACCGTTTATTCAAATTATAAAGTTCTCAATATTTTTTTAAATTAACTTTTATTAACCATGGTGTAACTGCATAACCATTTTAAAAACCAAGCTTTTTGCTAGTACATAGTCTCTATATCATTAAACAAGGGAAAAAAGTTTCTTTATATTCTCCTGGTAAATTGATTTTCGATTGCATAACTAGTAATATTAATCAAATCTGGCAATCCATGCTTTTAAAATGTAACATATCACTGGGTGTTTTTAGAAAGGTTTTGATTACATTAATTTATTTATTTAAAAGTTATTGCACCTTGAAGATGAATGAAAGTACTAATAAAATTAGATACATTTTGAAATTTTATTACAAAAAATCTGATGTGGACACCTTCCTTGTACGCTTATTAAATTACATATACACATTTTTTGCTGCGCTTCATTTAAACTTATTTCATTTGAAAGTGAGATGCGATCCTCCAATTCTTTAATAAAGTGGACAGTTACACAGTTGCTGAAATATTAGTTTTTATTAACATAGAATATTTACACAATTACTAATTCACAATCTTAGGATAGAGTAAAAGTCCTTTATTATTTGTATTACTAGATCAGTATTATTCGTATCTTTTTGAGTTGCTGATAAACAAAAGTTTCAGACTTCCGGTGTGTTGAATAAATAAAAGATAATAATAATTAAACTATTTCGTTTAGTGAACTCCTTTATACTGGTTACAAATGTTAATTTCAACTTTATGATGTAAAATATTAATAAATTTCTATCTAACAGTAGTTTCTAAAATGGAATGAGATTGAATTATTTTTTAAACAGCTCTTTACGAGCAATGAAAAATGTATCAGATATGATAATAATGTATAAAAAAGATCATATTTGAACCAAAGCAAGCAAAGCTCTACAAACAATTGAATAGCCAATAATTGACTATAAGGTAAGTACACCAAAACTTAGCGGCCAAGTTCTGTCAATCTTTATTTTTTTTTCTGTCAAGATATATGGGGTCAGGCATTGTCATGGTGAAATATGGACCTTTCATATCAATCAATTCTGAATTCATTAATCATCATTCTGGTGAACATTTTGGTTATAGTTTGTTATTTTATAATGAAAAAATCAATTCTATGTATGAACATGTCATGGGATCAGGAATTAGCTGCTGTCACCAAGTTATTAGAGGTTTAGAATCTCTAATTTTAACAACTGGAAAAATTACACCAAGCTATCAAAATAAAATTGAGCTCTTGACTCATGAACAACCTGAATTTTAAGTGAATGAAGTTTTAACTTACCATGCAGAATAGAATAAAGATTGGTGATCAGCCACAGTTTAAAAAAAAATCATCTGTTTATGTCCTTCTTGGTCAGGATGCAGAAATTTTATTTATGATCACCTCTTAGAAGTATAAATGAAATTGTTGATCTTTCTAAAGAAATGAAAAATTGTTTTTATTAATTCCTAAGTTCTGTGTTTTTTTTCTGGAACAATACAAAAATAAAGTTCTCAATGGCTAAAGCTAACATAATTGTCTAATTATAAAAATAATTCTAATAAGTCTAATGTCAAATAAGATTAAGGAATGCAACTAGATTATGAACTGGGATATGATGTGCTGATTATAATGTACAAAGGAATAAATTTATTCCTTTGTAATTATTATTTTTTTTATTAATTATTAATTTACAACTTATTAAGAGCATTTTATAATATTGCTAGCTGCAGAGGCATGCCGTATGCACGCCCTCCGGGTGGGGTCTCTGAATGGGATTATTAGGTGTCCATTACCACTTGTGTAAATTTTTTTTGAATGATGAAAATTTATATAACGAAAGTTAAATTAGAAATTTAACTCTACAAATTGATATTAATGAATCAGGATTTTCTGCTAGTGATCGGTACATTCTGGTGTCTACATTTTGGTTATAGTTTGTTATTTTATAATGAAAAACAATCATAAATAAAAAAAATATATTATTAATATATATTTTGCATATATATCGATATATAACAAGTATACACCTGACTACCACGAGGCATGTACTAACAAATCGGAATTTTCCGCTAGTGATCGGTACATTCCGGTGCTAAGCTAAGGGGGACATACAAATACAAATACAGGGGGCACAGATCGATATACAAATGCCCTTTAGTGGGTAGGATTTCAGTCAATATAATTAATTTTAATCAATCAATAAGGGCTGATACTTCATTTCAACCATCAGGTAAGGTATGGAATCAATTATATTTCTACCCTATGCTACCACATGCAAATTATTTTCACCAAATTTACTGAAATTTGTGTATTTTAAAAATATCTACTGTATAAGACTGGATAAAACAATACCAAGAACATGTATTAGTTGTTAAAATTAACAATTTGGAGGATCCCTGTATTGAAACAATAACCCACAGTAACAGTATTTCTTAATAATATTCTTCACAAGTATTATAAAAAAACATACGCATACAGAATTTATTTATATTAATAGGAGTTTTAATTATTCTAATAAACTGATATTGCTGTGTTCATTTTATCCCATAAGTTTAAAACATGAAAGTTGTTTATATATCAATTTTTTTCTTTCAATAAAGTAATTTCCTACGTATGTCTTAGTAATAAATATGAGTATGAAGTAACAACTTAAAAATGTTTAGTTCCTATAAATGTCTGATTAAGGTTATCATAATCGTTTATTTGGAATTTAATGTTTAATATTTTGTTTACAGATTACCTTTTATTTTAATAAATTTGGTACTCATCAATCATCTTTCGCATTGTTTATACAACAGTTGGACAAACCTAAGTCAAAAATTACAAATAAGAAAATACTTTTATGGTATACTTTTGGTAGAAAAGATAACACATGGATTCGTCAAATAGTTCACATTCCTACAAACATCACTCAAAGGTGATTATTTAATTATCTTTTTTATTTTAATTAATTTACAAACATAATTTTTTCACTCCCTAAATAAATCTTAATTTAATTATTATTTTTAAAAATAACACCAATAAAATGACATATTTGCAAATTTGTTATAGCAGCAGCTTGCAGAGTAATGGAATAATTTACAACAGTTTGTTTTTATCATCATTTATGGTAAATCTGTCTGAAGACAAGTCTCAATGGAACCTTTTCCTTCTGCCTTTCTTTGCCCTGATCTCTTTTCACATCCTTGTAATTTCCTTATTTCTTACGTGTTTGTAAAACAAACACATAAGTTTTGTTATTTACAACAAAAGCGCATCCAGCTGTATCATTCTGTTTCGACCCATCTGCGTATACTACTGCGTCTGGGTTTGTCTCTGATAGAAAATGGTAAAATATTTAATGAAAGACAAGAGGAGTTGTGAATTTTTTATTATATACAGTGAGGTTGTAATTAAAATAGATGGGATCGAGTCTCCACGAAGGATATGTGCAGGGATAGGTTGGGAAAATAGGGGGTGGGTCAAAATGTAAAATGCACATTAAACCTTTTTAATTACTTAAAAAATAATTACTAAGGCTCGTAGCATATCTAGAATTTTTAAACATCTCACCTTTAACTGTTCAATGTGTCTGGTCCATGTAAGATGAAAATTAAACCTACAAATATACATCAGGAGAGATAGCAATTGGCTCTCCATTGAGCAGGACTTTTGGACTGAAATGGTCTCGTAGATGAGAAAAGACTACACATTTTATTTTCTCTGGTGAAAATGTGAAGCCAGTGACTTTGAACAAAGTTTCAAGGTGAGATGTAGTATTTTGTAGTAGTCTCTCAGCTGTGGCTGTTGAACAAGTGAACTGTATGTAGCAAAATCATCAACAAATAGAAAATATGAAACAGGTGGTTGCACACAATTAGTAGTACTATTGATGGCTGCAGTAAACAAGGTGGCACTTAATACATTTCCTTGAGGCACTTCATTCTCCAAGGTGTTGCTACTTGACACAGAATCGCCAACACAAACACAGAATGGTCATTTAGGAAACCCCTAATAAAGGCAAGCATATTGCTCATGACTTACCATTCTTTAAGGGTATTTAGAATACCTCATCGCCAGGTTGTGTTGTACGGCCTCCTGATGTCAAAGAAAGTAGTGACTAGTTGCTGGCAGAATAAAAAAGCATTTTGGAAAGTTTTTCGTATAATACCAGATGATCAATGGAAGATTGTCCTTGACGGAAACCACATTGTTCTGGAGATAGCAGAGTGTGCTTCTCTAAATACCAGGTAAGCCTTCAGTTCACACTCTTTCCATCATTTCATGGAGGTATCCTATTTCAAACTTTCTGTTGTGGGAAGGTTGAACTTTAAAATAAGGGCAGGAGGGAGTAGGTCCCACTCTGATGTAAACTGTATATGTACAGTGTAGCCGAAGTATTGTGTTGAGTTATACAACAGTTCAGTTGTATGGTTTGATCGAAATGGATATTAAAATTTTTTAAGAATAATGAATGTAGATTATTTTATAGCTGATTGCTCATTCATAAATACAAACACAAGAGTAAGTTAACATATGTAATTTTCTAAATATCAGCCTGCATTATTCATACTTATGAATAGCAAACAATGATCTGACACCCATTTTTGTGTCTTGAAAAGTCATTGTAATTTTTTGAGGAAGCCCGTTGGAAAAATACTTTACTGCTTAACATATGTAAGCATTATAAATATTTAACGATAAGCTTAGTGCTTTATTAAGATAATAATTTTTAAAACTGTATATTGAAAGTTTATGAAATTTCATAAATAATTAATAAAAATTTTGTAATACTGTTTTATTATAAAATAATAAATAGTTGCAGGTTAGTATACATCAGTTCAACTAAGAAAAATAAGATGTCAGGATTAAACATAAAACACATAAAATTTATGAGAAACAAAGATTCTATTCATTGCAATTGGTTTGGTAGTCATCTCTGTGAAGTTTAGTGTTAAGAAGTAATCTAATTAATTGTACAAATAAATATAAAGCAATTGTACTGTTATCTATTAGACTATCTTATCATTATCTAGGTTCTGCCTGGCGGCAATTCTCTTACCCCACCGCTGTCTCTATCCATTTCTTTTCCAAGCCCTTGCCTTTGTCCCCTTGTAGTTTCCAAACACCACCTAATCTATTAATTGATCCTTCTTCTTTGTCACTTCCTTTCTGCTTCTATTGACTCTCCCGATGCAGTTGACAAGGTTCCACTTCCTCTAATCTCATGTCCTAACTAATTTCCTTTTCTTTTGCATATTTCCTACATAAGTGCTCATTCTTCTTTAATCCTGTTCATTACTTCCTCACTTTATCTGTCCATCTTACTTTCTTCATCGTTTTCCATATCCTTATTAAAAGCCTCAATCCAGTCCCTTCCTCTTCCTCAATGTTCATACTTCACTTCCAGACAATAAGACACTCCATACACAGCATTTAGCCTTCCTTAAATCTAACTAAGACTTTTTTTACGTAGTAATTTCCTTTTCTTACTGAATGCTTCCTTCACCATTTCTATATTTCCATTTTTCCACCATGCTTTTCCAGTTCTCTCTCACCATAGTATCCAAATATCTGTACTTTTTTACTTTTTCTTTTCTTCCTTCACTTGTCCTTACCTCTAACTTTCTTTGTTGTTTATTTTCATTAATTTAGTTTTTACTATGTTTATCTTCATTCCATACTTTTTCATCTCTTCCTCCAGGACTGTTAACAATCTTTGAAGGGCACGTCTGCTGTCAGGTAGAATTAACATATCATCAGCAAATATTATGAATTTTATCTTCATTCTTCTGTACTTATAACTTTTCTTATTGTAATATATTTATTTTATTATAATCATTATTTGGCAACTTAATACTAATATTATCTATTGTCATTTCAGTAATTTGTTTCATTTTAACATTATCTTCATTATCTCTCATATTTTCCATTTTTTTCGGCAACATATTACTATTATTAAATAATTATTCTCAGTCAAATTTGGAAGGGGGTAAAACTGAGGAGACTGAGGCGAGGTAGCGGCAATATGAAAAACCAGGGCGGGGGATGTTCTGATTGAACTTGGGAGCGCTACCAGAGAAAAAAAGACCTGAAGAAAGTGATGTCCTGAAGGCTGAACTCGGAGAAGGAGCTGTAGTCTACAATCTGGAACTGCAGGAGACACTGGAGATCCGAGATCTAGACTGCGTCACAGGGAAGGAGGATGTAGAAGCAGCACTGTGAAGAGATCTCAGAGATATAGGAGACTGGCGAGTTAGCGTTACCAGTGCTAATGCCAGGGAGCAGAAAGCAGCAATAATAGAAATTGGAGAGAAGGCTGCTGCCAGACTACTCAGTCAATCCAAGATAGAGGGACCGTGACGACTCCCAATGGTTCCGAGACTCGCTCGGGACTGCCGTGATATGGATTCCGTATCGCAGCAGAACCCAAGTTCGGAGGCACGGCGCAGTCGAGGGGTTTGGATCTGCTGCGGTGAAGTGATGATTTTTAGCCGTTACCTCACCCCAAACGAAACGATAGCAAACTTTCGCCGGAAATTTGACGCGCTGGAGAATGTTATCCTCGCTGCCGCTAGTAGGTTGGTGGTAGCTGGGTACTTCAACTCCAGGGAGGTAGAGTGGGATATGGTGCATACCAACTTCAGAGGGAAATACATTCTGGACATGGCGGCACGTACTGGCCTCGTGATCCTCAATACAGGGAACACGACGACGTTCCGCCGTCCAGGATATTTGGAAACCATTCCCGACATTTCCCTCGCCTCCAAAGAGCTGGTTACGCTCGTCCAGGACTGGAGAGTTCTCGAGGATAATACCCGTAGCAACCACCAATATATCTCATTTTGAGTCCTAGATGGTGCACGAGAGCGCCCGGGCCCTCGCGGCTGGTGTAAAGATACAACATCAATAAAATTGACGAGAAGAAATTCAAAAGAAAGATCTCCATTTTTTGGAGGGGTCGTTCGAACCAGTTGAATACGAATTGTGGTTGTTTGACGGCTTAATCCGTTCGGCTACGCCATAGCCTCTGAAAACATCACCAAAATGAAGGGGGGGGGGGACGCTGGCGCTGAAGCCGTAGTTGCTTCGACCATGCGGCTGATCGCTTCTGCATGTGACGCTTCCATGATCCACGGGGGGCCGAGAAACCGGAAGCGACCCGTATACTGGTGGACACTTGAGATTGCGGGGTTGCGCCGAGAGTGTCTTCGACTAAGACGAGCGGCGCAACGTGCAAGGAATCGCACAGACGCAAACGCCAGGTCAGCCGAGTATAAGACGGCAAAGCCATGACGATGATGGCTCCGTTGAGCCATCAACGTGAGCAAGGCACGCTGCTGGGGAGACCGTGGATGCAGACCCTTGGGGGCTGGGTTACAAGATAGTAATTCGGCGATTAGGGATCTCGGGGTCACCAGCTCCACTAGACTAGGCTAAAGCGGAGCACGTCGTTAAGATGTTGTTCCCGGCCCACTCGGTCCGTTCCAAGCGGAACTTTGGTGACGTGGGCGACTTCCCGCTCTTCTCAATGGAGGAGATTCCATCCAGTCTCAGCTCTGAAAGGTCGCTGAAAGGCAAAAAAGCCTCTGGTCCCGACGGTATACCGGTCGAGGTGCTCAAACTTGTGAGGCGCTCCGGGCCCCATCTTCTACTAGACATGTATAATGCATGTCTGAAGGCTGGGTCATTTAGCGCCAGGTGGTAGACCGCGCATCTTGCACTAATTCCCAAGAGCAAAGAAGAGTCGCCGTCCTCCTACCGCCCATTGTGCATACTTGACACAGCTGGGAAGGTATTGGAGAAGCTGTTAAAGAAAAGACTGGTTGCGGCGACGAATCAGGCAGGTGGCCTGTCACCCAACCAGTACGGTTTCTGGCAGGGTCGGTCGACCCTAGACGCAATTTCTCCTAGAAGAGGTTGTTGAGGCAATGCGGCGAGCAGAGGACCACAATCATTTTTCGCGACGTGCGGTCCTTCTCGTTACGTTGGACGTTAAAAACGCTTTCAACTCTGCACGGTGGAGTGATATAATTCGGGCTCTGGAGCATTTGTTCCATCTGTCTCAATACCTCCTCTGAATGGTGGACGCATACTTGAGGAACCGCGGTCTCATTTACGAGACCACGGTAGGCTGGCGTAGAACTGCGATCACGTCAGAGGCGGCGCAGGGGTCGATTCTCGGCCCCGACCTTTGGAACGCCGTCTACGATGGCTTGCTGAGGCTGGAGATGCCTGAAGAATCTGTCTTGATTGGGTACGCTGACGACGTTGCGCAACTTGTCGCAGACCTCGACGTGGAGCGCGCCCAACTGAGGCTCAGCCAATTCATGCACAGAATCGGTGCCTGGCTGGACGACCATGGATTGTCTCTTGCTCTCAGAAAAACGGAGATCGTGGTTCTATGGAAGAGGCATATCGACACCCTTCTCTCCCTGCGGGTAGAGGTTGTCGAGACCAAGCCATCCGCAAAGTACCTCGGTATGATGATTGACCGGAAACTCAGCTTTGCTGAGCGGAGAGCCGCCGACAAAGCTGCGAGAGCCGTAACTGCTCTCAGCCGGCTCATGGCGAATGTCGGCGGACCGAAGGCAACAGACGGCGATTGCTGATGTCCATAGTGCATTCCATCCTGTTATAAGGGTCGGAAGTGTGATCCCAGGCATTGAGAACTGCAAGAAACCGAAAGCGGCTTGCGCAGGTGCAACGCATCGCAGCTTTGCGAGTCGCTTCCGCGTATCGGACGGTCTCCGAGCCTGCAATACTGGTAGTTGCCGGCGTCCTACCCATTGCTATTTTGGCAAGGGAGCGCCAGGTGATCTACAGGAGGCGACGGGCAGGCGAAGACCGGGAGACCTGACAACGAGGAACGCACTCGCACGTTCCTAGCATGGCAAGAGACCTGGGACCACGAGACCAGAGGACGATGGACCGCAAGGCTTATCCCTCTGGTCAGACCGTGAACGGAGCGGCGGCATGGAGAGGTGGAGTCCTACATGACCCAATTTTTAACGGGTCACGGGTACTTCTGTGCTTACCTCCATGTCATAGGGAAAGCGCCGTCTCCCGACTGCCTCTATTGCCCCGGGGTACGGGACGACGCTGAGCACACCTTTTTCAAATGTGCTCGGTGGGCGGCAGATCGTGGGACACTAGAGGCGGATCTCGGAGGACTGAGCCCCCACAATGTGGTTGCGATGATGCTCCGTAATCTGAGCAGTTGGGAAAGTGTAGCCCGATTCTTCGGCAACATTCTCAGGGACAAAAAGATTGACCTGGATATTCCTGAAAATTAGGTAGCACCTAATCAAGCTAGTATAGGAGGACTCGACCGGAAGTAATGTGTTAAACGGTTCTGGGTCGAGTCCTGGTAGAAAGGGGAGTGGTTTTACTCGGTGTTCTGCTGATAGTGATTGGATAATACCATCAGCAGGCGCCCGCACTCCGTGCTTAAATGCATTTCCACCTCCCTCCGCAAAAAAAAAAAATTATTATTTTCATCAATAATATCTGTATTAACTTCGCTTATTTTTGGCAACGTATTTTTGTTACTAACGCTGTTTCTCTTCTTATTACTACATTTCCTTTCACTATAATTAATTATACTATTATCTTCGTCGGTAATATTTGACAATATCTAATTATTATTATTATTATTATTTGGCAACATCTTAATAACATTTACATCTACTATATTTGTCTTTAATAACATCCTTTTATTTTGTTTAATATATTTGTCATATTCAATATCACTACTTTTATCGCATTTATTATTGATATTATTTTTGTATTTCCTTCCTCCTTTATTACTTTTATAATTATTACTTGTATTTGACAACTTATTTTTAACATCTGTTACTATATTATTATTATGGAATGGAATGCAAAGTTGGCAGGAGTCTATTACTCCCTACTTTATCGCAGAACCTGGACAGAGTCCCTTGCTGCTGGATCATTCTGATCGGGCTTGTTTTTAAAAGGGTTATTTTTTTAATCTCGGATCTAATTTTTCAAGTTTTGTCTATTATTATTTTAGTGAATTTAAGACGGATTTAATTGCATTCCAATCCGTTGTTAAACCAGCGTTATCGAACCCATTTCATGGGCCGACCGCGGAAGGCTAGGCTTATAAAGCCTGTCCTCCCGACGTAATTCCCCTTCAGACCGTCCACTGAAGTCCTTTCGGTGCTAACTCTTTAATAGGCTAGCAGGAATACGCCACAACGGGGCACTAGCTATAAGGAGGGAGCAATGCGTCCCCTTTTCCGGAGGAGTCGCAATTGCTGGGATGTTTTGTCTTACTGTAAGTTTTTTTTTAAATTTAGACCGCGTTTTTGTTTTATGCGCGACTTACCGTGTTTGACGTCTTCAAACTATATAACTCGCGAAAACTTTTCACTCGCGACCCCGGAAACGCGTCTGACGCACTATTCCGTTTATGGCTCATGCGATATGGAGGCCCCTAAGCCTGGTTTGTCGATTTTCGGCTACCGCACCGCACCATCACGGTGGTTCGTCCAGTACGGCGTGAGGCCGCTTCCTTACAACTGTCGGAGTTGGGTCCTCTCGGCAGATGTCCCGAAGATGACTGTGTTCGGACACAGCCGCTCTCCCGAACAGTCTGCGCGCCTGCGCCACCCCCACCTCGGACACGGATTGAAATCTCGCATCAGATCGGAGAGTGGCGTTCCTGACGAACCACGGAGCTCCAAAGATCGTCCGCAACGCGATGTTTTGGACGGCCTCGATCTTCTTTTGAAGCGAGGAGCTCAACACTGCCCCCCATGCCGGGTAAGCATATGTTAGAATCGGCAGTACGTACAGCCGAAAAATGAGGAGCTTAGTTGCCAGTGGGTACGGGCTGGCACTGTTCAGCACTGGGTATAGCGAGGCTCTGGCGGCCTTAGCCCTCCGGGTCGCATAATTTACATGTTCGCCGAAGGTAAGCCGCCTGTCCAACACCACCCCCAGGTACTTAACTGTTTTCTCAAAAGGGATTTTCTCCCCTGAGATTTCCAGCTCTCTGGTCGGTTTTCGTGTCTTGCATGTGAACATCACGGCCACCGATTTTTCACCGTTGACCCTGATTCTCCACATGTCGAGCCACGGTTCCACTAAGTCCAGCTGCCTTTGGAGCCTCCGGACCGCGCAATCCACATTTGCGGATTCGTAGAAATATGCCGTGTCGTCTGCGTAAAGGGCCGTTTTGACCCCTTCCGACAGCGGCATATCGTTCACGTACAAAGTGTACAAGAACGGGGAAAGTACTGCTCCTTGGGGAACCCCAGCGGCTATTTCTCTGGTGGAGGAAATCGTTTCCCCTACGCGCACGACAAAATGTCGGTCTAGCAGATATGACCGCATCAGTCTGACATAGCGGTAGGGGATCGCCGATCGCGCTAGCTTATAAAGCAGCCCGCTATGCCAAACTTTGTCAAAGGCCTTGGCCACATCCAGAAAAACGGCTGCAGTCACCCGTTTCCTGTTCAGGCCTCCGACAAGGTCGTCTATTATTTTTACCAGTTGGAGGGTGGTTGAGTGACCCTCCCTGAACCCAAATTGCTCGGGCCGCACTTCTCCCTCCATGTATCGCCTCAGTTTTTCGAGAAAAATCCTCTCGAACAACTTAGACAATACCGGTAACAGGGAGATTGGCCTATAATTCCGAGGGAAAAGTAAACTTTTCCCCGGTTTGGGTAAACATACGACTTTGGCCGTTTTCCAACAATTCGGGAAATATCCAACGTACAAAATGGACGTGAATATCACCGAAATTGCTGTAATCACGGAGGCCGGTATGTTCCGGAATGCACGGGCGCTGATCCCGTCGACACCCGGGGCCTTATTATTATTAACATTTGGCAATATACAATTATTTACATATTTCTTACTATTATTGAAAGCCTCAATACGACTATCATTCTAATATAATCTTGATTATTTATTTCTTCATTTTTGTCACTAATTTTTAGCAACTGTTTACATTTTTTATTATTACTATCTATCTAATTATTATTACTTGAATTATCTTGCTGTTTATTATCTTCAATATCATTACATAAGTTATTTTTCGTTTTCCTACCGGTCCTATTTTTCTTTCTACGCTTAATTTTATTTTTACTAACATTTGTCATTATATTATTATTATTATTATTATTATTATTCGTTGGCCAGTAATTAAATTATTTATAAAATTCTGCAGTAATTATTTACCGCTTCGGTATCATGCGTTAAACTTAAAAATCTTAAAGTAGTCATCGATTTCAATTACATCTGTACTAAAATTGTTTGTTCCGAGACTCCTATCCCCTAAAAAAATTATCGTTAAAAAAATTCCTCATCATTATTATCTAAACTTACTGAACAAGGGTTCAAAATCTTCATCGAATTCTCCATCGCTTATTTCTATTATAGTCCTTGCATTTTCGTTAGTATATTTGTTTTGTAATCTAAAATCATTTATTTTTCCCCAAATATTTTCATGGGATTCTACTTCTTCATGTAAATCTTAACCCATACTTCCGATATTTCGACGGTTTCGTATTCTTCATCTGACTCGTCAAATTCATCATCATTATCATTTATTACAATAAATTAATTTTGTGGATTAAAATAATCTAATTCATTATTCAAATTATTTTCGTTTGGTGAATAAACATCCTCTAATTCATTATCTGTTACTTCTAAACTAAAATTATCCGTTAAGACGTTAGTTTCAAATTCTTTGTCTGATTCCTCATTTTCCCTATCGCGGTTAATTCTACTTACTTTTTCAAAAAATATTTTTCTAGGGGCTAGCGAATTTTTGTTCCTAATATTGCTTCCTGTCACCTGATTTAATTTTAATCGTATTTTAAGTCTTTTATTATTATTATTATTTCTTAAATTAATTCTACCCATTTGTTTAGTAATACTGTATTATCTGTTTTAAGTTTTCGTTTCTGGACCTATTATTCGCCAGTTGATATAGTTTTGGGTGTTTATTTTGGGTTCAATCGAATTTATGAAGTAATTAAGATATTGATTAGGATATTCCGGTGTTTGGTATTCAAAATTATTTGGATGTTGAATTAGAGCAGCTTTTCTTTTTACATATTTTTTTTTTTTTAGGGGCATCGACTACTTTGGTCATTAGCCCCATCCCACTTCAAAAAAAAAAATAAAAAAAAGGGTACAATATTTCACATTTTCATGTGTCAAAAAATGATCAAAATTTTACATTTTCTTATAACTTCTGATCCAACAAATTACTTTCTAGGCTTTCCTTTCGGCCATCCTTTCTTGCACCGTTTTTCCATTCTGCGAACGGCCTCAACTTCCGATGACAGTGTGTCTGAGGCCTCGGACATGGCATCATCTTCTCTTTCTGATGCCAATGACGTTCGCCGGCTTACATCAGGTGATGAAAGCTTCATTGGTGCTGTTAACATCGTTGCAATTGAATCTAAACTAGCAAGCGATCCACTTTCCGCGGCTGATGAGCTGGATGTTATCTCTACAGCAGTGCTGGGTCCAGCTGAAATAGATGCTCTCCCTGAAGCTGTTCTTTGAGCTTTTGGAGGCCCCATTGTTACAGTTTGTATATCGTCAACGTCTGGTGCTTTCTCAATAACGACTTGCACCTCCATTTCGGTTGACTCGGATTTTCTTGTCACTATTTCCTTAGGTTTGGAACTACATGACAGAGTGATCTTTTCCTCTTTTCTAGACAAATCAAGATTTTTATTTACTACTTCAAGTGATGGTGTTATGATTGCAGGTTTAGCTAGTTTTTTATGCTGCGCTGGTACGTTTCTTTTATCAACGATGTCAATGCGGGATTGAGCCTTCTCATGTTTAGATGGTTCTCTGCGATGAGTCGACTCTATCTTAACATCAATGATTTTTTCTATCATTGTTGCAAGACTTGGTGCCATTGTATTAAGCAACTCCTCCACATTAATTTTGGATGAAGAAGGGGCAGCAGCTGCTTCAGCATAAGTGGTCGATTGTCGAGGTGTTCGTTGACTAACAATTTTCTTCGCTTCAGGATAACTAACCTTCTGAAGCGTTTTAACTTCCTGAATGGCCGTTTCAGATTTATAAACTGGGCAATTCCTGGATCGGCAGTTATGGTGCCCTTTACAATTAATACAGATTGGAGGGTCTTTGCATGGTTCACCCTCATGTATTTTCATTCCACATATGCAGATTTCCTGCGCTTCACATCTAGCTGCAGTGTGCTCGAAACGTTGACACTTGAAACATCGCATAGGCTGCGGAATAAACGCACGGACATCAAGCCGATGTATACCAACACGTACCTTTTCAGGAAGGGTGCGTATTAAATATGTATGTATATATAAGGGTATGTATTAAATGTTAATACATGAGAGGCCGAAGGAAGAACTTCGCCATTTCTTCTCATTGTTAGTCTGCGACACTGAATCACTCCTTGACTCGACATTTCCTGTACTATTTCCTCTTCTGTACAGTTTAGAAGATCACGGCAAACAACTCCTCTGGATGTATTAAGGGTGCTATGCGGTTGCACTGATACCGCAAATTCACCGATCTTTTTCAATGCCTGGACTTTTTGACTTTTAATATCGTTGATAGTTTCAACGTGTAATCCGTTAAAGGTTTTACGAATTTCCTTAACAGGACCACCAGCACAATTAGTTATCTCTCTGCGATCAAGAATGGACTAACTTTTTGAAAGTTGCCATTCTCCTTGGTAATTATTAAAAATCTTGGTTTGGGAGCAATGTTTCCAAACAAAGACTTTCTCAATTCCTTGCTGATTTTGTCAGCATCTCTCTTAATTTTGTCTGACTCCTTACTCTTTTTCCTCTTCGCTTGTGGCGAATCGGAGGTTTCTAAACGAGGGTGTTTACGTGCACCCTCTGCCACGTTTGTTTGTTCAATATTCATGAACGTTTTATCCCTTCTGTAGCAAGGCTAGCCGCCGGGGTACACCCCCACTCCAGGGCTACTAAACTTGGAGGTCCGATCCGGTACTCTGGTGGAACCGGCATATGTCCTGGCAGAGAGCGGATGCGCAATCTCTGCACTGACTCCAGGCTCCTACTCACCGAAGCTTTCAGAGCTCCCATGCACCGACATACATGGACACCATTGCTACATGCTTGCCATCGCAGGGGGCACGTGGACAACGGAAGGGTCTCCGTTACACCTGCAGTAACATTGACCCTGGCCGCCACATCGCCAGCTCTAAAAGTGGTATTAGTCCATTTCCAAAATCGTTTATTATTCCATATCCTGCAGGTAGCTGAAAAATCCAAACCATGTGAGGACCTGAAGGTGGAAACAGGTCAAAATAAAAGTATATCCGAGGAATTTACTCGGAGCCCCGTTAGCCAGCTATATCTATTGTACATAAGTACAGCTGTTACCGCCCTGGACGTGGAACGTAGATGTTGTGTTCCGGACGTGGGGATTACCTACCTCAGGGCATTATTATTATTATTGTTTACAAAATTAAATTTATTTGTTTTAAATTGGAAGGCGTTGGTATACGTGTTGAGTGTGTCTATTGAATAATAATTTAATAAGATTTGCTTTAAGTTACTCCATTCACTAATACTACCACCTATCCTTTATTTTAAATCTGGTACTTTAATTCTAAAATTAAAAAAAATAGAAATTCGTTTTGGAAATCATCAGGGTCTTCCCTAACATAAAATTTAGCGACTAATTCGTCACACAAAGTGATAAATTGGTTCAGTTTTAACGGATCTCATAAAATCAGGGACCGTATCTAAATCCTCTTTTTTAACACTGGTGTTGCCACTTGAAATTTTAATATCAGTATTTCTTATATTAGACATACACAAGTTACATATATATATATTTCAAAATTATCAAAATTTCTTACATACTATTTAAATATTTTTCTTATTCACAGTACTACTTTTATCATTATATACATGCTGATTGGTTGCCTTTGATTGACTGGGTTGCCTTTGTTGATTGGTTCAGTTGCCGATATTGAGTTTCCTTCGTAGTCTGCCGTTGCCTTCGACAATTGGTCTTGCCTTGGATAAGCGGGTTGTCGATCAAGATTATATTCACTAATTCTGCCGACTGGAACAGCTTGTAGAGATCTATGTCGCTGAGATTTGAAATTGAATCGATCAGGCAGTCCCCCGTACTCTACCGATTGCCGTCTTCGATATGGACTCCGTTGAATAATACGCTCTTTTCTCTTCGTCTGTTGCACTTCTTAAACGATTCGATGATGGAAGAAATTATGTACAATTATTTCCCGAGATGACTATTTATTTAGTTCACCTTGTTAATGGTTTGAAAACCAAACTTCGATTATATTCGCCAACCGTCCTCAAGGTGTCCTACCGAATGAGCCAGTTATGAAACACAACGAATGAGTGTTTTTAAAAATAGTCTATATTTTTAATGAACACTTAATATTATGCAATTCTCTTTGTTATTCTCGCAAATACTAATTATTTAATATAATTTAAGTTAAACGTGCATGCTGACTGTACAATAATAAGACGATATCGTGCATTAAATGAGTGCCGTACATGGACTTTTTAAGTTACACGTTCATTGTAACGAAGCAAGTACAGGACTATCTATCTAATTACTATTGCAATTAAAATAAATAAATAAAGGTTGCAACTGCATCGCATTGTTTCACACGGTGGTTTCCTAGAATCTAGCGATAGGCAACAAACGTGGCTTAGGAAATGCATTGTTTCATCTACTCTTAGACTATTCTGAGTAATATAACTTATATGTATTGAGCGAGATTCGTATTTGTGCAATACAAAATTTGTACTACATTAATTTAACAAAAATAACACGTTAAATGAACAGATACAACACAAATCAAATATATTATTTGACTACTTATTTATTAGGTTTCTTAACCGCTTCAATATTTGAACCAGTTTTAACATTATTGAAGTTTGTTTTCATGTTTTTTCAAAGTGGATTGTTTAAAAATTTAAACATTTTTTATAAAAGTTTCAATCACATATGTAATGCATTGTAAGATTATCCAGTTATGCATACAATATACTTATTTACAAATTTTTGTTATTATGTGTGAGGGAGGGAAAATAATTTCTGCAGTTTCTAAAATTCAGAATAATAACATTTAAAAACCATTCAATTGAATGAACTATTAAAGAAATAATTTATGAAGAATTGTGCACCCATTTTATGGACAAGCAGTGTTTCTGTTAGTTCTTGGAATAAGAGTTTTTGGTTAAGTTTACATTTTAATTTATCAGTAAAATCAACTGATAATTTTTTAGACTTATGATGCAAAGGTAACATTATGTGATTTTTTTAGTTGAAGTTATTTATAAGTAAAGTAAGTGTGCAGCATAATCATGATTTACAACTAGTCTTCTTTTTAAAAATCTGTGGTTTAAGGTTTGAAAGTTCTGGCCAATCTAGATGAAGTTAAATTTAAAATATTATTTAATTATTTTGTTTTCTAATTTCAGGTACCACTTGATGTTTGAAGCTAGAAAAGGTATTGGAAAGTGGTCTGATGTTGCTATTGATGATATTTCAATGAGTCCAAAATGCTTTGGACTTGGTAAGCACTAAAAATAAAAGTTATTTCAGAATGATTTTAATTTTGCAGCAAATTGAAGTCCTTATTAAAATTATTTTCCATACCTTAATTGATGAATTTTTTGTTAAAAAAAAGACAGAAACTAATGTTTGCACTTTTAACAGCTAGTATTGTATTAACAACCAATTAAGATTAGACTGGTGTAAGGTTCATACAATTCCATTCACTGCAAATACCTTTCCTGTTTATAATAGAACTACCCTAATAATTTATGAGTGAATTTAATACAGTCTCAGAATTGTCTAACAATAACTCATCGAACAACTTCCTGCATTCACTCTGTCCACACTGAGTGCTTGTGACATCACTTTAAACGTTGTTACTGCACGATAACTGATAACGCTGTCTTACAATCGCAGCACTTGCTTATACTCACTTCATACTGACTTTCCCCCTGGTCCGAGCAGTCCTATATACCCTGATCTGCAGAACCGCCACATTCTTTAACCATTGAAGCGTGAGAATTATCGTTTGCGCCCTTTCATTTTCCCATAAATTCCTACTTTGATCCGGTAACCCTTTTCATCTAACAACTGCTGGAGGTGTGCCATTAACAGTATTACTAAGAACAATTGTTAAACGGACCTGTTAACCTGAGAAAATTATTCTTTTTTGTACCCTTCTGGATTTCTTTCATAAATATTTTCTCATACTTCTTAATTGGAAAGAATCTGTTACTCAGGTCCGTTTTACTGGTCTTGTTATAATATATTCAATTGCATATTGAGGAGTTTCCCTACTGTTTAAAATGTGGAAGGCCAATAGAAAGTTTAATATTTTTTATTTCTAGCCACAGAATACTATAACTTTTATTCCGTGACATATCCAGATTTTTTAATTTCATTATCAGTGTAGGAAATCTTTTATTCTCTTAATACATTAATACGAATTGGTTATTGTTAACTTCCCAAAGATGGGCATTATTAATAATGCTACTGTAACTTCACTAAAAAAGGTACTGTGTAATTTGCTCTGATAAGTCTTTTGGAAGAATAATTTTCATATAATTAAATAACGAATTTGTTAGTTATGTTTACTATTTGTAATTATATTTTTTCAGCATACTTGGTATCAATAGTCGATGTTTTATAAAACCAACTCTCATATAATTTTTCTGAGAATTATAGGTAAAAATGTTAATTCGCAGAAAACTAGATATTTTTTTACAGAAAATTCCCAAACGTCCTATGTATGAAACTTTGTTACATGAAAAAAGATCCTACACACTCTAAGTTAATTTTACTACATTTTTTGACAAGACTGCAGATAACAAAATGTTGCCGTCTTTAATGAATTCTAATCAAAATAAAAAGTTATGGATGTCAGTTTTCCTTTAGATTAAGGTGGTGTAAATATCTGTACATTATTTGAATCATAAGTTGTATTCATAGAACCTTTACCGAGAAAACAATTAAGAAATTTGGCTCCAACATTCACTGAATTATCTTTATATAATTTTTAATTTCTCATGAACCTTAAAGAGGGTTGTTTATAACATAATGCTTCTTAGTTTAGTCTAAAAAATAACTAATAATATTAAAAATAAAAAACTCACTCTCTGAAAAATGAAATTTTTTCTTTTAAAGACCTGTCAAAGCTAATTATTGGCTTCTTTCTCTTTGGTATATCCAGTACTTTTAATAAAAGTACTGGATACCAAACTACTGGTGTATCCAGTACTTTTAATAAACCAAAGGTTAAGAAATCCTTCAGTGTCTAATTAAATAATATATTTGATCTTTGTTATGTTAGTTCATTTATTACAGTGTTTTAGCCAAATTTTTTTATGTTTGTAAATTTCATTATCTTGAGGCCAAAAGTTTCAGTCAGAGGCCAAAGTGATTAATTCCACGTCCAACTGAACTCCTTTTTTTCTGTTTAGCTTCTGAAACTACTATAAGGTATTATTTCAGAGGATGAATGAGGATGATATGTATGAATGAATGAATGAATGAAGTGTGGTCTTGTACATTCTCAGGCTGACTGTTACCGAGATGAGCAGTTAATTGAAATCCAACCACCAAAGATCACTGCTATCCACGATCTAGTATTCAAATCTGTATAAAAGTGCCTTTACTAGGATTTGAACTTTAGAACTCTCGAGTTCAAAATCTGCTGATTTGCGATGATGAGTTTACCACTAGACCAACTCGATGGGTTATAAGTGCAGCTGAACTAAGAAAACAATCACAAAGTTAATAAATTCTTCTTATTTAAGTGTAAATGTTGGATACCATGTTAAATATAAAAATAAGATGCTGCTTACATTCAATTAAACAAATTTATAGCATCTTGTTAAGAATGATATTTTCCAAAACAGTCCAGAGTGAGGAATTAATAACTTTCTGAAATGAAAAATAAAAAGGATTCAGCAATATGTAAAAGGAATGAATTTTATAAAACTTTTTTCTATTAATACTGTATTTCTATCTTAAAAAAAAGAGTTTTTCTTATATTTTATAGATAATATTAAAAACAGTAGTTTTTAATTGTCTGCATAATTTTATTTTTTATCAATTAATTCATACTACATCAAAATATTCATTCATTATCTTCTTACTCTGGACGTTATCGTCTGAATCTAGTTTCAAAGAATTATGACATGTTAACAAATCCTTGGTATAATTATCATGAACTGATTGTATGTAAGACGTCAATTTCACATGACTTTCTTCTTTGCAAGTGTAACAAGTCAACCTGTAGCACATTGCTTATTCTCCTCACTGGTATTAAACAATACTCTTAGCATCCAACAATAAACTTCATAAATTTATTTTTCCTAAATGGAACAGATACAGAAAAGCAATTATTAACAAAAATTACAAAAGGTTCACTATCATTCCAATCGATATTATTTTGAATCGATTTACACTATTCCCTTAATTCAGTATTTTCCTGGTTTACAATATTATTTTTAAGTATTTTATTGGAAGTAAAATCTTGATGTTTTAATCTAGTGAGCATGAAATGATTTTTCTTTTTACTTTGAAGGATGCTATCACACATCAATCTCTAGAAGAAATAAATTTTATCTATTTTATAAGTATTTTACTTAATACTGCCAAAGTCTGCATCATTCAAGAAATTATGTGTCGAGATACCAAGCATTCCAGGCGTTACTTTGTTTGATTCAAAAACTATCTGATAACTTTAATAATCTTAAGTTATAAGTCTTTAGCACAGCTCCACAAAACTGCAATGTCACACGCTACCATGAATCACAGAAGACAAAAGTATGTTTGTAATTTTTAGCACTTAAAAGTATATGTTTTTTAAACATCCAGTTACCTCTTGTGTGTAATTATCGGATAAGTTCAAGCAACAGACATCAAGGTTATAAACATAAAGATTACTCATTTACAATATCCTAAAAATGTTGATAGTTTAGAGAATCATAATGCATTTAGAGGTCAAATTTTAAACTAAAATAATCTTCATTTGACTATTCTTGATCAATAAATAATTATTGTCTAGTATTTTTTTGTATTTTGAAGATGATGTTTTGGATTCCTCTATCATCTTCTACTTATCTGTTTTCTTCTTTACTTTAAGATTCTTTAAACCACCTACTATGAGTATTGCAAGCCTAGCAAGTACATTTAATAGGAAGCTTAGACTGAATTTTGATAATCTCTTTTTTTCTTTCGCAAGTCTTATTTTAATCTTTAGATTTTTTTTTAAACCAAAAAAATTTACTACAAGCATTCTAAAATCAGGTCCTTTGTCTAAATTATTTTCAAAAAGAAGATTACTTCCAACTCAATTAATTTTTCAAAGCTTATCAAATCCCACTAAAAAATAAACCCAACACGGTCGCAAAAGTAAACAAACAGAATAAAATTAAAAATAATAGTCAATTGGATTCAGTGAACTATTCAGTAAAATAGTACTACCAAAATTAACGTTTAATACAAATTTCTTTATATTTTTTATATTTAATTATATTTATCAAACACAGTCATTGGGGATGGCTGCATATCCCCAACTGTTTCATTTATAATTTACTTAATTTTCACACTTGGCCAAAAAGAAAATATCTCATAAACAAAATTAGGTAATAAAATTGAGCAAATCAGTTAAAAAAAAATAATTTCATCAGACAAAAAAGAAAAAAATATATATAAAGTAAATATAAATAATTTTTTTTTTTTTGCAAAAGAAAACAGTTTACCTGAATTTATTACCAATAAATTCTCTAAGTGTAAATTTTCAGTAAGATGACTCGCATTATCATTTTGATGTCCAGTTCAAATCTTTATTAGCGTATTTTTTTTTTTAGTTAATTAGTATTCTATTTTGAATAAATCTGTTAAAACAATTATTAGCATATTTTTGTTTGAAACATTTTAATAAAAGAATTAGTAGCAATATTTGCAAGCGCTTGGAATTAGCTGAAAATCTAAAAGATTTTTGAAGTTATATATCTTTTGGCGCGTTAGTAGAAACTGATCAGAGTGTATTTTCAGTTACGGAAGTTGCACGTGCTGATGTAACACACCATGAAGATTTGCGCAGGCCCAAGTAGATCAGTTTGCACACACAATCGTTTAGTGTCCAATTCAGTCAGTCGTTCAATGCAATTAAGTGATTAGCACGTGTTGTAAACAAAACAGATATTGAGTTGTAATAAATATATATTTATATATACGGATATCTGAAGATGGATATTTTTTAATATTGTTGTTCATATTCATAAAACTTTACATTGCAGCGTATATTTATTTATTTTGTGAAAATTGTGTAACAAGATTTGAGGTTATATTTAAGTATTATTTTTTATGGGTAAAATTATATTTTTTTTAATGATAGAAAATAGCTCACATCAGAAAAATTCTTTATTTTGCATAAATAATTTTAAGTTTACCAAAAACAAAATTTTTGATAAAATACACTATTATAAAATAACACTATTTGTATCATATTTTTCATATCATAAGCCACTGATAATAACATTCATGCCTATTCAATCATCATCCCAAGAATTAATGGAATTAAACTAATCGAAATATATTCGATGAACTTTGTTTTATATGACAATGAATACTTCAACACTTTTTAAACTGTATAAAATAAATATTATTTTATTTAATATAAGTGTTATTTATTCAAACTATTATTCATGGTATTTAATGGCGTCCGTCTATCGATCGTTTGACTCAGTTCAAATTTGTTTAAATGTGTGAAAAAAAATATTTTTTTCATTCACGCCAAATAAGTATAACTTCTTACGTACATACATAAATACTCAAGATTTTTTTTTTTTATTTCAGTAAATTAATAATTACATTTATAAATAGATAAAGTGAAACTGAAATTATGTTATTTTAATTAAATTTTGTCCCGGACTTGATAATAGAAATCGTGATTCATTGCAAAGAACTAGGAATTATGTACTTACTCTCCTAAAAAGGCCTTAGTATGTATAAATGTCTTAAAAATAATTTTGAAAACTGTAATTTTATACGACTACAGCTTGTCAAAATTTATCTTATTTATTCTTTTATTTACCTTTAATTTTAAAAATTGACCTTATGCTGTCATTGTTAATGTAAATAAACAATATCAGTGTGTAATGAGTTTAGTGTGAATCAGCAATAAAACACATGTGCTACATATTTAGAGTCTCACCATTGCATGATTAAAAGACTAACATTCCATGATTTTTATTGAACACTTAAAAACAGTTATTATGTTATCTAATAAATTTTTTAACAGGTGTTCCTAAAACTGAATTGCGAGGATATGACTACGAGAAAGCTGGAGAAATTGCTGGTAAGTTTATTGCAACCAGTAAAATATTTTATCAGTCAAATATAATATTAAATAATGATAATAGGTTTGTTGAAGAATAGAGAATTCTATCTTTGTGATTTGTGGTAAAAAATTTAATTAAAAGTGTTTTTTTTATTTTTATACATTATTTTTATTTAATTTATTTTTAATGTTTCCAGTTATCTGTTTTAAAAGAAAGGCTACATAAAGTAATCCAAGATTTATTTTAACTTTATTATTATTATTTTCTTAATTCTTTCATCTAATATCACTGAAGTTATGTAGCTTTCTCATGCACTTCCTCACACTAATTTATTTCTTTTTTTAAATTTATTAGTAGCCATTATATTAATTTTTGATTTTTTCCAAAAAGCTACTGTCAATACTAAAATAAAATAAAGGATGAAAAAACAGTCTGTTATTTTGCTTTTCACAAATGATCGAGTTAATTTTCTAAATCCTTTTTGTGTAGGATTTCAAACAGTCACAGTTTTGAAACAAAGGATGACAAAAACATGAATTATACATCAAATTGGAGAGAGACTGTTTTTGATTTGTAAAAAAGTTCTAGTATTGTTGCCTGTTTGTTATTTTACTAGGTAAATAGTCCCGCATGAAGCTCTTTGTTACTATGATTATGATGCAGAGGAAGATTCAATGTGTTTAGTAGCTCGCTAAATTTGAGTCGGTTACACTTGTTAGGCTCAAGTACTGTCATGTGTTTCATGAAGAACCATAATGAAAATAAAATTTATTGACAGGAGAAACAGGCAGCCTACTGAGTATGTCCATGATTACCATTATTGTCTGAAGAGACCGTTGAAGTTGTAAAAACAACTTATTTATATTCTCCATAAAATTAATGGGGAAGAGTTAGGCCATCCAAAAACAATTGTTCACAGTGTTTTAAAAAAAACTCTAGTTGTAAAACTTGGATGTTGTATAAGATTTACCAACAGGATAAGATTTGAATTTGCTATAGATATCTAGATAGGTTAGCTCATGATGGGAAGTTTTTAAATGAGTTTATTTTGAGTGATGAAGCTGAGTTCCATGTTTTAGGAAGATTACATCAGCATAATTTTTGACAAGAGGGTACTGAACTTCCACATGTCGTTATTGAACATCAGTGTAACAAACTGAAAATGAATATGTTAATAGATGAGACAGAGTTATCCATCCCTTCTTTTTTGATCAAAATGGTAACAGGAAACAACTCCCTCAACATGTTAGATGAGCATGCAATGTCTCTAAGATGAGTATTTCTATTCTCCATGTACAACAGTATTTGTAACCAGCATAAAGAAGAGTATATGGTACTTCTCTTTTTTTTTAATTGAAACTTGTGTGCCCACATTGTAATTATTTTTAATTGTATGATTACGACATACTGTGTCAAATATCTATATTAATTTTTACTTTAATGGACATGCTGTGTGTTTTAAGATGAGAGAGATGAAAATATTGAACCCAAGACTGGCTGATCTGTTGAATATAATATACCATGGTATGTAATGTCAGTAAAAAGAATCACCATATTGCCTAAGTTTTTTTGAGAATGCTGGAAATGTTAATGAGAAGAATGTATTGTTTTAAATAATTTACAAATATATTATTACTATTTCACAGAAGCAAAAAAAAACCTCATTCAATATAAATAATTTTATTGTATTTGTTCCAGATTTGCCAGATCCACAGGCACATGAAGATTTTGAAAACGTTACTAGTAAGTATTTTTATTATTTTTCTTCAGTTTTTTAATCTATTTTATTATCTTACCAAAATCACATTGTTTTGCCCAATTGACTGACTTATTTATTATCTTTAGCATACGATATAATATTATTTTATGAACAAAACTACTATTTATTTCTTTAAAAAAATTACATAGTAGGAAACAGTAGAAACTTAGTTAAAAGCAATGCCAAAATCACTATTGAGTATGGAAAAAAAATTGGTCAAGTGTGAATGGAGAGAAATCAAAGTATACAGTGATAAGTAGGAGCTCAACTGATGGGGTTAGTATTTATATTAATGGAATTTCTTTTGAATAACTTGGTGAATTTAAATATGTAGGGATAGTTCTAATGAACCGTAATGAAATTGATAAGGAAATTCAGAAGAGATTATATTCAGGAAATGGATGTTTTTACCCCATGATTAAGCAACTGAACTTATGAATACTATCAAAATGGGTTAAAATTAGGATGTATAATGCAATAATTTTACCAGTAGTCTTTCATAATATGATTATTGAAGTTAGATTAAAGGAAGCTTAGAGTTTTTAAATATAAAATTCTGGGAAAAATATTTAGTTCTGTAATTGGCAAACATATTTTGCAGTGAGGAAATACCACAACCTTTAGCTGGATATCCATATTCAAGTCTGAAATAGTTATAATGATTAAAGTCGTAAATTGCACCAGGCTGGACACACCATCTGACTGGGAAATGTAAGAGTAGTTGTTTGAGTTTTAATTGGAAGAATAAATGGAATGAGATGTTTGGGTAGATTCAGATGATGTTGGAAAGATAACATTAGGTTTGATCCAAGGTAAATTGGTTGCGGGGACCATGATTGGATCAGGTTGGCTGAAGACAGGGAGAATTGATGGACCTTTGTTAGTGTGACTATGAATTTCCAAATTCCTGCAGCCATGGAATAAGTAAGTATATAAATGAGTAATATATATTTACCAGATTGATTCATTCATCACTAATTTTTCAATTTTCCCAATATCAAGAAACTGTAAATTCATTGTAATAATTACTTAAGTGGAATTTGGAAAAATAGTCAAAAATTATTTTGATTAACAAATCCTAAGAGAGAGATAAATTAAATTAGGAGTTGAAAATTGGAGCTGAGTCTGGAAAACTAAAAACTTGTTTCCTGACAAATATATTTATCTCGGGTATTATGCTGCTACTATTGAGAGATTTTTTCACTCAGCACTACGTGGATGCAAATGATTACAAAAAAGCCTTCACTGACTCACTCAATACTAATTCTCCTACTTCCCATTTTCATGGAGTTGGTTTAGCATATTTATTTTCAAGGTTTTATCCAGGGAAGTAATAAAAAATTATTTTGATGAACAATCCCAAAGGAGTTAAACAAAATTGGGGTTTAAAAAGGGTACTGGGATCAAAAGAGTATGCCATTTGGCATACATATTTCCTTAAGAGAAAGTATCATATATATTTTTTTCACTCACCTCCAGAGTAGGGAAAAGGAGTGCAAGCACTTATGGAAAAGTCCTTATTGGCACTAATTTAATTTAACTTAAGGGGTTAAATTAAAAAGAAATTGAAGTAGATTCCAAGAATTGAATAGGGTCTCAATACACAACCACAAATGGATTCTATGAGTCATATTTTCTATTTTCCTTTTGATTCCTCACAGTCAGTTCCTCTGATAAATTAAAATTTAATCTTGAATTAAATAAAAGTTAAGAAAGTAAAGCCATTATTGCATGAATTCTACAATGAGATCCTTACCAAAGGATCCCTCCATAATAAAAAATCCCTCCATAGTAGCAGCTTAATACCTGAGGTAAATATGTTTGCCAGGAAACAAGTTTCTAGCTTTTCCAACCACAGCACCAATTTTCAACTCTATTTTAATTTATTTCTTAGGATTTTTTTGTTCATTTTTAGGATTTGTTGATTTCTTAGGATTTTTGAAATCAAAATAATTTTTGACTGTTTTTTTCAAATTCCACAAGTAATTATACACTTAATTTACACTTTTTTGATATTAAGGAAATTGAAAAATTAATGATGAGTGAGTCAGTGGGATAAATATATATTACTCATTTATATTCTTACTTACTCCATAGCCGCAGGAATTTGAAAATTCATAGCCACACTAATAAAGGTCCGCCAATTCTCCCTGTCTTCAGCCAACCTGATCCAGTCATGGTCCCCACAACCAATTTCCCTTGGACCTTCTAACCTGTGTTGAACAGAAAATATCACAATAATGACTGAAGTGGAACAAGTAACTCATTATAGAAATGAAAATAATAAACTGGGTATCTTATTTGAAATTAACTTTGGTTTGTCCTGAAAACTGCCATATAGAATAAACATTTAGAAAAAGAATATTTTTTAGTAAAGGAGAAAAATTGGATGGGCTAATGAACCAGTAATTAGGTGTCTATATGAGATAATTCTTTCAGAGTTGAAAAAGCAGCATGCTTATTCTCTGTGAATATTTTTATTTTGCTCAGCAGAAATAAAAATTCACCTTACATGATAACTTAAAATAATATGAATTGTGATTTCCCTTTAAAGCATTATTAAAAGGGATAAAACTGGAAAAGGTATTAATGTATTTTGAATTTAAATTGTGAAAGAGCTGGAAAAATTATGTTTTTAAGGACAGCTCATGAAAGTGAACCAAACAAATTTTCACTCAGTCTGCAGTTTAGGAATGGTGACTGCATTTTGGGACTATCATGAGATTTAGCTTCCAAACTACCTACCCTGTAATGCAACATATTACACTGATAGACACTTTGTGATCTTGAATAAATTTTTATCAGTGATTAACTGACATCTGTCTTTAAGAATGGATAAAACCATTCATGTACTTCAGAGAATGAATCTAACCCAAATGACCAAGAAAAAGAGTCACTACAGAACAAGAAACGGAGAATAAAATAGCATATAAACTTTCAAAAAACATCTATTACAAAAAAAAGACTTATTTCAATCAAAGTAAAAATAAGATATTATTACACAGCAAAGAGACTAGAAATATTGTATGCAGTAAAATGCCATTATCTGAACAGCATTGGACAAATTCAAAGGATTAGATGTGAAGAAGAGAATGCTAAGGACAGTTCTGGGATCCAAAGTGAATGAAGAGGTCAGTAAAAATGGAGACCCACAAAAGAGCTGTATAAAATAGTTGGAATGGACAAAATGAAAGATTTAATGAGAAAAAGAAAGTTCAGCTACTTGGACAATTATATTAAATGGATGGTGGAAGACTTATTAAAACTACCTTCAACTACTTCTATAACAAAATAAATAAAAACAAATGGATGGAGGTTGGGATTAAGCATATTGAAAAGATGGACATTGAAGAACAAATTCTGAACAGAGACAAAGATGGACATTCTGAACAGAGGAAGGTACAAAGAAATGGTCAAAA
Source organism: Lycorma delicatula (assembly GCF_047948215.1). Classification (NCBI taxonomy): domain Eukaryota; kingdom Metazoa; phylum Arthropoda; class Insecta; order Hemiptera; family Fulgoridae; genus Lycorma; species Lycorma delicatula. Next base: position 151,965,551 of record NC_134456.1, on the reverse strand, counting down.
AGTATGAAGTGTTTGAGAATAACAGAAAAGTAGACATATCACAATAATGAATGAAGTTAAGCAGAAAATATCGCAATAATGACCAAAGCTGAACAAGGTATTCATTATAGAAATGTAATGAAATGTGTAGTTTATGTGAAATTAACTATGGGATGTCCTGAACATACCAGTGTGAATTGGCTACTCAGAAGACAGAAGAGAAGCAACAAGAGTTAGAAAAAAGAAGTATTGGGAAAATATATGATCATGAGAACTGTGAGAAGAGTGAAACCTAAATAAAAATTGTTATACGTAGCCTATAGATGGCCTGAATGAAAAAATCATTGCATTGTGCAGTGTAGACATGGATAGAATTCCTGTTGATATGGATAGAATTCCCTTTAATAAAAACGATAGTATTTCTGTTACCATAAAGCAAAATTTCAGGAGTCATTACTAGATGACAAATTCTCCTGGGATGATCAAATTTATTTCATCTGCAACAAAATTAAAACATACTGTTTTACTTCAAAGCACCTTAATAAAATACATAGATCGTCATCATTATTAAATACTTAATTTGCTTTTTAATATTTTGATCTTAAGAATAATATAACCTACTAGGCTCCCTCAAAAGTCAGAACAAGTTTTAAAAATATGAAAGTGAGCTGTCATCATTGTTTGGTGCTAGTAAGTATGGTATGTTGTGTAAACAGATTTTAGAAAATTAAAAATGTTAATTTATCCTTTAGTTTATATTTATGAATGCACAATCTTTGCATAAATTATATTAAAAGTAAATGAAATATCCATCTTGATCAAACCAGACAACTGAACTGTTTTTGTATAACTCAACAGAATACTTAGGCTAATGAAATAGGACCTTATGCTTTTCTTGCCATTTTAAACAAATTACCGAACCTTTTAAAAAATCCTCTTATTAATTTATTTAAAATACAATTAAAAGATTTTTTTATAGAAACAATATTTCTGTTTTGAATGAATTTTTAAATAATACTAATAATTTTTTTTTTTAAAAACCCTTTATTTTCTTCATGTCAACATGTAATATAAAAATATGCTCAGATAATTTCATTATTGTCTTTGGAATTGTGAATTTTTTTATATTTAGTATCGTTCACATATTTGCCTTAGAATTGTTTCATGTCTTGTTTTAAATAATTAATATGTATGTATTATCTATTTTTTATCTTATAATAGATTGTATATTGTGTGTTGCTGCTTTAGCTAAGGTTTTACCCAAGTTCCTTCTTTTTATCCATGAAGTAGCATATCATCGTATTTCTAACATGATTTATATAATGTATTATTATGTATCAATCAGAATATAAGGTTTATTTATTTATTTTCAACTTGTCAGTACTTTTTTTTATCAAAAATACAAAAATTATATTAATTAATATTACATCTTTGTTTTATAATAATTTTAAGCACTCTGCATTCTGCACATTTGACTGATACTAACCTATTCAGTGTTGTAGCAGAATGTTGGTAAAATAAATGTACCGTATGTTATATTATTGTTTCATGATTATTTCATCCAATAACTTATATTTATAATTGTGTATTTTTTTCAGTTTATGAATTTGGAACATGTGGAGTCAATGGAAGTGAAGGTCCTACTCCAAAAGATTGTGAGGAAGCGTACAATAACACTAATGTTAATGTAACTGTATTAACTGAGAAATTGATGAATGGTATTCAGTTGTGGGTCGTACCTGAAACCGGTTACTACACGTGAGTAATTTAATTTCTCTGCTTTTTTGTTTATATCATTATGTTCTTCTTTTTTTTTTAATATAACAGTATTTCATATTATTTGCTTGAAATAATTCCAATAAAAAGATACCTGCAAAATTCAGGTTCTTCAGTCAAAAAAATTTCAGCTATCATATTTAAAACTAAGTCAAATTCCATCTTTCCTATATTTAATGAAGAAATTAGAATAATTGGAGAATTTTTTCTCCAGACTGAAAATTTCAAATTAGATTTCTTAATAGTTGTCTTAACACAAAATTGTTAAGAAAAAATATAAATGTAAATAAATATAAATATAAATATAAAAGACTAATTTTGATTAGCTCCCTTTCTTCTGAAATTTGATTTACCATTTGTAAACAACTAGACACGTTTGATGACTGTAAGGATGTATTAAAGTTTGCCTCATAATGAATTTACCAATTTAAAAAGCGTAAACTTGAGGTAATGAAAACTGTTGAAATAAAAAATATAATGAAAAGAGTTAGACAAAAGTAAAAGTACAGTCTTTGTAATCCTTAAATTAATCAAATGATGAATTCTGATCAAAAAGTAAACTACCACAATGAGTAGATCATTTTTTTTTACCATCCATCCTGTTTCTGTTTCCTTTATCCTTTCTTTCCCACTACAATAGGTCCTGTGGATACAGGTCTGACTCTGCTAGATACTCCATGCTGAAGATTTCTGGTCTGAAGAACAAGTGCATCCTTGGTATACTGCAAGGGAGCTACCTGTTGACTAACTCAGGACTTCCCAGATGGGATTTCCTGTCCAATGGCTGTATAAGAAGTGTAATAGGTGAGATGACTATTTGATAAAGTCAGGCTTCCTAAAACCCTTTCCCAATAACCAGTATTCTAATATACTTAGTGTTTTTATTTTTAACACTAAATCAAGGGAAGGAGTAATTAGATCCTTCTCCAGATCTTGCCCTTTTCATGGCTATGCTTTTTATTTTTATTTCGTTGGACTTAATAAGATACATACTCCCTTATAATTAAAGTACCTAATCCATTTCTTTGTTAGAATTTTGTAAGCTTATGCTGCAGTTCTATAGGTCAAGTGTTGAAGAGGCAGGTGTACAGTTTAATTGATGTTTTTGCAGAATTCTTCAGATCTGTAGTTAGATGGTGTATTTAATTTTAAAGAAGAGATTAATAAAATTATAATTGTTAAAAAGTAATGGATTTGGTATTTCATATCTATTGCTGCAAATACCGATTGGATATCTCCTATTGAATCCATTTCTATTCTCCATATTTACAGTATTAAATTTCTGGAGTATACATGGTTATGAAAAAAGGGTGTTATTCAGACAAAATACGACTACTATTTTTCCTAGCAGACTAAATATTGTAGCTGCTCTCAAGGGATGCCTGGAGCCATCTTCTATGGTGGGTTTCCTCACTTTTCTTGATTAAACATACTGCAAAACTAAGTTTTTTAAGATTTTTTCAAAGATGCAATATCTAGTAGTCCCAGAAAAGTTCACAATTCTTAAGTCAATCCAAAATCACCGATAGAATAATAAAACCTCTTAAAGTGTAGAAGAAGAATGCTTATTTATATGCAGTTAACTTTTTGTCATGTGTTTTAACTAGTAGAGCACACTAAACTTCTTTACTAATGCACATGAATGGAACTTTTTATATTTTAATTTTTATACATCTTTAACAATAAATTCAGTTTGAATCTTATTTTATTCGCTTCACTAAAGGGAAATAATTAAAAGGGATTGCCTTTGATCTCTAACATAACATTACACGTGATGTAAGTATTTATATTGGCATCGCTACACATATGGAAATGAAAAAAAAAATATTATTATGAAATACAGTTTATATATTTGATGGGTTTCTTCAAATGATTTGTAAAAAATTCTTTAAACCATAAAACTGATGAAGTTAGTGGCTAGGTATTTTATCAGAACAGTGATGTTTAATTAATATTGTTAACACATTTTTTTTTAAATTCAGTAAACAATAATGTAGTTTATTTTAATTACAAGACTAAACTTTTGCAAAATAAAATTTATATTTCTTCAATTACAAATGGTGAAATATAAAGATAAGTTTATTATTGAATCCAATTATTTTATTTTATAAGTCAATAAAATTGCAAGCAGAAAAAAGTAAAACAAAATTAAAGCAAAGCAAAGCTTAAATAAAAGTAAAGCAATAAGTAAAGTAAAATTAAATTATCTTATTAAACTTTTTCTGACGAATTTATTAATAAAAGAATAGTGTACTAATAACACTTCCTAGTATTATTTTTTAAATAAAAATCACATTTTTTATTATTATTACATCTAAAGAAAAGAAAAGCTATGATAATCTATTAAATATATGATAAATGAATTAAATATTTTAAATACGCTCATAAAAACACGATTTTAAAAATACTTACCAAATGAGTAGTGAGATTCTGCAAAATGTTACTGAGTATGTAAATACTACTAGCTCAAAAACACAATAAATAAAATTTACAAACTACTATTTATGTATATGACAAAAAACTATGTTAAAAATAGATGAACATAATGCATATCAAATATTCTACTTGATTATTCAGTAAACTGATTAATTGCTTCAAGCTGAACACTATAGCATCATCTGGAATATCACTAATAGATTAGCAACAGTTTTCGTTGTATTTCTTTGAATTTATAAGTAAACGGTGTTTGTAGATTTAGTTCTAATAAAATTAAAAACTATGTTACATATTACATCAACCTATTTATAAACACTTGATCTCAGTTTCTGTTCATATGATTAACTTTTTTTCTAAATATGTCTGTGAATTAGTTAGAATTAGATTATTTTTCACAGTGGTGAAAAATAATCTAATCAGATATAATTAATAATTTCTTTTCATGTATTTTACCATTTTTTTTCTGTATTTCATTAGTTCTGTTGAAGACCTCAATTTATTAAATTCAGTATAAAATAATTAAGTTCAGTGAAGTATTCACTGAACTTTTAGTTACCCCTTTCTTAGTTCTACACATAAACAAAATTTTATTTAAACAAACTTTACTTATATATTGCACTGTTTACCTGAAAGCAATTAAGAATAAAGCAAAATTTATTTTAAAACAATTGTATTTCTTAGTTAATCATAATCAAATGGAAAATAATTGTTTAATTTCTAAACAATCTAAAAATTCTTACAGCATGTTTGTTGATGGTACTACATTTTTTGCAGCAGGGTCCAGTCGTGAATGATTAAATTTCAAACTTGATCTAATTACTTTATTTTCTTAATTATTTTAACAGAATTATTGGTAGAGGAGCCAATGGTGGTCAAGGTTCTGAAAGGAAAGGATCAAGTTGGGCAGCTGAGGCACGAACCATTGTAGAACTTGTAAAAGGACAGCTAATTTATGTATTAGTAGGGCAGTCAGGACTGAACGCTTGTTCTAAGGTATTTCATTTTTATAATGATCATATTTTGTGAGTAAGTACATTACTGTTTAAATAAACAACAAATTTAGTATTTTAGTAATCCATTAACTTTCTATTTAGTGACTTTATTCTTGTATTATGCTTTACATGTTTATCAACCCAGTAGTCATATCTGATCACCAAAAGGGTCTTACCGTTGGACACATTGAATGGTGCACGTATTCTTCGCATCTTCTGACAAGCCACAGGGGTTGTAATGATTTATATCCACACATCTGTGCATATGGAGTGTTCAGGGATGTATTCGCCAAACTTCAGATACTGATTCAGGACACTAAAATGAGCAAAAAAATTCATACCGACATAAGTCCTGTGTTTTGCTTTGTTTTCCTTCTGGATGCCATTGTGTGATTTTCAAGAAAAAAATTATTTCTCAGGAATGGGTAAACCTAATTTATTTAAATTTGACAAATCTAATATTAGTGTCTTATTCTACAAAATAAACAAATTTGAAAATATCACCTTCAAAATTTAAAAAATGGCGACCATCTTAAATTTTTAATCTTCTATATCTTTGTAATTATTTGTTTGATAAGATTTTTACTTATTACAAAATTTATTAAGCATTTTATTTTGATCAAAATGACACTCATTTGTAAAAATCCATAGACAGACAGTCGAGTTATTGCAGACAATTAACCTGGCAATACGCTTGCGAAACGTAATGCAAGCTAATAATTTTTGTCTGTTTTTATTTCCTCCACTAAATGTAATAAAATTTACTAATAATAAATAATATTAGTAAATTAATAAAGTATTATAAAATCAAGTAATGCATTACCATTGATACACTAATAGTTGGTTGGCCAAAACAGCTATTAAATTTTACAAGTAATCCATTACTGATATATTATTTTATAACTGATGATGAATCATTGGATTTGAAAAGCTTGTTGTTAAGACAGGAGTGTGAATTTAAAGAAGCCATCATTTTCAAAATTTTCCAATTCCTTTGTAAGAATATATTTTATTTTAATATTTGTAAAGGTAATATTTTTATACAGATTGAAGTTTATTGTTTTTTTTTTCTATATTTGTTATTATATGTTTATCTGGTATGAGGTGATCAGCAAGATTTGAAAAACTCTTTCTTTTATTTACATATGCTCTCAAATACTCTCAAAATTGGTGAATTTGAATCGACAAATTCGGTTTGTAGATTTTTACTAATTATGAGTATGTATGATACTTACGTATCATATGTATAATACATATTGTTTGTATAATACTTTACATATATAGTATGTCCCACGAAGAAACAGAGAAACTTTCAAGACATGTTCTGCTGGCGAAAATAAATAAAAAAACTCATATAAACATAGGTCTGGTAACACATTGTTTTTGAGTTACAGCTAACAGAAGATTTCACCCGGATTTCAACCCTTCTAATAAAAAGAAGCGCCCTACTGTAATTTCTGGGACCCTAATTAAAGAGTAAAGTTAGTAGTTTCTTATATAATTTGGGTTGGGAAACAGGATAAAGCATGTCCCAGAACTGTAACTCCATTACTTTTTTCCGATGTAAAACACAAAATTCAGTATCAAAAAACAAACATTTTTTTAGGTTTGTAGTACAATAGCTTTGTACAAATGACTAATAAATATGGAAGATTTAGCAACAAAACTTGTAGAGAATTTATTCTAAGAAAATTAATGTAAATGCAGCAATAAAAAGTAAATAGAAAGTTTTAAAAATTGGTTTTTTACTGAAGCAAAACGGACAAAAAAATAGAGAGAAAATTGTATTATTCTTTTTGTACCTAATAATTACTCTTTTTAAAGCATTCTTTTTAAACACTCTTTGGTCAGCATTTACGAATGAAAGGGTCATTTCCAACGTGTTCATTTTCTGTTGAATGCCAAGTAAATCATCAATGTTGCACATCATGTGATTCAGCATAGCCCAGATACTAGTAAAAGCGAATTTCATGTCACAATTTTTTGTCAAAAGACAAGTGTGGCATAACCTACGGGAAGAAAGTCATTATCTTTTCTGCCTGCAGAAGGTTTCAAATTTGCAGCCAATAGATTACCTCCAACAGTTAAACTTCTGTCATTGTCTTCTAGACAACACTCATAAGGTAAATTCAATTTTATTTACTGATGAAGCCAATTTGTGAAAAACAGTCTTCAATTCTAAAAATAGCATTTATGAAACGAAGACAATCCACATTGTACTATGGAAACTAACTAGTTTCCAACATAGATTTCACATTAAAGTTTAGTTTGGCATTATTTATGACATAATTCAGGGACCATTTGTTTTCAATAAAAACTTTACGGGAGGTGCATATGTTCATTTCTAGATGCAATTTCTAGATTTCTTCACTTCTAGATGCAATGAAAACCTAGATTGCAAATAATTTTCCAGGACGACAGTGCAACACAATATTTACAAACTGGATTGCAAATGATTTTCCAGCACGATAGTGCAACAGCATATTTTTCTTTAGTAGCTAGAAATTATTTGAATGCTAATTTCTTAAACTGGATAAACTTGAATTGCGGTGGCCAGTTGATTGGTCCACCGTGATCAACTGACTTAATGCCACTAGATTACTTCATTTAGGGCCATATGAAAACTATAGTATATCAACAAAATGTTAATACTAAAGAAGAGTGACCAATTAAATACGACTTAAAATTAAAAAGAATTGTATTAAATACAATTAAAAAGACTTGTTTTTCGACTCTGAATTTTGTGTTTTACGTTGGAAATCTTAAAAAAACTGAAGCAGTTACAGTTCTAGGACCTGTCTTATACTATTTGACAGCTCAATTTGCATAACAAACCACCAACTTTACTCCTTAATTTTGGTCCCAGAAATTACACTAGGGCTACTTTTCAACAGAAATGCTGAAATCTGGGCGTAATGTTCACTAGCCGTAACTCGAAAACAAAGCATTTCCAGATCTATGTTTATATGATCTTTTTTCATTATTTTCACCACTGGAACATGTCCTGAAGGTTTGTACATTTCTTTTGGGACATTGTATGTACAATGATTCAAAAATATATGGCAATTTCTCGGGAGGTGATTCTATACCTAAAAATAGAAAAACATTCATATAAATCTAGGCCCAAAAACGCTTCGTTACGCTAGCAAAAGAGTTTACCCAGATTTCGGTTCTCCCAGGGAAATTAAGACCTGAAATACTGAGAAGGTAAATTAAGGGATGAATTTAGTTGTTTCTTGTGGTTTATAGCCTGAAAATATTTATAAAATGAGTCCCAGAACTGTACCTCAATTAATCTTAAAAATATCTGACATAAAACACAAAATTGTTGTTAAAAAATAAAAATTTTTTGAGTTTAACTTAACTCTGTTAACTGGTTAATTAAGTTGTATTTTTTTCAATTAGAAATGTAAAAAATTTAATTCTGAAAAGATTTATGTAGATTACTTGAGAAAAAATTAAATACAGGTTATTGAAATTAAACTTATAATAAAACAAAATAGACTGAATTGTGAAAAAAATTTTAACAGCATGAAATAATTTATTTTGTCCATAGGTTGGAAATAACAGCTGATCATTTATTTACTACATTTTTATCAGATTGAATTAATTTGTTTTCATAAGTTGGCAATATCTGCTGATCAACAAATAACTTTTTGAAACGGTACTTGAATAATTTGATGGTTTTTGTATTGTATTAAGATGTCTGTGAGATTCCATGTACAATTCAGAAAATGATTTTTACAAAGTTTAGTGACATTTTCTTTAATTCATAATGGGTGACAATGCTAATACGTATTCATTTGAAGAATATACAAACATGATATTAATTTACAGTAAAGTAAACAAAAGTGGTTTGGCTGCAGTTCAAGAATACCGTGATACTTATCCACATCGAAGAGCACCTGAACACAAAACCTTTGAAGCTGTGGAGATACGACGTAGAGAAACTGGCAATTTTAAACCAAAACAAGTTGATACTGGAAATCAACAAAGTGCGAGAAACCATAATAATTAACAAGCAATAATAAATGCTATACAATTATTGCCAGTTATAAGCATAAGATGGGTATCACAGCATTTAAATATTTCACAATTAAGTGTATGGCCGGCACTTCATGAAGCACAGCGTTACCCGTTACATGTAGAACAGGTACAAGAATAATTACCCATAAGATCATAATAAATGGAAGATATTCTGCCGATAGTTAACTAGAAAATGGGTATGAAATTGCAATTTCCTTTGTCGAATTTTGGTACTGATGATTCATGTTTCACTAGAAATGAAGTAGTAGATTTTCATAACACCCATATCTGGGTGGATGAAAACCCAGATGACTCTGCGATAAGACATTTACAACATACATTTTCAATTAATGTATGGTCTAGGTGATAATTTGATTGGTTCATTTTTCTTTTTCAAGGAGGCTTACAGGAGAAGTGAAACAAACCTGCCCAAACAAACCTGTCAAACAAAACGGACAGAATTATGAAAAAATTTTAATAGCATGAAATATCTTATACTGTTCATAGGTTTGGGCAGGTTTGTTTCATTTCTGTGTTTTCAACTTTAACCTGTTTTCACTTCTTATGAATACAGGTATACATGCATGACGGGGCACCTCCTCATTTTTGTAATAATGTAAAGGATCATTTAAATAATACATATGGTATACAATGGATTGGTCAAAACGGACCACTGAAATGGCCACCACGATCTCCTGACCTCATGCCATCAGACATTTTTGTATGGGGTTGGGTAAAGTCAATTGTTTATTCAAAACAGATTAACAATCACGAGGAATTAAGAAATCGCATAACGGAAGCTGCAGAAATTATTTAGAATACTTCTAACATTATGAGATTTGCTAGAAAAGAATGGATTCGTCAAGCAAAATCATGTATTAAACAAAACGGGGGCCACTTTGAAGATAATTAATAATGCCATCACTAATTTTTAATATAATTTTTCCATTGTTTTCAAAGTTGGATTATATTTTATGCTAAGATTACATTTTAAGTTAAAAGCTGTTTCCAACCTATGGACAGTATAAGACATTTCATCCTATTACAATTTTTTCACAATTCAGTCTGTTTTGTTTTTTAATAAAGTTAAATTTCAATAACTAGTATTCAATTTTTTTCTTAAGTAATTTACATGAATCTTTTCAGATTTAAATTTTCTACATTTCTAATTGAAAAAAATACAACTTAAACATTAACAAAGTTTTCTTACATTAAACCCAAAAACATGTTATTTTTTACCACCAATTTTTGTGTTTTATGTTGGATATCTTTAAAATTAATGAAGGTACAGTTCTGGGACCCATGTTTTTAATATTTTCAGGTTAAAAACGATAAGAAACTTTTAAATTTGCCCCTTAATTTACCTTCCCAGAATTTCAGGAAGTCTTCATTAGCCCAGGGGAATTGAAATCCAGGCAAAATCTTTCGCTAGCTGTAACTCTCTAACAAAGCATTTTCGGGTCTATGTTTATATGAACTTTTTTAATATTTTTAGCTGTAGAATCAGCTCCCAACAAATTGGCACATAGTTTTGAATCACTCTGTATGTAGTGTGTATATATGTGTGTATATATATATATATATATATATATATATACATACATACATAAATAAATTTCTTTATAAAACATATTGCACAGTGTGTCTCAATTAATAATTATCAATAAAGACCACCATAGCATACCATATTATTAGCAAAGCTCAATTTAACTTACCAAGTTATGTAATAACTAATTTTATTGAATGTAAAAAAATATCTGTTGGTAAACATAACATATTCTTTAAAAGAAATTTTTAGATCATTTTGAGCAAACATAAATAAAAGAGAGAAGTCTTCAAATGCTCCTGATGCCCTCAAAATACATAAACATAGTATAATATCAACATAAATATTGTAATATCATACATAATAATTTCGTATGCAGGTGATTAAGGAAAAGGAAATTTTTGAAATTTGCATTGGTAGCTCTGGGTGTCAGCACTGAATTACTTAAAGAAACCAGCTCATGCCATCTTGCTATTTTGCCATTTTTGGAGTAGTGAAAAATATGCTTTTGCCTTCAAAGCTTTTTATAAAATAATGTCACCATGGAGGCTGCATGTAGAGAATTTACTGCCAGTTTAATTTATGATGCCTTAATTGAGTACTGCACAAGCAAATAATACATGGATACGTAATTTTGAAGAAACAGGTTCAATAATGAAAAAGACGGTGTGTGGACCATTCATACAGCAGACAGTATCGAGACTGTTCAAGTTGCTGTCATAAGAAACCCACCCTATAAAATTCATTGTCATGCAGTGTCTTCACAGTAGCTTAGTTCAAGTCATTGAAGAATAGGAGTTACTTTATCATCCCTACAAGTTACAGATCGTCCAGGAAGTGAAACCAAACAATCACATAATGCACCTTCAATTTTGTGAATGAATGTTTCTAAAGTTAAATGTAGATGTTGACTTAGTTAACATACTGTGAATGTTGGACAAAGCCCTTTTTTTCATTATAAATGGATTTGTTAGTAGACAAAATTTTTGTGTTTGGGTACAAGAGAATCCTATGCAGCTACACCAGCCCCTCCTATGCGGTAACAAGGCTGTCATGTGATGTGCTGTGTCATTGTATGGCATAATGGGCTCTTTGAAAATGAGGGTGGCCTTAATTCATCCAAAAACATTCACATCAAATCAATATATCGCCATAGTAAAAAACATTCATGCACAAATACTACGACATCAAGACCTGGCCTCCCAAGTCATCTGATTTGTTGATGTAAAATTTCTTCTAGTAATGCATTAGTATATACTTTGCGTTTAATGGTCACCTGAAAAAGCAAACTATATAGTAGTTACCTGCTATGGAAGAAGAACTAAAAGCCAGGATCCAAACAGCAGTTGCTGAAATTCCTGTTGAAATGTTGCATTGAACCATGTAGAGTTTCAGTATGAGAGTACAGCAATATCTACGCAGAGATGGAGAGCACCTGCAAGAGGTGATCTTCAAAAAATAAATGTTTATGTATTCATAATTGGAAGCATGTTTTTTTCTATTTAAACATTATAAATAAATTTAATGATTATAATTTTTTCATAAGACTATTTAATTTCCTATTTCCCTGAATCATTCTATGCCATATATAATAATATAATGCAAATAAATATAATAATATCATTAATACAATAACAACATAACATAAACACAAATATTTTTTTTTGTCTTCAGTCATTTGACTGGTTTGATGCAGCTCTCCAAGATCCCCTATCTAGTGCTAGTCATTTCATTTCAGTATACCCCCTACATCCTAGATCCCTAATAATTTGTTTTACATACTCCAAACATTGCCTGCCTGCACAATTTTTTCCTTCTATCTGTCCCTCCAATATTAAAGCGACTATTCCAGGATGCCTTAATATGTGGCCTATAAGTCTGTCTCTTCTTTTAACTGCATTTTTCCAAATGTTTCTTTCTTCATCTATTTGCCGCAACACCTCTTCATTTGTCACTTTATCCACCCATCTGATTTTTAACATTCTCCTATAGCACCACATTTCAAAAGCTTCTAATCTTTTACTCAGATACTCCGATCGTCCAAGTTTCACTTCCATATAAAGCTACGCTCCAAACATATACCTTCAAAAATCTTTTCCTGATGTTTGAATTAATTTTTGATGCAAACAAATTATATTTCATCATCATCATCATGGGCACTTGTAAGCATATAGACATTAAGAATCGTTGTTGGTTTAGGTTTTGATTTTATCCTTATTACAATGATTCTATCGCTATGCTTTTTGAAATACTCTACTCTCTTCCCTATCTTCTTGTTCATTACGAAACCTACTCCTGCCTGCCCATTATTTGAAGCTGAGTTAATTATTCTAAAATCACCTGACCAAAAGTCATTTTCCTCTTCTCACCGAACCTTACTAATTCCTACTACATCTACATTTATCCTATCCATTTCCCTCTTTAAATTTTCTAACCTACCAACCTTTTTTAGACTTCTAACATTTTATTCTCCGACTCGTAGAATGTTATTTTTTAATTTTCTGGTGACCCCTTCCTTAGTAGTCCCTACCAGGAGATCCGAACGTGGGACTAGTTTACCTCCGGAATTCTTTACTAAGGAAAAAAGCAGCTGTAGTTTTCCATTGTTTTCAGCTGTGCAGTACTCAGAGGATTGAGTGATGTTGATATGGCCGTTTAAGTTATCCTGACCTACACCCTTAACAACTACTGAAAGAACTGCTGCTCTCTTTCAGGAATCATTCCTTAGTCTGGCTCTCAACAGGTACCTCTCCGATATGGTTGCACCTTCGGTCCAGCTATTCTGTACCACTGAGCATTCAAGGCCCCTCAGCAACGGCAAGGTCACAGGTCTCAAGGTCGCAACATAAATATAGGAAACAATTTTGAAATATTATATAAAAAATAAATAATAATAATATTAAAAATAAATATTTTCCCTAGTTGTGTTTCATCCTTGGCGATTCAAATTTCTTGGAATTTTCCTGGCACGTTTTACAGGTGGTTTGCCATTGCCTTCCCTGTGGTTAATTGAAATCCAACCACCAAACACTGGTATCCACAGTCTACAATTCAAATCCATATGAAAGCAACTGTCTTTACAAGGACTCGAACCTTAGAACTCTCAACTTTGAAATCGGCTGATTTTGCGATGACTAGTTTAACTGGTATAACCTAGTTATAACCATGTATTAATAGATTATTATTATATTCCTTCCATCAAGTGAGTCATAAAATAAATGACCACTTTATATAAATAAAAGTTATCAAAATATTTCATTTGAGTTATATTTACATGTTCTCGTAATGGGTATTAGTTTTGTTGATGATGTTTATAATAATAAACATAATTTAAATAATAGGCGCACACCCTACAAATCATAATAATTTATTAATAGCTTAGTCATTTTATACGTATTCATAGAATAGTTAAGTATTTTTTTTTTTCGTATTGTTTACTAAAATTCACTACTAATATTTACTTTAATTTTCAATAAACTAATTTATTTTGCTTCTTGGCAAGTCCCAGTACAAATGGTATAGTTGTTTCCTTCTGTAATGTCTGTCATCTTAAGTAATGTTTTGTGTGTTTTAATGAATTGATATGTATTTTGCATTTTTTGTTAGTGAATTTTTTTGGCAATGTCAGAATTTAAATCCATATTTAAGAATAAAGCTCTTTAGTCAAATTCGTGAAATTGCTAATATTGTTTATATGATTTTATGAAGGAAGAAGCTATAAAGTTAGAAAAATTAGAAAATGACCAACATTAATTATGCATTCAAAAATATGAAGAAAGAACCTCTGCAGCTAATAAGATTTTAAGATGACAATTTCAAAAACTTCGAAAAAAATAGCAGGATCTTCTTAAATCTAAATCACAGTTGTGCTCATTTACCACACCAAAAAAAGATAAACAACATTCAAAACCAGTTAGTGGATTAGGTAATTTTGATCAAGATGTTGTAAAACAACAGTTAACGATTTTAATGCAAAACATAATGAATTGCCTGCAATTAATAAATTACTTGAAGAACTTCAAAAGAATATTCAATTTTAAGGTTCTAGAACTACACTAGCAACTATTCTAAAAGAGTTAGGGTTTAAATAGTGTAAACTGATAATAATAGGAAACCTTTGATTGAGAAAGAAGACATGAGGTGGAAGAGGATAAAATATTTATGAAAAATGACCTTCGACAGAAAAGAAAAAAATGATTTGTCATTTGGACAAATCATATATTTTAACGTCCTACTCAACAACAAAATCATGTTTGGATGATAGTGGTGATGGAATAAAAGTGGTGCCGATTAATAAAGGTTATCTGTTAATCATAATCCAAGCTGGAGGAGAAATGGGGTTTATTCCAAACATGATGTTAACTTGGAAAACAAGTTCAGAAAGCCGTGACTATCACAACAAAAATTTCACGAAGTGGGTGTCTGAAAAATTAATCCCTGGTCTTCCCCCAGTAAATGGTTGCTATCGATAATGGTCCATACTACAATTCACTTCTAGGGAAGCCTCTGAATTCAAATGGTAGGAAAAGTGGCATGATTGATTGGTTAGAAAAGAACAATATTCCATATAATTGTGTTAAAACCACTGTTGTATGACATAATTAAATCACATAGAAATTAAAAAATAAAGTACCATTTTGATGAACTATTAAAAAACATGGGCATCAGGTTCTGTGACTTCCATCTTACATTCCTTGCATTTTTAATGACATATATTAAAAAATTAGCTAAGGAAAAAATGAATGAAATGAATAAGGATGATTAGAAACCATATTGTTAATATGTAAAAAAAGCTGAAAGCGAGTATAAGATGGAACCGCTAATCAACAAAATGACACATAAAATTTGTACATCAGACAATGCTAGTGAAAGGGACTGTTCCAATCAAAACAGAGAAGATTGTAAACTTTCACAGGAACTGGACATATAATTTGTGTAATTACAGATGCAATTTATATTCAAGGAGTAGTTAATTTTTTTTTATTTAAAAATATACCTAAATTAAAATTCTTTTTTTGAAAGCTTTATTTATTGAATTATTAATAGTAATTACATAATAATTAATTATAACTAATAAAAATGAAAACTGTAATAAATTAAACATGCACAAATAAAAGTACGATTGTTATTCTTGTACTATTATATGTGTATAAATGTTCTCAGGTCTGGTTGTAGTTACGTAGTTTTGACCTTCTCCAACACAAGTTTTTATTTTCATTATGCGCACTATACTTATAAATGAACTGGTAAATTTTTAAAATTATGAATTATTTAAATATACACACCTCTTTCTTGATGGGTGGCTTAAGTTGTAACCAATTTTGATAAAGTTGGATCATGTTAAATATCAGTTTTATTTTATGACAAAAGTCATAAATTAAGAGATAGTGTGTATATATATATTTTAATACAATTAAAATTAATGTTTTCAATGAACCATTGAAATTATTGAGATATATATATGTATTTAAAAACCAATGATGAATCAATAGATTCGAAAAGTACTTATGTAGATTTATATTGTAAACTATATCCAAACATGGCCAAATGAAAGCTAAATATAAAATTTATATTATCATTTTTTTTATTTTTTTTTTTTTTATTGTTAAATGTACTGTAATTGAAAATTTAGTTGTAAATGAATTCTTCATAAAAAATGTGTTCAAATAATATCGATTCATTTTAATGTATACTGTTATACATGTTAAAATAACAGGAACGAGTGGAAAATATTATAAATTTAAATACAAGAAAAATAGTTAATAAATTACGGACTAAGTAAAAATTATTTTGTTTAAACTTGCACAATGATAAACATTCAACTTTTATTATCTGTGCATTTGGTCAAGCTCAGTGAGTATTGTGTAAAATAGTATGTTTATGAAGAAGATTCTTTTTAATTATTTTAAAGTTTTCTTCTGCATTTTTCTTTAATATTAATATGTACTTTTAAAGAATGTCAATTGATGATTGTAAATACACCCAATGAAATCATTATTAGGCTAGTCGAAAATTATTAATATAATTGTTTGTAGATATTTGTTAATCATTGAATCTTGATGATTCATAAGATAGGACAGATGTTATTTTTATGTTATAGGATTAAAATTTATTTTTAAGAAATTAAATTAAAATTCTGTTTATTTAATATTAAAATATAAGGTAAATAATATTTTAAAAAAACAACTCATTTTTATTTCATTTTTAAACAATATTTATAAAATATTGTATATTTTCTTCAATATTAACTTAAAACTTGTAGATAGAATTTTGTTATGAAAAAAGAAAAATTGAATTGAGAAATAGATTTCCTATTAAAAAAAATGGCTAATTCACTTGCAAGATTCATTTTAATTGCTATATTTTAGTTTTAATTATTTTAAGTGATTTCACCAACCTTATGTAAGCAGACTTTCATTTATTTTAAAAATGAACCGCACTAATCTTTTAATTTTTTTTTTTTTAACTTATGGCTAATTCTCCAAAAGTTTAATCTATAGATTTTGAAACTGATCTCACCAACTTCATCTCCTTAACAGTAGTTATAGTTGAACTTATAGAACAGCTGTAATTTCAAAGTTGAGAGTTCTAAGGTTCAAATCTTAAAGGTAGTTACTTTTATACGGATTTGAATACTAGATTGTGAATACCAGTATTCTTTGGTGGTTGGGTTTCAATTAACCATACATCTCAGAAATGTTTGACCTGAGACAGTACAAGACTACACTTCATTTGCATTCATCCTCTAAAGTAATACCTTAAGGTGATTCTGGAGGCTAAACAGAAAAAGAAAGAACAACTGTAACATTTAGAAACTTGATTTTTTATTTTATTTTTTACCAGATTATTTTCATAACATCACACAATTCAGATGATGTGAATAATTTAACTAGAACAGAGTTTCTGGTTCTAGTGGCTCATCGAAAAACAAAACTTTAATTGTTTATTATGTTTTTAGGGTAGAGAAAGAGTAAACCATTCGATTGAATGTGAACTGAGGAAAATAAAACAATCTACAAAATCACCTTTGAGAGACAAAATAAAAGCAATTTCCTTAATGGATTACATCGGAGGTGGAGGAGGTGGTGGAGGAGCGACTTATATATTTACAGTAAGTAGTACATTAAAAAAATACAAACTAATTTTCTCTTTGATTAGTTAATTTCCCAGAAAATGTTAATGGTAAGAAAATGTCCTTTGAACTCACGCCCAAGATGTTAAAAATGTATTATTTTTTTATGGACCAACAACTAGTAAAGTTATCATTACATGAACACAAACAAAGAACAGATTAATATCCTAATGTTTCCAAATTTCCACAAAAAATTTGGAAACATATTCCACGATTTAAATAAATTGTTATACTTAAAAGCTCTGTTTACTATTATAATTTTTAATAATATGATGTTTTAAAAAGATTGAATAATAAATGTAATTTAAAGTTTTAAAGTAATCATTAATAATAAATTGGAAAAGCATTAAAAACCTACATATCAATAAATTTACAAAGTTAATAACTTTTTTAATCAGCTGCTCTGACACATGTAGAATAAAACAAACAGAAATTTTTAGTAGGCTATATGGCCTTTGAATGCAGTAATCGATCAGTTAAAATATTACCTATTTTATTCTCTGACCACCAGCTTGTTATTCAGTTTAGAAAGACCATTACTCAATTGTTTGACTACCGTAGATTGCAAAAACAATTGTCGGATAGAACCTCCTCATCAGCAGCTTGGATAATGTCAAAATGTTCATAGTATGTACTGACTGAAGTTTTGACTTCTTGTGGTGTTGGTGATCCCTTGTCATTGAGAACAGGCAGGAAGGCTACACTTTCAAAATTGGAACAAGCTTTGCTTTCTCTGGGTTGTTTCACCTCTCAACCTGACTTTTCTGATGGTGGGCTCTGCCTTGCGCCTCATAAAGCCGTTAAAGCCCATTAGGGCTTGGAATGGGAGGGGTATGGCGACCAGAATCAACACAAGGTGTCTTCCCCTATGGGGGGTTGGGATGTACCTCATAAATGTCGACCTTGGTTCTCTTAGCACATAGCAGATGGTTTCAGGCTTAGTCTGCAGTTGATTGCTAATCAGCAGAATAGATCTGTCAAATGTGTGCATTTGTTTGAGCCAGGTATCTGTACCAAGATTGAGTCAGTCATGCCTAAAGCAACCAGTAGGACTCCCAAACAAAAATCCATTGCTATTTGTGAAATATCACTTGATGCATAGAGGGTTGACTCTAGACATCCCTTAGAGAAGATTCCTGTGAGGTTTGATTTGTAGCTGAAATTGCAAGTAGGTGCACAATACTAAAGTTTTTCTACAGTCCAGGCTAACATATGGGTAGGAAAATAGTAGCCTACAACATAATAAATGGATAACTGATGTGGCTTTAGTACTAATGGTTTAGTACTACTTAGGGAGAAGAACATACTTTCAATGATAGACAAACTATCCAGTTATAGTAGGACCTAGCTGGGACATTTGGCACTGTACAGTTGAGTGCAGCCTTTTTATCACTGATTAGTCATATTGTCATCATGCTTAGGAAGCCCTTACGAGTTTCCCAAACACAACAAAGAGATACCTATGAGTGTGCCACCAATGTTATAAAAACTGGCATTGCTGTATAAATACATCTTTGAAATTGAAATTGTTTGCTAGTGTGGAAAATGTAAAAGAAAAGTGTGTGTACATATGCATAAAAAAGTTTAACATAATAACTATAATTTGAAAGAATGATCAATAATGAATAATTTGATATTCATTATTTAATATCAAAATCTAATTTAAATTTAATGTGACCTAATAAAAACGGCTGTTTAATAATTTTTTTAGAATATGAATTAAAAGTTGTTTTATTTTTTAAACAGTGGCAAAAGAACAAACAACGTGTGCCTTTACTAGTTGCTGCAGGCGGTGGTGGATTGGCATTGAAGGAAAGTAATGTGAATAATGTAGTTGTTGATAACAGTAAACAAGATGGCCATGGAATGAATACTACCCTACAGCCAACTACAGGAGATGCGTATGACAATAGTAATCCAGCAGGTAACTATTTTTATACATATGGAATCTCAGTAATTTAACTTATGATAACCAGATTTCATGATAACTAATTTTACATTTTTAAGTAAAAAAATGGATTGTATATATGGGAATACAATAAAAAAATCCGTCATGTACTCTATTAAAAATGCATAGAGTGCAGCAGCAGCAAGTAATGACCTGTTTGAACCAATATGCCAAATGTTGTTGTTCCTTATAATTGGAATTTGTATAACATGGCTTTTTTGATTATGTTCACCAGTAAATCTGTGGTTTCATTACAGACTGCAAGATATAGAAGAAATATAACATAAAACTCAGAAATCCACAACATTATAATGATCCAACAAGCTTATAGCAATGAACTAAAAGTGTTTTGATTAACACTAGGACTTCAAGAAGAGTGGAACATCACTGAAGAAGAAGACAGATCAGGGCAACTATCCACTAGTACAACTACTTAAAATGAGGATAAAATTAGGCAGCTTATCCATGAGGATAATTGAAATCCTTAAAGGAAATTTCTGACATCAGTGTGTATTCAGCTTGAATGACCTGCACTATGGGGTGAGTAATTGACTGCTTCATCATAGCGATGCTTCTGCCTCACAACATTTGAAACATATAATTTTTTTATTGCAACAATATGATTATTGCTTCATATCTCTTGTACTTGCTTAATTTAGCCCCTTGTGACAGTTCACCATCTTCCTCAATATGAAGCACGAGCTGAAGTATTGCTGTTTTGACATCATGCTGGAGATCCAATGTGAGTTGTAGAAGGTGATTAAATGCTTAAAGAACAAAACTACCCAAGGAGTTAAATAGTAGTCAAATTTAAATTAAATACTTTGTTTTTATTAGCTTAGTCTCATAATTATCATCTCACATTTATCAGCTTAGTTCCGTAATGATTTGTACTCCCTGTAAAACCTGGACAGAAAATTGTTTGATTATTTTCATGCATTTTAGAAGAGTAATTGTGGTAATTTCTAATTCATCGCTGTATCTTGAAAGTATAACCTAACAAACCCAACTAGGAATACAAAATATTAATAATTAATGTAATTAGACTTATAATTTTTTATCCATAACACCAATTTTTGGTAAATTTTATATCCAGCTATTTACATTTTGAAGATCATTTATTTTGATTAACATTTCTTACTTATGACTGATAAATATATTCTTTCATAGAAACGTTTTAAAGGATTAAGGAGTTCTAGAAGGATCTTCTAGACATTCTTAATCTTTTTTGAATATTTGAAAATTTCAGAGGTGTAGACACTGGTAGCGGTGTTAATCAGTTCATATCAGTTGATAGCTCCCATAATGATAATACCATGGCTTCTGGATAATTTTATAACAATAATAATATGCATTTTTATGCATTTATATATACGATTGTGTGTAAAAGAAAAAACCTTCATTTACTTTAAAGATAAAAAAATAGCAATATTAATTTGTATAAGACCAGATGATTTGTAAACGGTCTCATAAAGCTGCCATTGACTGCTGGGCTGCCATTCACTGCAATACAGCTCTATTCTACTGAAACCAAGAGTTTTCAATTTCAGCTGGTAAGATGTTTAGAATGCAGTCTGCACTGTAGAATATTTTCCACCATGGTAATGTACCAATCAGATGTTGCTGTTACACTCTTTATATTCAAAAGTAAGGGCCTATGACTTTGTGTAATGACACAGCACACCTTACTGTAACTTTGATGTTGTGTAATGAATGGTGATGCAGCTAACTAGGTAGGATTTTCCTATACTTAGTAAGAGAAATTCTGTTTGTTTATTCCAGTGTTTCTCAACCTGTGGGACACACTCCCCTAGGGGGGTGTGATAACACTAAATGGGGGTTGCAATCATATCGAAAAGAAAATATTATTAAAAAAATTTATCAGTTTACTGAAAGAAACACAAAATAAAATACACATTTACACTGTTATAATACACTTATAAATAGGATTGTATCAGTACTGCACAATGTATTTAATAATTAACTTATCAATACTAAATTAAAAACAAGTTTAATAATTATTAGTGAATCCCTTGGGCCTGTCTTACAAAGCAAAGTTTTTCGAAGGAAGATTTAATATTAGAAATAGACACTGAGTTCTTTTTCTATATTTAGCAGTCCTACATTTTGTCTTCAACACGGCCTGAAATAAGGTAGTTAAATTAATAAAATAGCTTAATTGTTGAGCAATGATATGTATGAGTGTAAATGAAGTGTAATCTTGTATAGTCTTAGTTCGACCATTCCTGGGATGTGTGGTCAATTGAAACCAACCACCAAAGAACACCGGTATCCACAATCTAGTATTCAAATCCATGTAAAAATAACTGACTTTACTAGTACTTGAACGCTGGAACTCTCGACTTCCAAATCAGCTGATTTGGGAAGATGCGTTCACCACTAGACCAACCCAGTGAGTTTATATTTCAGCCTGACGAAATAATAATTAACAGATATTGTCTTTTCTTTACTATTATTTTGTTAATAAAACAGAAAAGAGCTTAAAATCTTCTTGAAGATATCTGAACCAAATTAAAATATAGTTAAGTAACAACTTTATACCTCCTTATAACCACTCTTTGCATAGCTGGGGTAAGATACAAAGCAACAATGATTTAAGGCATCTTACACACTGTTTGTACATGCACACACTCAGGATATCTTGGGAGGTGTTGGTCAGATTTAAGTGAGTGATTTAGAACATCAGAATAAACAAAAGTAGTTCATGTGGACAAATACCCTACCTCACTTCATTTCCTCCTATATCTACCATTTTGTTTTTTTTTTTTTTTTTTAGTAAAAATGTATTTCTTAAGAATAAATTGTGAAATTTTAATATTTTAATGAATATTTTAAGATTGTTTTTTATACAATAAACAAATTTGAAAATTTTACCTTTGAAAATTCAACTCGGTAGCAATTAAAAATTTTTAATCATTAATAGCTTCATAAATATTTTTATCAAATTATGTTTTAGTAAAATATTTAAGTTTTTATTGTAAACAAAATGACTCCTCATTTGATCAAATCAGTTGATAAACAACTGAGATATGTCTGAAGTTGTTGTTGAAGTGGATTATGAAAATTAAGCAGTCTGATAATTTTTTTGCCTGATTTCACTTCCTTCACTAACTGAATTATTATTATTATTATTAATTATTTGTAATTCAGTGCAAATTTATAGTTGAAAAATTAACATTTTTTTTCAAAGATTAGGCTGGGATTTTATTTTTAAACAGTGTTTATTGTGTTAAATGATAGTATGTTTACTAACCAGTTTTGATTACTTGACTTGAAAAGTTCAATGAAAATTTCAAGCTGAGTAATATTGTTTTATACTCATTCAGTAATAATGTTAGTAAACTAATTGTCCTGTAAGAAATAAAGTACATGTATTTACATGTATAATAAAGTACTGTATTTAATTTGTTTTTCAATTTTTGTGATATAGGAGCTGGAGGAGGATGGATGCGTGGTAATTACACACATCGTGATGTCACTGGCCTTGCACTGGTGCAAGGAGCTGCTGGTGGAAAAGCTTGCACTACATATTCAGGAGCCATAGTCGCAGGTGGTGGAGGATTTGGAGGTGGTGGTGGAGGTTGTCTAGCAGGAGGTGGTGGCGGTGGATTTACTGGTATATTAGTATTATCTTTTATATATCTTTGATAATAATTGTTGTCTTAAATAATCAAAATTATATTAGCAGTTTTACTTTTTTCTATAAAATGTACGTTTAGAATGGCTTATTTTTATATCAGAAGTTTCATCAATTAATTATTGTTAATTATTGTTTAGCTAACAAAATAATTCTACAATCTTATTTAAAATGATTGCATTCAAAGTTATACTTTAATTTTCTTATTTATTCCTTCATTTGTTTATTTCCCACTACCCATTGAAACCATACCTCATATTAAAAAACAGTCAATCATCCATATGTATTTCATGGATTAATTCTGTTGACTTTATGTAGTTTATTGGATTTTATTTGTGTGATTTCCAGTGACTGACTATATTTGAACATGCAATACCTATAAATATATATATACATTGTCGTCAAATCGCTTTGATGGCACGTGGCACTTAATAACCTTATGGTAGCCCTGAAAGGGGCTGTTTTTTCGTAGATTGGCTTCAACAGCTCGTTGTAATTAATAACCTTATTGTAGCCCTGAGAAGGGCTGTTGTCGTCGAATGGCTTCGACGACTCATAATTCATAACCTTGTGGTGGCCCTGAAAAGGCCTGTTTTTTACATTAGCTCTGAGAAGAGCTATTGGGTCTGAAAGCTGGTCTCCGGTAAAGTCGCGAAGTTGCAGCTCGTCCATTAAAATCAGACTGGGCATCCCCTCAGCGGCAGTTGGGTCCCCATTACAGCGTGGCAATGGTGACCCCCAGAGCGCTGCAGTGTCAAGTCAGCGTTGGTTGTTCTTCACCGACGCAGCCTTGGCCTGTGATGATCAATTTATTGGCTTATAGTTTGTAATCTGCCGATCTCCATTCTTATATAGTAAAATCAGTTTACCTATTTGAACCCTCTTTTATATATTAACTATA
Organism: Lycorma delicatula; assembly: GCF_047948215.1. Taxonomy (NCBI): domain Eukaryota; kingdom Metazoa; phylum Arthropoda; class Insecta; order Hemiptera; family Fulgoridae; genus Lycorma; species Lycorma delicatula. The sequence goes on along the minus strand of NC_134456.1, from coordinate 151,941,157 downwards.
TGAAACCTCTTTTTTCTTACACAATTATAATAAATAATATGCAGATCACATATATCAAAAGCTGTTTAATTATATATTAAAGGCAACTTTAATTATAACTGTAATTGAATTTTTGTTTTCAAATAATATATAATCGACTGATTTTATTCTGAGCATTATTTTCAGGTGGTCGTGCTGGTAATGAAAAAGAAGATGATGGAGAAGGGGGATATTCATGGGTTGATGGACCATTTGGAAAAGTATCTGCTGGGGCACATCCTGGTCCTGGTAGAGTGTTTATTATACCTGCAATCACAGGTTGCCATTGTGATTATCTTTGTGTTACACTTGATTATCATAGACAAGATGTCCAGTGTCTATGCCCCCTTGGATGGAACCTTGACTCTGATAAACACAGCTGTGTATGTAAGTATCATCATTTTATAATTTTTTTATCTACTATATTAGTATGGCTTCAATTTTTTTCATGACAGTGCACCACCACAGTAAAAGTAGTTTTTAGCATGTACAACTTTGAATTCTCCTCTTTGCTGCAAAAATATTTTTTTATAAAAACATTTTGAAGAGAAAAAATTATAAATTTTTTTTTTATCATAAATTTTGAAGGTTGTGAAGTTTGACCACTGATATTCCTACAATTTAAGAAAATTGTAGTAGAATAGATTTAAATCATAATAGTTAACATGTTTAAAAAATAATTAATTTTGATAATCTATAATATTTTTTTAAAAAATAATAATAAAAATATACAATATCCCACGAAGAAACTGAGAAACTTTCAGGACATGTTCTACTAGTGAAAATAATAATTACTACTACTAGTGAAAAAAGTTCATACAAACAATAAAGTTTATACAGGTGTGGAAACGCTTTGTTTTCGAGTTATGGTTAGCAAAAGATTTTGCCTGGATTTCAGCTCTTCTAATAAAAAGAAGCTCTACTGTAATTTTTGGGACAAAATTAAGAAGTAAAGTTGGTGGATTCTTAAAAATAACATAAGAATCCAACTTGGATGTAGGATAAAACAGGTCCCAAAATTGTAGCTGTAGTAGTTTTATATCCGACATAAAACACAAAATTTGATGTTTTAAAAAAGTTTTTTTTTAGGTTTATAGTGCAATAGCTATGTTAAATGACAAAGGCAGAAGATTTATAACAAAACTTGTAGAGAATTTAATTCTGTAAAAGTTAATTTAAATATAGCCAATAAAAAGTAAATAAAAACTTATAAAAATCGGTTTTTTAGTTAAGCAGAACAGACAAAAAATAAACAGCAAATCATATTATTCTTTCTGTACCTAATAAACATTATACTCTTAATATAGATAGTAAAACAAAAAAATAAAATACATGAAATGGTAAATGGTAACACATGTACATAACTAGGATTTGTTTTAGGGGGGGGGGGGGGTAGGTCAAGGGGGCTGATGATCATGATAAAATAATAATAATGAAAATAATGTTATATTGAAAAGATTTTTTTACACTTGATTGTATTTATTATTAATTATACTTTATTGCAAATAAGAATCATAATGTTAGTATATAATTTTTTCATAATCACATTTATATGTACTTCACACTCACACATTTACACACCAATAAAAGTTATGAATTATTAGAAAGCTAGTTGTCAATGTTTATTTCTCGCTCTAATGTATAAAACTTCATCAGGATTAACAGTAATATCTCTATGCATTGACAAAGAATCTAATGAGCTTAATCTTCCATCCCCTACTTGTTACGCACAATTCTTTTGACTCTTCATTGTGGAGAATGATCGTTCATTAGTACATATTGTTACCAGAAGAGTCACTAAAACCTGCAAGAGATAATGAATATTTGGCAAATATTCTTTAGTGCAGCGATCCAATACTTCAGTCGCTTCTATTCTAGATTGAATTTTAAATTTAATGACTTTATCTCCTCGCATCAAATAAGATACTTTGCTGGGAGGACAGATTCAGAACATTTATTATCATAATATATCGCTAAGATTTTTAGTTCATCCACTTTTCCAGGACTAGCTGAACCTGGCAAAAGAACTTGTAAACTTTTTGAAGATTCTTGGAACGTCCTCCAGCTGCCTACGCATGTGTTTGGAACGCGATAAGCAAGTGTTCCATTTCTGGGTTGCAGGAAATCCCCAGTAATCAATTATTTTTATTAGTATTATATCAGAGTGAGCACGGTGCTGATACATTGAGTAACAGCAGGTTAAGGTATATAGGATGGGATTAATGATTAGGCAGATTATTATGTACCAATTTAACTCAAATTTTATGAAAATACTTTTGAGATGTTATACATTACGAAAATGTAAAATGCTAAAAATGGATTTTTTGAACTCAACTTACTTAGCTTAGATTTAACCCCTGAATGATAAAGTCAAATAATTGTTGGGTGATAGAGGCTGCGGTGCTAATCGCCTGAAAATTTCAGCGGAGTTATAGCTCCCTTAGCCCCCCCGCACAATAAATGTGTGTGGTAACAGAATAGCAAACCTCAGTTACAGTAATTGTTTGAAATTCCCTCCTTCACAATGTACACAGAAATCTGGATAGAGTGCTGTGTATTTTACGTCGGATGACGTAAAATATTTCCAGTGGCTTTCTGTATCATCTCAGGATCATTTTGTACAAATTCAGTAACATTTTGTATTTAATGGGTAATTCTTCTTTAGTATTAAATTTTTGTTGGTATACTACAGTTTTCATATGGCCCCAATTGAAGTAATCTAATGGCATTAAGTCAGGTGATCGTGGTACTATACGATTGGTCCACCACGTCCAATCCAGTGTAAGATATTAGCATTCAAAAGACTTCTAGCTATTAAAGAGAAGTGTGGCGTTGCACCATCATGCTGTAAAATCATTTGCAAATCTAGTTTGTAAATGTGGCATTGCACCATCATGCTGGAAAACCATATTTTGCAAATTATTTGTCAAGAAATGAACATATGCATCCTGTAAAGTTTTTATTGAACACAAATTATCCCTGAATTTTGTCATAAATAATGCAACACTAAACATTAATGTGAAATCTATGTTGGAAACTAGTCTACACATTACCATGTGGATTGTCTTCACACCATAAATGAGTATTTTTAGAATTGAAGACTGTTTCTCATAAAAGTGGCTTCATCAGTAATTTAAATTGAGTTTACCTTATCAGTGTTGCCGAGAAGCCAATGATAATTGATCACATCTGTTGGTCACAAATTTGAAACCTTCTGCAGGCGGAAAAAATAATGATTTTCTTTCTGTAGGATGCGCCACACTTGTTTTTTTGACAAATCAGCGTGACTTGAAATTTGCCTTGTACTATTGCCTGGGCTACACTTGAATATGCTGAATCATATGATGTTTATCATTAACAAGATAATTAACTTGGCGTTCAACAGAAAACGAACATATTGAAAATGACCCTTTCATTCGTAAATATTGATACACCAAAGTATGTTTTAAAAGAATGCTTAAAAGAACGCTTTAAAAAGAATATTTGTTAGATAAAGAAAGTCCATTTTTCATCCAATTTCAATAAAAAACCGATCTTTGAAAGTTTATATTTATATTTTATTGGCTGTATTTACATTAATGTGTTCATAATTAAATTCTCTACAATTTTTGTTAGTAAATCTTTCGCATTTATTAGTCATTTAACAAATTTATTGTACTACAAACACCAAATTTTGTGATTTACATAAGATATCTTAAAAACTACTGGAGTTACAGTTCTGGGACCTATTTTATCCTATTTCCCATCTCCAGTTACGTAAGAGACCACCAAAATTACTCCTTAATTAGGGTTCCAAAAATTACAGTAGGGCTTTTTATATCAGAAAAGCTGAAATCTGGGAGAAATCTTTTGCTAGTTGTAACTTGAAAACAATGAGTTTCCAGACCTATGTTTAAACAAACTTTTTTCATTATTTTCACCAGTAGAACATCTCTTGAAAGTTTCTTCATGATACATTTTGTGCAATAACATAAATTAACAGTGATAAAACCAATGATTTTGTATGTTTAAATGCTTAAACATGAACACAAATGTGGAAAATATAGAAAAGAAGGAAAGGAAAATAATAAGAAAAACGTTAGGTCGCATAAATTTTAGTGACAACAGGGAAATATACCAACTTGAATCAACAGTGAAATACATCAAAATATGGAAAAAAATGCAGACAGTGAAAAAGCAGTGATTGATGTTCTTTGGTAACTTTGTCAGAATGAATAAAAACAGATCAGCTAAGTAAATCTTTGATTTCTTTTATTGTAAACAAAATAAAGTGGAAGTTAAAAAAGATTAAAATTTAAAAATATAACAGGGACAACATTGAAATTAAAAACAGCTTTAAAACCAAAATTATGATGTTAGAGAGTTTTTAAGAACAAAGGACCAGGAAAGAAATCTCAAAAATGAAATGAATGTATAGCGAAAATAACACACAGAAAGAATGAAGAGGTACTGGGATCAAAGAAAAGAGCAAATAAGAAAGAAGTGAAGGAGGGAAGTTGGAATGTGGTCCTAAAGTAGCCAAAACTGAAAAGAAAAAAATTAATTGTTCTTTAATTCCATTTTGATCATTTTACTCTTGAAAGAAAACTCACACTTTTAAATACTGATATGTAAAAAAAATGTAGACTGTCATTACAGATTTGTACGTAGATCAGAAAAGTCCTGTCAACTGATCTTATTATTAAACTGTATCGGAATCATTAATTTCATTACATGACGGCTGAGCAACCGGAGGATTAGTGAAAAATATGAATATGAAACTATTGTGTTTGAAATAAAATTTACATTATATAAATAGGTTGGGGAAGAAATTATTTTAAGTTATAGAAAATTCCCTTTTTTGGATGATGTAATACACTGATGGTGGACCAACATTAAAAGTAAAAATAATAGTTAAATATAAAATTTAATTCTTATCAATGATTCAAAAACATTGATTATCAGGTATTATAACTGTTGTTTCTGGTAATATCCTAAACATTGAGTGAAAAAAAAAATTTATGATTGATTTTTTTAAATCTGGAGTTTTACTTTAGTAGTAGTTGGCTCAGGCTTTCTCTCAGTTTTAGATTCATTTTGTTTCACTTGATTTCTGGTCACAGGTTCTCAAACATCCTTTTTAAAGAATTTTCTTTTATATAATAAAGAGATGGATTTGATAAAAAATATTAATGTTACCAATAACTTTGCTTTCATTTGTTCACTGAGAATTTTGGTTTGAGCAATGTAAAGGTAAAATTACAAACACAAGCGAGTATTCAATTGAAGAAAGACTTTGAATTGATTGAATTGCTCAGATGTTGTTGAGAAATCTTATAACCAGGTAAAGATCTTTAGAATTAAATATTCCCCAAACAATGCTGCTGAAAATAACAGAAAAAGATGTTAGGTTTAAACCCTTTAAGCCTGGACATGGCTTAAGGGAAACCTGTTGCAAAGCTTTTCTAAAGTGTTTCGGATGTGCAATCATTGAAGCCAGTTTTCTTCTACAACAAGGCATTTACCTGAATAATAGATCTCAAAATATGTATTTTTAATGCATTGAGAATCCTCACTTTCATGAGAAAATCACAGACAACCTACTACATGTAATGATGTGGACAGTGATATATAAAACATATGTAATAAGACCATACATTTTGAAGGAAATGTTAACATCATTTCATGATTGAAATGAGATGCTTGAAAATTATTTTATTTTTCAGCTTCAGTCAATTATTATGGAATTAACTGCCATTTTTCAGCAAGATAGAGTACTTTCATGAACTGAAATCGCTGTAAGAGTTTGTTTTTATGACTTTGATCTTTCAACATGGAAGAGATTATCTAAACACATTTGGAACTACTACAGCTGTTTGCTCACAATATAGGATATAATAAAGTAGGAAGAATAAATATAGATGACAAACAACAATTCATGTTTATTTCTTTATATAAGAAGGGACTTTGTAGCACACTCTCTTTCTGCCTTATTAACTGTGCCTTCTTCATAACGTAGAAATTTTTCACTGGGGTTTTTATTAATTATTTAATATTAAATAAGAAAAGTCATATGGTAAAAATTTTTTTTAATATGTTATAATCACAATTCCTAAATAAACAAATTTTTTAATATGTTTTTATTATATCATTTTAATTTTACATATATCATATCTTATCAACATTTTTTTTGTTTATTTATTGACAAATTTCTGTTTAATTATGTTGATAAAATAATTTATTTATTAAGTAACATTGTCATCAACCTTCCTTCTGAATAATAATAAAGGAAAGATAATTACATAAGATTACGTCTGTTCTAAAGAGATGCTAGAATACTTCGAATATTATATATGTTCAGTTGTAGGCTAGGATTAGGAAAATGAAATTTCATTATATTAGATTATGTTGGATTATATATTACTTTCCTGTCTAGTGCTATAGCTGATCTATGGCTTTAGAAGGGAAGTATTGTAATCGGTCCAATTTGGGTATATGCAGTTTTCTCTGTAATTGGTCCAATTTGGGTATATGCAGTTTTCTCTGGATCTTTGCGTTTTGACACCTAAGAACCCAAAAACCAGATGAAATTTTCTGGATGTTCATATGTACATGTGTGATTGTTGTCGCAATCTAAATCACCTTATATCTCCAAAACTATGATTGATTTTGACCAAACTTGGTCAGATTATTTCTATATATGGGGCATTGATGCTATTAAATTTCCAATTTAAAAGGTCAAGGGGGGTGAGGTTGTAGAGCAAGGTCACCCTCAGTATCTTGAGATTTTGCCTAATTAAGGTCTTATTTTTCTTAGGCATATTTGTTTATTAAAAAATAATAATATTTGCAAAATTGCACTACCACCCCAAAAAGTGTTCTAAACAAACTATAGGCTAAGAGGGTATACCGCATCATTAGTACCCCCATCTCACCACAAGGAGCGCTAGTGTAGCACTGACGTACAGCTGCTGCACAGTCTCTTCTATTCTTATTCTGTTTACTTCAGAGGATATGTATGAATGTAAATGAAGTGTAGTCTTATACTGTCTCAGATTGACCATTCCTGAGATGTGTGGTTAATTGAAACCCAACAACCAAAGAGCATGTATAGTCATCTGCTATGTTGTAAAGTCACAGGTGAGCGGCAGAATTAAATAAATGAATAATATTTGAAGTGTAAAAAAGTATTTAAAGTGGCTGCTAGTTCCCCCACACTGCACAAATGAAATAAATATGGTATGTTTGCGTGTGCTTTAGTTAGAATCATTGAATTAAATAAACAAAAAATATTATATTTAAATAAAAAGATAAATATTTTAAGTTGTGTGTGTAAGCCATGCACTAGAAAAAATCCGCATGATGGGAAAGTCCTACAACTGTTGTCAGCCTTTTTTCTAACAACTAATAATTTTTTTTGTTTTTGTTTCTAGTGACAGATGATGAAGTAGAACCAGGTATAATTGTTATTTTGGGGTTGACAGCTCTGATACTTGTCATTCCATTTGTTTGTCTTATCATATTTCTATGTAAGTAACACTGTTTTATACTCCTGTAGTTCTGGAATGTTTTGTATGAATATATTTTTATGACTAATTTAGGAATGACAATAATTAGTTTAATAGAGATATGGATTATTAAACCAATAATATTTAACATGCATCATCATCTGCTGGTATTCTGCCTGGAAGTAGATCCCTTACATCTCTGTAGTCTCCATCCATTCCTTTCCCAAGCCTTCTCCTTCATCCCCTTGTATTTTCCAATTTTCACCTCATCTATTAACTTCATCCTTTCTTCTTCTACTGACTCTTCCATTGCACTGCCTGTAACCGCATATCCTGACCAGTTTCCTTTTCTTTTGTGTACTTACCACAAAACTGTTGTTTCTTCTTTAAACCTGTTCATTACTTCCTCATATCTCACTTTATAACTCCGTCTTATTTCCTCCATTCCGTAACCACATCAAAAAACCTCAGTCCAGTCCTCACCCCATCCTTACTGCCCATGCTTCACTTCCATACAACAAGATATCCCACATATAACTTTTGGCTAGTCTCTTCCTTAACTGTAAAAACAGACTTTTACCAAATAGTTATTTCCTCTTACTAGGCTTCCTTTGCTATTATTATTCTTCCTTTTATTTCCATTGCACTCTTCCAGTCCTCAGTTATAATAGTTGCCAAATATGTGTATTTTTTGCTTTTTCTATTTCTTCCTTCATTTGTCCTTACTACTAAATTCACGTAGTTGTTTATTTCCATTACTTTAGTTTTCCTCTATTTATTCTCATTCCATACTTTTTCATTTCTTTCTCCAGGGCTGTTAACAATCTTGAAGAGTATTTATACCATCAGCTAGAATTATCATATCATCAGCAAAACTTATTAATCTTATTTTTTATCCTGTTACACTTATTCCTTCTCTTCTAATACATTCCTTATCATCATACCTTCAATGTGAATGTTGAACAGTGTGGTGAAAGGCAGCATCCTTGCCTAACACCTTTACCTAGACCCAATCTGTCAGTCATATTCTTATTTACTTTAATGGCTGTCTCATGTATTATTCTTTAAATAACCTTGTCTTTCCAGTCTGCTCTTTTTTCTTTTAAGAATTTCCAGCATTTTCTCCCATTTGATGTTGTCAAATACCTTCACAGATAATTTAATATTACCTGTGAATTTCATTATAATGTAACTAATCTTGAAACTAAAGACCCTTCATTATTTTATCAATTATGATAACAATTTATGAGTAAGACTTTACTTTACTGCTTTGGTGATTCGGTCAGCATCTTTGACTGTTAAACTAAAGTTCAGTTCCTAGCAAAGGTCTGAATTTTTACCATGAGATTTCTCCATCATAAAAACCCATGTGCTAATAAAAAATTAAATACAGAAATTAATTATTTTTTAGGTTCAAAAAATACATTTTAATTTCAGTATACTATCATTTTAATAGTGATATATTTTATGGTTGTTTTCAGGCTTACATTTATTTCTTCAATTAATATCACTGATAAATTATAACTGAAAATTAAGGCACTGCATTCATCATTACGTACAAGGTCTGTTAAAAAATATCCAAACTTAGGATATTAAAAAAAGATATCTTACATATTCAGTTCTAGATATTATCAATTTTATTTCCTTCAAAATGTTATACTTGGACTCAAAACATGTAGCCCAGCACTTCACCCATTGTTTAAAACATTTCTGGGACATTTTTAGATTATCATTTATCTGTAGCATAATTTTTTCACCATGTCCTCTCAGCTCTCAAATCACAACCGTTTTTTGGCATAGCAATACCTAGAAATGACAGGGAGCCACTCCTAGAGAGTAAAAGTTCTAGATGGACTTGGTGAATTGCATGTTTAATTAAAAAATCCTAGCAAGGAATCGACAGAGATGTTATTATGACAGAGTTTTTGGCTGCATGATTTTCACTGATCTGGTCTTTTGTGCAAAACAGCATGATAAATATTTTACCCCCCTTCTGGAGCATAAACTTGTTCAATTACATAAACATTTTGGCTTATTTAATTGTCTTCTAGGACTTTGATCAATTTCAATTCATATTTTAAATATTTATATCATTATGTTATTTTATTTATATAATCCCCATTTCAGCTCAGGTACAATAAGCTTAGGCCTCAACTTTTGACTCCAACTATATCCCAAGAAAAAAAGAAAACCAAATACATAACAGACTGTTTAATCGTAAGAGTAAAAAACTAAACAATATTTTTACATTAATAAGATCAATTTCTTATCCTTATAAACATTATACTGCTTTTAACACTAGTGTAGTCACATTTTTCTATGATTTTCCTTTTTAATTTAGACCTTACAAACATGTATACTGTTTAGTGTTTATTTACTCAAAACACAAATACGAATCTATATATAATTTTGGTTTTAAAAAAATTAAAAGTTTTTTTTATCTAATATATAAAGGACTTAATTTTGAGTGCATATTAAGTGACCCAGATGGTATAATAACTTCAGTTGTTTCTATAAATAATGAATAACCGTAATAAACTATCCTATTACCCCAGTCAGGAGCAACCCCTCTTTAAATTTATCATCTCTCTCATATTTTCTTATCCTTCTTCTTTTTCAGTAGATACTATTGCAGTTGCATCAATCAGTTTCTACTCTGGTTCCATCAGTAATTCCCTGTGGCACATTCTGTGGAACAGGCTCTTGTTTATTTTATTTTATTTTTTCTATTTTTAAAACTTGAAGGAGTGGTGATTCTGCTTGTGAATTATTTGAGGATTATTTCCTGTCCTAAGTTTGCAGTGGCTGAGGTGCCATCCCATAAAGCTCGCCTCCTAATTCTAAATACTCCAACCAACAATTCTCAACAGCATTATTTGAAGTAACTATAACTAAAAATGCATAAATGCTATGACATTAGATAAGAATTGTATATTTCTGGTTGTTAAGTATCTCCTGTAACATTCATTGCGGGTACAATTTGAAAACACTAATAGCTAACAGTAAATCAGTTTTTGAACAATGAGTAAAAGGGCCATTCAAAAAGTTCCTGACCTGACAAAGAAATCACATCATCTTAAAAAAATTTTTTTTTAATTTTTCAACATAGTCACCTTACAATTCAGAACATTTAGGCCTACGTTTCCACCTTTTTATTACTCTTAATACAATACAATTTGTCCAATTCTGAAAAATAACCAATTGTACCAGCTTTGACCTCATCAATTAAAGTTCTTCCAGTGAGCTAATTCTTCAGCTTTAGGAAGAGGAAGCAATCACTGGCAGCCAAAAATAGCACCTGTGGAAGCACTTCAAAGCATAAATCATGGAGTTTTGCAGGATCATTATCAATATTGTCCTACCTTTTTCCAGGTAATTCATGAGCACACCACGAAAATCCTCTTAAAAAACCATAGCCGTGACTTTTAACTGCAGACAGAACCGTTTGTTTTCTTTGGCGCACTTTCACCTGCTCCCACCATCTGTTTGTGCTGCTGTTTAGTCTCTAATATGTAATGCGAATCCATGATTCATGGATTCACTGTTTGAAATTGCATATAAGTATAGTAACCTATGCAAAATGTTCAGTCAAATGCATTTTTGGTCAACTGTTAAAAGCTTTTTCATAGCCAAATGATGTTTATGTGAATTAAACAAGGAGATGAATTAAATGTGATAATGAGGTTAATTCAGAATTGTATGCAGTTATAAAGAGAGATTACAATAAAGTATACATTTCACACCAATGATGTCATATTTTTGATGATTTAAACATTACACCATGTAGTATTTGCAGACAATTTGGACATAATGAGAAAAAATTCAAGAATGACACTGTGTGTCCTTTATGTCCAGATAAACATCATACAAACGAATGTAGAAAAAGACAGAAAATAGTGTGTTTGAATTATATACATAGAAATAGTAGAAGACAAGCAAATATAGACACATAAGGTCACACAGTGATGTGCAGTTTTAAAATATATGATAAATAGAAAAATTGTAACCATGGATTATCCAGTAAGACTGATAATACCAAAATGGATAGGTAAAACAGGAAACTACAATGGAGTGCAGGAAAATATAATTCAAACAAGAAGTAATAATCAGTAGCAAAATAAAAAATGAAGATTTTTTTTAAAGATGATGATAATAACATCATTTGACAAAGTAAGTTTTAGAAAAGTAGATGTGAATTGTAGTACATTATGGCAGCAAATGAATGAAAATTTTAATAAATATAATTATTTATTATTCACATGAACATAAAAGGGATAGACTAGCATTATGAAGAGCTATGTGGTTTCACTGAATCGTTGAGTATAAAACCAAATATAGTAGTTTTCACAGAAAAATAGAAGGTTAAAAATGTTAATTTATATAAAATTGAGAGGTCTGATATACATTATAGTGAATCCCAAATGTGAAGCAGATGGAGTAATTAGTAATTAGATAAAAATTTAAGAACTGAAATTTTTATTGAAAGTATAGGAGAAATAAAACTAATGGTTGTAAATATTTTAAGAGAAAAAAACAATATAGTATTAACAACTGTATACTGACCACATGTTATGAATAATTTTCACTTTATGAACAATTTAAGAAAGCATATAGACAAATATTGTTGAGTAATAACGCACTTTTTTTATCGGGGATGTAAATACTGATATCTTGATAAATAATACTAAAGAAAGTAATGAACATGATATTACTAGAATATAATAAATGATATTACTAGACCATCAAACACTGGGGATACAAATTTAGATCTCATTTTTGGCAAAGGTGAAATGATTTCTCATATAACAAAAGCTTTTATTTGTAAAAAAAAAGATATATCTGATCATTACATTACAGTCCTACTACTAGGAAAAGAAAAACTGAAGAATAATGTTGAAAATGAGTATAACAATTAGACTTCAAAAAAGTAAAATTAATATTAAACAGACTGATAGGAAAAATAGTAGCAGATGATAAAAACATTGAAAACTGTACAAATAATTTAATTAAAACTATTTAGAAAATTGTTAAAGAAGCTACTTTTAAACGAAAATGAGAGTCAAACAGATAACACTATAAATCAAGAAAAACATTGATTACTCCAGGATTAGTGAAATTTTATGATAAGAAATAAAAATTATATGAATTATGTAAAAAATTTGCAAAATATGTACTTAAAAATGAATTATAAAAAAATATATAAATACTTTAAATAAATTAGTTTAGCTTATCAAAAACTGAAGTGAAAAGCATTATTTAGGAAAATATAATAAAATTAAATGACTATATGTGAATAAAAAATTAGGAAATTCAAAAACTAAACTGAATACAACAAAAGGTTTGAAAGTAAAAGGCAATAATACAAAATGTAAAAAAAAAGATACTTGAACATTTCAATAATTTTTCACAAATATTGAACAAGAAATGAAATCTAAAATAAAATCGGCTGTAAATTAGGAATCAAATGAAGTAGAAATTTTGAATTCTTTTTTAAATAAACCACACCTTTTGAAATTAGTAACAATTTAAACAATCGAAAAAAAAAAAAAGCCAGAGGAGGTATTGATCAGATATCTGTAAAATTGATTCAAAATCTTGAAAAATACATAGTAGAACTGATATCAATAATCATAAATAAAATTTGTACTACTGGGGAAATACCACAGCTCTTTAGAAAAACAGAAATAACACTTTTAAATAATATTTAAAAGTAGACGTAAAGAATGTGTAACAAATTATCGACCAATTTCCCATATTTCAAACATAGCAAAATCTTTGAAAAAGACCTAAAAAATGGAATAATAAAATTTATTAAAAAATATAGATTAATTGATGCTTTTCAATTCAGTTTCTGTGTAAATATATCAATGATGTATGCATTAGCATATTTTATCACATAATATAGAAAAATCTTGACATAAATAAACCTACTATTAATAAATTTTTGGATCTTGCGAAAGCATTTGATATGGTTGATCATGAAAAGCTTATTAAAAAATTAGAAAGAATTTGTTTTAGAGGATCACCAAAGCATTATTTAAAAGTTATTTGGAAAATAAAATACAAGTAGTGAAATTTGAGATACAAAAAGCTCAGTAACAAAAGTGCTGTGTGGTGTTCTGCAGAGTACAGTGCTTTGATTGATTTTATTTATATTGTACATTAATCACCTCAAAATACGAGATAAAGGTGAAATGATATATTTTGCTGTTGATGGTGCAATATTATGAAGCGAAAAAAATTGAGAAGCTCTTCAAAAGTAAACATATTATTAGAAAAAGTAAACCAATGATGTAGTTACAATTTTGTATCATTAAATATAAATAAAACAAACTACATGACTTTTTTGAATCATCTAGATACACATCCAGAAGATCTTTAAATTAAAATTAAAAAGTGAATGGATTGAAAGCCATCAAACTGTAACAAAATACAGTAGTATCACTGGAACAAGGAAAGCTAAATATTTGGGGTTGTATATAGATTTAAGCTTCACATATACATTATATTATGAATAATTGTAAATACTATATGTTTTCGCTAAATTGTGAAGCACTCCACAAATTAGCCAGCTTAGAATATTATATTATACCTTTTTTGAATCAATAAAATATGGAATTATAGCTTGGAGTAGAGCATATACTAATGTAATAGAAAACTTATAAAATATACAGGAAAGGTTAATTAATGTAATTTTTGGCAGAAAAAAATGTATATGAAATTTGTAAACAAGAAAATATTTTATTAATAAAAAGAATGTATTATTTTATTGGTCTAAATAAAAGGTGTATGAGAAATTAAAAGATGATTTTAGGCAAAGTCAGAGTAAAATACAATATTACGTATATGTTATAAAAAGGTTGGGTAAAAGAATTTTGATATATATATATATTTTTTTTTTTTTTTTTTTTTTTTTTTTAGTACTAAAATTTATAACTTGCTGCCATGAAAATTAAAAGATTTGAATATAAAAACAAAAAGGAATAAGATTAAGTTAATCAAATCGTTTAATGTAGAAAACAAGCTACATGTGGTGATGTAATCAGCAAAATCAGAAGAGTAATACATAAACAATGAAAACAATATTTTTAGTATCAATTAGATTTTTCTTTGTTTTAGGCCTGCGCACAAACTTTTTGGGTCTCTGTAGTAATCTGGGTGTTTACACTAATTATTATCTTTTTTTATACAGCCTAAATAAGTAAATGGTCTATCAAGTTGATTGCAATGTCAGCAAGCTTGAGTAACTTCATTTAGTGATCATTTAATATGGCTGTACATTTTTGTTACGATTTGATCAGTGGAAGCTGTTTTTGAGCATCCTTAATTTTTATCATTTTAAATGGTTGTAGAAAACAAGTAAATTCAGCAGCCCACATTTTACCATTGAAAACAAAGGGGAAGATCCTTTCTGGAAGGAAATCTTATGTAATGAAGTAGTATCTAATTCTTAGTGGAATCTAACTCTTTTGGTATGTTCCAGTTTTATCCATCTTTCAAAAAATGTCAAAAATTGTTTGCTTTCCTCAATCGCTACAAACAAGCAACTAAACACACACATCTGAACCTTTGCAGAATGCTATATAAAGGATCATATTCGACAAACATCTTAGTCATTTGGTCATACTTGCACCACCTCTGTGTCAGGCTGAGAACTTTCCAAATGGTAGTATTTTCATGTATTTTATGTCAGTGAATAATTTTGACAATGTTCCAATTTTTTTTATGAGATTTTGCTTTTCCAGATAATAAATACCAACGAAAAAAAGTGGCCGTTCTTCGCAGTAAGTTCATTAATGGTAATGGGACAGGAGCTGGTACTGATTTGCAACTGAATAGACTTCGTGTTGGACATAATGATAGTATAATGACAGAATATAATCCTAATTATGAATTTGGTGGGGGAACTTACAGACTACGAGATCTCAAAGACATTCCAAGAGATAATTTAAGATTAGTAAAGTAAGTGTTTTTCTGTTCAGAATACTTGCTTTAATTGTATGATCACATCTATCATTAATTCACTGATATTGTTTCATGTTATTGTCCAGGAACATTAATAATTTTAAACTTTAGGTGATCGTGAATATAAATAAATTTAATAAATTCCTTTTTTTTGTAATTTAAAAAATTATTCTTTTTTCTAATTTTTCTTCCAGTGAATTAAAAATAATTAATTATTACAATAATTATTTTTATATTATTCTTCTTAGAGTCGTGTAATTTTTAACACATTAGATTTAATTCCTAAGTCTGCATTTTTACCATCTGCTGCAAAATTTCAAACCATTCATTGTTACCTTCTTGATAGATAATACACCTGCATTTATAACTGAAGATAATTTTTTAAAAGGTTTAAAAAATTCTGTGTTAACTGACCAAAATGTTATTCACTGGATGGTTTATAACCTCTTAAATTAAAAATGGACAAAACTGTTGTTCAGGCATCACAAGCAGTTGGGTACTACTCCACTAATTATAGTAGTACTTCTGTTGCTCATGGTGTGAAATTTTTAGTGCCTTGTTAGATAAATCCTGTGGGAAATCAAATTGATCTCATCTGTAACAAAATCAAACCATACTGTTTTTTTTTTGAAACATCTTAAAAAACTGTAAGCTTTTTATTAAATATTTATTATGTCAACTTATATTCCTGTGTGGAATACAATATTATCACTTAGGGCTTCTTCAGGAAATCAGAATGAGTTTTATAAACTAAAAAATTGTTATTTAGATCATTGTTTAATGTCCACAAATATGAAGTGTGTTAACTGATTCTCAATAAATTAAAAATCCTAACTTATCCATGTCTTTGTTCAGAGCACTTAAAAGCAAACCTCTCAGTTGCAACATGTAAAAATTTATGAATGAAATGAAAATGTAAGTAAATTAAATTCTATATTTACATTAGAAAAAGTTTACATATTTACCAATTTTTACAAAAGATGTGAATGCCCTTAACAGCATTGCATTTTTGTACTTTAGTGATCAGATTAAAATTCATCTGATGCAAAGCAATGTCAATACCATCAGTTTCTTCACTTTTAGTTCATCAACAGTGTGGAAATTTGAGTCATATACTCTATTCTTCAAGTAGTACTGAAGAAAAAATTACAACTAGACGAATCTGGGGAATGCAGAGACTAGTCTTTGCTGACAGTTCATTCTTCTGTAAAATTTGCTTGAATACATGCTTGTGAATCATTTGATGGATGATGTGTTGCTCCATCATCTTGGAAGTAGCTGTATTCTTTTTCAAAATCAGTTTACTGAGCTTATTTCTTTATGATGAATTGGGCATTCTATGTATAATGAATTAGACATCCTGAATGTTCATCATTTATTATTAAAAATCATATAATGGATTCTGTATTAACAGTCTGGTCAAAAAATATTGTTCCTGCTATTACCCGGTGTAGTGTGAACTAACATGCCCAGGTAAATGAAAATGTGCTTCGTCTGTCACGAAATACACCATTGAGTCTATCTGTCCAACTACAATGATTTTAAGAACCCAGTTTTAATAATTAAGGCATCTTGGTTTGTCTGTTCTCTTAAATTGTTGCATAGTCCTTACTTGATTCAGTTTCTTATAGCTTATGGCAAGATGTGTATTTTACACCGTTTGTTTTAACTTGCATATACATTTTTTTCAATCAGCAGAAATTCTTTGATAATTGACCTTGGTCTCTGGAATCCTAATGAAGATTGCCTGTTTTATTTTGTGTTTGAAACCGATCCTGTTGTACGTCATTTTTAACCAAATTGTTTATGCTACTTTTTGCTGGAATGTTGACATTCAGAAATTTTTCTGCTAATATTTGACGAATTTCTTGAAAGGAACCAGAAAGCACCTAAGCTTCCACTATTGCTCCAGTTGAATAAGGCATTTTAGAAAACTCAACTACAAAGAACAAAACTATACTACATTGAAGCATGAACAATTTACAACTAAATAGTAATATACACAACCGATAACGGCGCTAATAGTAGTAGTAGTAGCAGCGTTAAAGGCAACACCTCAAATAACTGCAGATCAAGTTGGTCGGATCGGTTTTAAGTTGAACACCTGGTATTTATGAATATGGATTTTTTGCAAAATAAAAATAGTCCTTTATTCCTAAAAAATAATAATATCCACCTCTATCAAATCAATCAATAAGATTATTTTATAATATTAATATTTGACATATGAATATGAGATAGGACTTTATTAGTAAGATTTCTAGGTTTATCATTAATCACATTAAAAGATCTCCTTACTCCTTAATTCATTTAAAATAAAATAAAAGTTTTTTTTTTACTGAAACAGTGTTATTCTATCAGTGAGATTTTAATAAAGTTTATCTTTGTTAATGAATAATAAACAGGATTGTACTTATTCTGGATGAATGAAAATTCAGAAATGTCATAAAGCCTATTAAAGACTACAAATATGTATGCGGAGTAAAATACAGAAACTTAGTTGAAATTATTTTTAATAAACATAAAATTTAAACTTAAATAAGATCAGTTATGAAGAAAATTGCCCCACAAAAAAAAGGCTTACAGTGCAGTCACTCGTATCTATTTCTTTGAACGAGGTATGAGTTCATTGAGCTATTGTTGTACAACAGTACCGTAAAGCAATAAGTACTTATATATAAACATATTCATGTAACTGAAATTGTTGATTCTACAATCTAGTCTTTAATTTACTATTGAGGAAATATCAGAAATCTAACTTTTCAAATTTGAAAAATATAATAATAAATTGAATTCATTTTACTGTTTGTAATTTATAATAGTCCAATAATTTGAAATTAAAAAACTGAACCAATATTTTGAATGAAATAGGATTCTGAAGTAATGTAAAAAATAAATAAATAAATGATATATGTGTTTGAATGTTAATAGAGAGGAATTTTCCTTCTTCCAGTAATGTATAAAATCTTATCAAAAGTTCAACAGAATAAAATAGAAGAGCTCATTGATAAATAAACTGGAGAATATCAGGATGGTTTTAAAAAGGGAAGATCTTGTGTTGAACAATTATGTTGTGTAAAGTCAATAATCAAAGATAGAATGGTGAAATACAAAAACTATGTAATTACATTTGAAGATTTCAAAAAGACATATGGTTCTGTAAATATAGATTCTTGAATTCAGATTCTGTCTAAAAAATAAGCTAGGTGATAAACAAAAACTATTTTAACAAACAGTTTCCAATATCTTTCTAAAGTTTGTATGAGAAAAGTTTATTCTTGGAACCATTTAAAAACAAAACAGGCTAAGGCAAGAAAACTAATTACACTGATCCTCTTTAACTGTGTTTCTAGATAAAGTCATTAAGGTATGAAGGAAAACATTGAAACTAAATGAGGTGGAAGTAACCAGATAGGCTACAAAAAGGACAATCAGGACATAGATTGTTTTATCTTTGTGAACAATCTGGCAATAATCAAAAGCAATTTTGAAATAGCAAAAATCCAAATGGAAACATAAGAAATTGTAAAAAAAGAAAGGATTACAAATTTTGTATGAAAAAACATAATATATGATGAATATAAAAATAATCTGAAACCTCTAAAAATTAACTAAAATAATATTAAAATAGTTAAAAATTTAAATATCTTGGAGAAATAATGTAAAATGCCCTGGAAAGTTCTAATTCAGAAATGAAACCAAATAAAAAAGAACCTATAAACTAAATTAATAAAAAATGTCTTTCTTTTAAACATAATCATCAGAATCAGAGTGTTACTGTCTTGACTTTTCATCTGGAGTTTCTGAGTTTGAATTCCAGTCAGGCATGCCATTTTGCATAAAAACTGGTTTCGATAAACTGAAAAAGATCTAGATGAATTACGTATTAAAAAGGAAAAATTTTAGACTGAAATCCTTTCAGAAATAAAATTACAAAAATTACAAAAATTTTCAGGAAAAACCAAGGGGAAAAGGGGAAGAATATTTTCCTGAAAAGAAAGAGTTTAGGATTAGTCAAATAAAGAAAGAGTTCTGTTCAAAAAGAAAACAAAATGCAAAGTAAATTAGTTTTTAAATGTGATCCATAAATGGTCCAAAGGAAATAAAAAAAGTACGTATACACAATTAAAATATCCCAGCACCAAACAAATCTAGATAATTTGGATAAAAAAATCCAAGTAACCAGACTTACATTATAATAATAATTTATAGAAAAAATCAGAATTTTTTGTATATTGTAAAATTGCTTTAAAAATTTACATCACCTTAATTATGCGTTTATTACAATATTCATTTAATATCTTTACCTATTTGGTTTACTATGTTTTATAAATTATTAATTTTATATATTATTATGGGCTTTAATCACAATTATAGTAATTTATATATTTGATTATTGTGTATTTTGTGCAATATAAATTAATACATTTTTTATTCTGATAGGTACATAATATTATATTATATAGTTCACCTTTAGTTTGTGTACATTTAATTATAAGATGAAAAATAGTTATGATTAAGTCAAAATTAATTATTTAAAATATAAACACATGGAATAATATTAAGGTAAACGCATTAAATAAATAAAGATGTTAAACATAAAATGTAAGTATAAAGTAATTCATAATTCTGTAGCCGCTAATGAAAATTATATAAGCATATATTATGTATAAGTTGAACAAAGTGCTGAAAATAAAAGTTTTTTAAATGTTTAATTAGTATTATTTAAAAGATTCATTGATAGAGACATATTGTTTCTGCAAAAGAAAGTCTTTTATTCTTATTTCTGGATTTGTAGAGAGGTTATTTTTTGTTATTTTTTTAAGAATAAGTGGCTATTCTATGTAACCAAGATAACATTCATAATATAAACATTTGAATAAGTTAAAATTTCTAAATATCATTTTGCATGTCATTCTAAATGACATTTTAATATCATTCTAAATATCTTAAGGGTGCCAAACAAGTAAATAACAGCCCATCTTTTGTATCTTTAAAACATTCTGGCACAGAGAAGAGATGTGTTTTAGATGGGATATCCTAAAAAACACTAATTTTATTAAGACACTTCAAAGTAAAATAATATGATTTGATTTTGTTGTAAATGAATCAATTTGATGCAACATTGATAATGAATAACAGCACTATCAGATTTGATATCTTTATTATTACTGGGAATTCTATCCATGCAATCCATAATGATATGTCTACCTGATAAGCATAATGCAATATTATTCATGTTGAAAGTTAGATGGTTACAACCCAGCAACTGAAAGGTTTTTGTACTGCTATAATAGAATTTCAATTCCTTTTAAAGAATTATCTTTTGATATAGATACAGTTGTGTCATCTTTAAGAGAGTAACAATGAATGGTTTAAGAATTTAAGTCTTTCCTCTAAAATATGTTTCACCAGAGTTTCCCATTGATCTGTCCATACAATTGAACGAACTGGTTTTTTTGTCTGTGAAGTCGCATACCTATCCACTCATGACATGATCTATATAATGTATAATTAGACCAGTTCTGATTAAAACATTTATTTATTTATTTTATTATAAATAAGTGTAGTTTGTGGCAGATTGTGATTTTAGTCTGTGTATAACTTTCATTATGTAATTATCCTAAAAAACTGAATCCAGAATTTGGTAGTATACAGATGCAAAATTAGACCATAGGGTAGTATACAATATACATATGCACATAATTTTCAAATCACAGTTTTCTAATGTAAATTTTATTTTTTTCTGTATTCCACCATTTTATTTTCCAGCTTTTTTAAATTTATTCCTTTCATTAAAACGTTTTTGTGTGTTTTTGGTTCTTGTTCAGCAACCTTTTTCTTGCATTTAATTAATGTAGCATTTTCATAAATTAGTATGTATTTAGAACTTCTTTTAATGTATTTATTGTTGTTTCATTTATTTTTAATTACGATAAATTAATATTTTTAGGGCTTTGGGCCAAGGAGCATTTGGTGAAGTTTATCAAGGATTTTATAAACAACGTGAAAATGATGCTGTTGAAATGCCTGTTGCTGTTAAGGTATTGAAATAAAAATGTTAGATATATAGTTAGTAACAGTAATATAATATAATATGTCAAAATTAACATTTTAAAAAGGGGTTTTCATTTCTTTGAAAGTGAAAATTGATTTTTTAGAAAACTGGAGACTTTTTGATAGCAGTTAACTAAACTGCTATAAATCTTCCCCATCAAGGTAACATTTTACAAACTGTTCACAGCATTCCTGTCATTGTTTGCCCTTTCCTTTGAGTTTGTGTTTTATGAACGGATTTTAGAAGCACAGTTGTGCAATAATGTGTCCTACTTGTCCTTTTGATATGCCTATTCAGATGGCGATGCATTATTTTATGATACAATGGTTGTTTTGGAGCAATTTATCTGCCAATTTTATTATTATTATTATTATTTATTCATAATACTAATTTTGGTGCTTCCCATCAGTCGCAGAAACTGGTTGACCACTGCAATATTAATTTTACCAGCTTGTGATGTACAAAATTTTTATTGCTCACCCATTTACAGTTCTTCCATCAACAGATTCATCACCATAAGTGGCTTTTAAACAACAATAAATGTTACTGGCACTCACTTTTTTCCTGTTAAAAATTAAATTACAGCAAATTGTTTTAGAAGCAATGAATTAGAAAGTGTACTCAACTCCATAACAATGATGACTGACTGAAAATACAAGATGGTAGCATTTTTATGCAATATTTCATTCTCCTGTTACATTCCTGTGTACATTATATTTCAGCCGTCTCTCATTCACACTTTTCATTGAAAATTTGTCAGATTCAAAGTTTTACTCAGTAACTTTCAACACAGAAATCCAGTCACCTGGTTTTTTCAGCTGCTTTTTCCCTTGTTTTTTTGTTTTTTTTTTAGATAAAGTTATGTCATTTTCTTTACTGAATAATTTGCACAGTCTTGTATATTTTTATATAAATCTATGTTAATTTTCTGTTACAATATTATGATTACTTATTGTAATAAGAATAAGTTTTATCACATTGTTTTTATAGACTCTACCAGAATTATCTACAAGCCAAGCAGAAACTGATTTCTTGATGGAAGCATTAATAATGAATAAATTCACCCATCCAAATATCGTTCACTGTATCGGTGTTTGTTTTGATAGACACCCTCGCTATCTTGTAATTGAATTGTTAGCCGGTGGAGATCTTAAAAGCTTTCTAAGAGAAGAAAGACCTAAAATTGTAAGTTGTTTATTTATTTAATCTCGCTATGTAATCATAAATTATTTTACTCATCAAAAACAATAAAATAACAGAAAATATTATTTTCTTTTGTATATCAGTTAGTTTAGAATAATTTATGATAGAAATTATATATATATTATATTATTCAGTTTTTTGCCAGTTCTTCTTGCAAGT
Organism: Lycorma delicatula; assembly: GCF_047948215.1. NCBI lineage: Eukaryota > Metazoa > Arthropoda > Insecta > Hemiptera > Fulgoridae > Lycorma > Lycorma delicatula. Next base: position 151,918,267 of record NC_134456.1, on the reverse strand, counting down.
CTTTAGTTGTGATCAGAATACTTCATCTGATGTTATCTATCAGTTATGTAATTACTCGTGATTAAAATGTTAAAAAAATGATATATATTAAATAGAAGGTTTGTTTGAATTAAGCCTTAATCTCTGCAATGATTGAAAAAAAGAAATTATGAACTGAATTATTTTTGGTTCTATTATAATTTATTGTTATTAAATTGAAAAATTGTTACGTATATTGAATGAGTTATTGGCTTATCTTAACTGTATTTTGACTGAATCATTCATTTATATAAATAATTTAACAAAAAATGCCATGTATTATTATTATTTTACAATTGTTTTATTTTGAGCAATTTTTCATTTAGACCTTAGGAAGAAAGGTAATAATCAGTAGAAAGATATGAATAGCAAACGGTACATTAGCACTGACAGATGAAAGTGGAAACTCTGAAGATAACAGCAACACTTCAAAAATAAAAATAATAGATGGTGTAAAACAGTCAAAGAAAATTTTTATGCAGAAATATACTAAAATTGAGAGAAAAGTATGAATACTGGTGTTTAGTGTTCAGAAAATAAGAAAAAATGAAACATGAAAAATAATATGGAAATAAAGTCAGATATATTCATATCAGAGATACAGATGGAAAATCATTGTTAGGAAGAGAAAAAGAGCTAACAGATGGCAGGAATGAATAGAGGAAGTATAACAGAACGAAAAATTATCAAATGAAGTTTTAGAGAAAGAAAAAGATATTGTTGATGGTATCTTAAGAAATTATTTCGTTCGAGGATATAAGACTTAAACAATAAGGATGCAGTAGAGATAGATGGTATAGCATTAAAATTATTGTCTTGTTTAGGAGAAGCAGGTGTAAGTAGACTATACATAAATATATATTGTTGCCTGTTCATGGTTTGATTGGGTATTGAGAGATTGACAATTGAAAATGTTTATATAATTACAATTTATTAGTTTAAGAACATAAATAAAACAAGACAAATGAATAATAATAATGACAGTAGTAATAAACAAGAATAATAAACAACTCACAATAATAACCCTGAAAAACAAAAAATAATTATTTTTTTTTGTCTCAGGAAGAAAAATATATGATTCTGATAGTATTTTTTATCTAGAATTCAAATATGATATCGGTTTTTCCCCCATCACGCAAGGTTTCCAAGAGACAGGCATTTATAATTTCAAACATTTTAATATTTTCTGCATTCTAAACTACACAATATTCAAACATTTCACTCACCTAGAAAGTAAGAAATGACAATTTTCTCCTATATTTCACCTGTGGAACATCTCTCTTGAGGGGTCCAACAATAATCGGCCAGCATATTAGGAGTCCATTTGCCTTGATACCTCTTTTCCATAGCAGCTTGTATATACTGTTGTCATATTTAAAAACAAACTACATCCACCATAGTACAATACAGCTGTATCATACTTTTAATATTTTTTTGTTATATATATATATTTTTAAAAGTAGTATTTTTAATTTTCATATTTTAATTATATGTATTTTATAAATAAGTCTGCTGATGCTCTGAAAATATTTCAGAGCATTTGACAAATAGGTAAGTGTTCTTACTTTTTATGAACTGCATCTTGTGATATAAAAATATTACTATTATATAACTATTTGATAACACTAATATATATATATATATAGCATATATACAGCAAAAAGAGTTTGAGACTGAAATGTTCTGTCAGATTTTAGAAAAAATTTACAAACCATCACATTTGCATTATCAGTCGAACATCTCTTGGGTCAAAAGTACAGACTACATAGTTATAGAAGAGAATGTATTGTGGGAAGGGTAGAGAGGATGATGAACAGTTTGATTTCATGAACTTTGATACAAGGCAGGCCGTTCTGGCTTAAGCTACCTTTATAGCATTTTTATCACTGGAGAAGGAATATATCAGTTTATAATGGTGGAAAATGTTTAACACTTTTAAGGAAAATTGAATTGAGATAACAGAAAAGAAATACAGTCTAATCCAACAGATAGCAATGATAAGGAAATAAGTACAAAAACAGGTTGTAAATCAGAAAGGAGCATAACAAAGGACAATCTGCCCCAGTTGCTTTTAACAAGTTGCCTGCAATATCGATTTTGTATATTCTGTACAAAAATTTATGGTGAGGCATCCTACTCTCTCCTTAATTTTTCTTCTGTGTGATACAGGACCTAGGTAGATGGTAAAAAAAGGTAAAATTTACTTTGGTGCAATACCGAATCTATAGAATTGATACAGTAAAATCCAAAATAATATAGACATATGTTCAGCTAGTAACACTGCTAAATAACACAAATTGTTCTATCAATGACTCACAGATAGACAAGAGGCGAAAGCTTACAAGATATGGGTGTTCTATAATGAACCAGGTATTTATGTTCATAAACATGAATACTGGACCCTGAATACTTGTAATGCACAAAAATTACATCCATTAAAGAAATACTGCAGCTAACTTGTTAAACATGTACATATAAAAAGCAAAGAAATTGAGACAGATTTAATTGTGGAGTTACTATTTAAAGAAGAAAAATAAAAGGAATATGACTCAGTGATGACTTTGTTTCTTTTATAAATACTAAAAATAAGTTAGAAGAAATTCTGAAAGGCATGAATTTATTGGTAGGAGAGAAATTCAGTTAGAAAATAAATATGATTTAAAGAAAGATTATAAAATGTAATAGAAAGAGGACAATTGGACAATGAGAAATTAAATATTAAGATAGAATATGCCGGCCTCCGTGGCGCGAGTGGTAGCATCTCGGCCTTTCACCCGAAGGTGCTTCCTGTCTTTCTTTTTCCTGTTTAGCCTCCGGTAACTACCGTTTAGATAATACTTCAGAGGATGAATGAGGATGATATGTATGAGTGTGAATGAAGTGTAGTCTTGTACATTCTCAGTTCGACCATACCTGAGATGTGTGGTTAATTGAAACCCAACCACCAAAGAACACCGGTATCCACGATCTAGTATTCAAGTCCGTGTAAAAATAGCTGGCTTTACTAGGACTTGAACGCTGGAACTCTCGACTTCCAAATCAGCTAATTTGGGAAGACGCATTCACCACTAGACCAACTCGGTGGGTTACCCGGAGGTCCTGGGTTTGAATCCCGGTCAGACATGGCATTTTTTCATATGCTACATTTCCATATCCCACACACAGGCTTTAAGCTTATTATGGTGATGTCATCAAAAACAAAAATCAAATATGCCAGGGACTTATTCCAAAAAATAAGTAAGACCTAAAAATTCCAAAATAAGGACTAACATTAATTAATATGAATATTCTACTTATAATTGTACACCCAATTTACTCAAGTGAATAAAGTTTGGTAGAAGGTTCTACTAATATTTATTTTTAAAGGTTTTAATAAGTAGTCAAATGACAACAATGAACTAGAAGTAAGAGTTGTTAATAAAGTATATAAAACAATATAAATTTTAATTTCAGTTCAAACTTTGAATTTAATTAAACATTTAAGTTAAGTCGAGCGTATCACTCGACTTAAAAAATTAATTATTCAAGAGATTGGAATTAGATGTCAACATGTTGGTATTTGAAACCATCTATAGTTTCACCTCTTGTGATGACATTTCCCTTTCTATTCAGTTCACTATTAAAATGGCTGAATTCACTTGTTAAAATTATAAATGTAATCAACAAATATGGTCATCAACTTTGTTTAACGCTATAATAAATAAATCTTTTAGTCAGAGAGTTATAAAATAATACAACATATAGATCATGTCAGGAATGTGTAGATGGATAACAAAATGAACTGCCTTAGCATTTGCCTGGGTAGGAGAAACTATGATAAAACATTAATCAGAGCAACATTGCAAAAAAATATACAATTAATTATAAAACAAAAAAGAATAATTCATTAAAGTTGTTCATATTAATTATTTAAAGTACAAGTACATGAAGATGTAAAGTATAAAAAAATACTACAAAATAATTCTAAATTCAGGTGTTATTAAAAATTATTTGAGCATATATTTATATACATGCAGAAGGTTTTTTTAAAATGTTTTAATTAGTATTATTTAAAGTTTCATTAACAGAGTAATGTTATTTATGTAAAAGAAAATCTTTTAATTGTATTTTAAATAAATTGGTTTAAGAGTATTTTAAATGGTTTGGTAATTTATTAAAAATGGTAACAGAATCAAAAATAAGATTTCTTTTGTCTTAAGCTGAATTACTGCATAGAGTTATACAAAAACAGTTCTGTTGTTCTATTTTAGTAGAAGTGAGTATTGTTATTTTTTTAACAATAGTGTCGTTTTAGCAAAAGTTCCACATTCATACATATAAACAAGGATAAGTTAACATATTTAATTTTCTAAATATTGGTCTACATGATTCATACTTATGAGCACTAAGCAATGATCTGATAGTCCATTTTTGTATCTTGAAAACTTGTTCAGACTTTTTGAAGGAACCCCGTGAGGTGGTATACTTTATACAGGAATATATATGTAATCATAATAAATATTTGATAATGATAACCAGCATAGTGTTTTATTAAGGTGCTTCAAAACAAAATAGTACGGTTTAATTTTGTTACTAATGAAATCAATTTGATCTTCCCAAGAGAACTTGTCATATAATAAAAAATCAAAATTTCACTTTATGGTCAAAAAAACAACAGATTAATGGTGGTAGTTATGGTTAATGGGAATTCTATTAAGTAAAATAGTAAAAAATGATGTCAAAGATGACTGGTAGAAGCACGGGAAGCTTTCATACTAAAAAGAAATCTGCTAGGATCAAATATGGATCTGAAAAGTAGAAATATTTTCATGGCATTAGGACTTTATTGTAATGAAGCATGGGCTGTAGGAAACTCATTAAGGAAAATAATAGAGGCCTTTCAAATGTGTTGATATAAAATGTATTGAAAATAAGGTGGGTTGATAAAAAACAACATGAAGTGCTCTTCTGATGAGTATTAGAATAAAGAAATTTGTGACAGAAGCTTGTAAATGTACAAACTTAGATTGTGTCCCATATTTTAAGATAGTGTTTAGTTAATTTAGGAAAAAAAAGGTATGAGTGGAGAGCAAAAACTGGAAGCAGACTCACTAGAATACATAAAACTGAAGATGTAGAATGTGGTAATTGTTTTAAAAGATTAACAGAATTGAAAGGAATGAACAAAAGCATCATACCAATTTAAATGAATAACAAAAGTAGTCTTTCATGAATGTGTGAAATTTAGGTAAAAATAATAAATTAATATCTTAGACTGAGTGATTGAGATTGTACAGGATATTAATTAAATTATTATCACTTTAAAAAAATAAATAATGTTTATTTTTGGTAAAAATTTTTTAAATTAGATTTCCAATTTTAAAACATGTGCAAAACACAGGATATACTTGAATATATGAGTATGGATATTTGGTTCACATGGTGCGTGTCAATATGAACCAAAAATCCTAATTAATGATTTGATAGATCCAAACATATGATCCTTTTTGATTTGAGTTTTTTTTTCGGTATAAAAACAAACTTGGAGGCAGGTAATGATGCTGAAAATATTATTGTATTTATCTCTGATAGATTTTTAATTTTAATTTAAAATTAAATTATGAAATTATTGTTAAATTTATTTTTTAATTATTAGTTATAGAACGTGTAGAATTTAAGATATTGATTGACCGATTTGTATGATACAAATTCTGAAAGTCTCTAGGCATCTATGTAGCTTTCTTTTTCTGGGGCTTATAAACAGCTGAGTATACCACAGTGTACACTCTAGTGTAATGAGTATACTACATTTATAGATTACTAGGCCTGGATGATGTGTTGTCAACTAATACCCAAAATGTAGCTAGGGACTTTAATGAGGAGCCATTAGTGTTGATATACAACTTATTCAATCAGGTTTCTAGTTTTCAACCTGTCATATTAAAAGACTCATCAAAATCTGCATAATTTCAACACATAGATAAATAGAAGTGTAATTTATTTAGTAAAAAACCCTTTTTTAATTAATTTTATAGAATTGAGAAATTTTAATGAAACAACATGAGCAAAAGTAAAGATGTATGTTTTGATGTGATTATGTCATGGTATTTGAGTTCTATTCATTAATAAACATATAATTTTTTTTACATATATCCTAAATTATGAACTTACACTGTAATTAAAAAATATATTTAATTATTTCAGGATAAACCAACTTGTTTAAAAATGAAAGATTTAATACAAATCGCTATAGATGTTGCCAAAGGTTGTAAATATATGGAAGAACAACGTTTTATACACAGAGATATTGCTGCTCGTAATTGTCTTTTAACGACTAAAGGTCCCGGAAGAGTTGTAAAAATTGCTGATTTTGGCATGGCTAGAGATATATATAGGTCAGTTATGATTTTTAGATTGGATGGAAGCAGTGTGTAAGAATGAATGTGTGTTCACATATTCTTTTTTCTGTTTATTTCCAGTTACATTTCTTTATGATAAAAAAATTCATTGTTCATTAAATACTAGGCAAAATATTTTAAATGTTTGTGTTGCTTAACATCAACTCCATGCAGAAATGATAACACTCTTTCTTTGTTACAGTGAAAGACAGTAAAAATGTAATTATTAATATTAATAGTCTAGTATTCTATAGTTTTTCACATTTTATAGTTTTTGTTTCTCACAAAGTTCTTTTATTACTTTTTCTCCGAGATGTCTATCATTATGCTGCAGTGGATAAGACTATTCAAATACTTTTCAATTATTGATTAAGAAAGAGGTTAAGTTGGTAGGTTTTTAAACGAACAAAGAATTATCACTTTTTCTAGCAAGAATTTTTTACATTTATGTTAGTATTTATGTTCTTTTTAATTAGAGTTTCTTATAAAAAACGTAATATATTTTCTTTAAACAGAGGCTATTTGTAAATTATTCTCTGGTCAGGCATTATAAACAAACCTGTTTCCATAGCAGCATAGAGCATGAACAGCAGTCATCAACTTAAAATTTTTATCATACATGCAGTTAGTCACAATTTCAGTCTGTACAACACGAGTAGTGCGTAGTGAAATATAGAGGCATATGGAAATATTCAAGGTTCACTCTTTACAGAATTGTTACAAGCAGGATGGGTCATCATAAGTACTATCATGATGGATATTGAAAACAAATCTCCTCAAAATGAAAAGAATGAGAGTGGCATTGACTTTTATTCATCAATACAAAAGTAAAGATAATGAATTTCTTAATAGTATTGTTTCTGGGGATGAGACATAGATTTGGTTCATCAATATTAAGACAAAAGAATCGTCCAAAAAGTGGATGCACACAACTCACCAAATAAGCCCAAATATTTTAAACAAAAATATTATGGCTAATGTATTTTGGGATTGTAATGGAAATTTGTTTGACAGAATTTTCAAAGCCAGGAATGACAATAACTTTGGCAGTACATTTATTGTGAAATGTCGACAAAGCTTAGAACAGCATTATAGAATAAACAGCGAGGAATGGTAATGAAGTGCACGACAATGCACAGCTTCACACCGTTTCTAACACTAAGGATGTACTAAGCAAGTTTTAAGTGCCAGATTTTTGATTATCCCTTTATATCCTGATTTGGTACCATATGAATTTTATCTGTTCATAAAACTGAAGAATCGACTGGCTACTCAACACTTCAAAAGCAATGATGAGCTCATGAATGGATGGATATTTTGGCAATACCATTCTTTGAAGGGTGAACAGGCAAGCTTTTATCAAAAGTGCTTGAATTTTGGTGCAGACTATGTCAACAAGTAAGATAAGTATCTATGTAAATTTTTTTTCCAATTCATATATAAATTTTTTCAGTTTATTTTGTGTATTTTAATATTCAACCGGAGGTTAATTTATAAACAGCTCTCATATATTAAATAATCTTCTGTAAATCTGCATTACAACATCATTAAACGTCACCTATTTTTCTCAATTCTGAGAATCTGATTTAATTTTTTAATAATATCTTATCTCATTGACACCTATTAGCATTACAAACTATCTACTTCTTTTTCACTGTATGTGCTTTTTTATAATGTATGTTTTGTAAATCTTTGCAATTTTTATATCCAGGTCGGCGCACAGGATCTAACTCTCAGCAGAACTGATCCACTCTGTTTATAGTAGTGTTTCATATTACTTTTGATTACCTGAATAAATTGAAAAAAAAAAAAATGAATTTTTTCTTTAGTGACAATATACTTTAGAATCTTTGCTATCATCTTAAGAAAATACTTAAAATTGAAGTACTCATCTTCTTTGTGAATAAATCTGCTACTGGAATTTAATGACCCATATGTGAATTGTAATTTTATTGATGGAAACTCAAAATAATTACTCAGTCAGCATTGTACCAGGTCTTCAATTTTTTACTTGGGAATCCTGCATCTTCCAGGTTCATGATTACTATCTAGCTTCTAAAATATTACCAAAGAAGTCCAAATTCTCAGGATGCTGACTGCTGCATTCTATGACATGAATTTCAATTTTTCTTTAAATTCTATTATTTTTACTTCATAGCCATTATGTCTTTTATCATTTTACTTAGTCTTTTTAACCTTTTATCATTCATTATAGGATCAGCCTATGAAATCTTCGGCACATACCTGGGGTTAGAAGAGGTGGCTCATATTAGCAAATGAGAGAGATAGTGAAATGAAACAAATATGGTATAATTTCATTTGCTATAAAAACTTATATTTATTTTTCCATGCAGTCATCATTTACAGCCACACATTCTTTCCGATGGTGAATCAGTTTTATCATTCCATCAATGAGGAATTCTGGCCACGACCTCACTGTATCTTTCAGTTCATCATCTATGGTGAAATAAATATCCTTAATATCATCCCTCTTTAATTCAGGAAAGAAGTGAAAATTGCAGGGCGCCAAATCTGTGAGTATGGAGGGTGTGGAATAGATTCAAATTTCAAGTTGACCAGAACCTCAGCATTGTACATGATGTGTGTTGCTGAGCATTGTCTTGTTGCAGAATTATCAGCTCCGTAGATTGTCAAACATAACCCACATATCTCCTAAGGTGTTTTAGCATCTTTATGTGTTGCACAGAAGTTACAATTTACCCAAATTCCAGATACTCATGTACTTTGTTTATAAAAAAAATAACTTAAAAGTTTTAAATAAAAAAATAATTTAAAAGTTTTATTTTAGGATAATTAGAAAAATTATTTTTTCTCAATAATGTTTCATTAAAATAATTGCTATTTGCTCATGTTTATGATCAACACAATATGATTGATAAAATATTTTAGTTTCAAAATGAAAGTGTAGTTTTGTAGATAATACCCGTTATTTTGTGTTTTTTTTACGCCTGGTAGTGTCTTGAAATTTTTTCAAGAATCTTGTGATTGTAAAAAAGTGTTGAAAGAAAAATGAAAACAGAAAGTCATGAAAATGACCTAATAATGTTAAGTCTTCAATTGATCCAAAACTGTTGTTTGCTAGACAGTAGTCAAAACTATATCATTTAATTGAATATAATAATTAAAATTTTTAAATACTTTATTAAAATTATTTCATTCAGAGGTTCCAGATTCGAGTTTCGTTCAGGTATGGTATTTTTCACATGTTAAAATATTCATTATCATTCAATGTAAGCATTATTTGTGTATCTGTCTGTCATTGCTGTGTATATATTTATTATTTATTATAATCTTTTTAAAAAAAAAAAATATTAAAGACTCCTTTCTTAACAGAAAAGGGCATATTAGTTTTCCTTTAGACTATTAATTTCATTCTTCTTATGACCATGACACATGTAAACCACCTAAGGTACAAGAAGCGTTAGCTGATTAGTGTCTCTTTGACTAGTTCCTTTCACTGATAATAATAATGTTTGTTATATACCCGTTATAATATGAACAGAGTGAAGGTGTCACTTTTAAGATTCAATATATTCTTTAATTAGGTGTTTCATGATGATATGCAACAGTATACGCGTATTCAGCTATGTAAAGACAACAAAAAACCACTTAATGTTGAAAGTTGGTCACAACCTCACCTTTCGGTTGTGGCACCTAATATTTACATGCCTGTATATTATTAATTGTTGTTATACAGTTAACACTCGTTAAATGTAATTAAAAATTAATATATCAGTTCAATTAATTTTTCTTACAGTTTATGATAGAATATTTTATATTGTTTAATTAAAAAAAAAACTGGCTATGAAAATTTTATTAAAATTATATTAATGCAGTAATCTTATTTTATCTAATTTTCATAGGTCTGACTATTACAAAAAAGGCGGTAAAGCAATGTTGCCAATAAAGTGGATGCCTCCAGAAGCATTTTTAGATGGCTTATTTACTTCAAAGACTGATGTATGGTAAGTTTTAGTATATTTTTCTCAAATATACTAGTTAATATTCATATAGAGTACTGACATAAATCTCAATGTGTCACTTAAAATGAACTAAACAGCAGTCAGTGTGCATTGAATGTAAAACAAATTAGAACTAGTAAATCAAATTATTGAGCTGGTCACTTTCAAGTATCAGTATAATGAAAACGATTAATTCAATTATTTCTTAGTGTTTTTAAGGAGCATTAAAAACAATTCAAAACTAGATGTATCTATTTAAATGTATTATTTAGTTATTAAAGATACTAAGTTACAAAGATAACACCTTATAGCCTGTAAAAAAAGTTAAAAAAACATAATTGTTTAAAATATATTTAGATAATAAGAAAGAGCTATGCTTAATGATATCAAAATAATTTGTATATAAGAAAATGCTCAAAAGCCATTTACAACATTTTTTTTTAAAATTAAAAGTAAAAAAAATTTAAGTGAGATTTAAAACTTAGTTGATCATTTTACTTGTTAAACAATTACCATTAGTAGATACCGGAATTGGTATGAAAAAAGAATAATCAACTATATAAATGAAAAAAATTATAAAAAGAAATAATTAAATAACAAATAAACAGGGTGTTTGAAACAATACAAAATCAGAATTTCTACCATTGTTAATAAAGTAAAAATAAAACGATAGTTCTTTAAATGACTGTTATTTTTATTTTTTAGGTGTACTACTCCATTTGACAGTATCCCAACCACTCCTGCTTCCTGTCAGTAGCTAATTATTTTGATTGCTCCTTAAAGAGCTTTCCTCATTTGCAACCTTAGGATGCAACCTGCTGTTTGCAGTTAAGCTCCCAGGAAGTAGGAGGAAGTAGGGCTGGATTGATTTTCTATGATCTATTTTCTATAGTTTGAAGGTGAAGAATTCTGAAGACTTTTCTATTGTAGGATACAATTTTTATTTTTATTTTTCTAATTAGAAATATTATTGTAACAATTTATATTGTTCATTCATTTAATTTTTCTGTGTACCGTAAAATATGATAAAAGTGTCACTTATATATCAAGAATAACAAATAAAAAATAAGTTTTTAATAGTAGCAAATATTTTGGGGTAGTTGTTAATGTTTCTTCATATTCTCCCAGTAGATGGCTTTAGGATCACAGCTCTGGTAATATTAATAAAATCAGTCACAATTGTGTGCTTTTGAAAGTTGACATATCACTGAAATGCAATAAATACATTAATTTATTTATTTAAAAGTTATTAGGTCTTGAAATTGAGTAAAGTAAACAAGAGATTCAATAGATTTGGAAATTTTATTACAAAGAATGTAACTCAGGGTACTAAAAAAATTTTTGATGTTTATGGACATGATGCAATATCAATACATGTGGCAACAAAACTGGTTCAAGCATTTTCAATCTGGAGATTTTGATGTCAGTAATACACCTTGGCTCTGTTCTGCCAATGACTAAAAAAGCTGATTAGATCAGGAAAAAAATTGAGGATGACTGGCAAATTTGTGGTTATGATATCAGTAGAGACCGAATTATATGCATTTGCATATACATATTAAGCCCATTCTCACCAGTTATTGTATATTTTCTTTAAAATCTAGTGATGATGCATATTTTTGCTATATTTACAATACTTTTCGGTTGGGTACCTACTCTAAAAAATAGAGTCTTTGGTTGTAGCCGGCCAATCGTATTAGCCGCACAGTTCTTACAGCGCACTTTGGCAGCTGTGCGTCTATTGTTTTGGTAGGATAATATTATTATGAGGCCAAGTAAAACATAAACTCACGCGAGGCAAGGACGGATGATACCGTTCTGTGTTGCGCATGCCTACTGCAGCTCTCTTCCCACTAGGCAATTAAATTACTCATTTTATTGTTGACACGTTCATTAAATCAGTTTAGTTTTTTATTTGTTGTGTAAAGTTTAATGTGTACCATGCCTCCCGAAAAAAAAGTGCCTCTACATGGATAGCTGACTATCCTAGAATATTTACACACGACGGAAATGTTTTATATTGTCGAGTTTGCAAGAAAAATATATTTCATGTACAAAAAAGTTTCAAATATACCACCATGTCAAGACAAGTCTTAATATCGCAGGATTGCAAAATAAAGGCCAAAAATTACATACAAACAATTTACCTGCATGTTCTGGAAGAAATACGTAATGAACTCAAGGATAGCATTGTTTGGATTTCAGCTGACAAAACTACCGACACTTGTGGCCGTTACATTGCGAATTTATTTGTCAGTGCATTAAAACTAGAGCCCTCTTCTTCCTATTTGGTAGCCAGATGAAAGACTTTATATTTCTCTCAGATGCTGCTTCCTATATGATCAAAGCAGCCAAAGCTCTCCAAGTATTTTATCTGAATTTGATTCATGTGACGTGCTTTGCTCACGGAGTACATCGACTCGCTGAAGAAGTACAATCCATGTTTGGGAATATAAATAAACTGGTTTCATCAACAAAGAAAGTGTTTCTTAAGCCACCTGTTCGCAATAAGGCCTATAAAGAAAAACTGCCAAATGTGCCTTTACCTCCTGAACCAGTGGTAACTCGATGGGAAACATAGATTGAAGCTGTGCTGTTTTACAATGAACATTTCGAGGCCATCAAAGGTGTAGTAAATGACTTGGGTAGAGCAGAGGCTATGGCAGTTTGTTACTCTAAGGAAGCATTTAACGATTCTAGTTTAAAAAAACCGTAGCTGTGATTAGCACTTATTTTTCCCACATACCTACAAGTATTAAAAAGCTTGAAACTCAAGGTTTGGTGTTGACTAAATCTATTCATTTAATGAATAAAATCCACCAGATGAACTCCGCATTGCCAGAGATATTCCCATGTAATCTTAAAAAAATTTGAAAACATTTTGAACAATAACCCAGGCTTTAAACCTTTTTTTCAGATTGATAGTTTTATTAATGGGACGAGTGAACTTTAGCCAGAAACAATAAGTGCTAACATAGCTCCCAAATTCAAATACTGCCCAGTTACCTCAGTGGATGTAGAGCGATCCTTTTCCACTTATAAAAATATTTTGACATCGAAGACACAATCTTACTACCAAACATTTGGAACAGTACCTGATTTTTTATGTTTACGAAAGTAACAAAATGTTAAATAATTGTTAATTATCGAATTTATCGATATGTTATTCAACTACTTGTTAACTACATACTGATTTTGAAATAAAAAAATTAAAAATTACTATTTTTATTATTATTTAAAGTTGCATATTTTTACTTTTTCATATTTAATATGCATATTTTAAGCATTTTTCATGCTTTATGTTGCATATAATCCGGTCTCTAGATATCAGTAATAAACTAAACATCAACCACAGAACACTTTAAACCATTTGAAGAAAAAAATTGATGTTTGCTATATAATGTAACATTGAAAAATTTAATGGATCAAATTTATATCTATGAATTATTGCTAAAACAGAATGAAATTGAACCATTTTTGAAACATCTCATTGCAAGTGACAGTAATTAACAGAAAATATTGTGGTCAAAGTGAGGTGAAGCTCTGAAAACAGTGAAAAAGCCAGGGTTGATGCCAAGAAAGTGATGCTGTGTGTGCTTGCATAAGTATGGATTGATGGTTTGATCAGAAAGTCATTGTTCATTATGAGCAACACAGAAGTTCTACAGTGTTGAGCTTTTGATTATACCTCAAAAGTAGCGAAAGGTGGTTAATCGAAACTGCCTGTATTTGCTTCAATAAACTTCATTTGAAATATAAAAAAATCTGTGTTTTACTTTTGCATTAAAATATGAAGAAACATTTTCTTATTACTCATCATATTAACTATTTGTTAATATAAAGTGAGTAAAATACTTTACATACTGTATTTACTTTATTGTAAAAACACTGGAATGAAACATTTTATTAGAATTGTGTATAGACTGCATGATTCTATCAGTCCTAATACTGAAGTCGCTAAACTTCATTAATGCTATCTAACATAAGTAATTTTTCAGTGATTTTTAGGCTAATAAATAAGGGAATAAGATCAGAAATAAGGGATAATGTTCCACTATTTCTATCAAAAATGAATTCTTTATTTGATTAATTTTTAATCAAGATAAAATCTTTAAAAAAAAGTTATATACTTAAAAAATGAATGAATCAATCAAATTTTTACAATAATTACTAACTTGTTTTATTCTTTAAAGACTTATGAATGAATAATTTCTATTATATTCATTTAATGTTTTATTAAATTTACTTAATATTTACAATTTCATAAACATATTACTTTGATTGTTTCTGTTAATTTAGGTCATTTGGTGTATTACTTTGGGAAGTAATGTCATTGGGTTTCATGCCATATGCGGGTTCAACCAACAGAGAAGTGATGACAATGGTTGTTGCTGGTTCACGTCTAAGCCCACCTGCACAATGTCCAGGCCCTATATATGGTATTATGAATAATTGTTGGGCCGTAGATCCTGCACTACGGCCTAATTTCCAGTTAATTCTTGAAAGATTAGGATACTGTTTACAGGTTAGTTCACTAAGGTTTTTATATTATTGATTATAGTTGTATTATAAAGTGTTAAAAAAAGGATGCAAACTGAATTTTGTCATGTATATTTAAACTACTTTTTTTTTAATACATATGTTTAAATTTAAAAGTGATTTCCTCAAATCTGGATGCAGGTTTATATGGTAACATTTGCAACCAATATTAGTAATGTTTTTAAAATAATGTTTGAAATTTTGCTTTCAGTGACAGTTTTCAGTTTATCAATCATATGAGGACTATTTCAGATGAACTACAAATTTTCTTCTAAAAGAAGAAATCTGATATTTCTTCTTGTGTTAGTTTTGTAGATTTTAACATTCACATGTCTTTTAAGATCAAGCGATGATAAAAAACATTTTGCAATATAACTATCATTTCATCAGTAATATGACAGATACCATCATCTTGCTGAAACCAACATTCTACCTTGTTTTTCTCTAAGAATCTGATGTACAGTCACCCTAAACTTCACCACCTACAATTTTATAAAAAGAAAAGACACTAGCAGAAAATTGCACTCTAGGCTCCTATTGTGTGTGCATGTGTGTGTGTGTGTAACAATTTTTCATATAAAGTATTTTCACTTCGTAATATTCATGTATTTTAATTGTTGGTATAGCCACCCAGGTGAAATCTAATTTCATCACTAAAATAAATATGATCACATCAATCCTATTTTCATCAGCAAAAGATCGACATGGATGTTACGTTACTAAACATATTGTAAATGTTTTTCATAATCTCGTTCAGTCACACATGAACAACACTGATTTGGTAAACATGCAATTTTAAATATTTTGTAATGATGAAAGCAGTAGCTATTGACAATCCAGTCTGTAGTGATACAACCCTCCGGGTTGGTCTGGTGGTGAACACGTCTTTGCAAATCAACTGATTTCAAAGTTTAGAGGTCTAAGGTTCAAGTCCTAGTAAAGGCTTTTATATGGATTTTAATACTAGATCATGAATATCGGTGTTCATTGGTGGTTGGGTTTCAATTAACCACACATCTCAGAAATGGTTGACCTGAGACTGTGCAAGACTACATTTTATTTACACTTGTACATATCATCCTCTAAAGTAATCCTGATGGTGGTTCTGGAGGCTAAACAGAAAAAAAGAAAAGTCTATAGTGATAATATTCTAAGAGAATTTCTGAGTGAATTAATTAAACACTCTTTACATCCTTTAAAACATTTATGTTCAGCTTAAGCCCTTTTGATTCTGTACACTCATCTCAAGAAATTTATATCTGAAATATGTTTTTATTGTTGATTTATAAAGAACCTGTTAACTGGGAAAATTTCAACTTAAACACATACTTCTTACTTTTGAAAGATTTATCAGCAGATTTATAATAAAACATGTGTTCATCCTTAAAAAATTACTAGCTGACTGTACAAAACCTATCCACATGACAGCAGTTTGTAATGAGAACTGCTATATGCAGAAAACCTTGATTATAAAAGGTTGGGGAAAATGTTTGTATTTTAATGCAAAAACAAGGATGTTTGTTATTGTTTTATTTGTCGTTGGAAGTTTTGTTATCCTTGTTTTACTGGAAGGATTTTTGTATATTTCAAATGAAATCTATTAAACTAAATGTGTGGTGTTTTGATTGACTATCTTTTGTCATTATTTAGGTAAAATCATTATCCCATCACTGGTAGAACTTCTGTTTTCTGAACAAAAAACTGTGATAAGTGATTTTCACAAGCCTCCTTTGAAGCCAACTTTATACTGATAGAGAGTTCTGCAGAGACTGAGACAAATCATAGTCTGAGATGGTGCAAGGTCAGGACTGTACAATGGATATTACAATACTTCCCTGCCAAATTTTCTGAATTTTTGACAGGTCACCAAAAACATCTGAGGCAGGTGTTGTGATAGAAGACCACACTTTTCCTATCAATCAATTCTGGTCACTTTATCTTGATCCTTGGTGTAAATTTTCCAGCTGAGGTTAGAATTAATCATTTGACCAGGTGGAAACAGCTCATAGTGAACAATTCCTTTCCAATCCCACCACACACACACACACACACACACACACAGAGAGAGAGAGAGAGAGAGAGAGAGAGAGATCATCTTTTTTTGGCATCAATCTTGGCTTTTCCCCTGTTTGTGGAGCTTCACCTTGCTTTGACCATGATCTTTTCCATTTATATTGTCACGTTTGATCAATTTTTCTTTGCTTATAATGAGCCATTTCAGAAATACTTTGATTTTGTTCTGTTTTAGCAACAATTTGCATATGGAAATTTGATCCTTTAAATCTTTCGTTGTTAAATCATATAGCATCCAGTTGGCATCAAGGTTTTTTGTACCCACCCTTCTTCATAGGTTTAAAACTCTTCTGCAGTTAATGTTTAGTTTGTTACTGTTATTACGACCACAAATGTATCAGTCTTGCTCAATTTTTTTGTGTGATTTTATCAAATTTTTCAGTAATTGGCAGACCAGAGCAAGGTGCATCATTGACAACAAAGTTACCATATTGAAAATGCTTGAACCAGCTTTGTTCCACATGTACTGGTACTGCATCATGTCCATGAACATGACAATTTTTTTTATCAGCTCAAATCCCATTCTTCTCTTTTTTTATTGTAATAAATGTCAAAATATATTGAATTTCTTCTTTATTTTCTAGATGCAATAACTTTTAAATAAATAAAGTAATATAATCATGAACTTTCTGAAAATAATCAAGCGATATGTCACCTTTTGAAAGCTTGCAGTGTTCACAGATTTGATTTAAATTATCAAAGCTACCTACTAGGAAAATTCGAGCAAACTTTTTCTCCAATACCATTAATATTGCCATATGACAAAAGGAGTAAAATATAATTTATTCGTACATAAGTTATCTTTATTTCTACTAATTTTGTCCATCCTTTTTGAAAACATTATATTTAAATCATTTCAAGAAATTAAATTTTATAAGTAATTTACTTTATTTCTTTTCATTATATTTTTTTATTTATATGTCAATAAATAATAAGTACATGGATTATAAATTGCAACAATAAAACTTTTATTTTTATTATTTAAAATAAGTTAGCAATTCATTAACGTAAATTTTAAACCATACTTTTTACATAATAATGTTTCATATATGAAAGAGTTATTGTATTACAGATTATTTATTTGTTTCAATTTTCATATTATAAGAAAACTTGAGCTTAATAATAAATTTTGATCATTGCAGGATCCTCAAGTAGTTAATACACCACTACCTGTTTTTGATACAATACCTACTAATGAAGCAGTTAAAGATACAGAACCGAATATGCGGCCACCAGAAAATGAGGGCCCGCTACAAGTCAATGGTTATTTAGTTCCGAATGGTGATGGAAGAGGTGGTGGTGGTGGTGTTGGTGTTGGTGTAGGTATCGGTAGTATGGGTGTCGGAAGTGTGGGAATCGGTAGTATGGTTGGAGGAGTTAATGTAGGAATTGGTGGAATGACAGAGTCACAATCTAGCCAACCTCTACTTGAATCGCCAAGTAATAATAATAATCATAAAATGAGAATACCTTATGCAAATGTCAACCCTCTAACAGCCACAGGTCTTTATACAGTGTCGTCCAAAGTACCATAAAATCCAATTACTAACAGCAGAACTACTTGTTGAGAGGTAAGATTTATTCTTATTGTATAGTTTTTAGTTATTTTGAAAGTAACAAATTACCTTAACTGTGATAATGATTGCATATGTCCTGTATGTGCATTTACGGTGAGGCATCCAATTCTCCCCTCAGTTTCTCTTCTGTGCGGCAGGTGTAGTTTTTATCTATTCTCCTTATTTATTTTTTTATATTATTCTGAGAAATTCTAAAGATTATATTCTAACATTTTAAGACAATTCATACCAGACCTGGGTAACCTGGTGACTGCACTATTTAATATAAAATTCAGAAATAGTTTTATCAGTGATTGACACATAGCATTAGAAGAGGAAAAAGCTTACAAGATATACAGAGTAAAAATTAGTCCCCATTTAAAAATACTTATACTTTATTTATTAACTTTAATTTTTCCAAGAAATGAATACGAGAGCATTTATTTTGAGGTTCTATTTAAAATTCAATACGGCCACCGGATTTCACTACCAGCTACTTGAACCACCCAGGAATCACATCAACTGACTTCACCAGGAAATCTTGTGGAATGGAGAACATAACGTCCTGTATTCACCCTTCAGGTTCTTCCAAAATCGCATCAGTACCTTAAAGTTGGCCTTAGTGCATTAGTTGGTCCTTTAACCAACCTCAAAGAAAAAAAAGTCACAGGTTGTTAAGTCAGGACTCCTGGCTGGCCACTCATATGGACCACAATGGCCCATCCATCTTCTGGGAAAGTAGGCATTCAGCTACTCATGAATACTTGTTGAGACCTTTGACTGCGATGATCAATTAAAAACTTTTCCAGTCATCTGTTTCCTTATCTTTCTGACCTAAACAGGAATAAGCAAGGAAACATCATGTGAAATATTAGCATAATTATTTTAATTTTTCACTAATTATATATATCTCTGTCAGTCTCATTCTTTAATCTCTTCTGAGGATCTTTTAATTGTTATTTGCCCTTCTGAATTAAGACAGTATATATAATACATTGCTTCTCAGTCTTTCTTATGAATGTCTTGTTTTATGACAGGACATCTATACCTTAAGGTCACCAGATCATTAAGGCCTTTAGATCAATAAAGTGTCTTGTTTTTTTTTTCTAAAATCAAGTTCCTTATATTTTTCTCTTAACATTTTTTACATACCTATTGATTTATATTATAAATATTTTTATTTCCATTAAACTTTTTTTATGGCCCAACCGCACATTTTATTAGAAATCTTATTTTATATATATATATATATATATATATTCTTACATATATTTTATTACATATTAATATAGTTTCATTAGGGTTATTTTTAACCCTGATGAAAATGTTGATATTTTTCTGATAATTTCTTCAAAAATTGTACTTGTGATTAAAATTATTCTCAGTTTTTCTGAATTGGCATTGTTGTCAACTGTCTGTTGTGATTTATTTCAAACTATGATTCATGTCCAAAATTGTTCATAATTTGTAATCTGCAACATCAGAATATATTCAAGTTTTATTTAGTAATACTTCACAAAAACTACTTTCAAGAGCAATTTTTTTAGTTTTTATATAGTAATCTCTGTTAATTAAAAGCTTTTAAGATAATATTTATATCTGAGTCCAATTGCTCACATGTTAAATAGAAAAAAATAAAACATATTTTTGTCTGTTGCAGCTCTGCATGTAATGTTTGAAGCAGTTGATGAAGCAGGGTATATACACCAACAGCAAACACTAGGGTTTCATTATGAGTGTTGTTGATTGGTTGAACTCTTCTACAATATTAAAAATATTTTTTTAATTAAATGAAAAAGAAAGAAAAAAATATTAAGTGTTTTATTACCATTATTATTAAAATTAGCAGTTTGTGTGCGACCTTATTTGTTTAAATGTGCCAAATAATTTTACCTTTGTACTGATTTTAAGTTGATATATACTATAAATAAACTGTTTTTTTTTTCTTTATTAATTTTCATAAATTAATTTTTAATTTAATCATTATGAATAAATAAACAAAACAAAAAAAAAAAGTAAATTTATTTTAAAACTATCAGATTGTTTATAACAATAGCCCATATTTTTTCATAGTACATTTTAAGACTGTTAATAAAATTGAAATATAATATTAATGATAATAACAGAATAAATACTATTAATAAAATGAAATAACTAAATGGGCAAAATCTAAATTTTATGAATTTCTAATGATCATGTACAAACATGATTACTCTAAAATAAAAATTTGCCTAAAAATAAATGAAAAGAAATAATAAGATATATAATTGCTTCATCAAATTTTATATTTATTAACTAATAACTAATAAAAAAAATTGCTCAATTTGTAAGGAAAATATATGGTAAATTTATTATTATGTATAAAAAGAAATTTTACATTTGTTATTATTATTGTTAGGTGATATGAACAGAAATGTATAATAATTTATATATTGTTTGAATGAATTGTTATGACATAAATTAGTTTTATTCATGTTTCAGACGATGTAACATATGTTTATATTCTGATAATTTTATATGTATTAATATAATTATTATATAATTTAATGCGTATTTGTTTAGAAGACCAATTTTTTCCAATATGAAATGTAATACACAATTTCAATTGTATTTTTTTCTATTTAGATTTTCCATTTATAAAATAACAGAAAAAAGAGATGTACACAAATATGAAATAAAGTTCTCCGAGAGATTATTTATTTCCTTTAGAATGGGGTACAACCACTGGACTGTTAAGGTATTTTATTTACATTATAAGAAGCTGAATCAACCAACATCATCTCGTTCACAGTTCTGTAAGTGTTAAAAAAAGTCCCTGTTCAAAATTTAAAATAATGTTCCTACAAAGATTATTTCAAATTTTATACATTTAACTTTAGTCACTTGAAATTTTTATAAAATGCATTGTGAACTAGCCAGTTGCAAAGTACAATTTAACCAGAGAAACTACCACTGATAATTTCAAAAAATAACTCGTAAATCCCGTGACCGAGTGAAACTTCATGTTCAAGTTACTGCAAATTTTCTGTTTGTCTATTTCCTCTCATTTGTTTTAATAAAGTTAATCCTGTGTAAGAATAAAAAAAACATTTTGCCCATTTGTGATCTTCCAGTTTTATTCATTTTTTTTTTTTTTTGGATGGGGGCTTTTATTTTTTACATTCAGTTTTTTGGTCAAATGCATTATGATAAAGTAAATGGCAAAAATATATTGAATTTGTTTAAGATAAGTACAGGATCCTTTTGTGTATATTAAGATATGCTAAAATGCACATACTGATTAAGAGGAGTTAACTCCTCAGTATAAGTAAATTTAATCAATATAGTTAGCTTCTTTTTGTTTTTGAAATTAAATGAATATGAAGTAGATTCTAAAAAAATAAATTTTATTCAAATCAATAATAATTATACATGCATGAATGATCATTCAGGAATGAATTAGTAATGCTTCTCTATAGAAACAGAGTACTGCTCCTCTCTAGCATTTCCTAATAAGAATCACATAAACAAATGAAACAATAATAGATCATCAGTATGAATTTTAGAGTAAATAAAAAACAGAAGTGATTATAATTTGTATATGAAAATAATAATTACTCATATGTAAAATAACAGTAATATAATTAAGTAAATGTAATGAAATAAGCATACATATAGAAATAAATTAAGGATTAGGATAATTTTAAAATATTGAATTCAATATAATTATGCATAGTTTAGATCTAATTATTAATATCAATTAAAAATTCATTGACAGGCTAATTTTGTATTCATAACTAGGAAAGGAGTATACTAACATGTAAATCAGTTTGCCTGAAGATTTTTAGGTGGCAGATAATCTATTAAATACAGTAACAAAATAATAAAATGTTTTATCATTGATCAAAGTACTGTACTAAGTTATCTAAAAAAGTTTTGTTTGTTTTTCTACTTCAGCGATCAGTTAGAACTGATTTATTAAAAATAACTTGGTTGTTGGCATTATCATTACTTAACATCCTTCAATTTTAAGGATGCACTCTCTGAGACATTCAAAGTGATGCAGAATCATGAAGTTGTAAGAAAATGTTGTTTACCAGCTTATCCACAACTATATTTCTATTTTTTCTTTTATATATATATATATATATATAATTTATTAAAAACAACCTGAAAATTAAGTATATACTTTTTTTTTACTAGAAACACTAATAACTAATTAACTAGTTGTGATTATATGAAAAAGTGGCTTTTTGTGTGTGGGTTGCACACACTCTGGAACTCTCAGTTTTTCTGTTTTGTCTTGAAAAGATACTCTGTTATAAAATAAAATAATTTCTTGTTTTTTAATTTCTAGTTTAGATAAATCCTGCTCTTTCCTTTAAATCAACTTGTTTTTGTTTTCATATTTTCATCTAAGTCAAGATTGGTTTTTGCAATTGTATCTTTGTTCATTGTGCAACTATAACTTTAAAATTCCAGTCTTATTAATTTGATTGTGGTTTGTAATTTTTCAAATTTTTTGTAAAGTTCTTGAACTAAGATGAAATTCAAAGTTATTGTTTATTTTCTTGGTTCCCAGAATTTTCCTTAATATTTTTCTTTATTTTCTAGTTCTTTGATTAAGTTTTTCTTATTAAAAGTTAAACATTCTGCAGAGTATAAACTTTGTGTTTTGATAACTGTGTTGCAATATCTGTTTTTGAGATTTATTGAAGGTGTTTTCAAATTTTATTCTTTAAGGGCTGATTTAAAAGCTGCTTCCATTTTTCTGGATCCATTCTGTATTGAACTTTATTTTCATTACAAGAAATAAAATTTCTGGTATATCAAGAATACCAAGCTTGTCACGGATTGGAATCCAAAACCTTCTAGTAAAATTACCAGTCTAACATGAAATCAACAATACATATAAATACAGTTATATAGATAAATATTTTTGATAATGTTTGTTATTGTAATAAAATGCAATTACTCTATCTTCAACTTTTCAAAAATTTCTTATTTTTACAATACAAGATTTTGTTTGATATTCAAATAAGCACATGTTAGGTATAAAAAGGTAGTTACAGATTAAAGTGTACATAACCATGTAAATAATGATCCCTTTAATGACATCAGTTATAACTAGTAATGAGAAGTTATGCACAAGCACATAATACGTTACAGAAGTAG
The DNA here is from genome assembly GCF_047948215.1 of Lycorma delicatula. NCBI lineage: Eukaryota > Metazoa > Arthropoda > Insecta > Hemiptera > Fulgoridae > Lycorma > Lycorma delicatula. The sequence goes on along the minus strand of NC_134456.1, from coordinate 151,894,567 downwards.
CAAATTAAACTACATTTTGAATCATAATAGTAAAGACAAAATAATATAATCATATAATAGAGATTTTTTTTTAAGTTTTAAGAGAGTAGTTCATTATTAGTTGACACTGGTATATTTACTAAGTAGAAGTAATCTATTATACTTTTCACACTTATGAAATATGAGGTAGGACTTACTGTAAGTTAATTTACCAGTTTCAAATATCTCTACTTAATCCCTCTACTCTGCATCTGATTATGGCTATTTTATTTTACAGTGATTGCTTCAATAGGTTTTACCTTTCATAATTTGCATTATTAATGAATCTTACTTACTAAATCCCAAAAAACAATATGGTCCGAGTTCTATAATTGTACAATTATTACTTCATGAAATAACTGCATTGTGAATTTTTTGTTTATTTCATATTGGAAAAATTTGGTTCTGTCCCTATTTCTTAAACAATTACCATTTAATCCTACCAGAATTAAATGTATAATTGCCTTTATTTTATTGTTATAGTTTATTAAATTTATTATATACTTGTATAAGTATTATATATATTTAGTAAAATGAAAATATTATGTTGGTAAAATTATTTTATAAACGTATTGTTATTACATTTAAAAATAGTGATCTAAAAAACAATTTTTAAATACAAATTTATTAAACAAAGCAATTTATGGTGCCAATTTTTAATTTAAATAATTTTTTTTAATATTGTATAATAATTTTTACATCTTTTCTCAATGAATATTAACTGGAAAACAAGATTCCACTCAGAACCTAATTACAAAGCTTTTACTTAAAATTAGGTGATCATTTTCAATGATTATTAAACAACCATCATCAGTAGACACAAAAAAGGATGTTCAAAACAAAATAATTGTTTTATTTTTAGAATTCTATAAAATGAGTATTTTTTAACTGTGTGGTTTTAGAATAAGTGTTAAGGATACAAAGAAATGTTTTAGACAATTCCCACAAAAAAATTTAGTTTAAAAACATTTAAACCACCCAGATTGCCCTTTACGACTTTAATGCACACCTCTTACATAAAGTGAAAGCACATGCCTCATTTTTGCAAGTTGGATATAAAAATACTTATTTTACAGTGTTTTTTAATTACTGTTAATTTGTTTTATTTTTTTTATTTACTTATTTATACTTTTTTCTAAATTCTATGAGGACTGTTTAGCAAACAAATGTCCATCTAGTTTTAGAGTATAAGTAAAATCTTTGGTAAGTTCTTGTTTTCTAGTTTATTTTAATAACTGTTTAGTATAGTTTTTCATTTATATTTAATATTAATTAGTTAAAAATATATACCTTTTTTTAATAATGTACTTATATTATGCAGAAAACTTAATTAGACATTTCTCACAAGTTAGCACTTTGGAGACAATAGCATCTTTTGTGGTGTTTCCTATTTCTAGACTGAACTATATTGATTTTTGACACAATTTTTCTGCTCCAAACAGGAAGATTTTATAAAATATATTCTTCTCCACTATAAATGATTTCATTAACCATTTTTCTAACAGTTAATTTTATCAAAAGACAGATGCTAATCATTTTTATTTATTACATATTTCCATCCATTTTAATTTTGTTTCACAAATATATAATACAAAGATTATATAGTAACATATAATATGTAGATTATACTAAGTTACACAATTTTATTATTGTTTGATTATGTTCTTTTAAGTTTTTAATTGTAAAAAAAAAGTTGTAGGACATTTAACTGTAGAAAGAATCTATACATTTATAAATAAACAAAAAATAATTTGATTTTTTTATTTCTTAACATATCGTACGGATTTAAAAGAAAATATATTCTATTCTAATCTAACAATTTGAAATATACATGAAAAATTTTGGGGTAAAAAATTAATTAATGTTGTAAAAATTTGATAATTATCAAAGTTTTTACTTATAGGAATTATTAATAACTGTATTTATTAAATTTAATTATACCTCTATCATTTATTTTCATTGTGCATTATTACTATATTGTTGTTTTTTATTTAAAAATAATTATTAAGCTTGAATAAACTCACAAATAAAGCGTTATTAGATAATGGTGTTATTTAGCCATAGTACATTTCACATCTTTTATTTTCATGAAATGAAAAATTGTAGATTTAACTGTAGAAGAGGAAATCAATCGTATGTTATGTATGATCAATAGACACAGTGGTCCAAGGAGTTAACACTGTACAGTTAAGCTGATTATAGTGAAATTATAACAAAGTTATACTTTATTTTTTAAGTATTAATATTCTTATTAAAAAAAAAATTCAAGTCACATTGATGATATGGTCAATTAGAACTAAAGATGTTAACATTTTACAGTAAACTGTTCCTAATGTTCTAAACTTTGGATATTTAAGGAAGCTGAAGATAAGCTTAGATTCATTTTACTGACTTAACCTGGGATCACTCATGTGTCTGAAAATCACGTGGTTACTTGTACATTAGATTTTATCTAACATTGGTGTATACCTGAAGAAAACTAGATTTTTTTCTCAAAACACAATTTATAATGGCAGCAAATTTTTTATTGTTTTAAAAAATGATAAATTGGCTATATCTTACAGTACATATATATTTATAAATATAAATAAAATAGTATACTAAAAAATTTTCTAAATTTCAAATTTCAAAGAACATTTCAAAATAACGTTGTGTTTTTATAATCTTGAAAACAAAATGATTACTATCATTTTATGGCATCTAAAAACTATATACTATAATAAGATACTTAATTATTGTATATTTAAATATTTATTTCATTGACTAAATCAATATTACAACATATTATGAATTTTCAAAATAACGTAATTGTGTTCTTAAAATTATGAAAACAAAATGATTTACTGACATTTTATGACATCTAAAAACTACAACTATAATAAAATACATTATTATTTTTGTATATTTAATTATTTAGTTCATTGACTGAATCAGCATTGCAACATATTATGAATTTATTTTGACTGTTCCTATTTTATTTCATTCATTTTCTACGTGATTATTACACTGGGAACAAGTCCAAACAGTCTTTGCTGTGTGCTCTTTACATATAGGGGATGAGCAGTTGCCACATTGATACTGCATAAATCGGTTTTTGCGCACGGGGCAGTAGACACATGGCCTTCCATGTAGTCACTGAGGGTTTGGTGGTGGGAGAAGTTGTGCTACCTACTGTATTTTTTGCTTGAGGCTCACATGAAGGTTTAGGATGGCTGCCTTTCTCATGAGGTGTGGCTGCACCAGGGATTTTGCCAGCTGGATGAGGTAATTCCTTCTTGACATGGCTTGTTGTGTGTTTGATCTAAACACTATCTGAGAGTTTATAGCACCAATGTTCAACAGGGAAAAAACAAAGTTAGAGGCCATCAGTTACTAATTTTAGAAACATTAGTCACTTTTCAAGCGACCTACAATGTCTACACATCTCTATGTGGAGTTATAAAGTGTTACAACTTCTGGTTTCAAGTCTCAATGGCTGGTGAAGTTATATCAATGGCATCATCATTATGTCTCGTTGAAAGTAGGAGAATGTTTTTGTCTTTCTTGGGGACGAATGAAGTCAGTAGACATTTGTTGGGGCGTTTTCCAAATGCAGACAGAGAATTTCTGAGGACGATCCCTAATAACAGTGAGTTCAAACAGGATTTGAGGTTTGTTCTTGTGAATCTTACCTACAATAGTCAGTCTATGATTTAGTAATAAATCATTTTCAAGAGGGACATTAGTAGTTGTCCATAGTTACATTATGCTCTGTTTATGAGTTCAATAAGACATTTCAATATACTGCTGGTATCATTTTGAATAAAATATGGTCCTTCAGGCTGTTGCCCAGCATACACTTCCAGTATACTTATGTAAAACGTATGGGCATCTACATGTGCATACACTTTTATCCCTTACTGTGCTGGTTTATTTGGGATATAAACCTGAAATTTACAGCGACCACAAAATGCCTCCAGCATTTCGTCGATAGTGGCATATTCACTTATTGAATAACCTTCTTCACATATTTGAACTAACTGTTCAAAAAGCTGCCTAATTGGGGTTAAGTTATCAGTAAGTTTTCTAGTAGCTCTGGTAATTTTTTCATCAAATTATATAGCTTGAACCAATGTTTGAAATTGTCTCTTTGACAGTACAACTGAAAAATATCTGGACAAGTTCCATCGTTGCTCCATAACTTGTCAACATTTAGATTTAGCTTTTTTAACACCAGCTAAATAAAGAAAGCCTTCAATTCAGTTATATCAGTTTACAGTACATCCCTGATACCACATGTACATCAGTGGCTCATTAGCAACAACTGCTGGTATGTACAGCGAACAATATTTTCAGTTATATCATCTGGAAAATAAAAACTCCAGCAATCCATAATTGTATCTTTTTCTTTAGCCACATTTTTTATGCCTGGCAATCTAGTAACTATATTTTCTCTAGTGATTCGGCTAGGTCGTGATGATGCTGGATTGTGCGCATACCAGTTACTTATGCCATCCTTACCATGGTAGATCGGACAGAAGGCGCCACTATTCGCTCTTAATTTGAGCCTGCACCTGCTGCTTGTTGATTTATCAAGACTTTGGGCAAGCTGCAGATCATTTTCTTCATCTGACTGTTCTGAATCTGTTTTCTTCCTGATGTTCGGGCTCAGCATCTGTGTCAGAAAAACTTCTGCTTGTAACTCAACAGCAACTTCTGTTTCGTCATCAATCTCAACTTGTGTGGAGTCGTCCTCTTCCAACCATGCCAGAATACAAAAGCCATTATCCTGTTCAATTATTCTTACGTAAAACCAAACCATCAGAATCCAAAATACTCAATAAAATAAAATGAATAGAAAATAAATATTAAAAAAAAATAAATATATAATAAATACTCAGTAAAACTGTCAGAAATTATAAAAGTCATCAAAAAACTTGTATGTAGATATTTTCTAACAACTATACTGATGCAATCACTTGCGTGTTAGATTCCAACTAACAGACCATGCACACCCCAAAGGTCTCTCACCTCAATGTCCAACATCAACACTTGCGTAAAAATGTCCTCGCATAAAAAAATGTACTTGAGTAAAAATGGCAATGAGAAAGTTTCAGGTTCATACTTAATGTGATAAAGTTTTTATTACAGAAAGTATCCAAAATGTTAGATTTTATCTAATGCAGAAGTGATCCTGGGTTAATAAAGATCTAGTATTATTGTTTTTTATTGATTTGTGTGTTTAATCATAATTTGCAGAATATTTATTCTGATTGAAATATATCCAGTAATCAAGATAAGATTTTGTATTTGTAATGCCTGGGAAATGACTTTGTCCTTACATTTTACCTAAATGGAATATTATACCATTAGATTTTATCTTTTAGAAAGATGTATCTTACATATCATTACCAGCATTGTACATTACCATCATGATTGTCTTGTTCTATTCTGAATACTTTTCAGATGTTAGCTGTCTTCTGGCTCATATTCAGTTTCTTTCCCATTATGATCTAATGTTACTGTCCATTTAAAGATCATCAGTCATGAAATTTATGTAATTTATCTGGTTCAGCCATTGTAAACTAAGTACCAAAAGTAAACCGAACAAAAAAATATGGAAAGGAAAAAGTACAAGAGTAGACAGAATATGTCTCGACAGGCTCATATTAATTTTTTTTTTAAATTAATTATGCGGAAAATAAATCTTTTTACCATAATATTATTTTGTAATTTGAATACAGTTAAATAAACTATTTACCTAAGTAAGAGTTATGTAAAATATTTTGTTATAAATGAATATTACATAAAAGAGTACAACTGTACCTGAAAAATCAATATGGCCACAAGCTCCTCATCAATTATGCTGTCAATAACTACTGTTATTTAAAGTAGAAGCAAATGGAAAAAGGTTCTGAATGATGGGGATGCCACACAAATAAGTTAGTTATGATTGTAGCCATGTAGTTGTGCCTGATTGAAACTTAACGTAAATTCTACTCAGACTTATTTTGATTAGTTAATCATATTTATTTGTCAAAAAAGTACTTTATCCTGATTTTTTCAACATGATAGGTTAGATTGATTCTGTTTCTTTTCAAATTGCATTTATAATTTTTATTTTACATTAATAATACTGAAATAGTACTAATTATATTTAATCTTTAACTCTGATAGTTTCATTTTAACCATTAGATTTTGACTAAAATAAAAATTAATCTAACAACTAATTAAATTGTTAATGATTAATTTTTTTTTTTTTTTTGTTTTGTAAAGATTCCTATGAAAACTATGTTACAGTTCTTTCTTTAGTTCAGCACTTCCAGAGATTTCTACAGAAGAGTGTGGTCTGTATTATGTATAAGGTGGAAAAGAAAGTATATTAATTTTTTGCAAATATCTTACAAATTATTCTTTTAAAAAAAAAATTGCTGGAGTGGATTTTCAAAAGATTAAATTCCTTTAGTTTCTTTTGTTTTTATTCTGTACTACAAAAAATAAATAATTTATGATATATATATATATATATATATATAAGATTTTACATTCCCATCCCCTAAAACAAAAGTATGATCTAATGTTAGATCTAAAAAAAAGTATATTAAACTAATCTTTTGTGATTAACTTTGTAACTAAAGATTTAAGAAAAAGTCATCTGTAACCAAAGTTTTAAACTAACATCAGTAGCGCCTGTAATTGCCTAAATCAGAGACAGTTTTGTAAAAACAAATTATCGTATGTTATGTTTTAGTTAATTTTAAGAAAACATTTTTAATATTAAAATATTAACCTGTTAAAAAAATTTTGGGTTTTCCCCCTAAAAAAATTGCTTTTTTATCTTGAATGATAAAATAACATTTTAAAATACAACTTATTTTCCTTAAAAAAAAAAAAAAATTATGTATGTGCCAGATTTTTTTTATTAAACTCACCACAAGCGAGTTAATACTGAAAATATTTTTTAAAGAATGATTGATTTCGTGCATGTTTTGCCAATAATTCTAAAATTATTTTCAGTAATTTTTAGGGTAAGGTAAAGAAAGAAACTCAAAATTGTAGGAAAATTATTTTTCTAAATTTTTTGTTTTTAATGGTTTTTCTTCAAATCTTAATTATAAACGTTAATTACAAAAGATTGAGCATTAGAAACAAACTTCCTACATGAGGCAGATTATGTTATCATAATCTGCCTCATGTAGGTTCAAAGTAAAAATTAGAAAAAATACAGAAAATTATTTAGGCTTAAAAACAGGTTTAAATTACATTTTACCACCCTTTTCCACCACAATACAGATTCACCTTTTCTAAAGGGTTCTCCAAAATCTTAATAAGTAGAAATAAATGTGTAAAATCAAGATCTTTTATCTGTTAAGTGTATCTTCAAAATCTTTTATTGCACTATATAATTATTAAATGTTAAACATTATGAATTAACAAATAATAATTTTAAAAAAACTAGTTAAACAATTTTAAATTAATTGACATTTAAAGGAAATTTTTTACTCATCACAATTCTTTAATGTTGAAATAATATTCACATGAATAAGATAAATCATTCATTGTTTACAGTGTTTTATATGGAGTCTTTTTATAATGTTATCAAACATTCAAAGTATCATAAAGAATCATGATTCCTTAGTAAATAAAATATAAAAGTAAGAATTTTACAAATTCTCTCCAGTTTAAAAAAATGATAATTGTCAAAGCTAATTTCTGTAAATTATTATTACTTTATGTATTTTATCAATTTATTTTAAAAATCATGATTGATGAAGATATGATTATTATATATGCCTTTTTTGGACAATTTTAAAACTTTTTCAATAATATTACCTTTTTTTATCTCTATTAATAATTTTCATTAATTTATAAAAATTATCAAAGAAAATAGCACTTACTATTTCCAAACTAATTTTAAAATGAATTTAGTTTTTTTCACAGTTACGAGAATGATTTGAAAGTAATTATTTGGTATGAAATATTAACACTTATTATTTTCTGTACTAAAAATTATTTAAATAATTTTTATTCTGATATTTTTCAAATTAAAAAATTGATTTTAAAGATGGCTTAATTTGTAACACATAGTAATGTGCTTAGAGTGCACTTTTTAAAGCTTTTGTTCAATTACTTCAGTGACTAATATCTATTTTGCAGTGATTAGAAAAAACTTATTTTCTATTCTGTCTTTACATTTATTATTATTGATTATTTATTTAGCATCTTGTTTTCATCAAATTTAGTGTATTTATAGTGATATTTACTGCTTGAACTCGAATACAAGCACAAGAAACATTAATAAAATGAAATTTACAGATTATAAATTCTACAAAAACAAATAAAAAGCACATGACATAAATATACTACCCGATTGAGTTCTAAAGGTCATTTCTAACTGTACAAAAACAGAAATGTTTTTTTAATTAACGATACTGATGGCAAAAGAACTGAATAATACTTTAAAAAAACTATCTTCTGAAATAATTTCTGTATAAAGCTGAATCATTTATACAAATGAATTTTCTTCATTTTGAATTGCCACTGAAAGCTGTATGCTCTTCTTTTTCTTATAAAGAAATATCTGTTTTAACTTTTGCACTGTGTTTTTAGTTGATGATTTAAAAAAGTAAAGTAATATATAACAAACATGAAAACATTTTGTACATTTTACTATCAGTAAATTGTTCTTTATTTTTTTATTAAATAATTATACTGCAACAACATTACAAATGTAATTAATAATCTATAAAAAAAAAAAGGATTGTGATGTGTATGATTTCATTGTTATTAGTATTATTATTTATAATCAACAAATAACTTGATCATTTTTGTTTTTATTATAAATTTTATGTTTGCAAAGTATTAATTCTTTTTTATTTCAGTATATGTAGATGAGTAGGACAAAATTTAGAGTAGAACAGTTTTCATTTAGAATGTTTCATCACATGGTAATCTAATTCAGACCAAGCGCTTTGGTTGATCACGTAACAAATTTTGAACATAACATTTTCAGAGAAATGTTAGCCTTTCATCCACAGGTCCTGGGTTTGAATCCCAGTCACGCATGATATTTTTCATATGCTACAAAATTCCATTCTCATGGGGCAAAATGATCAAAGCAGTTGATGTACATCATTTCAACAAAAAAAATTAAAAAGTTTTAATTTTTCTGCCGATCACAAATTTTTCATTTAAGCTATACTTTTATCTCACTGATTGTTTTACCAAAAAGTTTTTTTTAAATCTTTTATTTTAAATGAAAAAGCTACTTCATGCTTTTTTTAATTTTTTTAGTGCTTCCAGCTGTAAACAAAATACAGTAGAACCTTTCTAACTCATCATATTCATTATTTTATTTTGCACTAAAAAGTTCCTTTCCTTCTGTATGGCAAACTGGCAACTTTGTCGTAATACAATTAGTTGTCAATTTGGCTTTATTTTGTCTCGCATACGATCTGATACATCTTGCATTTCATCTATTCTCATGTATGTTACATCATTTACAGAGTAAAACTCTCATTCTTTCTTCCTTTGTTTCTTTAATGAATTTGTCTATTTTGAACGATTTCTGTTTAGCTTAACATATTGTACCCTATATGGGTATGAGTGACTTTTCTCATCTAATCTGTAAGATCTTCATCAAATATTTTTACTGACCTAGATATATTCTGGTATATTTCTTTGAATTTTGATATAAAATTGTTTTCTGTTTCACTGACAGAAATTCTGCTGCCAGTTTCTGGTAATACTGGCCACAATTTATTCCAACATAATATCAACATTTGTTGAAGAATGTGCAACCTTGGAAATCACTTTCACAAAAAAACTAATTTTCTAGAGATTTTTTCTACAGTGTCACATTGAGCTTTCAGTTACACCTTGAACAGTCAGCTAAATTGAACAGGAAGTGTTTGTGATGGTAAACATGCTGTTATGGAATTAGTACCATCAGATGTTTCAAGGTCAGTTGGATGAGCTGGAGCATTAACTAGTGCCAACAGAGCTTTTTCTGACAGATTTTTATCTTTTAGACGACTTCTATCTTGAGGAACAAAGCACTTGTGAAACCCTATTTTGAAAATTTCTTGGCTCATACATCCACTCTGAGAAAAATGTTTTGCTGGCAGCAAGTCTAAATTCAAATTTTTAAATTCTGTTGGTTTTTTAGGTTTCTCAGTAACAACCAAAGGTAATCTATGATTTTCACTGGCGTTAGAGCACACATCAGTAATTCATTCTTTTTTTACTTTAAAATCAGAAGCACAACCTTCAGACATAGAAGGTAAGTTTCATTCCTTCCAATTTAAAAGCCAACTTAATGCCTTCCAATTTAACCCAGTCTCATCACTTGGTCATTAGTTAAGCAAAGACTTTTGTCCGTGAATCTTAAAGTGCATTGAAACAACACAAAACTTTGCACTTAATTTTTCACCTTTGATGTCAAGTTGATAAATTCCATGTTACACAATTTTTCTAACCAGCCCTGACTAGTGTTAAAGATCTTTATCACCAACATACTTTTCTACCACTTTGCTTAATTAAAAAAATTCAGCTTATAAATGAAGAATGGTATCAAATATTGTACAACAATAAAGTTTCTCTTTATTGTAACTGGAACTTTAACAAGTAAATTGACAACCACAATACTGTATTATTGAATGATGTGTTACACTAATCCTTAATATAAACTGGTTAGTTCACATTATTTTATAATGATATCATTTTATAAACAATAAAGAATGAAATGCATAAATCACACGGAATTGAATAGTTTGTTAAATTATGTTTTTGTTAAGAAAGAAAGAATAAAGATTTTATCAATGATTCATTTGTTGTAAAAACAGACTAATTAACCAATGTCAGTATGTATTGTACAGTAGATTTATAATTGTAATTATAATTTATATATAGCATTATAAAAATATATCATAAATTATACAATATAAAGTACATTATAAATCTAAATTACATAACCCAATAAAACAAACTATATTTTTCATTCTTATGTTTGATTGTGGTATATATGTATGTAAACACACACACAATCAGGTGGAAGACGAATTAGAGTTCTACATGTAATTAAAATTTCATCGGTCTTCAAATCCAATGCTAATGATAATCACTTTTAGGGATGTATTTTTTATGTGCTTGTAGTAGCAGGACTACAAAATGAGCATTAAGTTCATTAGTTTAAATTTGACTCAGAGTATTTCTCAAGTGAAATCCAATTTATATTTCAAGGTAAAAAGAAAGTAAATTTTTTTTGAAATCCCTGCTATTTATGGTGCATTGTTGTAGCAGACTAGCAAGCATATTGCAGATAGCTCTTGGTGGGCCAGTTACAGTACTAAAAAATGGTCTAATAGGTCAAGTCGATTACTAAAGATGAAATCCTCCTTACTAAAAATATTATATTTCTGTTGTATTGTTCAGTTTAATTTTTTTAAATCTGAAATTATTCCTTCTCAAAACGCTTGATGTGAACCATTTTCATATCAAAAATAACTGAGTTGGTGAAAGTAAGGTTGGTAAAAAAAGGTAAAAGTAAGGTACAATGAGTAACAATAATCATACTTGAAATAAGATACCCACAAACTCAGCTTGTTTTTATTACTACACTGTCATAAGAAAATGGTTCACATCAAGTGGACAGTGTATTAATAAAAACAAGCTGAGTTTGTGGGTATATTATTTCAAGTATGATTATTGTTACTCATTGTACCTTACTTTTACCTTTTTTTACCAACCTTACTTTCACCAACTCAGTTATTTTTACCATTTTATTGGGATTATTTTATTCAACTCTGTACCACCTTAATTTCTCAGATCTAGTTTTCCAAACACCAAATAAACTAAGAAGAAAAGGATTATAAAGAAACTTAAATATTATTTTCCATCTTTTAGAATTATTTATCTCTCTCTCTCTGCAAGAGAGAGAGATTAATCATATTTTTATATATTATATATATAATGTTAAATCAAATAAAGGATTTTTTATGTACTATACTAACATGTTATATATCTTTAGTTTATTTATTTTGAAATCAAAATGACGCTTATTTATTTGTTATTGTACACAGAAGAAATAGGAACAGGAACAGAATGATTCAAAAGAGAGTACAAAATACAAAAGCTTAGTAGGCTAGTAAGATAATACAGGTTATAACAGAAATTATTTTTTGATACAGTCAATAATTATTGTAAATTAAATAATTATTTTATTATGATGTGTGTAAAATAGAATTCATATATAAGGAAACTGAAAAAAATACATTTTTAGCATTGTTAAAATGTTAGCATAATGATGAAACTGTTTATGGGAAAGGATTTCTTATGTTGTTATTAATCCATTGACTTCATCATTCAATTACCTGTTAGCTTTAAAAAGTGTTTGTTACTCATTTATTATTTAGTACTTTATGAAAATTTTAATGTTATTCTTTAGTCCAGTACATAGTATTAATCTTAATTATACTTAGAGAGCAATCAGACATAGCTGTGACAAATGTTTAATTTAGAAAAATTAAAATATGTCTGGTATGCATTAATGTTGTTGGATCGTTATAGTTAATTTGTTAATTCTATGAATTCTTTTTGATTAACTTGTTTTAATCATATTTTATGAAAAATAAAATTGCTATACTCATAATATAATTTAATATATAAACAAACTATTTATAGTACCTTTCTATTACATTTATATTGGTACCAATTTATTTAATGTTTGCAACACTAGTGGGGTTTTCAATCCACTTACAGCATAAAATGTGGTAAACTGCTAAAAATGCTTTTTTACACTTCTATTTCTTTTCTTTTCATTGATGTCAAGGATTTTCATCCAGAACTGAAAATGAACATATATCTATATACATTTGTTAATCCAAGGTTGCTATGATCCTCCACCACTTTAAATTTATAATTACTGGCAGTCTACTTATCTGTATATGTAGTACACATTTAAAGTATGGATTGAATTCAATAGAAATTACAGTTCTTTGATAATGTAATGCCTTATAAATTGTTTTTTAATATGGCCTTTAATTTCAGATAAATAACATTCTAATTGACAGTTTAAACAGTTTTTAATTTTTTGTAAATGAATAATTCATAAACAAGCTTGAAGCTAGTGTGTGAGAATATGGAATGGAAATTTTGTACCATATAAAAACTACTATGATGAAAGAATTTATATCGATGACGTACATTATTTGTGTTGACCATTAAAAGTATTTATAGTTTTAAATAAAAATGTATAAAGATAAAGTTGAAACAAGAAGGCAAAAATTTTAACTTATATGATTGAATTAAGATTGTGCATCCATTTTGTAGAGTTAAAGATGTCCTCCATTGTGCATTAAGGCATTATATTCGTGGTGCAGTCATTGATTATATCATGATTTGTCTGATAATATAGTCTGTAATCATGATGTCAAGAGTTTGAGCAGACTCATTTAACAGTCTGGAGTTCGCCATCGAAGTTCACATTTCAGGATGAAATCCAGACTCTTCCTCTTAATGTGTAAAATCCCAGGGTTTCAACAGGAATGGACCCGATATATTAAGAAATGTAGCCTGGTGAATCAGGAATAATAATTTTTCTTTTAATTTCTCCCATATGTCAAATCACCGTATGATTTTTGTTTCACTACAGACACTATACTCATACTCTACATAATGAAGACACACTGTGTGTGCACGTGTGTTCTGCCAACCAGAATACAGTCAGATGATTTAAGAGAAAACAAATACATCAATTGGTCAGTATTGTAGTAACCACGATGATACAATAGTCAGAATATGTCTATGATCAATATACAATAGAAGAAAAAAAATTATTTATGTGCTTAGTTTATCCAAAATTTTACTGCCAGTACCAGTAATCCTGTTTGGATATACTCTTTTTGTATTATTATTTTTTATAATATTCTTTTAAACTTCCATCATTCAGAGCGGAAGTAAGTTAGCCACTTAAACATCAATCTGGTCAGGGTCAGAGCTGATAGTGGATCATGTGAAAGTTATACTGTCCCGAGATGTCTTTTGACTATGGACTTCACTTGTAGTACCAAATTAATATACTTAGACTTCACAGTAATCACCTTAGTGAAGGGAGGGTCAGTGATCTGACCTCCTGTACTTGCCTTGGAATGAATATTTGTCCTACATTATGACTTTAACCTCCCACTCTAAAGTTGGAGACTCAGTGTTAGGAAAATCATGTTTTACATGAAGATTTATTGATATATTTGAACAGCCAATTATTGTTAACATTTACTGAAAGGTGATTGTCAATAGTAATTTTATTAACAAACTTTGTGTTTTTATTTCTTTTAAATTACCGATACGTTTACATGCATTCACACATGTTTTTATGAAGAACATGGAAAGAATAAGATGGCAGGTAAAAAAAATATTTGCTAGAATCTAATATCAGTGGACTTAAAAGTCATCATACTGATCATGCGCCTTCATTAATCTTAAATTTTTGTATTTGCTTATCATTTGTAGTGTTTTTGGAAAGCTTAAAAACAATAATTGTAGAAGCTTATTTCCATTGTACCTGAAACAACCATGATTATTACAGAAGTAATATTATCTAATGGTTTCTAATCCTTTTTATAATTATATTTTTTATTATATCGTATTACATTTTAGGAGAGATTAGGGATCAACATTATATGATAGGATTTTCACCCACTAGGCTTATATTTTTGAGCAACAGACATGAAACAGAGTTCCCAAACCGGACCATAGCAGCATCCAGTAGATAGATCACTCTAAGGATGAACTGGCTTAGTAAATTCTGCCCTATCTTCTTTCTGTGAAAATGATTAAGGAAAAGGAAATAATCTACCCTAAGAAAGTCTGCAAAACAAAACAAAGTCCACTCAAAGAGTACCCCAATACACTTACCTTGGTCATTCTTGGGAGATCATGCATCTTTACCCTGGTAGGAACAATATGTTACTGATCAACATCTGTTTTGTTGACTGATCAAAATATATACTTAACCAAATTATTTTTCTTGAAGATATTAGAAAACAAACATAAAATGAACTATTTAGGTAGACCCTAAGCTTAGGATTTTATTTTCTTAAGAATGTAAAAAGTGTGTGATAGAGGAAATATTTAAAAAATAGAATCTTGTATGAAGAAAATATTCTTTTTGTAGTGTGGTAAATTATAAAAAAGAAAACTAAACAATATCAAGGAAATCCATTCTTGGTTAGAGCACGAAACAACCAAAGTGAAACCTTATTCATTATAAATATATGTTGATGTTTCTGGAACTGTTTTATAGTTCACTGTAGTGATTCCCAAACTGCGTGCCGCTGTGCCCTGTGGAGCTGGAGCCCCTTCACAGGGGCGCTGCAAAATATTGTAAAAGCTTCATAATTTATTGAACTAAGACATTTATAATTATTAATTTAATGTTAATAAAGTAAAAAAATAATGAAGATACACGAGTTATTTATTTTTATCTCTTACTTGCAAGTAGTCATACTTTTACTTCGGGTAGAGTGCCATGGAAAAATTTTAATTGAAAAAGGGTGCCACGACTCAGAAAAGTTTGGGACTACTGGTTTACTGGTTTTTGTGTAAAGAATAAAGTTATCTTTGACCTTCTATAAAAGTTGCTTTCTTTTTGGACTCAAATTTCTGTAGCTGTAATTAGGGCCTTGATATCATCTTTTTATTTGATTTTTGTACTTTAATTTGTAATAAAAAAAAGTATTAATTAATGCAGTATGCCACCAATAGACTAAAATATAAATTTTCTCTCTTTTGCTCAATTAAAGAATTTATAGAAATATAAAAAAAGGTGACAAATATATTTATGGTGTTTTTTGTTTTTTTTTAATAATTGAAATAAATTTACGTACAATTTTTCTTTTATAAATAAATAATGATTTTATTATATATATATATATTTTTTTTTTTTTAATTTTAGGAATGTGTATCACTTATATGTTGTCTTCCAGTTATAAAAATCTTTCAGAACCGAGAAAAAAAAAATGTATTAAATTAATTTCTGTGTATTAATAATGAAAAAATTTATCATTATTGGTAATGATATTCTAAAAAATTAATGTAGCATAATAAAAAGTACATTATCAAGTTGTGAAGGGATGACACTGAAAATTTGGAACTTTAGTTTTTGAAGAATCAACTGTAGATTAGACATCTAACTAAAAAATTTACGCTGATCAGTTTTTAAAATTAACTGAAATTCTACAAACTCAATCTAAAATTGACCACTTAAAAAATTATTTAAATACAGTTACTGAAATTAATTTCTGCAAAACTTAGCCTTGTTTTTAACTTACCAAGAAATTTGTTTTATCACAATTTAATTTTTTTAATTTAAACTTTATTAACATTCAAGCCTATATTGTGGAACCGTTTAGGAAATGTCAAAATTATAATGCAATTATCAAGATCTAAGTTGTTCATTAATTAATCTTTTTAAAAAAAATGAATATTTAAAAAAAACAGATTCAGGTTCCTTTAATGTATTGTGTAAAAAACACAAATTCCTGAGCATGTTAAATCTTATAATGTATTCATATTCAAATTTGAGTTATTCTGCATTCTTGATGCTATTTTAGCAGATTGTCAATCTGTTTGAATAATAAAGTTAAGGAGATAAAACAAATTATTCAAGGACAATTAAACAATAAAAAGACCAACTCTTTCTCATACAAGATTAGATTTCAATAACAGTATAAAAACCCTAGTTATTTCAAGTAGTCCCACCAATAAGACATTAAGTTTAGATAACTTTAATTCATTTAAACTGTTGAACTACAGCAAATATTTTGTAGTGTACCTGTAATTTATGGTTAATTAATCTTCAAAAAATTTAATTTACAAATTTTCCAAGTGGTCTCAGCCACTTATAATTGGATAATAAATGCAAAATGAACATTAGAATACTTTAATTTTGTAAGGTTTTAATTCACAAAAAATTTTAAGTTATTTAATTTGAATTGTTTCTTAAATTTATATTTTTTTATGTGGTAAATCTAATATAAGAATTATAAGTTAAATATCAAAATATATTGTAAAAGTAATTTGTCATATCAAGGTTTGAAAAGTAGAAACAATTTGAAAAAATAGAAACAATTATTCAGCTCAGAGCCTTATTTGATCTGAATTAGTCTCGATCATCTGTTTTACAAGATATGATGGTTTTTTATCAAACCTTAATTTCAAATTAAATAAAATATCCAAAATAAATATTTAATACTACTACTTTTAGAAATTCCATTATTTTTAGGAAACCATCTAAAGAAAGTTTTTTTCTAAATTGAATTTTTTATATTATTATATTCAAAATTGTTTTAGATTATTTTCTTCTGCTAATAATGATTGCTCACTTTTATTAAAGATACATTTAAAATAATTATATGTATATAACATATTAAAAGTATATAAAACTGTACTTCTTATATGGTGGCAAATATTTTATTTACTTAAGTACCTAAAAAAAAAACAAAAAAACAAATTAAACACAATTGCTGATTTTAAGACATTTTTTCCAATGCATAATTTATAATTGATTTATTTATTATAATTTAAATGTAATTAATTTCTTATTTATGTAAAATCACACCTGTAAGTACCCAAATGACATGAGTATTTTCTCAATTTTATGTATGCATTATAAAATAATTAACTTTTATACTTTTTTTAAAGGAAATTATATTTCTTTACATTTAGTAAACATTAACTAACTATTTGTTTTTTACAAATTCATGATGTAACATATTTTATACAATTTTGTGGAGGTTTTTTTGTGTTGCTTTGAGATTTAATACAAGGAAACTGTATGTCATGAAACTCATTTATACAAAAGTACTGTATAATACTTATTTGTAATCAATTTATATAGTACTGTTGTCATATATTTTAAATCTTGAACTAATTTGATCATAATAGCTTTGTAATATTTTTTTATACTCCTACTTTGGAAACATTTTTTATTTATTATTCAATATTTCAACTATTTGATTTGTAAAAAGTATTGTATTTGTTGTTCACTACTTTTTAATCCAAATTAATTTTTTTTCTTTTCCCAATTTAGATATACTTTTACAAGATTACAATAAATTATTTCTTTAGAATAAATTATAAAAATACTAAATAAATTTTACTCATTCTCTGTAGTTATCTGTTAGTCAATGGAAAGAAGTAAACAAGATCATCAACAAAATGTTGTGATTAAATAATAAAACATTTAATTAAAATTGCCCTTAAAAAAAATTAAACATAAAAAACAAACAAGTATTTAATGCCTTTTTGTTAAATTTTTCGTACATTAGTTCATTTTGATATTTCTCAATAAACATCTAAATGATACTCTGCCTTCGTCTAAGTTAGATCAGTAATGGCAGGAGTTTCAGTTGCTGTAGAAGTAATATTACCTTTCTATTTCTCTTTCTCCACCTCTTTATCTCTCTCAAGTATTGTATATTGAAAATTTTTTTATGTAGGCTGTTTTTACTGTAGCCCCCAGAAAAAAGATCTAAAGGAATAAGATTGGAACTTTTTACTGGGCAGGACACCATAATGTCTCTCCAAACCCAATGATCAGGGAGCTTATCAAAGAGTGCGTCTCAGATATTGAAATCATAATGGAGTCATGTACTGTCTTGCTGAAAGATGACCTGTTTTCCATTGCTCTTATTAATAACAACAATCAGATGAAATAAACTTTTCTAGCATAGCCAAGTGTTGGCTATAATTTTTTTTCTTTAGCAAACAACTATTTGTTTGCTAAACAAGACCCATTCAAACAATCATGCATTATTCCATACTATAAATTTATTTTAGGAGAATCACAATTATACAAAATAATAACATTTGGATTATGAGACTTCTCCACAGGTCAAATTGTGATATTTGTCACATCCATTTATATGTAAAGTTGACTCATCAGAAAATTAACAAAAATATTTATTACTATTAACAAAAATCATATCATCATTATTAACTGTAGCATTTATTCAAAGAATTCAAAGCTGAATTTTATAGGTACGTTATTTCAAATGTTTATGATTTGTATTTTTTTGGATAGTCCTTTTAGTAGACATATTGAGCTCAAAGTTGTGATATGTGATCACTGTACGTACACACTGAATAAATACACAGACAATTATCACTGATGCTCCACATATCCTTCCGGTATAGCAGATTGGCCAATAAATTTCTTAATTTCCCCACTTCCTGTTTCTTGATTAAACCATCAAATTACAATTTTATCTTTAAAATCATTAACATAATTATGTCAATATTGTTAAATTGATTTAAATTCATAATACCCAGAATACTATGTGCTTTTGATTGTTTAATTGTCACATTGCACGGACTGAGCTGGCAATTGATAGGTTGGCTAGTTAATATGTCTTAAGGTCAAAAGTCACTGCAGAAGTAAAAATTTAATTGTGTAAATTAATTTAATTTAGTAAATTTAATTGTGAAATATTCAACTACAAACATAAATCAGTTTACAAGTTAGAAAGAAAAATATTATTTCTTTACATAAACAATTAGGGATTTCATCACAGATGTGGAAATGAAAGTTTCAGTCATACATAATCTATCATGTTATAAGATATAAAATTGAAATCATTGTAATTAATTAATTATTGTTTGATTAGTATGATGAATCAATAAGAAATTTACTTGTATTAACAAATAAAAAAGCAATATGTTCCTGTTATTACAAATTGAATAGTTATGAAATAAATTATGTTCTATAACTTATTTGGAAGCTTGGGCATGGGATATGAATTGAAAACTTTTACGATATTTGATTAATACCAAGCCTCAACAGATTTCAAATGTTGATCCTTTCAGATGAAAGGGAAGACAACCTGCATTTCAATTATAGGAGCTTATGCTAAATTTTTATTTTTTATATAAACATTTAGTATAATTTTATAAACTTTACAATACTATTTTTCTAGTAACTATAATGCGAACAATTTTTTATGGCAAACAACCTAATGGTTATTAGCACCTAGATACAAAATGTATGAAAAAAACAAATAAAGACGATATTGTAAAAACAAGAACAATAAAAGAAGATAGAATTTAAATAGCAAACAATTTGAAATGAGAATGTAAAGAGTGCTCATTCTTAATAAACTTTAAAAATAAATTACAATTAATAGTTTTTTTAATGCATGAGTAAATTAACTAATGCAATGTCAACAATGTTAATTATAAAGTGAATATTTTTATTTTCTGTCTACAAAACTTTGGATGTTCTAGAAACATGGTGTTTTATTTTAAGCAGTTTACTTTAAAATTATGTTTCAAATAATATTTTTTGAATGATATAAATTTAATTAATCAAGCCTTTGTCATTACAAGGTAATGTTACTAAAGCTTTATTCCATTTCTATATCATTCTTATACATAAAATTAATCACCTAAAATTATTTAATACCATATCATTTTCATTTTAGTAAAAAGACTTCATAATTTTTACAAACTAATGAAAAACTTTGTAAAATGTCCAAATTTAACAGCAAACAATATTTTAATTTCATCTATACTGAAAACTTTCTTTCATCGCTCTTGTTTTAACCAACCTTGGTTTAAATGGCTGTTCAACCACTTCATGATGGTATATTTTAGAACATTGTTCACCAGCATGTCTACATTAGTTATATCATCCATCTCATTTTATTTCTTTAACTTTCTTGGTTTAATAACTCATTTAGTTAAATTATCCAGCTTATTTTCAGGTATCCTTTTTAATTTTTTTATAATCTCATAACTTAGTCCCTTTTTCCTTACACAATTAAATTTTTTTAATAAAATCAGTTTTTTTTTACAAAATGGATTTAGCAAAACACAACTGTCATGTCCTGACAATGGGATTGAAAGTTAACATATTAGAACTTGTAAAGGTGATAAAGATAAATAGATATATATGATGAATTAGGAATAATAAATCAAAGAAAGTAAGTGTTTCAGAAAATACTGTCTTCTTGATGCAAAGAGCTAACTTCTCTTCTTTAAAGAGCTAACTTACTAGATTGATGATTATGTGTTATGTTTTGGATTTTTAATGAATTCCAATAATTGAATCATTGTTGTTGACAGCATCTTAAATTAATATTCAAAAACTGAAAACAGGAATATTTTCTGTTAATGAGACATGTTTTGTAACAAAAGAAACAAAATTCATTAATTTAAAAAAATGTACATTCAGATGATGTATATTTTTTTCTTTTCAAGATATTTTCTTCTGATTATAAACTAGATGTTTACTTTATTTTAATAACAAAATTACTTTATTGCCATTAATTTTGCATTTTTGGATTGACCGGCCAAGGATCCAACTCAGGTGAGCTGGTCTACGTTATTTTACTTACATTTTAAGATCCATTTAATAATTATAAATTAATGTAATAAACAAGATCTTAAAGGTAACAATATTACTTTTAGAAGTGTCTTGTTTTCTGTAAAATTTATACCATTAAAAATATTAAAAAAATTTTTTAAATGTTTATAAAAAGCGCCATGATCAGTAGTCAACTTGTAAATTATACTTTCCCATTGTATGTTATATATTACATCATGACTTTAAACAAATTAAAACAACTGGCTCATAATAAAAACAAAACTATGAAATTTAACTCATTACTATAACAACAAGATTATTATTTGTTATTATAAAACTCAACGAGTGATCTATTTGGTAACTAATTGAATTTAATATATAACGAACACTTATTTTGATTAAATTAATTTTTTTTATTCAAATAGTTTTTTTAATAGTGATCAAAATTTATAAAATTTTTATATTGATTACATAATGTGTATATTTTTAATTAAACGTAATTAAAAACAAAACAATAATAAATAATGTAAATTTAATAAATAACGAGCAGTATTAATTTATGTATAAAATAATATAATATATTATTAATTAGTAATATTTGTATGTCGTCCGTGATGAATTTATATATATATTTATATATATATATATATATTAAAATGAACTGTTTAACAGCGAAAGAATTTTTGTACTATGAACACTAAAAAGTCTTCGGTATGATGAAATGTGTCTGAATGTAGTGTGTATTGATGTTTGGTTTAGATTATTTATTTGGTCTGTGAAATGACAATTTTTGGTGTACAGTACATTATTTATGATGCAATAAGTGAATATTAGTGAAGTGTTTTATGGTTGTGTTGTATAAAACTGTGAATAACTACAATAATTTTGTTATGTATGTATGAATGCATGTATATTGGATTTACTCTTTATATATACAATGCATGATAAATGTATAATATTAATATGCTATATAATCACTAAATGTGAATGTAATGATGATTTATATTCTACAATTTTTCTTTTATTGAATCTTTAACCCTTAAGAACTGTAATATATTTCTTAAACATTACATTTATTAATCATTATTGTTTTCTTTCTTTAAATTTAATGAATTTTAATTTTAACTAAAATTTACGTACTGATTATATAAAGTGATAATGTAGGAAATATTTTCTTAATTTTTTAAATACTTGTGATAATATTCAAAATATATTTTAATTTTTAATGTATATTTTTTTAATACATGCCAATAACAATTAAAATACAGAAACAATTGAAATTATAAAATAGCCCATGACAATGAAGCAGGTGGTTTGCTTTTTTCATGATGATTGGATGTCATTAGAAAATCATGAGAGGCGAGGAACACCAGTAAATATTTGTGATGAAAACGTTGAATGCGTGCATGAATTACTAAATACTGTCTACACTACATGAATTAGTGCTGCTGTTTAGCAAGATGTCCTGAAAATCTATTGGACCAAATTCATCAGTTTTGTGCATTTTCCTTCTTCACAACATTGCGCCAGCTTACACATCCATTTTTTTTTTACAGACGTTTTTGCCCAAACAGCAGGTGACAGTGCTTGATCACATCCATTGTCACCAGATATAGTTTCTGCAGACTTTTCTATTATGATTGTTTTTAAATTTTAACTATGATTTTTAAACTTTGACTTTATGCATTAAATTTAACTCCTGATCATGGCTTCCAAGTGACCCAAAAGATCCAGAGAATGTATCAACATGCTGGTAAGGTGGATTATATTAATTGTCTATTTATTTATTTTCTAAAGTCAAGATGCTTGTAAAGGGGATGGTATGAGTTGATAGATACAATAGAAGAATGTGCTACTACTACCACCCTAAAGGTGATTCTAAAAAACGATTTCTCTAGGACTTTTGATGACTTTTATAACTGATCTAAATGTTGTATCACATTGGAGAGAGATTATGTAGAAGTTTAAATTGAGTAAAAACATTAGTCTTTTTTATTTTTGCAACTTGCCATGAAACGTTTTGTACAGATTGTGCTAATCATAAACTTGGAAATATTAAATGTATTAAAAAAATATAACAAATGTATTATAATAAAATAATAGATTATGTACCTCATCCTGAAACTAATCTTAGAAGGCAGGTTTAAGAAGAATAAAATTACCTACAAGGAATTTGATGAAATAGAATAATATAAAAAGTAGAAAATGAAGAAAAACAAGATGTAATTCAAAAAGGAATGGGATAAAAATATAAGTCTATCACTATTACTTTATAATTTGCATTATAGGAATCAAAGAATAAATAGCTTTTAACATGAGAAAATAAAAACTTTAGAATTTGCCATTTTTAGATATATCAAAAGTCAGAGAGTGGAAATACTGAATGATACTACTTTATAGCTAAAAGAGAAATTCAATTTGAAAATAAATAAGACTAAAATAAAGTAATGAATTGCAACAAAACAAAGATTGATTAAATAATGAGTAAGTGTATACCACAAATTTTGTTATCTAAGTGAAATTTAAGTCTTATTAAAATGAAAAGGAGAAAAAATAAATTTATATTAGACTCTTTTAGAGACAAACTAGATTGGTAGTTTTTATATTAAGATGTACACATTTATTTAAGTCGGTAATAGAATATTGTGTGTAAGATAGAAACCATACAGGAAGACAAAATGTAATATAAATAACATATTTGAGAATGACAGAATGTAGTTTATATTGAACTCAAAAGATTTGAATAAAACAGGAAGGGATAGAAAATGTATAGGATCAAACTGATCAAAATACTGATGACTCAGAAAAATAATAATTAAATAAAATATAAGAAATATAAAAAAAAGCACAGACCCATAATCTATCTTCTAGTTAACTGCAACATTATTAAATATTATATACAAATTAATCTGTCGCATATGCTGTAACATATTCCATATATCATATGATTGAAATGAATTATTTCATTAAAATTAGTCCAGCTGAAATTTTTTAATTAGAGTGATAAACAAATGCTAAAATAAACTAACTCAGTTTGACTGGTGTAGTCAAGTAAAAATAAAAATAAATTTAAACTAATATTTTCAACTTCATAAATATAAAGTTGGTCTATTATGTAAATTTCAGTTTATTTTATCAACACCAGGAAAAAACATTTAATTAATATACTGATAAATAAAATTTAATTTTTCTTTACAATATATACACATTTATTTATTTTTTTGTGTGAAGAACGTTTTTTAAACTAATCTACACATAAAACAAGGAAGTTATAAATTCTATATTATTTAATTTATTTAAGTAATATATATTATTTATTTGGTTATGAAATACAAAATGGTACCTTGACATGTATTTTTCTATTCATCTTTTATTCATTGTATAATTTATTTTCATTTCTTGCTCCTCTACGTCATTTTAATTCCTAGTTTCTTGATATTTCCTAAAGCAATCCAGTAGCAAAATTAACACACGGTAAAGGATTTTTTTTTCTTTACCTACACTCTAATCTCAAAATTGTTAGATATCTTTTTGCGAGTGTATCACTT
This sequence comes from Lycorma delicatula, assembly GCF_047948215.1. Lineage (NCBI taxonomy): Eukaryota > Metazoa > Arthropoda > Insecta > Hemiptera > Fulgoridae > Lycorma > Lycorma delicatula. The sequence goes on along the minus strand of NC_134456.1, from coordinate 151,869,661 downwards.
CAGTAGGCTTTTTGGGCTTAAAGAAATATTATTAGTAAAGGAACAACTCATATTAAGATGCTTAAAGTTTTGGCTAACAAAACAAAGCATTCATCTTTTAGATGCTATAGATGTAAGACCAGCTGTTCACTGCTTCACTTGCATGGATTTTGGATTTGTAGATAGAATAAGATTACAAACATTCAATTTTTGTTAAAACTCAACCATAATTTAAAGGTTAATGTTTTAGTCAACATTTTGGCAAACTGGTCTGTTTACTTTGGTGAGGTTTTTATTCTTGTCAAATCATTTCTAGTGGTTGGTTTTATCCTGAGAATGTTTGTACACTGCAGTCTGCATTACCAGCAATGTTTAATGTTCACGGATGATCTATTCTTTAAGGCAACTAGAAAACACTTCAAAAATTTTATTTGAGCACTTCTCTGAAAAACTACTGTTGCAAATTTTCCTTCAGATGTGAGAATTACCAGTAGTTAGGTGAGCTCACTCTCAAACAAGCTACGTAAATTGCCTATAAGAGAATCAATCTTCCCATTGGTCAGTTCCTACCACCTTCCACAGTGTGCCAATGAAACTTGTTAATAGCCTGTTGAAACATAAATTTAAGAAAACCTAGTCTTTCGAACTGAAACAGATATTTTGATCGTACAAGAGCTACTTGTGGAATAAGCACAGACTCCCTAACACAATCATTATTCATTACATGTTGTTGGGATTTAGAATTTTTATACAACATTTTGGTTCATCTCCTTGCCCCCTAATTGGATTTTTGAAAAATGATGAAATACATAATTTCATTTTCAAAGGATTGTCTAATTACCAATTTTCACAATTGTAACACCTTCTGTTCTGAGATACAGAATTCTCATTCAAAATTAGTCCCTATTTTCATCCCCCTTAGAGATAAAGTATTCCAAAATCCTTCTGTAGTAGATGGATAAGTTATGAAAACAACCTACTCTCCAAAATTCACCTACCTTGATTTAGCAGTCTGAGCTATGAGTTGATGAGTCAGTCAGGACACTTTGTTTTAGATGTATAGATTGCTACAATTTTAAAATAATATTTTTAAAGATATTTAATTCATATATATATATATATATGTGTACCAAATTTGATAGAAGACAGACTTCAGCCTGTTTTGAAATACTAGATTCTACTTTTAAAAATTACACTTGGTGTATTTGAAAATACAATAAAAAATAAAACTGTGTAAATACACGTGGTGTCATGAAATTCATTATCAGAATATTGGATGATCTATGTGTACATTATAATCCCAGGGTAAATGGTATAATATTTACAAGGGGAAAAAATGAGTGGCTACATCACCGGTTGCTATATGTATTTAAAGAGTGGTAAATTGTTCAAATAAATGATGATTATACTTTTAGTATTCTCAGGTTACCTAATTTTTGATAAAATAAAATATAAATAACTTTAATTATATTATAATTTTCATTTTAATCACAGACTGCTGAAAAATTAAAATTTTTATATTTTTCTTATCTGTGAACAAAAGATCTGTAAATTAAATGTTAGATCAATGTTCCTGAATTATTTTTGATTTGATTATTAAAAATCATTATAGAACTGCACATGTATAAGACATATTATATCTACGAATGTATCTATTTTAGAGCTGATAAGCTGTCAGTCCAGGAAATGAGCTCTATTCTATTTTTGTTGCAAATAAAAATGCTACTTATATTGCACAGCATTAAATCATTCTTCTCCTTAATCAATATCCTGCTTCTGATGATATACCATTAACTGTTATTCCATTCTATCTCTCCTCCATTACACTTTCTATCTGTTTAACCAAACTTATAATATCTTTCTTAATTTTATCTGGTCACTTTTTCTTTGGTGTTAATCCTTTTTTTTTCTGTTTTAATTCAGCATTTTCAATACCACTCCTTCTTCCCTCATTCTCTATCTTAATGTCCAAACCACCTTAGTTTTGTTTTCCTGACAACATATTTTTTGTATTTGTTAGATTTTGAGTTCTACATTGCTCATATGATGTCTCTTTGTCTTACCTAACAGATTTATTTCCATCACTTGTAATTTGCTATCATCCTTTTCCTTTTATAATTTAATCCTCTGCATTGTACATCAAAATCAGTATGAAGTACATTTTGTTAGTCTTCTGTACATTTCCTTGAAACTTTCTTACTCTTAAAATAGTTCAATAACACTGATAAAAATTTCTCTGATCTCATCGTCCTACCTTTCCATCGACCTTACCGTCCTCTCCTGGTTAATTATCTCAAATACTTAAAATATTTCACCACCACAAGAACTTTACAATAGAAATAATAATACACTATTATGCTGAAATATTGCATAACTTTGTGTAGTTTGTAGATTTTACTGTAAAGTTTGCAAAATAAAATATTATTCAACTAGTTTATGAAAGGTAAAATTTTAAACTGAATTGAAAATGAAAAATTTTTTAAATGAACTAAAAAAAAGATTACTAAAAGCTAAATAAATTAATTTATAACCCCACCTTTATATTAAAATTTAATAAATATTAATTAAAATACGTAACTCGAATAAGTATAAAATATAATTCATCATTGATTCACAATTGTGATTTAAAGAGTAGAGTGGTTAACTCTTGTGAAATACGGTATATAAATATATATTATTATTTTAAGTATACAATAGTGTAATAATAATAATATTATTATTATTATAAAATAAGTAATGGTTATAAAAAAACTTGTGTTATGTAATTTTTGTTATAAATGTTGCATAAATTATGAGAAATACAGTAATTACAATGATGTCAACCATCTATTTGTTTATATTATGTAAGACATATTAAGGGCAGCCAAAAGATTTTATTATTGCATTGTGAGTTTTACGTTTAGCTAAAAATAAAAAATTAGTAAATAAATAAAAAAATACTCTTAATTAAAAGAATTACATATATTCCAAGACAACATTCCAATAGATTATTCATATTTTCATTTTTAGTTATAGTATTACAGTTTTGTTTGCTATTTTATTCTACTTGTTATAAACATTTTTTTTTTATTCATAATTCTAATACATGTTTTCTTAATTTTTGATTTGAAATAATTTCTAGTCTAAATTCAGATAATTTAGGTTTGAATCTATTCTTTAATAAAATAAACTTTTCTCTATAGATTTTGGCAGTCCTTAATTAATTTATATTAATATACTGTACTACTTAATATTAATTAATTAATTTTATAATTGTATTTGTTACAATTACTGTAGTGGATAATACCTTATATATAAAAAGAAATCCCCTTAAAATCCTTAATTGTATAATTGTCAAGCAAGTTTTTTTGTGAATTATATTTTATTAATTGTTTAGTTTGTTTTATTTGTTTTGTTATAAATATTATTGCTATAAATATTTTGTTTTGTAAAAAAAAGCCAAATAAAACTATGTTAAATAGATAACTCTGTTGTTTTAGTATAATCATTGTTAAATTATATTTTTTGTAAATCAAATCTTTGTTACCAGGACAGCTGCAAAGTCATTTGGTATTGTCAACAGAACTCAGCATTAATACTAATAATATAATGCTGCATATTTAACGTTTTATTATTACATTATCTGTAATAATTATAATTAATTATAAATAAATTAAAAAAATTATACAATCAACATCACATTTATGATTTTGTCCGTTACGATACATTACTTAAATGTTAAAATATAAACTTTTGTAATGCTTACTCAAACCATATTTAAGATAATTTTTTTTTTGAAAACTTGCTTCAAAATATTTACAGTTGTCTTTACAGACCAACAGCTTCAGCAGCACAACTCCTGCTACCATTTTCTAAAATTTGTGTCAGCTGACAATACTATTGGTAGTTTTTTCTAAACAGCGCTGGTCATCACAAAGATGGCTGAAAATATTTTGAAGCAAGTTTCTAAAAACATTTGGTTTGGTCTGTTGTTGCAAAAGTGTATCATGGACAAAAGTATAGCTCAGTGTATTAAAAAAACTTATTAATAACAATTTTATAACTACAAACTTCAACTAAATTCAAACCTAATTATCTTATTCACCAATAAAAGATTGCATTACATGAAATAAAATATATACCTAGATCTGTTAATTGCAAAAAAATAAAATAACATATAAATTTAAAAAACTTAAGTACAACAAATATTATAAATGATAGTATTAAAAATGAATAAAACTACAGTGTGTGTAAAATAATGGAGGAATTTCAAACGGTCATAGTTTTGGAATAAAGCATGATAGAATTTTGAAACATATATCAAGTATCTTAGAAGAAATCTTCCATGAATAATACATGTTCAATGTATTTTGATATGCATACATTTAGTTTCCCTGCTGACTTCAACTTCTTGCCATACTACAACAGAGAACATCTGTAACTGATAAATAAGTTTCAAAAAATTAGTTAATAGTTACAGAACTTGTAAGGAAAAAAGGTCTGCAAAATGTGGCAACTTTTCCAATTTTTTCAATCATTAGCAAGGTTACTTTTGCCAGTAGTGATGATTTTTTTTTTTGTCTTCAGTCATTTGACTGGTTTGATGCAGCTCTCCAAGATTCCCTATCTAGTGCTAGTCGTTTCATTTCAGTATACCCTCTACATCCTACATCCCTAACAATTTGTTTTACATATTCCAAACGTGGCCTGCCAACACAATTTTTTCGTTCTACCTGTCCTTCCAATATTAAAGCGACTATTCCAGGATGCCTTAGTATGTGGCCTATAAGTCTGTCTCTTCTTTTAACTATATTTTTCCAAATGCTTCTTTCTTCATCTATTTGCCGCAATACCTCTTCATTTGTCACTTTATCCATCCATCTAATTTTTAACATTCTCCTATAGCACCACATTTCAAAAGCTTCTAATCTTTTCTTCTCAGATACACCGATTGTCCAAGCTTCACTACCATATAAAGCGACACTCCAAACATATACTTTCAAAAATTTTTTCCCGACATTTAAATTAAATTTTGATGTAAACAAATTATATTTCTGACTGAAGGCTTGTTTCCCTTGTGCTATTCGGCATTTTATATCGCTCCTGCTTCGTCCATCTTTAGTAATTCTACTTCCCAAATAACAAAATTCTTCTACCTCCATAATCTTTTCTCCTCCTATTTTCACATTCAGTGGTCCATCTTTGTTATTTCTACTACATTTCATTACTTTTGTTTTGTACTTGTTTATTTTCATGCGATAGTTCTTGCGTAGGACTTCATCTATGCCATTCATTGTTTCTTCTAAATCCTTTTTACTCTCAGCTAGAATTAATATATCATCAGCAAATCGTAGCATCTTTATCTTTTCACCTTGTACTGTTACTCAGAATCTAAATTGTTCTTTAACATCATTAACTGCTAGTTCCATGTAAAGATTAAAAAGTAACAGAGATAGGGAACATCCTTGTCGGACTCCCTTTCTTATTACAGCTTCTTTCTTATGTTCTTCAATTATTACTGTTGCTGTTTGGTTCCTGTACAAGTTAGCAATTGTTCTTCTATCTCTGTATTACTTGAACCCTAATTTTTTTAAAATGTTGAACATTTTATTCCAGTCTACGTTATCAAATGCCTTTTCTAGGTCTGTAAACGCCAAGTATGTTGATTTGTTTTCTTTAATCTTCCTTCTTCTATTAATCTTGAGGCCTAAAATTGCTTCCCTTGTCCCTATACTTTTTCTGAAACTAAATTATAACACTATAACACTTTTTTTGAAGTCTGACGGAACTTCCCCTTATTCATAAATATTACACACCAGTTTGTATAATCTATCAATCGCTTCCTCACCTGCACTGCGCAGTAATTCTACAGGTATTCCGTCTATTCCAGGAGCCTTTCTGCCATTTAAATCTTTTAATGCTCTCTTGAATTCAGATCTCAGTATTGTTTCTCCCATTTCATCCTCCTCAACTTCCTCTTCTTCCTCTATAACACCATTTTCTAATTCATTTCCTCCGAATAACTCTATATTTCACCCATCTATCGACTTTACCTTTCGTATTATATATTGGTGTACCATCTTTGTTTAACACATTATTAGATTTTAATTTATGTAATAAGGATTATGTAATAATTATATAATATAATATATATATATAATATATAATAATATATTATATAATTATGTAATAATTTAATTTATTGTAATAAGGATAAAATCAAACCCTAAACCGACAACGATTGTTAACGTCTATATGCCTACAAGCGCCCATGATGATGATGAGGTAGAGTATGTATAGAAAGAAATTGATGAAACAATTAAACACATAAAAGGGGATGAAAATTTAAAAATAGTTGGAGATTGGAATGCAAACATTGTAAAAGGCAAAGAAATATAGTGGGTGAATACGGGCTGGGCAAAAGGAATGAAAGAGGGGACCGACTTATAGAGTTTTGCACGAAGTATAATTTAGTAATTGCCAACACCCAATTTAAAAATCATAATAGAAGAATATACACTTGGAAAAAGCCAGGCAATACTGCAAGGTATCAGAGAGATTATATCATTAAAAGATATTAAAGAAGATTTTGAGGAGGACGTCGCAAGAGGTCTGAGTAAAAAAGATAAGGTAGAAAATGAAGAAGAAGAATGGGAGAATGTTAAAAAGGAAATTCTTAAATCAGCAGAAGCAAACTTAGGCGGAATAAAGAGAACTGGTAGAAAACCTTGGGTTTCAGACGATATATTGCAGCTGATGGATGAACGTAGAAAATATAAGAATGCTAGTGATGAAGAAAGTAAAAGGAACTATCGGCAATTAAGAAATGCTATAAACAGGAAGTGCAAACTGGCGAAAGAAGAGTGGATTAAAGAAAAGTGTTCAGAAGTGGAAAGAGAAATGAACATTGGTAAAATAGACGGAGCATACAGGAAAGTTAAGGAAAATTTTGGGGGTACAAAAATATTATTTATTTATTCAAATTTGTTCATAAATAACAAAGTTATGGCAAAAATTCTTAAAGCAAATCATTCACTGATTAAAAACCAGTTTTCATTTCCTCCTGAATAAAATTAAATAACTCAAACACTCTCAGCTGGAATTGTTTTATTAATGTTATCATGTAATAAATTATTATAATTTAATAATACTGAAAATATTGCAATAAAATAAATTATTTTCATGGTTTCAATAATATTTTATTTTATTTACATATTTTCTATGTACATATACCGAGGTCTGTAAATAAAATAATGAGACTGGTTCAGAAAAACTTTTTATTTACAATTCAATTATACATTGACTCTATTACCTTTGAAATAGTTCCCTTGGGAAGCCACGCAACGCTTCAAAGGGTTTTCCCTCTCTTCATAGGAGTTGGAACTCGGAAACCGGAATATCCTTTAGATGGTCTATTACATTTTTTTTATGTTTTCTACTGTTCCAAAATGGTGTCCTTTGTGGTGTTTTTTTAAAGTCAGGAACAGGAAAAAGTCGCAGAAATCAAGTCAGGTGAATAAGGTAGTTGAGAAACTACAGGAATGTTTTTGTTTGCTAAAAACTCATTAATTGAGAGTGCAGTGTGACAAGGTGCATTGTCATGATGCAGCATCCTGTTGTCTTTGATGACTGGTCTCACACAGGCAACTCTTTTTCGCAGTCTTTCAAGAATTTCTCGGTAAACATATTGAATTACGGTCTGTCCTGAAGGAAAAAACTCCTTATGGACAATGTCATTACTATCAAAGAAACAAATTAGCATGGTTTTGATTTGCTCATTTTTTTTCTTTTTTGGTACATGGTGAGTTTAAAGTGTGTCACTCGTTACTCTGTTTGTTTCTGGGTCATACTCAAATATCCAAGATTCGTCACCAGTAATAACGTTTTTTTTAGAAAATCAGGATCAGTTTCAATTTGCTGTAGAAGGCATACATCCACCCTGTTGTTTTATTATTCGACAGTGAGATTTTTTGAGGCCAATTTTGCATAAACTTTTTTCATGTCCAATTCGTTTGTCAAAATTTGATGAACTGTGGTATGGTTCAAATTCAATTGTTCTGCAATCATTCTGACAGTTAATCACTGGTTGTATCGTATCAAGTCTCTAATTCACTCAACATTGTCATCACTTTTTGACGTTAACAGTCTTTCAGAGCGTGGATCGTCTTCAACTGATTCCTGGCCATCTGAAAATTCTTTAAACCACCTAAAAACATGGGCTTGTGACAGAGCGGCATCTCTATATGCCCTTTTCAATTTTGAAAAAGTTTCAGTAGCATTCTCACCAAGTTTAACACAAAACTTGATTGCACACAACATTGCTCATAATTAGTATCACTCACTTTTGTAATACACAACAAAAACTCGTTTCATGAAAAATTTGTTTACGTCTCACAATAGAATAAAAATATTAATACCTAATATAAATTAGCTGTTCATATAACCATATATTTACTAGTAACTTGGCAAAGTTACTAGTTTGTGGCAACACATTTACTAGTGTTGCCACTTTGGCTGCCAAAAAAACTAGTCTCATTACTTTATTTACAGATCTCGTACATCTATACTTATTTATAAACTTTCCTTGGAAGCATATGTAAACAGTCGCCATTGTTCTGGTTTATGTTCACATCCCAGATATTTCATAATTCTGTCAATATACGTGCAAAGTTCATATTATCCTTTGAAAAAACAAACAACAGTAAATTTCAGTAATCACAATTACAAGACAGTACTCTTTGTGAATCAGTGTTCCAAAAACTGGTGCAGAACACATCGCATGCTTGTGGAAGCATTTAGTGACAATGCTATGAGTAAGAGTAAAACTTTTTTGTGGTACAAATGATTCAAAGATGGACGAACAACAGTCGATGATGATGAGCGTTCAGGAAGACAATCAACAAGCGCAACACCGGAAAACATCGTGAAAGTGCGAGAGGCTATTGTTGCAGATCGTAGACAAACAATCCATAATGTTTGTGCAATCGTACAAATGTCATATGGATCTGTGTAACGCATCTTGTCGGACAATTTGAACATGAGACGCATTGCTGCAAAATTCGTACCGAGACTGTTGAACAGCGACCAGAAACAAAATTGCGTAGCTGTCTGTAGTGAATTGAAAAATTCAGTAATATATGACCCTAACTTCATCTCCAACATCATAACCGATGATGAGACATGGGTGTATAGGTATGACCCTGAAACTAAGCAGTAGTCATCGCAGTGGAAGTTGCCAAGTTCACAGCGGCCAAAAAAAGTACACCAAGTTCACAGCAATGTGAAGTCCATGATGATTGTTTTTTCGACATCAAAGGCATTATCCATAAGAAATTTGTTCCTCTTGGTCAAACTGTCAATGGGATGTTCTATTGTGAAGTTTTGAAGCGGTTACGTGAAAGCACTAGGCGCAAACGTTCAGATCTGTGGGGGAACAGCTGGGTTCTGCACCATGACAATGCGCCACGCACACATCGCTAGCCATTCTAAATTTCTTAGCTTCCAAAAAGATAGTAATGATTCCCCACCCACCCTATTTGCCTGACCTTGCCAGTGCGACTTTTTTCTCTTTCTGAAAATAAAATTTAAATTTAAAAGCTGTCGTTTTAACACAATTGAGGAGATTCAGAAAGAAATGCAGAACGTGCTTTGAACACTTACACCTGCAGACTTTCAGGGATGCATGGAATCATGGGAAAAACACTGGGATCACTGTTATAATGTCCAAGGGTATTACTTTGAAGGAGACAGTGGAAATTATAAGTTATGGTAAACTATTTTATTTTTATGGTAAAATTCCCTGAACTTTTGGGTACTACCTCGTATAACCAGTAATCTGTGTGAGACAAAAGTAACGATCTGAAACGTGAAACATGGGGTTCCCTCCAGATCATAGCCGCAACAAAAAGCATTCAGCTTATTTTTCCAGTAAGCTATGCTCTAAGGTCAGTTGCACAAGTTGAACAACACATATGTGGGGCGCTGGTTTGTCTTGGTCTCCAATTGGGCAACCAAAATAAAGTTTATAGCTTGCTTAATTAATGAAGTCTTTGTCCTCTGAGATTTCAACATAAATTGTCCACAAATATAACAAAATTCATTGCTGTTATTCACACACAAGAAGTCGTGTTGAAATACTGACTTTTAGTGGTAATAATCACAGCTGATGAAGTTGTTATTTTTATCTATCACTCCAGAAGATTTTGAAACAGACAATAGAAAGAATAGTGTTACCAATATTGCTTTTTTATTATTTAGTTATAACATTTTGTGAAGCATCATTGTGCACCTCAGGTATGAATCACAAAAAAAAAAACTATAAAAATGTATTTCTTGAAAACTGAGGGTGATGGGAATAAAATTTAAGGATTTTTGGCATTTAGCAGTTATGTTTTAATTATTTGAGTTACAGTTTTTCAGGAAGCAAAATCATTGTTCCACACTATAATCAGTGAATTTATACATTTCAGTTTAAACTATTCAAAATGCATCATTTATTTTTCAAAATTTATTCAAATATGGTACAAAAACAATAGTTTCATTATTTTTCAACAGATAATAACAAAAGCTGAATAATTCATTATACTAAAATATTTGAATGTGCAATTAAATGGTGTAACTGTTATTTTTATTTTTTAAATTAGATTCTTATGCAAAATGGATCAATTTATGAAAAAAAAAGAAGTGAGCCCATCTACATCCAGTGAATCGATTGGTAAAAAGACATGACTGTACAATGATAGTTATTTAAATTATGGTTTTACCTTACTGGATGGAAAGCCACACTGTAATGTTTGCTTTCAAGTACCCTCCAATGAAAGCATGCAGCCATCAAAATTAATTCAACACTGGGAAACTAAACATCTGGATCATAAAAGAAACCCCTTGGAATTTTTTAAAGAAAATTACATACTTGATAAATCAATAAGCTTCTACTTGTAAATCAAGCCATACTGATAAAAGTACAATTGAAGCATCTTATCTCAAGACATCAAGAGTAGCTAAGATGTCTAAACCCCATACAGTCAGATAAAATCTCATCTTGCCTGCTGTAATTGATATGGTCAGTGTTTTAATAGCTGTGGAAGAGCCAAAAAGATTGAAAAAAATTCTGCTTTCTAATGATACAGTATCAAGGCATGGCTGCTGATGTTCGTAGTCAGATAATTCAACAAGTGAGTTCAAGTGAATTTTTTACTATTCAATTTGATAAATCAATAGATGTGGCCAAACATTTCTTCATACAAAACACTATAAAAAAACTTCATACAGGACGATGCCCAGTTGTATGAAGCTTTTTTTTGATATTTTTTATGAAGCTACTAAAAACTATAACATAGACTGGACAAAATGTATTGCAGTATGTAGTGATGGTGCAAAGATGATAACAGGAAAGAACAGTGAATTTCTGAAAAAATTAAAAGATCATCTTATACCAAGAACAGAATTAATACCACTGCTTCCTTCACACACATGCTGGAAAATCTCAAACAAATTCAAGTTGTAAAAATGGTTAATCTTATTAAAAGTTGACCATTACAGAATAGGCTACTTGCCAAATTATGTGATAAAGTGGACGAAAAGAAAAAACTCTTCCTTTCCATACAGAAGTGAGTTGGTTATTACCGGGGAAAGTGCTACCTCAGTTGTTGGAATTATGAGTTGAATTAATAGTATTTTTCCATGATAAACAAATATCATTCTCAATGATTTTTACCGAATGAGTATATGTTATGTTGGTATTGGCTTACTTAGCTGATGTATTTTCGCATTTAAACGACTTGAATGTAAATTTACAAGGACATAATAAAAACATTTAATTAATGACAGACAAAATTCTTGCTTTCATTAAGAAGCTTGATGATATCTGGATTATTTGGAAATTTAATAATGTAATTTTTCATGGGATGCAGCAGTTGAGACTGATTACATAAAATCTATTCAGTGTAACGAAAAGTTGTCTTTTATCCATTCGCATAAAAATGTCCTTCTGTTACAATAAATATTTTATACATGCCATATAATGGCGTGTACATAAACTACTTATACATGATTTATAATAGAAATATAATATTTTTTAATTCTTTCTTTGTGTTTTATGTTTAACAATACCAGTTTGTAAAATTTTCAGTTTCAGTTTACATTTGAATTTTGGCTAACCTGAATTTCTTATCTTCTACAAATTGAGAAATTATGGCGTGATCTGTTAGCGGAGATTATAATTATTGTGAATAATTTGCTTTAGTGTGTTAGTTATGTAAATAATTTTTTCCATTTAAAAATGGTTAGGCCTAACGAATTGACGACTGTTTATAAAGCAAAGTTTAATACTATTAACGAACGGCCAGTAGATGATATATCACTGGAGCTGTTTTATAAACCTCATACGATAACCTTGTTAGCGGTCTCGATTGCAGCGGTTGTTTATTTCTCATTTATAAGGTAAAATTTCCTATATTTCTTCTTATATAACTCATCTGCTATTGTTTGTAAACATTTTTTTTTATTTGGTACTAATTAAATGAGTTGTAGTGAAGAAAATAATAGTTAGTAAATTATTTTTTTTTGTGTCGAGTGATCATGAGCCCCTGTTAACATTTGAATATTAAAAAAAACAGATTAATAATACGAAAATAGTTTTCCTTATAAAGACATTAATACTCATATTATTACTATAAGTTTTATCAAACAGTAGTACATTAAAAAGTATTTAATTTTTATGGAATCATTCTTTTCATGTTTAATATTGCCTGATGAATTTTCAGTTATATTTTGGAGTTATTTAATAATTTCGTCTAGAAATTTTCAGTGAATGTAACACTACAAAGATAGTTTGTCAACAAAATTTAAATTGCTACTATTATTAAGATTTAAGTAATATTTATCATAATCAAACAGGAACACCATTGCCACAGTGTAAACGCCATTAAATTCAAATTATGTTACTCTCGCAGATACATAAATAAATATAATATTCATGAAACCTAATAAATAATTAGTGTGATCTAACTCTGTAAGTGGTGATTAATGAACATTGTACTTGGGTTGTTATTTGCTGTTCCTTAGTTGGTATTGCTCCAAATGAAATTCAGTTCTTTAGGTGGCATTGTTACAAATCCAGTGCTGCTGAATAAGAAAGCAAGAAAAAAACAAATTGCCTTTCAGTTTTATGTAAATCAGCTACATTTCCAGTTTTAATTTTTTCAGTTAGCAATCATAGGTTTAACTCATTTATAAAGTCAGCTGGTATTTGCTTTTGACTAAATGGTCTAATGTTGTTTTGTTGATTTACTTTATTTGTGCTCTGTGTTTTTATTCTATAATGTCTAAAAGTTGATGTCCTTCCAACAGAATTCATGTATTGTTAGAAAGTGTTGCTTTATCTGAAATTGGTTATTAGACAACGTAGTAATGCCACTTCTGCAAAAGATATCCAATATAATCTTTTTAGTGCAATGTGTCAAGAGTGAAGCTGAGATTTGGACTAAAGTTCAGTAACTTTTGCCATTTATTATTTCTGTTCTTATTCTTTTCCAAAATAAAATAAAAATACTGGTGTAATCATTTTAAATGTAACGCAGTATAAACAATATTTAAATTGTACATTATGTAATGAGCTTATAATGATAGCCATATCTAAACTGAGAAAGTGCATTAATGGCAAATAGAGAGATGCATACGATATTTTTTCTACAGCTGAAAAAATATTGGAATTTTTTATTAAAATCATAGTTAGAAGATAACATTGTTTACAGATCTTTTAGGGTTAAAAACATTTCTTCCCTAGAATCCAATACAATTAATAAAAGGCTAACAGTGTATTATAGAAACTTATATAACTATTGGTGTACTTTCAAATTAACGGCTGCTTGCTAACTATTAAATCGCATTAAAAGCAAAGTAAAAAACAGCTGTTATATTTAACAATAGCCACTTCTGATATGGATAAAAAAGTAGGCTTGTGAATGGTTAAATACCTGTATCATGATGAAAATTTTGTTCATAATGACCCTCATTATGATATAGGTTCCAGCCATGTAATTCAAATGTTATAATACAACCGTAGAAAAAATATATTTATATTATGATGTATTTGAGAACCAAAAACATTCTTTTAATTATTTATATATTCTGTTTACTTTCGTTGTTTTTTGTTTGTTTTAAAATTACTGCATTTATTCTTTTGAGTGCTATTTGGTATGAGGTACATTTTTAGTAACTAATAAGCACATTTAAAAATTTTGAAGTAAAATTATACAAGGTAATAATTATACAGTTACAATAACTCACCTTTATTTATGTGTTAAAAAAAGGAGAATGTTAAAAATCAGATGGGTGGATAAAGTGACAAATGAAGAGGTATTGCGGCAAATAGATGAAGAAAGAAGCATTTGGAAAAATATAGTTAAAAGAAGAGACAGATTTATAGGCCACATACTAAGGCATCCTGGAATAGTCGCTTTAATATTGGAAGGACAGGTAGAAGGGAAAAATTGTGTAGGCAGGCCACGTTTGGAATATGTAAAACAAATTGTTGGGGATGTAGGATGTAGAGGGTATACTGAAATGAAACGACTAGCACTAGATAGGGAATCTTGGAGAGCTGCATCAAACCAGTCAAATGACTGAAGACAAAAAAAAAAATATGTGTTAACAATGGTCCTTTCAGTATTGTACCCATTGGTACTTACACACTAATACAGTCTTGTTTACTATCAATCAAAGGCATATAGCAGATCAGATTTTGTTCGTTGTTATAAACCTTTGCCGATTTTTTTTCTTATTTCATCAACTGATCCAAAACATGTTCCTTTAATTTATTTTTAGGGAAACGAAAAAAGTTAGTACCAAGTTGTTCCATGTAATAATGTCTGTTTGCTAAAAGTACTGCATTAGTAGATTCATTGCCCTGATGATGATAAAATGAGGAATGACATCTTTTTTTACTCAAGTCTGATCACTTTTCTTCTGATGTTTCAGCTTTGTCTAAACTTTATATAATAATGCTGGTTTACTGATATGCCATCTGGAACTCATTAATCCAAAATTATACCCTTGACATCAAATAACACAATGAACATGACTTTGAATTTAGACTTGCTTTGGTGAGCTTTTTTTATTTTTTATGAAGATTGGGTTTTCCAAACTATTGATTGTTATTTTGTCTTGATTGTTATAACATCATCACTGTAATTTTTTTTATAAAGGTTGGGGTTGGCATCAAGATGCTGCATATCAGCACAGATTTCCTTACAGCATTCTTTTTGCCCAATGAGAATTCTAGGGTAGAAATCTTTTTCATGTTATGATCTACATATATTTCTTCTGCCCAGTGTTTTTGTCAATGTTTATGGCTTTGACTATAATTTGGACATTTAGTCAGCAATCATCTTGAACAATCCGGCTAATGTTTTCTACATTTTCTTCACTTATTGAAGTGGAAAGTCCAGATCTTTCATTGTCTTCTATATTATGATGTTTTCACTGAATATTTTGTGCCACTCGAACACTTGCATGAGATGTACAGTCTTCCTGGTAAGGCTCAGTAAGTATTTGAAAACATTCTGTTGGTGTTTTGTTTAATTTTACTAAAAATTTCAAATTGATGCATTGCTCAACTTTTAAACTTAGCATTATTCAGTTGGTGCACAGCTGCACTAAACGATGACCCACTATTAACTAAATGACCAAGATTGGCCATGCAGGTTTAGACACAACCAAGGTCTTTGGCAAAGAGCTCACAGTCAGTTCTCACTGGTTGCTTGAAGAGGAAAGAGGCTTGCTATTAGGCAGCATACCCATATTGCTATTCATTGTATTATTACTGTTTTTATTTTTGTTATATTTTTAAGTATATTATATGTGATGTGCTTAGAAAGTGCACATTTCATCTTTATATTTTTCAGAATAGCATATGTGACAACTATATGTTTATTTAACCTGCTCTTTTTAACTGTTTGGTCTTGAATGTATTGGCTGAATCTATTTATCATCTGTTGTTATCAAATGTCAAAGGAACTTGCCAGAATAACGTTTAAACAAGCCTAATCACCTTGAAAATTCAGTCAAATGTGTTTTTGGTGACTGTTAAATGTGACACCTGTACAAAAAGCTTTTACGTATTCAAAACATTGTGTAAAATGTACTGGGTATACACCGTTTATTGCGATGTTTCCAATGCTAATTAGCTTGTATACCGTTGTTTGGCAATCAGTAATTGTAGATATTTCTGAAATTTCTTAGGTCGTAGCGGTTTTTGGGCATCCTAAATATTCATCTTCTTGAATATATGTACAACCACATTTAAATTCAGCAGCCCACTTTTTCCGCCAAAAACGAAGGGGAAGAATCCTTTAAAATGGAATCCAACTTTTTTGTGTATCCATCGATAACCTTTAAATAAAAGTATTTTATTACAGCTCGAACTTTGATTTTATCCTTTTTTTTTTTTTTTTTTTTAGGAAAATATATTAACTTATTTGATTTACTCAGTCTTTACAAACAAGCAACTGAATGCACATACATACAATTTTGCAGGATGCTATCTAAAGGATCATAGTTGACAAATATCGTAATTATTTAATACTACTTTTGCCATCTCTGTGTCAGGCCGAGAACTTATTAAATGATGCTAGTAGTAGGTAATTCCTACTAAATCAAAGCTTGCATTTTATTGTATTTAAATGTCATCTTATCACACTTTATTTAATTTTAAAATTAAATATTGATTATTCTTGTTTAATTTGATCGATTGATCTGTTCTACATCTTACAGCTTATATTAATATTTGTTAAAACTTATTTAATCATTTTATCCATCATCATCCAGAATCCAATGTTTTATTATTTTATGAGATATACATTTGTACTCTTACATGATTTTATTGTACATGTTAAACAATCTTTGCCTTAATAGCTACTTATTTTTCTCACTCGTCTTTTGATTTCACTAATTTTTTATTTAAATAACATTAGTAATTTAATTTTTGGATGTTTTTTCTTTAACACATTGTTGCTTGTATTTCAATGTAACATTCAACAATGGATTGTAACAAAGAGCAGTGATTCTTAGTTGATCAGAAGATGAAAAATTAAAAATATATATTGGGTTTGTAAATTTTGTAAAGAGTACATTATTTAAACTTTAAGTTGAACTGTTTGACTTGTACCACAGAAATTATGAAAAAATGTAGTTGAAACTTTGCTGGCACAGACCCAATTTTCTTTTATTTTGGTAACTTTTAAATGAAATGTATGATTTACAGAATGTGATTTATTTTTATTTATTTTTTTAATTTTGTAAGAGGGTTGTTTACCTTTATAAAAGGCAGTTTGAGGGAGGGAGCTGAGTGGGGACAAAGCCCTTTTACATTAAGAAGTTTTTGTCAGTAATTAGATATATACATCATAACTTCTATACTAAATTTCCATCATTTGTTATTTATCAACCACTATCATAAATATTTACTTAAATGTAATTATAAATGTACTGGATATATATTGATTAAATATAGTATTTGGTGTATTAAATCTTTATACTGTGTACACAATAAATATCCAGAATACACAGTTAAATCTTGATACAGTTGTTTCATGACTGTTGTCATTTTCAAAAAAAAATGTGATCCAGAAATTCTCTGGGATGTGACAGCATATCAAACCACTACCTTTTCTGTGTGAAGGGGTCACTTATGAACTACTTCAGATTTTATAATACTTAATATCGGAAAATATTGTTTATTTACTAAAGTAAAAGTTTGCTTCATGTAAAAAATTGGGAAGAAAATGTAGATAATTTTCAAAATTATTTAAAACTTTTCTCAGAGATTTTCATAAGCTCTGAGGATTCATTTCTTGAACAGACTGCAATTTATGTGGGGGAAATTCAAATCTTTTGACAATATTCTTTGCAAATTTGAATACAGTACAGTAAGCGATCTTGAGTGACTTAAGAGGCTGATAACATCAGGCTCTGCAAAACGGTAACTTTAACAGATTCAAAGATTTGGAAGTGTGTGAACTTTTGTTACCCTTATCGATGGGTTTTTATGCTGAGGATTTTTCTTCAGAATTCTTAACCCAGGTATTTACTGCTTGATAAGATAGGACATGATCATGGCAATGATTGTTGTAACTCCTTGGGTTGTAGACACCACTTTTGTAATATATTACAACGAACGCATATTGTTCATCACTTAACCATTTTATCTCAACTATGGCATCAGTTTGGCTGTGCAATGGTATATATACAGACATATTTACACAAACTGCAATCATGTCAACCTATCGCAAAGATAATTTCCCATTTCTTTGGCCCATCCTGGTATTTTTTTCATTCATTAATTTTTTTGGCTTAATTCCAGAAGGATTTCATTATTATGAAAAAAGAGGTATTAGTCATTATTTTTTCATATAAATAATAAAGTAGATATAAAAAGGTTTTGTAATAGAAAATTAAAAAAAAAGAGATATTACTTCAGAAATATCTTTACATTGACCAATAAATGTTAGCTACATTGAACCTTTATACAGTTCTTTTGTTTTTTTTAATACTTTTTCAACTATTCAAGACACATAAATTGGTACTTTTAACAAATAAGATATAAAAAGAAGATTTTCCATGTACATAAACAATTTTCTGTAAGACATTAACTAATACAACCTTTATTTACATCCTAATATTTGAAAATAAGCAGCTAATTTACAAAGAAAACAAATTTAAAAAAAAAACACATATATTATGCCTATTTTTTACATAAATTCTAGATTTATGTAATTTAAAATATTTAACATTTTTAAACATGAAAGCTCAATTTTTTACATTAACAGCATAAAATAAACGTCCACTTTGCACAACTTGAATGTAAATATATAAAATCACTGCAGCTATGAACAACTAAGCACTTGGACAATATCATATTTCATCAGTCATCACAAGTGACAGGAGATCATATCAGAGATTGTAGAGTTTTTTTTTTTTTTAATAAAAACATAGTTGAAAGGAGAAAGATATTAGCAACTGTGAACGAAAGTTGAATTAAGTGCTTCATTTAGGTGATTTGGAAATGTTTTTCATTGTTTCCATCATGACTGGTTAATATTGTTTTATACCTGGATGTTCCTAGATGTCAGTATGTTCGAAAAGTTCCCCTTCCCCCCTGTAATTAACTTGCTGTTACTGTTTTGAAAGTTATGGTATTCAGTACCATTCCTAAGATATAATTTCTGTACTATGATTGGATTAATGCTCTTAAGGTTATAAAGAACATTCACATGCTTGCTTGTTCATTTGTAAAGCCATGGCTGATATGAGTGGATATAATTCATTGTTGAGAAATGATTGGTGACACATTTCAAGTGCATGAACAATGATGCTCAGGGCAAACAATGCTTTAACAACAAGGACCCTTTCATAAATCAACGTTACTTGTCATAAATCAACGATACTTGATTGGAAGATATGTGCATTTACTCTTGGCAGTGTCTTTTGACACTGAAGAAAATTTAAATACAAACACGTTGCCTTCCCCGTCACTGTTCCTATTGAGCAATCTCCAAGTAAATCTAAAGAGCAGCCAAACTTATGCATCTCATGGTGAACAATGCATGATCATATTCAAAAGATTTGAAAATTAAACCATTTTAGTCATTGGATGGAGATATGGAACAGTGTGTTTAGCCTTCCTTCCTTTATTAGCATGATTTCCAAATGCTGGATCTGGGACAACAGTATTTTTTTTCTGATAAATGTCCAATTTATTGTGGTCCATGAGCAAGAAATTTGATTTTCTAGGCTAAGGAGAATTCTCTTTTGATCATATGTGTCCTCTTTTGATTATATATCATATATTTAGACAAAGAAAATATGTGTTTTGCTATTAATATTCTATTTATATTTATATTATGTTGCTGTGTATATTATTCTACCAGTGTAAATTAACAGTTTCATTTTTATGTAAAGTTGTGTAATTGATTGTATCAATGGATTTGTATTATACACAATTTTTTGAGCTATTTTGCATTTTAAATGCTGTAATTATAAATATAGACTTCATTGGAAGTATATGTGCAATTTATTTTATATGAAGTTGCTGCATGATAATAAATATGGCATAATAACATTAAATCAAGTAAGTCGTGAGCTTTTATTTTATCAGTTACACATTCATTTAAAATAAAAATATAAAAAAAATCTTGTGTGAGGTATCAAGAGCATATTACCTGCCATATAATTTTAGTTTACAGGTTTTATTACCATCAATTGCGTTATGTTTCTAAAATTAAGTAGAAGTATATAGTTTGATGTAGTGGTTTTGTATCATTCAGAAATTGTATAACTGTTACAGATGAGATGTATCTGAATAATATAGTTTAACACCTACTTATAGGATGTATTGCTTGTATAATCAGTCTTCTTCTAGAGGAAGATATTTATTTACAAATGATCAGTTACATGATTAATGAGAAGTACAGAATAATGTGTAATCATAAAAGGAAAACCTGCCTTTGAGGAATTATATCTTATAAAACATTTGGTGGGAAAAATTGAGTTGTATGATACATGAAGCCTTCTACTTATTATTTTATTGTTTCAGATAACTTAATAAAACCCGTAAACATTTAACAGTATATTAGTTTTAAAAAAAGTACCCTACTTTTTGCTTCTTTTTCATGTAGTCATGAGATCTTTATCCCATAACTTTTAATTACTGAATAATATAGAAAGTTAGTATTATGTTATTTAGGAACAGTGTTACTTGTTTTAAGGATTTAAAAAAAAAAGTTTTTCTAATAGCCTGTTTTAATATGACTTTTGATAAAGAAAATTTCTGTTTTTAAATTCTCGAGCAATTTTTTCCCCACTCAAAAGTGAGTTTTTAAAGCTATTATACACTATACTGTGGGTGATTGATAAGTTGGTGGAGAGTCAAGAGATTGCACTCAGTGCATTGCAAAAGTCATTGATTTTCCATTTCAGTGCTAGGAACTACACCAAGTTTTAATTAGGTGAATTCATAATTCTGTTATCTGTGGTTGTTTGAGTAAATCAAGTATTGTGATTTGGTCAAAAATGGACAAAACAGAATGTCGTCTGTTGATCAAACATACTTGTTAATCAGAAGCAATCAAAATTGTAAATTTTATTTAGTTTAGAGCTGTTTGAACATAATTAAGAGAACTGTTATGCTGCCTCATAACAGTTTATGAAACTTTAATATGTCACTGTCAATCTGAAATCAAGAGACGGTCAAAACAGTGGCTTGCAGTTGGGAACTCCATCCAAAGAAGGTGAAAACTGTTCTATCAGAAGGTAAGTTTGATGGCCACTGTTGGGATTCTCATGGTGTAATCATTGACGTTCTGGAGAAGAATAAAACTGTAACTGAGCCAGTATTATGCATCTTTGCTGGATCATCTAATTGAATTAATGAAAAAACAACCACATTGATGAAAAAGAAGACTTTTTTCACTGAGACAACACACCAGCTCAATCTTCTATGATTGCAACAGCAAAATTATCCAAATTATCACTACAAAATTCTTCAACAAAACCCCTATACACTAGACTTAGATTACCTTTTGGCTATTATCTGTTTCCAGATATTCATAAAACATTTCCTAGAAAGAAATTTTCACAAAATGAAGATATTGTGAAACATCTGTCTACTTTTTGAAGACTGATAAAGCATATTATTAGGATGGGGTCGAAAAACTTAACTATCATTGTACTAAGATATAGATTTGAAAGGAAATATAAGAAATAAAAAATATATTTTCTGAAAAATTGTATTTTTTTATTTTGCATGACTAATCTATAGTCTGCAGTCTATGTCTGCGCATCATTTCATAATTTACATTAACAATGAGATGATATGGAAAAATTGTGTTAAAGAAGGAAACTTCTAGCAGTCTTGAACATCTGTTAGAGAAGAATATAGTCATTTCAAAGTCATTTTCAGTAAAACAGATTTATAGATTCTTTGTGTTCTGTACTTGCATGAAGTAATTGAATTATTTCTAATACAGCCTAAATTCCTGCTTGTTTAAATTTAAATTTTTCTTCACAACTTTTTTCCATTCTTTAATGAAAATTACATACATAAAATTATGATGTTTTTAAAATATTGTGGTTTGGTTGTATTGAAAGGCTGGTAAAATGACTAATACCCCTATTAATAATAAGGGAAGTAGAAAAATGTTTTGAATGGCAAACAGCTATAAAATTTACTGCTTCTTATGACAAAAGATTTCTCAACACATAGCTTCATCTGAAAAATGTTAAATCTTTGATCGATAAATTACATTAAAAATTATTACTGTTTTGGATATGATTCTCTGGATTTTATTAGTACTCAGGAAAGAATGGTTTTCTATTTCAAAATATCATGATATTCCTGATAAAAATATTTGCCAATCTTCTATCAGTTCTCATTCATATTTTAATTCATTTTCATTACATGTTGTTTCACCAAAGTCTGAAATTTCCAAATTAGATATCTGTTATAATTTACTATCCCACGTTTACATGTCTGTGTTAGGTAGTAGGTAATTTAAAAGCATTTTGTTTCAGGATTCAAACTTTTTTTAGCTATGGACGTGTGGTTGAGAAAGTTAGGCTGAATACATATCGTTGCCTTCTTAATAGTGGTTTGTTTACATTTCTTTCATTTTCTGATATATGAACTAATAATTAAAAATTTAAATCATAAAGAATAAAAACTTTACCAAAAATTTACATGCATTATAGATTTACATATTTATAGGTCCTTTTGGAGTTTCACTGTAACCATACAGTTCCTTTCCTTCCAAAATTAGATTATCATTGTAACCCGACAGAAAGTGTATCACTGTTGTTAAAGAACTACTTGATAAACGTTTCGATTAAAACAGCTGTCAATAGCCTTAAGAATTTTCCAGTTATAGAGTGACTAAAATACCCACTTTTTTAATTATATAAAGTAATAAAAAAAAATTTTTGACAATGTTCTTTGACTATATTACCAAGAATCCTGCAGCTGTTGTGTTGTCCAAAGTACCTTGGCACAAAGCTCTGATTTCAAACAGATTTTGTATATCATAGAGTTTATTGTTAAAAATATGTGTACTTTGAAATAGTTAACAGAGAAGTGGTATTTTCAATTGATTGCGTAAGTGGAGTAGGGATCTGTTTCAAGTACAAGAAGGTTGGATCATTAAGAGAGAGTATAATGGGTTAACATAATAAAATGGAAGAACATGATAGTTGGCATAGGAAGATGAGAGAATAGCATGATCTGATTGGTAGAGAGATATCACTACACTGTTATGTGTAAGGTAAGGGTAGTTGAATGAAGGAGTCACCATTCTAGGTTGAACCATATTGTACAGATTGTAACAGAGGCTCTGTATTCAGTTATATAGAGTAATCCTGCTCTGTAATCACAGAGCAGGATTACTCTATATAACTGTTTTAACTGTTCAGTTCTTATACAGATTAAACTGCCTATCTGATTTAAAAATATTTGAAAAACTGAATTTGATAGTCTTTAATAATAATAATAATCTCATAGATAGTCTTTAATAATTTTTGAAAGTAATGCTTGATTACATTATTGAAATGTTAAAAGAGTTTAATTGTGAGCTGTGAGAAAGATATATATGTATGGATAAAAAAAGATGTAGGAAAAATCAGTTATACTTGATTGAAAATAATCCCTTGAAATTGAGGATATTGATTTAAAGAGCTTTCTTTATCCTGCTTTAAGTTTGTAAATGATGCCTTGCTCTCATTTTATTGTAGTTCTTCATTAATAGCAGTAAAACATTTATGTTTGTTTATTAAAAATTTAATTTAAGTGATTAAATATTTTTTTTCTTTCTGTTACAGAGATGAAGGTAGCTTAGATGATAATATTCGTGCTGGTGTTTGTTGTGTCGTGTTCTTCTTTGTTATAATATCTGTTCTAGCATTTCCAAATGGGCCATTTACAAGGCCTCATCCTGCATTCTGGAGAATTGTATTCGGTCTCAGTGTACTTTATCTGTTATCACTTGTATTTCTTCTATTTCAAAATTATAAAACTGTAATGAGTATATTATATTGGATTGATCCAGAATTAGAGCATTTCCATATTGATATGGATAAAGTAAGTATTTTGTTAACTTTTTTTTTATGTTAATCTCTTTTTTATTGTGTCTATTAGACACCAGAAAGTTATCTTATATTTTAGTCCGCACTGTAATCAGAATATTAATTATTTTATTATTTGAAGTAAGAATTTTGAAAAGTATAGAAATTTTATTTTGGTGTTCAGTTGAATATGTGTAATTTTATTGTTAACCATATGGCTTTGCTTTGTTTACCCAATTTATTTTTATTCCGAACCCTAACCTCGTCTGTATTATTTTCAGGAGTATGGAGTGAACTGTTCTGTTATAACAGTTGAAAAAATATGGGACCATATTGACATATTTGCTTTAGGCCATTTTCTTGGATGGGCTTTTAAAGCTCTGCTTGTCAGACATCTAGGAATATTATGGGCAATAAGTGTGATGTGGGAATTTACTGAGGTAATGCTGTTAATTGCTTATATTTAATTTGTTTCCTAAGGTAATTCTTTTAAATTTTGCTTTTGTCATATGATTTTAATAATCAGTTAGTTGTTTTAATACATTTTATTTTACTATATATTATATATCCATTGCTACACGCAATGTGTTTAGGCAATGTGACATTAGTCACACACAGGTCATTCTTGAAAAGAACAGAGGGATTCTTGAGATTAGCAAGATGCTATGTCAGTCGTGATAGGAAAAGTGAGAAGTGATGTGTAGATTATTGGTTTACTGTCCCTTCTTTACTGACAAGTGCAGATAGTCAGCTTACAACTGAAAAAGTTAGTAAATGTTTTTATTTTTAGTTTTTTTTAATCTAATTTATTTTATTATTGATGCCCATTTGCAGGGTGGTAAGAGGGAGGTTAAATAAGTTACTTGAACCACCTGAAAATTGTCAAATGAAGTTTATTTGTAAATGGGGACAGATTGGAAACTGCCATTTTGGATTTAAAGTGGGGATCCCCTCTTTCTACCCTGAAAAAAACATCAATAAACTCCATTGTAAGCTGACTACTTATCCTTTTGCTCAAAAGGGTAATGGTAATGGTGATGGTATTGGCATGCCAAATCCATCAAAGTGGAGGTGATATCAAGCCCTAAAAATTACTTCTTCACTCTGTTTACAACTGGAACTGGCATCATAGTGAGTCTCTTGTACCATGAATTTTTTCATGTGTTACAAAACCATAAAAAAGTCTGGGATCAGTTATGTAAAGCAGCTTAATGTCTACTTTTTCTGTTTGATAACTTTTAAAATTGTTTTAACTTTGTAGAGAATTTTGAATTATAGTTCTGCTAATTATTAATCAGTTGTCTTAATTAATTATAATGTAAAGATGTCAGGTTGTAACTGTATTAATAAATAAACAATATTATTCTTAGTTTATATTGTTTAAATTTGGTACGTTTAGTTGTCATTTTTTATTAAAATATCTTATTTATTATATTTATCTTTATTAAAATAAGAGCTCACATCATGTGAGGGCAACTAAATAAAAACAAAATGGCCATAAAAGAATTTTAGGACAAGTTTTTTTGTAATTTTTTCATTAAGTTTGTGAATGTTTTTTCTTTGGATAAAACATAAGCAAAAATATTTTTGAGTTCTATTAATTAAAATGAAATATGAGAAGATTAGAACAACCAATGGTGTTTAAATTAATAATTATAACAACCAATTAGGATGAAATATGAGCAGATTAGATCAACCAATGGAAGTGGATTACTTGAATTTTATTTGTAAAAATAATTTGCAAAACTAAAACAGTGGAGTACTGAAATAAGAGATTTTGAATAAATAAAAAAGGAAAGCGATCTTAGGAAAAAGTTAAAAGTACAATACTTTGAAAATGATTAGTTTCATCCCATCAAGGTCATCATTTGTGCCATCAGTTTAATTACTTAATTTCGTTTAATTTGTTGGTGGTTGGAAATGCAAAATTTTGCTGTCAAATTATATTAGGCGTATTTTGTTTTAGAAAATGTTAAAGTATTTACAGTTGCTCAACTGCTTTAGTAATAGTTGCATGTACGATGCAAGTGGGTTTAACAGTTTATAAAGTAAGTTGAGTAATTGTTAATGTTAAGCAAGGTATAGACCACCCGGTTGAAAATTCAACTCTAATTCAGAAATCTTTGCTAAATGAATTTATTCATAGAGTTTGATAGTACGATTCAGAGTTGAAATCATATTGACCTATATTTAGAAAATTAAAATTGTTCACCTATTCTTAAAAATTAACAATATCGCTTGTAACCATTTTCATGTGACTTAACAGAGTACTTTGGTTTACGATAAAGGGTCTTATTATACTTCCATTGCCATTTTTAATAAATTACTGAACCGTTTAAAAACTTTTTTCACCAATTTATTTATATTTAATTAAAAGATTTTTTTATAGAAATCTATTACTTTTTTCAAATTGTTTTAATAGCAATAATTAAAAAGAAAAAGTTAAAACTGAATTTTCTTCAGTGTTTTGACTGGGTTTGTATAATAAATATGTGTTCAAATAATTTTGATTTAACACTTGCTGAATTGAATTTTGTAAACATGGCACTGTTGGTAAATTATAATTTAAATATAATATTGAAACCACCTTTTCAATCAATATACTGATTGATATATATTAATATATGCCATATATATATTATTATTATTATTATGCTTTTACGGCCAACATGGGACCACTTAAGTCAATTTTAGTTGGATCTTTTCTGAGAAAAGCGTGTTATTTTACTCTTTCGAGCTGCCCAGTATTTCTTCATCCGTTCAGATCTTGCTTTCTTTTCTTCATCCGTAAACACCCTCTTCGTTGTATTTTGTCGTTTGTCTGTCTTTTGTTTAAATCTAATGCTTTTATCTTTTAGCTTTGTAATTTTTCCAGTTTTATTCTGTAGGTCAGTCAGGGAAATTCCCAATTCTTTCATATCTTCTCTAATTTCTTTGATCCATCCTACTTCTAGCTTTTGGAACCAGAGCTTTTCAATGATATTTCTTGACAGTCTTGTTTGCGGTGTCCTTATGAGATGACCGAAGAAAGAGATTCTTTTTTTCCGCATAGTATCAGTAACAGGCTCTATTTCTCGATACACCACCTCATTTGGCACAATCCACCATTGGCCTTCTTTTTGGTGTTTTTTATTGATACACGTTCTGACAATTCTCCTCTCTATTTTCAGAATTTTTTCAATTCGGTTTTTCTGAGTGATTTTGAAAAGGGTCTCGCTTCCGTAGGTGACTTCTGGCTGTACTACAGTTTTATAATGTTTAAGTTTTGTTTTAGCAGAAAGGCATTTTTTGTTATATGTTGACCAAGTTAATTTTTGGGATTTAATCATTTTATTTGTCCTGTTTTGCCATGTCACTTTTTCATTTAAATTATAAGTTATTATTTCCCCTAGATATTTAAATTGTTTTACTATTTTAATTTTCTGATTGTTTACTGTAATGTGCTCTATTACCAGAGGATCTATGGCCATTAGTTCAGTTTTTTCGAAAGAGATATGAAGCCCTATCTTTTGTGCTAGGTTTTGAAGGCTCATGATTTGTGTTTTGGCTTCTTGAATATTATTTGCTAAAAGAGCGATGTCATCTGCAAATCCTAGGCAATTTAGTGTGATGGAGTTTTTCTTAGTACCCATTTTTATATTTTTGGGATTTATTTCATACCATTTTCTCATGACAAATTCGAAGGCCCAGTTAAAAAGGAGTGGTGAGAGGCCGTCTCCTTGCCTCAATCCAGTTTTTATGTAGAAGGGTTGATAGAGTTCACCTCTGAATTTCACTCTGGACTGGGTATTGGTTAAAGTTAATTTTATCATGTTTACGAGTTTAGGGTGAAGGCCCAGGTTTCTCAGAATATTCAGCATGGATGGTCGGTGTATACAATCATAGGCCCTTTTAAAGTCGACGAAGGTGATTATTAGTTGTTTTTTCCGTCTTTTATATAAGTCCATCATAAGTTTTAGGGATATTATTTGCTCCGGGCAACCTCTCCATGGCCTAAATCCCCCTTGGTATTCCCCAAGTTCCAGTTCATATATATATATATTTTGATATTAATTATATCAATATATTGATTATATTAATATATTGATTGGTAGGTTGATTCAAATATTATATTTAAATTTACTGAATTGTGTATTATTTTGTAGTTATTTTTTATGTAGATCTTAATGTTTATTTACCTTAAGTTATTTCATGTATTAATATTTTAAATTATAAAATATGGATTTTAATCACATCTGTGTTTTATTTTATTATCAAATATGTATTTTTATGGATAGTGCTCTTATCAAGGTTTTATATATAACTTTCCCATAATCCGTTTAGGTGTAGCTGGTGTAGTTCCTTTTTTTATATTTGGAGTATAATATCTACCCATTCTGTATATGTAATGTATAGTATTATTATGTAGTGATCAGAATAAAAAAAATGATCTATTTATGCTCAAGAAGTATCTGGAAAATGTAATTAAATTGATCTTTGCGTTTGATTATTCATAAGAAACTGAATTACCATAAAACTTTCTCAATATTGGTTTATGGTAGGGCAACAAAGAAACCAATCTATTATATGTATGTTTCAAGAAGTGAAGTGACTAAAATAGATTAAAGGAGATAATTGTTTGATAGAAAATAACTTGTGAGGGAGGAGATCTGGATCAATCAATAAGCCTAAAACCACGGCCAAAGCCTGATGGGAAAGCATACCAGTTCTCCACTTATGAATAGTTTTAAGAACCTACTGTCACTCATTGGTAAAATGATGTTTTATAATCTTTTGGTACAGCTGTTTTAAATTTTTTGGAATAACAAGAGTATTTTTAATAGACAGTGTGACAGTTAGTCACTTGAAAACTAAGAAATGCCTTTTGAAAAAATGGTTTATAGAGAAAAAGAATAATATAGTTCTTGATGACAATCTTTACTTCATAAATGATTCATGAAATTGCTAATTGGCTGTTAAATTGGAGAGGTCTTATTATTATTAAGTTATATCTTTATCGTTGAATAATTTTTCTTTTTTTTATCACTTAGAGAAAGTACAGAAATCACTTAACTGAAAACTATAAGGGAAAACAAAAATTTCCTAAACTAACTCTGTTGTAAATAAAAATTTATTTACTACTGATGTAAAACAGTAGAGTGTATAGGCAAGTTGTACTTGTTCTGAGAGATTATATATATTTATAAAAATTGGTTATTTTAAAACCCAGTAAATTTTAACATTTATCCATAAAAGACAGACGCACAGTTTCAGTTAATGTTGTGCTTAAGAGCGATAGTCAAATAATAAATGGAAGTTGGTTGAACTCTACGCAATTTTATGTTTTATGTGTTACACAACAGACTACCAACATTTTTTCAATAAATAGAATCCTTTAAATTCAATTTGTTACCTTGTTATTTATTTTTTATGTAGTTGAATTTATGATAAATAATTTAGAACATGTTATTTTATAATAATAACAATACTTTAATTTTAAAACGATTGGTTGTAATGTGTAAATAAATGTAATAGCATTTAAATACATTTATATACTATTAAATATGGTAGTATTATTACCAGACAGTAAAATATATCATGTACAAGTTTTTAAGAAAATTTGCTAGTCTGTGTTAGCAAATCTGCACTAAAGAAGCTCATATTTTACAATATATATTTTGCAGATATGATTTTTGTTAAAAACGTTCTGAATTGGAATATAAAAATTATGAATCTTTATGCAGTAATGACTGAAGAATTGGTTTTTTTTTATGAATTAAAGTGATGTCACAAAGTGGTGTCAAGTCACAAAATGCTGTGTATTATTTACAAGGGCTTTCTGTAATGTAATTCATTGTTACTCATAACCTGCTAATGAAAAGAGATAGCAAAATGAAACAAATATGGTATAAAAAGTACATTTTGTTTGCAAAAAAGACTAAGATTTGTTTTTCACTTACACCATTTACAGCTGTACATTTCTTCCAACAGTGAACCAGTATCTCATTCTGTCAATGAAGAATGCTGGTGGGCTTACCTTGGCCTCATAGCATCCTTCAGTTCAACATCCGTGGTGAAATGGATTCATTAATTTTCCCCTTTAATAGTGAAAAAAATTGTTAAGGTATGAGGATGTGGAACAAATTCATGTTTTTTTTTGTTTTAACTTTGCAAGAGTCTCAGCAGTTGCATGCAATTTGTGGCGATGAGCATAATTGTGTTGTAGAATTTTCAGTTCTGTGGATTGCCAAACATGATATACACATCTCCTAAGGCGTGTTAATGTCTATGTGTGCCACAGAATTTACAGTCAACTCAACTTCCAGGTAGGTCACCTGCTGGATGTTGGATCCAAAAACTTTGACAAGTGATTATATTTTGCAGAGGTTTGTGTTTGAGTTTTTTTGACTCTAGCAAACCATAGTCATGCTCTGCCATTTTACCTCTGTATAATAATTAGTGAAGTGAATAAACTATACTTTTTACTTTAAAGTAAATACTGGTCAAGTAAAGTAAACCCTTGAGACTAAGTGAATAACCTTTTACTAATACTTATAAGTAAACACTTGTAACATTTGTAGTTGTCCAAGTATTTGCCAGTAGTTTTCCCATTTTACTTTTACTTATCCAGTATTCTCTTTACTTATCAAGTAAACACTTATATGATTCATATCCTGTACATCATCATGTTCAGACATGTTTGTCAATACATCAAACGTTTCTTTTGTTTTAATCTTTTCCCATCACAATGATCCGCGGTTGATTGGTATCCGCGAAAATATGTTGGTATCTGATTGCCTCAAAAATTACGGTAATTTAATTGCAGAATTATTTTGCGCATTTCTACCGCGTTTTTTATTAGCAAATTTTTTTTTTTTTTTGCTTTCTGTTATGAAACATAGTTTTCTCATTTTAAAAATAATACTTTCAAGCAAATCGGTTGAAAATTGGGCAAAATATGATGAAAAACCCGTGTCATAAATCACAGATTAGTAACATATGTTAGTATAAGTGAACGTAGATTCAGAAAACTACGTTTTATAAAAATTCCCTCCACTCAAAAGGGTATTCATATTGACAAAAAACCATTTTTACTGTAAACTCTTATTCATTACGAATCGTTATGTGTTACATGTTTACCGATATCATTTGTCAGAAATGATATTTATAGACCTCAAGTAAAGTGACGTATTTATGACCACAAATTCCTTCTTTTTTTTGTGTGCCCTATATCATAATTTATTATGTGTTTCAATACATCGATATGTTGCTAGTAAGATAAGCTATACATTTCTGAGAAAAAAATGGTCATTTTTTTCTAGTCTAAATAAAACATTTTACATCGTATAAACAAAATAAGCGACTTAGATGCCATATAAAATGATTTCGTAACAGCATTTTAAAACTGACGCTGTACATAGCTAGTTCAATGGCTACATGATCTGAAAAGGTTAATCAATCCAGCACTGTTTGCATGCCAGTCTTTTAGCAAACATCATCATGTCTAGTGAAGAGAATAATTTCGAAGTACAAGAACCAGTAGAACCATCTGCGTCAGAAAGTAGCAGAATTTATTTGGTAAAT
Organism: Lycorma delicatula; assembly: GCF_047948215.1. Classification (NCBI taxonomy): domain Eukaryota; kingdom Metazoa; phylum Arthropoda; class Insecta; order Hemiptera; family Fulgoridae; genus Lycorma; species Lycorma delicatula. Next base: position 151,838,032 of record NC_134456.1, on the reverse strand, counting down.
ATTCTTAAAGACAACACTGTTGTTTTAGACCGGTCTATGAGTTCTAAAAGAATTGCTGCCAAAGAAAAAGCATGGAACACTATTCAGAAGGAATATCAGAAAAGTGCGAGGAAGTCAATAACAGTAGAAAAACTAAAAAAAATTAAATAACATGAAAACAGATCTTAAAAAGAAAACTGACAAAAATAAAAGTGGGAATAGAGCAGTGAAATTACTAAAATGGGAATCAAACCTCCTTGAGTTACTTGAAATTCATGAAAATCCTGTACTGCATCAGATACCAGGAGCAACCAATGTAGGAATTGAAAATAGGATTCAAGAAGATACCCTACTAATGAAATTAGCCTACTAATGAAATCGCTAACAAGTTATCAGACAAAAATCATTCAAAATCAGGACAGCCTGAAAAACGTAAAAAAAAGAGACAACATTGGGACACTGATGAAACAGCCGGTCTATCAACCACTGATCTTCAGCGACTCGTTCTCAATGAGCAGCTGAAACTTGCAAGAATGCAGATGAAGAGAGAGGAAATAAAAATTAAAACAGAGGACACAAAACTGGAACAAGAGAAAATAAAATTACGTCAGCTGCAATCATTTTCAACAGAACGGTGCGAAGTTAATGAAGAGAACAGAGATTTTGATCTCAGCCAATACATATTGTTGAAGTAATCCTTTTGTATTTCTGTAAAAAAAAATGTACGTATTTAATTTTGTATTTGTAAGCCTTAATAAAATAAAATAAAAACCTATCACTTCCAAAAACAAAAAAATAAAAAATTCATTTATAGTTGCGGGGACCGTGTGCGTATGTGTGCTAACACATGCTCATTCATTTGTGTGAACACATGCATGCACACACACACACACACACACATACACACACCAGCATAAAATAGAAACATCCAGTATAAATGATTAATTTTGTTTTTTCTCTTGTACTGATTTTTCTCTTTATTTATTTTTCTCCTGTTATTTATACTTATTACATTTTTTTATCTATAAAATGAGGTAAGGAAAAGGGTAACAAATTTATAATAATAATAAATTTTATTAAAGTTTAATAATAAATGATAAATATAAAAAATTCAAAAATTCAACTGATTCTTTTGTAAAACGAATTAGTTCTTCATATCTTCATGGACTCAATACTCTACTTTCTTTGTAAGTTTTTGGTTGACGAATGTTGACAAAAGCAGCCATACCAAGTATAAAAAATTAAATGAAAGTTTGATAAGGTTACTAAATAGCTACCTTGAAATTCTACCAGTAAATACTTGAATACTCTTCCGAACTTAGGATTTTATTCACTCGTTTTAAGTAAAGTCTGACCGGAATCAGTAATTGCGTGTAGTTACAAGTAAACGCTTGATAAGTAAAGGTTATTCACTTCCCTATTTTACAAGTAAAGAGAATACTTGTCAAGTATTTGGTTTACCGTTGTTTATTCACAGAACTGCAAGTACACACTTGTATAATTGCAAGTAAAAGTAAATACTGGTTTTTATTCACTTCACTAAATGATGTACTAAAGTTTCATCTTCCATCAAATTATTGAAAAGGAAGTCGTCTCCATCAACATGATAATGTTTCAGAAGCTGTTCACAAAATTCCTTTCATTGTTTCTTGTTTTCTGTGAGTTTGGATGGCACCTACCATTTACAGACATTAGCACATGTGTACAATTATGTGTCCTACTCATTTGTTTGATCTGCTTATCTGGGTGGTGATACATTGTTGTGTGATGTGATGGTCATTTTGAACTGATTCTTCCACCTTCTTTTGGTATTTCTTATCAGTTACAGAAACCAATTGATTAGTGCAAGGTTCATCCTCAGTATTCATTTTGCCAGCTTCTGAAATACAAGATTTTATTGCCCACCTACTTACAGTTTCATCAATAGTTTTGTCACCAAAAATTGCTTTTAGACTACAATAAATGTTACTGGCATTCACTTATTCTGCTGTTAAAACTTCAGTTGCTGCATGTTGTTTTAAAAACTTTCAAAGCAGGTGCACTCGACTATAACAATAGCGACTGACAAAAAATGAGAGTGCATTGCCAAAAAGAAATATGAGTTTTGGAATTTTAGTAGTAGAGGAATGAAACTATAAAATGGCAGTACCTGCTGAATTGTGCAACATTTTATTTTCCTGTTGCGTTCCAGTATGCATTACATTTTAGCTGTCCTTCATATGTTTGTGTAATTTAAAATTTAATGGTTTTTAAGTAAATTTGTTTGTTTGTGGGAGCAAATCTGTACTCCAGTAATTCATAATTCATGCTTTGTTTTTGAAGATACAATAAATACTATTTATTTATTGTTAAAAATGCTCTGAATTGAAGTCACAAAAGAGAAAATCTCTATGTAATAATGATTAAAGAATAAGTATCTTTTTTGTTTCTGTGTGCATTATTTATTAATGATGGCTTAGGAAGCTCATCACTAAAAAATTTGATTAGGAGGTGTTAATACTGTTGAGACTTCAGAATGAATGTAGGATATATAATGTTGTTTTTTTGTTGTTTTAGATAGCATTTGCTCATTTGTTACCAAACTTTATTGAGTGTTGGTGGGATGCTTTAATATTGGACGTATTACTTTGTAATGGACTCGGCATATGGCTTGGTCTTAAAATATGTAAAATTCTAGAAATGAGAGAGTACAAATGGGTTAGTATAAAGTAAGTTTAAAATGACTGAATTTCAATATTAACAGTTGGCAATTTTGGTGAATTTATCATTTATTTGTTAATGTTTTCATTTTTTGATGTCTGGTTAATGGTAGTATTCATGTGTTTTGCATACTAGCTTGTAAAAGATAATACTATTATTAAATTCTTTTGTATTAACTTTATAAAATAGACTGGGATTTTATAACATGTGTTATCAGTTTTAATCTATATGATCAGTATTATATATACATAATGTATTATTGTAATTATTTTTCACAACATAGAAATGATATTAAAAATATATTTAATTCCATATAAAACTTAGATTTCAGAAATGTTAAAAGAGATTTCTTCAAACCTGGTCACCGGTTCTTCTATAACTTTTACAGCCATTTTTTGAAATGCTTGTTTACTATCATTAAAAATCTCTCTTTCAATGTTAGTTTTTAAAAGAGTATGAAGATTATTCTGACAAATTACAAAAACTACTCTTTAAATATCTCTAAAGGAAATATCTGGTGGCGAATCTTGGCAGTCGAACAATTTTGAGATCAAGCAATGAATGACCAAAAACTTTTTGAGAAAATAACAGTATTCCAGGTAGTGCCACCTTGTTGACTCCAGCATGGTACATTTTTCCCTTTAACAGTGCAGTAGACATTTAGGGCAATCACAAAACACTTTACTAACTACAATTTTATAAAAAGACTTATTTAAAAAAAAAAAATTACTTCTGCATGGTGTTGGGAAGTGTCTTCATCGATCACCAATTTTGTGTTTTTCAGTGATTGTTCATATAAAGTTTAAGGACTTTCACTGCTTTGCTTTTTTGTGTTTTAACTATACACATGTATATAGAAGAAATCAAGCATTATTACTACTAATAAAAATGATCTCTTGTCTCATTCCCAATGTTACTAACAAAAATTAAATACCTATGACAATCATAGGTCATTTGTTATCACTGGTTCTTTCAGGAACAATATTGATGCAAATGCATGCAATTTAAAATGTTTACAGTCTTGAGATCAGTAACTCTCAGTGACAATGTAATTGTGAAGGTAATTTTTTAAGAAAAATGTTTGTGGTGACCAAGTTAGTGACCAAGTTTAAACTGATTTATAAAATAGAAAAATAAAAAATAATCCTTCATAATAAATACACAGTCATCCTTGTAAAATGGCTGACAACACAAAGTAATCAGTACTGAAATGACTATTCATATAAGGTTATTTTAATTAATGTGTGCAACTAACTATGTGTACATTTGTCAAAGAATAATGTCTGTTGATGCAAATTAGAAATCTTCATTTTGAGGGTTATCTCCTTTTTGAAACATCTTTTATTATTAATTTTTAATTCTACTGTCATTAAATGTCATCATTTTTATCATCATAATTTCTATTAGTCTTTATATTATTATTTATGGATATTTGTTGGCATTCATATTCATTATGTGTGAATTTTTTTTATCAGTTAGGTTTGGGTACTTATTTCTAGATTGAGTTTTTAATTTCTCTCTCTCTCTCTCTCTCTCTCTCTCTCTCTCTCTCTCTATATATATATATATATATATATATATATATAGACAAACCACTATACTAACAAAACTACTATACATTACCCATGGTCACATAAGATTAGTACTTATATAAATATGGTAAATAGAGCAATTAATTATATGAAAAATAATGTACATAAAAATGAATTAAACAAAGAATTAAATATTATAAAACAGTTTGCAATATATTATGGTTATGATAGTAGGTTGGTAGATAATATTTATAATAAACAAATGGTAAAAATGATAAATAACACAAATTTACCAATAAATAACAAAAATAATTGACAATATATATTTGAAGTATGTATGTTCTGTTACAATTTGAGTGGTATTTATAAAATTCTATGTAATGATTGTGACCATGTTTATATTGTTAAGACCACTAGATCTTTTAAAACTGGATTCGTGGAACATTTTAGATGTTATAAGAAAGGTAAACTGGGTTTTTTGAATGTATTAGATCATTTGATTAAAAGTAAACACACAATTAAAATTATAAATTAAAAAAGCGATATGGATAGGAATAATAAGGTTTTTGACATTTTAGAAAAGTATTATGTATATAAACATTAGAATAAATTTAATATGATCAACCCTCAGATAGTATACAAGGATGACGGTATTATTAAGGATGCAGTAGATAGTACCACTATCAGTTTTGATGGTAGTGGTGAGTAATTTTGATCTTTCAATATGGTTAGTAGAGTAAATTCAGTGAAATGGCTGGGATATGATTTTGCTTTGCTTAAGTTTTAATTTTTATGCTTGTTTTAATTATATTTTTATATTTCAATTTTAACTTAATTGATTGATCTTTTTAGTTTTAAGCAGTTTTTTTTTATATTTTATGTTTTTTATTTCTTGTTTTGATTATAATTTTAAAAAAATGTTTAATTTAAGTAAAAGTTTTTAAAAATGTTATCTAAGATTTTTAAGTATAAGTTAAATTTAATTTAAGATTATTAAAATTTAATTGGTTTAAAAATATTTTTAACATAAAATTATAAGTGAATAAATGGTATGTTATCATGGATTGGAAGTTTATGATGTTTTTTGTAAAATATATATAAATGTATGCAGCTGATGATGCAAATCAAGTTTGTGAAAGCACTTGTATTTGTGTAGTGAAATAAGGTAAGTCATCCTATTTCAATTATTCTGTACTTAGGGTTGATCTATTAAATGTGTGTGTGCGCGCGCATGCGCTTGGTAAGTTGCCTTACTCTTTTTTTTTCAATAAATTAATTTCATTCATATCATGCGAATAAAAGCATTACCAAGTTGATTTAGTACTTGGAAGTGTCAGATGAAAGTCAGAGATATTACCACACCAATCGCAGACATCAGCAATATGTAGGTCTCAAGGTTTTATTTTTTTGAAATCTTAAAATTATTCTACAAGGCATGGTTTTTTTTAAAAGTAAGGTCCATTTTGAAATAAAAACAAAACTGAAAAATATGAACAACTGTTACTTATTCATAAAAACTACATTTGTTTACT